>NC_045789.1:111520321-112910280 GCF_009873245.2 Balaenoptera musculus
TATTTTACTCACAAAAATGAAGTTTCATTGATTGTACAATTAAATTAATCAGCACACATTAATCACAATTACTTGGTAAAAGGCTATGACATATATTTTGAACAAATAAACAATAGATCCTCTGTTCCAAGAAATGTTTCGTCTAGGAAAAAATGATTTTGTAATTCAAACCAGAAATTGCCCTAAATATTTAGCCCATATTGGCTCATTTTGCATGCCATTTTATCTGGGCACTTTCTGTTGACATTTTTACCCCAGCATCACCCATCTGCACACACATTTGTCATTTTTCTGCTGAATTTGGCTCTAGTTGGGCAATGGGAAGTTAGGGCTAGTGGAATAATGCTGTTATGTGAAGGATACAATTAGAGGACAAAATTGTACTTCAAAGACCAAGCACATATGGTTTTGACTTTTATAAAGATGGCAGGTGGACATGAAGAAAAGGTTGATTTCAAATTTATTTCCATGATAGGAAGAACTTCTTGAAAGTCTGAGGAAGATTAATTTCCAATTTGGAATTCCTAATAACTGAAACATGATAAGGGTTTTACAACTTCCTGAAGTAAATTTTCTGGATGACCAAGCCATCTTCATATAAACCAATGGAATGGTTTAACATAAGTCTCAGAATGATAGAATACCAACAAATGTTTCGTAAGAGAAGCTTTGGAAAGCCAACACATGTAGAGTGTCATCCATTTGAAAAGTTTTAACTAGAGGATTTATAACATTAGTGAACTAAAAAACAAATAATTAACTTGTAAATATGATCCACATAAAATCTAGTTTCAAAAACTTGTTCTTATTTTAAAAGACCAATATGTTATATATCAAATTTAACTTTTAATGCTGTTCAGCATATAAGGGCTTTCTTGTACTCTAGAATGTTAAAGTTTCTTTAATGGTGATAAAAGCTGGGCTTATTTAAAACAATTTTTTTCTTTTGTTTTTATGATGCTTCCAATCAAAGAAGGGTAAAGATTGGGCAAACACAAATAATGATACTAATAATATAATTCTACTGTTACTAATTATCCTACAGACATTTGCACATGTGATATTTGCACATCCTCCAGCAATATTTACAGTAGTCAAAATACAAGAAATCACCTAAATGTCCATTTGTAGGAGATAAATTTGATCAGGTATGCTACAAATGAACACTGCAATTCTATACCCTGTTCCACAAAATAACACAGATCTATATAGATGTTAAGGAATAATCTCCAGGATATAGTGATAATATAAAAAGTAAAGTTCAGACCAGTATGCAGAATATACTAGCATTTATATAAAAAGGATATGTAAGACATACATCCTTTATATATATAATTTTATAAATAAAACCACTGACTCAAAATTTAAAAATAAGGTGCTCTCTTTTCCCCATTCATGTTCTGCATATAGGAAGAAAAGACACTGCACAGTCCCCAGCCTTGAAGATACATATGTCTTTTTACAGCCATATATTGAAGTGAGTAAGCAATCAGGGGTCTTTTTATAAAAATTTTTCTGGGGTAAGGGCTTCCTTTTCTGAGCCCTGCTTTTCTTTTTCAGTAGTCAGGATTTTTGTAAGATGGGGTTGCTCTTGGGCAGGGGTCCCTTTCACACAAAGAAGTTCTGGATGGAGGTAAACTGTACCAGAGCAGGCTTGTGGGCACGCCTGGCAGGGGAGGAGGGACAGGGGTCTTTGTTATTACCATCTTTGTGACAGGCAAGAGTCCTATACTTCATAGATCTTTTGTAGTTTTTAGTCAGATTCTCCAGTGTAATTGATTCTCTAGTACAATGAGTTTAGGAAAAGGTTTTAGAACAGGTCTTGGAGGATTGGATGAAGATTGATTCTCGGAGGCAAAGGATAATAGGTATCTTCTCTAAATGAGAAGGGTTGTCACTTTTGGGGCATGAGAAATGGGGAGGAAGTATCTTCTCAGTAGGCATTACCAATATCATAAGAATCCCAGACAGAAGAGTAGCTCAGTTCTTGGGCCCTAGACCCAGACCAGGTGCATCCTGATACATCCCCCCTCCCCCACCCCCATCGGTAGTGGCCCAGGTGGGTGGCCCTTTCCTTCCCTGGCTACACCAGCAGAGATTGAAAGGGAGCCTATCTGGGATGTGGGGGCAATAGAGATAAAGCCTGGGAAAAACTCGCTCTCTCTCTCTCCCTGGGACCCACTATCTCCCATCCTCACTCCCCCACACAGTCATAACAGGTACCGGCAGGGACTGAGCAGGAGCCCCAGCAGTAGCAGGTAGACAAAGCATACTAGCTCTGAAAACTAGATTGTCATCAAAACCACAGTCCACAAAAGTAGGCCAGGACCTTTACAGGGGACAAGAGTCTCCCAACATAATACCCAAAATGTCCAGAATGTAATTGAAATCACTCATCATACCAATGAGGAGGAGGAAAAATAATCTTCCCTCTACCTTCTAGGTTCTTCGCTGAGACCTGGCCCCCACCCGCCCATAATAAAAGAAAGAGTAACAAGAGAAAAACACACAGAATTTTATTAACATGTATACCTCAAGTAAACATGGGAGATACCTAATAAACCTGAGTAAAAATCTCAGAAATGGCCCAAGCCACCACCTTAAATACCATCTTCAGCTAAAGCAAAAAGATGTTGGGAGATGGCCAGTTACTGAAAGTGACCAGGAAAAGTACAGTAAGATTGTTATGCAGATTTAAGTCTGGCATCTTCTCCACTGATAAGAGTTTCTTGTGATTTAGAGTCATCCTTCTCTTCCTGGTACAGAACGGGTGACACACTTCCAAATGGAGATTTCCATTATAAATGTAAATTTCCCTTACAAAATGGTAAATTTTACTCTTTATAGAACTTCTCCTGTGTCTGCTTTTTGTTAAAAACAATCAGCTCAAAATAATCCTATGACAAAGAAGATACTTTGGTGTGCAATATTCTGCTACCCTTCACAGAGAACCAAGAAAATCACAGCTTGAATGAGAAAAGACAGTCAACAGGCACAAAAAATGAGATGAACCAGATGTGGGGATTATCTGAGAGAAATTTTACGTCATCATCATAAAAATGCTTCAATAAGCATTCTTGAAAGAAATGAAAGTTTTAACATCACCAAAAATATAGAAAATGCATATATTAAAATATACTTCCAGAAAGACGTGCTCTCACTCCCTCTTTCGAGAACACAAGAACCACACCTAACTGCTGAACAATCATCGACAGGAAGACACTGGCACTCACCAAAAAAGATACCCCACACCTAAAGACAAAGGAGAAGCCACAATGAGATGGTAGGAGGGGTGCAATCACAATAAAATCAAATCCCATAACTGCTGGGTGGGTGACTCACAAACTGGAGAACACTTATACCACAGAAGTCCACAGACTGCAGGGAAAGTTCTGAGCCCCACATCAGGCTTCTGAACCTGGGGGTCTGGCAACGGGAGGAGGAATTCCTAGAGAATCAGACTTTGAAGCCTAGCGGGATTTGATGGCAGGACTTTGACAAGACTGGGGGAAACAGAGACTCCACTCTTGGAGGGCACACACAAGTAGTGTGCACATCAGGACTCAGGGGAAGGAGCAGTGACCCCAGGGGAGACTGAACCAGACCTACCCGCTAGTGTTGGAGGGTCTCCTGCAGAGGCGGGGGGTGGCTCTGTCTCACCGTGAGGACAAGGACACTGGCAGCAGATTCTGGGAAGTACTCCTTGGTGTGAGCCCTCCCAGAGTCTGCCATTAGCCCCACCAAAGAGCCTGGGTAGGCTCCAGTGTTGGGTTGCCTCAGGTCAGACAACCAACAGGGAGGGGATGCAGTCCCACCCATCAGCAGTCAAGCGGATTAAAGTTTTACTGAGCTCTGCCCATCAGAGCAACAGCCAGTTCTACCCACCACCAGTCCCTCACATCAGGAAACTTGCACAAGCCTCTTAGATAGCCTCATCCACCAGAGGGCAAGAAGAACTACAATCCTGCAGGCTGTGGAACAAAAACCACATTCACAGAAAGATAGACAAGATGAAAAGGCAGAGAGCTATGTACCAGATGAAGGAACAAGATAAAACCCCACAAAAACAACTAAATGAAGTGGAGATAGACAACCTTCCAGAAAAAGAATTCAGAATAATGATAGTGAAGATGATCCAGGACCTCAGGAAAAGAATAGAGGCAAAGATCAAGAAGATGCAAGAAATGTTTAACAAAGACCTAGAAGAATTAAAGAACAAACAAACAGAGGTGAACAATATAATAACTGAAATGAAAACTACACTAGAAGGAATCAATAGCAGAATAACTGAGGCAGAAGAACAGATAAGTGACCTGGAAGACAGATGGTGGAATTCACAGCTGCAGAACAGAATAAAGAAAAAAGAATGAAAAGAAATGAAGACAGCCTAAGAGACTTCTGGGACAGCATTAAACGCCACAATATTCACATTATAGAGGTCCCAGAAGGAGAAGAGAGAGAGACAGGACCCGAGAAAATATTTGAAGACATTATAATCGAAAACTTCCCTAACATGGGAAAGGAAATACCCACCCAAGTCCAGGAAAGGCAGAGAGTCCCATCCAGGATAAACCCAAGGAGAAATATGCCGAGACACATAGTAATCAAATTGGCAAAAATTAAAGACAGAGAAAAATTATTGAAAGCAGCAAGGGAAAAATGACAAATAACATACAAGGGAACTCCCATAAGGTTAACAGCTGATTTCTCAGCAGAAACTCTACAAGCCAAAAGGGAGTGGCATGATATACTTAAAGTGATGAAAGGGAACAACCTACAACAAAGATTACTCTACCCAGTAAGGATCTCATTCAGATTCAATGGAGAAATCAAAAGCTTTACAGACAAGCAAAAGCTAAGAGAATTCAGCACCACCAAACCAGCTCTACAACAAATGCTAATGGAACTTCTCTAAGTGGGAAACACAAGAGAAGAAAAGGACCTACAAAAACGAACCCAAAACAATTAAGAAAATGGTCATAGGAACATACATATCGATAATTACCTTAAATGTGAATGGATTAAATGCTCCAACCAAAAGACACAGGCTTGCTGAATGGATACAAAAACAAGACCCGTATATATGCTGTCTACAAGAGACCCACTTCAGACATAGGGACACATATAGACTGAAAGTGAGGGGATGGAAAAAGATATTCGAAGCAAATGGAAATCAAAAGAAAGCTGGAGTAGTAATACACATATCAGGTAAAATAGACTTTAAAATAAAGAATATTACAAGAGACAAGGAAGGACACTAAATAATAATCAAGGGATCAATCCAAGAAGAAGATATAACAATTATAAATATATATGCACCCAACATAGGAGCACCTCAATACATAAGGCAAATGCTAATAGCTATAAAAGAGGAAATTGACAGTAACACAATAATAGTGGGTGTCTTTAACACCTCACTTACACCAATCGAAAGATCATCTAAACAAAATTAATAAGGAAACACAAGCTTTAAATGACACAATAGACCAGATAGATTTAATTGATATTTATAGGACATTCCATCCAAAAACAGCAGATTACACTTTCTTCTCAAGTGCGCATGGAACATTCTCCAGGATAGATCACATCTTGGGTCACAAATCAAGCCTCAGTAAATTTAAGAAAACTGAAATCATATCAAGCATCTTTTCCGACCACAACGCTATGAGATTAGAAATGAATTACAGGAAAAAACCGTAAAAAACACAAAAACATGGAGGCTAAACAATACATTATTAAATAACCAAGAGATCACTGAAGAAATCAAAGAGGAAATCAAAAAATACCTAGAGACAAATGACAATGAAAACATGACGATCCAAAACCTATGAGATGCAGCAAGAGCAGTTCTAAGAGGGAAGTTTATAGCTATACAAGCCTAGCTCAAGAAACAAGAAAAATCTCAAATAAAACAATCTAACCTTACACTTAAAGGAAGTAGAGAAAGAAGAACAAACAAAACCCAAAGTTAGCAGAAGGAAAGAAATCATAAAGATCAGAGCACAAATAAATGAAATAGAAACAAAGAAAACAATAGCAAAGATCAATAAAACTAAAAGCTGGTTCTTTGAGAAGATAAACAAAATTGATAAACCATTAGCCAGACTCATCAAGAAAAAGAAGGAGAGGACTCAAATCAATAAAATTAGAAATGAAAAAGGAGAAGTTACAACAGACACCGCAGAAATACAAAGCATCCTAAGAGACTACTACAAGCAACTCTATGCCAATAAAATGGACAACCTGGAAGAAATGGGCAAATTCTTAGAAAGGTATAACCTTCCAAGACTGAACCAGGAAGAAATAGAAAATACAAACAGACCAATAACAAGTAATGAAATTGAAACTGTGATTAAAAATCTTCCAACAAACAAAAGTCCGGGACCAGATGACTTCACAGGTGAATTCTATCAAACATTTAGAGAAGAGCTAACACCCATCCTTCTCAAACTCTTCCAAAAAATGGCAGAGGAAGGAACACTCCCAAACTCATTCTATGAGGCCACCATCACCCTGGTACCAAAACCAGACAAAGATACTACAAAAAAAGAAAATGACAGACCAATATCACTGATGAATATAGATGCAAAAATCCTCAACAAAATACTAGGAAATAGAATCCAACAACACATTAAAAGGGTCATATACCATGATCAAGTGGGATTTATCCCAGGGATGCAATGATTCTTCAATATACGCAAATCAATCAATGTGATACACCATATTAACAAATTGAAGAATAAAAACCATATGATCACCTCAAGAGATGCAAAAAAAGCTTTTGACAAAATTCAACACCCATTTA
This sequence comes from Balaenoptera musculus, assembly GCF_009873245.2. NCBI lineage: Eukaryota > Metazoa > Chordata > Mammalia > Artiodactyla > Balaenopteridae > Balaenoptera > Balaenoptera musculus. Next base: position 111,527,127 of record NC_045789.1, read on the forward strand.
TGATAAAAACTCTCCAGAAAGTGGGCATAGAGGGAACCTACCTCAACATAATAAAGGCCATATATGACAAACCCACAGCAAACATCATTCTCAATGATGAAAAACTGAAAGCATTTCCTCTAAGATCAGGAACAAGACAAGGCTGTCCACTCTCACCACTATTATTCAATATAGTTTTGGAAGTCCTAGCCAAGGCAATCAGAGAAGAAAAAGAAATACAAATCAGAAAAAAAGAAGTAAAACTGTCACTGTTTGCAGATGACATGATACTATACATAGAGAATCCTAAAGATACCACCAGAAAACTACTAGAGTTAATCAATGAATTTGGTAAAGTAGCAGGATACAAAATTAATGCACAGAAATCTCTGGCATTCCTATATAATAATGATGAAAAATCTGAAAGAGAAATTAAGGAAACACTCCCATTTACCATTGCAACAAAAAGAATAAAATACATAGGAATAAACCTACCTAGGGAGACAAAAGACCTGTATGCAGAAAACTATAAGACACTGATAAAAGAATTTAAAGATGATATCAACGGATGGAGGGATATACCATGTTCCTGGATTGGAAGAATCAATATTGTGAAAATGACTATACTACCCAAAGCAATCTACAGAGTCAATGCAATCCCTATCAAATTACCAATGGCATTTTTTACAGAACTAGAACAAAAAATCTTAAAATTTATATGGAGACACAAAAGACCCCGAATAGCCAAAGCAACCTTGAGGGAAAAAAACAGAGCTGGAGGAATCAGACTCCCTGACTTCAGACTTTACTACAAAGTTACAGTAATCAAGACAATATGGTACTGTCACAAAAACAGAAATATAGGTCAATGGAACAATATAGAAAGCCCAGAGATAAACCCACGCCCTTATGGTCAGCTATTCTATGACAAAGGAAGCAAGGATATACAATGGAGAAAAGACAGTCTGTTCAGTAAGTGGAGTTGGGAAAACTGGGCAGCTACATGTAAAAGAATGAAATTAGAACACTCCCTAACACCATACACAAAAATAAACTCAAAATGGATTCAAGACCTAAATGTAAGACCGGACACTATAAAACTCTTAGAGGAAAACATAGGAAGAACACTCTTTGACATAAATCACAGCAAGATCTTTTCTGATCCACCTCCTAGAGTAATGGAAATAAAAACCAAAATAAACAAATGGGACCTAATGAAACTTAAAAGTTTTTGCACAACAAAGGAAACCATAAACAAGACGAAAAGACAACCCTCAGAATGGGAGAAAATATTTGCAAATGAATCAACAGACAAAGTATTAATCTCCAAAATATATAAACAGCTCATGCAGCTCAATATTAAAGAAGCAAATAACCCAATCAAAAAATGGGCAGAAGACCTAAATAAACATTTCTCCAAAGGAGACATACAGATGACCAAGAGGCACATGAAAAGCTGCTCAACATCACTAATTATTAGAGAAATGCAAATCAAAACTACAATGAGGTCTCACCTCACACCAGTTAGAATGGGCATCATCAGAAAATCTACAAACAACAAATGCTGGAGAGGGTGTGGAGAAAAGGGAACCCTCTTGCACTGTTGGTGGGGATGTAAATTGATACAGCCAGTATGGAGAACAGTATGGAGAACAATATGGAGGTTCCTTAAAAAACTAAAAATAGAATTACCATATGATCCAGCAATCCCACTATTGGGCATATACCCAGAGAAAACCATAATTCAAAAAGATACATGCACCCCAATGTTCATTGCAGCACTATTTACAATAACCAGGTCATGGAAGCAACCGAAATGCCCATCGACAGATGAATGGATAAAGAAGATGTGGTACATATATACCGTGGGATATTACTCAGCCATAAAAAGGAACGAAATTGGGTCATTTGTTGAGACGTGGATGGATATAGAAACTGTCATACAGAGTGAAGTAAGTCAGAAAGAGAAAAACAAATATCATATATTAATGCATATATGTGGAACCTAGAAAAATGGTACAGATGAACCAGTTTGCAGGGCAGAGATTGAGACACAGATGTGGAGAACAAACATATGGACACCAAGGGGGGAAAGCGGCAGGGGGGTGGTGGTGGTGGTGTGATGAATTGGGAGATTGGGATTGACATGTGTACACTGATGTGTATAAAATTGATAACTAATAAGAACCTGCTGTATAAAAAATAAAATAAAATAAAATTCAAAAATTCAAGAAAAAAATACTTCCACAAATACAATAAATTCTTCCAAACATTTAAGAAAGAAATATCCAATTTTATACAAATTTCCCAAAGAATTAAAAAAAAAAGAGGGAACAAATCCCAGCTCTTTTTTTGAGGCCAAGATAATTTTGATACCAAACACTGACAAGTTCATTATAAAAAGAGAAAATTATGAACCAATCTCTCTCATGAAGATAAATGTAAAATTCCTAAAAATATACATTAGGGAGATGCCTGGTTTCAGTTCTGACATGTTAAGGAACTTAGAATTCATTTCCATTCTTATAACAAGAAAAAGTTGAACAGACTGAAGATCAATGAATTTTCTGGGCCCAACAGTAAACTGAGGTTGAAGGCAAACCACCACCCCAAAGCTGGTGAGACAGGAACATCAGAGGGGTCGAGCAACCGAGATCTGTTTACCTGAAATAGAATCTACTAAAGCCAAATGGATGGGAACACTAAAATGGCAAATTGGATGAATTGTTGGAGGCTGAATATGGACTAACATAAGACTGAGAAACCCCTGGGGGTCATAGTCTTTGGGAGTGGCCCACACTATTGTGGACCTTGCCTCCAAAAGCTATAAAAGAGCTTTCAAGTTCTCACAGTGAGGATCCTAGAAAAATTTCCTCATGACCCTGGTAGGGAAAAGGGGAAAGTAACCATTGGGAAACACAATCAGGGCTTCTCTGTTACAAATGCCTACGGTCCAGGGAAGAAGACTTTGGCCGAGTGCAATTCTGAAACCTTATTCCAGCTGGGAAAATGGAATTCCTCCCCATCCAGTGCCCTCTGGCTTTCCTGTCTCACCTAATGACAGTGGTTAGGAGTAGAATCAAGGGGGAAAGGGGCTTCAAGGAAATCCATTGGGAGTGCTGTAACTAAGAAAGGCGTAGGCAGAGGGGGTAAAGTTATACTTCTGTGCGAGAGTCAGAAACACTTTTTTTTTTTAATACTATAAAAGTTATGTATTGTTTTTGTTGTAAGAGAAGCGGTGCAAATATAAAATCTTGGAAATTTTTTTTAAAAAGTTATTCACTATACACAGAACATGTCCCCTATAAAATGTACATGTTAATCACTAAAAAGTATAACTTGGTGAACATTTTCTCAATAACAGAACATATTAAATCAGTTGGGATAACAGCTCTCTGCCTGAAAATAATCTAACTACAGCACCCAGAGTCTCCTTTATATCTGATGGAAAGCTAAATACTTATTTTGGGGATTATTTCCTAATTTTTTTGAGAAGCAGAGTTAACAATTTAATATAACTCTAGTATATTAGAGTGACTGCACAATAAATCAGCTTATTACAGATTAAAACAAATCATTTTTCATTACTTGTATTAATGGGATGCAAACAAATGGGATGCCTCAACCTGGGTCCCATTAAAAGCTGAGAATTAATTGGAAGATTAAGACTGGCTTTCCCTTCCCCAAGCCTGTCACTACACCAACAAGGCTGCAAGTGTAATACCAGCAATTATAGCTAAAGGATCTGCCAGACACAGACAGTCCCAGAGAGGAGTTCATAGGAAGCCCTAAGTTAAGAAGGGAAACAAAGTAAGGGCACTCCACGAAGTGGAGTCTCTGATATTGAAGCCTCTGATAACTACAGTAGTCCACACCAAATACAACCCAACTCCTAGCCAGATTAACACATATCCTCCCACTAAAGGCCTATTCACTTAATTCCCATTACCCAATACAACATGTCTGGGCTTTCAAAACCAAACAAATAAGCAAACAAAGCAAAAACTGCAAGACATGCCAAAAAACATGGGAAGAAAAAGAACAACCCACATTCTGAAGAGACAAAATAAGCACCAGAACCAGACTTGGTATGATACCAATATTAGAATTATGAGACAGAGATTTAGAGTTACTATAATTAATATATTAAGGATTCTAACTAGAAAAGTAGACAACAGGCAAGAATGTCTTTGATAGGCTCATCAGTAGACTGGACACAGGGGAGGAAAGAATCAATGAGCTTGAACATAGGCCAATAGAAACTCTTCAAATTGAAATGTAAAGGGAAAAAAGAATTAACATAAAGAGAACAGAACATCCAAGAACTTTGGGACAATTTTGGTGGGACAATTTTGGAAAGTGTAACTTACGAGTAATTGGAAGAGCAGAAGGAGAGAGAATGGAGCTGAATATTGAAGTAATAATGGCTGATAATTTTCCAAAATTAATGAAAAAACCCAACTAACTTAAAATCCTACAAACAGGGAAATTATCTATCAAAAGTGAAGGAGAAATACTTTCTCACACAAACAAAAATTGAGGAAATTGATTGCCAGAAGTCTGGCCCTGCAAGAAATGTTGAAAGGAGTTCTTCAGGTAGAAGGAAAAATGACGTCAGATGTCAGATCTACATAAAGAAAGGAAGAGCATCAGAGAAGGAATAAATGAAGTAAAATATTTTATTTTTTCTTGTTCTTAATTGATCTAAAGTTAAACTATTTGTTTATATAATTATAATATAATACCAATGTGATGGGTGCTTATAACATATGGTTAAGTGAAATGAATTACAGCAATGTGACACGGGATGGGAAAGAGGGATTGGGAATACTGGTATAAGGTACTTGGATTACACATGATGTAATATAGTGTTATTTGAAGGTGGACTTAGATTATTTTAAAAAGTATATCATAAACACTAAGGTAAACCCTGAATTTTTTTTTAAAGATATATTGTAGGGGAGGAAGAAATTTCTCTACCCTTCTAGGTTCTTCTGGCAGGTCTAAGAATTCAGTTGACATGAGACAGATTAACAGGAGAAAATCAAAATTTAATAACATGTATATATGGGAAAGACTCAGGAAAACTGATTAACTTGCCAAAATGCTGAAGCCCTCACCTTTTTTTTTTTTTTTTTAAATTTTTTTTTTTATTTATTTGTTTATTTATTTATGGCTTGTGTTGGGTCTTCGTTTCTGTGCGAGGGCTCTCTCCAGTCGCGGTGAGCGGGGGCCACTCTTCATCGCGGTGCGCGGACCTCTCACTGTCGCGTCCTCTCTTGTTGCGGAGCACAGGCTCCAGACGTGCAGGCTCAGTAATTGTGGCTCACGGGCCCAGCCGCTCCGCGGCATGTGGGATCCTCCCAGACCAGGGCCCGAACCCGTGTCCCCTGCATTGGCAGGCAGATTCCCAACCACTGCGCCACCAGGGAAGCCCAGCCCTCACCTTAAATACCATCTTCAGCTGAAGACAAAAGGAGTTGGGGGAAGTGGTTTGGGACTTCAAAGGGGAGGAAGCCAATTCACATGGAGATGGAAAAGCAAATGTTTGCTGGGTCATGCAGAGATAATGGGACACAGAGAGAAATTTTAACAAGCAGACCTTGTTAGGTTCCTCCTTGTCACACACCTAGTTCATACTATAGTTATCTATGATGATAGCACCCTTCCTGGAACAGGTTCTCGCTCTACATTCTTTTAGGCAGTTGGGGAGAAGGTCAAAGTTTCTTCCTGAGTCTTTTGGACCCTGATTATTTTCAGCTAGAAAAAATACACGCGCCAAAGAGGCATTTTGGACTGGCAAATTTTGCTCCCCTACAGTATAAATATGTATGCAAACCATTAGTGGCAAAGACCAGCAGTCAAATTAATGTACAAAGTTCAATGTCTCACATGTTCCTGATAGGCTAAAGAGTGTTTATCACATACGAGAATGTGATTAGAACTAAGAATAGTGAATGCACATTTCACATACAATTTCAATAGGTTCACAGGATCCCTTTCAAAAAAAAAAAAAATCCAGGATTTTGACAATAATGCAGTTCACTCTCTGTAAGAGCCATCTTCAGTGTGATAGTTATTATACCTACCCTGAAAGAACAGTACTATAGTAGAAAGGCAAATAAATTTGTAAGAAAAAGCAGAGATGGAAACAATTAATCATGACTAGAAGATACAGATAAGATTTCATAGAGAAGATGGCATTTGATCAGAGACTTAAAAGATGAATAGAATTCCAGGAGGAAGAAGAGAAGCAAACTATTATAAACTGAGAGGATGCTGTAAGAATAAACAGCCTGAAAGTGATAGAGGTCAGGAAGAGACAGAAGTATCTGGGAGTGTTCAATCTAGCAGATGCCTCCAAAACAATGAAAGGAGAAGGATACGAACCTGGGACCCATTGAAAATTTCTACATTTAAGGGGTAAACAGAAGGACAGCAGTCAGGAAAGGGAAAAAAGAAGGATTATTATCAGAGAAGTTGAGACAAACTAGGTTATTTAGTGTCATATAAATTGAAGGAAGAAAGCCTATAAGGAGAGGGTAATCTATAGATTCAAATGCTACAGAATGCAATAGCAGACTGAACAAAGAGAATTATCAGTTTGATTTGGCAGTTAGTGTTAGTAAGCGCGTATTTGCTGGAATGTTAGGTTGATGGAGGCGAAGGCCAGAATACAGTAGAATGAGGAGTGAAGGGGAGAGGTAAGGAATTGAAGATCCAGCTCAAAAATGTTTTTCCATACTTTATCACAAACTGAGAATGATCATTCTCTCCCAATGGACTCCCTTAATACTTAATTTGTATCATTTACTGATACTTTTAATGAAAAAATATGGCTTCTGGATATTTGTATATACATTTTATCTCCCTATTGTGATTGGTATACATTTGTATATACTTTATAACATAAAAAGAGTAACTTAGGTAGTATGTTCAATGATTAACTATTTAAACCGTGCATAGTTAGGTAAGATTCCAACGATTTCATGAACTTACACTGACCTCTCTAATCCTTTCTTCCTCCACTGAACTACAACATTGATTGTCTATATCCATCACCCTTTGTAAACACTTCCATATTTTAGTTTGAAGATTCTTAAAGAAGTGTGTGTATCTGCATTGTTTTTATTGTCCAGGAGGTCTAGTAGATCCTCCACCACTGACTGTTCTACTCAAAACAATACCCTTTTCCCTGCATCCTCAGGTTGCCTCTTCAAAACCGGTGATACCAGCAGAACCAACCAAGCCAAGCCAAGCCAAATTCAACCAAATCAAATCATATGATATGCAAATGAAGTTGAACTAAATTAAAACATAACAGGTCTCATACCCCGGAGTTCCTCTGTTTACATTTATGAGCTGTTTATAAATATAGTTCCTATTTCCATATCTGTGAATGTATGAACTCTTTTTTTTTTTTTTTTGTATGAACTCTTGAATACCAATTTGAAAATTTTCTTTGGGAATGATTTCCCATATTTTTAGAAATAATGTAAGGTGTTCATCCAGAGCAATTCATAAAAGACTACTTGGGGAGCTTACCTAGGGACTTGGTGAATATCTTGGTAAAGCCTTCTAGAGACTCTAAACATCTATGTCAAATTGCATTAGCAATTCAACAGTAGAGAAAAGTTCTGAAAGAGCTGTTTCCCTAGCGAAACTTCTGAGACATTTTTAGAATATTAGACAAATAACCCCAATCCCTAGTGGGGTTGCTTAAAAAAAAAGTAGAAATAAAAAAGGTGGAATCGATGGATTAGGTAAAAGTTGAAACTGAACTTTGAGGGCATCTCAACTAGCACCAAATCAATTATATCACTTTTTCTATCCTTCACCTAAAAACCATCTGGGGCTGTCATACAGCTTCAGCCTCTAAGCACTGTCAAGAAAGAATTGTCCAGATTGTCAAGAACACTTACTTTACATGACTTGTACAACACTTATAAGAAGAAGGCAACTTATACAACAATGGGTAAAATTATATGGTGTTCAGGAAGTCTGTAAGTATGAATAGCTTTAGGATAATGTAAATGTTTATAAAGCCCAGTCAGCAGTTAGAAATTTCACACTTTCTTCCACCAAACACCTAATTTATTTTTTTCTTAAAAAATTTTTTATTACATTTTAAATTCAGGATATTTTCAGGCACTAGAATATATTTTGGTCTTTTCAGGTTTCAAAAATCTTATGTCTCTGGTTGTTTCTCTTTCACCCATCACAAGTCTTTAGGAATGCAAAATCATTAGAAAGTTCTTTTCTTCATTACCTAAGGGCTATGGAGGAATATGGAAAGGGTTCTCAATGATTTTAGTTTACCATACAAATGGTATTTTGGGTATTAGTAATTAGAGTTATTGCACATCATCTTAAGTATTTGAATGCTCTCAGAGTTTCATTCATTTGGCTAGTCACTATAAATGAACTAATTAAGCATTAAGAATATAGGTCCTGGTCTCATAGATCTTATCAGCTAACCTGACACAATAGAAAAATAAATATCCATGCGTTCTAATTTTAAGGAAAGTTCTCTGAAATGGAAATGATATAATATCATTCTAGGGAAAAAATAGGACTTTAATTTCAAGTTTTTTCCCTGTCTTACATTGTTCAAATATGAGTTCAAATGTCTGTGCTCATTCATAAGATGCCTGTAATCATCTAAGGATGTTCATTGAATCTTTACAATGTTAATTCTGTGTCATTCTTTATTCTCTAGCACATTGTTCCCCTACCCAAGTATTTTTCAAAATTCACTGCATTTTTGAGACGTAAATATTTTCCTGACTTGTTCTAGACCCTTTGAGGGAGAGAACAGAGGGATATTCTATGTGTCAAGGCAGTGTCTCCAAAGAATCGATTATGAAATGGCCTGCTGCTAAAGAGGCCCTGAATTATGTATTAAGACAATTTTATTTTGTTCATATCTTGGATGCCACCTTCAGAAACAAATTATTGCCTTTGAGAGGGAAGACAATTGTAAAAAATATCTTTGACTTAGCTACACATACACGCTTGGCATATTACTTGGGATGGTATGGACAGTCATTTTAATGGAAATTTAGCCGTCATCATACTCTACAGAGAATAAGACTTGGGAAGTTAGAGCAGATGACTTCCAAATGACATTGCACTTCTGACACGCCGTGACCTCATGATTGCTAATATGTGGGTGAGCAAACTGAAGGACACATTGAACAGACAACTCAAGTTTAACAACCTGAAATCTGAAAAAGAACCAGCAATGATTTCTCTCACATTTGGTGTTAGATGATGATTTATTTACCTCTTTTTATTTATTATTTTAAGTGTCATTTTTTTAACTCATAGAAAATGCCATAGACAACTGGTCCGTCTTTTCCTTTTGGGTGGTTTCCTTCAGGAACTGTGGAAAAGAGTTGGTATGAAATTAAAGTTTCACAGAACAAAGAGTTCTATGAAAAATCATGTACTCCATGATTATGTTCCAAACTTGGATTGACAAACATGTAACCATGGACTTCGGAAAGATGCTGCTATAAGAGGCAGCTCACTTCTCTACTTCTTCTTCTCACTGCAAATATATGCTTGGAATTTGTTTGTTTGGAATCTTTTTGTTTTTATGACGTGTTTTTTCAATTCCATTAAAATTCCTCTCTTTTTGCTTTTGTTTTTTTGAAGCAAAATGACATTACTGCCTAGGATCATTAAATCATTAAAATGAAGGCAGGTGTACTTAGCAGAAATTCTTTCCTTTAAAATGTTTGGTTATCTGTAAGTGATCGAACAGTACGTAAGAGATTTAAGAGCAAGGATAAAATATCGGCAATATTAACCTTCATCTTAAGCTGGTGGTAGATAGAACACTTGGCACCCTCAAAAGTCCTGCAACTCTTTTTAACCATTCAGAGTTTGGGCTCCTCAGACTGGCTAAGAAACATACAGCACTGCTGCTGAAGACTGCAAAAAAAGCTTGAGGTCAGAGGTCGACACAGTGAGGGAGTTTGCTCTTTAAGAGGTTATCTGTGGATCTGCAAAGCCAAAGTGTAATTGGGTTTTGTGATGTGATTTTAGTGTGTAATTGTATATGAGCTTAGATAGTTTCAAAGACAAGCTTGCAAGATTTTTCTAGCTTGTTTGTAATAGCAATTTTAGGGATTGTATACAATCTTGGATAGACAATTCAGAATGATCAAAAATAGCCATCAGACATAATACAGCAAGTACTTGATTCACCCTAATTATAATTTCAGTGAATTGATTTTACTGTGACATGTTCTTTCTTTTTAGGACATTGAATTGGTTATGAAAATAATTTAGTTTTCATGGCTGGTATCAGTATAGCCAATTTTATGTCATCAGCATAGCTGTCCGTGTTTCAGAGTTTGCATTTACTTGAGGATTACTGAATCATTATAAGGAAAGAAAAAAGTTAGAGCATTGCAATTGTATGTGTAGTATTCTTTCTGCCTCTAAATTTGTCAGGTTTCTGATTCTTGAATATCCTAAACAATGAGAAATAAACATTTCCTTATTGTTTTAGTTGTTTAGGGTTGCCTTGATTAAGCTGTCACTGCTGTCAGTTATGTTCTTATAAGCCTGGTTGGATCTATTTCATGTTAGGAAAAAGCTCAGATAAACCCAGGAAAGCTTAATGTTTATCCAATGTGAAAATAATTACTCAAAAGTGTTATTCTTAATCCAGATAATTAGAGTGAGGAAGGAAAGATCAGTGTCATTGTGAATTATGCCCCAGCAATTGACTCTTGGTCCTTGTAAGTTTCAGGTGAAGATGTGAATGGATAAAGGTTAGATTAAACATAATCCAAAGTAGCTGCAACCTTAATCTGTTATGATACAAGGATGATCACTTAAAAAGAGCTGGATTGTGGGATTGTTTCTGGTTGGATAAGATGCTGCCCGACTGGGACCAGTCTTAAAACATGCTTAGCACCATGTCACTGAAGCTGTAAGCACTTGTGCACGACTGCAGCCCACCACAACTAACAGGCGCTCCTGGGCTCATGCTGCACATCAGAGTATCATACTTTCACAATATCTGGGCTTCACATTAACATGCCTTCCAATGGTCTGCATGGAAAAAATATTTCCTGTGACCTTTGTGGCATCTCTTCTTGGTTGTAATAAGCATGGATTTGGAATTTGCTAAAACTCTGGTATAAAGAATGCAGCCACATATTAACAAAAATCGAAGGGCATATTTGTAATTGAGCTTGTTTTCCTCTGTTTTAACATAGAAACTCTATTTTAAATGTGATTTTTAAAGGTAATTCACAATGTTCATAGAACTAGTTTTCTATCAAGTATTTTGAAAATGAAGTTACGCTTTTCTAAATATTCCTGTGGAGTTAAAAAATAACTTTTTTGAAGTATGGGTAATAAATAAGATCCAAAAAAGGCTTTTAAGACATGATGCAAAATCCAGCCATTTTTTTTTAATTGAAAGGGAAAAATATTTGGAGTTTTTTCTATTTCTCCCAATAAATCTCAGAAATTTAATATACTTAATTTCTGAACTGCTAAATTGGTTTGCTTTGATTACAGAAAATAAAATAAGAAATATTTTTGCAATTATCATGTGAAAACTTATTGCCTTAACTGAAAGGCATTTCTATTTTATGACAAATGAATTTTAGCTAGTGTCTGAACATTTTAATAATTTGTAACAGTTATTTATTTCTCTCCTGAGCAAAATTATATACTGCCACATTTATTGTTGCCAAATAGTTAAGAAAAGAACTAAGGCAACATAAAAAGATAATAAGATGTATGGTTTTTAAAGCATATTTAGCTTACTTGGAATAATCAAAGTTCCAAGAGGTTAGTTTGTATATTTTTACAAAGTGTATTTTCATAAATATCACTCTAATATATCAATATATTTTTAACCTTCATTGAAATCCAAATTTACTCCATCTGTTTCTTGTTGTACTTTGATAAATACATAAACATAATATCCTATAAATGTACCAGATATGTTTTCTAGTTACATTAATGACTTCAATACATATTTGTGCAAAATTTATTTTCCAAAAACAATAAACATTTGCTGGGCATTCACCACCCACATTTAGGCACTTGCTCCATATTTTCACAAGTTATTTAATATCATTAATTTATGCAACTAATGTTTTACTAAGGGACTGATAAGTGCCAAACAGTGGTCTTTTGGCTGTGACTATGGCAGTGAATAAAACAAACTCCCTGTCATCATGAACCTTAGATTTTTGTGAGCAGAGAGAGAAAATAAGATAAAAAGAAATTGTATAATAAACAAAAGAGTGACAAATGCAATGAAGAAAAGTGGATGGTTAGGGGATTAGGAATGGGGCATGGTGGATCACTATTCAAGATGAAAAGGTTAGAGACAGCCTCACAGAGAAGAGGACATTTGTGCAAAGACTGAATGGTAAGAAGAAAGGGTGATGTGGTGCTCTTGGATAAGGGTATACTAGCTTCTGGATAATTACTCTTTCTTAATAAACAGAAAATTTAACCAGGCAGATTTTTCATCAGGTATTCAAAACATAGTTATCATTTTAGAATTTACTGTTGAGTTTAGCCAGAGTACTAGATTCTTCTCTATATTAAAAATATATATGTTAAAATTGAACAACCTTCAATAAGTTGTAGTTCTAAAATATTTGTAAATACATTGTGTGCTTGATTTTGGAAGAACACAAAGGTGTCTTTTTTTTCCAGATAATGATGGAAAACATATAGCTCTCGGTCTTCAGGAAAATGTGCTTGTATTCTTGTATGGGAGAAGAAGAGCAAGAAAGAAGAATGTCTCTTGTGTTTATTCAATTGCCTGTGAGTGTTACAGGCCTGAGGAATTGTGTTGTCATTGTGTGTTCTACCACCTATAATCATATGTCTCCAACCAGCCTTGCCTTGTGAGTTAGTTGACATAGCAGGCTTAATGGCCACTGTGTTTAGATACCTTGCCTACCTGACTTATTGTCACTAGAACTCATTTTTTCCCCTTAATTTTCAAAACACTATTTCATTGCAAATATCCCCAAGAGAAGTTACGTTTAAAATTTTTGTCATTCATTTATATTTCAATATAAATGAATTTGCTAAGGAAGAATAGAGTATGACCATGAAGTTATTAGGTTCTCAGACAAGGAAAGGAAGATAAGGGACACAAATGAGAGAAGAAAACTGATGGAAAGGGGAGGTTGAAGTTACTAAAGACAACATTTCCCTACTTCACAGCTCTAGAACAAGGGCTTTGAGGAAAAGCTCTAGGCAATAGTCTATTAGGACCGCCTAATAGAAAAGAGAGAATAAGGCACAGTACAAAGGTAAAGTCAGATGAGAATACAGAAGTCCAGAGAGAAGTGACAGCCTTTGCCCAGGTTCGTACACACAGTGTCAGCAGAGCTTGAAGAACTCCCAGTTTAGTGCACCGTCATAGCAAATGACTTCTAGACTGGTACAAACAGTCTCAAACTTATGAATAAATAGTGTTCAAATGGTCAGCAAGCTTCTATTTTCTCATACGGAAAAAAAAGCTATAATGAATAGTTAGATTCATAATAAAGCTGAACCATAATAGTCCTGAGCCCCAAATTCTGAGGCCTCTGTACAATAATCATCTTTGAGCCCAAGTTGCCATAAGCCCCAAATCCTATTGAACACTTCATGGTATTCCCTTCCTCTAACCCTTGACTCTTTAGCTGAATGACCTGAGGCTTTTTGACAGAGAGGACATTGCATAGAGATAATGGCTGCTGGGAAGACCCCAAAGCAGGATCAACTGGGGAGACCAGGAAACGTCTTGTGATGTGGTTCTTTGAAGGTGGGAGTACCGGAGTAGGTGAAAATTCTGGGCATTAGGATCACCAGCAACAGCTCTCACAGTTGTGAAGGGAAGATCTGATGGCCAGTGAGGATGAGATCACAGGGGCAGAATGACAGCAAAACTATTATATATTGGATAGCAACCCATTAAATGTACTTAGGGCAGAAACAGCCCTTGGTCGGTATGGTTGACATCACATTGTTCCTTGGGGGAGGGTGAAGGAGTTATCAGTCCATTGGAGTAGAATTAAAATGCAATATTGTGCTATTTTTTTTTTTTAGGGAAAGATTTTTTTTTCATCTTTAAAAAATTTTTATTTTATATTGGAGTAGAGTTGATTAACAATGTTGTGTTAGTTTCGGGTGTACAGCAAAGTGATTCAGTTATGCATATATATGTATCTATTCTTTTTCAAATTCTTTTCCCATTTAGGTCATTACAGAGTATTGAGCAGAGTTCCCTGTGCTATACAGTAGGTCCTTGTTGGTTATCTATTTTAAATACAGTTGTGTGTACATGTTGATCCCAAACTCCCAATCTATCCCGCCCTCCCACACTTCCCCTCTGGTAACCATAAATTTGTTCTCTAAGTCTGTGAGTCTATTTCTGTTTTGTAATTAAGTTCGTTTGCATCATTTTTTTTTTTTTTTTTAGATTCTGCATGTGAGGGATATCATATGATATTTGTTTTTCTCTGTCTGACTTACTTCACTTAGTATGATAATCTACAAGTCCATCCATGTTGCTGCAAATGACATTATTTCATTCTTTTTAATGGTTGAGTAATTTCCATGTGCTTTTTAATGATTCATTTAAAAATAATTACTTGTCCTCATGAAACAATTAAATCCTCCCTTACATGCAGAGAGAGAGAATATTGACACTTATAATGACAGGAAATAGACATTTAGATAAAACAATCACCAGGGTACAACCTAAACACAGAATGTTTGCCTTGGTAGAAGTCATGTAATTTAGCAGTACATTTCACAGAGACGAGGGAGAGGCACCACATGATCACCTCAATTGATTCAATATGTAAAACAAATAGAAATTATTAGTATATAAGGAATAGAAAGTAAAGCAACTTCCTGAATATAAAATATTATCTACTGTATTTTGCCAATTCTAAGGTGTATCTTCACAATTGTTTGTATCTCAAGTATGATTAAATAAACCATTTCACTTAAAGGTGATCCTTTATGCCCATTATCTTAAACTAAGTAATGAAAGACAAAGGTGGTCATTATTACTATTAATGATTTAACTGTTTCTGAAAACTCTTGACAAGAAAACAACACAAGAGCAGATATAAAAGCTATACTATCAGGAAGAATACGAATCCATCGTTATTAGCAGATTATAGGATTGTATTTCTAGAAAACCCAAGAGGGTTAGCAGATAAGTTATTAGAACTAATAAGGGCACTCATTAAGTGGCAGGATATAAAATAAACATGTAATATTAATTACCAATTAGGGCTTTATTACACACTTTCTAAGCAAACAAATGATGCTTCTCTTGAAAAATAAAAAGATAGTTTTGACAATAGTTTAAAAATTATTTATGTTAAAAACACCCTAAGCATAATAAAAGGACAAGTAGTGACTTGGAAAAATATTAGCAATATATATAACAGGCAAAGAAGTAGAATTCCGAAATATAAAGAACTCTTAAAAATAAAGGGAATAGCCTCCACAGGAAAATGGCAAAAAAAAGAAAAACAAAAGAGATAAATCACAAAAACACATCACTAATTTCTGAAAAAAAGAAAGCTCCATCTCATTAATGTTAAATTAAAATAACTATAAAATACCACTTCTTTTTGTGTTAGTTATCTACTGCTGTGCAATCAACTACTCCAAAACTTAGTTGCTTAAAGAACAAACTTTTATTACCTCACATTTTCTGTGGGTGAGGAATCCAGGTGTGGTTTGGTTCCTCCAGGTCAGAATCTCTTACAAGGTTGCAATGGACTTATCATTTGAAATGGATTCATCTCTGGTTCTCTAGTTCAGCTAGGGGAATATCTGATCTTAATACCCTCAAGTGATGGTTGGCAAACCTCTGGTTCTCCCTAGCTATTGGCCAGAGATATCAGTTTCTTGCCATGTGCATCTTTTCATGGGGCTACTCACAACTGGCAGCTTTCCACAGGGGAGAGGGGGAGGGAGGGAGAGAGTCCAAGATGGAAGCTGCTGTCTTTTTGTAACCTTAATTTTGGAAGTGGCATCTGGTGTTCCTACCGCATTCTATTGAATAGAAGTAAATCAGGAATCCAGCCCAACTCAAGGGGAAAGGATCACACAAGGGTGTGAATAGCCGAGGGCAGGAATCACTGGGGGCTGTCTTAAAGTCTGTGCATTCATACCTCCCATTAAACAGCAAAGATTAAAAATAAACATTTAAAAGAAATCCACTGGCAAAAATTTTGTGTTAAAAAGGTGAGGTGGAATATAGGCTGGTAAGCGTATACATTGGTATAAACTTTCTGGAGAATATTTTGTCTAATGTGTAATAAAATGTTTATACTTTTGGATCCATAGTTACATTTCCAGAAATTTATCATAAAGATAAAAGAAGAGACACACACAAAGATTTATGTGAAGGACTGTTCATCAGAGCCTTATTTATAACGAAAGGTAGAAAACTAACTTCCACAAATAAAGATACAATGATTTACAGTTAAATCTGGTTGACAGACTATTTTAGTCACTTTATGATGTTTCTGAAATATATTTCACACCATTAGTAGAGGATTACAATGTTTTTAAACAAAAAGTTGCAAACTACTGTGTAGAATGCTTTTGATTACATTGAAATTTTTATATATAATATGTATACATATAAATACGTATATATGTGTATATATATATACGTATTTATATGTGTGTATATATATATATATATATATATATATATATACACACACACACACACACACACACACACACACAGAGACAGAGAGAAAGGACAGACACTGAGAGAGATAGAGATATAAATAATATTATTACCAGGATGTAGCTTTGGGTAAGAAGACTAGAGGAATTGTGAGTGAAACTTTTAAAAACATAGTTTGATTGGTAAAAATGTCTATGTATACACAAAAGAACTTTCCCAATATTTTCTTTCGCTCCTTCATTTTCTCTTGCCAATGCAAAGTAGAGGGTTATGATTTAATGTAAAGACATGATTAGCTATGCTGGCAGCAGTATGGCCTGTCATTCTAATTGGTGGTGTGCCACATGATGGACAGGACCCAGACTATGGCATACCACAGAACTGAGAGCTCTTTCCATACCTCAAGGCCCAGTATTAGTCTTGGCTAAAATACTACGTGATGATAACAAACACTATACTATAAAAGTAATTTGATGTTGGCATACATTTAACATTATTTGATGCTTTTTAGCTAAAGTTACTGAGTTTTAGTTATGCTTCTAATATGAATCTAGTATCAATCTCGTACAAATCTTCAAGAAGTCAAATCTCACCACCATCAGTTAACATTTTTCAAATCACCATAATGTACTTGAAATTAGAGTAGGTAGGCATTTGAAACAAAGAGATCAATCAGGAAAACGCTTATTCTTTACTTTATGGCTTTAGATATCCACTTAGAGATTTCACATATAATTGAGTCCAGCCCATGACCTCATCCCATGGAAATCATTTCTTTAATGTCTGCCTCTCCTGCTAGACTGTGAGAAACATGCGGGCAAGGACATTATCTGCCTTTCTCATCTATTCTATTTCTAGTAACTTAGCACAGTGCTTCTCAGGAGCTTCTCAGCAACACAATATTTCTTTATTAATTGAATGAATGAATGAAGCTCTGGGCATTTGAGTCTGCTTATGGTAACATGTCTGGGACCTCTCACCTTGCTTCTGTCCTGTTTCTATTCTCCCAGAGACAGGGGAATTTTCAATTCATAATGATTGTCTACTAGATTTGACAACATTCCTTTCCCCAACTTTTGTTCCACCCCTGATGCAAAGTACTGAGAAAGGAAGATAATTGTCTAAATAACAAACTAAAGAATAGCCAATTCTGATAGCAGACTTGGTTTTATTTAATCAGGCAACACAAAATAACTGGTATATCTGCCCTTTTCATTTGGTTAAATGTGTTGGGTTTTTGGTCATTATGTTTCTATGTACATCAGTCTTCCGTGGAGTTCAAGTCTAATTTGTGTGTGTGTGTGTGTGCATATGTTCTAGTGTGACAGGGAGAATAATGGCCCCCAAATATGTCCATGCCCTAATTCTTGGAACTTGTGAATATGTTACCTTATATAGCAAAAGGGACTTGGGATTAAAGGTAAAGGCTTTGAGATGAAGAGATTTCCTGGATATCTGGTGGACCCATGTAATCACACATATTCTTTAAAAGTGGAGAACCTTTGCCAGCTATGGATAGAGATGTGACAATGGAAGAATGATCAGAGAGACGTGGCATTGCTGTCTTCGAAGATGGAGGAAAGATGCCATGAGCCAATGAGTGTAGGAGGCTTCTGGAAGCTGGAAAGGCCAAGGAAACAGATTTTTTCCTTAAGCCTCTGAAAGGACCACAGCCCTGCCAACTCCTTGATTTTGACCCTGAGAGATCCCTGATGGATTTCTGACCTTCTGAACTGTAAGATAATAAATTGTATTAAGTAACTAAATTTGTAATTTGTTATAACAACAATAGAAAATAAATGCAGTGATATTTTGATTACAGTTATGTGAATCTATTTGCTTAGCTCTAGAATAGTTATTTTAATAAAAACATTGATTCAAAAATTATACCTTTATATCAGCTTACTGTTTGGCTAAGTAAATTTAAATACATAGGGATTTTACAAATTGGCCGTGTTGGTTAAAAGAAAACACAATCAGGTGGCCAGATGGAATTTTAACAGGTAGGGTCTCCTTCCTGCTCCTTTTTGGGGGCTTTTGTGGGAATCATTATAAGTAGTTAAATTAAGAGTATATGTTGCTGTGAACATGTTTCCCTTCCCCTAGGAGATGGAGAATAGAAGGTGTGGGGGGGTGGAAGGTGACTTGGTATTTGTGGTCAGGTTGGTGAAATATTTTGTGGGCTTGTTGATTTTATATATGACTCTTTTAGTCATAGTCTCTTGGCAATGTGAAAACAGTACCCTTTATCTTGAGTTTTCTAGTACTTGACTTGTTAATATCAACATGAGAATAGAAAGATGAAAACAAGAAACTCAAAGGTTAAACAAATTATACAAGATTATGATTAAAATTGAGTTGGAGGTTAAACTTGGTTTCTTTTATTTCTACCTCTATTATTTAACTATGATGTAAAAAAATAAGCAAAAGCTCAAAAAGTTAAGAAGCAACTAATTTTTACACAAATTCTTTACTTTTTATAAAGTATTTCTACTTAAGAAATTTTGTAAGATTTCAACTATTTGAAGCAATGCAAATATCTTCAAGTTCAGAAATAATTTTTCTTCAGTTTGGCGTATGTGCTGGTTTTCTATTACTGTTGCAACAAATTACCACAAATTTGGGGTTTAAAAAACACAAATCTATTCTTTTACAGTTCTGGAAGTCAGAATCTGAAATGAGTCTTAGTTGCTAAAATCAAGGTATCGGCAGGGCTGGAGACTCCAGAAGAGAATCTGTTGCACTGACTCTTCCAACTTCTAGAAGCTGCTCTAATTCTTTGTCTCCTGAGCTCCTCACTCCAATCTATTGCTCTGTCATTACATCTCCTCCTTTGATTGGTACTCTTCTTGCCTGCCTTTTATAAGTGCCTTTGTGATTACATCACACCCATCCAGATAATCCAGTGAAGTCTTCCCAACTCAAAATGCTTAATTTAATCACATCTACAAGTCCCTTTTGCTTTATAACATGATACTTAGTGTTTCCAAGGATTAGAATATGATGTATTCAGTGTGTGTGTGTGTGTTTGTGTGTGGGGAGGGTCACATTATTCAGCCTACCACAGTATAAACTAGAAATCACAAAAGCTCTGAAACCTCTCAATATTGCCTTATCTTTGAAGTCCTGACTCTCCCTTTACAAAGGAGATTCCCTATAAAAGTCCCTGGTAGTCATGTCAGTCAAGACGCTACATGTAATTCACAGAATAATAGCACTGAAGTGTTGCCTGAGGCTTGGAAATGACTTAGTCCATAAAATTTTTTTTAAAGTCTTTATTGAATTTGTTACAATATTGCTTCTGTTTTATGTTTTGGGTATTTTTGGCCGCAAGGCATGTGGGATCTTAATTCTCCAACCAGGGATCGAACCCACACCTCCTGCACTGGAAAGCGAAGTCCCAACCACTGGACTGCCAGGGAAGTCCCTAGTCCATAACTTTTTGAATCAATGAGGAAATAGATTAAAGCTTTTAAATTATTATCCAAAGTTACCTGCAAAACTTAGAGGTAGAGCACGGGCCAAGAAAAGACAAAGAGAATCAACACTTACTGAGTGCCCATCATTTGCCATACACTCTATGTTTTGTAAATCTTCTGGGTCAGTCTCATTACTTTCAATTTTCCAGATACAGCAAGTGAGACTAAAAAAATAACTGAAAAATCTAGGATCACACAGATATTTTGGTAAACCTGATTCCTGTTCATTAATATCCACTGCCCCTTCCTGTATTGCTTTGCCCTGTTGAACTCAGGTGTAGATATGTGATTTGTTTTAGTCAATGAAATGTGTCTCTTCTGAGCTGAATTTTTAAAAGCTAGTATTGGTTTTGCCATATTCCTTTTGACTGTGCCACAATAACTGGAAATGTTGTCGATAAAAGATGCTCTGTTAGTGGGGGTCTTATGGAGAAATGACCTAGACACCAGTACGTGGTCAAAGCAAGAAATAAACTAATGCTATGGTAAGCCACTGAGTTTTGGAAGTCATTTGTTACTCCTGTATAACCTAACTTATCTAGTTATTGTCAATGACAGAATTTGAACTCAAGTCTGTCTGATTTCAAAGCCTATGTTCTATAATCTAGACACGGATTCTTATTTTAGTGTTTATTTTTCCACACTGTGAGACGTGTAAAATATGGCCAAACTATCATATACTGTGGACTGGATATAAAGACTTTGCTTTAAATAAGTCTGTGATGTAAGTGGATATTAATATTTAAGAAGGACTAGATTATTACTGTCTTAACATTTTCTCACCAATTATTAGAATATATTTTATATGAAAGAAACTGGGCAACGATGTTGAGCTTAGTAACAGATAATAAGCAGTAGAGTGGAGATCATGTGGTAGAGCTCATCTAAATTGCCTTCTAGATATTGCCTTTCTTAATCCTCACAAAACCCCTGTCAAGTAGGTGTTACTATTCTCATCCTATTTTTTAGATAAGGAAACTAAAGCACAAGCAGTACATGGTGGAGGTTGCATTAGAACTGGCTATGTTCCTAAATCGTATTTAGCCCCTTTATAATCAAACATGTTAGTTTATTCCAAATGTTCACAATCAAAACCAACACATTTAATATATGGGTATCTGAGTAAAAGCACTGGAATATAAATTAAAATTATATTTAAAAATTTGTGTTGCAAATTCTGCTTTATTTGGAGTTTTACATATAGGTTGTTCCTCTACAACAAAATACTAATCAATTCAAAGTGTAAATCAAACCAGATTGGTGGTTTCAAAGAAATGTCTGGCTGTCTGACCAAATTAATGGAGTAGCTGTAATTAGGTCTACAGTGTTCTGTACATCTTCCCCTGTAACCACCAGAGTTTTTAATCACAACTACTCCCATTGTCACCATTTTTAAAAAGTCTATGGCTATTGCTTCAACTAAAATACAAATATATCCACGTTACTACCCTCTCCTTTCTTTTTTTCACTTGTGCCACTATGATAGTTTGAAGTCTCATATCCTTGGCTTTTGTAAGGAGTTAATGATTTTTTAAGTATTAGATCTGAAGTTCAAGCACCATGCAAGTCAAGTCACTGTATTTGGCAAAGCCCTGTCATAAGGAGTGATTGATACATTGTTTTATTTATTTTTATTTATTAACATTTCCATTTTATTTATTTATTTATTGTTTATATCTTAAGGATTGGATCTTTATTTTTTTAATTTTTTATTTATTTTATTTATTTATTTATTTTTACATCTTTATTGGAGTATAATTGCTTTACAAAGCTGTGTTAGTTTCTGCTTTATAACAAAGTAAATCAGTTATACATATACATACATCCCCATATCTCTTCCCTCTTGCATCTCCCTCCCTCCTACCCTCCCTATACCACCTCTCTAGGTGGTCACAAAGCACGAAGCTTATCTCCCTGTGCTATGTGGCTGCTTCCCACTAGCTATCAGTTTTTAATTTGGTAGTGCATATATATGTCCATGCCACTCTCTCACTTTGTCCCAGCTTACCGTTCCCACTCCCCGTGTCCTCAAGTCTATTCTCTAGTAGGTCTGCATCTTTATTCCCATCTTGCCCCTAGGTTCTTCATGACCATTTTTTTTTTTTTTTTTAGATTCCATATATATGTGTTAGCATACGGTGTTTATTTATTCTCTTTCTGACTAACTTCACTCTGTATGACAGACTCTAGGTCCATCCACCTCATTACAAATAACTCAATTTCATTTCTTTTTATGGCTGAGTAATATTCCATCTTATGTATGTGCCACATCTTCTTTATCCATTCATCTGTTGATGGACACTTAGGTTGCTTCCATGTCCTGGCTATTGTAAATAGAGCTGCAATGAACATTTTGGTACGTGACTCTTTTTGAATTATGGTTTTCTCAGGGTATATGCCCAGTAGTGAGATTGCTGGGTCGTATGATAGTTCTATTTTTAGTTTTTTAAGGAACCTCCATACTGTTCTCCATAGTGGCTGTATCAATTTATATTCCCACCAGCAGTGCAAGAGGGTTTCCTTTTCTCCACACCCTCTCCAGCATTTATTGTTTGTAGATTTTTTGATGATGGTCATTCTGACCGGTGTGAGATGATATCTCATTGTAGTTTTGATTTGCATTTCTCCAATGATTAATGATGTTGAGCATTCTTTCATGTGTTTGTTGGCAATCTGTATATCCTCTTTGGAGAAATGTCTATTTAGGTCTTCTGCCCATTTTTGGATTGGGTTGTTTGTTTATTTGACATTGAGCTGCATGAGCTGCTTGTAAATTTTGGAGATTAATCCTTTGTCAGTTGCTTCATTTGCAAATATTTTCTCCCACTCTGAGGACTGTCTTTTCATCTTGTTTATGGTTTCCTTTGCTGTGCAAAAGCTTTTAAGTTTCATTAGGTCCCATTTGATTATTTTTGTTTTTATTTGCATTTCTCTAGGAGGTGGGTCAAAAAGGATCTTGTTGTGATTTATGCCATAGATCATTCTGCCTATGTTTTCCTCTACAAGTTTTATAGTGTCTGGCCTTACATTTAGGTCTTTAATCCATTTTGAGTTTATTTTTGTATATGGTGTTAGGGAGTGTTCTAATTTCATTCTTTTACATGTAGCTGTCCAGTTTTCCCAGCACCACTTACTGAAGAGGCTGTCTTTTCTCCATTGTATATTCTTGCCTCCTTATCAAAAATAAGATGACCATATGTGTGTGGGATTATCTCTGGGCTTTCTATCCTGTTCCATTGATCTATATTTCTGTTTTTGTGCCAGTACCATACTGTCTTGATTACTGTAGCTTTGTAGTATAGCCTGAAGCCAGGGAGCCTGATTCCTCCAGCTCCGTTTTTCTTTCTCAAGATTGTTTTGGCTACTCGGGGTCTTTTGTGTTTCCATACAAATTGTGAAATTTTTTGTTCTAGTTCTGTGAAAAATGTCATTGGTAATTTGATAGGGATTGCATTGAATCTGTAGATTGCTTTGGGTACTATGGTCATTTTCACAATGTTGATTCTTCCAATCCAAGAACATGGTATACCTCTCCATCTATTTGTATCATCTTTAATTTCTTTCATCAGTGTCTTATAATTTTCTGCATAAAGGTCTTTTGTCTACTTAGGTAGGTTTATTCCTAAGTATTTTATTCTTTTTGTTGCAGTGGTAAATGGGAGTGTTTTCTTAATTTCACTTTCAATTTTTCATCATTAGTGTATAGGAATGCAAGGGATTTCTGTGCATTAATTTTGTATCCTGCTACTTTACCAAATTCATTGATTAGCTCTAATAGTTTTCTGCTACCATCTTTAGGATTCTCTACGTTTAGTATCATGTCATCTGCAAACAGTCACAGCTTTACTTCTTCTTTTCCAATTTGTATTCCTTTTATTTCTCTTTCTTCTCTGATTGCTGTGGCTAAAACTTCCAAAACTATGTTGAATAATAGCGGTGAGAGTGGGCAACCTTGTCTTGTTCCTGATCTTAGTGGAAATGGTTTCAGTTTTTCACCATTGAGGACAATGTTGGCTGTGGGTTTGTCATATATGGCCTTTATCATCTTGAGGTAAGTTCCCTCTATGCCTACTCTCTGGAGGGTTTTTATTATAAATGGATGTTGAATTTTGTCAAAAGCTTTCTCTGCATCTCTTGAGGTGATCATATGGTTTTTCTCCTTCAATTTGTTAATATGGTGTATCACATTGAATTATTTGCATATATTGAAGAATCCTTGCATTTCTGGGATAAACCCCACTTGATCACGGTGTATGATCCTTTTAATGTGCTGTTGGATTGTGTTTGCTAGTATTTTGTTGAGGATATTTGCATCTATGTTCATCAGTGATATTGGTCTGTAGTTTTCTTTCTTTGTGACATGTTTGTCTGGTTTTGGTATCAGGGTGATGGTGGCCTCATAGAATGAGTTTGGGAGTGTTCCTCCCTCTGCTATATTTTGGAAGTTTGAGAAGTATAGGTGTCAGCTCTTCTCTAAATGTTTGATAGAATTCACCTGTGAAACCATCTGGTCCTGGGCTTTTGTTTGTTGGAAGATTTTTAATCACAGTTTCAATTTCAGTGCTTGTGATTGGTCTGTTCATATTTTCTATTTCTTCCTGGTTCAGTCTTGGAAGGTTGTGCATTTCTAAGAATTTGTCCATTTCTTCCAAGTTGTCCATTTTATTGGCACATAGTTGCTTGTAGTAATCTCTCATGATTCTTTGTATTGCTGCAGTGTCAGTTGTTACTTCTTTTTCATTTCTAATTCTATTGATTTGAGTCTTCTCCCTTTTTTTCTTGATGAGTCTGGCTAATGGTTTATCAATTTTGTTTATCTTCTCAAAGAACCAGCTTTTAGTTTTATTGATTTTTGCTATCGTTTCCTTCATTTCTTTTTCATTTATTTCTGCTCTGAGCTTTATGATTTCTTTCCTTCTGCTAACTTTGGGGATTTTTGTTCTTCTTTCTCTAATTGCTTTAGATGTAAGCTTAGGTTGTTTATTTGAGACGTTTCTTGTTTCTTAAGGTAGGATTGTATTGCTATAAACTTCCCTCTTAAAAGTGCTTTTGCTGCATCCCATAGGTTTTGGGTCATCGTGTTTTCATTGTCATTTGTTTCTAGGTATTTTTTAATTTCCTCTTTGATTTCTTCAGTGATCTCTTGGTCATTAGGTAGTGTGTGGTTTAGCCTCCACGTGTTTGTATTTCTTACAGATTTTTTCCTGTAATTGATATCTAGTCTCATAGCGTTGTGGTCGGAAAAGATACTTGATACGATTTCAATTTTCTTAAATTTACCAGCCTTGATTTGTGACCCAAGATATGATCTATCCTGGAGAATGTTTCATGAGCATTTGAGAAGAATGTGTATTCTGTTGTTTTTGGATGGAATGTCCTATAAATATCAACTAAGTCCATCTTGTTTAATGTATCATTTAAAGCTTGTGTTTCCTTATTTATTTTCATTTTGGATGATCTGTCCATTGGTGAAAGTGGGGTGTTAAAGTTCCCTACTATGATTGTGTTACTGTCGATTTCCCCTTTTACGGCTGTTAGTATTTGCCTTATGTATTGAGGTGCTCCTATGTTGGGTGCATAAATATTTACAACTGTTATATCTTCTTCTTGGATTGATCCCTTGATCATTATGTAGTGTCCTTCTTTGTCTCTTGTACTAGTCTTTATTTTAAAGTCTATTTTGTCTGATATGAGAATTGCTACTCCAGCTTCCTTTTGATTTCCATTTGCATGGAATATCTTTTTCCATCCCCTCACTTTCAGTCTCTGTGTGTTCCTAGGTCTGAAGTGGGTCTCTTGTAGACAGCATATATATGGATCTTGTTTTTGTATCCATTCAGCCAGTCTGTGTCTTTTGGTTGGAGCATTTAATCCATTCACGTTGAAGGTAATTATCGATATGTATGTTCGTATTACCATTTTCTTAATGGTTTTGGGTTTGTTATTGTAGGTCTTTTCCTTCTCTTGTATTTCCTGCCTAGAGAAGTTCCTTTAGCATTTGTTGTGAAGCTGGTTTGGTGGTGCTGAATTCTCTTAGCTTTTGCTTGTCTGTAAAGATTTTAATTTCTGTGTCAAATTTGAATGAGATCCTTGCTGGGTAGAGTAATCTTGATTGTAGGTTTTTCCCTTTCATCACTTTAAATATGTCCTGCCTCTCCCTTCTGGATTGCAGAGTTTCTGCTGAAAGATCAGCTGTTAACCTTATGTGGATTCCCTTATATATTATTTGTTTTTTTTCCCTTGATGCTTTTAGTATTTTTTCTTTGTATTTAATTTTTGATAGTTTGATTAATATGTGTCTTGGCATGTTTCTCCTTGGATTTATCCTGTATGGGACTCTCTGTGCTTCCTGGACTTGATTAACTATTTCCTTTCCCATATTAGGGAAGTTTTCAACTATAATCTCTTCAAATATTTTCTCAGTCCCTTTCTTTTTCTCTTCTTCTGGGACCCCTATAATTCGAATGTTGGTGCATTTAATCTTGTCCCAGAGGTCTCTGAGACTGTCCTCAATTCTTTTCATTCTTTTTTCTTTATTCTGCTCTGCAGTAGTTATTTCCACTATTTGATCTTCCAGGTCACTTATCCATTCTTCTGCTTCAATAATTCTGCTATTGATTCCTTCTAGAGAATTTTTAATTTCATTTATTGTGTTGTTCATCACTGTTTGTTTACTCTTTGGTTCTTCTAGGTCCTTGTTAAACGTTCTTGTATTTTCTCCATTCTATTTCCAAGATTTTGGACATCTTTACTATCATTATTCTGAATTCTTTTTCAGGTAGATGGCCTATTTCCTCTCCATTTGTTAGGTCTGGTGGGTTTTTACCTTGCTCCTTCATCTGCTGTGTGTTTCTCTGTCTTCTCATTTTGCTTAACTTACTGTGTTTGGGGTCTCCTTTTCATAGGCTGTAGGTTCGTAGTTCTCGTTGCTTATGTTGTCTGCCCCCAGTGGCTAAGGTTGGTTCAATGGGTTGTGTAGGCTTCCTGGTGGAGGAGACTAGTGCCTGTGTTCTGGTGGATGAGGCTGGATCTTGTCTTTCTGGTAGGCACGTCCACATCTGGTGGTGTGTTTTGGGGTGTCTGTGGCCTTATTATGATTTTAGGCAGCCTCTCTGCTAATGGGTGGGTTTGTGTTCCTGTCTTGCTAGTTGTTTGGCATAGGGTGTCCAGCACTGTAGCTTGCTGGTCATGGAGTGGAGCTGGGTCTTGGTGTTGAGATGGAGATCTCTGGGAGATTTTCACCGTTTGATATTATGTAGAGCTGGGAGGTCTCTGGTGAACCAATGTCCTGAACTTGGCTCTCCCACCTCAGAGGCACAGGCCTGATGCCTGGCTGGAGCACCAAGAGCCTGTAATCCACACGGTTCAGAATAAAAGGGAGAAAAAAAGAAAGAAAGAAAGAAGATAAATAAAATAAAATAAAATAAGATAAAATAGTTATTAAAATAAAAAGTAAAAAATAATTATTAAAATTTAAAAAGTAATTTAAAAAAGAATGAAAGAAAGAAGAGAGCAAGCAAACCAAACAAATCCACCAATGATAACAAGTGCTAAAAACTATACTAAAAAAAAAAAAAAAATCGGACAGACAGAACCCTAGGACAAATGGTAAAAGCAAAGCTATACAGACAAAATCACACACAGAAGCATACACATACACACTCACAAAAAGAGAAAAAGGGGAAAAAATATATATATCTTTGCTCCCAAAGTCCACGCCCTCAATTTGGGATGATTCATTGGCCTTTCAGGTATTCCACAGATGCAGGTACATCAAGTTGATTGTGGAGATTTAATCCGCTGCTCCTGAGGCTGCTGGGAGAAATTTCCCTTTCTCTTCTTTGTTCCCACAGCACGTGGGGTTCAGCTTTGGATTTGACCCCGCCTCTGCATGTAGGTCGCCGGAGGGCGTCTGTTCTTCACTCAGACAGGACGGGGTTAAAGGAGCAGCTGATTCGGGGGCTCTGGCTCACTCAGGCCGGGGGGAGGGAGGGGTACGGATGCGGGGTAAGCCTGCGGCGGCAGAGGCCGGTGTGACGTTGCACCAGCCTGAGGTGCGCCGTGTGTTCTCCTGGGGAAGTTGTCCCTGGATCACGGGACCCTGGCAGTGGCGGGCTGCACAGGCTCCCGGGAGGGGCGGTGTGGAGAGTGACCTGGGCTCACACACAGGCTTCTTGGTGGCCGCAGCAGCCTTAGCGTCTCATGCCCGTCTCTGGGATCCGCGCTGATAGCCGCAGCTTGCACCCGTCTCTGGAGCTCGTTTAGGCAGCGCTCTTAATCCCCTCTCCTCGCGCACCAGGAAACAAAGAGGGAAGAAAAAGTCTCTTGCCTCTTCAGCAGCTCCAGACCTTTTCCCGGACTTCCTCCCGGCCAGCTGTGGTGCACTAGCCCCATCAGGCTGTGTTCACGCAGCCAACCCCTGTCCTCTCCCTGCATCCGACCTCCGAAGCCCGAGCCTCAGCTCCCAGCCCCTGCCCGCCCCGGCGGGTGAGCAGACAAGCCTCCCGGGCTGGTGAGTGCTGGCCGGCACCGATCCTTTGTGCTGGAATCTCTCCGCTTTGCCCTCCGCACCCCTGTGGCTGTGCTCTCCTCCGTGGCTCCGAAGCTTCCCCCCTCCGCCACCCGCAGTCTCTGCCCTCGAAGGGGCTTCCCAGTGTGTGGAAACCTTTCCTCCTTCACTGCTCCCTCCCACTGGTGCAGGTCCCATCCCTAATCTTTTGTCTCTGTTTTCTTTTTTCTTTTGCCCTACCCAGGTATGTGGGGAGTTTCTTGCCTTTTGGGAAGTCTGAGGTCTTCTGCCAGCATTCAGTAGGTGTTCTGTAGGGGTTGCTCCACATGTAGATGTATTTCTGATGTATTTGTGGGCAGGAAGGTGATCTCCACGTCTTACTCTTCCGCCATCTTGAAGCTCCTCCTGATGCATTGTTTTAGATTTGTGAAAGCAGTTAGGGAATGGGCTCCTGGGACACCTGCCAGAAAGTGTGGACCTTACAAGATATTATTTCTGAAGCCAATCAACTTAACTGTGTAACACCTTAAAGTATGAAAAGCATCTTCCTTTCAGAGTCTATTGGTCACACAGACTCATGGCTTTGAAAATATGTCCCGTTTCTTAGCTGTTGACTAATATTAATACTGAACAGATGCATTTCTATTTCCTGTGACTTATGGATGTCATGTAATGGAGACCCTGTGTGACTATATAACCCGTTAACATAAAAATCACTTTTGATGATATAGTATCCAATGTTTCAAGGTCGCAGGGAATAACCTCCCAAATCATTCATTAGTTCTTTTACTGTTAATGCTGAAAATCTTCAGCAGTCTAGTTTCTACATACTATTTTGACTTAACTGTTTATGTTCCTTGTTTAGCAGGTTGAGGCTATATTAGTAAAGGTGAAATTCCAACTGTTCACAGTATATAATCAGGAGAATTTATCAAAGGAGTGGTCTATTGAGTAATCACCTAACATTTAGAGATTACTCTTTTGAATATTTTGAATACTTTTCCTGCCCTCCTACTCCTCACCCCAACTTAGATCTCACTGAGCCTCAAGTATCTGAAAGAAATAAGCAAGTATAGGAATAATCAAATTGTATATGTGATAAAGATGGAAATATAAAAATACAGGGCTAGAAATCTAGCATTTTGAGCTTCAAAAACAATCTGCCATACATTTAGACTAATATTTAGGCTTAAACCTATTTTTTATCAATTGGAAATCTGAATCTCATTTGCTGTGATTTTTCTTAAAAGTTTAGCAAAAGTGAGTGATGTTTTCTGGCTTGCTCTATAAGAGCAGAACATAACCAGGAAGTCTGTTTCTCCGATAGTGGAAGGTTCTCTGTATTGCATTTCTTGTGCTTTACCCTGTGTATTTGAGCCAATGCCATCAGTACATCTGGAATTAAAATTTAGGGTCTTAGAAAGACCTAAAGAGTAGTGTTAAATGAAACAGGAGAATGTTTTGATTTATTGGAATTCATGGTAAAAATCATGCATAAGTTATGTATACAAGTTATGGCCGTTTTTGACATATGTGATACAGGAGTCACTTTCAAAAATTCAAGATATAGACTATAATTTCAAAAATATAAAAACAGAAAGAGTCTGACTAAAAAACTTATTTAAGCTCTGCTTATTTGAAACATTATTTTAAATAATGTTTTAAAGCTAATGATTTTAAAGCTAATACATTTAAAACTTGCTTCAGTGTAAATATAGTTTAATTCAATCAGAAGGACAAAAGAAAGTATTAGATGCATTTAGGCATTATATAGGATTGTGGGCTAAGAGTGAGCAGTACTACACAACGACACACACAGGTACATATAGATACACACTCACACAGAGAAAGACACACATATGGATATATATCTGTGAATGTGTATATTTCATTTTATGTTTCTATTTTTTATAATCTTGCAGCTTCACATATTACTTTTGTGTCTAATTGTTGAACATAATAAATATGTAATGCTTTGTTATTTCATTGACAATAATGTATTTTAACAGTGTTACAAAAACTTACCAGGTCTACCATGCTGTATGTTATTCAAATCATGGCCATAGAAAATGTTCACTTATTAATACATCTGGAATTTCTCTACTGAGTAAGAGCAAATGTATTGCCATATTTTGTAATGCTTCTGGATAGGACATAAGACCATTCAGTATGTTCCTGGCACTAGAAACTTTTCTACCATTAGCTAATAGAATGCACAATTCCATGAAACTTCCATGTGTGGTTTATTGGAAACCACAAAATGAGTTCCAACAACTTAGTAGATAATTATGCCTTTACTGATAATCATGTTTATAAAAATGTATATTTCAATTTAGTTCTCTAGGAAGAAATTATGTTCTTTTATTTGTAATCTTTTTAAACACAAATGCATGTTACCTGATGTTCATTATGGCTTACAAATAAAATGTTCTGATCTTATCACTAAAAACCACCCACAAATACTACAGGTGGTTACATATCTTATGGGGGGAAAATATATAAATTATATATTTTTTAATATATTTTTATATGTATTTTATATATATACAATTATTTAGAAGAAAACTGTGAACCTTAACTTTGTATTTTTGGAAGATTGCATTGTTTTGAAATTCATGTGTTCTTTTAAAAACAGATATTAAAAACTAATTTTCAGAATTAAAAACAAATGTCTTACAAAAATTTTTGAGTGGACTACCCTTTCTATTCATCCATTATATGTTTTAAAAACATTATTATTTATACGTGTGTGTATGTATGTGTGGGTATGTGTTTAACACACGTATGTGTACACACACAGATATAGCTATTCAAATACATATCTGTGATGCTTAATTTAGACGTCACCTTGTCTAAGACATGGAGTACCCAGATTAAGCATAATTTCTGGGTGTGTCTGTGAGGCTCTTTCTAGATGATACTAGTATTTGAATTGGTAGACTGAGTAAAGCAGATTGTTCTCCCAAATTGGGTGGACGTCATTTAATCTGTTGAGGACCTGAAGAGAACAAAAAGGCAGAGGAAGAAGAAATTCATTCACTCTATCTGACTGTTGAACTGAGACATCAGTCTTCTCCTGACCTCAGACTGGGACTCATGCCATTGACCCTCCAGTTCTCAGGACCAAATCACTGGCTTTCCTGCCTGCAGACAACAGATTGTGGGACTTCTCAGCCTCCATAAGAGCATAAGCTAATCCTTTATAATCTTTCTCTCTCTCTCTCTCTCTCTCTCTATATATATATATATATATATACCTCCTGTTTCTCTATGAGAAACTTTTATCAGAAGTATGAAATTCCTTTATAGAATAAGTTGAGATATAAATAATAATCTGAATCAGGATTTATACTCAGTACAGACATCATCTTATTTTTGTAGTAGGGTCTGCTACCATATTTTTGATGCCCAGTAGTAATATGAGGAAGAGGAGAAGAATATGTTTGTTATATGACAGAGAACAGGTAAAGATTGCAGTGAAAATAATAGAGTGGAACAAGTAAATACAAAGGAAGAGATGGATTGCCTTTCTATATAACTGTTTCAGGGAGGGAGCAAACTGATATGGTCTGGTTCTAGATTGGCTCCAGGATTCAAAATTGTCCAAGGGAAAGTTCTTTATTTTATTTTATTTTGTGGAAGTTCTTTAAATAGAATTCTTTCAATAAGCACTTGTGTCCATGACTTGACAGCCATGAGTCAGGCCACATGTGCTTAGAATATTTCTTAAGTAGTCATGGAAGAAAAAAAAATTAATTGTTAGAATGTTAATTACCACTAAATTCAAATAGTCCCTAAAATACATGGCAATCTAGTAAATTGGCATAGTGGTTAGGATAAATTCAAATAGTCCCTAAAATACATCGGCAATCTAGTAAATTGGCATAGTGGTTAGGAGCGTTTAGCCTTCCTACCCAGGTATGTTAACTTTGTACAGTAGTTAGAACTATAAATATCCAATGTTTTTTATTATTATCTACAAAATGAAGTCAGAACTTCTTTTGGTCCTTGGGGAGTTAGAAACATGCCTTCAAATATGGTGTCACTGGAGTTTTTTAAGCACAAGTGAAGGTCTATTTAAAACTACCCACTTGGTTAACTAACCTCGGAATCTCTTTTCTGGATTAACCAAAGCTCTCTCTCCCTCTTTGTAAAGAACAATGACTCAGAGGATCTGTACCTAGTCTCTCCTATGGAGTGAGTTATATATCCCCAAATGTTTTTTGTTCACCAAATATCTTTATGCTGATTGTATTTGTTAT
The DNA here is from genome assembly GCF_009873245.2 of Balaenoptera musculus. Taxonomy (NCBI): domain Eukaryota; kingdom Metazoa; phylum Chordata; class Mammalia; order Artiodactyla; family Balaenopteridae; genus Balaenoptera; species Balaenoptera musculus. The sequence continues at coordinate 111,560,067 of NC_045789.1, forward strand.
TCTAATTCCATAATTTAATTAAACATGAAATAAACCAATTACATTTGAGTGAATAAAGACTTTTGCTTCTGTGAGAATTAAGTTGAATTCTACCTGATACATAGGAGTAATTGAAGACGTGTTTATCTATACTCTTTCCAAAAACTCCACAAAGGGAAAGGACTACACGTTACAAGCCCATAAGGGATAAATAGGATGAGAAAGAAGATAATGACAGATAATTCATGTAGATGGGCATGTGGTAACTAACTTACAAGTTAAAACTCAAGTTATCATACAGGGAAGCCAATAAGAAAGCAATTCAACTTGTACCACAAATTGTGCCAGGTTCCAAATTTTAGATACCAGATCGTACTGGGAACAAGGGTGAGGAGATGGGGCTGAAAACAGAAGGACTAGTTTCAAGACTTTCAACTCTGTACAAAGACGATTACAACTGCAGATCACTTTCTTCATCCATTATGCATCCAGGCAACTACTTTCTTCTGGAATAGGCAGAAGACTGGAGGTTTGCATTATAGAGATACTGAAATAGACTTGTTCTGTATTCAGGGATGACAGACACTGCTGTGGGCAAGCTGAAGGTAAGATTTACCCAATGGTACCCGCATTATGATGACCTCAGTCCCCTTCCCACTGCTGGGCTTACAGAATGTTTGTACCCTCCAGAAAGGAGACTGAGCACAACTTTCTGTAAAAACTGACAGCCTTAAAAGAAATGACATACACACACAGACATTCAGGATGCTGCTAGGAAATGTCCAGATGCTCACCTGGTCCTCCTAGAATGAAGTGTACTATCGCACAAGCCCTGTTCCTATTCGCAAGGCTGTCGCATTCGTGTGTGTGTGTTTTATTCTTAAATAGGACCTATTAAGCAAGAATTAGCCAAATATGATCTTTTCTGGATTAACGCCCTAATTTTCTACAACTTTCCAACACACTTGGTCTTTCCATTCCCACTCCCCTCTCCACTGTGGGATTTCCTCAAATCTACTTCTCAACCTTTTACTTTTTAAATTCCTTTTACTTTTTGAATTCAATAAATGTTATCGTTCTCTGAAAGTTATTTTTTGTATAGTATTCTATTCTGGTTTTATGGATTCTATATTTTCTGACATCTCTCAGAATTTACTGATTACGGGGAGGCATTAAATTTTATTGTCCCTGCATCAATAATAAATAACAGAAAACATGTGCAAGAGAGCACACACACACACATGCACCCACAACAAGTTGAAAGTTGTGGGCAGATTTGATATTAATATGAAGCACATTTAAAGGATCACTACAGAATTAGATATTAGCAAACCTACTAAAAGATATATGGGGAGAATGAAAAGTCCTATTTAGGTTTTACATTTGGGTTGCTTTGTAAGTATATTTAAGTTCACACTCTGCTTGGAAGAATCAAACCTGGATATGATAATATATGCACCAAGGGTATGATTAATGCTGGAAAAACTACAAAATTCCAATCAAGGGACCTAGAGGCACAGACCGACATGAGGGGAAGGAATACACAACATAATGCCTCAAGTTAAAAGAACATGTTTAAGGTTTGTGTATTTCTTTTTATTTTATACTTATTTTCCTCTGTCACAGCTTTTTTGTGACTAACTGACCAACGACTGGACTCGACTGAGCTGGATAAGAACGTGTCTGCAGTAATCGCAAAGACCTAGCAGAGCTCTTGAGAAGAAGCAAAATGATAGCAACCCTTCTCTTCTCAGTTTTGGAGAGCAGTTTTCCTGTATTTCATCCCACTTCTTACTGTAGATTAGAAAAAAAAAAAGAAAACTCCAATTTCCAACTGCAAGCTCCATCTTATCTTAAAGTCTGGGATGGATAGGAGAAGGCTGTCCTTCTTTCTCCTGGAGGAAGGGTCTTCCTTTAACCCAATCAGTCCGGCAGCGTACCTAGCAGTTTCCTATCTCAGCTTCGCTGGATAACAAGAAGGCTGAATCCTCCTCCTAAATGCCCCCCAGCTCTGTGTACAAAGGATGAGGACAGCTAAACACTCAGCCACCTTCTTTCCTGCAACAGCCTTTCCTGCTTCTTGACAGAGATTTCCTACAGGGCACAGCATTTGTTTCCGTAAATCCTAAATTCTTCAGAAGCAGGGCCCATGTGTCATACCATAGTATTCCTTTCTCTTTCTTTCATATCTTTTTCTTTTATTTCTCTCTTTTGGCAAAAAACAGTGCTACAAACTTACTAGTTGTTTAACCAATTTTGGCAGAAGAGGAGGTTGCTAATAACTTTGCCTTGAAATTGGAAATTGATTTTGGTCTTCCAAGTACTCTGAACTGTCTTTCTCTTCTGAAAGTTTTGCTCTTGTTAGACTTGCTGAAATCTTCTGTCCTAAAATTAGGAGGGCTTGGTATAATTCAGAGATGTTTTACGAACTGAAAATGACATTTAAATAAAAAACAAAAAAGTGAAGCCCAGCACTGCTGCTATTTATCTAAGGTGCAGGGAATAAGTGGTTTCTCTTAATGTTGTGGTGACTTATTCGTTACAGCTATGTGTAGTGCATGACTTCCTAACAGATTGTTTCCAGTTCCTCTCTCCTGTACTTTATGATGTTATTGTCATTCTTTAAACTTAAACATACACTATAATAACTCAATACATTGTTTTTATTTTCCTATAAATAGTTATTTACAGTAAAATTCAGTGGCTTTTAATATATTCACAATGTTGTGCAATCACCAACTCTCTCTAGTTTCAAACTTTTTGAAAACACACCATACCAATTAAGGGATCACTCCTCATTTTCCCTTGCCCTCATCCCTTGATAACCACTAACCTGCTGTCCTTTTCTATGGATTTGCCTATTCTGAATATATCATATAAAAGGTATAACAGAATATATGACTTCTGTGCATGGCTTCTTTCATTTAGCATAGTGTTTTTGAGTTTCAGTCAAGTTGTAGCATGTATCAGTACTTCACTCATTTTTATGGATGAATAATATTTCATTGTTTTATGTAACACAATTTATTTATCCAGTCATCTGTTGATGGATATTTGGGTTGTTTCCACCATTTGGCTGTTATGAGTACAGGTATACGTTGGAGATATTGCAGGTTGGGTTCCAGACCACCACAATAAAGCAAATATCTCAATAAAGGGAGTCAAGTTAACTTTTTGGTAATTTTTGGCATATAAAAGTTATGTTTACACTATACTGTAGTCTATTAAGTATGCAGTAGCATTATGTCTACCAGGCAATGCATATACCTTAATTTTAAAAATACTTTATTGCTAAAAAGTGCTATCATCCTGAGCCTTCAGCCAGTGGTAGTAATGGCATCAAAGATCATTGATCACAGATCGCCATAACAAATATAATAGTAATGAAAAAGTTTGAAATATTGGGAGAATTACCAAAATGTGACAGAGACAGGAAGTGAGCAAATGTTGTTGGAAAAGTGGCACCTATAGACTTGCTTGATGCAGGATTGCCACAAACCTTCAATTTGTAAAAAACACAGCATCTGTGAAGTACAATAAATTGAGAGATGTCTCTAATGCTGCTATAAACATTTATGTGCAAGTTTCTGGGTGGACATGTGTTTTTACTTCTCTTAGGTATGTATCTAGGAGTGGAATTGCTGGGTCATATGGTAATTCTATGCTTAACTTTTTGAAGAACTGCTAAACTGCTCCCACAGTGTCTGCATCATTTTACATTCTTACCTGCAACATACAAGGGTTCTTATTTCTCCACATTCTTGCTAACACTTATTTTCCATTTTTTGTTTAAAGCCAGCCTGGTGGACATGAAGTGGTAAATCATTGTGGTTTTGATTTGTATTTCTTCAATGACCAATGATTTTGAACAACTTTCTATGTACTTGTTGGACAGTTGTATATCTTTGGGAAAATGTCTATTTGAGTCCTTTGCCCATTTTTTAATTGAGTTGTTGGTCTTCGTTGTTGAGTTGTAAGAGATTGTTATATATTCTAGATATAAAAATCTTAACAGATATATGATTTGAAAATATTTTTCCTATTCTGTATGTTGTCTTTTTAAATTGTAGATAAAGTCCTTTGATAAACATAAGTTTCTAACTTTAAGAAAGTTCAATTTTTCTATCTTTTTCTTTTATTGCTTGTACTTCGGGTGTCAGATCTAAGAATCCATTGCCAAATCCTGAGTCTTGAAGAGTCTTCCTTACAGTTTCCACATTCTGCTTACATTACCCATCTGTCCTTGCATGTTTTGTCTACTTTTCTATTAGAGTCCTTAACATATGAGTTGCAGTTTTTTCAGATTCCCTGTCTGATAAATCCATATTAGTGTTATACCTGAGTTTGGCTCTGATGCTTGCTTGATCTCTTCAGCTGAGTTTTTAATTGCTTTTTGGTATGGTTTGCATGTAGCTTTTTGTTGAAAACCAGACATGCTGTATGGGGTAAAAAGAACTGAAGTCATAGGACTTTAGTGAGAGGATTTGTGTTAATTTGATTAGGAGTTAGGCTGTGTGTAATGTTTGCTATACCTAATGTTTATGTTTATATGTCTTACATCCCTCTAGTGTCCTTGTTCTTGTCTCCCCGTTGTCTTTGAGCTTCCCTGAGAACTCTTCCTTAGTCAGAGTCTGAGTCTTCCTCCTCTTTTAGCCCTAATTTACTGACATTATACTGGATCCCTGTTGGTGGTGGTAAAATGTGATGGAGAGAAAGCATTCTATAATCTTATAACTTCATCTCAGTCTTTTAGGGGGCCTATGTCTCTAGGTTGTAGCATTCACAAGTGTTTCTCTACTTCCTACCCCTCCTGCCCCCTACCTCCAGGTAAGACAGCAAGGCTAGAGGAAGCTGGAGTGAGGAAAAATGTCTTTCCCCAGATGGGATTAGGCTCTAGTAAAGTCTTTCCCCTACAGAGTAGGTTTCTGTTATAAAGAACAGATATTTTAATATGATCAAGTGATTTTTCTTCTGTAGCTTGTTGATGTAATGGGTTATATTAATTGATTTTCAAATGTTGAACCAACCTTGCATACCAGTAATAAATCTCACTTGCTTATAGTGTATAATTCTTTGTCTACATTGTTGCATTAGATTTGCCAATATTTTGTTGAGGATTTTTGCCTCTACAAGCTATATTGGTCTGTAGTTATCTTATAATGTCTTTGTCTGGGCTTCGTAATAAAGTAATGCTGGCCTCATAGAATGAGTTAGGATGCATTCCCTCTGCTTCTATCCTCTGAAAGAGATTATAGAGAATTGGTATAATTTCTTCCTTAAATGTTTCGTAGGTTTTGCCAGTGAACTCCTCTGGGTCTGGTGCTTTCTGTTTTGAAATATTATTCAGTGATGTATTTCCCTTCCCCCAGGTCAGTTAGGCTCTGATAATACTCCAGTAGGGTAGGCTCTAGTTAACTAGTTTTTCCTAAGGGCAGATCTTGTTAAGAAGAACAGAGTGTTCTGGCATATTTCAAAATAGTTTCTTATCCCCTCCCCTTGCCAGAAGCCTGAGGGGATTTTTTTTATATTTACTATGGGAGGCTGGTTGAACTCCTGTGGGTAAATCTAAAATATTGTGACACCCGCTCATAACTGGGTCCCCCTGGAGTTTTTAACTCTCATAGTTGTTCACAATAAGCCTCCAGCAATTTCTTAATTACAGTTTGGATGTTCCTATCCTGGCAATGGTATCTGTGGCAGTTTTGCTCATCAGTCTCTGCTCCAGTAAGCCATGACTCCTTGCATTCACCTGTCTGTCTCTCTAATCTTGTAGGCAGCATTTTGCCCTGTGCTCACCCCTCTCTTATAAATCAAAGAAGATGTTGATTTTTTTGGTTTAATTTTTTTTTTTTTTACTTGTTAGGATGGAGTAGCAATTCTGAAACTCCTTACATGTAGATCTGGAAACCAGAAGTCTCAGTTGCCTTTTTCATTTTACTTTTTAATAGACTAAAATATCATATATATTATAATATTTGGGGATGGTAATATATTTAATCTTATCAAGTTCACGGGTTGAATTTTTAGATATTTTGGAGTCCATAATATCATTAATAACATCTGATTATTATTTACAATTTACTGTTAGTTAGTAATAATTATAAGCAATAAAACATTCTTTAAAAATTGTCATAGCCGATACAAGTGGTAGACTTTGAAAGGCAAAGAATAGTGAAACAGAGCAGGACCCTATGGTCCTTGCCCCTCCCATGTCCTCAGCCTGCCTTTTGTCTGTAGAAAAACTTTAGCCAAAGAATAAGTTTAATCAGAGAAGTGAGAAAATGCAGAAACAAAGGAAAACAGTCAAAGGAGACCAAATAATAATAGTTTAGTCATTAAGCAAAGTCAAGGACATTTAGTTCCTTCTCAAGGGCTATAGATAATATGCTGAGCCATATCCTGTGAGCTGTCTTATAGATACTGAAACCTCCACCAAGTGGAAGAAGTTAACTACATGATGACCAGACTGTAGCCATGACATAAGCTGCCACAATTCTGAGAACTGGCCTCAAAGAAATGGGAACAAACCAACCCTGGAACTAAAGACTAACTGAACTTAAAACAATCAAGATGATACTGATCAGACCACTGTATGACTAATTTCAAGATGACTGTCAGAGCTGACTGTGCTCTTTCTACATGTAGCCCCCTCCTTCTGCCTGTAAATGCTCTTGCCCACTGATTGTCACTTCGGGGGGAGTCAGCCTTTGGACAGGAGTTGCCTCACTCCTGCTGCCGCCCTGGTTACTGGCCTCTGAAATAAAGCAAACTTTCCTTTCCACCAACTTTGCTTTTTTATTGGCTTTTGAGCGGCAAGCAGCCGGAGCCCCACTTTCAGTTACACTAGGACTTCCATTTTGGCACTGCAGCAAACTAGATTCTCTGAAAAACCCTCCATATAAAAGGCACTTAGAAATGCTTCATAAAATACAACAATATTCTGAAGGAGTATTTGGACTTATAAGAAAGTTAAGGAAATCTCCTGTGGCTCTAAATTAAAAAGACTCTGAAAATCAGGGAGTTTTGTGTGAACAAAAGCTGTTGCTTCATCACCTTCCTGCAGTTCTCACCTGAGGACTTCCAGAGATGAAACCTCAGTGTCCAGGGCATGCCTCTATCATTGCTCACTGTATTATAACCTTACGTACATGTCCATCACTACACTGTGAGTTCTTTGAAGGCAGGAATGCTACCTTATTCATCTTTTGTCCCCGTGGTTTATGCACATACTAAGCACATGGTAATAATTTAGTTAATATCTACTGAAATAAAGAGAAAATAGTAAAACTTGAGAGAAAAGACAAATTATCTACAGAGGAATGACATTAGAATAAGAGCAGAATTTTTAGAGCAACAGTAGGAACCAAAATCTAATGAACAGTATATTAAGTATTTTGAGGTAAAATAAGTCATCACATCACTTAAGAAAGAGAAAAAATTATAATTATGGACAAATTGAAAATAGAAAGTTTATCACCCTCCAACCATTTTAAAAGAATATTTGAAATATATTCTTTAAGAAGAAGAAAAATGATTTTTTAAAGAAATACTGAGATGCAAGGAGGAATAGCAAGGAAAGACGTGGGTAAACATGTGGGTAAATTTGAGCAAACATTGAGTGTACAACATAATAATAATGAATAATATGGGAGAGGATAACAAAAGATGGCATTAAAATAAAATAATAAAACAATAAAATGTGATTATAGAATGTAATTGCTTTTATAATGGTTTAAGATTCTTTTATTTTAAGTATGCATAATAAAAGTTAAGGGTAACCACTGAAGTGTTTAAACAGTATACAATTTCTAAATAATTTGGAGAATGAAATTTTAAAAATTAATCCAAAAGAAAGCCAAAAATGTATAGAAAAATAGGATATTTAGGAAGCACATAACAAAATAGTAGACATAATTTCATAAATACAAAAAGACTAAATTCATTCTTTAATTATAAATTTCAAAGATTAAATTCAGAGATAAAAGAAAAAATCAAGTAGCAGAAGGATGCTTATAAGACCATTTATATAAACATAAATATGTAAAAAAGGCACTATTCTTTAGGGATCATAGAGCTATAAAAAATAGAGAAATTTCTGAATGATAAATATTTAATTTAGGACAATGATTATCTTAGGAGTACACTGAGTAGTTGATACATGGTGAACACTGGTTCATTCTTCATGCCTTTCATAGATCTGAAACATTTGCTAACATTTTTGATGAAAACCCAGATTGGATTTTAATCTGCTTTTAATCAGGATTTTACTGCACTCAGTGATAGTGCACATAGTAATTTTGACTCTCAGAAAACCCTCTATGCATTGTAGTATTTCAATTGTGTGTATTTTAGTTTTTGGCCACCTGCTGCTTTGATGCTTGATGTCGTATCTTCAAGTTATGGCATTGAAAGATGACAGGAGCAAAGAAACCAGTTTTCATAAGCAACATCTTAGAAACTGAACCACATCTTAGATCCTGAAAGATGAGGAATGGCCTCAGCTGTGGGAAAACTGGAATGTAGAAAAACATTTAAGCTGGTATCTGGTTACAAGGACTTTCTATCTTACTACTGCTCATTTTTAAGGGATGCCATTTTAGGGAGTGTGAAGAGCGGAATGAATTCTCTTATTCTCCCAGCTTCCAGCACTGCAATCTGCACCATCTGTATTAAATGACTCTATTTACCCAATGGAGCAATAGAGTTTGTTATATTAGCCTTTGTGAGATAAATGACTTGTTAGAATTCTCCAGTTTAACTAACATGAAATTCCCACTCTCCTGTCAATCCTTAGACCTGGTTTGAGTGTTGACAGAATGTTCACTAAAATCACTTGCAGAGACAGACACATAACACCCAATTAATAGCTCTCTTCTCTTCTCAATTTTTCTTTCTTCTGCAATATATTCTTTCACTTTTTTGGACATTGTTGAACAAGTGCTTTCTTTTCTTTTCTTTTTCGCAATAATATTCGAAACGTGATGGAGCTATTTACAGAAGACTTTTTCATTGCAATTTCAGTCATGGCATTTGGTTTACTTCATTACTCATGCTGTAGACACAAGGGAATATGATTGCAAATAAGAGAGTGTTCACTGCAGCAATTTCATAAGATAAACTTTAAAATTATGTCTTCCTATGCAAAATGAGTGTATGTTGTTTAAAGAAAAATTAGAACATGTAGAATACAAAATGCAGACCTAATCTCACCTTTCAAATATAACCACTGATAATTCCAGTGGTATTTATTTCTGGGATTCTTTAATCTGCAAACAGACATAAACAGTATACACCTAGATATGGAGATATGTACATATTTTATTTCTATCTATCTGTCAGTATATCTATATCTGTGTACTTCACATTTGTTTTATAATTTTCATTCTCTACTTAATATTTTGAGCATTTTGAGGAGACCTTTGGTGGATTCATTATTGAAACAATGTAGAATGGTTTTGCTGTTGGGTCTATAAAGTTACTGCTGGATCTATAAATGTAGATATAAACTGCTTCAAGAATGAACACAGAGTAGAATTTAAAGCTTTTATGTAAGATTAAAAATAAAGCATATTTATACCTATCTTTAATTTTACTTTTAGGAGTTAGAATACAAAATAAATCTATAAAGAATTTTTACTAATTCTCTTGAAATTCAAAGATAAACTTATTTTTAATTAAAGAATCTTATAATTGTTTTGAAATTTTAAGTTGTATATAAATTTGAAGGTAAAAATTTTATGTTTCATCTTTGAAATAAGATGTCTTGATTGTAATAATTGATCTACAGGTATCTGCTGGTGTTGGTGGTAACACAACTTGGCTTTTGACAGTCTTTATTTGTGATTTTTTTTTTCTAAGACCTCTTTTTCTATTAGCTTAGATATTTTTAGGCACACTTGCAATATTTCAGAAAAAAACAATTTTATTAGCTATGTATTTACCCTATTCTAAAATTTTCTATGCTTTTATTATTCAAGATAGGATTGATGAAACTTTTTACAACATTTAAACGTTCATATACATAGTAATGACACAATGATTTATGTTAGAAATATTGCACATTTTCCAGAACTCTGATTCTTTAAAATTATATGTAGAAAATAAGCAAAATGATGTAATAAGCCAATTTCCCTGAATAGGTGCTGCTACAATGAATTGTCAAATAGAATCTAACCTCATTTTAAGAGCTGTAGTCAATACTCAAGTAAAAGCTTAGTGGCATTTGAAAAATTTCATAGTCAAGTTTCCAACATTCCCGTTAACAAAATAAGGATATTGATAAGTCAATTGCAAGAAATCCAGGAAGACAGACACACAGCAAGACAGACACTCAGTATGATTATTTTTGGAGATTATTGAAAAATAATTTGTTTTCCTTCTTTTTTCTCTTTAATTTCTTGAAAATTTTGGAGTAAGAAAATCTTTCAAATTTTATATTTTTGAAGGTTATAAGTTAAAATATGCTATTTTCAAGTGCATTTGGTAACATATGTTATTGCATACTATTCTCATGCATATAAAGTTAGGGACTGATAGATTACAAGTTTTGAAGAAGGCAAAGGTTAGAGATGTTAGTAGAACAGGTCACTTCTTAAAAACGAGTTGCTCCATTTTCTGATTCATATGGCTATATGAAAAATCTTTCTTTAAATTTGGAAGGGAGACGGTGTCCCCAAAATAAATATTTTTTGGTGAATCACAATCAATAATAGAATTCTGAAATGCAAATCAACACAATATTAGACTAAACTAAAACCACTAATCTAAAGATAGTTTGTACAGTTTATTATTTTTTTAAAGTATAGCAACTTAACCATTTGGGCTACCAAGTAAAACGGATATAATTATATTTCAAATATTCATTAGAATTTATGCCATTGGAAAGATGCCAATAAAACAAATAAAATGCTGGGTTTCCTTCCTCATATTCAATATTAGATTCACCTTTGTCTCATGTCTTTCATTGAATGAGACTGTGTTCTAGTGAAGAACAGATATGATTTGGAAGCAAACACTATTGAATTCAATCACTGCTCTCCTGATTAACAGTGTATGATCTGGGGAAAAAACCCTTCTTTCATCCTCAGTTTTCTCACATATAAAATAACAACGATAGCAGTGATAGTACCTTTCTCTTGCAGGGATTAGATAGTTAGATAAATCAGATAAGTTATGGATAATCCTAACATGATAGATAATCTTCCTAATAAATAATTTTCCATCGGTATTTCATATCAAGATTGGTATTATTCACATTACTCCTGAGTTTCTATTCATGTAGCTGAGGCAAAGTAAGAGTTATTTGTCTCCATGGTTTATTGAATCAGATCAAGCAAATGTTTTCCCAGGGTCTGGAAAGATTTCCTTCAGTGGTCTAGAATTCAATATCCTATTTAAATATTTCTAAATAGATTACATTGTTCTGGTACCAGTCTTATTGACTGATAGATTGAATGGTTTACTCATGAGAATTCTAACAAAACAAGCCATGACTCATTATCAGGAAGATATTCATTGGATATATGTTCCTATATAAATGCAAGTTTTATGCTTGCGATATCTCTAGTAGAAATGTTTGATTAATAGTGAAAATGAGTCCATTTTTATTCTTTTTTTTAAACTTTTTATTTTATATTGGAGTATGGTCGATTAACGATGTTGTGACAGGTTCATGTGCACAGCAAAGCGACTCAGCCATATATATACATGTATCCATTCTCCCCCAAACTCCCCTCCCATCAAGGCTTCCACATAACATTGAGCAGAGTTCCCTGTGCTATACAATAGGTCCTTGTTGTTATCCATTTTAAATATAGCAGTGTGTACATGTCAGTCCCATTTTTATTCTGTTTTGAATTAGGTCATTTGATTTCACAAGCCTTTGAAATAAGCATAATTATGGTACTGAGTATTATTATCCCCATTTTATAGGTAATAAAACTAAGGCATAAGTTAACTAAAATGCTTCAGTTTTCACAAACTGTCATTGGTGGAACTAGGAGTCAAATGTAAACTTTTCCACTTCAGATTCTGTGCTTTTTCCATTACACATTCATTCCTCATTTGTTGAGTGATCAAACAACTATACATTGAACACCAACTATGTAAGCAGTATTACACTATGCACTGGAAACACGGAGGTGAACAAAGCAGACCAATCCCTATAGTCACAAGCTTAATATCTTGTGGCTGGAGATAATAGATACATGAGTTGCCTGAGAAACGTAAGTTGTTATGTTAGCCCCCAAACCCTCAGCAATTCTTCAGGAAAAACAGAATTGGGAGAGCCCTCAACTTTATGTTTAAATTTATTTATGCTCAAGTACCCATACCTGATTTATTTTTGAAGCATGTTATATTTTTCTTTATAACAACATTGAAAAGACCCACTTCCCTATTATTATAGTCAAAGTATAATCTGCATTGTCTTCAACCTTCTGTAGTAAGAGGTTTCTTTTTTTTTAAAATTTTATTCAAGTATAGTTGATTTACAATGCGTGTACGGTAAGAGTTTTGAATTTGTTTTTCTACCTACCATGTCTGTCTGTGGCCGCACATATTTTCTAACAATTTCCAAGAGTGCGTTTTGACCAAGTGTCTATGAATGTAATCCTTCCAGGGTAGTCACATGAGTGCATAATGGGCCCAAAGGTCCTTGCAAATAACACCTGTACACTCTATGCAAATATAAAAAACAAAAACACAGCCTGAAGGCCCTAGAAAGAGAATGAAAACAGGCAGCTTCTGTAGGGTAGTTGAAATTTGGAAGAAGGGAGAAGCATGGACTGAGTTTTCCATTTTTATAGTTTTTAGCTTGAGGGTAGGCTATGGTTGTCATCAGCTAGGGTGACTAAAACTCCAAAGAAATCTCGAAGTCTTTGTGATCTAAAGACTAACAAGACAGTATTTGGAGAAAAAGAGTCACTGGAAAGTGAGAGCAGAATCCTGGAAAGGAAAGAGGATGCCCCATATTCTGCATATAAACTCTCCCTAAGCCTCTGGCTGACTTCGGAACTATCCATACACAGAACAGATGCCAAGGAACCCAGCTAAAGCTTGAATTGAAATGAGATCGGAGCTGCTGCCTGAGGTGGAGTTTGCAGTTAGAATCCAACCAAATGAATCACTTGCTGAGACAAAAACATCAATAGCTTCTGGAGGACTATAATAAAATCTATGGATTCACAGCATAACATCCACAATGTGGGATACAAACCCAAAGTACTCTATCTATGAAGAAACAGGACAATGTGATTCAGTATTAAAAAAAAAAAAAAAGACCAAGAACCCTGAGATTACTGAGTTTTAATGATAAAATCTAGGTGATCAGTGGATGGGTGTTCACCTTCTTTTACCTTTGCTATGTATTTGTAAATTTTCATACAAAAATATATAAAAAAACCAAGTCAATGATGATTAGACCTTTCTCTCCCCACCATCCTCCCATCTCAACTTCTGCAAAACTCAAAGCTTCAGTTTCTTAACAAATTCAACTTTAAAGGTCTTACTGGCTGTCATACTCCTTAATCTTTAGCACTTCATATGTTTTTTGGCATATGGTCGGCACTCAGAAAATATTTTTTTACTTACGTTAAAAAAATGAGTAATAAATTTAAGGTATTTTTCATTTTCCTATAGAACACCAAATAGTTATTCCAGTCAGTATCTTGTGAGTAAATATGGTTCAGTGATTTTTTTTTTACCTCCATGAATGATTTGCAAACGTGACCAGTGGACCAAACACCCCAATTTTGACCAGATCCTACCTGCAGATGGTTCATTCCTCTCTGGCTAAAACACCATCTCAATGACCTTTAAAAGCAAAGACCTAACTGACTTAAGTTCCTTTTACTCTCTCCACATACCGCCACACAAGCTAAAAGAGTAAATGTGATGTGCATTTAAGTGCATGATATTAAATGCACATTACCTTGAAAGCATAAACTTTGTGATGGTTAATTTTAGGTGTCAACTTGGCTGGGCCATGAGATGCCCAGGTATTTGGTTAAACACTATTTTGGGTGTGTCTTCGTAGGTGTTTCTGGATGAGATTAACATTTGAATTAGTAGACTAAGTAAAGCCCTCCTCAATGTGGGTGGGCTTCATTCAATCTCTTGAAAGCCTAAATAGAACAAAAAGGCCGAGTAAGAGAGAATTCACCATCTCTGCTTGTCTTTGAATTATGACTTCAGTCTTCACTTGCCTTTAAACTTAGACTTGGACTGGAACTTACACCATTGGCTCTTCTGGTTCTCAGGCTTTCAGGCTCAGCTTGAACTAGACTATTGGGTCTCTGGCTTGTCCACTGCAGGTCTTGGAATTTCTCAGCCTCCATAACTGCATGAGCCAATTCCTTATAATAAACCTCTATTTATATGTATATACATGTGTGTATACATATGTGTGTGTGTATACGTATCTCTATCTCTAACTACATCTCTATCTAAATCTCCTATTCATTCTGTTTCTCTGGAGGATCCAGACTAATACATGTTTGATCTTCTGTCAAAAGAAATGCAACCTGATTTGGTAAGATGATAAGGTGTCACTTAAGAAATGTGTTTTCATAAAATAATTCATTTCAACTTACTGGAGATTTTAATATTCAACTGTATATCACAAATGGTTATTCTCTCATGCTTAAAACCTGGTTTATTATTTTTTTTAAGCTTGTACAAAATTTGGCCTTATCATATGTATAAAGGGGAAGAAAATGGCATTCAGTAAGAATAACACATCTTTCCATGTGTTCAAGAACCTTCACTAAAATATCACTTCTATGACAAAGATCCAACTCACCCTTAAGAAGAAGAAATCAGAAAACATTTGAAGTTGCCTTAACAGCTGTCATCTCTTCTTGTTTGTGAGATAACAAAGTGGAAGGTATTATATCCCAGTTTACTAGAGAAATGAAGATAACTCTAGAACTGAAGGAACATGTGAAAAGTATCTTTCCTTCATTTTCTTGAATTTTAATCCTGGGAATCTTTGTACCTAAAAAATTAAAAAATAAACTTTTATATACTTTCATGTAAGTGAGAAAAAAACTCACCTCATCTCTAATAATAATTACAGTATTTAGTACTTACAGTTAATTGACTGTTAAAACAATTCAATTAGGAATATAACACAGATATATGATAAGTAACAATAAATGATTTTGAAATTTAGTCTAAGAATCAGAACCTAAACATATTATTATTATTAAACTTGGTTTGTCCTTACCCAAAAAAACATTTTTGAAGAGGGGAGAGGAGCTTATAAAAAGAAATTGCACACTGAGACTAATAATAAAATTTAAATTGATTTTGTAATATTCTTAATCAACGAATTCAATGACTAATACTTCCACTGAAATTAGATGAGTGTGATCTTTGTCATCAGACTTACAAAAAAGCAAATTCATTAGTAGTTAAACCATGACATGAAATGAATTTTTAAAACCCTATGTCCTGCCTAGAAAAGCTACTACACCAGTAATAATTTAAATAAAATCCTTCTGTTTGTCATAATTGCTTTCAGCCATAGGGCAACCTTGACTTCTTATCCAATTTTGCCATGGACAGTTTTCTTTGGTTAGTAATTAGGTGGCTGGTTAGAGCTCCATTTCCATCGAATAGAAGATTTTTCTTTAAGTGACCCAAATATTATTGTTTGGGTATAGTTTATGAATTAGTCTTTGTAGCTTCCATAAGCAGAACTCTTTAGGCAATTATCTAGCCTCAAAAGGTGTTTGAAAATTTTACAAAGTAGCATTTTAAGCTTCACTTTAATATTCACCTTGTGTATATTACTGATCTGAAGACAGAGTAGAGTATTGTTTGAGAGTCTGTATCATAACTTCATCATGAACGGCTGGCAAAGACTTTCAGCAAATCACTTAACATCTCAGCTTCTATCTCCTGATAGGTGGAATGACAATAACAACCTCTTTAGGTTATTACAAGGATTAAATGTCCTGTCCTAAGCAAAGCACTTAGAATAAAACCTGGCGCACAGTAAGCGCTGTGTGAGTGTTCCCGTGCGCTGCTGTTGCTGATACAGTCACACCCTGACAGTTTCTTGCTTCCTCCTCTGACCCCGCACTCCCACTATCTGCAAAAAGGTAATACTTTAGTCAACTTACAGAATGATGACAAACCATATGAATAAACTAAAACTTTCAGCAAGCAATGCATTAACTTCTTTTTTTATAATCCCCAGTTGAATTATAGCAGAAGGTAGGCTTTTCTATAGGATAAGATTTAAACACCTAAAAATAACTTGTGAGGTATCCAACAAATCTATCTGAACTCAACAAATATACGTATTTTTCTCAAAACTTCACATATACATAAAGTAATTTAATTATAAAATGTTTAAGAAAGTATTTCAAATATTTATCTTAACTAGATATGTGAGATGCTAAAGGTGTTTCTGAAAAGCAGCGGCAAATTGAAAAGTATTTAAATGGTCAGTTTTAGAGAGAAATTGTAAATGCAAGTTTCTTTCTGTATCTCCCAAGCAGCAGAATAAACCTAACTGGAGGTTCAATATTATTTTACTTAAATGAAATCTATAGTTTCTATATAGATTGAAATGTAGAATGTCAAAATTTTTGGAAATGAAAAGACATATTAGCTAAAAGACCTGACGCTTCAATTCAACAAAATGCTTGTAGGTCAACAAATGCTCTTAGGACTTTTCAGACAGTATTGGTTTTTCCTAGTGTGCTTATAGCATCTGAGTTCACTGTGCTGTTGAATCCTGAGTATATATAAAGGCCAGCTGACATAAGCTGTATTTTCTTTGCTCCTCATTTTCCACAACTTCACCCTAAGAATTAGTTTTACCTAGCCTACGGGTTGCTAATGTAATTTACAAGGTGACATGTGTTCCATTCTAATTAAGGTAACTTTCTAGTTTTGAGTAAGTCTCTCATAATTTTCAAGTCAGTTTCTTTATTGATAAAATGGAGATGACTGAGTCCTCACGCTCAAAATTACGATGATGATGAAATTATATATGTGTGAATGTACTGGTAAGTGGTGTCATTTTAACTATCTTGACAACTATAAAATGATGAAGAGAAGAATTTATAGAGATAGTACTTATTCTTTTCTCCAGTTGTCCACATTGCCACTGCCTCATTATAAATATTATATAATTTTTTCTAGAGAAATAGATGTCATAGTTACATAATGATAACTACTTAATGGGAACTATTATAGAAGACATTTTCCAACAGGGGGACAAAATGAAAATGAGTTCAGACCTTCCCACAGCCAACCAAGAGTCCTGAAGGGACTCAAATGTCCTGGAGCAACTGTGCTGTCCAGGTTTCTGGTTCCATCTCCTGAGCTCCCACAAGTGCTCTGTGCTCTAGTTGTCCCCAAAGGATCTGTGCTCTTTTTTATTTCCTACCTTTACACACATTGTTCGCTCTGCTAAAACAGTCCATTTTCCCTTATGCTCCTAGTGAGGGAAAACTCATCCTTTAAAACTCAGTTCATATTTACTTCATCCATCAAGTCTTTCCTGACTTTTCCAGGTCGTTAAGCACTTCCTTTCTGTGTCTATCATAAGTCTATGATAGCTGGCATTTATCACATAGTTGAAATTGTAACTTTGCATTTTAGTCTTTTACACTGAATCATGAAGCTCCAGATAGCAGGGATAGCACAGAGGTTAAGAGCAAGGGCTCTGGTGTCCCAATGCATGGATTAAAATCCTAGAGCTCTACCACTTATAAGGCGTGTGAACAAGGGAAAGTAAAGAAATCATTCATTGGTAAACGGGGGCTAATAATAATAACTGGGTTATTTAATTAAATGAGTAAAACCCTTAGAACAATATCTAGCACATATTCTGAACTCAATTAATATTTAATATTATAATTATTCTTTTCTTTTTAACCTACAAACAAACATTACTCCTGAGACATAGGTTTCTAACAATAATTTGAGTGAATAAGTGATCGTAATGTGCACTTACAAGAAAAAGTCTGCACGTAACTCTTAAAATAAGTTGTCATTGCTGTACTTGTAAAAAATGGTAAAATCTTTATTAATGTCTAAAATGACTAAATGTGTTAAAAACAGTATCTTTTTATGTGAAAAACAGAGGGTCATATCAAATAAGGATAAATCAATTCTGCTTAGACTCATAAATTCTTTGATTTGGGTGATAAACCAGTAAACAAAGTGGGATAAAAAATAAAATTTATTTAGCCTTCCAAAGGATTTAAAAATTCATACCAAAACCACAACAAAACCAACAAAAGAAAATAATTGAGTTATGAGTCACCTTATCATTCAGGTTAATCTTTGGTCATGGAAACAGATATTTTCCTTAAATTTATTTATAAGCTTAATGCACTTTCCCCCCCAAACCCTGAGTATTTTTCTAACATATTTCAGAACTTCTGTGAAGTTTATATGAAAAAATAAACAGGTGAGTTATAGGCAAAAACATTTGAAAACATATGTGTAACACCCTGTTAGATCTTATCACACAATTATAATGGTATAGCCAAAACATATAAAATCACTAATATTGATAAATCAGCTTTTCCAAGCACCAAGGAAAACATGGATTATTAAATAAGTGATCCTAGGTTACTTGGCTAACTACATAGTTAGAAAAATAAAGATGCCTCATACCATATCTTAAAATAAATTGCAAGTAGATAAAGGAGTAAAATGTAAAGGAAGAAATAAAAGAGCTGGAAGAAAAATAGAGATGACTTTTAATTTGATCATAGGTGGAAGAAGGTCTATCTAGGCATGGTGAAAAGAAAAAAATTCATAAAACAGAAAGATTAAAACATGAAAATTAAAAACACCTGAAATGGTAATATACCCAGTGGTCAAGAGCACTGACTTTGAAAAAGGCACACCCGGATTTTAAAAAACAGCTCCACCATTTATTAAGCATGACTTTGGGCAAGTTGTTTAACCTTTACATGCCTCAATTTTCTTTTTTTTTTTTTTTGTTAGTTTCTGCTTTATAACAAAGTGAATCAGTTATACATATACATATGTTCCCATATCTCTTCCCTCTTGCACCTCCCTCCCTCCCACCCTCCCTATCCCACCCCTCTAGGTGGTCACAAAGCACCGAGCTGATCTCCCCGTGCTATGCAGTTGCTTCCCACTAGCTATCTATTTTACCTTTGGTAGTGTGTATATGTCTATGCCACTCTCTCACCCTGTCACATCTTACCCCTCCTCCTCCCCATATCCTCAAGTCCATTCTCTAGTAGGTCTGTGTCTTTATTCCCGTCTTGCCACTAGGTTCTTCATGACCTTTATTTTCCCTTAGATTCCATATATATGTGTTAGCATACTGTATTTGTTTTTCTCTTTCTGACTTACTTCACTCTGTATGACAGACTCTAACTCCATCCACCTCACTACAAATACCTCCATTTCATTTCTTTTTATGGCTGAGTAATGCCTCAATTTTCTGATCTGTAAAATATAATAATAATAATAATTGCACTTATTATTATTATTATTACTATTACACAGTAAGTACCACATAGGGTTTTTTTTTGAGGAATAAATAAAATAATATTCATCAAGCATTTATCATAATGGTGAATGCAAATAGAACAAAGGGGAGATATTTAGCATATATATGATATACAAAATTTTACCATTAATATAAAATATTTCGTACACACTTACATGCAAAAGATGAATCAAAAAATGAAAGAACTTGTACATTTACATGTAATTCACATAACAAACTATAGATGACAGAAGGAGGGCTAGAGATGGAGGTTCTCTCTCATTGTTAGAATGAAGAGTGACTCTTGCTTTTTTAATTTTCCAAACGATCTACAATAAACACATTACTTTATTTGCTTCAGATAAAAAACTAGAAATTATTATATTTATTTAATTTACAGAAAAAGAAATGTCTCAAATGAGTATGCTGACAAGTTTTTCAGTTTTGAGGGTCTATTCTTCCTACACTATCTAAACTAAAGGGCTGATACACTATCTTGCAAGCCTTCAGGAAATCAAATACTTTGGAGTATTTCTGGAGATTCCTAGAGTGTTCTTACATGTTCTGTGTTTTTTTTATTACCTTTTGTCTTGAGACACTTTCTTGAAATATCTCTCACCACCCTGTAACTGCTTCTCCTTACCCTGCTTCAATCAACCCTGAGAAGACTAGAAGGGGTGTGGGGAAGGAGATTGAAATAATTGCCTAGTTTTTGATGAAGGTATCAGCATACTATTCTCATTAAAGAAACAGCCCCCCGCATGAAATACACATTATAGCATGATATAAAATTTTCATTTCTTAAACTGTTTTATATTAAGCTATTTGTCATCAATGTGGTTTACCTATATGAATCTGAGGCAGAGTTTAGGGACATATTTTAAAAGAAGACATAATGAAATTAGTCTACAATAATCCATACTACTATTTCAAACAGATTGCTATCCCTTATATGTCTGTGCTTCTGCCTTTTTTTTTTTTATTGCTATCGTCCCATGACCTTTAACAGGGAGACATATATAAAGATTGCATGCTAGTGTTTCAACTGATTCCTTTCATTGTTATTGGTGAGTTTTATACATAAGGTTCTTATTGTCCTTGTAGAAGGGAGAGGTAAAATCAATTTCCTCTTTAACATATTGATAAACAACTCCAGATATAAGAGGTAGGGAGGAGAAGCTAGATTTACCTTTGTGTGACCTACATAGGAATGCTGGAAAAAATTAATTCCAGAATATTATGTCAACATTCCTTGAAGTTGTGGATATGATTTACATAGTAGGTCTTCCCTATCCACCCAGCTACTTTCATCTTGATACTGTAAATTGCTTTCATTTTCCCCCTCAGATCTGTGTGCTTGAGGTATTGTTGTGATAAATTATGGAGGTACAGAACTGAAAATGGTGTGTAGATTGTCTAAGAAATTGAGTGCAGTCAGCCTTAAAAGTGGCAGATGACGTGCTGAAGCGGCTACCTCACCCCGGCCATGTCCCATATGTCCTCAATGAACAGCTGCTTTTAACTTTGCCTTTTGCCCAGAGCACGAGCGCTGCTGGATTTATTGAATTAATAACCACTCCATTATGTGTGTTTTGTTTTCCTGTGAGCGTGAAATCTGGCTATAATGTTAGGAAAGTGTAAGACAGATCTCCTTAACAAACAAGGCGGTATCTATTTTGGGGGTCATTATTTAATACTTAAATCTTTGGGGTCAAAAATAATACGGAAATCCTTTCAAATCTAGACTGGAATGTTCCTAACAATATTGAGTTAAAAAGGCTTTTTATGTGTTACATAGATAGATAGAAACTGGCTTTCACTATGATTTGTAGTCTGAAGCCCAGCTACTGACTGCAATGTGTTTGTGATTGAATAAGGGTTTTTTTTTTTTTAAACCTGTATTTTCTTTTTTCAGGCCCGAATGTTATATGTATATATATTTCCTAGATGAATATCTGAATACTTTCTGCAGGAAATGAGGGCAAAATCGAACACTATCTTCCTTTTACAACCTAGGTCATTTCCTGAAGAGTTTTGAATCCAGTACGAAAGGCAGGATTTGAGCCGGGGAGGAATGCAGCACATGTGGGAAAGGTTGTACTGGCGACCTTTAATTTTTTTGACCAAGAAGGTGCGAGATAAGTCTTCTATCAAGAAGTTTCAGTCAGGGCCATTTTGATTAATGGTGGTTTTCTTTCTTTCTTCTTTTCTTTTTTTTTTTCAGTTAGGCAAACCCACTATTGTTCATGTCCCTCCCCCGAATTCTATCCCTTCCACCACAATTTTATAGAAAAAATACAGAAGGTAAATGATACTCTTTTATCAGCTGTTTTTCAGCTCCTGGTTATTTCCCTGTTGTCACTAGCAAGTGGCAGAAATAGTTGTCTTTTGAGGACCTATAAAATAATAGTTTTGATTTTTTTTTTCTTATTTGTTTCTTAAAAGGAAAAGCAATAAAGATAACCAAGTTTATTGCTAGAAAGGGCCTAAAAGATTACCTATTTCAAGCCTTCATTTTATATATGGGGAAACTGAGGTTCAGAAAAGAATTTTTAATTTGCTTAAGATACTACTAATGATTGTAACACATTTCTAAGGAGTCCCAATTCAGAATTTTGTCTACTACAAAACTAAAAAGAAAGGCTTGTATTCTTTAAGATATTGAATCTTCTCTTTGTTTATTTGTTTCAATGCAATCATCTCAAACTACTAAACAATGAAATAAGACTTTTCATGCATTCTTTTTTAAAATCATGTTTCTTAAAGTTATGGTGTATTAAAAGTGAAAAAACTATTAAGACCCTGAAAAGCCTTCTGAATCATTTGAGTAAAGTAAAATTTTGTTTAGCATAGTGTATTTTACTTTATTCTTTTTCTAAAACTGGGTAATGTGAAGAAATTACTTAGTGCCTACTGTGAGCCAGACACTGTGCTAAGTGCCGCCCATCTTCTAAACAACCGTTACAGCAGGTAATACAGTGCCCACTTTACAAACTAAAAACATGAGAATTAGAATTTTAGCAATTTGCTCAAAGTCATAAAAGTAAGTGATGGCACTGGGATTCAAGTTCAAGTCTGTTTCAATTCAAAGCTCAGGCTCCTTCCATTATATCAGGTTACTTGCATGTATGTAAAACATGTCTTAAATGAATTCGTAGTCATACTCAAAATAAGCAGTAAAGCAGAAAATCTGTTACATTTACCTTTAAAATATACTCAGAGGAAAGCTGAATGACCATTACTCTTGCATGTGCCTACCTGCCAACAAACACAGACTCACAGTCACACAGCACACAGCCACACACACACACAGTTGCTCAAGTTATTATGTGTAATCTACAGTTAAATAACTAAAAATTGCCTTTATTATTGGTTAAAATTCACAAATGGGTATTGCTTTTATTACATAATATTATTTGCAATTTCTGGGGCTGTTTTAGCCACTGAAAATGTTTCTGAAATATATTTTTAAATCCAAAAAGCATGTTATAAATTTTAAAAAGTAGATTCAACTTCACAAGTATTTACTGTCTTCCAGAATCAAAATATTCATTAATGAGGACTCTCAAAAAAATAAGAGAAAACACAGATTTGGGAGTTTGTTTTGTTAATGTGAAGTTTGTTAGTTGGTTTAGAGTGGCATTTTGAATCACTGTTTCTAAGTTTAACATGAAAATGAAATAAATTATTTACAATGGGAAAGGGTTATATTTGGAGGAGTCTCGAAGTTATTTGTACATAGACTGATTTTAAGTTCGCCTGGGGCAGTGCTGGTTTAACTTGTCCTTCAGGAGCTCACAGTTCTTCCTCCCACTCTCAGAGGTTCTGGTTTGGCTGATACTGTGTGGTCACCCTCGCCAGAGAGCAGCATGGCACTGCATGCCTTGAAGAAAGATGCACTGAATAAGTTACGTTTTCACATCTCCAAACGCACATTAAAAGAGCACATACTTTGTTTTCCATGTGTATTAATATTTCCAACTATTAATAATCTTGAAGTTCTTCAGATAATAATTTCCATACATTCCAAAGATAACTGTAAACTGCCTTTATTCGAACAATTTTACTCTTATTGTGTACAAGTTGCCTGATGAAAACAGAACAGTAACTGGGTCATTACCATCAATGAAACTAAATCTAGTCCTGTCTTCAACTCTAAGAGAACAAAAAGAAAGGCTCTAGCTCATTGGCTCATGTATCAAAGAGACTTATTTCCTCACCAGCCTCTTATATCGCATAAGACAAATCCTTCTCCTGACACTTCACAGCAAAAAGTAACTCCTCCCCAAACAAAACTCCTACCTCTAAATCATTATGTACATTTGACATTAAAAAATATCTCAAAGAACTATGATGCATTTTAAAAATTAGGTTGATATTTTTGCCTTGTTTACTTTGATTTTTTTAATTTAATTTTTTATTGGAGTAGAGCTGATTTACAATGTTGTGTTAGTTTCAGGTGTCCAGCGAAGTGCTTCGGTTATACATATATATATATCTATTCTTTTTCAGATTCTTTTCCCTCATAAGTTTTTACAAAATATTGAGTAGAGTTCCCTCTGCTATACAGTAGGTCCTTGTTGGTTATCTATTATATAGATATATGTATAGTAGTGTGTATATGTTAATCCCAAACTCCTAATTTATCCCCCCCTTCCCCTTTGGTAACCATAAGTTTGTTTTTAATTGTAGGAAAAAAAATGTATTTTTCTACTATAAAAATAAGATGAAGCCCCAACTTGCAGATTCATTTTTATCTAAACCTATCCCCAAATAAATGAGAAATGCTGGCTGTGGGTGGTCTTGTTGCTGGGGGTGGCGCTATAATTGCACATGCATTTTGATATCTGAGGAGCAATCCCTTGAAGACATAGCACTGGGATTTTTACTAAGAGTCCAGTGGTGGCTAGTGAGGCAATCTTGGATTGATATGCTAACAAATTGAAGGAGACCAGCTCCCTGCTTCCTAGTCCAGAGCCTAGTCCCTAACTATTACTGGGAAGAGGAAATGATGTGTCAAAGAAGAGAACAAGGATTAGCATACAAAATCTTACAGACTAGGTGATCTGTTTATTAGAGAAATGCAAGTAAAAGTTTACTTTCTATTCAAAGCCACTGACCTTTGACTCTTGCTAAGCTGCACATAAAACATCCATATGGGTGTTACTACCTTTAGGAACCCCTATCGTACATCTTAGTAAGCTTTAAATATTTTACTTATTTAATTAAATTGATAAATAAGTAAATGAAATGTGCCTATTTAGGCAATTAGGCTTATGCTTAACTCTAGGGATTTTACTTTTATTTAGGTGTGGCATCAAATTAAATAAGATCCTTGTTGAGGCTCTTGAGCTGCTTTTGTAGACGTACACAGAACCGGATCAAGACCTGCTTTAGAAGCAACACGTTGGCCTGGGAGAGAGTATGTAAAAGTGTTCCTCCAAGAAGCTACATCCTGAAGAAGAAAAATACTCAGATTTCATCTCGCAGATCTTTTATTGTGATTAAATAAATGGGTCGCTGTTATAGTGTAGACACGATTGAAATGGTCTCCGTTTCGAAATCAGCAGACTGCTGCTACATTCTGCAGCGGCTGCATTTCCTGGGTGGTCTTTAAGAATCGCCCCAGGAGGTAGGCACTGTCATAGTCTAATCCGGATGTTACAAAGGTATGTAAAATGGCATGTCTTGCAAGTTTAGTTTATGCGTTGTCTAGTCCTTCATGTGGAGATAGACATTCTTTTAAGCTTTTTAAGAACCTCTGTGGAATGAATGGGCCTGAAAGCTATTAACGTTGATTTTCTTAATAAAGGTGTTGAAATGAGACCTGGCACTTACGCTGCAATACGAAAATATGCGCAAATGCATTGAAAAACTTTTAGAATTTAAGTTCAGGCTCGAAATTGGTATGTTATGTTTTTCTGTGATTTTTATTCTGGCATAAGCTTTTGTTTGTTTCTGTACCAACACAACCACGTTTACTAGGTTTAAAATTAATTTTAATGTTTACTTTTCAAAAAGTGGGAGACAATAAAAGACCATTTGGTACCTCAGGCCAGCAGTTCTAGTACGTCAGCGATGGACTAGATACATGAACTAGTGAGATAGCATGAATCTTTCCATGGAGTTGGGAAGAAATGCAGTGAGGAGATACCTCAGAGGCAGGGGGTTTTGCAGCCAGAGAACCCTTCCCAGACAGAACTCCCAGTAAGGGGACTGACAGCACCTAGAGACGCGCACACTGAGGTGCCAATCCAGCACCTGTCCTGCTAACAGCCCCGAAGGAGTCGGTTTGAGTTAGTCCAGTAAATCACAGTGGTATCTCCCTTAAGAGGTAACTGAAAGGGAAGCAGTCTAAACTATGCATTCCAATCCTTACTGGGCCACCTGGAATTTAAAACTAAAGCACTGGCTTTTACTTCAAATGTACAAGGAGCTCACCTCCTCAGCGTGACTTTTCACTCATTTTAGAGAATTAAATAGAGCTTACCAAAGGGTAACATTCTCTCTTTTTCAGGCACCTGCACACATCCCAAATCAAGAGTGCCAAAACTAAATGATCCTTGAAAGCTGGGAAACAGCGAAGACCTTTTGTAAGTAAGTCTTCCTGGAAAACATCTGGGAGGAAAGGTCTTGGTGATATTAGAATCAATGTCAAAAGAGCTGATAATTTGAGAAAGCATTCAAAGATGTAGAATCTATTTCAGTGGAGTCTCAAACCTCCAGGAAGGGAAGGAATTGCTAAATCAAATGAAAAATGAAATGTATTCTTGCCTTGATCTATATGGTTTGAGTGAAAAACCCATGCCAAGTAATTATTTGAGGGTTACTAAGATGAATATTCTAATCATTTCATTATAACCAGCTATCTTCAGTAAGAGATCCTGCGCAAGTATGCTGCTTACAATTATTCAAGTCAGAAAGCCAGTGTAAATGGTTTTAATCCTTTCTAGTCAAATTAATATGGTGTGGATGTCCTGGGTATATAGACACTCAGTTATCTTTCTTGTTGACACATATAAGAAAATTCTGGCTGGACACACATGATTTATTCTTTATATCTGGAGCCGGGCTGTAATCATTCACCCCGTTTCAAGTCTAGTTTGGCAACTTTATCTCGCTTGCAGTTTGCATTTTTTTGAAAGTGAAAATATATTCTGCAGCTTTTGATGTGTTGATTGGTAGGACGGTAAAGACAGCCGCACGAAGTCTCTGGAGACTGGTTCAGTGGCTAAATGCAGACCTCTAGTGCTTTCTTGTTAGCCAAGATAGATCTACATCCCGATGAAACACAACTAGTCAATAGCAGAGGCTCTCGATGCATGTGCTCAGAAGCCACAAATCAGTTTTCCCTGGGACTTAGTTATCGGCATATTGTGCCGTAGGCCATGCCCTGCTGCTGCTTGCCCGACTGTAATTTTTCCCCTAGTGAAGTTTTTAAAGTCACAGGCTGAGACTGTAACCGTGCTCTCCTGGCAACAAGGCTGTCATTAGCCTTCCAGATATCAATTGCTCATCAAATAAATTGCTACTTTAATGTCCTCGGCCTCTCACTATTAAGGAGGTTCAATGCTAGCAGGATTTCCCCCAGTTATGTTTTCCTCTTCCAAAATTTATTTCCAAATGTTGCCTTACCTATGGCCAGAGTTTATATTAAAATGATATATGTGCCTGAGCTGGCCCATTACATTTTAAAGTCTCTATCACTTCTATCATTGAAGTATTACAAAAGCCCCCATATTGGTCTCAACATAATTGGCCTCTTGGCTATCTAATCCACCTGTACCTTGCTTCCAGAGGCATCTTTCTAAAATACAAATCTAGTCACATTGTTACTCCTATTTTTAGAATTTCTCATTGTCTCCCCACATTTCTCACTGGGGCCTTTGAAAAATCCCCTGTGTTAGAGCCTAGGATGCCCTAAGAAAATATCATTTTATTAAGGAGAATTGCTTTCCTTGGACACCAGGATGTCCCCTGAAAGTAGTCCAGTGTCTCTTTGTAAACTTAGAGTTTGAATTTAGGCCCCAAAGCTATGTTTGAAATACCTGTGTTATTGGCTTGTGGTGCAGCTTTTAAAAGGATTAGTGGGTTATTTTTGGGAGGGGAGCCCCAGCTCTGGCCAGAAGGCCACCCCTGAAGTGCTCTGGGCAGACCAACCCCTAAACACAAGTTCTCCCTCTTAGTGAACAGCCTTCTCTCCCCCGGTCAGCAGGGCCTCTTCTCAAAGATACCAGTTCTACACGATGCCTTCTAAGAAGGGGCTGCTCTTCCCCCACCTGGTCCCCCATGGGGTCAGTTCTCACCTTCCTCTGCTCCGAGGCCGAGTGAGGTTTCTGGGGCAACACCTTCCTCCTTCTTTGCCAATGGGAGCCATTTTCGCCACCCTATACTATGGTGTCAAAGTGCAACACCAAACTCTTGAGAGTAGTATCAATGGCACATGGTAACCTGCTTCTCCAACTGCCTGCTTTCCCTCTCCCTCCCAGGACACTGCAGCAACACCAAACTACTCACAGTTCCCTGAGTGTCTGCCTCTTCGAGCCTCAGGACCTTGCATGCTACCTGCAGTGGTTGCCTTCACCTGGATTCATCTTATCTGCCTGCTAAACTCTTACTCATTCTCTGTCTCAACTCAAACATCACCTCTTCTCTGACATTTACCAAGGCTAAAGGAAAATTTTTTCTTTTTTTTTTCCTTTTTTTTTTTTTAAATGAGAGAAGCTTGGGCCTGTTTGGGAAAGAAGGCAGTAGAGTAGGAGAGATTGATAGGCTAGGATAATTGATGGAGCCCCGTCCAGAAGGAGATGATAAAGGGTAAGATCAAAGCGCAGAAGGAAAGCATTGTACGGCTGCCCTTACACAGCCCCTGTGGATTGTAACCATTTGTTTGCTTGTAGCTCTCCCTGCTCCAAGACAGTGGTGGCCCAAGCCACCATTGTCTCTTACTCAGATCCCTGTAATAGCCTCCACAGTGGTCTCCTTATTTCCACGCTTGCTCCACTTTAGAATAATCTCAACACAGCAGCCAGAGTGAGTCATAAAATGCAAATCAGATTCTATCACTATTCTGCTCAAAATCTCCCCATCCCTCTCCATGTAAACACCAGTGGGCCACTAGCTGCCACACTGTGTGCTCTGCTCTCTTCCCTTCGAGGGCCGTATCACCTTCTAATACAATATTTACGTTACTTATTTATATTGTTTGTTTAAACTCCCCACTCCAACAATCATGTGAGCTACTTGAAGTTTTGTCTATTTACTTTCCTGCTCTATCACCCGTAACTGGGACACATAGTAAGCCCTCAATAAATATTTATTGAATGAATGAGTGAATTGTCCTATGGATGCTCACACATAAAAACAGTGTAGAGATTGAAAAACTCATAGAATTTGTGTCATCCGTGATTTTGGCAAGAATCTTAGTTATCTCTAATATAAGTTCCTTTCAATACCATTTTTGACTACTAAGGAAACTTTGTAAATTTGGATTACTCTCTAATAATGCTATGGCCTATATGAGAATAAGACATTAAAGTTATCCTCACAAATCTCAGTTGATTATTTCTTAGTCTTTATCTAAAATTAATGATCCTTAAGTTTGCTGTTTTCCTGAAAATACTAGCAGAATGATTTTAAAATATGACTTTCTTATAAAACTTCATACGCAGAAAAATTACTCACTAAGAGAAAATAAGCAAAGTTAGCAAAATTTATATTTGGATGACTAAAAGAAATAGAAACAACTCTTTATCTATTTGCATGTTTATGTTTTGATTGCTGCTGTGTATCAACTGCCATCATAATTTTTATTCAGAAAGTTGTCCCCAGTTGGTATTCAACCTTTTTTCTTTATGAACTGTATTTTTCAGAAACTTATAATCCTAGCTGAAAGGCTCGTTTGTATTTTAAATTTAGAAAAGTGTATTTTTTTTAAGGTCTTCTTTTTATTAAAATTAATTAATTAACTTATTTATTTATTTATGGCTGTGTTGGGTCTTCGTTTCTGTGCGAGGGCTTCCTCCAGTTGCGGCGAGCGGGGGCCACTCTTCATCGCGGTGCGCGGGCCTCTCACTATCGCGGCCTCTCTTGTTGCGGAGCACAGGCTCCAGATGCACAAGCTCAGTAGTTGTGGCTCACGGGCCTGGTTGCTCCGCGGCATGTGGGATCTTCCCAGACCAGGGCTCGAACCCGTGTCCCCTGCATTGGCAGGCAGATTCTCAACCACTGCGCCACCAGGGAAGCCCAAAAAGTGTATTTTTTAACTAAGCCCATAACCGGTCTCCAATTTTTCTCTCTCGTGGCACCCATATACCAAGAGGACATTTTCATGCCAAAAGACATTCACACCTTCCCTGCCATGAAGAGCAGAGGGGTGGCTTTTTGGGCTTTGGACAACATATCAGTGAAGTCAAGTCACACATTTCTCAATGCCAGTATGCAAACAGGGGGAGAAGGAAAGCCAGAGCCTGTAAAAGGAATTCTTGGACAGCTTGAGGAGAGTATAAAATGTGCACTATAATTTTCAGCCTCCTGCAGTGCAAATGATTAGCTAAAGAAACACTTTGAACCTGTTAGTTGTACATCTTTTAAACCATTTTAAATTATGGAAAAGATAGTCCTCAAGAAATTAATTAAAGTTTTGGACAATAATGCAATCAGGGATATCTGTGTTTGCAGTCTTTTCTCTCTGCTTGCATACATCTTTCTCTGTCAAGTACATCAAACAGCTAATTAGCCCTATTTTAAGAGCTTCACTGCTCACATCACTTAAAAGGATCTCCAGGCTGCCTTCTTAGAGAGTTCACACTAACTGTGCATTGGTTTCCTGAATGCTTCATAGACTTAGAAAGAATCTATTCCCTCCACATTGGAGGAACTTTAAAAGTAGATGGGCTTTCTTTCCAACAAATCAATTTTCTTTGTTTTCTTACTCATGATCAGCATTTTACAAATAATCTTGTAAGGGTTGATAAACCTATTTCACCTGGTATGTGCTTATTTTAGTTAAATACCCTTGGGTTTGCTGAAGACATCTGAAAAACATTAGAATGACTGCTTTTTATTAAGACATGTGGTACCAGAAAAAAATTACGAGAGGCTAAAGTGTTGCTTTCATTTAGCATAAAGTGTTACCATGACAAAAGTTCGGTGTTTCAAATACCCATTTTAGAAATAACTACAGGTCACATGATCTACAGATATCACATGTTAGCACATGTTAAAAGTTATAACCATAACTAGAGACAGAATTTCTGACTCACAGCTTCCATTAATCTGAACTATCACATGTCATCTCAAGTTGACTATAAAAATAACTCAAGACGCCAGAGTGCTTCAATTAACAGCTGAAATATTGTGATATTTTAACACAGGTGATATAAAGAATCAGAGCCACAAATAGATACATGGCTGTGAGTTATAGCTATTTCCTTGCAGGTTTATTGTTGAGGGCAGATGTAGAGAATGCTTTTCCTTCTTGTAAGCCAATCAAGCAGGGTAGGGTGCTGGTGGGTGACGGAGTGTGTGGAGGTGGATTACACTTATACGGTTTCTTGATCATCTAAATATATGTATGAATATTACCCGAGGCAAGAAAGGTGGCAGGTAGTTCAAGAACACCCAAGACGTTTGAAAGAGAGACTCTGTGGTATCTTGAGTGGAACAAAGTGCCCGGAGGAGCCAAGTAAACATTTGTAAAATAATAGCAACGATAATAGTAGACATCCATTGTGAACTTGGTATGGTTTAAGCATGACTTTAAATGTTGTAAGCATATATTTTTTCCAGTTTTATTGAAATGAAATTGATATATTGCACTGTGTAAGTTGAAGGGGTACAGCATAATGATTTGAATGTTCTAAATATATCAATTCACTGAAGATTTACAACAATCTTTTGAGGTAGGTACCATTAGTACATATTCTCATCAACTTAGCAATGTAGAAACTGAGCTGTAGAGAGTTTAAGTAACTTGCTCAAGGTCACACATCCACTAAATGATGGATTTAATTTTGACGCCAGGCATTTGGGCTCCAGAAATGCTGCATTCTTAAAATCTTGAAAAAAGAATAAAAGGACAAAATGATGAAGATAAGGTGGTAGAGATCAAGGTGGGAAGGATGGTGAGGAAAGAAGTAAGAGAAGAAAGGAGACTAGATAGAAGCTAGGGAAAAGCTATTTGTTTAGGTGACACCTAATATTACAATTTTAATGGAAGGTCAGAATGCTTAAGGAGTAAAGGAAGGAATGGTGGGAAAAAAGATTTCCCTGAGGAGTGAGATATTTGACCTAGGCTTTTGAAGTGAATCATGCTGGATTTAAGACTTTTTTGCCTTAAAATTTCATTAAAACTTAACCCCTAACTAGTATTAATGCTTACTAAAGTATATTTTCATACCAAGCAGAAAATGATTTCAACGAAAATAAATATTATGGTTTCAAAGGAGAGGGAATGAAAGCCAGGTTGATACATGAACTATCCAAATAAAGTGAAGAAAAATAAAAACACATGAACACTTAAAAGTTTTGCTCTTAGTGTACCAGGAGCATATTCCTCAGTCCCTATATTTCAAAATTATGCAATTGACACTTTAAGGCTGGCCTCATGCAGCGTGCCTGTAAAGACCCATAAATAAGAAGCTGCCTTCAAGGCTCAGCAATAACACAAAAACAAAATATTTGTAGGGTGGCAGTTTACACAACTTGGACCTATTTTTTATTGTGTTCTCTTTGGCCAAACACATTTGTGCAAAATGAGTTTCCACTCCCTCCGGCTTTAGTGCTCTGAACTAGTGGTGTCTGGGCCTTAGGATGTCTGAGCAACCTATAGCCATGTAGGAGATTTGGGGGCAGTTTGGGCTAGAGGTGACATTAATTGTCATTTAATACAACCATCTGACTTTATTTTTTTTTTTTAGGCAATTTTTCTGTTTGTTACTTTTTAAATCTTTTAAAAAATTTTTATTGAAATACAGTTGATTTACAATGTTGTGTTAGTTTCAGGGGTACAGCAAAGTGATTCGGATGTATATATATCCTTTTTTAGATTCTTTTCCATTACAGGTTATTACAAGATATTGAGTATAGTTCCCTGTGCTATATAGTAGGTCCTTGTTGGTTATCTATTTTATATATAGTAGTGTGCATATGTTAATCCCAAACTCCTAATTTATTCCTCCCCCCATTTTCCCTTTGGTAACCATAAGTTTGTTTTTATATATGTGAGTCTATTTCTGTTTTGTAAATGAGTTCATCTGTATCATTTTTTAGATTCCACATATAAGTGCTATCATGTGATATTTGTATTTCTCTATCTGACTTACTTCACTTAGTATGATATTCTCTAGATTCACCCATGTTGCTGCAAATGGCATTATTTCATTCTTTTTTATGGCTGAGTGGTATTCCATTGTATATATGTACCACATCTTCTTTATCCATTCACCTTTCAATGGGCATTTAGGTTCCTTCCATGTCTTGGCTGTTGTAAATAGTGCTGCTATGAACACTGACTTTAAAGTTGAGGAAATTCATGCCCTAGAAGGGAGGGTTATTTATTAATTCAATCAATCCATAACTATTGAGTGCCTACCACTCGCTAGGCACTGTTCTAGACGTTGAGTTGGGAGATTTGTTTAATGTTACACAGCTAATGAGTGATGGTCAGGAGAGGCAAGATCTTTTGTCACTCCATTTGGTGCACTTTCCATTGAATCATGCAGCCACCCACTTTTGAGATTATTTTCTCAACTTGGCTTTGAAAATGCGTCTGATTATCTGGTAATGGTTATCCAATTTCTAGATGGTTGCTTCTTGCCATTTATTTTCTGGATATTTCCAGACTAGAAGCAATCTGTTACAAGGAATAACAATTCACTGCTGAGAGTTTGCCACTCCTCTTGGATTTTGCAGTCTATGTCCTATCACACAGTTTGGTACTAAATATAGCTTAAATGTGATATCAATAAAACTCCTGGGGATGTAGGTCCTAATTGCAGCATTTAGAAACTATCACTAATAGCAGATGGTTTTATTGCCCTTGGGATCTTTGCTGCCTCTGTATGTATTTACGACTACATGATTAGTTTCTAAAAGAGTTTTGTAGCTCCAAACGAGTAGTTAGCCAAGTGTGGTATGATTCGATTTTTGTTACAACATTCAAATTATAAGATAACTGAATTCAAAGTTTCCCCTCAACTTATTGTACTCCTGTGTCTTTTGGTGAACTGGGGGGAATCAGGATTTGAACTCCAGCTCTTTCCCCCTCTACATGTGATTGCTGCAGCATTCTCAAGCATGTGATTCACAACAGTGGGTGCACCTAATTTCCAGCTTCTTAGTTCCAGCCTCTCCTGACTAGTTCCTTCACTGCATTGCCTACTGAACTCAAAGATCCTATTCTGACATATTAATACCATGATTCATTAACATCTTTGACTATGTACTTTGAACCAGGGACTATTCTAAATGCAGATACCACAACTATAAAAACTGCTAATCTCATGCTAAAAAGTTAGGGTCATACAAATTCTAATGAACCTGATGAAAGTAATTTTGATATACATTTTACCAGATCTGAACAATTATAAAGTCACATTATTTTACCAGGCAACACATACATAGTGGGAAATCCAAGAACTTTTATGTTTATCATAGGCTTTATTATGGCGATTACATTTCCTGACCTAAGACTCTGACAAAAGGAATTCGCTTTCAATAGTGCAAAAGAAGACAAAATGAATACCTTAATCTGCTTGTTTTCACAGGCTTCTTTTGTCCCCATACCTATTGTTAAGTCTAAACTTGTGACAGGGTTCTCACATTGTCTTGCACATAAGACAACCTTATGAACATATCTAGAAAATATTCTGGAGCTAATGACATTCATCATAATTGCTTCATGATTACCTTTTGTGAATTCCTCTCTGGGATAGGACATTCCTTATAATCAAGATGCATGTATAGTGTTATAATCTAAAAATTAGAAATACCAGACAACAGAGTACATTCAATGAAGGACACTGAGAAAATGTCATGATTACTGAGTTCAGTCTGCTGTATTGTCTTCTGCCAGCAGTGACAACAACATTGAAGTTCCATGAAAAAAGCAAGAATATAATTATTATCAAAATGAACTCTAAATCAGATGAATATATTCATTTTTGTTTTCAAGGAAAATTATAGTAAGGAAGATTGATTAAAAGAGAGATTTTATAATTCCAAGGACACATTCATCATATACTGCAAATATTACAGCAGAAGGGATTGACATCATGGTAGGTTTGCCTCAAATCCATTATCTTTCAGTTAATAGATAACAATCATGATGGAAATTTGAAACCCTGAAGTAATATATTAAATTGTTCACGTGATTTGTAACTGGAATTCTTTATTCTGAATTTGGAATGATAGTTATTATTTTATTTCCAGGATTGATGAGGCTCCTAGAATAGCTGAAATGATTCTGAAAGAAGCACATACTGAATAATAATAGTAATGTGATCAGACATCAGTCTTTCTTTCATATTTCTAAATCCTTAAAGTAATAATTTACTAATCATTTCACTTCTAGTCTAGGTGAAACACATTTATATTCAAGTTATTATGAGTTGTAGACTGCTCTGGCAATTTGTATGAGGAGAGTTTTGGTGTCAAGAATATGTAAGAAGAAATTCTCCTCTCCCAATCTAGTTCATGCCACATCAGAAATGTAAACGAATTGACGTCGTACAAGTGTTTCATTGATAATATACAACTAGTGAACTTATTAAACATTTGAAGTGTATGTACCTGTAACTGAATGTCAGTAATCAGCAAAGGTTTGGAATGTTTGTATGTTTACAGCTCCTAGAATAAAAGATGAATGCAAATCTAGTTGTGTAATCAGTATATTGTCTCATTTTCATTTCTGGATAAAATATATTTGATGAAAAATAATAAGCTGCTCTTGGTAGAATACTTTGACTTCCATTCGAAAGTATTAATTTATTCCTTAGTATTTCTTTCGCTTTGAAGTATACTGCTTTAAAAATATGTCCTAGTGATCTCTCCATCTCAGTGTTTATAAAGTGACATTTTTACAATAAGGGCAAAGTATTCCACTGTATAGATACACAATTATTTATTTTAACCAGGTTCCTATATTAACACCACTTAAGTTGTTTCCAATCTTTAGCCATAAGAAATAATGCTTTAATAAATAACTTATACACATATTGTTTTCTCATGTGCAAGTATGTCTCTTAATACATTTCCAGAAGTGAGATAGCTGAATCAAAGAGTAATGTTATTTTGTTATTTTGTTAAATTTGTTATTTTGATAAATATTTCCCAATTGATCTCCATGAGATTTTTTTTTTTCCGTTTCACACTCCTTCCAGAAGTGTATGAGCCGTGTATTAAAGACTTACCAAGAATGTCCAACTTTTGGATTCTGCCCATCTAAGAAGTGAAAATGGTATCTTAGTGTAGTATAGTTTGTTTTTCTGTTTGTTTGTTTGTTTTATTTTTGGCTGTGTTGGGTCTTCGTTTCTGTGTGAGGGCTTTCTCTAGTTGCGGCGAGTGGGGGCCACTCTTCATCACGGTGCGTGGGCCTCTCAATATCGCGGCCTCTCTTGTTGCGGAGCACAGGCTCCAGAAGCGCAGGCTCAGTAGTTGTGGCACACGGGCTTAGTTGCTCTGCAGCATGTGGGTCTTCCCAGACCAGAGCTCGAACCCGTGTCCCGTGCATTGGCAGGCAGATTCTCAACCACTGCGCCACCAGGGAAGCCCCTGTAGTATAGTTTTAATTCGAATTTCTTATTAACAACGAAGTGAACCCCCTTTCCAGATGTTTGAGAGCTATTTGTACTTCTTTTTTCAATATAAATCCTCTTTATGTCTTGGCACACTTTGTCACATTTTAAATGTATCCTTTTGAAATTTTCTAATAAATTCTATGGCCAATTTTCCAGTTCTCCATTTAGACCATTCACTTTTAAAAGACTGGGCTTCACGTCGACTTTGACAAAGCATCTCCATGCTGGCAATATATTTTAAGGGACCTTATGTAATGCTTCCCCTCATAACACTCTCTCCACACAAACTCTTGATCACCTCATCTACTCTGCTCTGTGGTGCTAGGGTCACAGGTGAGAGAATGGGGGTAACATTAGAGCTGGGAAACATGGGAGTGGGTGTTGTTCAGGAACATTTCAGATCTGGTGAAAAAGAGAATTATCAAATCAGTAGACTAATATGAAGGTCTCTTTGGAGTCTCAGAAAAAATTATTTAATTGAAAGTAATCTGTCTGAATCATAGGATCAGACACAAAAGCTCTAAGACTGAGTTTGAGGCTTAGTTTTGCTTAATTATAATGGCGTACTTGAAATGACAATGTTATTTGATTCCTATTCAAATAAGCTAGCATTCCTATTAATGTCTAATGGTAAATATCTAAGTTTGAATTTCAGCTTCACTCTTCCCTAGTAGTGATTTTGAGCATGTTACATGATCTCAGTCTTAGTGTGCATGAGGAGTAAAATGTGGCTATTAATAATCATAATCACATAGGATTGTTGACTATTAAGTCAAATAGTGTAGTAAATTGTTTAGGATAATACCTGCCGTATCCTAAATAAATATTGAGTAATCAATGATAAACAGTATCAATAATAACTAAATAATAGATATAGGTGATTAAGGATATTAATCATTGAACAAAGTTAAAAGTTTGTAAAAAAGTGAAATTTAGAAGATTATTACATTTTTTAACATTTAACGTTCAGGTTGTTAAATTTAATAATAAAATAATTAAATTGTATGATACCGAAAAGTTTAATCTAAATTAATGCCTAGCTTTCATAACTGAAAAATGGTACTATATATTCAAGAATTTAATTAATTAATCCTATAACTTATGTTTTTCCAATTTTTGATGCACATTAAAGAAATGTTATTTCTTCGAAAAAACTATTCATTGAATCACCTGATGACTTTTAAAGTATCATTCATTTAAAAATTAGAAATATAATAAAAATTTTTGATCCTGATTCATAAAAATACTTTTAATATCACAGCTAATTACATACATATATGCATACGTATTCATACACACACACACACACACACACACACAGCAGAAAGAAAAATTTCATGAAACAAAATGTAGCTTTTCTTTGTGGATTATGCTCTGACCTGTTCTATTCAATTTGAACCCATTTTATTTCATGTTTTTGAAGTGATGGTCATGAAGACCATGTTAACTAAATTGTTTTCACAAACTAGTAATGGTTTTATGACCTGTAGTTTGAAAAAGAGTGCCCTAGTGTGCATCCTAGAGTATGTTAATAATTACGACAATAAAAATTTCTATTATAAACTAAATTTGAAAACCTTTGTCTTTAATAAAGTTAAATAGGTTTCTCTCATGAGAGACTTCCCAGGGTTTAGTATCCTAGGTATGACTTTCCCAGAAGAGGCTCGATATAAAATACAGCATTTTCTAATTGGATAGGAGACTGTGGAATGGAACAGATCATCTTTTACTCTTTCTTCCTTTCTTCCTGCCTTCCTTTTTTCTTGTCTCCCTATTTTCTTTCTTCTTTTCTGCCTTCCTTTATTTCTAGGAACTGCCTTCGCGGAGTAGCTTAAAGGAAATATGCTACATATGTTTTAACAACAACAACAAAAATCTCAGGTTATTTTTGGCTATAACAGATCTCATTTTTTTGCATTTTTTATTTGCCCAAATCACATATTTCTGTGTGTGAACTTTGAGTTTGTCAAACAAAATTGCTCTAACTCTCTGACAGCATCAACTCTTCACCCTGTTATTTTTTCTCATCTGACACACTTTGCTCACCTATTCCCTGAGTAGGATAGTCATAAATTGCACATACTGCATATGTTCACATTATAAAATAACATCGATGTTACAAATAAAAAGGTACTGTTCAAACCCTTTAGTCTATTTAGATGCCAGCCATGTTTACTGAGTTTATTTGATGGTATTCTACAGATCAGAGAAATATTTATGTTGTTTTAAATCAATAAATAATTACTATTTGTACAGCAACAGAAAATAGAGAAATAAAAGATCAGAGCTAACATTTATTGAGTGCCCACTATATACCAATGTCATTTTCTTCACCAATGTTATGTCAGTTAATTTTTGCTACATAAAAAACAACCACAAAGACTGGCAATTTAAAATAGTAATGGTTTATTATTTTCCACAATTCTACAGGTTGGCTGGGTTTAACTGGATAATTCTTCTGTTGGTCTTGCCTGCAGCCATGTGGCAGCAATCATGTGGCAACTCAGCTGTGGCTGGTGTGTCTAAATGACCTCAGCGCATATCTGAGGCCTTGATGCAGCCTCTTGACTGGGTCTCTTTTTCCATGTGGTGTAATAATTCAGGACTTCTGAGGCTAAGGCTCTAGAATTCTCAATTCTGCCACATTCTATTGTTCAAAGCAAGTCACAAGGCCAGCCCAGATAGAAGGATTCTACCTCTAGATGAGAAGAGTTAAAAAATATTGTGGCTGTGTTTCCCAATATACCACATATGATATCCTTATAAGAATGTTGTAATATAGGTAGAAAGATTAAGGATTGGTTTAAAGCAGAAACCTCAGAGGGAGTTGGAGTAAAAAGCATCTATTCCTGCTGAGAAAGAAGTGGTAGCTTGTAAAATACATAATGTGAAGTAAACAATTGACCATATTCTATGCTAAGTTTTACTCATTTCTGTTAATTTTTAAAAATTGTTTTAGGAGAAAGAGCTATGATTCATTTATTCTTTTGTGGGACTAACTGTAGCATAGTAGAAAAAGCATAACCTCTAGAATTATAGAATCTGGAATTGAGCGCTGTCTCCTCCTATGACCAGTTATGTGGTTTAAAGCTAGCATAACACAATCAAATTTTCTTCAGAAGAATCCAGGTGAAAACTAAAGAAAATAATTTTGGAATAGTATCAGCATTCGATAAATAATACTCATCTCTCCTGTCTTCTACTCTACCACTTTGCACTTTGTTAATACCTGTTTAAACAAAGCAAACCAAAATGCTAGACTCCAAATTGCTTTTCTCTCTAGCTTTTTGCACTGACTGGCTTAAATTACAACATAAATAAAGAAGGTTATGTGACCCATTTTTTCCCTTCTATTTGAAATGTGATGGTAGCTAGAAGGGAAAGAGAAAAATGTTAAACTATTCTTTTCAAAATGAGCAGAAAAGCACCATTAAAAAATCAACAAGTCATACAGACTGTGTATGTATATGTGTGTTGGGAAATGGTAATTAAACTTTGAATTATACATGCTCTGGACAATAGAGATACTAAATATTTTAAAAATCCGACAAAACACAATTTAGTTTGAACGATAACAACTAGCATTTGTAATACCTCTAGAGGAAGCCTAGGACTTACCCAAAACTTTGGAATCATTGGACGTGAGGTCGCACCACCAGCACTCCTACTGAGAGAAATGGTGAGAAGATATTGGGACTTAAATTTAATTTAATTTTTCTAACCAAAAAACAAAATGAAATATAAGATACACAACTTCGGGGTAAGGGGAGAAGAAAGGCTTCAGATAGACATCAAGATGCCTCTAAGGCAGAAGGCAGTGAAGGTACTTGCTGGGTCTACCTTCTGAGGAGCTTATTTAGGATCCTTGTAAAGGAAGCCTTTCATGTATGATGGTCTTGTCTTTCCAAATGTTTACTTCTATCTACTGCTCTTCCAGGGTTGTGCTGTGGATACTGTAACTGGGACAGTACCTGGGTTGGTTAACTCATTTTTGCCAGGACCATTATTGATCAAGCAAATAAATTCAACAACCATTTGAGGAAAAAAAAGTCACGGAGAAGGAATAACAATGAAAGAAACATTGGCCCAAGAGATTGTCAAAAGATATAGGAAGTCTGATGAGACATTCAGGAAGTCTTATGAAGGACAGGCCCAGAAAAAAAAACCCACTTTGCTCTGGTCACCTTAATTTATGATTGCCCGCTATCCCCCCTCCCCAGTCAATATGGATGAGAGGCAAGCCAAGATTACATTTAATTTTTTTAAGTCTCAGAAGATCTCTCATAAAATATTTTTAACTGTCCTAATTCAAAGAAGTGCTAGTATATTAAAAAATTACTAGGGATTCAAAAGTGACCCTCAATCCAGGCAAGGCAATGAAAATAATCTGATTTTTAAAGACATGGATAAGAGCTACATAGTTCTGTTAAATAGCCACTTCCTATATCCTGGCAATAGCCACAAACACAAAATATTATAGCCTCACCTATAGTTTTTACTCTTGACCCTTATAGACATATGGTTTGCATTATGTACAGGTAAATAATATTGATGCCCTTTTATTAAGTTTTTTTTTTTCTTTTTGCAATTTCAGTCCTCCTTTGGAATACATCTGTATGCAGGGTGTCCAGTAATATTGAGAGTCGTACCTTCCACGGTTCTTTGCCATCGCATGATGAAACGCTCTATTTATATTAAAATGAAGGTGTCCCTAGGGGAGACATAGAACAGAATGAAACAACAAACAGAGCTTTAGAGACTGAATCCGTGAAGTGACAGTGACGGCAAAACGGTAGCTCTTGTTACCGAGGGACCCAGAGGAGTGCAGCAAGACTTACAGCGTGAGCCACACTGGCGTGGACTTGACAGCTTTCATAGGTTTAAGTACTCACAATCCAGCAGTTAATCAAATAATTTTTCATCTTGCACATCTTGACTTGGTATGTCATTGAAATAATATGTTGCTGGCTGAGGGTCAGGGGGACTTTTTTTTCCTCCTGTTAATCAAATGAAGCATTTTATCAGATTATCGTATTTCTTCATGTAATTGAACTCAGAGCAATATTGTGATGCAATGATCTGTTTATTCCAGGTAATGAGATAGTAAGCCATGAAAATCACATTAACTTTAATGTGATATGATATCCAGATATCCAAAATGTGATACTTTTCCTTTTCTTTCTCCTATCCAAAAGAAAGAAAAGGAAAAGTATGAATTGAAGTACTAAATTTCCCTCCTTGAAGACCAATTTTCATGGTAATGGAAATGGATGCAACAGGGTTTCCTTGGAATCGCTGAGGCCATGCAAACACGTGTCCACAAGCAGAGCGGCCAATGAATGAAGTGAAGAAAGACTTGGGTTTTCCCTTTCGCTTTACTCTTCAGGTACATAATCTTGTGAAAGTGATTTTACCTCTTTTGATGCAAGTTCATTATCTATTAAATACCATACTGGATTAGGTGATCTCTGTTTCTTTCCAGAACTAAAACCTTAATAGAATTTCAGATTGAGCAAAAATTCAAAATATTATTTATAAGAAGAGCTCAAAATTGATCATTGTCTGGGTGCTTTATTGAGATTACCTGGAAGTTAAGAATCACCATATAAGCAAAAATACACGTCCAGGCTCTTATTTTGTGGCCTCAGTTGTCTATGTATTCGACACGGTTTCTCTGAGAATTTTGGAAAAGGCTATGCGCTCTCCATCTGTTAATCTTTGAGTACAGAAGAATTGGCCTTTAATTCAGGTATAGGTTCTTCTCTGGTCTTTTATTTTTTTATGAGAGATAGAAGCCCCCACCAAATCAACTGTTGGTTAAAATGTGTAGGTCCGTATTTAACCATGAATATAAATGATCTGAATTCTGAGTGCTTGTCAAAAAGCGTAATTTCAAACGCATTGCTTCCCAATATCTAGCAAAAGATCTGCAGACAGAAACAGTATATGGAAAGGATTGCTTAAGAGATGAAATCATCCATTATTCCACACTTTAAAATCTACCACTAGATTTGGTCAAATCAGAGGACAGCTGCATACCTGGATGATATTTTATTGACCCCCACAGAATTGCCTTTGCTGAAATGTTGTTTTTGGAAGAATGCCGACAACACTATGAAACTTGTCATTGTGCCTACTCTAAAAGTGCGGTTGAGGGTATAAGCCAGTGTATTACATGGTGCTGGTTTTATGAGGACCTTGGGGAGAAATTTCTGTCGCGTATTAGTAACAGCAATAATTTTGCCTCTCCTAACAACTGTTCTGATTTTATCTTATATTTCTTGTAAACTGTGTACCTGATCAGGATTCTATTTTCCCACTGACTGTTAGAAATCTTAGGGCCAGATTTGCAGCCCACCAGTAGTAAGTCTTTATGGTATGAATTTTTTAGGGGTCTCATTCCTGGCTCCATTTTATGACCTACCAATATTTTTCTTCCCTTTATCTCCCCTACTTTTAATTCAAGTTATCCCTTTATTTTATTTTTCCTTTTAATCTGAAAAGAACTTTTCTGAAACTAGGTGAGATATATAAACCTATCTATCTATCTATCTATCTCTCTATATATCTATATATCTCACCTATATATAAAAATAAATATATATTTATTATCACGGATTTATTATTCCTTATGATTCTGTAGGCTGCTGAGAGGGTTCTCTGCTGGTTTCTCTTACGCTCACTCTTGTGACTGCATTTAACTGCAGGTTGCTTGCACAGGCGGTTTCAAGATGACCTCACTCATGGTCGGTAGTTGGTTCTA
This sequence comes from Balaenoptera musculus, assembly GCF_009873245.2. Classification (NCBI taxonomy): domain Eukaryota; kingdom Metazoa; phylum Chordata; class Mammalia; order Artiodactyla; family Balaenopteridae; genus Balaenoptera; species Balaenoptera musculus. Next base: position 111,603,103 of record NC_045789.1, read on the forward strand.
TCTTGTAGGATGCCTCAGCTCTTCTTTATAGGGTCTTTCATCCTCCAGTAGGCTAGGTTGATTTCCTCCCATGGCAGTTCCTGAGCACTTTTTCAAGAAAAAGAAGATAGTTGCTCCAAGGCCTCTTGAGGTTTAGGCTCTGGAACTCAGACAATGTTATTTCTGTTGCAGCCTATTGAGAATCAATATGGCCAACCCAGATTCAAGTCACAGGGAAATTAACTCTGTCTCCTGTCAGGAGAAGCTGCAAATGATTTGTGGACATATTCAATGTACCATAATAATATTGCTCACTGAAATGAGAGGATTGTGTCCTGACCGAGTGTGTTGCGTGTCTTTAAAAACTTGCTTCCCCTGTGGGAATAGCTGGTCTACAAAAAGTTGCTGCAATCTGCTCCTCCTGGCTCAGCTCTTAAAATCTTGCTTCCACCACTAATACTGAACCTCCGCTCTCATCTGTTTCCCCAAGATTCCTGCTATTTTTTACCTTGTCCTTCTCTATGTAGTCACTTCTCGTGAAGGTTTGAATGTTCTGTCCATTTCATTGAAAGGGTTATGGGTAAATTGTTCCCCTGTAAAAAGATATGTTGAAGTCCTAAGCCCCAGTACCTCAGGATGTGACCTTATTTGGAAATAGGGTCTTACAGAAGCAATGTTTACAGAAACAATGTCTTTACAGAAGCAATGTTTACAGAAGCAATGTCTTTACAGAAGCAATGTCTTTACAGAAGCAACACAGTGTTAAGTTGAAAGGAGGTCTTCCTGGGCCCTAAACAAATATAACAGGTGTTCTTATAAAAAATAGGACATTTGGACAAAGAGACACACAGAGAGAAGATAATATGAAGAGACACAGGAGAAGTACATGTGGAGATCAAGGATTGGAATGATGCATATACAAGCCATGGAAAGCCATGCCAAAGCCGTACCAAAGATACCAGCAAATCACCAGAGGCAAGGAAGAATTTTCCTACAGGTTTCAGAGGGAACATGGCCCTGCTCCTTGCCACCTCAATATTGGATTTCTAGTGTCCAGAACTGTAAGCCAGTTTCTGTTGTTTTGAGCTACCCAGTTTGTAGGACTTTGTTATGGCAGCCCTGGCAAACTAATACAGACAGTTCTTCATGGAATTCCAAATCTTCAACTGCGTGGACTGCTGTCTACATACCAACTGGTTTCTATGTCAGTTCATTTTCCTGAAAGGCCAACCTAAATATTACATCTTTGTCTCTGATTTGTCATACTTGAGTCATTGCCTGGCACTTCAAGAATATGTCCTGGTAACTCACATTTTACAATATTTTTAGTCCTTAGAGTCTAAATCTCAGAAGAAAGCAAAGGTTTAATTTTAATAGAATATAAATTTCAATATTATTAGAACTGATGGCCATTTTCAGCAGTAACCTGATGAAAGACCTACTGGGAAATATCCATATTTTAATACCCAATGATAGGCAGATTCCACAAAGGCGGTGACATAGAGTTTTGTCTTTAAAAAGTAATTAAAAGAATCACCAACATCTAGAGAAATCAGAAAACAAATTTGGCGTGACCAGAAATTATTATAATATTATAAAAGACAAAATAATAACGAAAAGCACATTTGGTTTCCCACAGCTTTCCTTGCATATCACTTAATTTTTTAAATGGATTTTTTCCCCAAATTCACACTATCAAAAGGAAGCAGCCTATTGGGATTAATCTATAGCATATTTTATGCCTCTACAAAAGTTGGAATGAATAAACTGAGAGGATTCATTGAGGTGGAAGGACCAGGTAAAATGATCACTTCCATCATAGTATAAATAGAAAAGGACTCTGCATAAGCAGTGAGACTTCTGAATGAAGAAAAAGTCATTTTATTAGAGCTGAAAACATATGATGAAAGAGTTAGCATGGCTTATCCTGGCATAGGTTAAGCCCAAAGCAAACCTTCCAACTATTGTTGAATTACAAGTTTAAAAATCTTCAGAAAGTTTCCTTTAAGTACATAGATTATAAAATATAAGTTTTTAAGAAAAAGTTATAAGTTAAGAAACTTTTCCTATAATCTTATTAAAGCACAAATATTTAATTTAATATTTAAAGAAACATAATAGTGTTTTAATGGAGATATGTTGAAACAAACTTCTTTATATTTTTAGTTATTTGGCACTAATACATATGACAGTTAATGTATGTAAGTATTAATATACTGTGATGTCTGTGTGAGTTCCCTTCAAATGTTTTCATAGTATCATACTAATTACACAAATCTATTTTTAGAAAAATTTGGTGTATCAATTTTAGGCATGTTATTTATTTATTATTACATATTTCATTCTAGAAATCCACATTAAATCATGTTTCTTAAAGGTCTACATGCTCCCATCACTTCACATTTGACCTTAACTCAAAAATTATATTTGAATAATTTTTTTCCTTAAAATATATTTCCACGTATTGCTTTCTCTCTACCACCCACCCCTCACACATCTCTCTCTCTCTCTCTCTCATACACACACACACACACACACACACACACACACACCCTTATTTTACATAGAAACATAATCTATCATGACATTACATTCTGGGTTTTCCAGAGCTTTGTCATCAGATCATGACATTATTACCTCACATTTAATTAATTAATTTGGAGGGAAAAGATTCAGACAGAGATTTTTGAAACATTATAGTGGAATCTGAGGCAGCTTCAAATAAAAACGTTAAATTACTTGTTGCTCCATGTTCATGATCTTCCATTCAACCTAAAAGGCTTCGCTGCATTCAACTGAGCACCTTTAAATAAGCACATAACTAAATAAAACACATAACTGTTAGTTTAGAAAAAAAATCCCAATAACAAGCAGTGTTCTCCGTATTGACATACAGTAATTCCATTCCCTGTAACTGAGGTCCCTTCCATGACCTGGAATTGCTGTGGAAAGAGGGGGGACAGATGGCCTTGGAAACTGCCACCTCTGGGAGGATGGGGAAAGCTGAGTTGTTTTCCCAAAACTCTCTCCTTCCTCGTCACAGACATTTAGTAAAATCTAGTCAGAACTAATAGCCTTCCTTATTTATGCTACCACCTCATAACTGTAAAGAATTTCCGATAATTAGCTTTTAGGAATTTTGAGATTCTGTTGAATAAGTATACTGTAATTTAAAAGTGACTGAAATATTTAGAGAGAGAACAGTAGCTAGATATGTGATGGGGAGGTAGATAGTTGGATCAGCAGATATTTTAGTTGTAAAATCACAGGTAACAAAACATCATTAAGAATACAATTGTCTTAGAAATTTAATACTGCAGATGCCATTATAACAAAATGTGTTCAGGAAAAGTTTCCTGTTTAGTCAAGTGTTACCCTCAGCCATTCCGGTTTGTTCTCCACAAAGCAGGGAACCACGTTCTCCCTGTAGCCCTGGAACCGTATAACATAAAACTGTAGATCCAAGAAAATGCCAATTGCTAGCTCCCTTCCCACTAACTGACTTGTAACCTCTGGGAACTCTCTTAACCTCATCTGTAAAATGGGGCTAATAACATTGACCTCTTTTATTGCCGGCTGGGAGGTTTCGCAGTGAATGTTTGAGAAGCACTTTAAAAATACAAATGGAAAGTGAAAAAAAAATAGGAGAGGTCATGTAGGTGACAGCAGAAATGCACACAGTATTTGAGGTGAACCAGGTTAAACAAATATGCAGCTGAGACCCCTGAGTAAGAGATGATTCCATGTGGTGGGCAATTCACGCTCCTTCTCTTCAGAGGCAACAGCATGTTTATGAAGCATTAGATCAGGCAGCACCATTAGGAAGAGGGTTTTTGATTCCCAGAGAACAGTAATTTCATTAGCAGTGGCTCTCAGCAAAAGTTTAGCACTGTATACAATTTTGAAAATGTAAATGCAAAGGGAGCTACAGTGGAAAGGGGGAAAAAAACCCTCAGAGACAAAAACATTGCATTTTTCTGCATAGATGCAAAAATACACAAGGGTTTGAAAGCTGCTTGGAGTCTGAATGTTGAGTATCAGTATGGGATCATCAAGAAGGAGACAATGCAAGGAAAATCACCCCTGACACAAGTCAGGGATGGCTAACTGAGGTAAATATATTCACTGAGGGCAGAGATTAGCAAGTAGACAGAAATATTCCCATAAGCATCTCCATGTCACAATAACTACAATTTAGAGCACCTATTCTGTGTCAGACATATACTAAATACTTCAATAATTTCAATTAACCCTCTCAGGGTTACTACAGGGCCAGTGGTATTATCCTCGTTTTACACACGAGGAAACTAAAGTTCAAATAAATTGTTTAACATCCTCAAGATCACAAATTTGAGAAGAGACCCAACAGGGATTTGCACCAAAGTCTATCTAATTCTCAAGCCCAACATTCTTCCATTATAAATATGGATGCGTATCCCAACCAACCACCCAGAGAAAAGGCAGGTATTCAGAGAGAATCAAGGCCCAGATAAGCCTTGATTATGTAGAAGCAGGTATCTCAGCAAAGCATTTGTAAGACTTTCACTTGTAATAGACTGTATGTGTGTGTTATTTGCCTTTTAAAAGTACCTTATCACAGTATGATATACATATACAAAAATGCATAACTCATAAGTGTATATAATACCTTGAATTTTTACAAACTGAACACCCCTGTAACCAGAACTCAGATCCAAGAGCAGAACATTACCAGCGCCCAGAAGCCTCTGGGGACCCCTTTGCAGTCACTATTCTCCCAAAGGGTAATCCCTATCCTGTCTTTGAACAACGCAGATTAGTTTTGTCTGTTCTTGAATTTAATGTAAATGGAATCATAAAGAGTGTATTCTCTCATGCCAGACTTATACTCAATTTTTGTTTCAACCAGTTTATAATGCGTAGTTGTTGTTAGCACTTCTCATTGCTGATAATATTCCTTGACATGACTGTAAGATAGCATATTTATCCATTTTACTATTGGACATTTGGATAATTTCCAGCTTGGGACTAATAGGAATAGTGTTGCTATGAATATCTTATCTATGTTATTTTGGTAAACACATATATACATTTCTACTGGACATTTACCTAGAGCAGAATTTGTACATCATAAGGTATGTGTGTGTTTAAAACTAATTGTATAGTTTTACAAAGTGTTTGTACTAATTTATACTCCCATCAGCAATGCATGAGAGCTCCAGTTCCTCAACAGCCCACCAACATTGGTATTTCCCTTATTTTTTTCACATTAGTTTTGATAGTATATGTTTACTGTTATTTCTCTCTGCATCTTGGAAAAATATTTTTAAGACAAAAGCAAAGACTGCTTAATTATCTGATTAGCAGAATTCTAATGCAACAAATATTTTTGTCCATAATTTCAGTAGGTATAACCTCCATGACTAATTTTGGTGAGGCTAAAAATCCCTGTTGGAAGTGATGGAGAATTTTCTTTTTTGGATTTCCTTTTTAAAAAAATAATATATACACTAATGATCTTTCTTTAGTGGTGAAGGGCCACTTCACCTTTGACTTGAGTCCCAGAGAGTTTATAAAATTTATCTGCTTATTTCTTACAACACAGAAAGCAAAATACCGCATAGAAGCCTTTCTGCTTATGGCAGCAATAAGAGGAGGAAGAGGAAAATGGATAATCCACAGAGTGCCTCTGAAAGTAATAGATTTTCCAATTGTCCGAAGGGTTTTGCCATTTCTCTGTTCTGTGTCTCCATGTAGCTTGACGGGTAATGTGAAATTTGATTTTGTAACAGATTCCTGATGCAGTTAAATCAGAGAACACATAGCATGTGTTCAGTCTCTGATCAAAGGACTGGAAATGGGTAGTCATGGATAGAGAGGGGTGTTGTACAAGGAGTCTTGAACTGTTAGTCAGGAGACTTTAGTTCCATTCTTGGTCCCGCCATGGCTTTGTGAACTGAACGTGGTTCTTTAATCTCTTAGGGTCTGATTTTCCTTGGCTGTAATCATACAACTTCTAAGGCATGTTTCCCAGAATAAGGAACATGTTCATTTGTATTTCTGGATTCTACCCTACAAGAACTGATTCATATTTTATGGAATGGGGCTTTAAAATTAGCCTTTGAAAGAAGCACACCAGTGAGTCTGCTGATTGAAGTTTGAGATCCACTGCTCTAAGATAGCTTCCAGAGCAGCATTTTCCAGATTTTCCTCAGCATAAACATGATCAAGACTGTTGATTAGAAATATAGATATCCAAGCCTTCACCATGACCCCAGACATTCTGATTAGTAAGTCTTGATGAGTCTTATATGTATGAACAAGCTCTTTGAGGATCCAAATGATCAAGCAGATCTGGGGGGCACTTGCCTTTTATTCTTTAAACTAGTAATTTCCAAACTTCTTTCTCTATAGTCCCTGGAATTCCCATTAAGACCCTCAGGGGCTGACTTCAAATACGATAGATTAGTTTTACCTGTTTTTGAACATGACACAGCTGACTCATTCAGTGTACACTCTCTTGTATTTGGCTTCTTCTGCTCAGCATTACACTTGAAATTCACTCATATTATTCTGTTATATAAAGTACATTCTCTTTAGAGTATTTAATTGTGTGGCTATACCATTGTGTCTATTGAAGAGGGGCATTTCTAGATTTTGGATAGTGCAAACAGTTGCTGCTATAAACCTTCTTTAACATGCCTCGTGGTGAACTTATATTTGCATTTCTGTTGGGTATATTCTTAAGAGAGGATTACAGAGCCTTAGAATGTAGCAGATATGGTTGGTTTTTGAAGATGCTGCCAGATCGTTATTCAAAGTGTGTGTACCAGTTTCTATTTCCTCAGCAGTGTAGAACTCCAGTTGCTCCACATCATTACCACCACTTGAATGATTTTTGTCTTTTAGCTTTTGTCAATGGGTGACTAGGTGGGGAGTTATATAGTGGCATCTCATTGTTGTTTAATTTGCACATCCTTGTTAACTAATGATGTTAAGCACTTTTTCTTATGTTTATTGACCATTTGAATATTTTCTTTTGCAATGTACCTATTTAAATCTTTTGCCCATTTTTTTTGTTTTATCTTTATCTATTCCTTCTTTAACACTCTTCCTTTCTTTATGTAGAGCTGAGTTTCTGACCTATGTCATTTCCCCTTGCTCTGAAGAACTTCTTTTAACATTTCTTAAGGTAGGTATACTTGTGACAAATTCCCTGAATTTTTCTTTGTTTGAGAAAGTATTTCTCCTTTGCTTTTGATTGGTAATTTCACTGAATACATAATCTCAGTTGATGTTTTCTTCTATCAATATTTTAAATACTTTGTTTCACTTTCTTCATACTTGCATAATTATCTGTAAAGAAATCTGATATAAATCTCTTCCTTTACAGATAAGATTTTTTTCTCTAGCTTCTTCCAAGATTTTCTCTTTGTCTTCGATTTTCTGCAGTTTAATATATTTTCCCAGGCATAGATTTTTTGGGGTACTTATCCTGCTTGGTGTCCTCTGAGATATCTGGATCTGTGGTTTGGTGTCTGTCATTAATTTTGGAAAATTCTTAGTCGTTATTATTTCAAATATTTCTTCTCCTTACTCTTTTCTCCTTCTGGTGTTCCTATTAGATGTATGTTACATCTTTGGTAATTGTCCCACAGTTTTTGGATATTCTATTCTATTGTTGTTGTTGTTTTTTCCCCATTCTTCTTTCTCTTTGTTTTTCAGCTTAGGAACTTCCTATTGATATATCTTCAGACTCACTGACTCTTTCTTCAGTCACATCCAGTCTACGGGTGAGCCCCATTAAAGGTATTCTCCATTTCTGTAAGTGATTTTGATATCTAGCATTTCCTTTCAGTTCTTTCTTAGAGTTTCCATCCTCTGCTTAAATTACCCATCTGTTCTTGCCATTGTCCACTTTTTCCATTAGCATATTAAAACTTACTTTAAGTTCCCAGTCTGATAATTTCAAAATCTCTGCCATATCTGAGTCTAGTTCTGATGTTTGTCTCTTCAGACTGTGTTTTTTGCCTTTTAGCATGACTTGTAAATTTTTATTGAAACTTGGACGTGACGTATCAGGAAAGAGAAACTGAGGTAAATAGGCCTCTAGTGTAAGGTTTTGGTTATATGGCTGGCAGTTATATGATGCTTCCTATTTGCTTTAGTTGCGGTGTCACAGGCTAAAATTTCCTCTAGTGTCTTTGTTTTTGTTTTCCCTGTTGTCTTGGGGTTTCTCTAAAGACTCCTTAGGGAAACCTCAGGAACTGAGGCTTGCAATTTTTTTAGCTTTAATCCTCTGAGTGAGGTGTGGGGCAGGGAGCACACCCTATAGTCTTATGATTAGGTCTCAGTCTTTCTGTCTCTTGTTCCACATTGAAGGCTGGAAGAGCTGGAGTTGGGTATTTCCCTTTCCTCAGGTCAGTTAGGTTTTGGAAAATAGTTTTCTTTGAGGGCAGGCCTTGTTAAGGAAAACAGAGAGTTCTGGGCATATTTGGAAAATGATTACTTTTCCTCTCCCCCTGCCAGAAGTAGGAGGGGATTTTTCTCTGATCTTTAGGTTGGAAGGATTTATAATAACTTTCCTCAGGTTGTAACTTTATGGTTTGTCAAAGCAGAAATAATTCTGTAAATATTCATCACATATTTTTAAAATGTATTTTTGATAATAATTCTCTTGACTATTAGGTAGAAAGTCCATATATTATTTACATCTATGATCTTTTTGAAAGAGAGGACATGAGATACAAACGTACACTGTTTTTTTTTTTTTTTTTTTTGGCTGCATCTGGTCTTAGTTGCAGCATGCAGGATCTTTGTTGAGGCATGTGAGATCTTTTGTTGCGGTGCATAGTCTCTTCATTGCGGCATGCGGGCTTCTCTCTAGTTGTGGCACATGGGCTCCAGAGCACACGAGCTCCGTAGTTGTGGCCTGCAGGCTTAGTTACCCCACAGCATATGGGATTTTAGTTCCCTGGCCAGGGATCAAACCCACGTCCCCTGCATTGGAGGGCAGATTCTTTATCACTGGACTGCCAGGGAAGTCCCACAAATGTACACTTTGATGGGAGAGGTGAAATGCTCTAAATAGCTTAAGCATTCTAGATACTAATTCTTGTTTATAATTTAGTTTTGGATAACAAAGATTTTAAGCAATCTTTCCTCCACTTAAAAAAGAACCATTTCAAGAAGTCTCTGTCTGTAAAGATATAAAATATAGAGAGATGAACTTTAATTAAGCTCTTGTCTATATAATTCCCTTAAGATAAAAAAAAACACAGGAATTTTTAGTTTTTGTTTGTTGAATACATTATGTAAAATAGAGGCTTTTGCTTTTTTAATTAGATTATTTTATGATGTTACACAATTTGGAATTAGTGAAGACCAAGAGTTATTTAATTATAAATTAGGGAAATCAGTTCTCTGTGTAAGCATTAAAAAAAAAAAAAACTAATAATAAGGTAGAAATCTGTTTAAAGATAAATGTTAAAGGAAACACATGTGCTTTAAGACTTCCAAACACATTATGGAGAATACTGCAGTAAAACTAATTTTGAGTAGCTAATAAAAATATGCAGCTGTTTAAATAATAGGACTTCCAGAGTTCAGATTTATGAGTTTAGCTTTTTTTTTTTCTCTTACTACTGTCTTTTCAATAGTTTGGTTACTATCCCAAATAATTCATTAGTTTAACTTATTCCTTCTCCAACAAGAATATATAAGTCTCGATCAGTCCCTCCCATCAGGAAGCTTGCACAAACCTCTTAGATAGCCTCATTCACCAGAGAGCAGACAGCAGAAGCAAGAAGAACTACAATCTTGCAGCCTGTGGAATGAAAACCACATTCACAGAAAGATAGAAAAAATGAAAAGGCAGAGGGCTATGTACCAGATGAAGGAAAAGATAAAACCCCACAGAAACAACTAAATGAAGTGGAGATAGGCAAACTTCCAGAAAAAGAATTCAGAATAATGATAGTGATGATGATCCAGGACCTCAGAAAAAGAATGGAGGCAAGGATCAAGAAGAAACAAGAAATGCTTAACAAAGACCTGGAAGAATTAAAAAACAAACACCTACAAGAATTAAAGAACAAACAGAGACGAACAATACCATAACTGAATTGAAAAATATACTAGAAGGAATCAATAGCAGAATACCTGAGGCAGAATAACAGATAAGTGACCTGGAAGACAGAATGGTGGAATTCACTGCTGTGGAACAGAATAAGGAAAAAAGAATGAAAAGAAATGAAGACAGCTTAAGAGATTTCTGGGACAACATTAAATGCACCAACATTCACATTGTAGGGTCCAGAAGGAGAAGAGAGAAAGAACCCGAGAAAATATTTGAAGGGATAATAGTCAAAAACTTCCCTCACGTGGGAAAGGAAATAGCCACTCAAGTCCATGAAGCGCAGAGAGGTCCAGGCAGGATAAACCCAAGGAGAAACATGCCAAGACACATAGTAATCAAATTGACAAAAATCAAAGACAAAGAAAATTTATTAAAAGCAACAGGGGAAAAATGACAAATAATATACAAGGGAACTCCCATAGGGTTAACAGCTGATTTCTCAGCAGAAACTCTACAAACCAGAAGGGAGTGGCACGATATATTTAAAGTGATGAAAGGGAAGAACCTACAACCAAGATTACTCTACCCAACAAGGATCTCACTCAGATTCGATGGAGAAATCAAAAGCTCTACAGACAAGCAAAATCTAAGAGAATTCAGCACCACCAACCAGCTCTACAACAAATGCTAAAGGAATTTCTCTAAGTGGGAAACACAAGAGAAGAAAAGGACCTACAAAAACAAACCCAAAACAATTAAGGAAATGGTAGTAGAAACATACATATTGATAATTACCTTAAATGTGAATGGATTAAATGCTCCAACCCAAAGACACAGGCTCCCTGAATGGATACAAAAACAAGACCAATACATATGCTGTCTACAAGAGACCCACTTCAGGCCCAGGGACACATACAGACTGAAAGTGAGGGGATGGAAAAAGATATTCCATGTAAATGGAAATCAAAAGGAAGCTGGAAGAGCAATACTCATATCAGATAAAACAGACTTTAAAATAAAGAATGGTACAAGAGACAAGGTAAGACACTACATAATGATCAAAGGATCAATCCAAGAAGAAGATATAACAATTATAAATATATATGCACCCAATATAGGAGCACCTCAATACATAAAGCAAATGCTAACAGCTATAAAAGAAGAAATCAACAGTAACACAATAATAGTGGGGGACTTTAACACCTTACTTACACCAATGGAAAGATCATCCAAACAAAATTAATAAGGAAACACAAGCTTTAAATGACACAATAGACCAGATAGATTTAATTGATATTTATAGAACATTCCATCCAAAAACAGAAGATTACACTTTCTTCTCAAGTGCACACGGAACATTCTCCAGGACAGATCACATCTTGGGTCACAAATCAAGCCTCAGTAAATTTGAGAAAATTGAAATTATATCAAGCATCTTTTCCAAGCACAATGCTATGAGATTAGAAATAAATTACAGGGGAAAAAACGTAAAAAACACAAACACATGGAGGCTAAACAATACGTTACTAAATAATCAAGAGATCACTGAAGAACTCAAAGAGGAAATCAAAAAATACCTAGAGACAAATGACAACGAAAACACAATGATCCAAATCTTATGGGATGCAGAAAAAGCAATTCTAAGAGAGAATTTTATAGCAATAAAATTCTATCTCAAGAAACAAGAAAAATCTCAAGTGAGCAATCTAACCATACCCCTAAATGAACTAGAGAAAGAAGAACAAACAAAACCCAAAGTTAGTAGAAGGAAAGAAATCATAAAGATCAGAGTAGAAATAAATGAAATAGAAACCAAGAAAACAATAGGAAAGATCAATAACGGCTTCCCTGGTGGTGCGGTGGTTGAGAATCTGCCTGCCAGTGCTGGAGGCATGGGTTCAATCCCTGGTCTGGGAAGATCCCACATGCCGTGGGGCAACTAAGCCCCTGTGCCACAACTACTGAGACCACGTGTCACAACTACTGAAGCCCACGTGCCTAGAGCCTGTGTTCTGCAACAAAGAGAAGCCAGCACAATGAGAAGCCTGCACACCGCAATGAAGGGTAGCCCCCACTCGTTGCAACTAGAGAAAGCCCGTGTGCAGCAACAGAGAACCAACACAGCCAAAAAGAAATAAATTAATTAATTTTTTAAAAAAAGAAAGATCAATAAAACTAAAAGCTGGTTCTTTGAGAAGATAAACAAGATTGATAACCTTTAGCCAGACTCATCAAGAAAAAGAGGGAGAGGGCTCAAATCAATAACATTAGAAATGAAAAAAAGTTACAGTGGATACCACAGAAATACAAAGCATCATAAGAGACTACTAAAAGCAATTCTATGCCAATAAAATGGGCAACCTGGAAGAAATGGACAAATTCTTAGAAAGGTATAACCTTACAAGACTGAACCAGGAAGAAATATAAAATATGAACAGACGAATCACAACTAATGAAATTGAAACTGTGATTAAAACTCTTCCAACAAACAAAAGTCCAGGACCAGATGGCTTCACAGGTGAATTCTATCAAACATTTAGAGACAAGCTCACACCCATCCTTCTCAAACTCTTCCAAAAAATTCCAGAGAAAGGAATACTTCCAAACTCATTCTACGAGGCCACCATCACCCTGATGCCAAAACCAGACAAAGATACTACAAAAAAAGAAAATTACAGACCAATATCACTGCTGAATATTGATGCAAAAATCCTCAACAAAATACTAGCAAACAGAATCCAACAAGATATTAAAAGGATCATACACCATGATTAAGTGGGGTTTATCCCAGGGATGGAAGGATTCTTCAATATATGCGAATCAATCAATATGATACACCATATTAACAAATTGCAGAATAAAAACAATGTGATCATCTCAGTAGATGCAAAAAAGCTTTCGACAAAATTCAACACCCATTTATGATAAAAACTCTCCAGAAAGTGGGCATAGAGGGAACCTACCTCAAAATAATAAAGGCCATATATGACAAACCCACAGCAAACATCATTCTCAATGGTGAAAAACTGAAAGCATTTCCTCTAAGATGAGGAGCAAGACAAGGATGTCCACTCTTGCCAATACTATTCAACATAATTTTGGAAGTCCTATCCACAGCAATCAGAGAAGAAAAAGAAATAAAAGGAACACAAAGTAGAAAAGAAGAAGTAAAATTGTCACTCTTTGCAGATGACATGATACTATACATAGAGTATCCTAAAGATACCACCAGAAAACTATTAGAGCTAATCAATGAATTTGGTAAAGTTGCAGGATACAAAATTAATGCACAGAAATCTCTGGCATTCCTATTCAGTAACAACAAAAGTTCAGAAAGAGAAATTAAGGAAAGAATCCCATTCTCCATTGCAACAAAGAGAATAAAATACCTAGGAATAAACTTACCTAAGGAGGTGAAAGACCTGTACTCAGAAAACTATAAGACACTGATGAAAGAAATCAAAGATGACACAAACAGATGGAGAGATATACCATGTTCTTGGATTGGAAGAATCAATATTGTGAAAATGACTATTCTACCCAAAGCAATCTACATATTCAATGCAATCCCTATCAAATTACCAATGGCATTTTTTGCAGAACTAGAACAAAAAATCTTAAAATTTGTATGGAGACACAAAAGACCCTGAATAGCCAAAGCAACCTAGAGGGAAAAAAGCGGAGCTGGAAGAATCAGACTCCCTGACTTCAGACTATACTACAAAGCTACAGTAATGAAGACAATATGGTACTGGCACAAAAACAGAAATATAGATCAATGGAACAAGATAGAAAGCCCAGAGATAAACCCATGCAATTATGGTCAACTAATCTACGACAAAGGAGGCAAGGATATACAATGGAGAAAAGACAGTCTCTTCAATAAGTGGTGCTGGGAAAACTGGGCAGCTACATGTAAAAGAATGAAATTAGAACACTCCGTAACACCATACACAAAAATAAACTCAAAATGGATAAAAGACATAAATGTAAGACCAGACACTATAAAACTCTTAGAGGAAAACATAGGAAGAACACTCTTTGACATAAATCACAGCAAGATCTTTTTTGACACACCTTCTAGAGTAATGGAAATAAAAACAAAAATAAACAAATGGGACCTAATGAAACTTCAAAGCTTTTGCACAGCAAAGGAAACCATAAACAAGACGAAAAGACAACCCTCAGAATGGGAGAAAATATTTGCAAAGGAATCAATGGACAAAGGATTAATCTCCAAATTATATAAACAGCTCATGCAGCTCAATATTAAAAAAACAACCAAATCAAAAAATGGGCAGAAGACCTAAATAGACATTTCTCCAAAGAATATGTACAGATGGCCAAGAGGCACATGAAAAGCTGCTCAACATCACTAATTATTAGAGAAATGCAAATCAAAACTACAATGAGGTATCACCTCACACCGATTAGAATGGGCATCGTCAGAAAATCTACAAACGACAATTGTTGGAGTGGGAGTGGAGAAAAGGGGACCCTCTTGCACTGTTGGTGGGAATGTAAATTGATACAGCCACTATGGAGAACAGTATGGAGGTTCCTTAAAAAACTAAAAATAGAACTACCATATGACCCAGCAATCCCACTACTGGGCATGTACCCAGAGAAAACCATAATTCAAAAAGACACATGCACCCCAATGTTCATTGCAGCACTGCTTACAATAGCCAGGTCATGGAAGCAACCTAAATGCCCATCAACAGATGAATGGATAAAGACAATTTGGTACACGTATACAATGGAATATTACTCAGCCACAGAAAGGAACGAAACTGGGTCATTTGCAGAGATGTAGATGGACCTAGAGACAGTCATACAGAGTGAAGTAAGTCAGAAAGAGAAAAACAAAATCATATATTAATGCATATATGTGGAATCTAGAAAAATGGTACAGATGAACCGGTTTGCAAGGCAGAAATAGAGACACAGATGTAGAGAACAAACGTATGGACACCAAGGGGGGAAAGTCGGGGTGGTGGTGGTGGGATGAATTGGGAGATTGGGATTGCCATATAGACACTAATATGTATAAAATAGATAACTAATAAGAACCTGCTGTATAAAAAAAGAAAATAAAATTTTAAAAAGTTATATGTCTCAAATATCCAAACACGCAATACTGCATCATGTAAATATAATAAGCCTGTTAGTGCCAATTTTTTTTTCCAAATGATGCATCAGTATGGAATGCAGTATGTCTTCAGCCATTCAGAGAGTGAAAGTATACAACCAAGGTATGACAAATTAAAAGACTGTGACAGCACGGTGGTGGGTAGAAAGGGGGATGGGATGTATTCCTACTGAGGATTTCCACTCCAGTTTAATTCATTGTCAGTGGGAGTGGTATCTGCAGCAGGATAGTATCTGACCTCCAGAAATTACATCTTACATTCACAGTTGCCTACTATGCATTTGTCATTTAAACTCCCCTTTTTTACTCCCATGAATTAGATATTATAGAACTGTGCCCAAAGGGAACTTGTTCTTTAAGAGAACCATGGTTCAGAAAATGTTCTTATCTTGCTCTTGTAAGCATGTAGTTTGCTTTGCTTTTCCCATTATGTGCAATAATGTCTATGATGTCTCAGATCGTTCTCTCTTAATTTTGAAAAGTTAATTAAAAGAAGTGGAGGAATGGGATGGAGAGTGTCTAACAACAAGTCAAATTCATTTGAACAGTAAAAATAATTGCTGTAAGAAATTAAGGTGCGTGCACATGCCTGCTGTAATTGGTGCATACTTATTAGGAGCTCTGCATTTGCAACCTCTCTTGGTGTTTGGGGCCCATGATAATGTGGATACTTAAGGGAAAAGTGTGATTAGGGATGGTGTAGTTCATTCAGTAAACATTTCTTAGTGTTTGATGTGACTGAACTGAGCGTCACATATGATTTTACACTTTTATCCTTCCAGGCAACTGACAGGTCTCTAATCTCCATCTCAGAACCTTCACTCAGCTTGAACTTTGGCTCATAAAGGTCATTTTTGAACCACTTGGGACGAAAAACCACGTTCATGAAATCCCACAGAGTCGATAGATGCGATAATAGCTTTAGGCATATTTTCTTAAGACCCAAGGGGAAAGACAATTTCAATAAATGTAAAACTATGCCATCTACGATCCACACAATATCTAAGAAAATCTCATAGGAATAAATCTTCTCTTTTCCTTCAGGCAAGAACCTCCTTAATATAATGATGCAAGACACTATTAAGGACATGAGGTACTAACTATGCCAAAAAAAAAAAAAAAAATCACACACACAGTCTATTAGAAGGAGAGCCTTAAACACAAAAAGAACATTCTTACACTTGATATATCATCTCCCTTGCCTCCCAATTGCTTATAAAGCATGTTCTGAATCTTTAGACCTTAAATTGTTAGAGACTCTGAATATATGAAAGCCAAGTTATTAATGGGAAAATGACCTAGACATATCATTCAATTATTGAATGATTTAAATGTAGTTCCCCTTTTATTTTCTTTTTACCTTTTAGTCTCTAGCTCATTTAAAAGCAAAAAAAATCCTCACAGGTTAGATATGTCAGTATAATTAACAGAAGTTTCCTTAGCAGCAGATGTCTGAGATAAGTAGTAAAGGGCATTCTCTTCCCTTGATATGTCATCAAAGGGAAAAACAAGGAATACTTAAATGAAAGAAGTGAAAACTATGTGGGTGCATATTTTAATACTTGAATAATGAACAGAGATATTTTAAAAATCTTGATTTAAGCTATAGGACAGTTAAGTGATCTCATGACCATATTAATATTAAATGTTTTTGCCTGCCACAAATTTTAGCATTGTCTTTGATTTTTTTTCTTTCCTTGATATATTTCATGATGCAAAGGAATGCTTCTTGGAAGTAAAGTATCCCCTCCAGCGAAATATTTCACTCGATTTGCCTCAGAGAATTCTGCTGGCAGAAAAAAAAAGATGCTTCAGAAAAACTTCAAATTCAACAGCTTAAAAGAATTTTTAAATGTTCTTTTCAAATAAAATTGTTAAATAAGTCAAAATAAATGAATTCCAAAATTCACGTATTTATCTTAATGTCATATTTAAGGTTTACCTTATATTTTATATTTTGTGCCTTTTCTCTCTTTTGCATTTCTTTTAAATAATAATGTGAATGCAATCAACCACAAATCCCAACCTCCAAAACAGATTATATTAGGAAGGGTTTTCTTGTTTACTTTTAAAAGGTCTCCTGAATATAACTGGTGCCAACAGAGAAATTCTTCTAAAGGTAATATAGGGATTTTAATCTGCCCCTAACCAGGAAGTGATGGAGGCCAATGCAAATAGCACTCATCTGATTCTGTAAAACTCATAATAAGAAATAATGAAGCATCTGGTCGACAGCAAAAGGTCAAGGAAGAAATATTTTGAAATGGAAAGTGTATCAGTCCCTCTGGCAAAGACTGTTGTTGCTTCAGGAAGCTCTTGTCTCTCATTTTCAGACTAAGAATATATATATTCTTACACGTGTTCAGTGTTGCATTCACAGCATAATTAGTTCTTAGTACCAGTCATAGAACATGAACATGTTCTAAATTTTCAGAAGTAGTTTAGAGCAGTGGTTCTCAAATTTTGCTGCTTATTAGAATCACCAGGAGAGCTATTAAAAATCTTCGTGCTAATAAAATTAGAATCTCTAGGTGAGACCCTAGGCACCAGTGATGGCTACAGTTCTGCAGATGATTCCATTGTGCAGCCAAATTTGAGAACCAATGATTGGGGCATTCATAGGCACAGGCAGACACAAATATGTGCAAACCTGTAAAATAAGGCATCCACATTCCTGTATGGGCTTTAAAATCAGCATAGGGAAACAACAGACAAACAATAAAACAGATGAATGGATGATATAGCTATCCATTTCTATGTTATATCCCCAGATAAAGACTACTCATCAATAAAAAGGAAAGAAGCTAAACAAAAAAGAATGCATACTTGATGCATTCCATTTATTTAAAAGTCTAGAAAATGCAAAGTAATCTATAGGGACAGGAAACAGATCAGTGATTGCCTGAGTCCAGGGCAAAGGTGAGGATGACAGGTAAGGGTGATACTGAAGAATTAAAGAGGGGCATGGGAAAGTTTTGGGGTAATAGATACATTTATTTTCTTGGTTGTATTGATTGTTTTGTGGGTATATACATAGTCAAAATTGTACACTTCAAATATTGTCATTTATTGTGCATCAGTTATACATAAAATAAAACTATTTTTAAAATTTTTAAAAAATGGGCATAGAGAATGATGTAGAACTATTACCGAAGTCTTGAGAAGAATGGGGTGACATGGACCTTATTAGCATAAACGCTGGGATTAGATGTGCAAAGGGTTTTGCAGTCAGAGCATATGACCTATTTTTCTTAAAATAGTGATTTGGATACAAATGAGATCCATGCCATTGAAGTTTCCTAAATATTCTCTTTTTGGGAGACTGTCTCCATTTTGGCAAGTGAGAATGTTACTGGAATCTGGGAAGAGCAAACTTAAATGGTGTAGAATCTAATCTCTCAATATACTGCCACTGATTTGTGGATTGTTACATTAGAAGAATACTGCCAGATCTCTGATAAGTCTAGCATTTTAAAATCAACCTGTCCACCTGTGGGGTTAAGTATACCAACTTTTCCCCCCATTTTTCTGGAAGTTTTCAACTCTCAGTACTTTGGTCATGTACATACCCTCACACCCTTATCAGGCAAAAGACACTAAGCTTCAAATGAGGAACTCATTGGTTGGCATTTACCCCAGTCTTAAAATCTAAAGGAAACCAATTTTAGAGTTTATAAGTCACATCTAATTTATACAAAAGAATGGTAGGATGGTGATTTTGATAACAGCAGGCATACCATCTTTCATAGTTTATATTAACTAGTTTAAATTCAAACTACTCACTTCAGTCATTTTCTTAAAAAGTAGAAAATTAGTTACTTAGTCTGGATCTATATTCCAATGCTATTTTATACATTTAGAAATAATGTTGTAGGGTCATTTTTCTCCTTAAAAGTTGTATTCTATCTTAAATCACTTTTTAAAAAGAGTATTCATAAGACAACTTCGAAGAGTTCTAAAATTACATTGTGGTAAAATAAATTTAAAATTTCATTGTGGTGATAACTGCACTCTATAAATAGATGTTAATATAAATATACTAAACATCATTGACTTATACACTTAAACAAGTGATTATCATTAAATGTCAATAAAACAAGCATTAAAACTGTTAACAAAAGCAAAGGAAAAAAACTTAGATAATATAGTGAGAAATGATTTAAATGATAAAATTCTTTTTTTTGTAACCTAGCAAACCATTCTAGCAAAACCATTTTTTGAATAAACACAGCCAGTTTTTATTTCTTTGGGCCTTAGTCCCATCATGAAGAAGTTTATCTACCATCATTCTCACCCTTTTGAAATCCTGTCCATTCCTGATGGCCCACTTAATGTCTTGCTATTTAATCAAACAGAGTTTATTAAGTTCCATAAAAGAGAGGAACTTTGTTTATAGATGATCAATGATTCTCAAGGAACTGGGATTGAAGGAGGATACATAAAGGCAGTGGATATATGATGTAAGTTTATATTTGGAATATATTTGCTAATATTTTAATAAATAAAATACTACATTTGATTTAGCATTTGTATACTGTCAAAGGGTAATGACTTAAAGCATTTATGATACACTGCCCAATACATATTTCTTATATGAGCAAATAGTAAGCATAGTAATATCTCATTTGACTGATATCACTGGGGAATGAATTTTTTTAGGTGGCTAAAATGTGCCTCCAATTGTAGTATCCTTATAAAAATTATTACTATTAATGGAAAATACACAGAATTTGATTATTTAGTTTGCCCTGCAAACCCTGAGTTCTGTTCTTCCGTGACTAAGAGGCAAAAAGTGGATGCTGACATATTACAACAAAAGTGGAGAAAACAGTACATAAGAAATAGGAGCAATGACTGAGAGAAAAACAAGAAATAGAGGGATGGCCACAAGTTTGGAAATTCTTCATGTGTCACTCCAGACATAGACTCTCTCCCAATATTACTCAAAACGGGTGTGCCTTGAATATAATTTTTATAATAGTCTCAAAGTCCATAGTGATTCAAGTCTATATCCTGTCAGGGGTAAGTATCCTTCCTATGTTAATGCCATCTGAGAGCATTGTGAGCTACAGCATATTACAACAAAAGTACTAAAAAGAGCATTGAAAAGTGCAAAGTACCATGCAAATTGTATGGGATCATTGTGATTTTCCTAATGGTAACATTTACTAAAACTTCATTCCATTTTGAAAAATATAGTTTAATAAAACCAGAAAGTATATGCTATAGTTTAGAAACATTTCTATCAAAATAATTAAATTTTTAACTAAAAATATCTGTGTTCGAGACAAGAGATATGAATCTGTGAATCTGAACGATTCTTTCTTGTCTATCTTTTCTCTAAGAAATCAGATAAATGAGGTTTGGTATAGACAAAGAATCAGAAATCTTTCTGAAGTCATACACTAAGCCAGCATTTCCTATTTTTCTCGTGTACTTAAAAGGTAGACAAAGACCCACAGTACCACTAGAATAGAAAGGGATACCAGACATGAAGACTGAACATAACTTTTCATGAAGCCACAAAAGTATCTTGCCAAATTTCTTGGGGGCATAGTATAACTGAGCTAACTCTAGTAGACAGTGGAAAACTTCATGCTTCCCATAAGTGAAAAAGAGTGGATCATGAAAGGAGTAAATTGACCTATGTAATATTTTAGAAGAATTATCTGCAATTCTTATGACCTACTCTCTCTTTAAATGGGTTAATTCATAGCTGCCTACAAGGTGAAAACAGAACTGTACTGAATGTAGGAAACTAGCATTCTAGACCTATATCTACCACAATTTAGTTGTATAATATTAGGTAAATCACTTAACAAGAGATACTATTTATGTGTCAAAAGTATTATTTATTTAGTACGAAACAATGCATGGGTAGAAGCTTCTGAAAGTATAAATTTCTAAAATCAAGATTAAAGGTGATCCAGCAATACCCAGAGAAAACAATAATTCTAAAATATACTTGCACCCCAATGTTCATTGCAGCACTATTTACAATAGCCAGGACATGAAAGCAACTTGAATGTCCATCAACAGAGGAATGGATAAAGAAGATGTGGTACATATATACAATGGAATATTACTCAGTCATAAAAAGGAATGAAACTGTGCCATTTGCAGAGCCATGGATGGACCTAAAGACTGTCATACAGAGTGAAGTAAGTCAAAAAGAGAAAAACAAATATCGTATATTAACGCATATGCATGGAATTTAGAAAAATGGTATAGATGAACTTATTTGCAAAGCAGAAATAGAGACACGGAAGTAAAGAACAAACATATGTACACCAAGGGGGGGAGAGGAAGGTGGGATGGATTGGAAGATTGGGACTGACGTATGTACACTACTATGTATGAAGCTGATGGCTGGTGAGGGCCTACGGTATAGCACAGGGGGAAAAAAAAGAAGTTACAATCTGTTTGTCAGACATATATCAAGTTAACCTTAAAAATGCATTCCAATATACATTAGGTGCAGACAAATACTGTTTGATTCCACTTATAGGAGGTACCTAGAATAGTCAAATTCATAGCGTCACAAAGTACATTGGTAGATGCCAGGGGCTGGGGGGTGGGGGAGAGGGGAGGGGGAATGGGGAATTAATGTTTAATGGGAACAGAGTTTCAGTTTAGGAAGGTGAAAAATTTGGGAGATGGATGATGGTGAGAGTTGCACAACAATGTGAATGTACTTAGTGTCACTGAACTATACAGTTAAATATGGTTAAAATAGTATGTTTTATATTTTGTGACTTTTAACACAATAAAAAGATTTAAAAAGATTAAAGGTGAAAAGAAATATAAAGAGTATATAATCAAATAAATTCATTTTTTCTCAAGATGTCACTCCTTAAAAGTTATTTAAGATATGCTGTCGCTTAAAATATCTGAAATGGAAGAGGATGTTGAAGATTGGGCACGAGTGGAATCCCAAAGAAAGCATTTATTTATTCAGACTAAGCAAGAGATTGAAGTTAGTCATTCATTTATTCATTCAGTCTATTATTGAATGGACACTCTGCTCTAGGCACTGTATTGGGTCTTTGGATTAAACAGTGAGGCAAAACAGTCAGAGACCCTGTCCTTAGGTAGTGAGAGACATAAACATAATCCAACACTCACATTACCAAATGTAAAATTGCAACAGGGGCTTAAAAAATAGAGTGATATTATATCGTATATGGATTTGATCTTTTCAGAGAAGTCAAATAAGCTTTTTCTTAAGAAAATGACCCTTGAGATCTGAAGGTTAAACAAGAGTTAACTAGGTAAAGAGGAAATAGTGTGCCAGTCTGAGGGAACAGCATAAATAAAAGCACTGTGTCAGAGCAAACCATGGTGAATATACACAATAGTGAGCAAAAGTTAATATGACTGGAGCAGGAAGAAGAGAGATGGTAATGATTAGAGATAAGATAGGAGCAGGCTAGTAATCCAGACCATGTGAATCCTTATAGATCATGCTGAGTTGTGACTACTTATGAGCAATGGGAAAGTATTGGAGAATCTTAAGCAAGAAGGTGATGTTAGTTGATTTGCTTACAGAATAGATTGCTTTGGTTGTTTTGTGGAGAATGCGTGGGAAGGGAACCAGAATGGATGGAGGTAGACAAATGAGAAGTAAACAGATTAGTAGAATAAAAGAGTTTAGGCAAGAGATGATGACAGCCTGGCCTAAGGTGGTGGCGGGCAGGGCAGGGCGGGGCTGGGGTGGGGCAGGACTTGGAAAGAGTCAAAATATATTTAGTAGGTAAAATTGACAGACTGCATTGATGGGTTGTTTAGGGGATTGAAGGAGAGGAAGGTATCAGAAAATAGTCCTAGTTTTTTGGCTAGTATAAGTGGATGGATGATCAGGTCATTCATTGGTTAGAGAAATGAGGCAATGAAAACATCATGAATATAGTCTTGGTTAAACTGAATTTGTGATACTTTTGAGATAGTCAAGAAGAGATGCTAAACAGTGAGAAAAACTTAAGAGTCAGAAGCTCAGAGGAGGAGCCTGACCTGGAGTTAAATTTTATAGATCATCTCTGTATAGTTGAATGAGACCATTTGAGAAGAGAGTATAGAGTGAGAGGTAGAGATGGGCTAGATCCTAGGCTCAAGGAATTTGACATGCAAGAGGCAAATAGAGGAGAATGAGTATTACAGGAGGATAATAGCCAGAGAGGGGATTATATCTCAAAAGCCATGGGAATAGCCTATTTTAAGAAGGACATGGTTAGCCATGTAGAATACTGCTGAAAGTTAAAACGTGATGAGAAATGAAAAAATATAGAGGTCACTTATGGCTTTTATAAGATGGGTTGAAGCCAGAGTGAAATAGGCTCAGAATGGAGATGTAGGTTAAAAATTGAAAAGAATGAGTAGAGCGAACTCTTCCTAGAAACTTGTCAGTAAAAGCCATACAACTGTGAGGAAGAACATACATGTGGACAAAAATAAAGAATTGATTTTTAATTTCTAAAAGCATTGATTGGTGTAAAAATTTTAAGACCCAGTTACTCTTGAAGCTCTCCTGGGAAATACCTACAAATCAGTGGGGAAGGGAAGTGAAGTGAAGATTCCAAAGTTACATGATGCCATTGGAGAATGATTGCAATTACTAAGATTATTTAACTTTCAAAAATAAGCTTATCTTACATGTAGCATGGCTAAGTTTACTGGATAACTGATGATTAATACCTTTAAGCTGAACCCTTTAAAAGGACAGGATTCATTTAAAAAGAAATGTATGGCTAATTCACTTTGCTGTACAACAGAAACTAACACAGTATTGTGAAGCAATTATACTCCAATAAAGATCTATTTTAAAATAATAAATTAAAAAATAAAATGTACTGTATACTTTTGTGACTTCTCAAATGCAATGCACTGATCATAATTTCACTCTACTTTATGACTTGAAATTATTATGATCACTAATCATTCAATGTGTTATAGTAGTTTCCTTATGGTTCATTGTATTGATAATTTGTTGGCCTCTATGCTGTATATATCCATTAACTTTTTTTTTTTTTTACTTTGTAGGTCTTCTTTTAAAAAGATTGCCTCTCTCCTGTTGCTATAATCACTTTTTACTCCAAAAGGCAAGTCATTCTTCTAATTTCTTCTATAGAAGATGCTATGCTTTTCTAGACAATAAAATGGTATTTAACATAGAGTTAAATAAGGTCAGAGAGAGAGAGAGAGAGAGACTAAGCCTTTTCCTAATGAATAATATTCATGAGATAAATATTTTTACTTACTTTTACTTACTTTAGAGACCTTTATTACTTTCCGGTATCTTCCGTATGTATTCTGCTTGAAAATGCGGGCATGTGTTTCACTCTATTTGTGTTTTCAGTGATTATCACAACATCTGGCATGTGAAAGGTCCTAAAAGTAGTGCTGAGTTGAACTGTCATAAATAGAAGGGTATGTTTTTGTGTTGTTTTTGTTTTGGTTAGGTATTCATACCTAAGGTTTATTTTCCTACATCTATATAACCAAAGTACAAACCTCATTTTGTTTTCACTGTAAAATCGTGCCAGTAACATTGAACTAGGTAACATGAGGAAATTTCTTGGCTCGTACATGAGAGTAGGCCAGGCTTCCAAAGGTTGGTCAGGTGTCAGGAGAATGAGAGAATGGAAACTTCATGAGGGCAGGGATTTTGTGTGTGTGGAAATTTTTTACAGTGTATATTTATTAACTATGTCCTTGCTTGCTACACAATTGATGAGGAATGGAATGGATGTTGGAGAGACAATCAAAATGCTCATTTGTTTTCATCCTAAGATTAAAATGATGTTTAAAGGAAATACTTACATAGATTGCCTAGTGAAGTGTCTTCTATACAGTGAACACTGTATAAATGTTGATGATTATTATTGCTATGACTATCATCAAGTCTATACGTTTATCACTTTCTAAATGTACTTGACACAAATAAACACAGTGGGGCAAAAAGAGCAAAACTGAACTTGTTACATGATTTCAACTTTTTTATGCTTAATTTTATATCTATCAAGGAGTTTAGTTAAGGGGATTGAAGAAAGAGAGTCATCTTGAAGACTTTGCTGTCATGAATGACAAGAATAAAGATAAAGCACAAATAATGGGTGTGTTAGTGGTACAGGAAGGCAAGTTTTGGATTAATGGGACTCTGAATTGTCTAAACAGATGTCCTCATCATGGAAGTTATTGCAGTCTCCACTTAACCAGATGGGATACCAAACTCCCTGTTGTGTTCAGAACTGGCAGGGCTCATTAAGTTGGCTTTAAATTGGGTATTAAAGGAGGATCTTTTGCTTAGCCCAAATAATCTCAACATGCACAATGGAGAGAAAAGGGAGTTCTACAAGCAAAGATGAAATATAAGATAAGTGATAAGTAATATTAACATACTGGACCTAATTGTCTATAAGTAACTACAAAGTAAATGGGAAATTAAAAAGATTAACTGGAAATGTTTTTAAATTATGGAGAATATGACCTATTGAGCATAATAAAAACAGAAAGATAACACTGCCTTAACTGGAATATCAAAACTGGTAGGTGAAATAGACTCTATAAAGATTAGGAGGAAATTAAACCTGAGAAAGAAGAATTGTATATGAAATCCAAAAAATAGAAAAAGGTGTCTTGCCAGTTAATAATGGTAATTTCAGGAAAAGTCTTTTGATTAGAGTTACAAAAGATGAAAAATAAAAGGCTGTCGTTGGCATATGCTAAAACATAAGTGGTGAGAATTTCAACCTTTTAGTCCTTAAAACTCCTGGACCAGGGGCTATTTCAGACTCTTTAAAATAGAAAGTCACTATATATTGAGATATCAAATGAATAATATTTATGTGTATTGATTTAAGTAATAATCAACAAGCATATCAGTTGATAAGCCTAGAGCAATGAAACTTTAATGGAGTTGCTGTTGGTAATAATAAAAACTATTTTATGATTTGGAAATAATAGAACCCATAAAGATACCTGACTTATTTTACTAAACAAGACTTACTCTATTGTACTTATTTTACTAAACACATTTTGCAGGGGATATATGCAGAGAGCTAACAAATTTAGTGAAGAAACAATAGGTGACTGGCTAGTACCTACGTGATGTGTGATTGTAAGGAATAAACTACATTGATTAGCTAAACTTTAATCTCTAGGGATTACGAGAAGCAGCAGATCCATTAATGTTTATGATATAGAACATCAGACATTAACAGTAGCTACTTTAATATATTAGTTTTGAGCACAGGTTCCAAATTTCTTTATTTACACTTGTGTAACCTTGAGGAGATTACTGATCTCTTTATACATCATTTTTCCATTCTATACAATGGGGATATTACTTACCTGGGTGCTCTTGGTGGATAAAATAATGCTTTTACAGTTTCAGTACACTATTTGACCCATAACGGGAGCTTAATAAGTGATAGCTAAAAAAATTAAGTTTAATTTCACAATTACCAAAATTAATCAAACTAAATTTTATTCTGGAAATGTAAAACTAGGAGGAGAAAGATAAAGCCATAATAATTTGTATCTTCACATATTAATAATCTTTGCCAATATTAAGTAATTAATATAGCTACTCTCTTCTGCCAAAGGAAAGAGGGAAGTGAAACTCAGGGAAGTTAAATCACTTGTCCCAAATCATAGGATGAGTGAGAATTGTTCTGAAACAATGCGTGGAAATTTCCAAAGTATTAGTTTTGTGAATTTCTGTGCCCTTTTTAGATCTTGATAAATATTCTTTAAACAAATATTTACTAGTTGGGTACAAGGAAATTATACCCTTAAAGAAGTGGGTATAATTTTAAACATTTAAAAAATATATGTTTCTTAAACTCAATTTAGGAATGGAAAACTTTAATTTTCTTTAGCTCTAAGACAAGGGCCTTAATATATTTATAAAAGTTATGGTAATATATATCCAAAGCGTATTCTTATTGTAATTGTGGTGGAGAATGCCCTAGTAACACAATCAAGGAATTCAGTTCACAGCAAAAGTAATAAAATGGTATCTCCTGGCTTTAGTTCCAAAGATAAGCTCCAACCACTTGTTTCTAAACCCTTCTATATTCATGCTATGATTCCTAAGTGCCTATGATGAATCAGGTACCATGCTAACCTTTGGATATATACTAATGAGCCCAAACAGATCAAGTCTTCCTGTATTAAATTATAAAATCCCTTCTAAAATTACCATTCTAAAATCACTCTCCCAAGGATGTTTTTCTCACCATTTCTTCCTCTTTTCTTCCTGAATTTACCTACCCCCTATTCATATCCCCTGTATATAACTCCTATGAGGTAGTTATTAGTAAAGATATACTTAAGAAAGTGTCCTTGCAAAATTTTAACCATGAAACGGTCCCATTTTATCATTTCTTCAAATGCACCCAAATTATACTCTAACTCCTTAGTTTGACACAAAAGTCCTTCATGAATTTCATCCATTCCCTCTCTCAACTAATGTTCTTCTCTTCCATCCATGACGCTCATTTTCTGATTACATGGAACTTCTCACTACTCTATTGACGTGTGACGCATACTCATGCCTTTAAGCTTTTGCCCACATTTCCTCTGTCTGGATAGATACTCCTCTTCTTTTTAAAATGGCCTGCCCATACTCATGATCAAATCGTAGAATTATCTTTAACTCTTCCTGCTATGACAGGTAGTTTCCCACTGTCTATGATGCATTCCTAACATATTTATAAGATACCAAATTTACAGAAAAGGTTTTCGAGATTAAAGATCAATTTCTTTGTCATTCCTAATGATTCCCAAATTTGCCTAAATTACAATAATTTTATGAGAACTAGACTTCTTATGACTAGTGTTTTCCTGGCACTTTCACTTTTTTCCCCATGTTTAAACATTTTTATAAGAAAGTAGAGGAGGGCTTCCCTGGTGGCGCAGTGGTTGAGAATCTGCCTGCCAATGCACGGGACACGGGTTCGAGCCCTGGTCTGGGAGGATCCCACATGCCGCGGGGCAACTGGGCCCGTGAGCCACAACTAGTGAGCCTGCGCGTCTGGAGCCTGTGCTGTGCAACAAGAGAGGCCGCGATAGTGAGAGGCCCGCGCACCGCGAGGAGGAGTGGCCCCCGCTCTCCGCAACTAGAGAAAGCAACTAGAGAAAGCTCTCGCACAGAAACGAAGACCCAACACAGCCAAAAATTATAAATTAATTAATTAATTTAAAAAAAGAAAGAAAGTAGAGGAAATTTACAATTAAAGAGTCAAAAAATTTATCAAACTCTATTGAACACACGCAGATGATAAGACTACATAAATGGAATGTTTGAGTGGCCCGCTGTGCCACTGATAGCCTCGGTATGAATGGTTCCCTTAGATACTTAAAAGGCAGTTTGGGGTGGGCAGAGTGAAATAAACAAAATGTCAAATTGTTGTAAAAGTTGAATGAATGGAAATTGAGGACAGCCTCCATTGATAAAAAGAGCTTTCATTCATATCATGTAAGGGAGGTTTTGCTAAAGACTTCATGTTTTCATCATAGTCCCTCTTATGGGGTAGTTATTAGTAAAGATATACTTTACAGAGGAGTAAGCTGATTGTCAGTGCCCTTAGTCACATAGCTCTTTAGCGGCACAACTAGGATACAAAGTCCTGATCTTTTTGGTTACAAGACCATTTGCAATTATCCCCTTCCTCGGTGGTGTTGATTCTTCCCTTTCCTGTGCCTAGTCAGCCCATTATCTTCGTTACCAAATTGTTTCGTTTTCGTTGGTCACTAGACACTAGACTGTAAACTCTTGCAGAATAGTTCTGAATCTAAAGACATTTGATAGCTCCAAAGCCTTGCCCAGTTTATATACCTAGAGCTCCACAGTGACTGTTGAACAGATGAATGAATAGGTGAATATATTAAATAACTGTAAGCATATGCACACTAGAATTATTGTACACAGAACCAGAGGGTTGTTCTTTTTCACGAATTTACAGACATTTCATAGAGAGCTAACTTGGAATACTTTTCTATTATCCTTCTGTAGGGAATGTAAACCTAATTCTGCAGTTTAAAGTAGGATTT
The DNA here is from genome assembly GCF_009873245.2 of Balaenoptera musculus. Classification (NCBI taxonomy): domain Eukaryota; kingdom Metazoa; phylum Chordata; class Mammalia; order Artiodactyla; family Balaenopteridae; genus Balaenoptera; species Balaenoptera musculus. The sequence continues at coordinate 111,632,343 of NC_045789.1, forward strand.
AAATAGGGCAGCATCTGCTCTCTTGTTCCACGTAAAGCAATAACATAAAAATGAATGGGACAATGAGGGGATGTGCTTAGGTTGTCAGACTAAATGTGCTTCTCATCTCAGTGTTCTCTCTCTTGCTGATCGTATCAGGGAAAATTTTGAAGGAAGCAAAGATTTTTCTCCTCCCGGTTGTTGGTTTCAGAGGGCTTAGAATAACATTTCCATATTCCACTTCTAAATCTATTCTGTATATCTAACTTTAAAATTTTTTAAGTCATAGAAGCCATGTGTATTTAACACCTGTAATCACATAATGAAATACAGAATTCTGTATATTTACCACCCAATATGTAATTCTTATACTTCTGTTAGAATCACAACAAACCTTTTCAAGGTTGAAGGAGTTCCTTCTTTTCCTGCCATTTGGGAATATGTTACTTGTTTTTATCCTTCTTATACCCTCCACGTATTTAAAACCATAAGTGAAACTTCTAATTATATGTATGGAAGTATCTTTAATTTCTATCATTTTACTTACCTTTATCTTATTGCCTTCTGCCTTTCTTGAGAAGCAGTAGCAAAAGATTCCTGCATTATTCTAGACCATTGGTGTTTCAAATGTTACCTATGTTCATTTTGAGACATGAAGATACCTATCCATACTTTGTCCTAGTCAGTATTGCTCTATGAATCACAATAATGTCTGTGATATAAAACACACAAACTAGGGATATGTTTTTTGTTTTATTTTGTTGCAAAGTTCCAACCAGGTATAGTACCTACCCATGTTTCTTGGCTGAATCAAGGCAGTAGAAGGCCCACAGAAAAACTTTCCTGTTTATCAACTATTGTTAACATGCTAACTATTGTCTCTTGTGGTCATATTGCTGCTAAAAAGTTGTTCTAGAAAAAACATGACTTTGGATTTTCTTTCTTTCTTGTGTGAGTTAGTCATCTGATCCTTCTAACCATTTCTGGAGGCTTTGGTCAGGCACAACACAAGGATTGCTGCTGTTATCGATTTTATAGCATTGCTCTTTAAGCTCTAGTCAATGCTAGATGCAATTCTCTCTGTCCCCTTCAAACTATAAATAGTATTTTATGTAGGTGTATTGTCATAGGTAAAAACATACAGATCAAAGGAATAAACTATAAAGTCCAAGATAGATGTAAAAATACATGCAAGTTTAGAAGTGTATGAAGATGGCCTCTCAAAAAATTGGAAAGATTTATTAACCATTCAATAAATGATATTGAGACAACAGGATAACTATTGCTTAAAAATAAAGTGATAACAATAATTCTAACAAAACAGCAACATTAATATTTAGTGGATTGATATTTAAATGCATAAAATAAAACCATAAAATATGGAAAGAAAATATACTTTCTTCATTACATTGGAAGAGGAATGTCTAAGCATGCACTCACAGCATTAGGCATAAAGGAAAAACACTAATAAATTTTCCTAAATAAAATGAATCTATTAATTTTACAAGTCAAGAATACCATGCTATGAATTAATAACATATATAATAAAAAGGGGTTAGTAGACTTACCCTTAGAGTATTTTTATGAAATTAATGAATACCTTATTAGAAAAATAAGAAAAAAATCCAAAGGTGAATATCATAAAGAAAAAAATATGTCAGCAGAAAATTTAAGAAGTTAAACTATATTAGTATTCCAAGAAATCCAAATAGAAGTATCACCAAGACATCGTTTTCATGTAATAAATTAGAAATAGGATATTCATAAGGGAAAAAACCTTAATCTCCAATTAAATTTTTGTATGTGTGAGGTAGAGATCAAGGTTTTCTTTTTTTTTTTTTAATGAATATTGTATTGCTTCAGCATGATATATTGAAATTTTTTTCTCTTTGAATGATGTTGATGCCTTTGACACAAATCAAGTGAACATATATGTACCAGTTTACATTTTGGTTCTTTGTTCCATTATCTTGGTCTATTCATCTACCTTTATGCCAATATCACACTTACATAATTATTATGGCTCTATCATGACTATTGAAATTTTATAGTTTGTTTTAAAGATTGGCTTGTCTAATGGGACCTAATGAAACTTAAAAGCTTTTGCACAGCAAAGGAAACCATAAACAAGACCAAAAGACAACCATCAGAATGGGAGAAAATATTTGCAAATGAAGCAACTGACAAAGGATTAATCTCCAAGATTTACAAGCAGCTCATGCAGCTCAATAACAAAAAAACGAACAACCCAATCCAAAAATGGGCAGAAGACCTAAATAGACATTTCTCCAAAGAAGATATACAGATGGCCTACAGACACATGAAAGAATGCTCAACCTCATTAATCATTAGAGAAATGCAAATCAAAACTACAATGAGATATCATCTCACACCGGTCAGAATGGCCATCATCAAAAAATCTAGAAACAATAAATGCTGGAGAGGGTGTGGAGGAAAGGGAACACTCTTGCATTGTTGGTGGGAATGTAAATTGATACAGCCACTATGGAGAACAGTATGGAGGTTCCTTAAAAAACTACAAATAGAACTACCATAGGACCCAGCAATCCCACTACTGGGCATATACCCTGAGAAAACCATAGGTCAAAAAGAGTCATGTACCAAAATGTTCATTGCAGCTCTATTTACAATAGCCAGGACATGGAAGCAACCTAAATGTCCATCGACAGATGAATGGATAAAGAAGATGTGGCACATATATACAATGGAATATTACTCCGCCATAAAAAGAAATGAAATGGAGGTATTTGTAATGAGGTGGATGGAGTTAGAGTCTGTCATACAGAGTGAAGTAAGTCAGAAAGAGAAAAACAAATACAGTATGCTAACACATATATACGGAATCTAAGGAAAAAAAAAAAAGGCCATGAAGAACCTAGTGGCAAGACAGGAATAAAGACACAGACCTACTAGAGAATGGACTTGAGGATATGGGGAGGGGGTGGGGTGAGATGTGACAGGGTAAGAGAATGTCATGGACATATATCCACTACCAAATGTAAAATAGATAGCTAGTGGGAAGCAGCCGCATAGCACAGGGATATCAGCTCGGTGCTTTGTGACCACCTAGAGGGGTGGGATGGGGAGGGTGGGAGGGAGGGAGATGCAAGAGGGAAGAGAAATGGGAACATATTGTATATGTATAACTGATTCACTTTGTTATAAAGCAGAAGCTAACACACCATTGTAAGGCAATTATACTTCAATAAAGATGTTTAAAAAAAAAAAAAAAGATTGGCTTGTCTATTCTAAATCCGTGGCATTTCCAAATAAATTTTAAGATCAGCTTATCTGTTTTAACAAAAATTTCTGCTGTGACTTTTAAAAAAAATTTTATTGAATCTAAATCAAAAAATCTAAATCAACTTTGGAAAATCAAGATGTTAACAATTTTGGATCTTCCAATCCAATTAAAATGTTATAGTTCTCCATTTATTTATATCCTTAATTTGACCTATATCTTTTAGTTTTTATTGTAAAGACTTCCACATTCTTCTTTACATTTATTCCTATTTGATATTTTTGAGACTTTTGTAATTCATATTATCTTTTCAAGTTAAATTTCAAATTCTTTTTTTGTATACAGAAATTCTTTTGATTTTTCTACGTTGACCTTATATCCAGAGACCTTGCTAAAAGCTACATTTTACTCTAATATATTTATAAATTGCTTCAGATATTCTCTCTATATGAATATGCCCTCTTCATTGAAATTAATAACTTCTACCATCAAAAGACATTACTAAAAAAATAAACAAACAAGCCACAAACTAGGAAAAGGTACTTCACAATGTATATATCTGACAAAGGCCTTATATCCACATTATCTAAAAAATTCCTACAAGTCAATAAGAAAAAGACAACCTAATTAATAATGGGTAAAGATTTGAATAAGTAATTTACAAAAAGATTACGAAGTGGCTAAAAAACATATTTTTGAAAGTGCTTAATGCCATTATGCATCAGAGAAATGCAAATTAAAAACAGTGAGATATATACCCATCAAAATGATTAAAATAAAAGAGACCGATGATATCAGTTGTCAGTAAAGATGTGGAGCAGCTAGAATTCTCAAAGCTTGCTGATGAGAATATAAATTGTTTTAAGCATTTTGGAAAACTGATAGTATATACCAAAGCTAAATATATGTCTACTCTAAGGAAAAAGCAATTCCATTCAGAGATGAATTTTTCAAAAAATGAGGTTGTATATCCACCAAATGATATATACATGACTGTTGACAGCAGTTTTATTCTTAGTATCTCCAAATTGGGAACAATCTGAGTTTCCAAACATAAGAAAATTTATAAACACATTGAGGTATGTTCATATAGAGGAAGTACATAAAGAAAAAGAAACTTCTGGTACACAGTGGGATAAATCTCAAAGACATTGTTCTGGGCACAAGATGGCATATACAAAATAACATATTATATTGTGTGATTTCATTTAAGTTCAAGAAGAAGCAAAAAATTTAAAAAAGAAACAACTAGTCTTATAGTTGTAGAAGTCAGAATAGAATTTACCTCTGAGTTGGGAGGTATTAACTGGAGAGAGGCACGGGGACTCCTTCTGAGGTGCTGGAGGTATTCTGTAGATTGATCTGGGTCGTGGTTACATGGATGTATACATTATGTAAAAATCCATGCAGCTTATGGTTAAGAATTTGCAATTTATACTGTATAGATTACACCTCAGTTTAGAAAAACTGACAATATGGAAATAGAAATCTTACATAATATTGGTAGAAATGGAATAATTATAATCTCTCTGAAAGCAATTTCAAAATATGATAAAACATTTTTTTATTTTAAACGCCTGTATTCTGATCCAGGAACTTTTGCTTTTAGTAACTGATTCTTAGGGGAGAATCTGACAAGTGGAAAAAATGTATATATAAGATGACAACATTTTTAATGATAGTGATGAAAGAAAGACAGAAGAACTCTAAAGTCTGGATAATTATGTTCTAGTCACAAAATGGACCACCAGCCAGGCATTTAAAATTAAAATAAAGATAAAAAAATTTTTTTAAACTAATATTTTTGGAGAGCTTATTAAATGTTATGCCTTTGTGCTATGTGCTTAATATGGATTATTCTATTTAATGTTTACTAGGAACTGATGGATAGGGGTGATTAATGTCCTTTTTTTTACCAGATGGAAAATAGAGGCTTAGTAACTTGCTCAGGAACACACAGCTAGTAAGCGTCAGAGCTAACAGTGGAACCCAGATTTGTTTGAATCCAGAGCCAGAGATTTTAATTGGTGTGATATAGTTTTGGCATGGAATGTTGTTCATAATCTACTGTTAAAAGAAGTGACTAGCCCAACTGTATGAATCATAGCATGATTTCATATGCATAAGAAATGCACACAAACATACACATGTGTGTGTTTAAAGTCAAACCTTGTGATAAAGCTCTTGGGATTGTCAGTTGATTACCAGACACTCTGCTCTCCTGTTTAGATAACTAGCTTGGCATATGCTTTGGTAAATCATATGCCAAGCTGCTGACTCTGCTTCTTTCTTGGTGTTGGGATTGTGGATGACTTCAAAAAAATATTGGGTTGGCCAAAAAGTTCATTTGGTTAGTAGATACCTTCTTCAATAAAATTCTTGGTGAAAATGAAAAATATGTCTCATTTTTACTAAAAACCGAACAAAATTTTTGGTCAACCCAATATATATGTTTTGTTGATTTGAATTTTCTACTTTTTCTAAACTGGATGTACAAAATTGATGCAGTTAACACAAAAAGTCCCGCAGGAGAGGTGATAATGTGTTTTCATAAAAGAGTAGCCTATTTTTTAATTGATGCCCTGCCATCACCCAACTGAATGACCTTTGGCTTTACACTGAACAGTAAATGCTAATGTTTATCGACAGCGTAATTTGTACCAAGTATCTAATAAACGTCTCTTATGAGTATATTATCCCAATTAATCTGTACCACAACAATATGCGGTAAGTACTCTTATTATCCTTAGATTGTGTATGAGAAAATTGAAGCACAGAGAGGTAAAGTAAGTTGCTCAAAGCTACACAGTATGATGATTCCACCAGAGAGTCTAGCTCCAGGGACGTGCTCTAAACCCCTAAATTTTACATCCCCTGCAAGCTTAACACTAGAGGGTTAAGCTTCTTGACTGTAAAATGTAGGGCCACTTACACATTTTAATATTCTGTGATCTTTAATCCAATGCTTGCTAAAAGTCTATGTTTTATGTAATCAATCAAATTTTTTCCGTGCTTACTATGTATCAAACTTAGTAGCAACTTTTCTTCTTCTTTTTTTCTTGATATCAATTTCATGAACCATTTGAAGTGAGTGACATATGTGTCTTGGATATGGAATTCAGGGCATATCAATTTGTGTATATGGTGGGATTGAACCCAAACAAAGCATTTTGATTATTTAAGAAATTCTAACTTGAAAAGAGGGGCGGACAGTTATTTTTGAACCTTTTCTAACACATATTCTAATTTTTAAATCAGTGGTTTAATATAATTTTCTTTAGTTGCTAGCCTGATTCAGAATAGGATTGAAGCATAAAATCACACAAAGCTTTTGTTTTGCAAAGCTCTCTCACAAATCACCCTCGTTTCATGCCCTAATTAATCAGTGTTCATGGGGGAACGAGAGGTTATTTGCTTTTCAGCTTCTGCAGATATACTAATAGCATAGCAGGAGAATTCTGAAATAACAGGGGTTGTTTTTCATATTTGAAGCAGTTTCCCATGGATTCTTATATAATTATCTAGAAAATGCAAACCATTGTTTCTATTGGAATTTTATCTCGTGCTGACAGGAACTCCCAAGATTAGAAAAATCTACCCATTACTAGGTCTTTTGAGCATACTATTATTCCAATATGTTAAATTGAACATATCATTATATTTAGAAACCCCTACCATAGTCCCTGACCCTTATAATCCACAGAAAAATGTAAGCATTTCTCTTTCTCAATTAAATCATTTTTTAAAGCATGTAATAAAGCATTTCTCATTGACTGAAATAAAAATAGTGTACGATTTCTAATTTAGTAGGATAGTTTAACAAGATATTGGGATCCCGTAAGGTTTAGCTAACAATCAAGTCTAAAGAGAAAGCATTACTCGATTTCTTTATATGTTATCATTAGCCCCGTAAAATTGGCTTATCGAGCAGACTCTCAAATCAAAATTTTACAGCATCATTCCGGGCACATTGCACACTGGGGCCTTAGCTTAAAGGATACTTTCATTCATTATCCAGAACTTCGAGGAAAAAAAAAAAAAAGAAAAGGAGGCATTGTAAGCTGTAGGGCTTGCAGCCGTGGTAAGACTGAAGCTGTTGTTTTCTCTACTGGTAGACAATGTTGGTTGCAACAAGTTCCCTGGGTCAAAATAACTGCTATGGCTGTGAAACTGCCTTAGCCCAGAAAATCTAAGACAGATATGATGAAGTCAATATGATCCATAGATTTTCATATTTTAGCAGTCTGGTTTTTGCTTCTCATTTTTGAGAACAATCCTGTTTCTCAATGTAAAACGATTTACATAATTACAGATCAAACCAATCAGTTACTACCTGGTCAGGCTAAAGGTCATGACTAGCATAAGCAAGTAGCTCAGATGCAGCTCTGCTGTTAATACCTGTTCACTCCAGGCCTGCCGCCTGATTCCCAGGGCTGATTGCCCTCTGTCCCACGGCTCCAAGTAATGTAAATTGTATCTTGTCCCTGGGTAATCGAGATCGGTGTCGTCTTGTCTGTCCACTCCCTGCTGATGCCCTCTCTGTGCTACGATAATGGTTTTGGTGGGCAATCAAGGAGGATGCCTCCTTGATTCGTCTCTCATAATAGATTGTCCTCCTCAGGCAAAATTGAATAACCCCCGACATGGCCTGGAGGCAGGCAATGAGAATTCAATAAGTCTGCAGGGTCAGTGTCCTGTCATTTTGGGCAAGCAAGTAATTATTCTGCACTAACATTCCATAATAGGAGGAGGAAACTGCCATGGACACCTTCATCCTGATGCCTAGAAAAGTCACCTTAACAGGATTTTTCCTCTAATCAGCAATAATTCCTTCTCCCCTTCTGATGTGATTCCATCCACTTTTTCATGTGAGTTGCACGTGTGGATTTTCGAGATGCTTTTTTTTTTTTTTCCTTTTTCAAACATGCAGTGTCTGTGGGAAAGTTTAACAACTTCACTGCCTGTTGTTTAATATTTTCCACTTTTATGGGCTGCAGTTGTGCTGTCTATTTGCTTTTACTGATTTGTGAAAGATTTATTATAAACCAAATACAGCTGTTCTCCCCTTTCATAAAGTCAAACTATTTTGGCAAACCTGTTTTCCACTATGAAAATACATTTAAAATCATTTCCCTGACCAGCTTTCCTACCATAAGCATTTAGTTATGCTGAGCAGCTCAGGGTAGGTGCCAAAGTGGTTGGGGACTCACTTAAGGAAAAGAGAATGCATCTGCTTCAAAAATAAACAGGCAGAAGAGAAGAAATAACTTTTTTTTTTTTTTTTGGCCTTCTGGTGGGATTCAATGTTATTATGTACAGATCCCAAGAGAAGAGAATTTTAATATCCAAAAAAAGCATCTGTAAATTCAAGCCACTTGAGTGTTCTGCCTTAGCAGTTACATTTATGAATCATACACATTTAACTGTGTAACCTTTACCTGAAATTAATATTTTGATTAACCTTTTAATATTCTTAAGATATCGCTGCCATGTACCATCACTCCATTCACCATATATACACACAGAGAAATATTCTCATATATATGTGTATATATACATCATATATACACATATATATTTAAAGAGAACATATTCACTGCAATTAGTCAGTTTCTACTGTTCATATTTAGATCTCTGACTTATGACATTTATTTAAGGAAATGCTGAATTACCCCTTTTGAGGAAAGCAAATTTAGCACCATTTTAGTTATTTCGATTGTCACTTTTTAAAAAAGTTATCTTTTTCAATGGAAAAAAAAACCACCCAAAACCATTAAAAAAACAAAAGTAATTTATAAACCCAATCTAGGTTGCTTTTCTCTCCATTTCTCTGGGTAGAAACTATTGCTTTATTCATTGAAAGGAACCTTTATCTTCTCTCTCCTGAGATTGGTGCACAGCGAGTAATGAAGAGGCTCGTATAAGAGCAGAATAAGCACTTTCCATGACTGATTGGCGATTGATTATTGCTGGGATCTCTCCCCATGGTCACTCATCACTATGCTTTTTTGACAACCAGGCTCTATTCCTGACATGAAAAAGGTGTTTTGATCTGCATCCCTTTGGCTTGTTAACTGTGACAAAACTCAAACTGATACTGATCATGTTCATTTGTCGATGTTTATTTGGATCCTAGAGATAGAAAAGGTTCAAAATGATACATACTTTATTCTTTATTTAGTTTACTATAATATTGGGATATTTAATGACTACATTTCTTGAAATCGGTTTCATTACCCTCATGCTTTTAAAATTTTGTTCACTATAACAAGATTTCGACACTATTTTATCTTATCATTGCTTCTTTCAATGTATTTTTAACAATCTGCTTTAGAATTTCTGACCAGCTTTTATATGACCTTAACCAAACTTTTTACCATGTAACGTTGGAGAGGAAACTACAGCTGCTTTTCATGCAAAGCACTGAAAAATAAGATTTATTTAGAAGAATTATTTTGCATTGAGTAGAGTATGTATGCCCAAGAAATAAGGCATAGCAAAGAGAATATATTATAAAGATTATATCAAGGAAGGCAAAACATTGGGGCAATTCCTGTTTGTTTCTTTCCCCCCAAGTGATTTGAGTTAAAAGAATGAAATACATGTTTGGCAATTACAATACTTTTCCCCAAATTTTAAAACCAAAATTTACTTAAAATTAACATCACAAACATTATCAAAATATGCCTTATATATTTGCTGTTAATAAACTCTAAATGACACGTTATTAAATATAGTTAACTTTGTTTTTGTTTGTTTTGTACTGAGAAATTACAGCTAAGATTTAATGGAAATTTTATTTTTCAAATTGAATTCTGTTTCAAACTTAAAATTGAAGTAATAATCCTTCTTCCTTTTACATTCCCTTCTTCCCTTTCCTTCTAGAGCCTTTAAGACCTGTATTTACCCTTACATCATGGAGCAAGTACAAAAATTCCACTGAGCAGTTTTAATTGTTTCTTGATGCAGTCCTTGAAAATGGCTATAGCTCTTAGCTCCTGGTCTTTTTTTAAGAATAAAGTTGTCTAGTGAAAACTGCAGTGAATCATTTTGAGGCATGCATCATTAATTCTCTTTTCTCTCTCTCTCCATAACTATTACTTTTAATTTCTTGATTTGAATGATCAACCATTGCATTGCATTTGCTAAACTATATTGAATTTATATTTTTCAGTCTGTCATATTGAAGCTACTGCAAAAATCACTACTTTAATCCAAATGATTATACAAAACTCCTTTCCAATGTCTTGGCTGCTTCATCCTCGAGTTTATGAGGTGCTAAATTTACAAATTAGCTCTAGTATCTAAATACCTCTCTACCATTCAAGAAAAACACTCGATAATAGCAGATTTTTCTTTGGTCTCTGAGAATCTGCCTAATTAAGAAGTCTCTTCACTCTTACCTTTATTCAAATGCTGTGCTCCTGGGTTCAGTAAAACCTGCAAACTGAATGTTGTTCTGAATTCATCACTGGGGTGAGTATCAGGAAAAGACCACACACAATTTTTTCCAAGTTTGGAGATGATTTGTCCCTCTCTTTGATGAGTTTCTGCCAGACTTATCCTTTCTTGTTGTGTCTCTGCAGAATTCCTGCAGTGCCCTGGGATGTACCTTCAGGGCTTGCCAGGATTCGGGCTGCCTGCTGGCCCAGGCCCTGTTGGCAGCTGTCTGTAGGCTGCAGCCCCACCATTCATTCACCTTTGGTTCCAGTGTCTCTGTGAACTGCACGGGGCAAAAAGCCAGGGAGATTTGACGTGGGAAAAGAGGAGACCAGAGAACACAGGAGAAGTATGAAAAGAAGAATGATCCTTTTAGTATCCTCAATCCTCCTTGTCCTTCCTTAAAATATTTTTCAGTGATACTATGCCTACTAGACAGTGAAGTAGGTTATGGTCATTCCATGATGCTTCTGGGCCTCTCTTTCTCTTGAAATTTTGTTTGGTTGAGGTTTGTTTTTTTTTTTTTTTTGGTTTGATAGAGGTTGAGAACTCAGAATCTAGAGTCACATCTCTTAGGATCAAACACTGGCTCTGTCACTTATCTGCTGTGTTTTCATAAGTGCCTCATATAATATCTCTGTGCCTCAATGTACTCATCTGCAAAATGGGGATATATAGATATCCCCATTAGATGGGGACATGTCACCTTTCAAAAGCTATTGTATTAAATAAGTTAAAACAGTTGATGCTGTTAGAATGATGTCTGATGCCTAAATTATAAACCCTTACATGCATTATCATTTGTGTAGAAGTTGACACATTACAAAGTGTTTTCTCAAATATTATCCTTTGACTCTTATAATGAGTCCATAATTTTATTTTAAGATGAAGAAACTAAGAAAGTAAGTGACTTAACCAAAGGCACATACTGGGGAAATCCTGAAAGACTTGATCCAGGTCTTTTGCTTCCAAGCCCAAGTTTTTTTCCCTTTGGACAATCTTTGTCTTTCTTTGGAGACTGATTATCATTTGCTATGATGGCTTGAAATGTGAAAGACATGAAAAGCTAAATTTTGGAGAATCCTAAGGAATGAGAAAGAGCATGCAACCATAACACTCAGAAGGTGTTGATAAAGGGAAAATGTGAGCTCTTCAGTTTCAGAATATATTCATTTATTTTTTCATTTATGAGGAAATATTTATTAAGCACCTATTATTGTTAGGCATTGTGGATACAAAAACAGATAATATACTGTAACTTGAATTCAAAGATTTCAATGGAAGAAAGACACAAAGTGATTATTGAAGCCTAGCATAATAGAAGTATACATGGATATTATAAAAGCACAAAGTGGGGAACATGACCCAGAGTGGAGCATGTGAGAAAACCAGGAAAGATTATCTGGAGGATTTGGAGCAAAGGAGCTAATCATATAATTCACAGTTTTAAAAGATCATTGTGATTGTTGTATTAAGACTATATTGCAGGAAGTTAAGACTGGAGTAAGAAGAGGGAGCAAGTTGGAAGCCACTGTAATAGTTCAGGCAAGGATATACAATGGTGACTGGTAAAAATTATAATTTTCTTTCCTAAGACGTGGAAGCTTGACTATGTTTATAGATAGAGGGGTAGATCTAGTAAAAGACTGATTTAAGATGCAATTGAGAGAATGAGATCACGATGGAAGAAATGTCTAGAGTAAGTGTACAGGTTAAAAATTTAGCCATGGAAACTAATTATTGGCATGAGAGAGCAGGAAAAGGTAGATGAAAATGCTGAGAAAATTGAGAGAAGAATGATCTCATCAATCCCATGTTTTGCTTACTTGCAAAACATAGAAATGGGGATCCTGTCTTGAACTCATCAGGGCCATTCAGTGTATTACATTTGCAAACATTAAGGTTCATGCATGGGAACAATAGCCCCTTGATAATGTTTGGGGAGTGGTAACAGGCAACTTCGGCAAACAGTGATTCATGGCAGCTAAAACCATTGGGATGACTAGCATTGACATGGGGCAGCCGAAAATGGACATATCATAGAGCAACAAGCTACCCGACACTCAAAAGGATGAAAGAACCAAAAAAAACCCCAAAAAACAAAGCTCAGACATTTAAATATTAATTGGACAACTGCATAGGCTATTTCTTTATATTATAAAGCATGATGATACCCATTATACATATGTGTAATGTATGTGAAAGACACACAGCTAGTTCAAAATATGGTCCTAATTAGAGAGAAGGCCAGAAAACATATTTTATTGTAGCTACTCTATCATTAAGGCAATGTACTCAGGAGATAGGGAGAAAGGCATAATTTTGTAATAATTTAATTTTCTGGTTGGTTGGGATGTTTCTCTTAAGAAAAAATAAACAACACAAAAATGTTTCTACTCAAGGTTCTAAATTTCTTTTTTGTAATCATCCCTAGTCTAACATCTGAATTTTTGTTTGTCTGGTTTTTGTTAGTGCTCTATCTATCTATCTATCATCTATTTCTTTAAATAGAAAAAAACATATTTTTTGAGGAATGTAGGATTGGGACATATTTAACTTGGAAAAGATCAGAGATTTAGGAGCTAAAAGGCAAATCATTTATGCACAAAATATTAAAGGCACAATTTGAGGGAGTTTGGGGTAGAATTATCAGCATGTAGAGAAAATACATGCTAGGGAACTGACTGTTTATCAGATTACTAATATGTGAGTGCCTAGAATTCTTCACCATAAAACTCAGTCAGTAAGTGATAGGTTTTCTCCTGTTTTCTTCTCACTAAGCTTTGGAAGCTAGGCATATTACTGCTTCCCTTTTTAGAATAAGAGGTATTGACTTACTTTTGTTAATGTTGCTTTGAAAGAAGGGCATTTGGCATTTTTTCCTTTGGTGTTCAAAGTAGATTCACATAGAAGGTAGTGGCATCAGAATATATATATATATAATCATCCTTTCTCTGTGTTGTAGACCCTGTTTGTTGGGCAGTATAAGAGTGGAGAGCCAGAAAGAGCAAAAGCCTAAGCTAGACGATATTTTTATCACATCATCTCTGGCTCTCTGTGCACAATAATAGAGCTTCTTATGTACCATAAAGGGACATGTATGAATAATTTCTTGAACACGGAGAACAACATAGGGTGGCAATATCCTTTTCTGGCTTATTTGGTATAAGTTTCAATAATAGACTCCTGGATAGATAAGTAACAGAGAGGATATTTTCCCATTCCATGCTCAAGAACTGAGCATGCTACAGATTCTAACTCTGAGAAAATCTGTGAAGGTGAAGTGCAGTTTGCTATGGGAGCACACAGCCAAGATTGTTGAAAAAAAATATACATTTATTTTTGCATCTCTGGCAAAGGTCATGAGTTAAATATACACATATATGGTGGATTGAGATTCTCCATTCCATAGTAGAGTAAATACTTCTGCATATACTAGATTTGAAACAATGGCAACAAAGATATTTAACGATGATATTATCTTTGTATATGAAGACAATGTATTTTTGTTATATTTCAAGCGACATGCCAGATCTATAGCGCCTTTCCTCTAAGAATTCTCATTCATAATTTTGACAAAAAGAGGTAAGAAGATAGCTTCTTCAGATGAACTGTATAAGAAAGGAAGGAAAAAAGAATTGTAGAAGCAACATTACATTCCAAAGTCTAGGGCTGTATTCCCCCTTGTACATACATTGTAATTATATACTGACCTTTGAGATCAGTGTCTCGTTACTTACGGGATAATATGATTAAAGTATACGTAACAAGTATGTTAAATTATTTTAAATGCAATTCTAGTGGAGAAGATCTGTGTAATTGCTAATTCCGTTTCGTTCTAGTGGCATCTGAGATAACATCCCTTGGGTCCAAGCTTACAAACTAGATAGACTAAGGCTCTCCCCACACAGAGGCCACTTTGATTTTTGTTGGTTTTGCTTTCCCCATGACTGGTTTGCATGGAGAAGGAAGCTTGTGCCTAGTTAGAAAACCCAGAGGAAACACATGTACATCTTAAGGAATAATTTGTGGCATTTACCTAATTCTTAAAGAAAATGTTCTTTATTGTCATGTTTGGAGTAAACCTTGCTCTTCCTCTTTCCTCTCTGAAACACGAAGGTTAGAACATTTGAATTGCTTTTTGTTTGGTGTGACCTACCTAGTTAGTCTTATTTTGAAGTTTGTACATTTTGATTGGGGCCTTAAGGAGTGCTGCTAGTGGGCCAGAATTTTGTGGCTGATGATCCTTTGAAGGAGCGTAGAACTTTGTCTGCTGATGGAGAAAGAAAAAACTGGCTGCGAGGAGGCTGTCGGTGATGGTAATGTGAACTTCAAGGGCCCATCTTAGAAGGGATTGGAAGACTTATGGGGTCCAGAGACAAAATTTTGCCTTAGGGGCAGTGGTATAAATGCAAAAAGGAAAGAATTGTGCTGGAGACAAAGACAGTGGGGACTAAAGCAGTAGCTGCTCTGTTGGTAGGAACTTAGACAAGGGAAGATAGTAAGCAGATGGGTGCCTAGTGTATGACACGAAGCTTAATGATTCATTCAAGTCAAGTTAAATTCTTATTTCTAAATGTTATAAGAATTTTTAAACTTTGATATATTAAGTAGAATTAACTCTTGTTTACTTGAAACATGTTTTTAATAATAACTGATAATGATGATTATATTTACTGTGGATGATTTGTTTCATCCATCATTCAGTTATTATAACAGATTGCCAATGGAAGTTGAAAATATAATGTATTTTTATTTCTCTCCACGTTTAGTATTGATTTAAAATAGCTGTCAAGTAGCTATAAAAATTTTTGGCCTTTATATTTTTCCAATCATTTAATAACCATGATGTTCTGAAATCATGTTCCCCTTGTTTTCAATTCTAACTTTCTTCTGTAATTGCTTGGGCAAGTGTCCAGTGAACTACTAAAGAGGCTCGTTGATGAGGAAATGAGCCTTTTATCCCAAATTTCATTCTTAAAGAAGGAAACTATGAGTTAGCATCATAGAGCTATAGAGCTCAAACCAGAGAGTCAGGTGCTCTGAGATTAGGCAAGGTAAAGGATTTGTTTTTGCACCCATTCTCAGATATGTAAGGAGCAATGCAGAGTGCTGTTTCAGGCGAGTACTCTAGAGGCTGACTGGATTGGGTTCCTGACTCATATTTACAAGCTATGTAATCTTTGCAAGTAGCTTTAATTATTAAAGCTCAGTTTCCTCATCTGTAAAATGTGAATAATATCAGTGCTTATCCCAAAGAATTGAAGGATTAAGTGAAATTATTGACATAAAGCATTTAGTTTGGCACCTAGCTCTTGCTGTCAAAGATCACATTTACTAAGCTTTGTGAAGGCAGACCTTTTTGTTTTGTTTATCACTGGATCCTCAACACCTGGAACAGTAATTGGCACATAGTAGGCAGATAGTATTTATTTGCCAAGTGAATAAATGAATTTGAAGAGGCAATGATCAGTACTTCTGCTGAGTTTAGGGTAGTGGAGCTGGAAAAGACTATATATTATTAGGCTCCAATTTCTAGCAGGAGTTTAAGAAAAATCCCCAGTGAGGAGAAAGTCGCTAATGTAAGACAAGTTCAAGAAAATAAATCAATCAAGAACTAGGAATGGGAACATTTAGTGGGACACAAAAATAGGCAAAAAGTTTTTCTTTCTGTGTTGAGTGCTCTTCTAGCTTCAGTTCCTTTTCTGATTATCTTCCTTTCTGGAACACCTTTCTCTGTTTTACTTCTTTCTCTAGAATCTATAAGCATTCCTGGCAGCCTCGTTTACTACTGCTTTTCTCATTTTGAATTTATCTTCCATGTAACAAGGGCAGGTAAAGGGACCATGGATTTGTACTAAAGGAACTAGCTAACTATAGCCTTTGCTTGCTTCCCAGTATCTGTTGGAATGTGTGTCCTCCATCACCTCATTATGAAATAATATTTGCTTCACAAAAAACGCAGGTCATTTAAGTGCCCAGGGCTGTCAATGCAATAATAGACCCATATGTAGCACAACCTCCATGTGCTATAAAGTGTCTTCATACTGACTGACACTTTTTTATTGTCTCCTATGCATAAACCACAGAGCTAACACTATAGTGGAAACTTCAAGAAACTTGAAATCTCTGACCTCAAGAAGCTTATAGTCTGTGGCTACTAATCTTTAAAATATGATGGGAAATTGAGTTGCTTTATCTGGAAACTCGCAAAGTTAAAGTAACCTCAGATTTGCCCTTAACAGAGACTATTGTACACGAAGGTCATACAGATTGATCGATGTGATAGTTCATAAACTGAGAGGAATCCCAAAGTTTTCTTTCTTTTCTTTTTTTAAAAAATATTTATTTATTTATTTATTTGGCTGCTCCGGGTCTTAGTTGTGGCATGAGGGTTCTTTAGTTGCGGCATGAGGGATGCAGTTCCCTGACCAGGGATCGAACCCTGGCCCCCTGCATTGGCAGCCCGGAGACTTAACTGCTGGACCACCAGGTAAGTCCCCAAGAGTTTTCTTAACTGAAGACACATATTGGTCATGTCTCCTCAAATAAACCACCACAAAAGCTATGCTCTTTTTTGAGTAGGTTGTTGTACTTATCTGAACATTTGCAGCATTTTAACTGAACCAATTATGTTGTTTGGTACTGTTTCTACCCCCAGTGGAGTACTAAAAACATACTAAGCTCTCAATGGTCATTCACTTATTCAACCAACACATAATAATTCAGTACATAGCTATTATTTGTTAGACACTATATAGAAGCAGGGTATATTGCTGAGATAGACATCAGAGACCCTACCCTCATGGAATTATAAGGGGGAAAAGTAGACATTAAATGAAAATTGCATGATTAATACATTAAAATGTTGATAAGCACTATAAAAGAGAGCCAGAGAATTCTATGAGATTAATCTGATTAAATCTTGCTTTAAATGTTTTTTTTTCAATCCAGTTTGTGGTGTGTACTTAAGTTATGATTAATATGAAAATAAAATAATTTCTACACTTGCTAAATAAAAATACTAATTTTAATATTCTGCTAAATACGTGATTTCCTTACTTTTACCAAGATATTGCCAACATAATTGGTGAATCTCAGTTGGGATAGTGATCCCAAACTGCTAGTTGAAACAGACCTTTAAAAACTATGGTTTGGAAAAAGAGCCCAGTGGATTTGGCTATGTAAACACATGTAAGGGTTGAAAGAGCCACATCAAATAGACTCTGAGGCCAGCCAAGCCACTGAAGACTTCCCCAAGTCAGCGGTGGGTCAAGAAGGATTTGCATTTTCATTACACCTGTGCTCCGTCTGTTGCCACCTTTATATCTGCAGCCTCTGTGTTTGTCTCTGTCTCACTCTGTGTCTCTCACACAGATACACACAAGCACCCATTTAAAAATTGGTTACATTACTAAAAGGTTTTTAAAAACCATAATGAATAGCTACATTTATCTTTGAAGTTTTTGAATTGAATACAGGTTTAATAGTAGAAAATATAAACAAATCACAAAAACAAGTAATTTGATTTATTTTTGTGTTGCTGTACAAGTTAAATAAAGAGAGAAAAAAAGAATAGTTATTGGCAGCTTTAAAAGACACACTTCTAATGGCTAACGTAAAACCCATGCTAACTTTTCATCTGAACAACTGAATTGTGGAAATACTGTTACTCTGAAGGAAAGGAGGGGCGAGGGTCTTCTCTTCATGCCCTTCAGTCTAGGAGTCCACATTGTTCACAAATGCAGTCACGGATTCAGGGCCCGCGGGGACTGGGAGGGAGGAACCCGATCCCATCTGACAGTCTCACAACACATGAAAGATATGATGGAGATATGTGAGACAGATGATAGGTAGATAGATAGACAGATGATAGATAGATATACAGATAGACAGACAGATAGATAGATAGACAGACAGATAGATAGATGGAACAGAAAGGGGAAATCATATGGCAGTAACTTTTTACTTCCTAGAGGATGAACTGGTTTTAATTCAATAAAGTGAATGGAAACACACAAAAAAGAAATGCCAAATTAACAGGAGGGCCAAAAAGGGAATGAAGAGGAAAAAAAAACAAGGTGGGGGGGGGGAATCATTTTTTTCTCCCTCCCCCTGTTAAGACGTAAAGGTCATGCTGAATGATGTCTTTGTGCCCTGAGCTATGGCTGAGCCAGATAGCTGGAAGGTATGTATAGGAGTTGCAAATTGATAATCTTAATTCTGACTCTGTCACTCATTTATCCTTCCAAATAAAGAGGGAAGATTTTAGAGTCAAGTTGGCATGAATGAAACTCTGTAAAAATGTCAGCTTTCTTATCCATAAGATAGTGATCATACTCTTTGTTCCAATATTAACTCCTCACTCAATATATATTTATTGAATCACTTCCATATGCTAAGCAAAGTTCAGGGAGATGCGAAGAGAGCAGTGAACAAGACAGACTAACTTCTAACTTCATGAAGCTTACCTTCTACTTGTTATTACTGGAACAAAAGAAATGTGTATGCAGAAGTCCTCCTGTATAAAAGTTATGCAATCAATAATTTCTTCCCCCTCAGGAACAGTTTTATAACTTGACAATAAAACCGTATGTACAACATATTACTAGTAACTTTTATCAGTATAGAGCCTATAAGGAGTATTTTTAAGGAAGCTTTAAAAACATCTTGATTCAAAATTTTATTCTTATCAGATGGCCTTTGAAACTCTTTCTCTTAAATCCGCATAAACAGGCATTAGATCTGCTTAATGAGTTTTACCATTCATCTACCCAAGCCTCTATTTCATTTTCTATATCTTACCATTTAAGTTCTTTGGACTAGATGTTCCAAAATTTGTGTATATGTTTAGCATTATCTCTCATTGCTCCAGAATGTTAGTCTTTGACCCTAGGTGACACCGTTCACACCCAGTTCATTCCAAGCTGTGCACATATCCACGCTGTTTCTCCATTGGGAATGTCTTTCTCATACCCATAGCTTATTCAAATGCTACCCATGCATCAAGATCCTGTGCACATCCTGTATCCTTTGTGATATTTCCCCAGACAGATATAAGTGTGGCTCGGATTACTTCTTTCACTGCTTATGGCTACAATGACCATATTTCCTGAACCATACCCATGCTATATATGATTCTGTTTGTTCCCTAATTATAGACTGCTGTGAATTGTTATTTAATTTTTCTCCTATCTACTTGTTTAGATTGTGTAAGCTCCAGATGGGCACTCAATACTGAATGGGTAAAAAATTTAATCAAGCAATCAAACTGCATTTTGACTATCCTCTCATGAGGATAATTCATATGTCATTAACTTGTTTTGGTAATTAAGGTGGTGGATGAGTTATTGTTATGGGAGGGTAATTTCTGGCACTTCTCAAATCACAGCACATGCCAATGTATATATTACTTGATCCGGGAATAATGACTGAGTCATATAGGGATGTATACTAAGAAAGTAGTCTTCTGGGTGTATCCAGGAAAACGTGTACCATGCATGCTACAAAAGTTCCTGTGAGGTCCTTGAAATGCTTGCCTCTACACTCTCCTTTTGGTGAGTAATGGAGAGATGAAAACTCATGATATACAGAAATAAGTAAAACTAGTAAACACTGCCCTCAAATGGGATTCTGGCAACCAATCAACCTTATTATGTTTTATTGAAAGCCAAAATCATTTATTGCATCACTTTCTAAGAGAACAAATGGTTTTTAATAAGTAATGATTAAAAAACCAGAATAAATAAAATACCCTCAATCCATTTTGATGAACAATAATCGTGAAAGAGGAATGGCAATTACTCAGTGAAAGGTGGAATAGCAAACTTCTTTTTTCCCTTTCTTGCTTGTCTCTTTTCAGCTATGTCCTTATGTTTCTTCCAGATGCATCACTAACCTGCATTCTGAACTAAATCAATGTAACTAGCAAAGTGTAAAATGCTGGGCCATTATAGGGATGATCTTTGTTCTGCCATAGCTGACATCTAAATTTACTGATATTGATATAATAAGCCATTTTGTGTTTTCATTTGTATAAACCAAATGTGTAGCTTGGCTTATTGATTTTGTAATCAAGATATAGTTTACCGAAGTATTTATAAAATGAACTTGTAAACACATGTTCTTTACTCCATTCATTAATCCAACAAGCACTTCTTATGTAGCCTGCCTTCTGCTGAGGTCTATAGAAGATTTAATTTGGGGGGAGGGGTAGATATGAAAATGATGTATAAGTGAGGATTGGCCATATAAGCAATTTATTCAAGAAGTTAGATAAAGACTGTATGTGGAAGAAGAGAAAAAGAAAAATAAAAGTATGGTGATAGTTTTTTAAAACAAGGAGAGATTAAATAGTGAAAAACTAAGAGATAAAAAGATACTGTAGGAAAAAATACATAACTCGAGGATTAGGAAACAGAAGACTCTTCACACACTTGCATATATAATACCTAACTTCAGCCTCAAGCAATACTGTTACGAATTGGGATTATCCTCAGTTTACAAATGAGGACTTTCAAATTTAATAGGGTTAAAGTATTGTCCCAAGTCATGTGCTTAAATATGCACTAGAAGCAGGACTACACCTCAGTTTTGTTTGCCTGTTGTTTATTCCAAGTCTTTAGGGATGAAGTCTAGGACACAGGTAAAGAGAGTAGTTTTTAAAATGAGACGCCAACTCTTTTTCTAAGGAAAGATCAGGGGACATTTTCTGTGTGACCAAAGACAGAGAGTTATGGATCTGTAGATACTGGAGTGCTATGAGAATGCTCTAGAGCTTTCTGGGGAGCAAGAGGAAGACCTGGATTGTTTGCTATGGACAACAAGCTCCAAAAAGGGCAGAAGAAAAAAGGGGAGAAGGAAAGGTTTTGAGCGATTGGAGACAGGTTGTACCTAGAAACCATAACTGCGTGGTGGATGGGTCGAGTTTGCTAATGATCCAGCTCTATTCAGGAATGCTCTGGTCTTCTAATACACACACATGCGTGCCGGCAGACTGCTGTTAAACCCACCCTTTGAAATGCGTGGTCCAGTTTAAATTCTTCAGCTTTTCTTATTTTATTTTTCTTCATAAAATCCAAACAGAATTCGTAGAGCAATTGTTGCCATCCCCCTTTTTTAGTTGAGAAAACTGAAGTTTTAAGATATTAAGTAGAGGTATAATCCTATATCTCTCTGAGTCCTGCTGTCCTGGAAGGTGCATTTTTATCTCGTACACGAGGATGGTCCCTCCAACTATGTAGTAAACCCTATGAGCTCTGGTGTGCCCTAAGATTTCTTTCCTTCAATTTTTTTTTCAGCTTTTCCCTTGACCCTGGTCCTTTCCATCAATGTAGAAACATGACCAGTCTCACCTCCTATCTATATTGAAGAAAAATGCCTTTCCTCAATCTATTGTTTCTATTCCTAGATGTAAATCTCTCCATCTGTTAGTGGGCATCAGAATAGTGTTTAAGAATGTTATTTACTCTGGGAGTTCAGGCATATTACTTAACCTTTAAAGGCCTCCGTTTTATCAGTGTAAAGTGAGGATAGTCATATTTATAGATTTTGGATGATTCAATGGCTTAGTTACTACAGAGTGCTTGGCATGGAGCCTGGCACATGGTAACCACTCAAAAGGCTTAACCATGTAATAATTATTATCACTGTACTAATTCACAGGTAAGTTTCTTGGAAATGCAATCTATACATGCACTCTCCACTTCTTCATCTCCTAGTTACTCTTTAATTTAATCAGTTTCACCTAGAGGCTACATTAAAATTCTTCTCAGTAAGGTTGCCAATGGCCTTCAAATTAAAATGATTTATTGGACACTTTTATATTCTCCAACTTGGCCTTTCTACCGCGTTGAGGCTAATGAGTGCTTCCTCTTTTAAAACACTCTTCTACCTTGGTTCCTAAGATGCTAATCTTTTGGTTTTTTAATCTTCTTCCTGTTTCTCCGTTAACTCCATAGTTCCTTGCTTGGGTCCTCTGTCCTTTGCTTTCTTTTCAAAAGTTTGGATGTCCTGAAGTCTTTCCTGAAACCTTTGCTTTCTTATCCTTATATGTTCTCTTTATCTAAACATATGACTTCAGATCTTCCTATGCACTGATGACTTCCAAATCTTTGCTACCTAAATTCGATTATACCCCATTAACTGTGCAATATTTCCACTTGGATGTCCTATTGCTGTCTGAAATGCAACATGCCCATAATTAATAGAAATATTCCCTTTTCTCACCCTGAAACATTCTCTTTTAATTGTACTTCCTTACTGTTTGAGAAATCAAGACAGAAACCTGGCTACAACTGTAGTCATCTCTCTCAAACACCATAGCAACCAAATTCTGTAGACCACACCTTCCACATATCCTTTTTTAATCCAGCCCTTCCTTTCCACCCTACCCATTGACAAGGCCTGTGGCTTCTTCCACTACCCTTTTAGAGTTTCTTTGTGCCTCTAATCTCACTATCTTTCAGTTTACCCTCCACACTGCTTGCAAAGTGACATTTTAACTAAAAATCTTAAATTATGTTCATATCAAAGAGGAAAAAACCCTGAAAGTACTAAGCCTGATCCACAAGGCCTTTAATTCTCTGCACCCCACCTGTCACCCTACCCTGACCTCCCTCTCTAATTCCTCTCTCCTTTCATTTCTGCTGTGGTCTCTTGTTGGAATACTCTTAGCCCCTTTATTTCTCTCTAGGTCTCTCCCACTATATTTCAAACTTAATTCAAGAATTTCATTATCTAGAAAGCCTTTAGAATCCTCCCCATTTTGCAGTGCAATTTAGATGTCTCTCCTCTGTATTCAAATAGTACCTGTGCCTACAGCCATAACAAACCCCAATTATTTCCCATTTGAAATACCTGTCTGCATTCTCCCATTACACTACATAATTCTTGAGGATGGATTATCTTTTTTAGAACCCCAGCAATTCGCTCACAACCTGACAGACTGTAGCCACTCGATACTCATTTATAAAGGTGACAATTCACAAACAAATTTGTTGCTTTTCCTGTTGCCTCATTTGGCCTATATATAACTCTACCTTTATAGGAAATGTTTTAAGATCATATGCATACTAAATCATTCTAAAAGGTGTTCAAACGTTAACTTGAGAGTCCTGTCCCTATACTACTATTAAACTACTGTGTTACCCTATCTATTTAAATTCATTAAACCTCATTTTTTATATCCATCAAATAGGGAGATTAGACAAGCTTTTTAGTTACTCTATGAAAGCTTAAATTTCTTACATTTTATTTTATTATTTGATTAACACCTTTTTGGGTAATTCTAAATAATATAAAGATATATGAAATAATAGGAAGATATGTGTCCTTTGGGGTATATTACTATATTTCCACATTTATTTTGTTTACCTTTCCTTTTCCATTTACTGACACATTAATGCCATTTTCCAATCTAAGAGTATAGCACCTTATTTATATGTAATAGCAACATCATAAATTGCTTGATCTATTGGAAACAATAAACTGAATATGTTACAGAAGAAACTGGTGCCTTTCATTGGTATTATCTTTTTCAAGATGACAGGTGATCTCAGGAGGCCAGAGAATTCTTAGTTGTATGAGTTTGTGACTAATAGGTGGTTTGATGTGACAAGAGCTGGCTGTCTTGGGAAATTGAACTATTTTTATGCTCGATACCCTTTGTGTCTCATTCTTTGTAGGTTATTGTTGGAGTCCTGTGGGGACCTCTTTTACAGTTTGCATTCACAGACAATATGAGATCAGCAAGAACTCTGTAGTTTTACTGTCATTATTGATCTGCTGCCACTCCGTTCAGTAGCTAATTTGCTTGTTAGCAGTTATTTTAAAAGCTATTTATATTTTTTAGCATGATCTATGTTATGTACTAAATTTTAATTTTTTTGCTGAATTAAAGCAAAATAGTACAACTTAGCAATGGAAGACTACTTTATGCTAATTTTTTTCTGATTTGTGGCTTGTGAATAATCATTTCAAAATCACAATTATATTATTGTCAGTTTGATATCTTTGATAAGTTCAAATAAAAGAAAGATAGTGAGTGTATTCATGAGAAAATATTATTTGTTACATATCTTTTGGCCTATAAAACTTATATACAAATAGTAAGAAGGGTGATGTATTAGGAATTCATTAACCCTGTTCTTAAAGTTGGGATTTATTTGAAGTCGAAAACTCAATAAGTGTGTGAGTTGATTGACTGATTCTCTGTTCTGAAGGTGACCATAATGCACCCTTCTCATTCATACCAATTGTTGAAGGACAAAAAACCTCTTTTTGCTTTTCTGGAAGAGGAGGTATGCTTCCATTTTCTGAAGCCAATTTCTGACACATGTATTCATCTGAAATGACTTCCTAGTAAGCTGAGTGTGCATATGTGTGTGTCTGTCCCCACCATGAGCACAATACCTAAATAGGGAAAATCCATAGCTCTGGGAAAAACCAATAAAAAACAAGCAAAAAACCAAACAGCAGGCTAACATAATATGATATGTCACCCAGTTTAAATATGCCAAAGGAATAAAATATATTTGGGGTTATTTTAATTGTATAGCGAGGTTAATGTATATACTTATGTATATATACATATATGTATACATCTATCAACATATCCTACTGCCAAAAGTGAAGAACCCAAAATTCAGAGTATAAGCACTTGAGCAGATGTTAATGCTGCTCTCTGCTGGTGGGGTGGAATAGGGATAGGTAGAGTTATCAAATTTAGAAATATAGAGGCTTGAATTTTTATCCTCAGACAATGAAAGAAACAGGGTATGTGGAGTTGTCATGACATGCAAAAATGTAACTGAAAACCCTGTATAAAATTTGGAGCATCAAGTAGCTGCAAAAACACTGGTGGCAAAAAAAAATTCTCCCATGAGAAATCACTGCATACCACTCACATATTCCAACTAAGAAATGAACAAGAGTAACAACAACAAAACTGGTCTCTGGGTAGTGATGCCTGGCAGAACAAATGTAAAATTGTTCTGGAGATGACCTGCACAGTTTAGGATATAAGGGATTATCTCAAGGAAATGGAGACACTATGAAAAATGAAAAAAAGATTTGGTTGCGGAAGGGAATGGAAATTCTAGACATGAAACTGTTACCCAAGTAAATAGAAATATCAATGGAAGTGTTTAAAAAGAGATCAGAATCATCTAAAGAAAGAATGGGAAACGTGAAAGAGTAATTAGAGGAAACGACTGACATTGAAGCATAAATATAAATAAACATATAAATAGAAATAAATTCACAATCTGTGGATTGGAAAGTGATATTTGCATCCCCTAAAAATCACAAAGAATTGGCATCACAGAACTTCTACAAATCATTAAGGAAGAGTTAAACAACTCATTGAAAATACGAAGAGAATATGAACAAGAAATTCAGAGGAGAAAACCAAGCGGACAATATGATAAAAATATAATCAACCTTAATAGCAGCCAAATCAATTAATATGAAAATAATGCAACACGAAGTTTCATACCTCTCAAATCAACAGTACTAAGACTGCTAACATTAAGTGTTGGCAAAGGAGGGTTGGGGAATGGGGACTCATAGAAGTTAAATTATTGCAATGCCTTTAGAGACCAATTAAGCAGTATTTTACAGTCAAGACAACAAATCTTGATCAAACTGTGTGTGTGTGCACATGTGTTTGTGTAGAAAGAAGTATTTTCAGGTACTCATTTTGTGATCTATTGGCTAACACATAAAAACTAAACTGTATGCTTAGTAAAGAGCTGCTAACCTGACCATTTTTAAGGCAGGTGTCTCCCTTTAAAAAATACTTTATTTATTTATTTAAATTTTATTTTATTTATATTTTATACAGAAGGTTCTTTTCAGTCATCCATTTTACACACATCAGTGTATACATGTCAATCCCAATCTCCCAATTCATCACACCAACACTCACACCCCCCGAGGTTTTCCCCCCTTGGTGTCCATACATTTGTTCTCTACATCTGTGTCTCTATTTCTGCCCTGCAAACCAGCTCATCTGTACCATTTTTCTAGGTTCCACATATATGCGTTAATATACGATATTTGTTTTTCTCTTTCTGACTTACATCACTCTGTATGACAGAGTCTAGATTCATCCAAGTCTCTAAAAATGACCCAATTTAGTTCCTTTTTATGGCTGAGTAATATTCCATTGCATATATGTACCACTTCTTCTTTATCCATTCGTCTGTCGATGGGCATTTAGGTTGCTTCCATGACTTGGCTATTGTAAATAGCACAGCAATGAACATTGGGGTGCATGAGTATTTTTGAATT
Organism: Balaenoptera musculus; assembly: GCF_009873245.2. Classification (NCBI taxonomy): domain Eukaryota; kingdom Metazoa; phylum Chordata; class Mammalia; order Artiodactyla; family Balaenopteridae; genus Balaenoptera; species Balaenoptera musculus. Next base: position 111,659,317 of record NC_045789.1, read on the forward strand.
ATGGTCTTCTCTGGGTATATGACCAGTAGTGAGATTGCTGGGTCATATGGTAATTCTATTTTTAGTTTTTTAAGGAACGTCCATACTGTTCTCCATAGTGGCTGTATCAACTTACATTCCCACCAACAGTGCAAGAGGGTCCCCTTTTCTCCACACCCTCTCAAGCATTTGTTGTTTGTAGATTTTCTGATGATGCCCATTCTAACAGGTGTGAGGTGATACCTCATTGTAGTTTTGATTTGCATTTCTCTAATAATTAGTGATGTTGAGCAGCTTTTCATGTGCCTCTTGGCCATCTGTACATATTCTTTGGAGAAGTGTCTATTTAGGTCTTCTGCCCATTTTTTGATTGGGTTGTTTGTTTTTTTTTAATATTGAGCTGCATGAGCTGTTTATATAATTTGGAGATTAATCCTTTGTCTGTTGATTCGTTTGCAAATATCTTCTCCCATTCTGAGGGTGTCTTTTCATCTTGTTTGTAGTTTCCTTTGCTTTGCAAAAGCTTTGAAGTTTCATTAGGTCCCATTTGTTTATTTTTGTTTTTATTTCCATTACTCTAGGAGTTGGATCAAAAAAGATCTTGCTGTGATTTATGTCAAAGAGTGTTCTTCTTATGTTTTCCTCTAAGAGTTTTATAGTGTCCGGTCTTACATTTAGGTCTCGAATCCATTTTGAGTTTATTTTTGTGTTTGGTGTTAGGGAGTGTTCTAATTTCATTCTTTTACATGTAGCTGCCCAGTTTTCCCAGCACCACTTATTGAAGAGACTGTCTTTTCTCCATTGTATATCCTTGCCTCCTTTGTCAGAAATTAGTTGACCATAGGTGTGTGCGTTTACCTCTGGGCTTTCTATCCTGTTCCATTGATCTATATTTCTGTTTTTGTGCCAGTACCATATTGTCTTGATTACTGTAGCTTTGTAGTATAGTCTGAAGTCCAGGAGTCTGATTCCTCCAGCTCCGTTTTCTTCCCTCAAGACTGCTTTGGCTATTCGGGGTCTTTTGTGTCTCCATACAAATGCCATTGGTAATTTGATAGGGATTGCGTTGAATCTGTAGTTTGCTTTGGGTAGTATAGTCATTTTCACAATATTGATTCTTCCAGTCCAAGAACATAGTATATCTCTCCATCTGTTGGTATCATCTTTAATTTCTTTTATCAGTGTCATATAGTTTTCTGCATACAGCTCTTTTGTCTCCCTAGGTAGGTTTATTCCTATGTATTTTATTCTTTTTGTTGCAATGGTAAATGGGAGTGTTTCCTTAATTTCTCTTTCAGATTTTTCGTCATTAGTGTATAGGAATGCCAGAGATTTCTGTGCATTAATTTTGTATCCTGCTACTTTACCAAATTCATTGATTAGCTCTAGTAGTTTTCTGGTGGCAACTTTAGGATTCTCTATGTATAGTATCATGTCATCTGCAAAAAGTGACAGTTTTACATCTTCTTTTCCAATTTGTATTACTTTTATTTCTTTTTCTTTTCTGATTGCTGTGGCTAAGACTTCCAAAACTATGTTGAATAATAGTGGCGAGAGTGGACATCCTTGTCTTGCTCCTCATCTTAGAGGAAATGCTTTCAGGTTTTCACCATTGAGAATGATGTTTGCTGTGGATTTGTCATATATGGCCTTTATTATGTTGAGGTAGGTTCCCTCTATGCCCACTTTCTGGAGACTTTTCATCATAAATGGGTGTTGAATTTTCTCAAAAGCTTTTTTGCATCTACTGAGATGATCATATGGTTTTTCTTCTTCAATTTGTTAATATGGTGTATCACATTGATTGATTTACATATATTGAAGAATCCTTGCATCCCTGGGATAAATCCCACTTGATCATGGTGTATGACCCTTTTAATGTGTTGTTGGATTCTGTTTGCTAGTATTTTGTTGAGGATTTTTGCATCTATATTCATCAGTGATATTGGTCTGTAATTTTCTTTTTTTGTCGTATCTTTGTCTGGTTTTGGTATCAGGGTGATGGTGGCCTCATAGAATGAGTTTGGGAGTGCTGCCTCCTCTGCAATTTTTTGGAAGAGTTTGGGAAGGATGGGTGTTAACTCTTCTCTAAATGTTTGATAGAATTCACCTGTGAAGCCATCTGGTCCCGGACTTTTGTTTGTTGGAAGATTTTTAATCACAGTTTCAATTTCATTCCTTGTGATTGGTCTGTTCATATTTTCTATCTCTTCCTGGTTCAGTCTTGGAAGGTTATACCTATCTAAGAATTTGTCCATTTCTTCCAGGTTGTCCATTTTATTGGCATAGAGTTTTTTGTAGTAATCTCTTATAATCCTTTGTATTTCTGCAGTGTCAGTTGTGATTTTTCCTTTTTAATTTCTAATTTTATTGATTTGAGTGCTCTCCCTCTTTTTCTTGATGAGTCTGGCTAATGGTTTATCAATTTTGTTTATCTTCTCAAAGAACCAGCTTTTAGTTTTATTGATCTTTGCTATTGTTTTCTTTGTTTCTATTTCATTTATTTCTGTTCTCATCTTTATGATTTCTTTCCTTCTGCTAACTTTGGGTTTTGTTTGTTCTTCTTTCTCTAGTTCCTTTAGGTGTAGGATTAGATTGTTTATTTGAGATTTTTCTTGTTTCTTGAGGTAGGCTTGTATAGCTATAAACTTCCCTCTTAGAACTGCTTTTACTGCATCCCATAGGTTTTGGATCATCATGTTTTCTTTGTCATTTGTCTCTAGGTATTTTTTGATTTCTTCAGTGATCTCTTGGTTATTTAGTAATGTATTGTTTAGCCTCCATGTATTTGTGTGTTTTAGGTTTTTTTCCCTGTAATTCATTTCTAATCTCATAGCATTGTGGTCAGAAAAGAAGCTTAATATGATTTCAATTTTCTTTAATTTGCTGAGGCTTGATTTGTGACCCAAGATGTGATCTATCCTGGAGAATGTTCCGTGTGCACTTGAGAAGAAAGTGTAATCTAGGGTTTTGGGATGGAATGTCCTATAAATATCAATTAAATCTATCTGGTCTATTGTGTCATTTAAAGCTTCTGTTTCCTTATTAATTTTCTGTTTGGATGACCTGTCCATTGGCGTAAGTGAGGTGTTAACGTCCTCCACTATTATTGTGTTACTGTCGATTTCCTCTTTTATAGCTGTTAGCATTTGCCTTATGTATTGAGTGCTCCTATGTTGGGTGTATATATATTTATAATTGTTATATCTTCTTCTTAGATTGATCCCTTGATCATTATGTAGTGTCCTTCCTTGTCTCTTGTAACATTCTTTATTTTAAAGTCTATTTTATCTGATATGAGTATTGCTACTCTAGCTTTCTTTTGATTTCCATTTGCATGAAATATCTTTTTCCATCCCCTCACTTTCAGTCTGAATGTGTCCCTAGGTCTGAAGTGGGTCTCTTGTAGACAGCATATAGATAGGTCTTGTTTTTGTATCCATTCAGCAAGCCTGTGTCTTTTGGTTGCAGCATTTAATCCATTCACATTTAAGGTAATTATCCATATGTATGTTCCTATGACCATTTTCTTAATTGTTTTGGGTTTGTTTTTGTAGGTCCTTTTCTTCTCTTGTGTTTCCCACTTAGAGAAGTTCCTTTAGCATTTGTTGTAGAGCTGGTTTGGTGGTGCTGAATTTTCTTAGCTTTTGCTTGTCCGTAAAGCTTTTGATTTCTCCATTGAATCTGAATGAGATCCTTACTGGGTAGAGTAATCTTGGTTGTAGGTTCTTTCCTTTTATCTCTTTAAGTATATCATGCCACTCCCTTCTGGCCTATAGAGTTTCTGCTGAGAAATCAGCTGTTAACATTATGGGAGTTCCCTTGTATGTTATTTGCTGTTTTTCCCTTGCTGCTTTCAATAATTTTTCTTTGTCTTTAATTTTTGCCAGTTTGATTACTATGTGTTTCCCCGTGTTTCTCCTTGGGTTTATCCTGTATGGGAGTTTCTGCACTTCCTGGACTTTGGTGGCTATTTCCTTTCCCATGTTAGGGAAGTTTTCGACTTTAATCTCTTCAAATATTTTCTCGGGTACTTTCTCTCTCTCTTCCCCTTCTGGGACCCCTATAATGCAAATGTTGTTGCGTTTAATGTTTTCCCAGAGGTCTCTTAGGCTGTCTTCATTTCTTTCCATTCTTTTTTCTTTATTCTGTTCCACAGCAGTGAATTCCACCTTTCTGTTTTCCAGGTCACTTATCCGTTCTTCTGCCTCAGTTATTCTGCTATTGATTCCTTCTAGTGAAGTTTTCATTTCAGTTATTGTGTTGTTCACCTCTGTTTGTTTGTTTTTTAATTCTTCTAGATCTTTGTTAAACATTTCTTGCATCGTCTCGATCTTTGCCTCCATTCTTTTTCCAACATCCTGGATCACCTTCACTATCATTATTCTGAATTCTTTTTCTGGAAAGTTGCTTATCTCCACTTCATTTAGTTGTTTTTCTGGGGTTTTATCTTTTTCCTTCATCTGGTACATAGCCCTCTGCCTTTTCATCTTGTCTATCTTTCTGTGAATATGGTTTTTGTTCCACAGGCTGCAAGATTGTAGTTCTTGCTTCTGCTGTCTGCCCTCTGGTGGATGACGCTATCTAAGAGGCTTGTGCAAGTTTCCTGATGGGAAGGACTGGTGGTGGGTAGAGCTGACTGTTGCTCTGGTGGGCAGAGCTCAGTAAAACTTTAATCCACTTGTCTGCTGATGGGTGGGGCTGGATTCCCTCCCTGTTGTTTGTTTTTCCTGAGGCGACCCAGCACTGGAGCCTACCTGGCCCTTTGGTGGGGCCAATGGCAGACTCTGGGAGGGCTCATGCCAAGGAGTACTTCCCAGAACTTCTGCTGCCAGTGTCTTGTCCTCACAGTGACACACAGCCACACCCTGCCTCTGCAGGAGACCCTCCAACACTAGAAGGTAGGTCTGGTTCAGTCTCCTATGGGGTCACTGCTCCTTCCCCTGGGTCCCGATGTGCACACTACTTTGTGTTTGTCCTCCAAGAGTGGAGTCTCTGTTTCCCCCAGTCCTGTCGAAGTCCTGCCATCAAATCCCGCTAGCCTTCAAAGTCTGATTCTCTAGGAATTCCTCCTCCCGTTGCTGGACCCCCAGATTGGGAAGCCTGACATGGGGCTCAGAACCTTCACTCCAGTGGGTGGATTTCTGTGGTATAAGTGTTCTCCAGTCTGTGAGTCACCCACTGAGCAGTTATCGGATTTGATTTTATTGTGATTGCACCCCTCCTACCATCTCATTGTGGCTTCTCCTTTGTCTTTGGATGTGGGGTATCTTTTTTGGTGAGTTTCAGTGTCTTCCTGTTGATGATTGTTCAGCAGTTAGTTGTGATTCAGGTGTTCTTGTAAGAGGGAGTGAGAGCACGTCCTTCTACTCTGCCATCTTGAACCAACCTCTCCCCAAAAACAGTTTAGATAAATAACCACAATTGCTAGAAAGAAGTATTCGAATAATTAGGATTCTCATTTTAGAACAGAATCTACCTATGTAGCGACACTAAATCAGTCCTAATTACAAAGCTTAGTAAATTCCCCTGACTATATGAATAGTTTCTAAAAAGTTGTCACTGACCCAAGAATCATGTAGTTTAACAAATGTTTCAATGGATGTTGTTTTTAAAACGTCCATGAAAATAAAGACTGCTGAGGTTTGTATTCAATACCATCCCAAATAATCCACTCACAAATATGCCTTCCCACTTGAATATGCTTCTTTTGCTACATCAGTTCTTTCATCTTCTCATCTGGCGGAGGAATACATTTCCTTTCTCTTTTCAAATGCTAACATTGACCTCTGTCATTTGGATTCCAAGATGGAGAGCATTATAGAGAGTTCCTAAATTTTGTTTCTTTTAAGAAACTTTTTCTTCCCTTTGGGCTTTCAAACTTATCCAGCTCATTGTTTGGAAGAATAAAAAGGAACATAAGCTGTACTTATATCTATTAGTTCAAGAAACTGTTCTATTTCTTTCATTTATTTCTCTTCCAAGCTAGGGAGATTCTAATCTTAAAGATGACTGGAGTTTTAGTGAAACATTATATAAGATTGAGCAAACAGGGTCAAAAATGCTGTTACATTAAATATTTAGAGTCTAGATGAATTTTAAAATTTCCCTGGGTAGGACTTAAAATACCTAGCCCACTTTGCGTCTGGTTAAAGGGGCAGAGACTTCATTGGAAGGAGGGCATCCTTCCTTCTGGTCCTGTACCTTTCTCGGCACACCTGAGTTTACTTCTCTGCTGGTACTGTTGCTGCCATTGCCACCTGCCTGACCCCTGGGAGAGATGTTGCTAGAGGCTGGCCTTTTCAGGAAGCACATAGGACCTCCTACTGTTTCTCGTCCTCTCTGCTGCTTCACAGAGGCAGCCTCTGTCCCCTTACCCCAGGCTGATGGTCCTCACGATCCTCTTCTTTCCTACAAGGGTCCTCCCAGGGCTAGCAAGTTGTCTCAGTTTGTAGCTAAGGCCTCCAGACCATGCTGTGTCCAATCAAACTCATGGCTCTCTTCCATTACAACATAATATGCCCTATATTTCCAAACCCAGCATATCTGAGTGTGTGCTAGGACTCAGATACTCTGCAGCATTTAAACCGAATTACTCATATTTCTGGAGGTTCAGAAAGACTTTTACGTGCTATGAGGGCATGGATAGTATTGAGGAAGTCAACTTTTTAAATCCTCCCCTACATATTCACTCTTTTCTGAAGCTGATTTGCTGTAGAACAAGCCTGGAATTGAAGCATCTTACAGGTTCTCCTTTCTTACATTTTTTTCAGTTACCCCTTTCACACGCTATAAAGAAAGACATATCTCTCAGCCATCCTGAATCTCAGTAAGATACTTTGGCAATAGATATAAAAGAAGACACAAATCAATATTTAGGTAACTGGCAGAGTCCTCTTTATTCAAGACACAAACAAAACACAGTATGACTTCATATCTTTCTGTATCTTATACATGTCTGTTAAGGCTAAATTATGGCATTAAAAACAGAGTATCTGGGTTCACATTGGGATGTGCTGAACTAGGTATATTGTACAGTAGTGATGACAATCTTCATATAATTGTTTCACCTCTTCCATCCCCCAATACAGTAAAAGAGTGCAAAGTTTCTGAGAGAATATCCTGAGGGCAAAAAGAGAGCTTCAGTAAGAACTATGACTTGTCATATCTATCTGCTTATATCTATCTTTTTAAAATCTGCTTACATTTTCACTTTTATTTTTTTAATTAAAATTTTTATTATATAAATTTCAGGGGTGCAGTGTTATTATTGGACATCTGCATATACTACAAAGTGATCACGACCACAAGTCTAGTTGCCATCCAGCATCATAAAGTTGACCCCCTCACTCATTTTTGCCCACACCCCAACCCCCTTCCACTCTAGTAACCACTAATCTGTTTTTTGTATCTATGAGTTTGTTTTTGTTTTGTTTTGTTTTTCTTTTTTTGTTGTTGTTTTAGAATCCACATATGAGTGAAACCATATAGTATTTGTTTTTCTCTATCTGACTTACTTCACTTAACATAATAACTTCATGGTCCATCTGTGTTGTCACAAATGGCAGGATTTCATTCTTTTTTAAGGCTAAGTAGTATTCCATTATATGTATATACACATACTATCAGAAATAATGCTGCAATGGACATGAGGGTGCATGTATTTGAATTAGTGTTTTCATGTTCTGTGGATAAATACCCAGGAGTGGAACAGCTGAGTCATATGGTAAGTTTATTCTTAATTTTTTGAGCAATCTCCACACTGTTTTCCATAGTGCCTTCATCAATTTACAGTCCTACCAACAGTGTACAAAAGGATTCCCTTTTCTCCACATTCTCTCCAACATTTCTTATTTTTTGTCTTTTCAATAATAGCCATTCTAACAGGTGTGAGGTGATATTTCCTTGTTGTTTTGGGATTTGTATTTTCCTAATTAGTGATGTTGAACATCTTTTCATGTGCTTGTTGACCATCTGTGTCTTCTTTGGAAAAATGTTTATTTAGGAATTCTGCCCATTTTTTTTTTAAACATCTTTATTGGAGTATAATTGCTTTACAATGGTGTGTTAGTTTCTGCTTCATAACAAAGTGAATCAGCTATACATACACATATATCCCCATATCTCCTCCCTCTTGCATCTCCCTCCCTCCCACCCTCCCTATCCCACCCCTCCATCTCCCTCCCTCCTACCCTCCCTATCCCACCCCTCCAGGTGGACATAAAGCACCGAGCCGATCTCCCTGTGCTATGTGGCTGCTTCCCACTAGGTGCCCATTTTTTCATCAGGTTGTTTGTTTTGTTGTTGTTGAGTTGTTTGAGTTCTTTGTATATTTTGGATATTTACCCCTTATTGGATATATGATTTGTAAAAATATTCTCCCATTCACTAAGTTGACTGTTCATTTTGATCATTGTTTCCCTCACTGTACAAAAGCTTTTTTAGTTTGATGTAGTCTCGTTTATTTTCACTTTTATTTCCTTTGCCTTTGGGGTCAGTTCCACATAAACATCACTAAGGTGTCAGTGAGGTTACTGCCTATGTTTTCTTCTAAGAATTCTATGGCTTAATGTCTTACATTCAAGACTCTAATCTATTTTGAGTTAACTTTTGTGTGTGATGTAAGTGGTCTAATTTCATTCTTTTGCATGTGGCTGTCCAGTTTTTCCAACACCATTTACTGAAGAGACGATTTTTCTCCACTGTGTGTTCTTTGCTCCTTTGTCGTAAATTCATAGTCCATATATGTTTGTGTTCATTTTCACTTTTATGGACGCAAGCACTGAGAAATATAATGCACATAAATAAGTCAATAGTATAATTGCTCTTAATAGGACCTTTAGCAAAATGATGAATAGCTGTGATGTTAACTTACATCTTTGTCTTATTTTAATCTCAAGGGAAATTTTATTATTTTACCAAACTAATAAATAAGAAAAAAAGAACGAAGATTAAGAAAGATAAAGAGAGAAACAATTCCTACAGACATATACTTTAATAAGCTACACAGATATATGTCATAATTTAAATGAAATGGCTAAATTCTTCAAAAAATACTAAGTAACTTTAAAAAAGCAGAAAATATATAAATCTATGACTCTGTTAGTAATTACAAGCCTTCCATTCCTAGCTTACTAAGAATTTTAAAATCATGAATTAATATTGAATTTCATTATTGCTGTGATCTTCTGCTACTTCTCATTGACCAAACTTAAAATGGTAGCCAAATGACAATAAAACCCACTGATGCACTCTATATGTATCAGCCTCCTGGGCACAGAGGAAAGTGGGAGGAATAATGGAGACTGGGTCTAGAGGGGCAAATAGAAATTATTCAACACAAGGGGTTTGTCTTTTTAAAGATTAAAATTAAAATAAATTAAAAATGTAGAGCAATAGCAAAATCATGATGGCTGTAGAAAAAAAGAGAAGAAGCCAATCAAAATTAAACAACAACAACTAAAACAAAACAAACCTATATTCTCACAATTGGAGAAAACCACCATGTTTACTTTGGTGTATAATATTTCAGAACAAAAAGTTTAATCACTGAAATATTTTCTATTCAAATGTACTGTGACAGAGCCAAAGAATAATTATTATGGTACAATATTTGTATTTAACTATCTATGTGATGTGTTCTTTAATCAGCAACAGATAACTTTTAAGTGGAAACTATCACTAGGAAATAATATCTGCATCAACATAGTTAAATGTTAAATGTGTTCTATAGTACTTTTAAGTATGAAGGCCAAAATAATCATTTTAATCACTGAATGCATATATATACATATAAGTATATTGGGTTAGCCAAAAAGTTCATTCAGATTTTTCTGTAAGATGTTATGGGAAAACCCAAATGAATTTTTGGCCAACCCAATATATATCTGCATATGTGTATATGTGCATATTTATGTATATATATATATGTGTGTGTGTATATATATATATACACACACACATATATATATGCATTGACTGTTTTGATTGTTTCCAGTTAACCTCCAAAAACATTAAGGTGAAACACTGCCTAGAAATAATCCAAGGACTCGACTGTTTCCTCCAGCTGTTGTGGTGTTTGCATTTTCTTTTTTAAAGATTTCCTTGAAGAATTAGAGCTAATACAACAACCGAAGCTAGAGAGCTGCCTGGGTGACCAGGGCTCTTCCACTTAGATACAGCATGCTTGATCCTGTTCTTCTTATGCAGACACTAGTGGGAGCTTTGCCTGTGTACAAAGCAGAGGAGCATATTTTCAAATTATTGTGAAGAGTTTCAGGGTTGTATGACAAGATAAAGTGGTATCAAGTTGTTTATTGCAAAATGCCCTCTCCAGGGTTTTAGCCAAAATCTTCACACTTCAGGTAGCTTCTCCAGCTTGCCAAGAGAGGAGGAGTTTCCCTCCAGCTGTGTGCTGCTTTTTTATGGTTGCTGCTGACAGTGGAAAATAATGTTTGTTTTTGAACTTCTCTCCTCAATATCACATCCCTAAGTCTTTTGGTTTTTCCTCTCCCCTCTTGGATTTAAATGGAACCAGATCTCTTTTAAACATTTTCCTTCTTTTATAAAATATATCTTTGATTACATAACATTGTGATAATATTGTTAAAAGTGAATCTAGTATAATATTTAATTCAAGTTGTCCTTGCTCTTACATCTCTTAATTTTATATGTTCTCTTTTCTGTCTGCATTCTTTTCTCCCTCCAATGTCCAACTCACTGACCTTGGGCATCTTCAGTTGGCCACAGAGGAGAAAAAAGCAGAGCACGTTTTAAACTGCTACTTGGTGTCTTAAAGACTCAGTTTCAGAGTTGACATTTCCTCTATTTCCACTCTTCGAGAATCATGCCAGTCTGATTAAACTAAGTGAGGTAAAGATACCTCTTCCTTAAGACCAACTCAGAAAATAAACAGTTAAATATAAACGTGCTCTTAATATCAAAGTTATTGGAGGTGTTGCTTGTCTCCCACATTCTCTTTCTGGGAAAATGATACCAGTGTCCATGAGGGATGACAGGAAGTGGCCTAGACTCACTGGATGAGGAACGCTGTTATACACATATTAAGTGATTTCCTTGGGCAGATGACATTTGGGATCCTGTGATATTCTACATCAGACCATTCAAGACAATAAGGTTTCAGAAGGAAACATTTATATTATCTGACATCTTTGCCTATCATGATGGTTCACTACCTCTGTATTATAAAATTTTCAACATTTCCCTGCCCACTTCTAAGAATGCCTTTTGGCATTTATTTATTAAATTAAGCTAAACAAAAATAATTTAATTTTTAGAGTTGATATTTTTGCATCTCTTTGAGTAATAGGAAATACATTGGTATTGTTCAAAATAAGAGTTGGAAAACATTTGGTCCTAACTTTCAATATATTTATTGTACTTTTGAGTGATTTACCAAAAACATTCATGTTTCAAGCCCAGCATTGGGCTAGGCACTTTTTGGTTTTAATTTATATTTCTCTAATACTGATGATGTTGACTAACTTATCATATAGTTACTTGTCATTCACATAGTATCTTTAGTGAAGTGTCTACTTAAATCTTTTGCCCATTTTTTAAATTGGGTATTATGCTTTCTTAGTATTGAGTTTTGAAATTCTTTAGAAATTCTGGAGACAAGTCCTTACTGATTTCGCAAATATTTTCTACCAGATGGTGTCTTGTCTTTTCATTTCTTTAATTGTGTCTTTCATAGAGCAGACATTTTAAATTTTGGTGAAGTCAAATTTGTCAATTTGTTCTTTTATGGATCATACTTTTAGAGTGGTATCTAAGAAATTTTGTCTAACTCAAGGTCATAAAGATTTAATCCTATATTTTCTTCTAAAAGCATTATAGAATTAATTTTAAGTTTTACATTTAGGTCTATGACACATTTTTTTTTTTTTTTTTAAATAAATTTATTTATTTATTTATTTATTTTTGGCTGTGTTAGGTCTTCGTTTCTGTGCGAGGGCTTTCTCTAGTTGTGGCGAGCGGGGGCCACTCTTCATCGCGGTGCACGGGCCTCTCACTGTCGCGGCCTCTCTTGTTGCGGAGCACAGGCTCCAGACGCGCAGGCTCAGTAGTTGTGGCTCACGGGCCTAGTTGCTCCGCAGCATGTGGGATCTTCCCAGACCAGGGCTCGAACCCGTGTGCCCTGCATTGGCAGGCAGATTCTCAACCACTGCGCCACCAGGGAAGCCCAATGACACATTTTGATATAATACAAACAAAATTATTTATAGTAACCCATGTTGTCATCATTTCCTATGATATGATTCCTTTGTGTAGATACAGGTGTACACCTGGCATCACTTTCTTTCTGTCTGAATGACTTCCTTTAATTTTTCTTATAGAGCAGATCTGCTAATGATAAATTTATTTAACATTTGTACATTTGAATAAGTATCTATTTTGCTTTTGTTTTTGAAAGACATTTTTGCTGGGTAAAGAATTCTAGGTTGACAGTTTTGGCTTTTTTTTTTTTTTTCAGTACTTTAAAGATATTATTGCTCTATGACTTGCAGTGTGCACTGTTTTCAATGAGATATTTGCTGCCTTATCTTTATTCCCCTTTACATAATGTATCTTTTTTCTCTGGTTCCTCCTCCTTTTGTTTTTCATTTTATTAGTGATTTTAAATAATTTGATATGATGTGCTGTGGTATAGTTTTCTTCAGGTTTCTTAGGCTTGGGATTTTTTGAGTTTCTTGAATCTGTGTGTTTATAATTTCTATCACTTTGGAAATTTTTATCTATTACTACTTCAAAAAATTTTAGTCCCCTAATCTCCCCTCTTTTGGGGACCCTAATTACATGTATATTCCATCACTTGAAATTGCCCCACAGCTCAATGATACTATTTTTTTCTAGTTCTTTTGTGTTCAACTTTGAATAGTTTCTACTACTATTTATTAAAGTTTACTAATTTTTCCTGCAATATTTGTATGAAGGATGAAGTAAAGTGATCATGGAACCCTGAAACCAGTCTTTCTCATTGTAATTAGAGAAAAAAAACATTGATCTTATTTGGAAAAAACAAATGTCTTTATTTTTGACAGGACATAAGATAGTAGGTATACAATAAAAGAGACTAACACAGATAGAATAAATAAATTAGGAGGTTGGGATTAGCATATACACACTACTATATATAAAACAGATAATCAACAAGGACCTACTGTATAGCACAGAGAACTCTATTCAATACTTTGTAATAACCTATGTGGCAAAAGAATCTGAAAAATAATAGATATATGTATATGTATATCTGAATGACTTTGTTGTGCACCTGAAACTAACACAACGTTGTAAATCAACTATACTCCAATATAAAATAAAAATTCAAAGAAAAAGAAGAATAGGAGACAAAATTATTTTATGAGTACATTGCACAAAACATATTTGTTCAGTGTATGGATGATCCAGAAAATACAGATAAACCAAAAAATTAAACTTATATAAATTCCAAGAAAAAAAAGATGATCACAGACATAAAAAAATAGGAGAGATGTTAATGCAGTGGGAGTTAAAATGAGTCTTGAAGAATAGAAAGTGTTTGGATTGTGAAGAAGAGAAAAGGCCTTTCTGACAGAGTAGTGTCAAGAAAAGCACAGAGTGAAGATTTCTTTCCTCTAGGCAAATGGGATTGAAAGGCAAAGGGCTGATTGGGCCCACACTAACAGTCAGGAAGAAGACAAACTTTATTTAATAATACCTCACATTTGAAGGCTTTTCCATTGATAATGCCCTTTCATATTGGTTGATCTTTTCATTTTATTTTCATAATAAATTGATTTAGATGGGTGTTATTACCACCAATTAATAGAGGAAAGTTAAAGACCTAGATTTGATAAATTATTTATGGTCACATAGTTAATTCATTAATTATTTCATATTAATTCATTAAAGTCCAGAGAAGACCCCATGCAAATCTATCATTTTTAACTTGTGCTCTTTTATTCAGATATGAGTGCTAAGGTAAAAGTCAAACTATAAATAAGGAATCATAAGTTGAATTGGGATATATCATAATCATTAATATAAGAATAAATAAAACCTAACTTCACGTTTTATATTTTCTGAATCTTATTATGAAGAAAATCGACCAATTGCTCACATTTAACTTATAGAACTGAAGTTACATATACAAATTAGAATAATAGTTGTAACAGGATACGTTATAGAATTTCAAATGTCTTCTTATAAAGGAAGCTACATTAAATAATGTAGTTGTTAAATAATTAAATAGTGTAGTTTGCTCTTGCTCTTCAGCTGTCCTCAATTATTATTGTTCTTTTGGCATAGTGTTTCTGGTAACTTTTTTTCTTTTACTGAATGGCCAGTAAAGGGAAGGAAAAAAGAAACTAAGGCTCTTGGTCATTAAGTGTCATGAAATCAATATGAAGATATCCTCTGGCAGATTAATGTGAAATGAATTAAAACTAAAGCCTTCATGATGTGAATGTGTATGTGTGTGTATCCTGCACAATTCAGAGCCGACATAGTTCAAAGATGAATAGCATTTCTTATTATTTCTATTTTAGTAATTGATTGAAGTAGTGAAGAATATTAAAATCACTAGCAAAAGTTAGCTGAACAAATGTTTTACATGTTTAGTAAAAGATATATTAATCTCATCACACAGGAGCTATCACTGTTACAACTAACCCTGGAGCCATAAAATGAGCTGTAAAATGGATTTGATTTTACAATATTACAAGTTCTGTCATTATGGCTAAGATTAACTATATAGCCTGATAAAGGTCTATTGCAGTGATGTCGCAGGCAGGAAACTGCTTGGTAATTACAGCTGACTTACTGGAAATAAAAGGGCAGAAAAAGGGCACCTTTGAGTAATTATCTGTAATATTTAGAAAGACAAATGATTTGAGCAAGGTAATAGAGAATAACTATTTCATAGTGATAGATGATAGAAAGGGTTAAGTCCTAAGTAAGTTAGAGGCTTTAATGGTGGAATAAACTTAGAATTTATTTTGGTCCAATTGAGTGATCATCTAGAGCCTATCTGAGCTGAGTGATTTTACTCTGTGCCCTCTACAAAATGGGATACTCTACCATAATGATGGAATGTGCAAATCTGAAGTTTGCATTGCACTGTAGCTCTTTGAGATTCAGGCCTTCCTTGTTGATTTTTATTTCATTTATTGCAGGGTGAATACATGTATTCAGCTCCAACAATAATCAAATCTGTATGTCTTTTCTGGTGGCATTTTTGTCTGTTCAAGCACTGTTTATGATAATTAAGTGATATATTAACTTTTCCAGGCTATTCTATGCCACATAAAGCATCATAGATTGAATTGACTAAATTGTTTTTTCAGAACTGAACTAGGCATACCATATCCACTCTTGGCCCTCAGCATGCTTCTTAGATTTGTTATCTATAAAATAATGTCACTAACCCAATGGTTTTCTTGGCAAAAGTCTAGATGTGACACCATTTATTTCGTCCCTTTGGCAAGGACAAACTGGGAAATGATTGTTAGTACATACTCTTTCATTTCATTCATTTGAAGGTTAGGAACTGGCAAAACTAATCCATGGTGAAGGCAAATAGTGATTACCTCTGGGAGTAAAAACTATTGACTTGGAAGAGGCACAAAGAGCTATCCATGTGTTAGAACTGTTCTATATCTTGATGTGGAAGTTGATTATATAGTGTATGTGTAAAAATTTATTTACACATATACTATGCAGACATAATTTATGTAACTTACTGTGTAAATGGCATCCTGAAATTTATGCAATTTATTGTATATATAGTATACTGAAATAAATATATTTTATAAGTATAACCTACAATAAATATAACAATGATATACACACGCACACATATATACTGAATGATTCACCAAGAACAACATCAAATTATATATGACAAATGTTTAGAAATACCACAATAAGTTGGTAGAAACTCATATTTATACTGTAGAACATAGCATTCCCCTACATAGCACTGTAAAATATGGGGTAATGACAGATACGTTGCATTGAAATTGTGTCAGGAGGACAAATAAATGTGTAAGTAATATCTGCTAATAAATACAAGATAATGTCAAATTCCAATCATTGCAATAAAGCCACACCAGAAAGAGGAAGAGACGTGATTTTCACAATTATACGTTAATAGGGTACACTTAGAGAATACAGTTGAATCAATTTAAAAGTCCTAAGAAGAATTTGGTAAGGTAATAAAATGTAAGAAATTATTTTTCTTATAAGAAAGTAACTATATAGATATATAGGTACTTTAAAAATATTTTATTTATTAGTTAAAACATAAAATGGAAAAACATAAGATTAATTTGAAATAACACCAAAAATATATGAATATGAGAATAATCTAAACTAGGAATAATATTCAAGATTATGAGAACACTATAATTTCTTTCTGAAAGATATAAAAATATGAGTTGATTTGATGGAAAGATTTATTGTATTTCTGGACAGAAAGAGTTAGTTAAAAGATTCTTTAAAGTTTTTAAGATTTTGCTTCTTTCTGATTATTACTATATAGAAAATATTAAAAATGAATAAAAATAACATGTCATTTAGGAGTATGCTTTTATTAGTTCTTTAAATTATGTTCATATGTGAGTACTTTTTATTTATGAGATTTAAATCATAAGTCATGAAATATAACCATATTCTCTTTCTTTCAAATAATATTATGAGCAATTTCCTATATCATTAAAAAGTTCAGAGAACATTTTTAGTGCAAAACAAAATTACATTTAGTGAACCATTCATAATTCACTTAACCATTTTATCAATGTGTACATCATATTAGGACATTTTCTATAAATGGAAATACGGGAATAAAGGTAAATATGTTCATTCTTCCTATAACTGATTCTTAGGTTTAATATAATCCCAACTAAAATTCCAGTAAGATCAGAGATAGTAAATAATATTTCTAAATTCATGTAAAAAAAAATGAAAAAACATTAGAAAATATTGAGAAATTAAAAAACAATGGGAAAAGACTTCCCCTATTGTATCAATAATTACAGAAAAGACATGTTTTTAAATGAAAAAAGAAATGCATAAGTGATATATGCAGATGAATAGCTATATATAGAAAGATAGATATTTCTATTTAAAAAATGAAACATAAATTTTAGCAAAATAGTCAATTGACTATAAGTAGGGGAAATATTTACAATGTAAGAACACATTTATGTTCATAGAAAGACCTTTAACAAATGCATTAACAACAAGAAAAAAGAGTTGTCATGAAAAATGACAGGATATTATGGGTCACTCCCAAAAGGGCAGAACAAAATGGGTTATAAAGACATAAAAATCATCAAGGAGCAAATGCAAATGGCCAGAAACATTTGGAAAATATTTAAAATTTCTATTAAGGAGGGAACCACAATTTAAGGGCAAAATTGCACTTTACACCCATCAGTTTGAGAAAAATTTTAAAGATAACTACTGTTAGTGGAAATGCAGGGATAAGGTTACTCTTATGCAATACTGATGGCCAAGTTAATTTTTACACCAACATTTTTCTAGAAACAAAATATTGAGAGTGAATGCCTGTGGATAAAGGAATAGAGTAAACAGTAGTACACTCATACTGTAGACTACTCCGTAAACGTTCAGGGATCTTTAAGATCTACACCAGTTCACCCAAATAGAGGGATACAGAGTACCTACAAAAATATCCATTCAATGGTTTTTAAAAATGTAAAAACAGCAACTATAATGCCCAGCTGTCCTGGCTTGAAATTGTAAAACATGTTTAATTTTCCTAAGAGTTCCAAGCCCCTGGTGAATTCTCAACTTCCTTGCTGCTGCATACAATGGAGGATGGCACTTGCCAACAGAAAATAAGATACATGTCCATTAAGATTTCCAAAGAAAATATTTTGAATTGAGTTTCAAAATGGTTTTTATGGAGTCAATAAACTTAACTTGCTCATTGTATATTGTCTGATATATATATTTAAAAATGAGATATCTTTAGCTTCTACAGTACAAAGTAAGTTACAGTTTCTTTAGACACATATCAAGTAGATTCCTCTGAAAATGGGTTTGATATTATTCACTTAATTCTACACTTAGTATTTTCCAGTTTTCACAATTGCACCGAGAGTGAGTAATGTTTAGCTAATCAGTTCACGTTCAGTTATAAGGTTTGAGATTTAAATTCAGAAATCCTTCAAAATCCTGGACAAAGACTTCTTATCCTTGCTTCACCTTTTGCTGCTTGCTCATATGACTTTTAGCAAAAGCCTCCAGCTTAGCAGAGTGAAGGCTTGGGGACATTGGGTCTGTGGCATACAAGGGCTGGGTCGGGGTGGGGAGTGGAGAGTCTGGAAAGATTCACACCACAGTTTATTAGTGGTTTCCTTTGAATGGTGACCTCACAGATGATTTTAACTTTGTCTTTATAATTTTCTATATTCTTTTAATATTGGGCAAAATTGGGCATTACTGCTATTATCATACAATGAAAAGGAGAGGCATTTTCAGTAATAACAGCAGCAACAAAAAAACACGTCCTAAAGACCTAAGCATTCTTGGGGTTGGGAGTTGGTCAAAAATGTTGGCTGTAAGTGGTGTAGCTGTTAATATGGATAAAGCAATCTGGTCAACAGGCCTAACCCCACTCTTTCTTCCTTCTCTTTTATCCCTTTCTTCCTTCTCTTTTATCTGACAAGAGAAATCATATTCTCCACTTTAAATAATTTTTGCTTACGTACATTCGCTCTTTGGCACTTTGGATAGAAAAGAGCAGTTCAGCAATGTTCAACTTGAAGTCTAATAAAGAATGGGAGATCCCAAATTATTCTTGGAGTTGGTTAATTCCTGACATTATTATCGGTTTAATCATACATTCTTTTTTGTTTTGAGTAGAGGAGTGATGTTAATGATTTAAATGTGTGTTTGGTTAGGCTCATGGGTTGGAACCTGTCATATTGCTAACAGCACAATTTTGGATGTGAGTTCTGAGCCTTGGTATCGAGTCAGAGTACAGAGATCATTTTCATTTCTGTTAATGTGGTCAACTTTGTGATAGTATGCAATGAGATTTTTAATTATTGCACTCTCTCCCCAGTGTTGTATCACTGCAATGTCCTTGTCTTAGCACCATATTGACAGCCTCATAATAGAGAGGAATAAAAACTCTCAGGCACATGGCTTTGGTAGTAATTAAATGGCAGCACATTTCAAAGCTATGGATATTTAATGTCACCAAAGTATCAGTTTCACATTTGGTTCAATACTGTGTGTGGGAATTAAATGCAGAACAGTGTGTTATCACTGCTTAATCATGTAAATCGTATTCACATGTTAGGCCTCTGTTCTTAATTGAATTTTTGCTTCTTTATTTAGAAACAAAGATTTCTTGATAAAGTTTAAATGGTTTTAAGCAGAAGCATATTTTAAGAAATTAATTTTCATATTTTCTTGACTGGTACTCAGTTTTAAGTGAATGTCACAGTGTGTGGTGCGACAAAGCTGCACATTTTATCTTTATTCTGGAGGTATAGCACAAAGCTGATGAGCAAAGCTGATGCTGGAAAAATACTCGTGGAGATATCTATGGCAGTACTGTACTTTCATTTTGATTTTTTTTTATCCTAAAATGATTTATAAACACCTGAAATTAATACAAATGGGAACAAAACATTTTTGTAGCTATGCTAATCATTACTGTATCAGCCATTAACTTCAAATGTATCTCCTATGTCTAAGTAATAGAAAACACTGAGATGTTTAGGTCTTTTAGGCAACAATGGTTTTAGTTCAGTTGCATCTAAAAGGCATTTCTTAGGACTTACTAAAATTATCTACTATAGAACTTACTTTAACGTAAGTGATGAGAAACTTTCTGTTCCTGAAATTATATATTTTGCTTCTCGATCATTTACATCAATGAACTGTGAAGACATTATCAATTGGACTTCTGAAATTCTTTTAGAAAATAATTATTATCTTACACCAAAGATGCTGCAGAAATTATTAAGAATGACAGGCTGAATATTTTACAAGAGTCCAGGATTTTGAGGGATTTCTGAATTCAATTCCCAAATCTTATAACTGACCATGCAGTTATTAGCTAAATATCACTTATTCTCAGTGCAAATGTGAAAACTGAAAAATATGAAGTATAGAATTAAATGGATAATATCAAACCCATTTTTAGACGAATCTATTTGATAGGTGTCTAAAGAAATCAGAACCAATTTAGGACCTACTTCTTTTAATAAATTCATTTGAATGAATCCATGTATTATCCAAGATTTTCAATTCAGAAGCCATCTTCATCCATGGTATCTTTGAGCTATGTTAATTTCTTTCTTATAGATCTGCCTTTTCTGCTAGACTGAGAGCTTTTTATAAGCAGTAACTTTCTCAATTACTTACATGCTCTAAGCACTTATTTTATAGTACTTTATTAACAACTCCCTGGCTCTAACACAAAATGGCTTGACCATTCTTTAGTGACTAAACTCCTAGGCACAGGAAGTTTAAAGATCCTTTAGAGCTTCAGGACCTTTCCAAGAAGCAACCACAGGAGCAATAACAACCAAACCAAACCAAGTGAAACCAGACCATCTGTATTCTATTATCCTCAATCCTCAGAAAAGTGGCTGCCTCATAAGTCCAGGATAAAAAGGGGGATCTTGGTTGGTTCTTTAGAAATTATAAACTTTTACTTCTAGATAACCTGAAGGCAATGTTGGTAGAGAGAGTAGTTGAGTTTTTTTTTTAAGTCAAATTAAATTTAAGGGAATTTGGAGATATTCAGGAGGAGATGGCAAGTTTAATTACAAGTGTGGTGCACAGGAGAGAGGGCTGGGCTGGACGTAACAGATTCGGTTATTATATGAGCCTTAAACATACTTTATTTGTACTCTTAAAAATGTGTATGTGTTTTGGTAGATGGACCTTGCCTAGCATATGCAATTACTATAACTACTATGTTTACCTGCTTCATTTCAGGATAGAAATAGTGATAATACAAACATTTCCTAAGGAATAAACATATTATTTAAGAAGCAAATACCTAAATCTAGTCATTTGAGTTAGTCATTTCTCACGAACTCTTGTTACTCGTTATGCTGAATATAATGTTACCTAGATGAAACCTCATACAAAGGTTAAAAGTCCCCCCAGATACAAGTGTATAATTCTCCACCAGAGAAAGAAAACACTGTTAGACCAAATCCATTTGTCCTTGAGTTTTAGAGATGCAGAAGTTATCACCTATGTGCAGAGCAGACAGTGAGTTAGGAAAGGCACCTCCCGCAAAGCCCAGCAGAATCACTGCCAACATAATCAAAAAAGCAATAGCTCTTTTCCCATGCCTTGGTATTCCTAGTACTCGAATTTAAAGGCCTGTCACCTGTACCTTCCTCTTAAGTCCTGGATTTATCATTTCAGGCACCTTCACATCCAAACTTGTGGGAGTGAGGTCAAAATGCGGAAGCTTTTCCTTTCAATAGTCAGTGATAGAGTTATTATTTAAAATGCACTAATGCAGTAGAGAATTTGTGTGGACACATACACAGTACACGTTTATTCAGAAAATTGTTTTGCACAGCAGACAAGACAGGGTTAGTAGTTCAGTAGCTCAGGAAAAGGCATACTATCAGATTCTTTGTATTTATTTCAAGGGTTTAAAGTGTAAAAAGTCACCTGTCTCCAAGAATTTTTCTTTGGGGGAAGTGATGACTAAAATGGGAAGACTCATTACCTTTACTGTAGGCATTGGGGGTGATCTTGATCAAAAGAAATGGAATTATGATAAGGGTCCTCTCTGAAGTATGTAATGATTCATTTATTAAGTTATTAAAAATGTTTTAAACACAAGTCAACAGTATAACCTAATCACTTAATAATTAAGCACATTTTTAATGTTTTATTTATTTATGGTTCCTTCATTCTAGAAATAAGTTGAGACAGTGGACTTGTCATATCTAAACTACATATGAGAACATGTCGATCTGTCTCTTTAAAGTAGTCGAATATTTTTGTTTTGGGGGATTATAATACCTTGTATGGGGTATTTATTTAATGAGAATTAAATAAGAGGATGAGTATAAAACACCCAGCATAGAGTCTCAGATATAATGTGCTAAAAATGGTAGCTCTTAAGATGATGATAAAAACAATTACATTCAGTGAGAATTTATTACATCCTGCTTTCATAAGAATCTATTTTTCCTGAGTCTTTAAGGATATAAATAGCTATTAGAATAATCATTATACAAACTAAAGAAAGTTAGTATGTCGCCTTGAGGCAGTTGTGTAATTATGCAGTTGTATTGTACAGGATGAGTCAAGAACTGTTGCAACGAAAGCTATGGTGCTGGAAAGGGTTTTGTAATACTTGGGTTAGAAATTAAAGATTAATAAAATCAATGTGAACATATTAATCATAAGGAAATTTCTTACTTTAGTCTATTATAAAGGGAAAACAAAACAAACAAAACTTTAGGTACTCAAATTCTTATGACATTTACAGAAGAAGTGGGCATAGGCCCTGGCCACAAAGCCAGAAATAGATTGTGTGTTAGGTCTGTTGGAACTGAACAAATATTCCTTTCCCATTGCTCTCAAAACAAGGAAAAGGTCCCTGTCAGAAAACTAACACTCTATTACTGTCCAGGTAGACCTTGTCCTTATAAACAAAACCTATTATAGAATCTTGCAGTTAGTGAGAGCTTAAGTCTAAATAGATCTCTGACCTACCTAGGAGATTAAATGGCATATAAAACAGCATTGAGATTAAATAATTTCAAAATGGACACATCACAAAGAACACTGAACTCTCTCAATGGCTCCATGTAATTATTTATATCGAAAGCCTGTGGTGAATACTTTAGAATCAGGAACTTGTGTCAACCTTTACTGAAAGCCTTCTCTATTCAGTGTGAGCGGACAGAGCCCCTGCCGTCCAGAATCTCACAGGCCATATGAGGAGCTGACGGAGAATTCTGACCTCTCACTTCCAAGGAAGCAACGTGGATGGTAGGGAGGGCACGTTACCTGTCGAGTATCGCGCAATTAATTCCTGGCAGATCCAGTTTAAATCTCAATTGTATTAATTACATGAACACCTAGAATGTCCCCCCAAACTCTCAGTTTTACGTAGTACTGCTACTGCATTTGGGTCCAAAGTGTTCTTGGGTTCTGGTTGACTTTTATTTTTTAAATAATGTAAACTATGCTTTTTAAAGTTAAGTTGAAGATAAAAACAATTTTCTTGAAAAGTAAGGAATGAAGTCATGAGAAGCGATTTCCCCCCAGCTCTCCATAGCCTAATGATGCTAGCGGGCAAATAATTCCACCCCAGAGTGTAGATTTCTGAGCCCACTCTCATCTTCCAGTCATCTGCAACTCCCCCATTCCCCATAATGGGACACACACACACTGTGTCCTTATAATTATAAATGCCTTATAAGTTATAAGTATCTAGCATGCACATACATATTGGACACAATACAATGGGCTCTATTTGTAAATTGTTACAGAATATAAAGAATTAAATTATTGAATTGGTAATGTACACGGGTAAGAAAATTCAAATAGCAAATTCAGACAGACATTTCACCTTCTTGCCTCTGTTGTTTTTAATGGCAGACCAAGACACTAGGCACATCATTCTCAGAAACACTCTTCACCCATTTCTCTAGGGACCAACTTCTCTATGGCTAGTGATTTTTCTCAAATACATCAGCATACTGATTTCATTTATTTTCTTATTTCATTTAGTACGAGCATGGATCTGAAAAGAAGAGAAGGCTGTTAAAATATTTTAAGAAGCTGATAAAATGTGTTATTTTAAGTTTCCTCATAAATGTTATTTTTAACCATTTAACAACCATTTCGTAATAAGGCATATCAGTGCATCCACAGTGACTGAGCTGGTTTATCAGATCGGTAAATATGCTCTTCTAACAATGTCTACTTTGGGTTTTAGCTGTCTGCCTGCTTCCATTTTTATATGTTAATCTAGTGTGGATGAATGAATAATATGAAGTTTCTCTAGTGTGTCAAGGAAATTATGCCAGTGTTAGCAATGATCTCTGTAGAGCACTATGGTGATACAGGTTGCATAATGAAGAACTGGTATAGATGAATTATGACTAGATGTGATTTTACTCTCGAGTTCAAGGGGCATACATATGTTTTAATATCCATATTTTAATGATTATGAACCTTTGCAATCTGTTGCTCACATTTATCATGTGTGAAAATCAGGTTAGGTTTTTTTTAATTTTATTTACTTATTTATTTATTTATGGCTGTGTTGGGTCTTCGTTTCTGTGCGAGGGCTTTCTCTAGTTGCAGCAAGTGGGGACCACTCTTCATCGCGGTGCACGGGCCTCTCACTATCGCGGTCTCTCTTGTTGCGCAGCACAGGCTCCAGACGTGCAGGCTCAGTAATTGTGGCTCACGGGCCTAGTTGCTCCGCGGCATGTGGGATCTTCCCAGACCAGGGCTCGAACCCGTGTCCCCTGCATTGGCAGGCAGACTCTCAACCACTGGGCCACCAGGGAAGCCCATCAAGTTAGTTTTAATTATGGATATGTGAGAAAAAGAGTTGGTTAGGAAAATGGAAAAATCAGGAAACCAGTGGAAATATTTTATTTTTTCTCTCAACAGTGAGAATGGGAAGAAAATATGTGATAGTAAATTGAATACGTGTAAATACTTTCACATAGTAGTGTAAACAGATTTCCATTAATGTCTTTGATTTATGATAGCTAAAAATATTTTGGGGGGAATATGAATTAGTGACTTTTTTTAAATTAAAAATTGTGCCACCATGTTTAATATCAATCTTACCACCTATGTTTTAATATTAACATTTTCAATTTTAAAATGTATATCACACCATTAAGATATGTACTTACTATGGAACCAAACTGTTCTTAGAGAGGAAAAAGAAAAGTTTTACCCTCACAAACTTCTGTCCATGGTAACAAGCAAGTACAAGTTTGTGGGAGAAAGAAACGTTAAAGTCAGTATTTCTGGAGTAAAAATGAGGACTTTGGGGAAGCTTCTTTAATTACACTAGAAATACTTTCAAAAACTTCCTAAGGAGAAAGAAAACCTAAGAAGTTTGCAACATATCAATTACTATACCAGTGCATAGCTTCCCATTTGTCAATCGAATTCCCCATCCGATATTTGCCCTTATATTTGAAAACTTACTAAGACATTTTATACTCTAGTATTTTAACAGAACATTTAGTACCTGATAGACTTACAGGATTGAAAGAATCATTGCTCTATATTTTTATACAAATAAAGTATTAAGCGAATGTGTAGTCAGTGTCACTTATAATTTATGAAGTATTTTTAATAGTGTGTCTAAGAAAAACATATACAATATTACATTACTTAAATATAAGTTGCTCTAAAATACCTTTTAAAATTCAACAAAAATTTTAGTGACCATTATGTCCCTGTACCCAAAGACTTTGTAATCTATTTGGGAAAACAGACACAACAACAACAACAAAAATGTACATATTACACTAGGTAATATGTTATAGGTACTGTAATAAAAACATACAAATATTGTGGTTTCGCCAGTGCAGAAGAGGTTAATGCTAATAGTTATAGAAGTCTAATTTATAATTCCAAGATGCCTTAAGCATGACTTTTATATGTAGGATACAAAGCCATGAGTTTTTCATTAACGTGGGCCCAACTATTTAATAGTTTCTGATTAATTTACACAAATTCTATAAAATTAGTTTTATTTTTATCATTTTTAAAATAGAAAATACATCAGTACATATATTCTTATTGTTAGGATTTTTTTTGTTCCTTTTCTTCCTCACTAGGGACACAAAATAGGGTAAGATAGCTCAGAAATTATAGAGTCAACCAAAGATCTCCACTGTCTTTACATGATTCAACCCAATCTCTACTCCTCTGGTCAGTACTCCATTAGAAGAAAATCATGAAATCATAGATCATTTCACTCAGTATGTACTGCTTCTCATCTATGTAGCAGAGAGGATTTATATACCAGAAAACCTTTGGTGAAAATTTCACTTAACCTCACAGCAGCAGTCAGTTGAATTAGACCTTCAAACAGTAGAGTTATAACATGGTCAGAGAAGAAATCTCTAGAGAAGATTCGTAAATGTTTCAAATTTATCTTTATAAAGGGCTACAAAGTTGAGAAAGGATTCAGGGCAACAAAAACACAGCTCAACTGTGATTCACACCAACCTTGCAAATTATACAGGGACAGAACTGGGTAAGAAGAAGACCAGAGGGTATACCCTGTTTGAACACCACTTCCCCGCGCTGACAGAGCTTTTATAATGGAAAGCAGACCCTCTGGAGAAGAAAAATGGCTGGCTCACAGATGACAGAATCAGGGACAACTTGGAAGGGACTACAGCAAAGGTGTCTGATCTCCTGCTTCTGTACTGATTTAGAGGAAATAAAGATCTCACAGTGTTCTAGCTTTCTAAGGCAAGCTCAAAGCTATGTTGTATGTGTATTTAAAACTTATAGAAAAGACTAGCTGTACAAATGACTCCCTTCTTCATCTGTTAGATTCTTAGGAGGTAGAAACAAGATGCCCTTAAGGTTTTTTCAGGCATAAAATAAGAAGCATATGATAACACATTTTTGCAAGTGCTATAAATTAGAAATAAAGGGTATCATAAGAGATTGAAATGGGGGGTTGGTTTAATCTGGGAAGTTGCAGACCTTCTCTAAGTAAATGATATTAAAATAAATATCTCAAAAATGAGAAGTTATTCAGGTGAAGAGTGAGGGCAAGACTATACCAGGCCAACCTCACCTAAATGAATTACAGGAGGCCCATGTGACTGAAACATGGAGGGTAAGAAATAGGACATGAAATGAGTCTTGGGAATGAAGCAGGGGACAGTGTGCGTAACGTCTGACAGCTACGGTAAGGATTTTGAAATTTTTTAATACTAAGATCAATAGGATTGTATTGAAGAGTTTTATAAGAGGACTGATATGAAAAGATTTTCTTTTAGAAAGCATACTCTTACTGCTTAGTGGAGAATGAATTGGGGTGAATAAGAGAGGAAACAGTACAGTTAGAACATGAGACATTTTCCTTCCTTCTTGCTAGAAGAACTTTGATTTTGTCTAGGGCAGCAATTGTCCCGTCTTCCTTGTACTAATAGGCAGCCATTATACACAGTCCTAGCCAAAGAGACATGGGTACAAGTTGCTGAGTGAAACATTTGTGGAAACTTTATAACATGGAAGGTTAGACTTAGCGAGCACATTAAAAAAAAAAAAAAGCACTTTTTGTTCTTTAGTCTCCCTCTTTTTCCTAATAGAAGGTAGACATGATTCATGAAGCTCATGCCCATGAACTAGCCATAAGGTTAAAAATCTCAGTATGGCAGATCAAAGAATGACAAACAGGTAGAAGCAGCCTGGATTCCTGATGGCATCAGGGAACTACTATATGAGCCCTGGGCTGCCTACCTCTGGGTTCTTTATTTTGTGAGAAAAATAACCCCGTAATGAGTTTAAGCCACTGTTTAGTAGAGGTGCATATTACAAGCAGCCAAACAAAATCCTAATTGATGCAGAATTTGGTAATAAGAGTTAGATGCTGAAAACAACAGAACCAAAAATGTGAAATTGGCTTAGTGTATGTATCTAGTCAAAAATACCTAGAGTCATTTTTTATTTTTTATTTATTTTTGCCTTAATGAGACCCTGACTGATATAGTACTTGGGTCTAAGAGCTATCCCAGGAAACTAAATCTTGATGATTGAAATTTGGGACCTTTTGTCTAATTGGATTTGAATGCATTCCATTACGAATGGAAAATGTGATAATGACATCCTATGGCATACTGTGGCAAAAAATTTTTTTAATTATTATCTGTGACTTTCAGAGGTGAAGTAAGTGCCAATTGATAGCAGGGCTTTGGTAAATAGGGTAGTTGCTACGATGGTGAAAATGAATTCCTTAAACACTCAAGTGACATGGTTGCTTTTGTCTGCACTGGAGAGTTCTCAGAAAGAGCACGATAAACTCAAGGCTTTACATTCTCAGTTTAAGTCAAAGAACCAGAGAGTTTCTATGATGGCTTAAGGAAGGGGTTTGTGAGTTTTTCTGTAAAGGCCTAGATGGTAAACATTCTAGGCTTCAAGGACCACGTGGTGGACTCCATCATAACTACTCAACTCTGCTATTATCACATGAAAGCAGCCATAGATAACGCATAAACAGATGAGCACGTCAGTTAAACTTTATTTGCGAAAACAGGTGGCAGGAGACATGATATGGTGTATTATACTATAAAGTCTAAAATCAGATGTGAGGTTTGAACTCATGGCGTTACGGACTCAGCATGTTTCCCTCTTCAGAGGACTCTGTAGCTTCGTTAACACGCAGACATGTGAAATTCAATCATCGCGCTTGCTCCAGCATATTCCAAAGGTCCCTACCACCAGGAGTGGTGCACTCTTACAAGAAGGACAGTGTCCATGGTGTCAAAAGTATCCTTATGAGAGGATGTTTTATACCGTGCTGATCTCAGCAGAGGAATTTCTGGGGGAGTTTTGGCGTTTGGGGATTAGAGATCAGAGAAGACTTCCTGTAGGAAGTGGCATTTGAAGTGAGCTCTGAGAGATGAGTAGAAATTACTTTGGGTAAAAAACAGCATGTGTGAAGGCCATGAAGGGGGAAGGAGCCTGTAGTGTTGAAGGAGCTGAAGGTGACTGGGAGAGCTGAGCTGTTTATTTGATTTCTGGTGCACTTCAGGCACTTTGGTCAGGGTACCAAGGAACTTGCATAGCACTTAAAATTAATCATATGTGTATGTACATGTGTGTATATACATACACACACACACACTTCACTTTGATTATTCTTCTGTTCATTCTTGTTTTTCATCACAGATCTCTTCATTTACAGTTCAGTGTCTTTCATTAATTATGGGCAGGAGCCTACCAGCCATTTGCCACCCTCTGATGAAGTGCTTGGCATGTGCTCTGGTTGGTTAGATGCTAAATATTTATAATAGCCTGCCTGATGATTGAGACCTTTTTCATTTGTGCTTTGGTTAAATTATGTTTATTTCTGTATCATTATGTTTGAATCTTGTGTAAACTTATTAACTATTAAGTACACTTATTAATTAAAGCAGTATGAGTTTCATTGGCTAAGTATAACATAATTATTACTGAGCCAAATACCTTTTAACAATACAATATGTGGTTATCATTGTAAATATCTAAATGATAAATGCATTCTTAGCTTTTTGGAGTACTTTCCACCTGCTACTGTAAGCACTTTATGTGTGTTATTTGCTTTTATCTTCAAAACAACCCTATGAAGAAGGTACAGTTTTTATCCTCATTTCACAGATGAGAATAAGAGAGACACAGAGATGTGAGGCACCATCCTGAAGGTCACACAACTGTAATTAGTCATAGAGTAGAAACAGGATCTGAACCCAGCTACTTTAGCTCTCACTCTCATACTATATAGTCATTTTATAAACTTTTAACTCCTCATTTAGCTATAATTGCATTTTATGATTTTATAGCTAGGATTTGGCAAATCAGATTAATCACCTTGGGAATAATTGTTCTCCATGTCTTTCTCATGGAAACCGCCACAGATAATTGGTTCTGTTCCTCCCATTCCCATTTATCTACAACTTGTGAATTGTTTCCACTTCCATGTTTCTTTTTATCCTTATTTTGTGTGTATAAAGTATTTGCGCAAAAGAGTAATACGTCCCTGTGTAGGTCTATTTAAATTGACCTCAAATCTAAAAGGTTGCAAGATGCACATAAAAATGCGTCTGAAAAAAAGAGTTAAGATTTTACATAGTGTCACCCAAGGAGCCAAGAGCAGAACTCAGGTAGACAAAGAGATCTTATTGGGTTCTACCCAACAAGAAAGTGGCTGTGATTATCTGTAGTGATATAAATGAAATTGAGAATGAAATGTTTTGATTTACAAAATACTTGGATATTTGCCTTGAAGATTTCTATAGTTATTATATAAATCACTATTTCAGGGTGTATGTGTGTGCACTTGTGTGTATACGTAAATACTCTACCTGTCAAAATTGGTTTAAAAAATGGTTAAAAATTACTAGAAAGTTATTGGATGTGGGTTGAGGGAAATAATGGAATTAAAACCAATATGTGCAATTATTCAAATGAGCAGGTGTCTTTTATGAGAGGAATCTTGCAAAATCCAAAAAAATAACCATGGTACAAAATACAGTCCTACAAAAATTATTCACATGAACTTTTTTGGATAAAATTTTGAAAGTCTCAGTGACTCTAGTATAAATTTATTTGAATTTTCTGGCACCATTAGCCAGCTTTTGAAAGAAAAATATATTACCAGTATGATAGGTATTTCATTTATACACAGACTATTAAAACCATTTGAGTTCATCTCAAAGTTTCCTGTAACAAAAGTTAATGATGCTAGTGTTCACAAACAAAGAATGTTTAAAAAGCAGTTCTGAGTAAATGCTCAAAACTACCTGCATATATTGTCTGTCATGGCTTATACCTACCAATAGTAAAAGATTCTATTTAAGTCATTCTGAGTTTTTTTCTTATATATTTTCTGCTACTTTCTCCTTCTCTCCTTTTTTTCTCTTCTATCTTCTCCTTTTTGCTTTTCTCACTTTTCCTTTTTCCAGAAAGCTGATGCTGAAATGATTATGATACAGGAGATTTCCTGGGCCTGTCACCTTTAGCTGGCCAAGGGGCAAAAAGAAAAAGGAAAATCTTGAATTTCAAACAACCATGTACATTGAACACATTTTTGGTATGAAATCTTAGGCTGAAAGAACAGAAATCTTTGTTACACAATATAGGATGACTTTGTTATACTATTTCTTGTGCACCTATTACCAGATGGATGATGATGATACCTTCAATTATAAAATTGGAAAGAAGAAAAAGAAGAAGAAACTATTGTACAAAAAAGAAACTATTGCACAAAGAAGAAACTATTGTAACTGTTAGGGCCAGCTGCTTATGCCTTAGTCAGCATAAGGCAAGGGAATATCTATAGCAACTTGGAGGAAAGTGTGACTCTCTCACTTTTTTCTATCCTTTTTCTGGATTATCTATATTCTTTAATACCGAAGACTGGCTTTCTCCAAAGAGGATAAACCAATAGCATCAACAAATCTGAGCCTATTTAGGGACTTTGGCTACTAGAGAGGGCACCAGTCTTTCTTTTGATAGTTCCAGTTCAAAGCTACATTTTGTCTAAATTGAATCAGGTGACTATCACATAACCAAAGGGGTTAGAATTACAAAACACAGAGAAGAGTCTCAGAATACCCTGTCTATGTCTCAGGGCCCTGGCAGAGAAAGGGGAATTGCTGTGAGCTTGTAACAGAGAAGAGCAACTCTGACTCCATACTGGATCTCTTTCTTTAGCTCTAACCTTTGTGCTCTGTTGCTTGTGCTTAGTCATGCTGTCTCTGCACCTTTGTAAAGGAATATTGCTATGGCCTGAAATAAACATAATAGCCCTTTCTCAACTTCTGCCTCCCAGGCTTGACCTTTAAAGGTATAGCACTTTTCATTCATATAGAGATAAAAAGTTTCAGAACACATAATATCATTTGTCTTGTTGGTGGTTCACAGGAATATCTTGAACAGAACTACATAGACAGCTGCAAGAACAAAGGATTATCACATCCCCTCTGGGGTCTTATGGGCACAAAGAAGTTTGCAATGCCCTGCCACACCCCCTTCCCCTTTTAGTATAAAAGAAGGCTGAATTCTCACTTGGGTAAGATGGTTATTTGGGACATATACACTAGTCTGCCATCTTCTCAGTCTACAGGCTTTCGAAATAAAGTCTCTATTCCTTGCCCCGACACCTGGTCTCTTGATTTATTGGCCTGTCATGCAGCCAGCAGTAGGAGCATGGACTTGGTAACAAGTGGTTGAGGTACCACTCCATTGGGACTCCACTGCACTCTTCTTCCTTGCTTTCTTAATTATGATTTAATTTTTTTTCTGGCCTACTTTTTCAAGAGGGTTATGTGAGTAGTATTACTATATTTTGTGAAACCTTGAGCATTTTTGAATGTCCTTCAACTACCTCAGCACAAAAGTGCTGCTTACTACTCTGAAAGTCTTAGTAGGTTCATACCATGAAAACGTGTGCTTGCTTCTCAGATGAGGTTTAATTGATCTTGTCCTGAGTCTCATCTTTTCTTGCAGAAATTGAAGTTTCTGACATATTAATGGTATTTTTTCCACTTTTCATAACTAATATAAAAATTTTCTTTGAAAAGAAATTTTATATTTCTTAGTCCATTCAATAAAAATATATGTCATTAGGGAGGTAAATGCATGTATTTTAATCATCTTATATTTATATATTAGGTGACTTTAATATGAATAGAATATGGTAGTGGGATTTTGGTATTTTTGCCCAAATTAAGCTTTTTTTCTGTTAGATTTTTGCTGACTAACATTTAGTTAAAATGCTTATGTTTGGCCTTACCAATATCATCTTATTATATAATTTCTGACTTTTCTTCTTGCTCTGTGTTTCCTCATTATCCTCTATGTTTTGATACACGATTTCTGTTTATTCTATTGAATTTGATTGTTTCACAGCAGCTATTTGGGAATCATGTGTTCTGTTTTTCTCTCTGCCAGTGGGTTTTTTTTTTTCAAGTTAAAAAATGTGTGTGTGTTTTATTCAAGTAATAATTAAAAATGAAACATAACCTATTATAATCAGGATATATAAGTAACTTGCCTGTATTAGTCAAAATCCTTTGAGTAGATGTGACAGAAACATAACTAAAACAAACTTAATGGGGAAAAAAGTGACAATTGGTCACATTGTTAAAATTTGTGAAAGGCTGAAGAAAACTAGCTTAGAAATAACTGTAACCAGGGACCTCCATACTGTCAGAATCCTCTCTCATTTCTTCTTTCTAAATACTGGCTTATTTTGTTCATGCTAGCTATCCCTATATGTTTGCAACTGAGACTTTTAAGTGGCTATGATTCTTATCCTTACGGTGTCTTGCCTATAAAAAGGGAATCCTATCCATTCAATTGAGAAAAAAATATCAGGAAATTATTCTTTTTTTCCCAACTAGGTCATGCACCCACCCCAGTGACTAGAGACACAAGTTTCCTAAGATTGCAAGGCTGTATATTGTAAATCACAAGAAGAGCATTTACACAAAACCAGAGAAAAGGCTATTCTCTTGATGATAAATGCCTACCAGCTTTCCTACAATTACATAGCTGATAGTCACAGAATGTGAGTTGGACACGCTAATTATGACTGTAAAGTCTATCATCTTTCAAAAAAATAAATCGGTCATCCTCAAAATTCTGAACCTTTCCTGTATAATAATTTATGTGCTTATTTTCTACTACATCTAGACTTTAAACTGCTTGAGGGCCAGATGTATGTTTGATTTCTCTTAAAAACTCACCTGCTGTGTAACAAAATACCTTGCACTGACAGTCAGTGTACATATTTGGAATTGATTAATAGTTCAGTTGTAAAAATTTTTCTTCAGTGTATCCATCACTTTTCTTATTCATTTTATGCAAATCCAAACACAGTTCTTAAGTAAGGGAAGAGTAAAAATAATAGAATAGAGAAAACTTGTTTGTTTGTTTTTTTCATATTCTCTGGGTTCATGTTGAATAATGATTTGAATGCAAGCCACACACAGAATAAAAATTTGCTGACTTTTAAAAATATTTTCTCAAAACACACCTAAAAATTATTAATATCCTTATTCAAACATCTATTTTAAAATAATTTAACATATCTTTGATATATGTTTTAACACACAGTAGGGCAAATCTATTTTTTTCTTACTAATCCAGACTCCAGTCACATCTATGAAATCTTAGAAATAAAGAACATCCTGAGTTATCCCACTAAATGTTGGTGGAAATTTTCCTAAGATTAACATATTTTGATATAGAATAATTGTACCTAACAAATCTCTGTTACAGTTTCCAAATATAGATATAAATCCCACCAAATAAATATCTCTTGTCCTATTACTTCAGTTTACACTGGTCTCCAAAACGATTTTTGTGTGTGTGTGTGTGTGTGTGTGGTTGCTTTTATTTCAGATGTCTCCATGCATCCATGTAGGATGGACCAGATTTTCGGTTGTTGTTAAACCTGTTTGGATACATCGTGGCATTGCCTGTGAAGATTTACTTTTGTGAGAGGCTTTGAATTCT
Source organism: Balaenoptera musculus (assembly GCF_009873245.2). Taxonomy (NCBI): domain Eukaryota; kingdom Metazoa; phylum Chordata; class Mammalia; order Artiodactyla; family Balaenopteridae; genus Balaenoptera; species Balaenoptera musculus. Next base: position 111,693,547 of record NC_045789.1, read on the forward strand.
AAGCACCAGTACTGGAAGCTTTACCCAGTGCTCGCGAGGTGGGGGGAGTCTCTTGCCATGCCAATTGCCAGCTTCACCGCAGCTGTGACACAAAATCTGGAAGTCTGTGTTGGAGAGGCAGTAATCTGAACAGATGTTGCCGATATGACAGCAAACATTCTTCAGTCACCCTTATGGAGATGGCGACAACACACACACACACACACACAAGTGAGCTTGCAGAAGAAGCTGAGTTTCTTCTGATGATCCCGGCCTCATGGGGTTTGGTTACTTAAGAATTAGAGGAGTGTTTGTCATTACTGGACTCCTTCCTGCCTTTGCAGGGACTGATGATTTGGAAAATCCAAATTGCTTGCTTTGTATCTTCCAAGTCTACAGCTGAGGTTGGGCAGGCTTTCAAGATGAGCTACTTGAACAAATAGAACCGCAGGCACAGATCCAACATTTCCCAGGGTGCACTGCAGTCTATTTAACAGAGCGAGCTTCTTAGCATACAGAGAATGGCAGCACATCTTATTTACCTTCACTTCGGATTGTATGTTTTATGCACCCAGAATAGACAAAAGGCAATATGACTACTAGGATCTATTCACATTAATTTGTAGCAGATGGGAGAACCCATGTTCTTCCAAGATGTTTGCGGTAAAGCAACCCTTACTCTAGAAGAAAAAAGAAATATGGTATTCAGCTGTTTGCTAAATTGGTATTTTATATTAATGTATTTTAGAAGCAATTATTTTATTCAGCGACTTTAATATAGTGGGTGTATGGGATTAGCGTGGTGTTACATTCGGCTGGCCTAAATTAAAGCTGTGCAAAACTAGTAAAAATTTGATGTAATTGGCAAAATGTCTTTTCTCCCCTTTGAATGAGGTTTTGAAACCTACCACGTCTTTGTACTGGCTCCAAGTGGCCTAGGAAATATACATTTTAGAAATGTTCACTCTGAAATGTCAGTGCTCATGAAACTGGAGTGACTTCCTCAAGGGCCTCTCTGATGTCTTTCAACTTTTTTTGCCTCAGCTTTCTGTCCTATAACTTGCTTGGCTCAAGAATCTCTAGGGCATCTGGTTGGCATTGCTCTAATTACACATAAACCATAGATGTATGAGTCAGTAGCCTTTTCTACTAAGCCTGACCATTCAGGCACAGCAGTAAATCAGCACGCTAAAAGATGCCCTAATCCTGCACTATAGCCACCAAATGTATATGAAACTGTTAGGTGGAAAAGGCTCTGCCCATTAAGTAATCATTAGCAACACAGACACTGAATTTATTTAGCTATTCCTCCTACAGATAGAGGGACTTTCAGTATAAATTATTTATTATTAAATAGTCATATCTTAGGTATATTTACTCATAAACATTCACATCATAACCATGTTGTTGAAGCTTTCTTATCTGATCATTTTTATTCCATTTTTTTGAGTAAGGCCAAAACTAATTCTCATGTTCTTTATATCAAACCAAAAGCCATTATTTAAACATTATATAAGTTTCAAAGGGGTCCATTTGTTTTCAGAATTCACAGGCTCTCCATAATTGAAAAAAAAAAGATTCATTTACCTTAAGGGTCATTTAGTACATTGTAAAATAAAAGAAGGCTTTTAAAAAAACACACTGTGTTTTTAAACATTATTTCTTAGGGAATTAAATGTTCTCCTCATGAGTGAAGTAATATCAATCAGCTTTGTAACACCAAGTATGCAAAAGACCTATAATAATCATAACAAGTAATTTCCACATCTAGTATCCCATTTATTCTCAGAAAACCCAGATGATGTTGAATATCTTATCTTCCTTCTGTAAATGTCTACACCTACAACTCAACATAGTGTTGGTGTTCAATAAGTTGACATCCCTGAAAGATGCTGGTACTCCGCATTTTCTTGAACTCTGTATATTGGTGTGTTCGAGAATTTAGTCTTTTGACTACCTCTCTATGTAAAATCACTTTCTTTGGGGTCTTATGAATTCTCTTGAAGCCATATGACCCCATCAATCTCTTGTTCTTGAAACATCTTCTCTAGGATTCAGTAACATCTACTCTCCTGATAAGATACTCTCCTAACTTTATGTGCCCCTTCTCAGTTTACTTTCCAAATTTCTCTTCTTTGACTTTCCCATATGGAACGGTCCTAAATGTCTTATCATTATCCTCTCCTTAGAATATCTTCTCTACTTCATGGCTTCTGTTGCCCTCTAAATGTGGAAGAATCTCAATTCCATACTGATGGGTCATTATCTTTGGCCTGCATTATTGTAATAAACTGCCATCTGATGTACATACATCACTTTTGATCTGATACAAGCAATTCAGCTCTTGTGATAAAAGTGATTTTTCAAAAATGAATTCTGAGTATGATATTAAAATCCTTAAATGAGTTCTCATTGATCTTAGATAAAAATCTAAATTCCCTAAGTAGTCTTTGGAAATCTCACCACCTTAATACTCTAAATCAATTCCTCCCAAAACATATAGTATAGATTATGTTGATTCTTTCAGCTCATTGAATAATGAATACATCCTAAGACCTCTGGACATTTGTACATATTGTTCCCTCTCATGGAACCACACAATTTTACTTCTTCTTCTAGGTAACTCCGAGGCATCTCTAAGATTTCAGCTTAAATGTTCATTTAAGAACAAGATTTTATTCTATTGGAGTACAGTTGATTTACAATGTTGTGTAAGTTTTAGGTGTATAGCAAAGTGATTCAGCTATACATATACATATATTCACTATTTTTTGGATTCTTCACCTGTATAGGTTATTACAGAATATTGAGTACAGTTCCCTATGTTATACAGTAGGTCCCTGTTGGTTATCTATTTTATACATAGTAGTGTGTGTATGATAATCCCAAACTCCTAATTTATCCCTCCCCCGCCACATTTCCCCTTTGGTAACTGAAAGTTTGTTTTTGAAATCTGTGAGTCTGTTCCTGTTTTATAAATAACTGCATTAATACTCCAATAAAATGAAACATTAAAAAAAATAATAATATATTTTCTTGTCCATCCTAACTCCAAAAGAAAAAAGAACAAGATTTTCCTGACCCAACATTTTACATAGACCATATTACACTTTATTTTTATTTATTGTTTAAACATCTTTCTTCTATCAGTAGTCCTTGAAATCAAGAATTGTATTTTCAGAATCTACTATAAATCAATTATATAATAAATTCTCAAGTAATATTTGCCAGGGACACATAGACAAAAGAAATTGCATCTACACACTAAGGGTTCAGATTGGTGGGACACATAGATAAGAAAATGTACTATTAAAAAGAAAAGAGGGAATAAAATCCTTGAGATCAAGACCAGAGAGTGTATTTCATTTCAAGCCTAAGTGGAGGACTAGATTTTAATACAAGAGTCTCAGAACCTCTACAGGCTCTATGAAGTGCAAGTCTAGTGAGAGGAATACAGCAGGTTTAAGACGCTAGAATAGACAAATATCATATGATATCACTGATATGTGAAATCTAAAAAAAAAAATACAAATGAACTTATTTACAAAACAGAAATAGACTCACAGACTTGGAAAACAAACTTATGGTTACCAAAGGGGAAAGGTGGGAGGGAGGGATAAATTAGGAGTTTGGGATTAACATATACACACTGCTATAAATAAAATAGATAATCAACAAGGACCTACTGTATAGCACAGGGAACTCTACTCAATATTCCTTAATAACCTATATGGGAAAAGAATCTGAAAAAGAATAGCTATATGCATATGCATAACTGAATCACTTTGTTGTACACCTGAAACTAACACAACATTGTAAATCAACTATATTCCAATAAAAAAAAAAACTTAGAAAGTTTTCAAACCTAAAAAAAAAAAAAGAAGTTGGAATAGAAGAAAAAATGTAATGAATAGTTATCACTGTAAGAGAAAAATGACCTTTCTAGAGAAATGTAATTGAGCTTTTGGACTTCTAGGCTATATTGAGAGACCGACCATGTGAGGCTACTGATTATAAACTCAAAGTGAAAACTTTAAACTTGGTTGTGTGATTTTTCTCCAGCCGTGATTAGCTGTTTGGGTGCAGGCGATGAAAAGGTGGATAGCTAAATTAGCCCAGAGTACATTTTGAAAACACAGTGTGATAAATCCTCTGCCTAGAGGCAAAAGAAGTCCAAGTAATTCAGATTGCTGGGATCAAAGAAGTCTTTCAAAACTCCTTTGGGGAGTTTTTCGGTAAAGGAGGGTTTGAAGAAAAAGTACAAGGGGGCATTTCAGGCAAAGGAATGCACATGTGCCCAGATCCAGGCACGTGAAAAGGCATGGCATGGTCCAGGATATGTAAGTAAGGAATTCAGGATGCCTGGAACACCATCATAAAGTGGTGGAAAGCTAAGAGTGCAGTGGCCAGATCCTAAAGGACTTCTAAGAATGTGTTACGGATATCATATTGATACCGAAGATATGGGATGCTATTAAAGGATTTAAACAGAAGAGTGATGCTTAGAATTGCTCTGGCAGTGGGATATAAAATGAATTTGAGCGCAGGAGGCATGTAAATGGCATAACTGCAGTTGTCAATGACGGAGGGATTGAATTAAGGTGATGATGATAGATATGACGATGATGATAATGATGATGATGTATTGGATTATACTAAAAAATTCTCAGAGCGATTAAATGATTTATATGAGATCCTGCAAGACAGTCGTGGAAATAAAGCTAATGCCCAGAGCTGGCTCCAGGACCAGTGCTCTTTCCGTTATATTAATGGGAAGCTCCTCAAAGTTGAAGACTATACATTGCTCATCATGTTTTTACTAATTTTTATTAATTGATTTTATTTTTAGAGCAGTTTTAAGTTTATGGCAAAATTGGGCAAAATTGAGCAATAGATACAGAGATTTCCTATAGACTCCCTGCCCCTGCATAGCCTCACTCATTATAAGTATCCCTCACCAGACTGGTACATTTGTTACAGCTGATGAACCTACACTGACACATTATCATCCAAAGCCCTGACTTTACATTGGGGTTCACTCTAGGTGTTGTGCGTTCTATGGGTTTGGACAAATGTATCCACAATTATAGTTATCATACTCAGTAATTTCGCTGTCTTAAAAATCTTCTGTCCTCAACCAGTGTATCTCTCTCTCCCCCAACACTTAGCAACAACTGACACTTTTATTATCTCCAAAGTTTTGTTTTTTCCAGAATATCATATGGTTGGAATCAAACAGTATTTATTCTATTTCAGAATCAATCTGAAACAGCCTTTTCAGATTGGCTTCTTTTACTTAGAAATGTGCATTTAAGTTTCCTCCATGTCTTTTCATGGCTTGATAGCTCATTTATTTTTAGTGCTGAATAATACTTTATTGTCTGGATGCACCACAGTTCATTTATCCAATAACCTACTGAGGGGCATCTTGATTGTTCCCAAGTTTGGGCAGTTATGAAAGAAGCTGCTATAAACATCTGCATGCAGGTTTTTGTGTGGATGTAAGTTTCCAACCTCTTTGCATGAATACTGAATTCAACTTCTGGATCTTGTGGTAGGGATATGTTTAGTTTTGTTAGAAATTTCTAAACCATCTCCCAAAGTGGCTGTACCATTTTCCACTCCCACCAACAGTGAATGAGACTTCCTGTTGCTCCACATCTTCACCAGCATTTGGTGTTGTCAGTGTTCTGGATTCTGGCTGTTCTAATAGGTGTATAGTGGTGACTTCTGGGTTTAATTTTCATTTCCCTCATGACATAGAATACGGAGTATCTTTTTATGTGCTTATTTGCCATATTTATATCTTCTTTGGTGAGATGTCTTTTGAAGGTCTTTGGCCATTTTTCTAATTGGACTGTTTATTTACAGATTGTTGAATTTTAAGGGTTCTTTATACATTTTGGATAAAACAGTATTTTATGAGATTTGTCTTTTGCAAATATTTCCTCCCAGCCTGTGGCTTGTTGTCTCATTCTGTAAACATTGTCCTTTGCAGCCCTGATCATCTTTTATCCTCAGTGTCTAACCCAGGTATAGACACAGGAGGAACTGAATACTAGGGAGTTGAATTATCCCATGCTGTTCTGGGCAGAAGTCACAGAGATGATTTATGTGTAATTTAACAGCTATTCTTTATCCTGAAGACAGAAGTACCAACCTGAAATTGGAGCCTTAACATAGAAATTTAGGGGAAGAATTTGATTATTCTTTATATGATTCGACTTTAAAAAATACCAGATGCACTTTATTTTTTTTCCATTTTTTGGTCTAATTTTCCTTCCAAAAGTATCCTATCGTCACCCACTAGTACCCTCTCCAAACTCATCTGAATCATTTTGAACAGCACACCCGTTTGCTAATATCGTAACTTGCAAAGTTCCTTTTCATTTTTTCATGAATGCAGCATTCATGTCTGCAAACTGAATACTCTTAGTAGCAAGACCTGTAATGTCTGTGCTTTAGGTAATAGGAAATACTACACACAGTGCACATGCAATGCTGTGTGAGATAGCAAGCTGAGTAACAGCTATATATTGTCATCTGTCCATACTTTCACTTTTAAAACCTAGGTAAAAACCCAAAAGCTCAGATCAGTGATAAAATTAGATGTCCTATTCCAATTTTCTCAGCATTTAAAAGTGTGCAAAAATGAAATAAAATAAAGCATTGAACCAAGAAGCAGAGGGAGATGATTGAGAACATAGAAATGAAAGTACCCAAATGGCTGTGCCACTATGGATACAACTGAGTTCCAAAAGACTTAATGACTGCACAACTTGAGATGCAAATTCACTTGTACAAGCATCATAAGCATCACAGAAGTTATGGGTTTTCAAGCCCACCATCCTATGGTGCTGTGGTCTGAATGTTTGTGTCTTCCCAAAATTCATACGTGAAATACTGACCTTCAAAGGTGATGATATTAGTAGTTGGGGGCGATTGCTTTCCAGGGTGATTAGATCATGAGACTGGTGCCCTCATGAATGTGATTAGTACTCTTATAAAAGAGATTCCACCGAGACTCCCAAGGCCATTCCACCACATGAAAATACAACAAGAAGTCTACAACCTGGAAGAGGGTTCTCAACCAACCATGCTGGCCCTTGGATCTCAGACTTCCAGCCTCCAGAACTGTGAGAAATAAATTTCTGTTGTTTATAAGCCACCTAGTCTGTGGTACTTTGTTATAGTAGCCTGAATGAACTAAGACAAATGGGTATGCCTACATATACTAATAATTTCACTTTTCTGTCAGAATTTAAACTGTTGTTTATGTCATATTTTAATTGAGAAAAATCATTGGCAGGCTAAATAATTTCACAGTATTAACCAAGTAGGTCTAAAGTGTTGACTATATAGTAATAATATTAATAATGGTTGCTATTAAAAGAGTGCTTAATATATGCTAAGTACTGATCTATATCTTTAAATACTTTAACTCATTTAATCTTAAAATTCTATAATATATAATAATGTATAATCATTCTATAATGTATAATATTAATTTCATTTAACAAGGACAAGAAAGATTTGATATTGTTTAAATTAACTAATTAAAGCCTAAGTTCTTAAAACTCTGTTCTACTCCCCCTGGCTTTGAAACTCAGTTTCTCATTAGTGGACTATTAGATAAGGCTGGCTGTTCCTATCTGTGATGACAATACACCTGCTAAGTTATTTTACCATCCTACATTGCATCTTAGACAAGTCTGCAAGTATCAGGAGAGTGTAGTTCTTAAAAGCATTCAGTTATTTACTCATTCATTCAATAGATATATACTGAGTACTTACTATTTTCCAGATATTGTTCTGTTCCAGGTACTGGGCAGAAGAACATATAAAATGTGTATATCTCCACTGAATGAACGAGGAATAGTTTTCTAGCAAAAGTACGGTTATTATCAATGTCTAATATAAAATTCAAGCAACTACATGTAAACAGAGAGGAAAGCTTTAACTAAGAATGTTCAGATGTTTTCAGATGTTCTGCAGTTTTCCTCTTGGTTTTTGCTGCTCATTTGCTCATTTACTCGTCTATTAAATATTACTAAAAATCAAGCATTAAGAAATGGAATAAGTTTAAGAGTAAAATATGCACAAAAATCATTGAGAAATTCTAATGCTTTTATTTTGTTCTGCAAGTTGAAATAAGACTTCTAGTATTCAATTTATGTATAATTCAAGTCAAGGACTCTCAGTGTTCTGTTATAGCATAATTTCATAATTACTAACCAAGGAGAAATCAAGTCTAAAAGAGGAATTTATCTTCATACTTTGGATAGGTTTTGAAGATTTCTGGTAAAAGAGAAATGATGTTAATTAATAGTTATCACATTCATAGTGTTTGCTATGTAACATTCTAATTTGTATTTCATACTATTGTATCCTTTAATACTCATTAAAATAAAACTATGAAGTAGGTATCAGTTGCCCTCTATAGGCTGCAAAATACTCAATTCCATATTTTAACTTTATTTTAGATGAGAAAACATACATTAATAAGGTTCAGCACCTGTTTAGGATCACATGTAATTATAAGAAATAAGTAATGTAGCCAGGATTTGAGTATGAGAATATTGCTCCCAATTCTATAAGTATATAACATAACAAAATCATTTTGCAACAACATAAAATGATTTTCCCCTGTGACCTCTTATTCAAGCAGAGAAAATATCTAAAACATGATTTATAAAATATCCTTCTGAACATCTGAGCTGGAAAATTAGTCCTATGCAATTTGACTGACTGACATCATTTGGCCAGAGGGAAACAACTACTGTGACATATGAAGGTTTACCAAGAGGGGCAGGGAAGAAAGCACTTGATATTGGAGTGTCTTGTTCAAATATCTCACTTTTGAGCAGCAAAAAATGTCATAAATAATATGCTAAATATTACACATTTGAATAATTTGCATATAGTACTCACACCATAAACAAGATTCTTGAAGACACAGAAAGCTATACAAACATAACATTTGTTAGGGAGGGGGAAAGTGCCATGATCAGACCACTAATAAACGTGTGAAGCATTCTATGAGAGCAGAATTTTTTCATCTTTCTGAAATATTATCTATAATGTATATGTGCAAGTCTTCAGATTGCTAATATAACCCTACCTGCTCATTCTATTTAAGAAACATGAGGCTGAAATGGAATTCTACTTGAGATTAATAGAAAAAAGATAATGAAAATGTGACTTCCATACAAAAGTCATCTGATCTGGAAAGAAATAGAGATTGGCCTTGTAGATCTGCAGCTTTGCACTTTTGAACAGTTATTTCTTTCAACCTAGAAGTAGCTATATATTAATGCAGGAGGGAAATTTCTATGAAAAGAATGTACAACATATGAGTCACTTGGAATGAGAATTTTCTTATAAAATAATCCACATCATAACCAAGCAGAATGTAGAAGGACAATAATATTTATTAGCTTAAATATGGAGAACACTTTTGTTATACAAAATAATTTTTTTAAAGTAAATCTTTTTGATACAATTAGGGTATCAATATCAGAGAAACCTGACAGGTTTTAGACTACATAAACTAAACAGTACAGTATAGAGGTTACAAATGTAAATAAACCAAACTAAAGAATGCAAGTCCAAAACTGTCATAACAGGAAATGTAAAGGACTCATTTGAAAATCTAAATAACATTGAAAAATTAGAAATTCATGAAATGTTACTAGATCCTCAAAAACATGAAAAATTATATTGGTTTCTATGGTATTTATAGGGTCAATTTTTGTTTTACCTCTCACCTTCGTTAGTTTCATTTTAAAAAATAAAACGTAGGCAAGAAGGACCCAAATATCTACCTTATTTTTCATCACTCTGGAACCACAAAAGCAAACCAATTCACCCATACAATCGACTAAAAGAGTACTTACAATAATTTATGATCAAAGAAATACTTACATAATTCTAAAGCTGAAGCACCAAATTTCCTGAATGCACTGAAAAGTAATTTTTCAATTATTAAGGCTTAAAAAAAATCGTTTGCCTTCATCATCCAGGGATTTCTTCTATTTTACAGATAAGACCCATGACATTTCTCAGATTTCAAAGTAAACTCATTTTAGAGCTATTTGTGGTTTCCAAAATACCTTAACTGGTTTTGAAGTAGAAATAAATATATTCTTACATCAAGATCTAAGTCTAAATTTCTCCATGTATATATATTTTAGGTCAACTTAGTATCTGGACAAAACATGGAATTTTAATTTTAATTAATTTAATCATAATTACATATAAACTATAAAATTCAATTCTTTCCTCATTGACCAATTAAAATAGTGAAATAAGCAGTAAGAAAAAAAATCTTTATATATCTCAGTATATATTCCTTATGGATATACGATCCTTTAAAATTACCTCTTCCATTGCAGCTAAAAATAATAGGACAAATTATAGACTATTACAGTTAGAAGAAAATTGGAAAATCAGTTTGCCCACTGTTACATCTCCAGACTTAATATATTCTTAGTAAATCATTACTAAACACTATAACATTGTTAGCTATCTATCCTTACCATTTTAAACTTAATATCGACTCACTTTTTTTTATATCTTCTTTTATTTATTTATTTATTTATTATTGGCTGTGTTGGGTCTTCGTTTCTGTGCGAGGGCTTTCTCTAGTTGCGGCAAGCGGGGGCCACTCTTCCTCGCGGTGCGCGGGCCTCTCACTATCGTGGCCTCTCTTGTTGGGGAGCACAGGCTTCAGACGCGCAGGCTCAGTAGTTGTGGCTCACGGGCCTAGTTGCTCCGCGGTATGTAGGATCTTCCCAGACCAGGGCTCGAACCCATGTCCCCTGCATTGGCAGGCAGATTCTCAACCACTGCACCACCAGGGAAGCCCCTTACCATTTTAAATACCATGAAATGCGAATACTAGCTCATTAAAGATAATAGAAAATTGCCTAAATGTTCAACTACAGGGAGTTTTAAAAATCGGAGTTACCTAACATGTGTTCCCATGAAAATATTAATTCTATTGGACATTAAAAGGGCTTACATGAGACAGAGTTGTTGACAAAATAAGTTTGAGAAAGTCTGGGTTATCAAAATTTAGAAGATTTCTTCACCCCCAGCTACATGGATAAGTTAATTTGTATCCGGTGATCCTTAAAAAACGGATATACTACGTTATTTTTCCAAATGTATGTAACCACAGAATATATCCCCTCCTCTTTTTTTCCAGAACACCTTATGGGCTAATGTTTTTGCAGGACACATTTGGATAAAATCAAATTTAATAAACTGTAGCACGTGGAAACAACAAAACATTAGACAGTCATTAAAAATGACACATACAAAAGATTTAAAAGGAAATTTTGTTCATGAGTTAAGTAGATTACAATATATGGTAATATTTATTCATTTATATGTATTACTTATCATATAGCATATGCTTATATATCTCTATTTCTATCTATCAAATCTACCAATTTAAGCTTCATAGAATTGCACTAATTCACTTTTTAAAAATGCATTAAAACCGTGACCTACACTGTAGATTTAAGAAAATTTATATTATATATCGTGAAATTAAAAACCTTCAAGAAGTTTGCACTAGATTCAAGGTTCAAACAATAAGCATGGGATAAAATGACATCCACATTCTTTCCATAAAACCGTTCCTTGGACTTTGACTTCACTTCAGTTTTCACTCATTTGACACAATATGTTAGAGATTATGTTTTTCTTTATCCATTTTGTCTTTGAAAGACAAAAACCAAATTCCCTACAGCAAATTCTCTCCAGTTTTTGGAATGATGTTGTCTTAAATTATTGGGGACAGATTTTAATACTACATGTTTATCATGTTACATTTTATTTGTTCCCACAAGGAAAATTAAATCTGGAAATAATTTGAAATCACATATCTGAAGGAAGCTATTAATCTAGGTCTGATTTCCGAGTTGAAAAAAAATCAAAATATCATGTTAAAACAAGCATTCTTATCACTGAATATGAGTACTTCACTTGCCAAATTTAACTTTCCTTCTTTTTTTTTTTTTCATTTTTGTTAAAAGTAGGTATGAACAGACATCTCAGTTTGTGTGAAAAGTCCTGTTACATCAGTTTTCCTGGTGTGATTATTAGTAGCATCCATTTTCACTTTCATAAGTGTCCCAGTTTGGATGATAAATTATGTGGTCATCTGAGTTAAGTAGAGCCACTGTTCCCACCACTTACCCATCTGATGCTCAAAAAAGTTCTAGAGACTTTATAACCTGATCAAATGGTCTTAGGAGCCAGCTGTTAGAATTTGTTATTATTTGTTACCTAAATTACTGTCCAAACTCATGCATCTAATGGTTCTGCCAGGTAACTTAATCCTAAAAATACAGAAGCAGAAACTGGTTAAAGAATTTCAGATTTTGCCTACTCCACCACCTCGACTACGTATACTATTTATAATATATACATATATTTATTTTACATATATATAATCTCAGAAGAAATTTCTTCCCCCATTTAACCTCCTACTTTTCCCTTAGAGGTACTCTGCTACTTGCAGTGTTTTTTGGTTGGTTTCTTTCTTTGCTTGTTTTGATTTGTTTTATATTGCCTCAGAGACAACTAACATAATGAATTTAATGCCATTAGGATTTGGAAATTTAAAATAGTGACTTTGAGGTTATTTCTGCTTTCTACTCTGCCATTTCTCTCTGAGGGAATAAATCCCAAATGGACAATAAAATTAAAGAAGTCAGAACAGGGGGAGGATAAGGAGAACATATTGAATAAAAAAAAATTATTGTTTTACCTCATATTTTTTCAAGTAAATACTTTTATCACTAGGCATAACAAATGGTTACAGACAGACATTGAAACTAAGAAAAATACATATATCAATAAATTTTGTTTAAAGAAAAAAATTCTAGCCATAAAATACCTTAAAAGAGTAGTTTGTTGGTAGTGAAACTTTTAATTGAAAAAGACATTGTTATCATGTCTCAACACTAAATGTGGTTATAATAAATAGTCAAGTTATTATTGTGAGATCACTACTATAATATAATGTTTGCCTTCATGATTGTGCTAGTTAAGATCTTTTGGCTGCGATAAACAAAGAATCCTTGCAAGGCTTTATTCAAAAAAGTAATTTTGCTACTAATTCCTACTCCCCACCCTCCATCCTCTATACTAGGTGTTTCACCTTTTGACTAAGATGGACCATCATGCAGCTAACTACTCTTATTTGGATCTCCTCATAGAATTAGTTTTAGCCTATTATATTTTGGTAGATTGAGGACTATTTTAAGAGATGGGTCTATGAAATCTTATAATGTACTGCAGTACTTTTATAAAAATGGTGTTCAGCTTGAAATCTTTATTCCACTCACTGACATATTTATGGCCTCAACACTCAGAAAAGTTACTCTATAGATCCTTTGTCATATTTTAATTCCATTTACAGTGATTTTTGTGACTGATCATGTTTTATTCTTTGTTTTGGTCTATAGAATGTTCACAGGCAAATAAACAGAAATGTCTTTCAATATACATGTAGTAACCTTGCCCTTTATTTCACTTAATTTTTCCATCATTATTTTTCCTTCTTCCTAATGTCCTTATTTTCTCTTTATCCTGTTATGTGTATGTTCTTCTGTAAGGTGCCACAAATTGTTTTTAAAATGAGGTGAGGTACCTTGTACATGGTGCAATACATTGTACTTTAAAAATATATATTTCAAATTATGGAAAATAATGTTTCCTATTAATTCTTTAAAACAGGGGTGCATTTTAAAATGATAAAGCTAAATATTTCAGAAAATTAAAGAAAAGTATGTTGATTGTGATATTTGCTCAACTTCATATCAATTCATTTCATATTTACTTTTTCAGATTTTTATCCAGTATTTACATTATATATACTATTTACATTGTATACTAGACTATATATTATTTATTTTTCATTCCTCATATACATTACATAAAATCTATTTTTTAAAGTATCTGATTTTTTTAAAGTAAAGAAATAATAATGCAGTTTTATAGAACTAATTCAGTCACTGTTTTTAATTTATGTACCTTTACCAAGAAACAATTGCAGCAAAAAGATTGGTTTTAATATTCTTGCTGTAGACTGTAAAATAGCACTCTACACTGAGGCATATCCAACAGCTGTCTTATGCCAGGAAAGCCTATGCATTATAACCTCTGCCAGCTGGAGGGTAACAAGGGGAAAAATGTGTGTAAGAATAAACATATATATTTCATGTTTACATATCTTTTGCCTTTGGGTTTTTTAAGTGAAGTCACTGCTACTATTCCAAGCACTAGAATAACAACCATCAGCATAACTTACTTTGGACTCATTTTGATAATCGTGGCTTCTGCTGTACCATTTAAAATGCTTTCCTTGTTACCTCCTCATCTCAATTGGGCCCTCGATATGAGAGTCTCTAGAGTCTCATAATTTATGTTAATAAACATAAAATTAAACTGTCTATAATTTTAAACAAGTAAGCAACCCATGATGATGGCACAATGGCAAGTGCCCATACAGTTCAATTTGACAGATGGTTTATAAGCATAAATAGGCAAGGGAATAATGTATCCATCAGTTAAGGATTGGATACTCCCGATCTTTCTACAGGAGTTAACATAACATGCTTGAGTCACTGCTTAGTGGAACAAAAGGAAGACAGAGCTTAATTCTTACTGCGGTGGCTACCACCGAGCACACATTTAGAAGTCCAGCTTAGCAAGTAGTAACATGAAAGGAAAGTTTTGCTTGAAGATGAATTCTCGGGAAATCATACGTCTTGTAGAAAAATCTGAAAATCTAGGCTTCTTTATGTACAGAAAGAGAGTATCTGAATGTGGTGATAGTCACAAGAAGATTATTGACAATCACCTCTTTAGTCCAATGCATCCTGCTGGATTATGATTACTGTCGATAACATCATCTCAAAACAAATCAAGATATGGTAGTGCATGCACAGACGTACACTTAAATATTCATCAATAATCCCTATTAATTATCTCTTGGAACTCCTAAATGTTCAAAAAAAGCCCATTGAGGATTATTTTTTCATCCCCATTTTACAGATAAAGAAAACTGACTTTAGTAAGCATCAGTACCCTCAAACTCTACCTCTGAAAAATAACAGACTTAAAGATACCTGAAGAACTAATGGAAGACATGGACAAAGTCAAGAAAGCAATGTATGAACAAAATGCAGATATCAATAAAATATAGAAAACCTGAAAAGAAACCAAAAAGAAATTCTGGAGCTGAAAATTGCAATAACTGTAACTCCATATTTTCTCTTCTATATAATTTTCTATGCTATTTTAGTTAAGGTGGTATAAATTCAATTAGAGTGTTATAACTAGGATGTAAAGAGGTATCCATAAAGAAAATAGCTATAGAATATACACAAGAGGAAATGAGAATGAAACTGAAACATTACACTACAAAAAATCAACTGAACATAAAAGTAAATAGTAATGCAGGAAATGAGGGATGTAAAAAGCTACAAGGCATATTGAACACCAATAGCACAAGACAAAGGACATTACATATAAATAAAAGGTTCAATACAGTAAGAATATATAACAATAATAAACATTTACACACAGACCCTCAAAATATATGAAGCAAAAGTTGATAGAACTAAAAGCAGAAATAGACGGTTTTACACTAATAATTGGAGACTGAAATATTCAACTCCTAATCATGGATGGAAGATAAGTAAGGAAATAGAAGTCTTGAGCAACACAATAAACCAACTAGATCTAGCAGACGTGTACAGAACACTCTACCCAACAACAATAGAATACATATTCTTCTCAGGTAAACATGAGACGTCTTCTAGATAGATCATAAGTTAATCCACAAATAAAGTCTTAATAGATTTAAAAAAATAGATATAATACAAAATATTTCTCCAACCCAATGTGATAATTTTAGAAATAAATAACAGAAGGAAAACTGAAAAATTCACAAATCTGTAGATATTAAAAAACACACTCTTAAATAACTAATGGATAAAAGAAGAAATCATAAAGGAAATTAGAAAATACTTAGAAACCAATAAAAACAAAGTAAAATGGCAACTTATAGAAGAGAGTAATATTTACAAATCATATATCTGATAAGGAATTAATATCCCAAATATATGGAGAACTCCTAAAATTCAACAACAAAAATTAAGCAACTTGATTAAAAATGGCAAAGGACTTGTATAGACATTACTCCAAAGAACATAAATAATGGCCAATAAGCACATGAAAAGATGCTCAACATCACTAATCATCAGGGAAATGTAAATCAAAATGGCAATGAGATACCCCTTCACACCCAATAGTATAGCTACTATCAAAACAAAAACAAAAATCAGAAAATAACAAGTACTGGTGAGGAATTTTTGTGCCCAGTTGATGGGAATGTAAGATGGTGCAGATATTGAAAACAGTGTGATTGTTCTTCAAAAAATTAAATATAGAAATGTCATAAAATCCAGCAATTCCACTTCTGGGTATATACCAAAAGAATTGAAAGTGGGGTATCAAACAGATATTTGTACACTCAAGTTCATAGGAGCATTATTCACAATATCAAAAATGTTGAAGCAATTCATGTCTATTGGTGAATTAATGGATAAGAAAAATGTAGTATATACATTGTATAAAATATTATTCAACCTTAAAAAAGGAGGAAATTCGGATACATGCTACAACATGGATGAACCTTGAGGACTTATGCTAAGTGAAATAAGTCAATCACAAAAGACAAATACTGTATGATTACACTTATATGAAGTACTTAGAGTAATCAAATCATGAAAACAGAAAATAGAATGGTGGTTGCCAGGGGCAGAGAGACAGGGAGAATGAGGAGATATTGCTTAATGGGTATATAGTTGCAGTTTTGCAGGCTAAAAAGCGTTCTGGAGATGGATGGTGGTGTTTGCACAATAATATGAATATACTTAATACCACCAAACTGTATACTTAAAACTATCTGAATGGTAAATTTTATGTGTATTTTCACCACAATAAAAAACAAATTGTAAAAAATTGGCAAAGACATATTAGAACCTAAACTCCTGAGTCCTATTAGGTAATCGTTGGGTATTTTTTCCCCTCACATAGGTTATTCTATTATTATGCCTTACGTTGCAGGTTTCAATCTTTTTTTTCTATCAGATTTTTCCTGTCACTCTTATAGCGTGTTTACGTCTCTCTCATCCCCTAAAAGCGAACAGTAAGCCCTGTCTTATCCCTGGTCTGCTCTTCCTCCCTAATTTACCTTCCTCATTCTGTCTCTTCCTAGACTGCTAGCTCAAGTGTCACCTCATGCCGAGTTGCCCACTTTACTCTCCATGCTACTCTGTGGCCTCTCTTGTAGTTCTTATCATGTTGCTAAAATGACTTGTTTTCACATCAGGTTCTGACATAATGTGAGCATCTACAAGGGCAAGTGCTTTGTGACGTTACTCTCTGTGCCTCCAGAACATGGTCTGGTCCCAAATCAACACTTTAAAAAATGAATAAAATATACATTAATACATATGTTATTTACATATACAAACTTGATCATCTGGATTTAATAATTTAGGATTTCTGACAATCCATAGCAAGGATTCAGTAAGAAGAGTTTGCATTCTATATGGAGCTTCTAGTTGCAAGGGCAGCTTTCCTTCTGCACTTGACCTCCTTCTCCATCTGGGATGTCGCTCTTCTGCAAGTATTTACAGACGGGGAGAAAGCAAAGAGTTAAGTCCATAACATGTTTTAAAAAGGATCCAAAGTAAAGGCTTTATAGCAAAACAGAGTATTCACCACACTCCAAGATGGGTTGTAGTTTTATCTTTTGAGTTGATATGTAGGCAACACCTACCAGTTTAAAGGGGAAATTATTTATACATCAAAATCTGTGTGTCTAGATGCTAGCTACTTCAAACATTTTAACGGAAGCAATATCATCCTCAAAGTTATGCAAACTGTTTTTGAGGGGCAGAAATATCTTAAATACATAAACAGATACATAGTGTGTTTGTGTTATTTAATGCCAGGCAGAGGGAGATTTGAAAAAAATAAAAGTCTAAAAAGGCTCCTTAAGGGTCTGTGATGAAAACAAGTTTGAGAAACATTATTTTACTCTAAATTTTTGGTGACACCATTTTCTCATCTTATACAGGGGGTTTATCAACATTATCCAAGGAGACTTTCGGTAATATAAGGTAAGAAATTTCTCAGATACAATCTCTGTACAATTGAAGTGACTCACAGGTATAATCCATCACTCAGTCAAAGATCCATGCATATATTTAAAGTATGAAATAATCTCTTCCAGATATCCTTGTTACAATGTGTCTTTATTTCAAAGGAAAATTTTAACAGATAAATACATTTAAAAAGTAAAAAAAAAAAAAAAATACTGTTCTTGTGTTGCAGTCATATGCAGGCAGCTTCCACAGATCAGTCCTGGGGCCTCCCAACTTTAGTCATCGTTATACCTTTGAAAAAATCACTATTTTCCCCTGTTGAACTTCAAGGTGCAAGTTCCTTGGCTTCCAGCCAGTGTTTCTAGTGTCTTGGGCCACATCACACAATCGTCTGGCCTGCATCCCCTTGGCAAGGGAGATTTCTAAAAGCTGTTTGTGGTTATCTCACATTGAAAGATAAGGAAAAGATAGCAAGTGTCTGTTTTAGATGAACCAAAATGAACTCACTTAAAAAAAAAAAAGCAAAAGTTTAACATGTTGTATTAATCAGCAAGACTGCTGCAAAATGTTTTAATTTCTGGTATTACTAAACTTTGTCTCCCTAGGCAGGATAGAGTAGTTGAGCCAATCACCATAAGGTCCAAACTTTTAATTAATGTGTCTGATGTGTAAATAAGCCACCAGCATGAAGTTTCTGCACCTGATGTAACAACCTGGGGGGAAAAGGAACTTTGAGGACCAGGACCTGCCTCCAAATTACTAGCACAAGGAGTAAGAAGAGGGTGGGAAGGGCATCTTAGGGGACTAACCAATCCCTAGTCAAGTTGGGACCCGTTTAAAGGCTACCCTGAGACTCAGCTGGATTGCTTTGATTTTCTCACCACAAGAGCCTTGGCAGAGCAATGAATTCGTTGGCTAATCAGGGTCACATTACTTTACACCCAATATCTTCACCATGTTGCTCCTGAGGGGATGTCCCTGGATTATGATTACATTCTGCCTTAGCAAAGGGGATAGGAGATTGAGCTGAATGGGCTTCAGCACATTACTCTTACTTTTTGTCCACTGCATCTGATAAATGTATCACTTTTTCTTTATTTCTATTCCTGATTGAAAGGCACATACAATCTTTTTTTTGTGAGGGTTGAATAGGAATGTTTCTAAATCCTCCTGATTATCAGAGTCTCTATATGTAACACTTCTTTTCTCTTCCCCTAACCATGGAATCCAAGAATTACAGAGAGGTAGGGCTGAAACTGCATATCTAGATTCCCCAGAGCAAGAACTTCCCTTCTAATCCAAACTCTTCATTATACAGATGAGTTTAGAAAGATTGTTTTCCTTATGATTCTAGTTAGTTTCTTACAGGTCCCGAATCAGACCCTAGGCCTACTGATTTCCTGTGCAGCACTTTTTCCACTACGAATATCCTGCATGCCACCCTATCAACTCCTCTCCCGCACAATTCTCAATACCCATTTCGGCCTTAAAGTTGCTCCCATCTGGCCTTTCTTTTATTTTATATATCAACATCATTATCCTCAAAATACAATGCAACATTGTTTAATTATTCAGGCATCTCTGCCCTTGTCACTCAACTGAAACTCTCCTCACATTTTCTTATGTCCATATATTTCTCCTTTACATCATCACCCTCTCCCGAACTTCCAAATTGTTCTTACAAAAGTTATTAATAACACATTAATTGCTAAGTCAACATTTTCTTCATAATCATTTCTTCACTAAACTTTGCTTTGTGTTTGAAGTTTTTACCCCTTTTTTATCATTCATCAGATAGTTTGAGCTCCTTTTATTTTCCCAACCCCATGATAAACATTGGAGATACACAAGAAGGCATGGTCGCTGACTTTTAGAGGTCCATTTCTCTCTCCTGTTGACACATCTTCCCATTGTTCACTTTATTTATATCCTTTTCTCAGACTTTTTCACTGTCACCTCTTCCTCTGCCCAGCCCTTAAATGTTGCCCTTGTCGTCAGGATTCTGTTCCAGTTTCTTTTCTCCTCTGCTGACGTAAATCTCTTTACTGGTCCTTAACTATATTCCTAACCTATGAATCTGGATTTCTGATTGTTTTTTGAT
This sequence comes from Balaenoptera musculus, assembly GCF_009873245.2. Classification (NCBI taxonomy): domain Eukaryota; kingdom Metazoa; phylum Chordata; class Mammalia; order Artiodactyla; family Balaenopteridae; genus Balaenoptera; species Balaenoptera musculus. The sequence goes on from NC_045789.1 coordinate 111,713,824, forward strand.
ACCTCTACCTGAAGCTCCCTCGAGTACTCACGTTCCACTGTCTAAAAATGAACTCATTATCTTGCTACGCTCTCCCACCCATGCCTCCTATTCTAGTGTTCCTTGTCTACTCTAAGAAAATAATATTTGCCAAGTCACTTAGACAGGAAACTGAGTGGATACCTTTGATTTCTCCCTTTTTTCTTCTCACAATGGTCTGCAAGCCCTACAGAAACTACTTTCTAAACATCTCTCTAGTTTCATTGCCTTTGCCCCTGGTTAGGTCCTCATTGTTTTCCTCGGACCATAAAAACAGCATCCCAAATGTCTCCTGTCTCCTCTTTCTAGTCCATATTCCCCAATACTGCTGGAATTATCTCCTTAAAACATAGCTTTAATTATATGAGTTTTATATTTAATAATCCCCTACATATTTTAAGTAGATTTTATTTGTTATTCAAAGATGATTTAAGATACCTCACAGAAACACATAAAAAGAAAACATTAAAAAATAAAGAATATGAAGTGGAAGAAAAAGAAGCTGTAAGTGAAGCTTAAGCCCTCAAGTCCTGTATGTTTCCTATCTACGGACACAGATTTGAGTTTTAGACTAGGCAGAGCAAAGAGGGCATGTGACATCCAATAACTGTTTCTACATATGTTTGCTTCTTCTGATAGATTGTAATTTCCTTGAGGAAAGATATGTATGCTGTTGTTTGCTTAATTTTTGTATTCACCAGAAATTAGAATTAGTGCTTTGTTGACAGAAACACTGTCTCTCATTGAAATAAATAGTACTGCCTTTTTAATATCTTGAAATTCATATCATTCTCTATTTCCTGTTGGTGTTTGTATAAACACTACAAATTAGTAAGTACTAAATATATGTAAAAAACATATGCAGAACCTATGAACCTAATATACTATCTACGTACTCACAAATACACACACACACACACACACACACACACACACACACAGTTCAAAACATTGATAAGAAATAAGTTTTTCCCTTGAGTTTCCTCACCATGCTTTATACATCAGCGGTTCTTTTCATAAATGGTTTTACCAGGTAACAATCTTTCTTCAGAGCTACATGATTTATTGAGAAACACAACCAAGACTGCCAATCACGTAAGTACCTTGTGGATATGACATAACTAAATATGCTCTAAACAGAACCAAAGTACATGTTCTTGTAACTAGAAGTGTACAATTAGGGTATATATGTTTGGGAGTAGAATGGGAAGGATGCATCTGGTATTCATTTGGAAAATAAATTTAAAAGAAGCTATTATTAGAGATTATAGTCTGTCTTCTTAAAATTTATAATCTTTCTGGAAGGATTCTAAGTTGTGGGGTGAAGTGGCATACTTCTTGCTATTTTGAGTCAAAGAACTCTAACCATTTCTGTTTTACTCCTCAATGTGTATATATTATTTCAGTTTGTTGTGAAAGTTGACGTCTAGAGCTAGGCAAAAATGGCATTTCATTTCATGTGTTTTTGTTGATGGATCTGGAAAGGGAAGAAACAAACTTTTTCATGCTGAAGAATTGATTACAGCCATATGATCTTTTCCACATTGATGTGATGAACAGAGAACGAAGCATCATTAGGTTTATACAGAAGATATTCCACTAAAAACATGAGCTGGGACATCCACAGTGCAGAGCATCAGGTACTAATCACAGACACATACTTCTCAGGTTCTGGTGTTTTTGTTTGAAAGCTCTGCTGCCACAGCATTGTACAGTCACTGCCTGGACATATTGTTGACAAGAACTGCCAGGCACCTCGACTTCGTTTCTCACACAAGAAAGTGACAGAGAGTTGGAAACGATCTCCAACATGACACCGCTTATACTTTTTTCAGCTGGAGCACAGATACTCTTCCATTTGTCCCCTCTTAGCTAAATCCCAGATTTTTTTCAACATTCCTCTAGTTCTAGGAAATGCAAATAAAATAAGAAATGTGTGGCTGTGACACCATTTTAAACATATGTCATCCATTCCATACTAAAACTCATATTTTTGCTGGAGCTTTGAGTATCTGTCTTTTTTTGTTTTTAAACATTCTAGTGCATAAAATAAAATATGAGAGTGGACTTGCACAAAGAAGACAAAATATCGTTTTGTATATTTTTCAGGTAGGTTTGCTTTTGATTGTGAAAAAAGATGTTTCACTGAATATGTATTATGCGATTTATTTATGAATCTATAACTCTAGATGATTTCCTATTAGTGTTGGGTCTACCCAATTCACTCTGATCCTAAAGGGAAAGTGAGTCTTCTTTAGTCTCAAACCTTCCTTTTTGTCTCCCAAAGCCGAGATTATTTTTGCTATTGAGTAGAATTGCTCTTCCAGATATAGTAAGTCACCTGTGCAGTCTTGGAAGTAGTCTAGCAAAGTGTCCTCATGGGCAAGAACACTCCAAAGCTATGTAACTCAGAGTTTTTCATCCCTAATACCTAGGACACTATATGATATGAATCTGTGTTGTTGATTTCATTTGTTGACTATCTTTACAATTTAAAATAGCCAATAGAACAATAAACTACTCAATACGAAATAGCTTTTGTAACTTTTTTACAATGACTTTCCTGCCTTTGTCTTTTAAATGAGGGATAATGTATCATAGCCTTCTAGTGACAACTGCTTTCTGGAATCATGTATTAGGAAAGTATTATTAACTATTTCAGACTAGATAGATGCATTAAATTAAATAATTACTCAAATCCAAAGATGCAGTACTAGTGAGTGGAAAGAAATATGTGAGCAGGAGGTTGACCTATGACCTAGATTGATCCATGACCCCAGATTTGATCTATGACCTAGATTGGAATGAAAAGGTAAGGAGTATGTTTCCCGTACTTCTTATAAGTGAGGGGAAGAAGATACAAGAGTGGCTAAGTGGGTAGGTTTAAATCACAACAATTTCCAAAATTACCTGTGAACACTCACATAAGAATCTGCGTTCAGCAACATAATGCTATGTAACAGGGCTAAGAAACATAACTGACATCATTCTATTTTGTGTTTTGGTTTTTTTTTTTTAATTTGTAGGAATGAGTGGGATTTAGGAATCAATTTAGGCAGATAATTGTGTATTTGAAACCATGCTGTGACACAGAAGCTTTTTTTTGCCTCCTCTTCCCTTTATTGAAAGCCAACCACAGTCCATGTTCCATGTAGAGAAACTTCTTCCAAATCAGTGGCATGCATTTTCATAAGATATAAAATGTGTACCTATGTTTGTGATAGAATGTTTCAGAATTTGGTGCTTTCTTTTGATGGATAGCTTTCTCTCCCAGAGGTTTCTTACTGATGTATATAACTTTTTATCCTTAGCTTATTTTAGATTATAAAAAATATTCTTCAAAAGTTGATAAATTCTTAATATGCATTAGAGTCTTAGAATATTACTTTGATTTCTACCCTGTGTTGGTTATACGAATATACAAATGAGCTAGCCTTGAAGCCACCCACATCCTGGTACATGCTAAATGCAAATCAAGCCTCCATTATGAAACAGGAATCAAATCCACATCCTCTGTGCCACACATTGAAATTCTTGCCTTTTTTTAGCTAATATGAATGTCAGCTCTTTCTCTTTTTTTCTTTTTGTGAACTTGCAGCCTCAGATGTTAGTTAAGTTTTACTATTCTTCAAAAGCATTTATTTGAAAAACATGTGAATGGAAAATGAACATGCTAAACTAATTAGGATATGCAAATGTGGTTCAGTGGGACTGCTTTTTAAGTGAATCATACTTATTTGAATACACAAATAAAAGAAAATTTGTTTCAGTAACAATCTGGAAGTTAGTTCATGTGGAACAAATAAGGGCTTAAATTATAAGGATTAACTTTTCAGAGTCTACTTTGCAGTTCACCTTTTTAATATAAGGAAATATAGACTTGAGCCAGAGGCCCCTCTTGGCATTCAGAGAGGTTTGGTGAGCCACAGAATACTTACCAAGTCCTGGTGCTCATTTAAGATGAATGAAGAGACTGAGGAAGGGCCTCCTGAGGATATAGTTACTTTTTTGCAGAACGGTTTAAGGGCAAGCAGGTGCAAATTTATAACTATAGACCATAAAACACCTTTCTTGTAAAAACCATTATTTTAAATCATAGAATGGAAAATATTTGGCATGTTCATCCCCAACACTCTATTCTTGATGCAGAAAGAACCACACAGGACATTAAAGAGAGAAATAGTATTAAAAGAAAATGGAAAAATGACTTTAAAAAATAAAAAGAAATCAAGGCAAAATAATATATGGAAGAAATGGATTTTGAGGATATTTTAGACTGAGAATATATCCCCAGAGGATTAATGTTATAATTAATATTTTGGATTCATTTTACACGTATAGAAGGATTGGAATTTATTAAGTCACGGTTAAATCAAGGAATAAACCAGAATGACTAAAAATGTTATTCTAGGTCACTTACCGCTTAGTCAGTGTGTGCCTTTTTTGTAGGGGTACTCTAGTTTTACATGTGGTTACTTAATAAAACCTGTTTAATTTAAAACATTGCATTATTCCTGTGAGATAATCCAGTGCTTTATATTAGATCACTTACCTTTAGAATCTATAATATTGTTTCATTTGTTCCTCATTCAAACTACAAATATTTGTTCAGCTCCAACTATCTGCTATTCATTCTCAAGGTGCCTTGGGGAATACAAAGGTGAATATGACATGGTCATGACCTACACTTAGCAAGCAGTTTTGTGGAGGAGACCATGTACGAAACACTCATTCTGCAAAGAAACATGCACAGCTACAATGCTCTAGGTGTCTATCTATATGAGTTAATATGCTTAAGGACTTATTTTTTGACTGGATGGGAGTGAAAGGAATATTGCTACACAAATGCCTGGGGGACAGAGGAAAATAAAGCACTGGAAGGTAGCTTACTTGTTGATTACCTGTTGATACCAGGGGCTGATTTTGAGTCCCTGTGGAGATCAAGACTACAGAAAGAAGCCAAAGGAAATATTTTCAAGAGACTTAGAGAGTTTGGGACAAAGTAATGTTGCTTCAAAGCACAGATGTAAAGATGTGATCCAGAGTTACAGAGAGTCAGTGTCTTTTACCTTGGAATATTATGAATCTATCCATTCATTCAGTGGGCCCAAATGGGGTAGGCTACCTATAGTAGGGAATCCCTAGACTTGGATTCCTCAGAGGTTAGTCACAATAGACCTGTTAACAAGCTGACATGGTACATTTGCAGAAACTTAGCGGACAAACAGGAGAGCTTAAAGGTCTAAGTGTACTACAGAGCGCCCCCCCCCCCGCCCCCCGCACCCCCGCCATGAACTCTCAGAGATAACTGGAGAAACTCTGTGGGGTGGGGGGCACTGGAAGCCCTGAAGTCATGCAGCGGGGACTAATGAGTCAGTGAAATATAGGCCTGGGTATTTAAGTGAATTTCAAGTTTATAGCTATTTAACTTTACCATAAACTATGATGTGATAAGTGCATCTAAGTGCAAATGGTATGAACTGTGAGTTGTCTGATCTCAGCTACCTAGTGTTTCCAGAATGTTTCCTCACTTGCAGAATGAGGGTTTAGGCTAGGTAACTTTCAGCACAAAACTTCCTATCAACACAGAGCTCTAAGTTTCGCACATTAGAGAATGATTAATTATCAAATCAGGGAGGGAATGTAATGTCTACACTGAGTGATATTTATATTTAACAAATTTTCACAACTAGACAAAGAAGGGAGGTAATAGGCTGAGGGAGGTGCAAGTGCAAAGGATGAAGAGACACAGAGCTGTGTTTGGGTAACAGCAAACTGTCTCATTATCTGAACATAGGTCACAAAAAAAGACAAGCTTGTGCTGAAAAAGTTGGCTAAAATCAGATCATATAGTTGCTTGACTACTTTCCCAAGTACTTCAAAATTAATATTGTTGGTAGCAGGGCATTTCAAAGATCTTTGACTTGGCAAGTGTGAAAATTTGGATTTTAGGGAGAATGTCCTATTCTTAGTGGAAGGTTGAGGTTTTCAGAAGATGGGTTGGAGGCCAGAAGAATAATTAGGAGTCTATTGCAATAATCCAGATAATAAAAATTAGCTAATGATCAAGTTTCAGAAATGATATCCACAGTACTTCCATAGGTATGGGAGTTGAAGAAAGGGCAGAAGATGACGATGACTACAAGGTCACCTGGGGGACTGGAATCCACTCTCATGAGTTTGGTTGGTTGGTGTGGAGAAAAGTGTGTTGTATTTTGAGGCAGGTCTGAGCAAAACACCGTCTTGATCTTGTGATGATCAAGAGGTCATCTAGCTCTGATGAATATTGCTAGTATGAGAATTGCCAGCTCTTTGAACCTGTATAGACCGCTTGGCATAATTTCCATCATACTCTCACCTTTTCTGATGGAGGTAGACAAACAAAAAAACAAGACCAGCTAAAGTTGTTACTTGTTACTGGATCAGATTGGGCTCAAACCCTTAGGTGAAAAATAGCTATAGGACTTGTGTAAACCAATGGGATTCTCTAGGTTTGCCTACATTAACCACAAGCCTAAATTGCTTACATGATTATGCATTAATTTGGAGTCACACTTCAAATGTCTGAGTGGAAACTTGCCCTGAGTGGGAATTATCCCCAAGTTTGTCTCATCATCTTAACTGTACCTAGTTTCTGAAGGGAGAATTAGAATAGAAAATAAACAACAAAGACAAAAAGCAGAGCAGACCCAAAGAAGTGAATAAAGACACATTGATAAATGGCTGCAAGAGCCTTTTAATACTTTTTAAAAAAAAAATCAGAACCAAGTTCCAATACCAATACTGTGGCTTAACTGTTGCTTGACCTTCATCCCTCTGCAGATCAGTATACCTTCTCTTTACATGATAAGAGGCTTCCCTCTTAAATGTCCTAAGATCTGAGCTAAAACTATATTGTGCTTCCCTATCCCCAGGCACCTGGGAAGGGGAAAGCCAATGGTACAAGCACGGCTTACAATCTTCAGAAAGTTTTTGAGTTTAAGCTTCAAAGTTCAAGCTGATAAATCCAAAGAGTAGTGGACACAAGCCAGAGAGAAGTATAATCAAGTCAGAAGAACATCAAAGAGAAGCAAGTGACTGTAAGTGCAGATATAATATTTGAGCTCATTTTTATTGACACCCAGAGCAAAGACCATGGGGATATAGACAGGCTCAAATGTAGAGGATTAAGGCAAAAACTTAAAAAATGGAGATGTCATTGGAATTCAAGGTAGAGTTTTGGGAGATCATCCTACATGTGATATCTTTCTATGGTATTCATGGGGGAAATTCCAATATCAAAATAGAAATATGAATAAAGAATAAAAAAGTGGGGATTTAGAACTGGAGATGTAAGTGTAAGAGTTAGTCACATATAGATAATAGAAGACATAGGAAAGAATGATGTTGAGTGGAAAGAGAAAAAAACTATATGATATTTTATTTCTCTCTAATAGGATGTGGATTATGTATTTATATTTTAATCATTTATTTGAGAATGGCTAAAAAAAATCCCTAATCCTTGGTTTAGGGATTAGCATAGAGATATAGCCCTCTGCACACTGAGAATTCCGTGGTGGTGAATATAGAATCCTAACTGTAAAATCAAACATGCTCAAATAATAGGGATTGGGAAAGGATGGGGAAATTTTAAAACTTTACCAACAAAATTTTGTGCTAATTGGGTATTTAGAGTTTCTTTTACTATATTGATGCATATTACATGATCAGAGAAAAACAATACTCTACTTCTACTGTGTCCAAACCAATAGACGAGCTCAAGATGTATTCTCGTGTGGTAAACTCATGGGATTTTCAGAGCACCATAAAAGCTTTTTTTTGTATGCTCCACCGCTGTCATCCACAGTTAGCTAACAAATATGATAGGTTTTTAATATAATCCACCCCGTCCTTGCCAGTGCTCCTTGTCTGCTACGTCATCTTTCTGTGGGCCAAGAGTTTGTTTTCCCCAGATGGCCCTTATGAAGCTGCTGACAGCCCTTCTGACTGAGAAACTGTAGAACAGCAATCTTCCGATTCATTTGGTAGTTCTGACAAAGAGAGAGCTGTTGATATCCTGATGCAAAAGCACTCTATCAGGCATTACATAGTGTCTGTGTTCTCAGCATGTTTGGGGCGTGATAAGTCATAGCACATGCTTTTTGACATCTCTCTGCATTTCACTGCCGTGTAGAGTTTCCTGCAGTTGAAATCTGGGTGACAGAATGTAAAAAGCCAAGTGTGACATCATCAGCAACTGGTAGCAGTCACTGTATCATAAATAATATTTTGCAGACATGTAAAAAAAAATGAAGTTGTGAAAAGTTCACCACGATCCCATTGAAGAAAATTTGAAATCAACGGTTTCACTAATTTCCACACACTGATTTTAGCCAAGTAATGACAACGTACAGAAATATCTGTAATGTTTTACATTGATAAGTCAAAGGACCAAGACACTTGGTAAGTCTACTCAGTGAAAGAGCTGGGGATTTTTTTTAAGCAAATCGAAAAAAGTTTTGTTTTGTTTTTTTAGAAATTGCTTTTCTCTTTAAAGTGGGATCACATATCTGTGTCTATAGGTCCCACAAAGCAATGGGTGGCATTGCACAGGAGTTGGCTCTGCTGTGGATGGAATGTCTCCTGATTATGATTACGCCTTGGTATTAATAAGGACGGCAGCTGCAGCAATCTGTTCAATTTTATGCAAATTAGCCCTAGCCCTCTGGCTCCTGGCTAGTGGCCAAGGAAGCCTTCGGCTGGGCAAAGTTTGGATTTATGCTTTATTCTACTGCTGCAAAGGTTTATTTAATTATCTGTATTTATTTAAAGCAGAACAGTACAAAGCAATTCTGCATCTTGGTCAACTTTGTGATGGCTGAATTGTGTGGGATTTCCCACCCACCCACAAGCTAGTTTAAATCATTGAGTATGTGAATCACTGAATACGACCCTCAGGAATAGGAAGGGGTGACTCTTCTCATTGCTTTCTTTGGTAATAAAGGACTCAGAGTGGTTTCTCTTCGCTGTACCAGTGAAGGTCTATGAAATCAAATAAGGCAGGTATCTTTTAACTGACACTGTAAATCTTTAGTAGCTGGGACTTGGGGAGACGATCTGAATTAGAGAAATTGATTTACATAATATTTTAAAAGAAATGGGTGACGGTGGTCAAAACTTACAAACTTCCTGTAACAAAACAAAAAGTCCCAGGGATGTAACGTACAGAATGGAGACTGTAGTTAGTAATGCTGTATTATGTATTTGGAAGTTGCTTAAAGAGTAGATCTTAAAAATTCTTATCACAAGAAAAAAAAATTTGTAACTATGTGTGGTGATGGATGCAAACTAAACTTATTGTGGTGATCATTTCACAACATATACATATAATGAATCTTTATGTTGCACACCCAAAACTAATATAATGTCAATTATATCTCAATAAAAATATTTTTAAAGAAATGCATATCTATTATTTCCAAGTATAAATACTTAACAACCTAAAATAATCTAGCAAGATATGGTCAGATATACGTTCCTTTATGCCCGTTTTCATGCATCCATATAATGATTTGTAATTATCATCTCAATTTTATATACCTATTATGTAAAATGTTAAAAATAATTTATTATTCTCTTGTGTGAATTAATTATTCCCTTTACAGACTCGCTTACAATAAAATTAACTGGTGTAGCAAACTGATTTCTTACTGAAGAGTATATAAGAGAACCTGAGCCCAGCTCATGTCTTAACCCTCAAACATCAGAATTAACGAGGTTATAGCAAATTCTTAAAATGTCGTTACTGGCCACCTACAATTCATCGATTTTGTATGCAGTGAATTAATACGAGACATGGCTTCGCACCCATTTCTGAACTTATTTTACATGTTTTATGATAATTTTATTTGTGATCCTTCTTGGTTTTCATAAATTCAGTTTTCATAAATAATATCAAATAAATATTTCATAGGGCACTTTGGATAGGGAAATCCTATATCCTATTTTATCAGCTAAGTCTTCTGCAATCATATTAAAAGCCAAAAAATAAGTAAGGATAGCACCCACCATTTTCAGCTACTTGTACTAAGATTTCAGCATCAGATTGTTCCTCCTTCCTGTTAATCTAGGCTCTTATGGGCCTCCTTTTATTTTAAGCACAGATTCAGCTGACAGCCAGCACTTGTTCTGGTTTTGAATCAAACGCTGGCAGTGTTCCCAGAATATGAACCAGTTGTTTCTTTTACACACTCTCTCATTGTCCCCCACCATCCCAACTGCTTTCAAAGCAATGTGCCATAACCAAACTTACACTTGCTTTAATGAGAATTAAAGTGCATGAATCAAAGCAATGCTTCCCATGTGGCCACTGACTATCTCTGGGGTAAATTAAGACAGTTGATATGCAATGTAGTAAAAGAAAAGGCAGGAAAAAAGTTGTGCAAAAGACATCTCCTCTTTGAAACTGAAGCATAGAAATTATGTATGTATAAACAAGTTTTCCCTGAATATCTCTTCCCCCTTTATTTTAGCTATTAGAAACCTGATCTAAGAATTGCCCTTAGAACTATGCTCACTGAAAATGATAGCAACTCTTCCACTTTTGCCTTTAAATAGCCTACCATCCTTGCCTTCTTCTGATAATGACCAACACCTTACTTTCAATTTCTCATCCTCCTTATTGCTAAAATGTATCTTTAGTACAAAAGTATTTCTGCTATTATAATGAAGTACACTATAATCCATGCCTATTCTGGACCCTGTTCAATGAGACTACTTTCTAAAGTTCTGAGAGGACGTTTTCATTTAAGGCATTCCTGGGCAAGGATTTGGAGGACAGTGTAATAGTGGGATCTTACAGCAATCTGAATTTATACCACAATGCTAAAACATTAACCATTATTTTAAGTAAGAAGCTTGTATGCATCTAATCCTTTTACATTGTGAAATATCACCACCTAATTTAGCCTTTGAAAAATTCTGATTTTAGAATGTTCACATTTATAAAACAAAAATGTAAATAATATAACTGTATAATAAAAGAGGATTGGTTAAATAAGTTATGGCACATTTAATATATGATCGTATAGACATAAAGCTAGAGACATGGAAAGACTGATATTTTACAAATTGAAAATAATATGTTCTATTAGTTTCTATTTTACATAGACACACAGATGACTGAAAGATTCACATACATGTACCAGGCTTGCATATTTTAACTCCGCTTCACAGATGGAAAATAAATATAGCTTCTTTATTTTCTACAACTGATCTAATTTCCTCACTATTTCCCATGCTGCTGGGCTGGAAGAGATAGATAGATGGGGATAAATTTACTTGCTAATAACAGTCAGGTTTTTCCAGCTTAATAGTCCATTCAAAAGTTCCAATATCTATGAGGGAAATGCTTAGTTTTTGGAATTTCCCTCTTCTCCCTCACATACCCATGTGCACTGATTCTCTGTAGGTGACATATGGGTAGATGGAAAATTATATGACTTTCTGGCTGTTGAGTAGAAAGACCCCCTTTCCACACAATGACTTTTTCTCTGTACTAGTCTCTGCAGCTCATTTCTTCCTGCCCTTGCTCTGGTGTTCATAAAGGAGACACTAGCCCCATCTGCCCTCTTGGGGTTTCATACTGTCACCTACCATTCATGTTCACAGCCTTGGCTGCTCATGTCAAGTTTCAAAGTCCCTGATCACCATGGCCTCTTTGTCCATGCACCTTGCTTCTGCTGGTCCCCCAGCCAACCTTATAATTATGCATCCCTTCAAGGAAGCTCACTGGGATTTCTGGCTCCCCAAAGGCCATGGGGAGCCAGAAGTTCTGTGTCAGGCTCACCTCCCACTGTCAGTGCTATGCTACTGGTCATTTACCTTGTTGGTTGTGGTACCAAACTGGAGTTGGGCTTCTTTCAGCCGCTTACCTTTTCCCCCATATTTGCCCAGGGAAGTGGACACTACCTCCAGTGTTCTCAAGATCACCCCACACCTATTTGGATGGTTCAATGGCATCCACCTTCAAAGTTAGTCCAAGGTGGGATGGGAATAAAACGCTAGCACCTAATTCCTCTTGACTCTTTATTTCTTCTTTCTGTACTACTCTAGGTCAGAAGATGTAGGACTTAGAGTCTCTCCTCCTCTCTAAAAAGGGCATTTCCTCTTCCTTTGGGGCATTAGAGCTCACAGTGTGCCCTTAATGATGGAAAGACCATACTCCTATCAGATAAGCGCTGCTCTTATTACCAATGTAGTAAGAAAACTAGGAACCAGGGATTTCTAAAAACAGAAACACATAGTCTGCATTAAAAATTCATCAGTCCTGTAATACAGAGGCATATTTACATATACATGAGTAGAGACATATGTATGCACATATGTAACATAGTGGTATATTATGAAATGCACATTATAATATATTTGTAACTTTTACATTTATATACATATTGTATTTTATAGCATACCAAAATGTTATCATTATTCAATCTGAGTGATAAGATTAAAAGTGATTTTTATTTTGTTCCTCATGCTTTATTTTTAACAGACTTTAAATTTTCTAAAATTAGTACATATTATTTTCTAATAAAAATAATTTATCAAACAATAAAATGCATATTTGCAAAAACATCTGTACATTAGGCTAAGAATTTGGTCTCATTTGAGTAGTATTTTCCATAATATTTAAAATCTTGCTATTAAAGCATCAATAGAAAAATCACTTTAAAAGTCTAATAAAGAAGTCCAATGGCTTAAATGTTTAAGTAATTCCTCAGAATGCATATACTGAGTTGGTTATAATATTTTAGATTTTTCATTTTACACTTAGCAGAGGTAGCCCTTGTTTTCCATTTGAAGATGGAAGCTCTGGGGTAGTTACCTATGAATGATGATAAGAGGCTCCTCTCTCTATCTTCCTGGCAGCGACTGTCTACAGGGATTATTACAGTCATGTGGGTTGGGCCTTCGTGGGTAATTGTCAAGAGTGTTAAGTGGTATCTCCCAAGACTACCAGCAGCTGATCTGCATGTGGAGTTCTAGATGTGTTCAGCTTCTCCAGTCTGATAATCACAACTCATCTTGTCATCTTCCTACCCTAGGCGTGCACACACACACACACACACACACACTTAATTGGATCAAGACCTCTAAGTACGCCAGTCTTAAAATAGCCAAATAGCCTCAATGTAAATGTTTTCTTTCCCATTTGTTCCTTTTGGATTGATAGCTTAGCTCTGTAAATGAATTTGCAGACTACCAAAACAAACTTGTGCTTTGTATAAATTGTACATGGAAAACAATTTTTAACAGACCTCTCAAAATTTGAAACTAAGCAAGTCTAATATGCATATTAAAACTTAAGTTTGGTTCCTTATATTTAATCACGATTTTTAATAGAGTGGATCTAAGTCTAAACATAAGAACTAAATCTCATGAAAGGTCTCTGAAGTCACGCTGAAAGATACATTTTGGATACTAAATAGCAGTACTAAGCTATGTTGAAAATAAAGAATATTTTTATTCTTTGAGCTCAGTAAACATTAAAATATATAGTGCTCTGCCCCTATAGACATCAAGCAGAATATTACAGTATTCCATTTTGATTAAAAATTCTATTGAAAAACACAAGATTATTTTCAGCAATTATTTGAAAATTCGCTTTATAGAGTATCTGCAGGACATCTTATATTTCAATATTTCATAGAGAACCATCTCTGTGAAATAGCATGGAGAAAGGGAAGCAAAAATTAGTGCAGTTTGTGGAAAAGCAAAGCTTGATATTAAAAATTTATGGCCTTTTTTTTAGTGTACATTGATGACTATCTGGCATTTCAAGCACTGTGTTAAGTGGAAGGAAATTAAGCTGAATCCAATATTTGCACTACTATTTGGACAAGGTTTTTTGCTCTTCAGTGCACAATCTCGAAAATAAGTCTATCATTCCTGGGTGGTCACTGTAGAGACAGCTTTAAGCATACAAAATATAAAAATAATGCATGAAATATGCCAGTCTATTAAATTAACATCTTGCAAAAGCCCCTCTCCAAAATCCAGATGCTTATATTGCTTTTGACAGACTGTAGGCGGTAAAGTTTTAACTTTAAAGAAGGGGCTTTCTGTTTCTGTTTTCAAGTTAAAAATAATGAAAGGAAAACACACTGAAATTCCCACATTATTAAATAAAACATTTAAGTGGCCAAGGGCCAATCATTGTCACGCCATGAACAAATGCCTTACGGTAATATGTTCCATAACTGTTTGCTAAAAACTACCAATTTTAACACATTTGCACATGATTAGACACCATAAAAAGTTGCTTATTGAAGCCAGTGTCATAACACTGTTACTCATGCCCAAGGGGAGGGAAGCTTCAGTGCAATCCTGAACAAGAAAGGTGGTGTGAAATAAGTTCCACGTTGTGAAAACAGATCCTAAGCAGATTTGCCAAATAGCTGACTCCTTTCAATGGTCAGAAGTTCATAACATCATCACGAGACTGTGCAGGGCTAAGAAAATGTTAACGGATGAATTTTCTCAGCAATGAAAACATGCAAAGATGGATGATTAAAATTAAAGTTTTGAAAAATATATTTGACCCCTATAATCCCCTTATTCAAAAAATAAATGCTTAATAGAAAGAGAGAACTGAGGTTGGCTTTCTTCAGGTGAGCTCTTGCAAAAAATTTTTAAAAACCAGAAGAAATCATGTATTATATCTAATAATTAGTATGCTAAGGGAAAACACAAAGTAGGAAGAATTTTTCAAGTTTTAATATAATCAGAAGTTACAACTTCATAAAAAAACAACAGTAGAAAAGTGAAAAAGTAATCCAGCCACTTTTGGTTTCCCTTGGTTCTCAGCTGCATTACTACAATCTCTGCCTTCATCATCACGTGGTGTTCTCCTGTGTGTCTTTGTCTTCACATGGCTGTCTCCTTATAGGGACACCAGTCATATTGGATTAGGAGTTTACTAAGTATGATATCATCTTGACTAATTACAGCTGCAACAATCCTATTTCCAAATAAGTTCCAATTCTCAGATACTTGGGTTTAGGACTTCAACCTATCTTTTTTCAGGGCACATGACTCAACCCATAAGAGTAAGTATTTGTGGTGTTCTATGTTGGTGTCCTAATTTTGTTAAAAGATCTCAAATCCAGGGGATTCCATGCTCAATGGATGAATGGATCAACGAGAAATAGTTAAGTGACAGAATGATTTCTTTATAAAGGAGAAATACTTATTAAATTAATTCAGAACGTGTGTTAATTTATATAGTGTTACATTATAAAAATGTTGAGCATACATTTTTTTTTTTTTTTTTTT
This sequence comes from Balaenoptera musculus, assembly GCF_009873245.2. Taxonomy (NCBI): domain Eukaryota; kingdom Metazoa; phylum Chordata; class Mammalia; order Artiodactyla; family Balaenopteridae; genus Balaenoptera; species Balaenoptera musculus. Next base: position 111,729,154 of record NC_045789.1, read on the forward strand.
TAAACATCTTTATTGAAGTATAATTGCCTTACAATGGTGTGTTAGCTTCTGCTTTATAACAAAGTTAATCAGTTATACATATACAATATGTTCCCATATCTCTTCCCTCTTGCATCTCCCTCCCTCCCACCCTCCCCATCCCACCCCTCTAGGTGGTCACAAAGCACCGAGCTGATCTCCCTGTGCTATGCGGCTGCTTCCCACTAGCTATCTATTTTATATTTGGTAGTGTATATATGTCCATGACACTCTCTCACCCTGTCACATCTCACCCCACCCCCTCCCCATATCCTCAAGTCCATTCTCTAGTAGGTCTGTGTCTTTATTCCCATCTTGCCACTAGGTTCTTCATGGCTTTTTTTTTTCCCTTATATTCCGTATATATGTGTTAGCATACTGTATTTGTTTTTCTCTTTCTGACTTACTTCACTCTGTATGACAGACTCTAACTCCATCCACCTCATTACAAATACCTCCATTTCATTTCTTTTTATGGCTGAGTAATATTCCATTGTATATATGTGCCACATCTTCTTTATCCATTCATCTGTCGATGGACATTTAGGTTGCTTCCATGTCCTGGCTATTGTAAATAGAGCTGCAATGAACATTTTGGTACATGACTCTTTTTGACCTATGGTTTTCTCAGGGTATATGCCCAGTAGTGGGATTGCTGGATCGTATGGTAGTTCTATTTGTAGTTTTTTAAGGAACCTCCATACTGTTCTCCATAGTGGCTGTATCAATTTACATTCCCACCAACAGTGCAAGAGAGTTCCCTTTCCTCCACACCCTCTCCAGCATTTATTGTTTCTAGATTTTTTGATGATGCCCATTCTGACCGGTGTGAGATGATATCTCATTGTAGTTTTGATTTGCATTTCTCTAATGATTAATGATGTTGAGCATTCTTTCATGTGTCTGTAGGCCATCTGTATATCTTCTTTGGAGAAATGTCTATTTAGGTCTTCTGCCCATTTTTGGATTGGGTTGTTCGTTTTTTTGTTATTGAGCTGCATGAGCTGCTTGTAAATCTTGGAGATTAATCCTTTGTCAGTTGTTTCATTTGCAAATATTTTCTCCCATTCTGATGGTTGTCTTTTGGTCTTGTTTATGGTTTCCTTTGCTGTGCAAAAGCTTTTAAGTTTCATTAGGTCCCATTTGTTTATTTGTGTTCTTATTTCCATTTCTCTGGGAGCTGGGTCAAAAAGAATCTTGCTGTGATGTATGTCATAGAGTGTTCTGCCTATGTTTTCCTCTAAGAGTTTGATAGTGTCTGGTCTTACACTTAGGTCTTTAATCCATTTTGAGTTTATTTTTGTGCATGGTGTCAGGGAGTGTTCTAATTTCATACTTTTACATGTAGCTGTCCAATTTTCCCAGCACCACTTATTGAAGAGGCTGTCTTTTCTCCACTGTATATGCTTGCCTCCTTTATCAAAGATAAGGTGACCATATGTGCGTGGGTTTATCTCTGGGCTCTCTATCCTGTTCCATTGATCTGCATTTCTGTTTTTGTGCCAGTACCAAACTGTCTTGATTACTGTAGCTTTGTAATATAGTCTGAAGTCAGGGAGCCTGATTCCCCCAGCTCCATTTTTCGTTCTCAAGATTGCTTTGGCTATTCGGGGTCTTTTGTGTTTCCATACAAATTGTGAAATTTTTTGTTCTAGTTCTGTGAAAAATGCCAGTGGTAGTTTGATAGGGATTGCATTGAATCTGTAGATTGCTTTGGGTAGTAGAGTCATTTTCACAATGTTGATTCTTCCAATCCAGGAACATGGTATATCTTTCCATCTATTTGTATCACCTTTAATTTCTTTCATCAGTGTCTTATAATTTTCTGCATACAGGTCTTTTGTCTCCTTAGGTAGGTTTATTCCTAGATATTTTATTCTTTTTGTTGCAATGGTAAACGGGAGTGTTTTCTTAATTTCACTTTCAGATTTTTCGTCATTAGTGTATAGAAATGCAAGAGATTTCTGTGCATTAATTTTGTATCCTGCTACTTTACCAAATTCATTGATTAGCTCTAGGAGTTTTCTGGTAGCATCTTTAGGATTCTCTATGTATAGTATCATGTCATCTGCAAACAGTGACAGCTTTACTTCTTCTTTTCCGATTTGGATTCCTTTTATTTCTTTGTCTTCTCTGATTGCTGTGGCTAACACTTCCAAAACTATGTTGAATAATAGTGGTGAGAGTGGGCAACCTTGTCTTGTTCCTGATCTTAGTGGAAATGGTTTCAGTTTTTCACCATTGAGGACAATGTTGGCTGTGGGTTTGTCATATATGGCCTTTATTATGTTGAGGAAAGTTCCCTCTATGCCTACTTTCTGCAGGGCTTTTATCATAAATGGGTGTTGAATTTTGTCGAAAGCTTTCTCTGCATCTATTGAGATGATCATATGGTTTTTCTCCTTCAATGTGTTAATATGGTGTATCACATTGATTGATTTGCGTATGTTGAAGAATCCCTGCATTCCTGGGATAAACCCCACTTGATCATGGTGTATGATCCTTTTAATGTGCTGTTGGATTCTGTTTGCGAGTATTTTGTTGAGGATTTTTGCATCTATGTTCATCAGTGATATTGGCCTGTAGTTTTCTTTCTTTGTGACATCTTTGTCTGGTTTTGGTATCAGGGTGATGGTGGCCTCGTAGAATGAGTTTGGGAGTGTTCCTCCCTCTGCAATATTGTGGAAGAGTTTGAGAAGGATAGGTGTTAGCTCTTCTCTAAATGTTTGATAGAATTCACCTGTGAAGCCATCTGGTCCTGGGCTTTTGTTTGTTGGAAGGTTTTTAATCACAGTTTCAATTTCAGTGCTTGTGATTGGTCTGTTCATATTTTCTACTTCTTCCTGGTTCAGTCTCGGCAGTTTGTGCATTTCTAAGAATCTGTCCATTTCTTCCAGGTTGTCCATTTTATTGGCGTAGAGTTGCTTGTAGTAATCTCTCATGATCTTTTGTATTTCTGCAGTGTCAGTGGTTACTTCTCCTTTTTCATTTCTAATTCTATTGATTTGAGTCTTCTCCCTTTTTCTCTTGATGAGTCTGGCTAATGGTTTATCAATTTTGTTTATCTTCTCAAAGAACCAGCTTTTAGTTTTATTGATTTTTGCTATTGTTTCCTTCATTTCTTTTTCATTTATTTCTGACCTGATCTTTATGATTTCTTTCCTTCTGCTAGCTTTGGGGTTTTTTTGTTCTTCTTTCTCTAATTGCTTTAGGTGCAATGTTAGGTTGTTTATTCGAGATGTTTCCTGTTTCTTGAGGTAGGCTTGTATTGCTATAAACTTCCCTCTTAGCACTGCTTTTGCTGCGTCCCATAGGTTTTGGGTCGTCGTATCTCCATTGTCATTTGTTTCTAGGTATTTTTTGATTTCCCCTTTGATTTCTTCAGTGATCACTTCGTTATTAAGTAGTGTATTGTGTAGCCTCCATGTGTTTGTATTTTTTACAGATCTTTTCCTGTAATTGATATCTAGTCTCATAGCATTGTGGTCGGAAAAGATACTTGATACGATTTCAATTTTCTTAAATTTACCAAGGCTTGATTTGTGACCCAAGATATGATCTATCCTGGAGAATGTTCCATGCGCACTTGAGAAAAATGTGTATTCTGTTGTTTTTGGGTGGAATGCCCTATAAATATCAATTAAGTCCATCTTGTTTAATGTATCATTTAAAGCTTGTGTTTCCTTATTTATTTTCATTTTGGATGATCTGTCCATTGGTGAAAGTGGGGTGTTAAAGTCCCCTACTATGATTGTGTTGCTGTCAATTTCCCCTTTTATGGCTGTTAGTATTTGCCTTATGTATTGAGGTGCTCCTATGTTGGGTGCATAAATATTTACAATTGTTATACCTTCCTCTTGGATCGATCCCTTGATCATTATATAGTGTCCTTCTTTGTCTCTTATAATATTCTTTATTTTAAAGTCTATTTTGTCTGATATGAGAATTGCTACTCCAGCTTTCTTTTGATATCCATTTGCATGGAATATCTTTTTCCATCCCCTCACTTTCAGTCTGTATGTGTCTCTAGGTCTGAAGTGGGTCTCTTGTAGACAGCATATATACGGGTCTTGTTTTTGTATCCATTCAGCCAGCCTGTGTCTTTTGGTGGGAGCATTTAATCCATTTACATTCAAGGTAATTATCGATATGTATGTTCCTATTCCCATTTTCTTAAATGTTTTGGGTTTGTTATTGTATGTGTTTTCCTTCTCTTGTGTTTCTTGCCTAGAGAAGTTCCTTTAGCATTTGTTGTAAAGCTGGTTTGGTGGTGCTGAACTCTCTCAGCTTTTGCTTGTCTGTAAAGGTTTTAATTTCTCCATCACATCTGAATGAGATCCTTGCTGGGTAGAGTAATCTTGGTTGTAGGTTTTTCTCCTTCATCACTTTAAGTATATCCTGCCACTCCCTTCTGGCTTGCAGAGTTTCTGCTGAAAGATCAGATGTTAACCTTATGGGGATTCCCTTGTGTGTTATTTGTTGTTTTTCCCTTGCTGCTTTTAATATGTTTTCTTTATATTTAATTTTTGACAGTTTGATTAATATGTGTCTTGGCGTGTTTCTCCTTGGGTTTATCCTGTATGGGACTCTCTGTGCTTCCTGGACTTGATTAACTATTTCCTTTCCCATATTAGGGAAGTTTTCAACTATAATCTCTTCAAATATTTTCTCAGTCCCTTTCTTTTTCTCTTCTTCTTCTGGGACCCCTATAATTCGAATGTTGGTGCGTTTAATGTTGTCCCAGAGGTCTCTGAGACTGTCCTCAGTTCTTTTCATTCTTTTTTCTTTATCCTGCTCTGCAGTAGTTATTTCCACCATTTTATCTTCCAGGTCACTTATCCTTTCTTCTGCCTCAGTTATTCTGCTATTGATCCCATCTAGAGTATTTTTAATTTCATTTATTGTGTTTTTCATCGTTGCTTGGTTCCTCTTTAGTTCTTCTACGTCCTTGTTAAATGTTTCTTGCATTTTGTCTATTCTATTTCCAAGATTTTGGATCATCCTTACTATCATTATTCTGAATTCTTTTTCAGGTAGACTACCTATTTCCTCTTCATTTGTTAGGTCTGGTGTGTTTTGACCCTGCTCCTTCATCTGCTGTGTGTTTTTCTGTCGTCTCATTTTGCTTATCTTACTGTGTTTGGGGTCTCCTTTTCACAGGCTGCAGGTTCGTAGTTCCCGTTGTTTTTGGTATCTGTCCCCAGTGGGTAAGGTTGTTTCAGTGGGTTGTGTAGGCTTCCTGGTGGAGGGGACTATTGCCTGTGTTCTGGTGGATGAGGTTGAATCTTGTCTTTCTGGTGGGCACGTCCACGTCTGGTGGTGTGTTTTGGGGTGTCTGTGGCCTTATGATTTTAGGCAGCCTCCCTGCTAATGGATGGGGCTGTGTTCCTGTCTTGCTAGTTGTTTGGCATAGGGTGTCCAGCCCTGTAGCTTGCTGGTCGTTGAGTGAAGCTGGGTCTTGATGTTGAGATGGAGATCTCTGAGAGATTTTTGCCGTTTGGTATTACGTGGAGCTGGTAGGTCTCTTGTGGACCAGTGTCCTGAAGTTGGCTCTCCCACCTCAGAGGCACAGCCCTGATGCCTGGCTGGAGCACCAAGAGCCTTTCATCCACACAGCTTTTGAATTTGGGATGATTCGTTGTCTATTCAGGTATTCAACAGATTCAGGCACATCAAGTTGTTTGTGGAGCTTTAATCCGCTGCTTCTGAGGCTGCTGGGGGAGATTTCCCTTTCTCTTCTTTGTTCGTACAGCTCCCAGCATTCAGCTTTGGATTTGGACCCGCCTCTGCGTGTACGTCGCCTGAGGGCGTCCGTTCCCTTTTGGGAGGTCTGACGTCTTCTGCCAGCGTTCGGTGGGTGTTCTGTAGGAGCAGTTCCACGTGTAGATGTATTTCTACTGTATCTGTGGGAAGGAAGGTGATCTCCGCGTCTTACTCTTCCGCCATCTTGCCCCTCCCTCGAGCATACATTTTTAAACTAAGGAAAAATATTTTTAAATTTGGGTGGCAGATCTTTAAAAGCTTTATTATTGAATTTAGATTCCTGAGAAGAATTTCTAACTACAATTGATCTGCTGAATTTCTCTACTAGGCAATTTCTAGATACTTAAAGCTTCTAGATTTATAAAAGATGGGTGCCTCACAGAATTGTGCCCATATAGTTTGTACAGTTAAAAACAGTGTTAATGTTAAAGTATAGTCCTAGTTCTTTTGATGAAGAACACATAACTGCTACCTTAGTTTCTCCACTTGTAAAATAGAGACTCCACAATTGACTTCATTTAGTTATTGTAAGTCTGAAGATAATGGATGTAAAAAAACTATAAATAGACTGAATTTCATAAATTATTAGTAGTAAAATTCAGTTCATTTACCCCAGTCTCCCAAAGAGATGTCCTATTAGGCAAGCAAGGAGGAAAGCTCCAAGGACCTCACGATGGTATTCCCAGCCCTTACCTTGTGGTGTTTTCATTCCTCTCAAACACTATTCCAGTGGTTTCAGCAATCGCAATTCTATTTGAAAAGAATGGATCTTCTCTCTACTCCTTTCTTTTTAAGCTACAAATATCAAATGTTTAAAAGTGGACCTTTCAGGAAAGAAAAAAAGAGTAAGAGTTACTGTAAAACACATTATATCAGAAAGCCCTCATTGACCATTGGAGTAACTTCTTATTTTTGGACTTTGTCCCTTTCAGAACTTTGGGCTTCTAGGCACTTTAAACTCTTCTTGCGTTTTTGCTTGCTCGGCACTGAAAAAGTAGGAGCCAGGGAAGGTCCACAAAGAGGTGAAGTGTGGTGCATGGGCCAGTGTTATTTTCTTTTGAATTTAATATTTTTTAAATCGGGTATGACTGAATCCCAACAAAATGCGCAGATGTTAAATGTTTACTTCATGGAGTTTTGATAAACGTGTGCACTTATCAGATCTCTATCCCTGTTAAGATAAACAAAATTTTTATCACTCCAGGTGATACCCTCCAGAGCTTTTCAGTTAATTCTCATACACTTCAAAAGGATATCATTCTTCTGATTTCCATCATCATAGCTTAGTCTTGCCTCTCCTAGAAATTTATCTGATGGAATTATACAGTGCATAATTTTTGTGTCTGGCTTCTTTTTGCTTAACATAACCTGTGAGATTCACTGTATTATTGAATGTATCAATAGTTTGAACCTTTTTATTACTGAATGTATTGCATCGTACGGATATAGCACAGTTGGTTAATCCATTCCCTTGTTTATGGACATTTGAGTCTTTTCAGTTTTTGGCATTATAAACAACATTGTTGTAAACATTCTTGTACAGGGCTTTTTTTTTTTTTTTTTTTTTTAATTCATTTATTTAATTTTTGGCTGCATTGGGTCTCCGCTGCTGCACGCGGGCTTTCTCTAGTTGCAGTGAGCAGGGGCTACTCTTTGTTGCGGAGCTCAGGCTTCTCACTGTGGTGGCTTCTCTTGTTGCAGAGCACAGGCTCTAGGTGCGCGGGCTTCAGTAGTTGTGGCACACGGGCTTCAGTAGTTGTGGTTCGCGGGCTCTAGATCACAGGCTCAGTAGTTGTGGCGCACAGGCTTAGTTGCTCCGCGGCATGTGGGATCTTCCCGGACCAGGGCTCGAACCTGTGTCCCCTGCATTGGCAGGCAGATTCTTAACCACTGCGTCACCAGGGAAGCCCTGTACAGGGCTTTTTATGGACCAAAGTTTTCATTCCTCTTGAGTAATCATCTAGTAACGGAATAGTCATTAGGTATTTGCTTAGTTACAAGGAACTATATATATTTTTCCAAAGTGGTTGTACCACTTCACATTCTCTTCACAATATTTTAAGTATTCCAGTTTCTCCCCATCCTGATGAACATTTGATATTGTCAATCTTTTTAGTTTAGTTATTCAAATTGTGATTTTAAATTGCATTCCTTCATGGTCACCTACATGGAAGATCTTTTCATATGCTTATTGGCCACTTGTATACCTCTTAGGAAAAGAGTCTATTCATATATTTTACTAATATTAAATTTATGGATTTTTAATTTTTTATTGAATTGTAGGAGGTCTGTATGTATTCTGGATAGAGGTAATTTGTAAATATAATTATTGAGACTATTTTCCCTAAATCTATGGCATCCCATTTCATTTCTCTGATTGAGTTTTTAGAAGAGCATAGGTTTTTAATTTTAATAACTTGAAATTTATCTTTTTTCTAAATTGTTAGAGCTTTTGTGTCTTAAGAAATATTTGCTATTTGTTAAGGTATTCTTCCCTGTTTTCCCCCAGATGATTTATGGTTTAGCTTTTATATTTAAGTCTCTAATCTACCCCAAATTAATTTTTTAGTGAGGTATTAGACAAGAATTGTGGGTCTTGTTTTATATAGAGACATTGAGTGGTTCCAACACCATTTGTTGAAAAGAGTATCTTTTCCCAATGAAATTATTTTGGGTGAAAGTCAATTGACCACATGTATGTGGATCTACCTCTAGACTCTGTACTATGTTCCACTGATTTTCTTGTCTCTCCTTTGGCCAGTACCACACAGTCTGGTTCATTGTGGTTTTTAAGTCTTCTAAACAATATAATTCATCCAATTTTTTGTCCTTTTTCAAAATTACTTGAGCTATTTATGTTCTTTTGCATTTCCATATAAATCTTTGAAACAGATTATCATTTTTTACCAGAAAAAAACGTCCTGCTGATTGAGATGGTGTTGAATTTATAGATAATTTTGGGAAAGATGTGCATCTTAGCAATACTGAGTGTTCCACATTGCCTCCTATCTCCCATTATTTCCTTAATAGAGTTTTGGCTTTTTTTCAGGTTTGGATAATTATGACTAATTCTGCCATAAACATTCTTACATAGTTCTTTTTTCTTTTTAATATAAAGTCTATAAACATCAATTAATACTTGTTGATTAATATTTTATTCAAATCTTCTATTTAGTTTTGTCTGCTTGTTCTAATAATAACTGAGTGACAGAAATTAAAATCTGTATCATTGTGGATTTCTCTGTTTTTCTTTAGTTCTTTAAATTTTTGTTTTATGTACTTTGAAGCATGGTGATTAGGTATATGCACATTTAGGAATGTCATGTCTCATTGAAGAAGAGGTTATTTATTAATTATAAAGTGATCTTTTCTGATTATATATGTTTTCGTCAAGACTACTTTTTCTGATATAAATATAGGCAACTCATCTTTCACAAGCTTATTGTTTTCATGATAAATCTTTATGTATTATCTTAATTTATTTGGTGATGTCCTTAAATTTAAAGTGTCTCTCTTGTAAATATTCTTTGCATTTGTCCTCTTCATTCTTTTTTTTTCTTTTGTTCTTTCTTTCCTGTCTTCTTTTGGATTAATCAAGTATTTTTTGCTATTCCATTTAAATTTCTCTATTACCTTTTTAATTATATCTCTTTGTATTATTTTTAGTGACTTTTCTATAAATTTTACTCTGAATTCTAACTTATCACAGTATTATATTTTAATAATATTATAACACCAAATGTTTGATATAAGAAACTTAAGACAGCAGTACTATATTTCCCTTTCACAGCCTTCCATTTTTTATGTTGCTATTGTCATTTATTCTATTTCTGTATGTGTTATATACTCCATATGCTTTGTTATATGTTTGCTTTATATAGGCAATTGAGTTTGTAAAAGAAAATTAGAAAAAGGATATTTATTATGATTTCTAGTGATCTTCCTTTTTACTAATAAATCCAGTTTTCCATCTGGTGTCATTTTCTTCTATCTGAAGGACATCCTTTAGCATATTTTGTCATGTATATATGCAGCTGACAATTTCCCTCAGCTTTCAGCTGAATACTGAAAATTCCTTAATTCACATTAGTTTTTTGAAGGTTACTTTTTTCAGGGTAAACAACGCTATGCTGATAGGTTCTATTTTTTCTGCATTTTACATATGTCATTCCATTTTCTTATGCTGTTATTTCTGATGAGAGGTCAGCAATAATTCTATGATGTGTTTCCCTTTATTTAATTTGTCCTTTTCTTCTGGCTGCTCTTAAGATTTATTTCCTCATCTTTTATTTTTAGCAATTTGACTACAGTGTGTCAACCTGGGGTTTTCTTTGTATTTGTCCTACTGTGGCTTATGTAGATACTTGATCCTTGGGATGGTATTTTTAGCAAATATGAAACATTTAGGCCCGTATTTATTACAATACATTTTCTCCATCGTTCTCTGTCTTCTCAACTCCTAGGACACCAATTACACAAATGTTAGAAAATAAATGTATATTACCTCACAAGCAATTGATTGAGACTCTAGTTTAATACTCTTTATCTTTCTGTGCTTCAATTTGTATGATTTTTGTTAATCTACCTTCGAATTTATTGATCCTTTCTTCTGTTCTTTTCAGTGTGCTGTCAATCCCTTTTTATTTCATATGTTGTATTTTTGAGTTTAGTTATTTTCATATGTTTCTTTTTCATAGTTTCCAAATGTATCCTGACAATCTTCATATTTTTACCATCTTTTACACTAGGTTTTATAAAATATAAAATATTTTAAATATTTAAAATCTTTAGCTGTCAATTCCAACATTTGGGATGTTTGTGGGTCTGTTTCTACTAACTGATTATTTTCTTGACTATGGTTCACATATTTCTGTTTTGTTGCATATTATTATGATGTAGTTTCTTTTGTGTTATTATTTCTACTCATCTTGTGTGAAACTCATAGAATTTAAGCTATGCTAAATAGTTAGAAATGGAGTTAAAGTGGCCAATGTGAACTTCCGTATTAGTTGTTTTGAAATACCCAGTATAGAACTGTGTGTATTAAGAGTGTTACTTTAGGTAAGGAATTTGTTTGGTGATATCTGTAAAAAGACTTCACTGGAACTGAAGGAGTAACTGATAAAGACAAGACCTGCTGGGATACAACCATTAACCCTACTGGCAGATTCCTTACATTGACACCACTGAGCCAAGCCATGTGAAGGCTCTTTGCTGGAAGACTCCACTCCAGGTTGCTGAGGGCTATTCTGGACAGACACTGCTGGACGCTCTGTCGGAACAGAAGGTGACTTCCTACTCACGTTTTTGCAAGACCAGTTGCCAGACTGGAGACCACTGCTCCTGCTGAGATGCCTCCTTCCTGGACTTCTCCTTGGAGTCACTTGTTACTCTCTTTTCTACCTATTTTGACTAACCTGTGTTGTGTGCTAATTGTGTGCAATAAACCGAGTGATTCGTGAATTGAATATTGGCTACATTTCATATATCTCCAATCCCATGATTCTTACCTTGCCTTACCACTAGGCCCTGCAACAAACACAGGACATTAATAATGTACAAGAAATTGTGGGTGATACACGGTAGAGATTCTTGATTATATTCTTGTTCTCTGAAGAATCTTGTTCTAACAGGCAGTTAATTACTGGCACATGGCCTTGAACTTGTTGATATTGGTTTTATAGTTTGTTAATTGGGTCTTGGGTTTGGATCATAGTTCTAGGGAAAACCCTCTATTTCTGGGATGTAGTTTTTGCATTTAGAGTGTGGCCTTGCCCAGTTTTCAACAGAAAGCTTAATGTGCCAAACAAGCTTCTCTAACATAGCAGAATTCACACTTCAAATTGTGTTTCCTCTATGGTAGGCAGTTGCTGAAAAATCTGGACTTCTTGGATTCTTGCCCAAGTGAGCATAATTTAGGGGGAAGCCTTGGACTTGAAGAAAACTTATACTTACATTTTGGAGCTCTTTCCTCTGTAAGTCCATTGTATCCAGATTTTCCTTCTTTAATATCTAACTGCTTTTGCAGTTGCAAACATCTCCTTTCACTTCTATGGCCATTAAAACTGTGGCTTTCTGTTCTAACTGATTCATTTATGTGTGTTGTGAAGTGCCTCACAGAAAAAGCCATGTACATCCTAAGTCTCATTCACTGTGTTTTTCTTCTTTTAAGGGTTAAACAGAATACAGTTTCTGCCAGATTTTGATACCTTCAAAGAGTTGTTTTTATATTTTATCCAGAGTTTATAATTATTGTTTGTGGGAGAATTAGTCCAATAAAAGCTTTTCTACCATTATCAGAAACAGAAACTCTGGACCAGTGATTTATAAACCTACTTCTTTGAACCATAAGGATTCAGAAAGGCTATGTCACCATCTGATAACAAGGTGTTCTACTACCCTCCATTTATATTTGTGCAGCTTTAAATTAATCCATTTACATATTGATCTTTCTCTTAATATTTTACTTGAAGAAAATATTCTACTATCTGAAAATCATGTTTCTAGTCTCAGGATTAGTTCCCAGTTTAGGAAACATAATTTTTTTTTAATCTGATTTTTCTAATTGAATATGTTTACAAAGATCATATTATGGCAGAGCCTGTGGGAACATTGCTCATTTGCTACACTCCTGGGTTATCCAGAAATGTTGCTGATCCATGCTTGGTTCTAAATGCTTGAGCTTTATTAGAACATCTCGGAATTATCAAGGCCAGTGGCAGCAATGCGTGGCGGGTCATGAGGAGTGGTAGTAGGTGTCTTTAAGACTGTGGAAGGACACTCTTAGCCAATTCAAATTCTCAATATATGTACTCCAAGGCATCAAATGTTTACATGAGAAAACCATTTTAGTTTTTATTTTCTGGAATGATGTTGTTGTCCTTAAGTCTTAGTAATAATGGTCAATCTTTTTCTCTTGATTTAAAAATTGAAAACTAACTGCCGGTTCACCATAACAAAATACTTTTCTGATCATAAAAAACTGAAATCTAACTAGAGGTGTTTGTCACAAGTTGTTTTACAATGCTTCGAAAAATGATATACATGAAATGTAGAATATAAAAGGGTTAATTGATATGAGTGGTTTATCATGGCCATAACGCAATTTTACATGTAGGCATAAAGAATAAAATGATTGATTAGAAACTAACACAACACTGTAAATCAATTATACTTCAATAAAGAAGAAAAAAAATTTTTAAGAATAAAGTGATTGAAGAACTCAATTTCTTACTACTCCTAAAATATTGGCCTTGTTCAGAGAAAATATAAATATAAAATTCAATTAAAATATTTGCTTATTCATTTACAGCCATGACTATGGACTACATTGCATAATTCATTTATACATGTGTACCAAATACATGATATTTTGTGAAGTCATCTCATACCAGCAGCAAAAGTCAGTGTAATGAAATAACATCCTATAATTGAGATGGAGCCTGGGGGAAGGAGAATACCTTCATGTAGAGACAGTTCTCTTTATAATCTGTTTACTATAATGTTGACCAGTATACTATTAATTTTCTGTGTAATTTTGTAACCTCTATTTCTAATATTATAATAAAGTTGTTATAGACATTCAATAACAATTATAGAGGCAATAAATTCACAGACATTATTAAAAAAAAACTGAATAAGAAACAGTCCTAAGCTTGTGGAGTCGATAATGTCCTAAGGAGATATACTGTAATGGAACATGATCACTGCTATAACAGACGCTTGTGCGTCATGTCATGGAAATGTTAAGTCTGCATGGAAAATACTGTCTACAATACTTTTGTTGTGTAGTATTTCATACATAAAGAAAATTATAGAGACTAAATATTGCCTAAAACAGTCTATCTATGGTTTATCTATTAGAAATTCCTAAAATTTTGAGTCAAAAATGTTCAATAAAGTATTACAGTAAACTTGAACTCCTTTTTGTATTCCATTTTCCCCCTTTCCCTGAAGATAAACCATCTAGAGAAGTTGTATTAATTCTTTGCATGTTTTTGAAACTTTGACTGCATATGTTTATATCAAGGAGAAACATGTATCATAGCCTGACATTTTTTAAAATGTTCACAACTTATTTTATCATTCAACATTATCTTTGAGAGATTAGTCTGCCACAAAGTGTATTCATTTTCACTGTTGAAACGCATCTAGTTATGTGAATATACCACTATATACTAATCAGTTTTCCAGCTGATGAATATTGAATTGCTTCCAATTTTGTGCTATTACAAACAAGGCCATTATGAATATTCTTGCTTGTTTCCTTGTCTATAGTTCTAAGAGTAAAACTATCTCTAGGGTATTTACTGAAGTGTGGAATTGCTGTGTCTTAAGAGATGCAAATTCTCAGTTTTACCAGATATTGCAAATCAAGTCTCCAAATTTGTTGTAACAATGTTCATTTCCACTGAGTATGAAACTGTTTTTTCCTACATTTTAACCATATTGGGTATTGTCAGATTTTTAAATCTATTGGGCATAATGCTGCTTAATGTGAAGTTTGTATTTACTAATGAGGTTGGTTGATATATTTATTAATCCCTTAGGGTTCTTCTCCTGCAAATTGTCAGTTTATGTTCTTTGCCCATTTTAAAATAAATTATGTGGAAATTTTTTTATTTGTAGGGTTGGTTTGTTTTATATGTTTCTTAAGTCTATCTCAATATCAGAAGTGAAAAATCGATAGCACAAGTGAAGAAAATTGTACTCAAACCATTATCTGTAGAACATGAGTAGGTTGTCAAAATCCCACCTATACTTGACCAGTTAAGGTCAAATTGCCTGCGCGTGCACACACACACACACACTTCTTGGATCACATCTTAGAACATAGGCGTCTCTATAAAATTAGGAAGTTAGTTCATTTATACAAGCTGTAATACACATCAGATCTAGAAAGGAAACAAATACATCTGGATTTTCCATGTGAAAGAAACAGATTAATCATGAACAATAGTAGGGTGGAGAGACTTTAGTTGATGGTCCTCTAGCCTGGGCGTGTACAAACCAAGACAGAAATTTGGAATAATCACTTTTGCCTTTGTTGCCCATCCATCTCTTTCTCTGCTCCTCTGTAGTTTGAAGTCTTCTGGCATCTCATCTTTTCTGCTATATGATGGCTCAGTTCTCTGGGTTGGGCCTTAGCTCCCTACTCCAGTGAGCATTGAGATATATTGCTGTTAGGTATCAAGAGAATAACAATGTGATTCACACTAATGTGAGAGTTACTGATTACATTCCAAGATGGTTTATGTATAAAAGGTTGTCAATGACTAACTGGTAAAATTTAAAAGAAGGACAGGATATGCATTAAATAAAGTAGTGATAGGCACTAAGCTAGTATCATGTGTTTTAATTTTTAGCTCTCAGAGTATTTGTGAAAGAGATATAAATATACATACTCTTTCCACTATGTAGAAGCAAATCCAGGACATATGTAGTAGGAGCTTGGCATTGAGAATTTGTCTTCTGCCCATCAATTACATTACTAGGATGGGCTACACAAAAGACCTCTTTCTTGCCCGATGCATGTTGGAACCACATGTCTTTCTGGTCCTCAAGCATAGAATCCATCTCACTCTCTCAAGTCACTAAATTTGCTCCTATTATCTATCAGGATAAGAAGGAGCAAAACTTTGACACCACCTTTGGAAATTGTACTGACCATGTTATACACCAAGGACAAATTTTACAAATTAGAAATTACTTAAAAGCAAAAAAATTATTTTCGAAGTATTAACCATATCAGATATGATCACAGATTGAAACAATAACTAAATAAAATACACAATTTGAATTGTGTAGGGAGCTATCTGTGAGAGTAAAAATGGCCAACTCAAATGTGGACTAAATTGTAAAGTTAGTTTTTCCTCGAAGCTTCCTTAAAAATTCTTTTTGTGAGTTTATGTTTTGTGAGTCAATGTTTCCTTGAAGCTACTCACTTTTATAAAACCTGAGTCGACTTGATTTAATAGAACTTTATTGCGCACTTACTCCGTACGACATCCTGTGGTATTAGGCATTTTGGAGTACAAAAAAAGGGGGCACATAGTTCCTCCCTTAAGTTGCTTGCAGCAATGCAGATCAGAAGGTGACACGAAGCAGGTGGTGGTGTAAAATGACATGGAGGGGTCGGGACTGTAGTAAATTGGAAGCAGAGACAAACATCCAAAGGGGTAAACAGTGAGCTACTCAGCTCCAGCTCGTTATTGCCGTGCAGGAACATAGACACACGGTTGCCAGATCTTGTTATCTTTTTTTCTCAGGAAGATTTTAATGTGAAATATGATTTTCAATCATTGACAACAATTTTTGACACACGGTTGCCAGATCTTGTTATTTCTTTTTCTCAGGAACATTTTAATGTGAAATATGATTTTCAATCATTGACAACAATTTTTAAAATTAAATGCTAAAAAAATATTGCAAGTTGAGTATGGCATAATACACTGAAAAATTTAAAACCACAACTGTAAAGTGTATGCCTGGAATATTCAGCTCATTTCAATGAGAATAATTAAGCAATCCTCTTCCAAGCACTGTCATTCAATTGAAAATGATCCATGATATCTAGGTTACCAGATCTGCTATGGATTGAATGTGTCTTCCCAAAATCCATATATTGAAACTCTAATCCTCAATGCTATGGTTTTGGAGGTGGGGTTTGGGAGAGGTAATTAGTTCATGTGGGAAGAGTCCTCATGAATGAAATTTCAGTGTCCTTGTAGAAGAGACCCGAGAGAGATGATCCCTCATCCATGCGAGGCTGCAATGAGAATACAACCATCTGAAAGCCAAGAAGAGAGTTTTCACAAGGATCAGCGCTGCAATCTTGGACTTCTAGACTCTAGAACTTTGAGAAATAAATTTCTGTTGTTTCAGTCACTCAGTCTATGGTATTCTGTTATGGCAGCCAAGGCTAAGACAAGATCCAAAATAAAATAACACATTTTTTTCTATTTCCATCTTACTTTTTACTTACCAACATTTGACAAACATGACCATTCCTTCCTAGTGGTGTCCTATTTTCTAACCTTCCCTCCCAAATACATTGGCAACCCCTTCCCAGTCTCCTATGTGGCTCCATCATTCTGAATGATGTTTAGCTCTCGGTGCTACTTACCTTTGTATCTCCAGTCTAGATTGCTCATCTATGCCTCACAGCCATAGATCCACTTGGATGTCTAACAGGTATCTTGTCCAGAATCTACTCTTGATTTTCCTCTAATCTTATTTCTTCTTGAGTCACTTTCATTGCCACAAACGGTGTCAGTTAATCTACTCACTTCTTCAAGGTATAAATCTAAGATTCCTCCTGATATTTTCCTCTCAAATATATATACATTTCTCTATATATTTACTGTGGCCACACGAGCCCTGTCTACCGTCATCTTTCACCCTGAAAACGAAAAAAACTTCTCAACATGCTTCCTCGAATGAATCGTTGCTTATTCTCATAGAGCAACCTAAGATCTTTGAAAAATGTAAGTCTTATCGTGTACTTCTCACTTTAAAGTCTTTAGTGGCTTCCTAGGACTTTTGGGTAAAATTCAGAATTCTTACAATGGGCTGCCACCTCCAGGTGGTCTAGCCTCTGTTGCCTCTCACAGCACAGTCTGTCTTGTTCAGTGCATTCCACCTGCATTTATTTCCTTCAGCAAACCAAGCTTCCTCCCATGTATGAAATATAAACATGGACACTAAAATGTTTAGAAAGACCTTCTCTGTCTAGTTGCTATAGGATTTCTATGGTATCCCAGCCTTTCAACCAAAATATCCTAGTCGATGTTAAGGTCAGGAAGTCCAGTGAAATGTTGGTGGACCCCTGTATATGTTTCCTTTAGCCATCGTCTGGAACATTCCTGAGAAACTAAGTTGTAAGTAGGGTTTTTCATTCATGTGAGTAACCTTTCTGATATCAGTGTTTTCCTATTTTATTTTGATACAAACTTATATTCTATTGATTGCCTTATCTTTTTTAAAGAGCATTTCCCAACACAAAATCTACATTAATTCCTGCCTTGCATATTTCATTTAGAAGATCACATTACCTCAGAATGGATCTAGGAGGGCCAAAGAAAATCTGAATATGTTCTATTTTTTCTGCAAATATTTATTGAATTCTTACCATATGAGAGACACTGTACTAAGTTACTGGGATATATTAATAAGAAAAAATGGAAACCTCTCGTGAGCTTATGAACCAATGGGGGAAATAGCTATAAATCAAATAATCACACAAATAGTAGATATTATTATAACCTGAGATAAGTATTAATAAGAAAAGGGTCAACATGCATTGAAAGAGTATGACAGGAAGTTGGCTTAGTTTCGGAAGCTTAGGAAAGCCTTCCTTGGAAGTAATGTCTGAGTCGAGATATGAAAGATGAGTAGGCATTAATCAGATGGAAGGAGTTTAGGGAGATAGGAAGAAGGAGAATTTCTATGGGTGGAAATAGCATATGCAAAAGCCCTGAACCCAAACAGTTTGGTGTGTTCAAGAAGCTGAATGAAGACTAATGTGCCACAACCACCAGAAGCAAATGAAGATTTGGTGGAAGATGCTATTGGAGGAATAGACAGATACAGGAGGAATGGGGCGAATCACCCATATGTTGGTCTGGAGTTCAACGGAGACCTACTTAAAAATTCTAAATATCTTGTTTTACAATGTTTCCTTCATCACTCATCAAAATTTTATATAGAGAAAGGAAGGCATAAATAGAAATATCTATGGGATATGCCTATTAAGTAATTTATGTTAAATATTATACAAATTGAATTTAAAACGTCTAAAGATGAGTAACACAGATTTTTTTAATGCAATATTTTGCCTGCAATTTTTTTTTTAAATCGTAATGAGTAGATGTGAACTGATTCCAAGGTGAATTCCCTAGCCAGTACCAGTCTGGACCAGCTGTCAAGTCAGCAGCAAATGCAACCTGTTGTCATTGTATGTTTCACCTAGAAATCATTTAAGAAGAGTAAACTTGCTGCCAGACCACACTTAATGCATTCCTAATATACAGGGAAACCATGCACTTTTAGCCCTGGTAAGATTCTTATTTAGCACAATCACAAAGGGCTTTTCAAACACAGACAAGTATAAAAAATGAGCATGTGGAGGAAAGTCAGAAAGTGCATCAGAACTGATCATTATGAGAGCTACTTGATCTATTCTTTTAATAAAATATAAAAGACTAAGTGAGCTCCCGGAACTAGAGTACTTAAATACTGTATCTGAGCCAAGGGCCTCATCACTGTTACAAATTTTGATAAAGCAACCTGACTTTGGGAATTTAATCTATATCAATTATCAACAACAACGACAACAAAATACACTGCTGTTATAAACATTCTTCACATATATATATATACACACACGTATGTATACATTTACATATAGGGATATAGGTACAAGAATACTTATAGCAACATTGTGAGGACAAAAACTTGGCAACAACCTAAACTCCCATCAGTAAAAGAATGTTTCCATGAATTACGGTAAAGCTAGGTCATCAAGTATTTACAATAGTGAAGCATGTCTATGTGCTTACCTGGAGAAGTCCATAAAATAATGTAAATTAAGTGAAGAGGAAATTGGTGTCTGTAACACAACCTCAGTTCAGTAAATAAACAAAATATGTATATATACATAAATGTTTAGTATAAAGATAAAATGTGTTCAAGGATAACTATTTTATTAAATGAGTTGGGCTTAATAAGATTCAATCATGAAAAAAAATTCTTTCTTGACACTCCCTGTTGAATTCACTGTTGACACTTTCTTTCCCAGACCTGCACAGAATTTCAAGTAGTTCCCATAGCTTTTACAGTCCCTCTGAGATAATTTTTAGAAATCCTCTAACAATGGACTACTCCTATAAGTCAATAGGAAGAAAAGCAAAAACGAAAAGGCAATTAAAAAATGGGCAAAGTTCTTTCTAAACATACACTCTACAAAAGAGTACACCAAAATGGTCAATAAATATATCTAGTAAAGTGGAACATATCTGTATCCCATGACCTAGCTACTCTTAGGTTTATACCCATCAGAAATGTGTACATACGTTTACCTAAAGACATATACTCAAATGTTCATAGCAGCACTCTCTGCGTTAGCCAAAAGCTGGAAACTATCCAAATACCCATCAACAGTAGAATGGATTTTTTTTTTAAGTTAGCTGGAGCATAGTTTACGAACAGATAACTTTTGTAGGCAAGCCAGAGAGACTTATCTTCTTCAAGTGAGCATCGCATTTATCTACTTTTCTGTCTCCATGACATCTTGTCATGCTGTTACCACCTCCTGGGTCCCCCACTGTTCCTCCACAGCCAGAGGAACATCTACACAAACTTTAAAGCTAACTAAAATATTAGTCACCCCACTAGATATCCTCTGATGCAGCAAAAATCTTCTCATTATCTGAGTTCCATTATGTTTTTTTTGTTTCACCTCCCTTCCTGCTGACGGCATAAGAAAGCTGAAGCAAGCCATCCCGAAATGCTAATAGACAGGACATCCTTGAAGAGCAGAGATGAACTGCTTTCCTCCAGACTGAAAGGAGAGAAACACTTTTTTCTTGCTTGAGCCGTTGGTAAATGTGGTCTCTGACAGAGTAGTCGAAAAAATAACTAGCTGGGACAGTATTCTAATATTAACCGATCCACCAGGATTGAGAGTCAAGAGGGTTCAATCTTCCTTTGTCACTGCTCAAAATGTCCAGCTTTTAAATGTCAGACAGCATTGCCTTTAAGTCACAAATACTGTCTCACTTAATTCGTTTATCTAGCTCTCTGAGTCTTCCTAAGGAAGAGCCCATCATTAGGCTTAAATTATTTCAGATAGGGTCCCCCTTCCACCCCACCCAGCTCTAAAACATTTCTTTTGAAAAGTCTGTACTGGAAATTTGTCTTACTTTGATATCTGATACCTTTTTTATTGGCACCTCAGTCCAAACTAAGGGAGGAACAGTTCTATCTTAATATTCTGTATTACGTCTTTCAAATGTATGAAGACTTTGATAGGAGTATGTATTTCATTGGCCATTATATACAGTCCCAGATATGAAACACATTCTATGTGCCAAGAACTATAGGAGGTAACAAGGATACCAACATGATTAAAATCAGATTCCTACCCCATTGTTATTTTCATGATTAAGGCAAGACAAATACCAGAATAATAATCTAACTCTGAAATATTATTTTAACAATATTTGACTTAAAATTTTTTAACACTATTTAACAGTAACTTCTATCAGGAAAAAGTAGCAAAGAAGCATCAGCGTAATTTTGTTTATTTGTTTGTTTTTCTTCATTTGATACCTGCATTCATGCCCTGATCTTCATTTTCTTGGGTTAATGACCAAAGAAAATAAACTTCCCTTATAAACCCTCTATTTATAAAACTCTCTTTTTACTTTCTATGAGCTTGGACTCAGCATTGTTTTAAATACTTGAAGAAAATTGGTTGGCATTTTTAAACATGCTTCAGAGGTTTGAAAAGATCTAGTTTAATAAGAGACATTATCAGAAGCCTGAAGGATTTTCTGACCCACAACATACTTCTGCAAGACAGTGTAGAGTCATGTAAAAAGAATTAGGGATATTTGGGTTACAGCAAAATTGACTAATTCTTTTAGTTCTGAGACTTTGGCTAGTTTACTAAACTTCCAGAATTACAGTTTGCTCATCCTTAAAAAGATGATAATGCAGCCTACTTTATGGAGTTGCTTAGTGGATTCAGAGATAAAATACATACACTGCTTAGCATCAAATACTGTTAGTTTTCTTATCTGCTTATCTGATAGTGTTAATGTTAAGACTCATTCTTTTCTAAATATTTTAAATTTCCCTAGTTTAAAAACATTTTGAGTCTTAAAAGTTACTTTGGGGGCTTCCCTGGTGGCGCAGTGGTTGAGAACCTGCCTGCCAATGCAGGGGACACGGGTTCAAGCCCTGGTTTGGGAAGATCCCACATGCCGCGGAGCAACTAGGCCCGTGAGCCACAACTACTGAGCCTGCACGTCTGGAGCCTGTGCTCCGCAACAAGAGAGGCCGCGATAATGAGAGGCCCACGCACCGCGATGAAGAGTGGCCCCCACTTGCCGCAACTAGAGAAAGCCCTCACACAGAAACGAAGACCCAACACAGCCATAAATAATTAATTAATTAATTAATTAATTTTTTTTTAAAAAAGTTACTTTGGTATTGTAATTATACCTTAAAATATTTAAACAAAACAGTCCATGGATTCATAAATGTTTCATAAGCACTGGAATAGTAAGACCTGGTAGACCTGGGCAGGTAGCAGATGGGCACAAAGGAAACAGGCTTCACCTTCCATGTTCGTGAATTTATGTGAATAATTAGAGCTTCACATGGGGTTGGTCATTTTATCAGAATCTATACTATATAAGAAGAAAGAAATGCATACCTTAGATTGGAAAAAGATTCTCTCTCAAATGATTTAAAAAAGCACACCTTTTTTTTTTTTTTAATCTTTTTGACAACTTGATTGGGGGAGTGGGGTAGAAAACGGCCCTACTTAAGAAACCTAAGCAAAGTATTGGCAGGCAGTGACTTTAAATTGCACATTAAACTAATCCAGGGCTATGCCTTAATAAAGGCTAGGGCTGGGAATTCTTATGGATTTTCTAGCTCATTGCCGGGACAACATCGAAAGGCAATAAATGTTCTATTACTTACACAAGCTGCTAGTTTTCAGAAAATTAGTCACCAGTGACCTTTTACCCTTTGTCTTGCTCTCCTTCTCAGTAACTGTACCTGATCTGAATCAAATGCAGACCAGTCCACAGAAAAGTTTCTCTAATAACCTGCTACAAATCTAAATAACTGGGTTTTGGTATCAGCAATAACGTTGACCTATTAGGGAAAAATACAATTCTATACATTTATTTGACCTTGAAACGAAAGCTACGTTCCCTATTTATTAAATTATTGTTTTGAGTAGATTAAATCTCATTTCCAACAAATAAATCTCAGACCAAACAAGTCGAATATGAAAATGACATTCAGTTGAAAGTACTTGATCTCTATACACCTAACCAATAATATAAGATTCTTACAATTTTTTGTGAGCATTTGCCTACATGCAGGACTATGAGTATATGAGCCATGGGGGGATAACCATGAGGTGGAGGAGGCTTGGCGTCTCAGGGTTGGTAGTGGAGGGGAACAGAAAAGGAGAGAAGTTATGTGACTTGGGGGAACCAGTCCTTATATTGAATTATATTGATTAGTTTTCCAGTTAGCAGGGAGCCCTCCTTCTGACCCTATTTTCAGGGTCACTAGATCATAATGCAATCTCATGAAGAGGTCTGTATCCCTCCCTATATTGCTTTCCAAGGAAAGTATGGACCTGAAAATCACCCAGTTAAAGCTTTCTCTTTTTTCCTCCTTTTGCTGGACTCCACCTAACAAATGCATATATAAATTGCATATACAGTGTAATAACAATGCTGCAATGGACACAAGATAAGATATAAAAATGGTTCCAATCTTTTGCTAAAAGGCTATTTTAGAAATTGAATCTTGTGAACAGCATTTCATCTGAATCAGGAAAATAAAATAATAATATCTGACAAACAGGTGGGTCTGCTATAAGATGGACCCCATATCAGAGAAACCTTAAAAGTGTATTAAAATATGGTTGAAGCATAATACTAAATATGAAAGACTTATAGGAGATATTTTTGGTTTATTCATGTGCGTTTTCATCTTAGACCAAATATGATTGACTAAGGGGCAGACAAAATAATTATGTTTCCATGAGTATTTATGAACCAAAAAATACTTGTTTTTTTATAGATGATGGAAAAATTTCAAGACTTTCTAAGTCCCATAAAATTTTATTTATATGAAGCAGCCTGGAAAGTCTATAGTTTAATGAGGCATTTACTGAGATCCATGAGAAATTGGCAAAGAGACTTTGACATCATGTGGACAAATCAAATGACATTTTTCACATTTCAACTAATTGTATTGACACTGAACTATCATACCAACAATCGGTAGTATGATGTCATTTGACACGCAATTAGAGCTATTTTGTAGGGCCTGTTGATGCTTTGGAATCTGTTTCCTTACCTGCTATGCCTCTATGTCTTATCTTATTTGACTAAAGGAAGCTGTCTCATTTTTTTTTTTTTTTAATTTTTATTTATTTATTTATTTATTTTTAATTTATGGCTATGTTGGGTCTTCGTTTCTGTGCGAGGGCTTTCTCTAGTTGTGGCAAGTGGGAGCCACTCTTCATCGCTGTGCGCGGGCCTCTCACTATCACGGCCTCTCTTGTTGTGGAGCACAGGCTCCAGACACGCAGGCTCAGTAATTGTGGCTCACGGGCCCAGCTGCTCCGCGGCATGTGGGATCCTCCCAGACCAGGGCTCGAACTCGTGTCCCCTGCATTAGCAGGCAGATTCTCAACCACTGCGCCACCAGGGAAGCCCAGCTATCTCATTTTGAACATTGACTTGCCTATAACGTGGTAACTCAAACTTCCGGCTCTGTGCTGAAGTAGTGGGTCACTCTCAGCCTCACTTCTTTTGCCTCAGTCTTTATATGCACACTTACTATTTGGTAGTTAATCTACTTTTCTCTTCATTTAGAGACATCCTGGGCTACTAACATCACTCCATGAATCAAAACCTTCAGTTGACTCACTAGACTTTGCCAGTTCATATCACCTGGAAAATGCCATGGATCCAACTTCTTTTTATTAATTCAGGTCATTCTATAATGTATGAGTATCAATAAAATATATGAGGTGGAGATGTTGAAAGAGATAAATAATAGAATTGCTAGAACCACAAAAGTGCAGCGTTATCAAATAATTCTCACCAACCAATAAGCAAGGCTCAACCAGTTCTACCCAAGTCCTTAAGAAGTCTCCCAGAGCATACCAGTTCTCCGTGACACTGTCTGCTCTCATTGTCTCAAGCTGTCAGAAACATCAATGAATGGAGAGATAGAGTGTTTTCCATTTTTTAAACCCCCTTCATATCACTGCCCTTGACACTTTCTCCCCCAGAAATGTCCATGTATTTTCATCAATATATCTTTTCCCCATCAAACATGTAATGAGCCTAGCCTCCCTAGGTAGGAGATGAAAGCAGCCCACTGGCTGTGACTTTGTTAAGCATGTCATGCTCAGCACAGCAAATGTGAAGCCTGACCTGAGGAGCTGGCTTTGCTGCTGCTGTTAGTTATGTGCCCATAGGAAACTATGCTGAAACTAGCCAAGATGTCAGTTGAGACTTCTGGGGAGAATAAAGGGAGAGCTATGCAGAGGGAAAGAGAGCTTGGCAGAGCTGTTTTTCGCCCCATTTCTCACTGAAGGCCTAGAGTGTCTTGTTTTATTTATATGACTTTTGTTATGAGTAAGTTAGTAAAGAAAAGAGATTGAAGCCCAGATAGTGAATCTACAGATATAATCTAGATCTTAGTTTGATATTTATATCTTGAGTCATGTATAGAGGTTTGTTTTGGGCAGAAAATTGTTTGCCTGTCATTCATCCATGATACCATAGTAATTATAACATGATCTGTGCAGTCTTGTATGCTTAGTTTTCTGTTTTTATATTATGTTCTATTTATAATATAATCACAATCAAGAATGAATAGAAATAATCTTGGCTGACTGTCCTGAATAGTTTATTCATTACTCAGACTAGTGGTGATTTAAAGTCTCCTTTTTATAAAATAACAAAATTGGTACCTCTTAAACAGTTTTACTTCATATTGTTAGTGAAGAGGACTAGAAAAGACAAAACGCCATCAGTTTTGGCCAATATTCTGGTGCAATTACCTTGTAATCATTATCTAATGCTCTTGGAATTCAAATTTAGCTATGTATAAGTTAACATGCAAGTGTCTCAACATTTTCAACCTTCTATTGAACTTTCTGCAGTCTTCTTCATAGTTTGACTGGAATGGCTGCCTTTTTTTAAAAAATTTTATTTATTTGTTTATTTTTAGCTGCGTTGGGTCTTCATTGCTGCAGGTGGGCTTTCTCTAGTTGCGGCGAGCAGGAGCTACTCTTTGTTGCGGTGCACGGGTTTCTCATTGCGGTGGCTTCCCTTGTTGCGGAGCACGAGGTCTAGGCGGTGTGGACTTCAGTAGTTGCGGCTCACGAGCTCTAGAGCACAGGCTCAGTAGTTGTAGTGCACGGGCTTAGTTGCTCCGCGGCATGTGGGATCTTCCCGGACCAGGGATCGAACCCCTGTCCCCTGCATTGACAGGCGGATTCTTAACCACTGCGCCACCAGGGAAGTCCTGGCTGCCTTTAATATGGCAGAAATTGTTGTTGTTTAGTGTATATATCACAACTTAAAATAAGAGAATTAACTAGTCAATTTGTTACACAGAAAACCAAGAAATTTTTAAGGTAAAAATCTATTAACTTGAATATGAAAAGTCCTAAATAGTCACAGTTATAATTAACTTACACCAATCAGTATACTTTTTAAAAAATAAAATTTAAAAAAAGTTGGACAAATTGACGAAATTATTTGATTAGATTACCCAATCAGCAGTCATTTCCTAAGCAGCTATAGAGGTTAGATGCCATTTAAAATGAGGGACACCAGAGGTAATAAGATATCAGTCTTTCCCTCAAGGAGCCCATAGTTTGCTTTATATATCTGGCTTAGGATGTGGTATGTTTAGGAACAATCAAAACATATAAATCAAAATTTCCTATAGAATGGCAACAGATTCATTTATTTCTTATTTTCATGAAACCATGCTCAACTACGCATTTGGCCAGTTGCAAGAAATAAACAACTCTAGCTAGTGAAAGTAGACAGGGATTTAGGGCAGGAACGTGCTCCTATAATGCTAGAGGAGTGGAATTTCCACAAGGCCCCAAGGAAAGACTTCGAGAACCCCAGCACCGGGAGGCCATGCCCTACAGCCTTCAGGAGGGTGGGGCACGGGGAGAATTGTGTTCAAAAGGCTCCGGCAGAGCTGTTCACCTGGACTAGGGAAGTTCCACCAGCCCAGCTACCAATGCCCCTTGACACCAACTGAGCTAATGCCTAGACATTTGAACGCTCAGGCAAGGGTACCCAATGTCTCCAAGATCATGCCTGTTGGCAGCAGCCGCTGAAGCAGTAGGAATAGAATCCTTTAGTTCTGTCTTTACAATCTCATGCAAGTTCAAACTGGTGGGATCTAATTGGTATCCTGAGTTCCACCTTTGAAGGACTCTAAATAGATAAACTTCCCATCCTTCCAGACTTTGGAATCTGGGGATGTCCACCAGAAGAAGATAAGGACGGTGGTGGCATGCCAGCACACCACATCTGCCACAAACTGTGCTTATACTGAAATTCTCAAAATTTTCCTCAAGATCTTTTCATTAATTAAAATGCAAAGATACTTCATGTACGTGTGTCCATGAGGCATAAATATTTCTCAAACTTTGTGTTCCCTGCACAGTGAATTACTGCCTCTACTACTCTTTTCTGGGCTGTACACACACTTACCTCTTTCTGGAAAGCCTAACATCCACCAGACTTTGCTTCCTCCAGGATGCTATGGACATCCCACTAGGGGGGGCTGTGCTTACCTAGGTCACAGGACTTTACAGTCTATGAAAAAATTGGCTTTTTATTGTGTGTTCCTCTGGCATGACTATAAGCTCATTGAGAGCATGAAATGAGCCTTGTGTTCAGAGTAACTAATTTATTGCCTGCTACGTATTGTACACAAACAAATGAGTGGGTAATTTTAAACATGACAATTTATTTTATTTTATGTAAATATCATTTTTTTATTACTAGACCACCTTCATGTATGACTTTATTCTGCAAGCACTGATTAACAATCTGCTATGTGTAATGCATGGCAGATTGTGTGTGGTCCTGGAGATACTCTTAACAGTAAATTTAAACCTATCTCTATCCATGATTTTGAAACGGTATAAAAGACTGTTTATATCCCTGACCTTTTTATACGTTTTAACTTTCCCAGAATGCTATATAACAAATTCTTTAAAAATAATCTAATTTGTTTGCAACATTTTAGCCTCTATGAAAGAAAAGAACTAGTAAGAGATATGCCAATGAAAAACTATAAAACAGGAGAAGTATAAAACTTATTGTAGTTCGAGTTATCTTATTGATTTGCTTTTCGACCTTGAGCAAATCGCTTTACATAACCATATCACTACTTCTCCATTTTCAAAGTAAGCCTAATTTTAGTTTTCATTGCTTACCTAATGGAAATCTCAAACTCCTTGAAATCTTAACAGAAAGTATAAAGAGAATAATAGATAGAAATTTTCTCTGAATTCTTTAGAGAAATTTGCTGTGTAAATTCAAGGTAGCATTGTAATTACACGGGGCACCATGTGGCCTAGTGTTTAAGGAGGCTACTTCACACAGAAAGAAAGGGACTCAGGATTCTGCTGTGCCACAGACGAGCTGGAGACTTGAGGCGGTGGACTTGACCTCATGTTTAAAACTACTAAAATACTAAAAAATAATGTCTATCTCTAAGAGTTATTTCAAGTTTTAAATATATTATTTTGTGCTTTATTTTAGTTGACTACAAAAGTTGCATAAATGTAGATTAAAAGTTGCACAAAACCGACTCATAGAGACAAGCACACTCAGACTGAAATATTAACCCACCTTAGTGTGTAGCATTTGGGTTCATAGAATCACATGGTATTTTACAAAATGTTTATTTTAGAAAAAAATTAATTGAAGGTGTCAATTCCCTCATTAAGATATTATTATCATCACGTTATACTGTTTTTCCTAAGAAAGCAGCATTGTTCTTTTGCCCAGATTCCCTTTAGTTCTATGAGAATGTCTCACACCTCACTCCCATAACTGCTTATATTGTTGCAATAAGGCGCTCATATGCTCCCCCCAAAAACCACTTGGCATGTACGTATTATCCAAATTACAGATTCATACTTAGATGCAGAGGCTTAAAATAAAACTAGTGGATTAAATTTTATCGTATATCATCGTATTAGTTGAAAACAGCCAGGTGTAGTGGAGTCCTATGTAGAAAACTCAAAGTAGAAGATACAAGGTAGTTACGAAGTTGACATTTGGGTAGCATAATTAAGATCTTTCCTTTATCATATTAGACATATTTAATTGTGAGTTTCATTTATAGATAGTGTTTCTTTGCTTGTTTCTTTTTGAATCTTTTACACATACAGAACGTCGATGATAGCTAAGTATAAGAGCTCAAATTGGAATGAGAGATGCAGTTAATAGCCTATTAAGAGTAGTCTTCAGAGTTGAAACTGTTTTATGTTGTGCATATTTGCATGTTTAAAAGTTTGTGGAGGAAACAAGCCCTGTTTAGTAATAAAAAGCAACCACAGACTTCCTTAAGAAAATAACCATATGGATTATATATTAAATTGTTCCAACAGAAAAGAGTAACCATAACTGTTTGCTTTTAGTCTCCAATGAAATAAGTACAAAAACTTAGTAAATGCTTACAAACTCTTATGGCAAATCAACAGAGCAATTTTATGCCAGTTAAATCTAACGATTAAAAAGAAGTGACAAATTTTGTACATTTTGAGTTTTCTTTCTTTTTTAAAAGAATTTTAGAGTCATTAGCTTTCATGAATTGCATTTTACAAAAGTATAGTCTGAGAGGTACCAGAATAAAAACACACATACACACGAACATACACTAATGCCTGATCCTTCCCCTTTAAACGGTGTGAAAAATACTGCTCTCATTTATTTTCTTCAGTGGCCCTATTAGACATGTAGAACAGAAACTATTACTCCTCACTCACATATAGAAAATACTTATATCTAAGAGATTACATGACATGACATCATTAAGGTCACAGAGCAAGCAAGTGTTAAAATCAAATACCAAGTTTTATTATTCCATATCTTATGTTCTTCCTCTTATAGCACACACCATCAGAGAAAGTGATACCCTATGCTAAAAATCTGTTTACCTAGGTAGCCTAACCTTGCTTAGTTATTAGCAGTGTGGGGAGAAACATCAAGAAGTTACAAGACAGAAATCCAAAAAAGAGGGAATATACGTATAGCTGATTCATTTCGCTGTACAGTAGAAACTAACACAACATTGTAAAGCAACGACACTCCAATAAAAATTTTTAAAAAGTTACAAGACAGCATCATCTATCTACCTATCTATCTATTCATCTATCTACCTATCTATCTATCTATCATCTATTGAAGAGATACCTCAAAAGGAACATTTAAAAATTGTCTAAGTATAGGAGAGAAAGAAGCAAAGATAAAGTCGAAATACTTTATGTGAGTATAAGGAAAAAGAAGAGGAGGTGAAATGTACGTGTGTGTGTGTGTGTGTGTAAAATAAGTGGATAAAACAGGTATTAAACAAGAAGAAATATGAAATTGATATGATCAAATGCTGAGCCTTTATTTTAGTGACCACCAGTTGAAAGTTAATATTGCAATGAAATCCTGAAGTTAGATGTTAACTCCCCGGAATTGGGCTGCCTTAGTCTGGCATCAGGGTTTCAATCCTACCATAGTCTTATAAATAAAAAATTGCCTGGTTTATAGCAAACTGTTGCATGGAATAGCTTTGTCCTTTTTTTTCAGAAGAATTGTAAAGTTTGGGGACATCTTGGGGTAAAGTCTTCCTTCTTAGGTGGTGTTCCTCCTTCTGTCTCTCAGGTAGCTTAGATGACCCTCCACTGAAGACTTTATTGGCACCTATACCACTTGGGGAACTTTGTCCACACTCTGAGGCAGAATTTTTTTAAAGTTCCAGAAATTCTAAAAATGTCCAGAATTTTTCTGATCAAAACCCGGAGACAGTAACTTGGATGTCTTTAATTAATGTTTGCAAAGTGCTTTCAGTGCTAATGCTGGCTAGGATTGTTATATGAGGAAATAAATAAAACTAAATTAGAATTAACTAGAAAAGTAACATAGAAAGAAAAACCAAAAGAAGGTTCAATGTTTGCAAAGGGTTTAGAGGTTTAGCCACACTATTACTTCCTTGAAGCTGTCCTAGTAAGGCAACCTTGTAGATAACCCAGTATTTGAGATTGTCATTCTGAAGGCACTTTGGATTTAATTGTCAATCATTTGGGGAGAAATCTGCATGAGATGTGTTGTAGACAGTGATGATGGCTGGTTGAGTCAGTGATAAGCCCTGTATTTGCAAACATGGAAAATAAACATGAATGTAGTTTTACTTTCCAACATGTCAAATTTCCTGGCTGGAGAAACAGTTTTGGGGACTAAATAAGGCACTGCAACGATGTAGTGGCAGCGACCTTGAATTTCTGACATAGAGTCGCAAGAATTTTAAATGAGTTACTAGCTGATGTCTTGTTAATCAGCCTGATTTTAGTGACACTAGTGTACAGCGTATATCAACTCAAATAGCAATTACTTTTTTTTTTTTTTTTGGCTTGTGGGATCTTACTTCCCCAACCAGGGATTGAACCTGGGCCATGGCAGTGAAAGCACAGAGTCCTAACCACTGGACCACCAGGGAATTCCTGCCATTACATTTTTTTATTTGATGTCATTTGAAAACATACTACAGTTTTTTACCTAACGAAATAATCTAATTAAAACTTTTCATTTATAAAAACAAATTTTAAAACACTTTCCATTAAAAAAATCAAAAATATCAATGCAGAGTATTAAATTTATTAACTTTATAAGTACATGTACTTGTTTTCCAAGAAAGTAGAATTATTTATTTAAAAATTGCCCATTAACTATTAGGTATATGATTATATCTTTATTTTGCTCACAGTTTCTTAAAACTCAGAAAAGGTAAAATAATTATGCCTTTTCATTAGTAGGATATTTCTAATTCGAAGACTGTACTTAAGGATTGTGTTAATGCTTCTTTCACCCCAGCAACCCAAGCCTTTTAGTAAATTCTGCCTTGATATTAGTTTTCCCAAGTCAGGAAACATTTTCCATATGTCACGAAGCATTATCCAAAGGGAGTTCATAGCCACAGTGCTCATGCTTTATCATCATCATCCTGGCTGAAACGAAAGCCGTCTCAGTGATAGCACCCATCTGAAAAATCAGACAAAAGCATTTTTGGTACACTATTGTTCTTGGGTTAGCCACTTCCTTGAACTAGAATCGTTTCACAGTTTTTATTAAAATTATTATGAAAGAACAGCTGAAAAAATAAACTAAGTTGTCTGAGTGAATCTTATTTAGTGTCATCAAAGAAAAATTATCTGTCCTAGAGCAACAGAGTGCAATCTAACAGCCGAAATGAACATTTAGAAGTAAGCGGAGGCATTAGAATTTGCTGAGGATCCCAGAAGTGCATTACTTTCAGTAAACTTAAAAAGCAGCAGAGAAAGAAAAAAGAATGGAGAAATGTCAAAATTAGAAAATTATTAAAACTTATAAAAGAAAAACCACTGTAAAAACTATTATAAAAGCATAGAATGAAGGCAAAAATAAAATTAAATAAATTATCTGACTAAAATAATTAGAATAGAAATCAGGATTGTATAATTATTAAGGTATTCATATACATTAAAATGTAGGTATGTTTAAAGACATTGAATAAGTAAATATAAAGGGAGAATCAGCTATTTGTTATATAGGTTTTGGGTAGGGGCAGATTCTTATAAGCATTTAACTTTATCATTGGCAAAGGGAACAAATTTACATGGACATTATCTTTGAATTGCTGTTCAAGAATTCAGTAGACATGACATTTGTGTCTGCCAAAAAAACACACAATAATGCCCTTGGTGTTGTTTTAGAAAAATTTGAGATCATGACCACATCAATTTGAACATTAGAACTCAAAACAAGATTAATTAAAATAGATGAATCAGATCTTACATAGTTTAATAATTTTTCTCAAATCATGAAATAAACCTATGTGATTAATAGAAGAATGCACAAATTGGGAAGAAATGCATTTGGTTTAATAATGGCTAAAAACAAAAAACAATAACATTCAAGATATTTAAATTAAAACCGTAGGGTAAATAATTTTTACAATGTGTGGATGCCATGAGTAATATCCATCAAAGCATGAGGATTTCTTAAAGGGGGCCTTTTAAACATAACTCTGTATATTATAATGCATTAGCAAAAGAGAATTTTCTTTTTTGCTCTTTACTCTTCCTGCTGTAGCTTAATCATGAACAAAATTCAGATAATGGAAATTGTTCTTGCCCATGGGGTTGTAAGCTAAGTAAAATAGAGGGTAAGAAATTTATCCCTTGAGTCCCCTAGATTAGAAGTGCAAATTTGATTAGCAAAACATATACCTGACAATAAGTGTGTTAGGCTACTCTGAGTCAAGCTAAATATTATCCTCAGGGACTGGCTGAGAGTTGGGCACTGGTTGAGGCTCAAAGAACATAAATTATAAATGGAAAGACTTGAATGACACAGCTATTTTTTATATATATAATCTTAACTGGCTGAAGACTTTTAAACAGTCTCACAGCAGCTGTTCTCAGGATAATAGGACTTTGAATGTTGACCCCCCCCAAAATTATTTTATCTATGCTAATGAATGCCAAGAATTGGAAACAAAAGAACAACTAACAAGAACTGGAAAGTTCATTTAATAGTACTCAAAAAAATTGTTTTAAGTTTCAACAAACTTGTAAAAATGCTGTCATGTAACTTATGAACTTTCACCTTTCACATATAAAATCTATAAAAAACAATATTGTACCTCCCCAAATACATAACTCGAAATTTTTGATGAGTAGCAAAACAAAAATACTTACAGATATTTTCCAGGTCTTAGTGTAAAGGTGCAAAACATTTGACAAATTAAGCCCATGTTCAGAACAACATTCTGTCTCAGACATACATGAACTGGCAATGCAAAATAAGCCTGTTCCACACCACATCCAAAACCTTAATTGGTCTCTTGTCTTTCATCAGCAGTAAAGTGTTAGTGTTTCGCTTTGCCAATTATCAAGATAATTGGGCAGTTTTAAAGATACAAAGTGACAAGCTGAGATTATTTTAAATATCTAAAAAATGCATTCAAAATGAACATCTGTGAAGATTAATCTCTTTTTGTGCTAACTTTCTAAATCCGAAGGGCAGTGTCTGCTTAAGAAAACTACCTAAATTCTCTGAAAGTCACTGAAGGAGGTTCATAGCCAAAATCAGCTTTCTCCCAGTGAGAAAAGTCTTTGGGAGACCACGTTTCAATTTTAGAGTTTGTAAGAATTCGTAGATGAAAATATATACATGTACAAAACTGTCTAAACTGAAGCATTTCACACTAAACCTACACAAAATATTTAATACCTTCTTCCTAAACAAGTGATTTAGAAGAACAGGCAAATGTCCTTATATTTCATATTGGGTATGCTATATTTTTCTACCTAGACTAGAAAAAATCTTAATCAAAAGAAAACATAAAATTGAAAAGAATTAGAACAAATGTCAAATTTATTTTGTTGAGAGGAACACGATGCAGAGAAGAGAGACAAAGAAAAAATTCTGCATCCTTAAACTAATTTGTGATTAATCATATGTGGATTGTCTCACAAAAGATAAAGCCAGACCCTTAGGAGAAGTACAGAAGAGCATGGAGGGGGTTTTAGCAAATAAATGACTACTTGTCACTAATCTTGAGTTGAAGACATCCATTAGGATGGCAGACACATCCTGCTAGCCAGCATAGAAGTAGCTATATGTTGACCTATATGGAATTGCGCTCTCTTTCTAAAATATTCTATGTGCTGTGGTGTAAATCCTGACAGGTTTACTAATCTTGGTAACCACTAATTGATTGGCATCCCTACCAGAAGGGACAAAGCAATAAGCGGAAATGTGAAGGACTTGGGAGTAAAGAATGTTCTGAATTATTTTTTAATGAAAATGCTATAACTTTGTTAAGAGAACCAGGGCTAGGTGACGTAAATGAACAACTACTTATGCTGTAGAGAACTGATTTGTTATTTGATCATGCTTCACAATACCAGCATGATTACCTTTTGATTGGCAGGTGCAGTGCATCTCATAATGATTGTGATGTATGTGACTGCTGTATGGTTTATCAACTTATTGCCTCTCAGGCTCAAATTCGCCCTTTTTTGACTGCTCTGTGACAATAAATCTGGGCCCATAAAAATACTTTTTCCATTGTCATCTGGCACTGAATCTTTGTCAATATAGGGTGCTGGAGAGTCATTTCCAGAAGTAAAGGTTTTGTTTTCCAGTTCTGGTTTGCTCTATCTACAGTCTCCTATGGCGTGCTTGATTTCTTCAGCACCAGGCTCCTGCAGCATTCCCAGCTCTCCAATGTCTGGCTCCAGCTGTGCATGTTAACCAGCAGTACCCAGAAGCCAGGAGCTGCCCTTGGCATGCCCTCCTCACCTTGGAGGGTTTTCTGGCAGAGTGCCTCAGATGAGATATCTCCCTGTGAATAGCTTTCCGCAGGTCCCCAGAGAGTGGATTTCTTGCAAGTTCCACCAGCATGGCATCACAATGACTGCCCTGTCTTCAGTGACCATGGCCATGCTCTGTCCAGCATGGTTTGGACTGAAGCCCTGAAGAAGAGTCAGGGCATCTCCCTCGAGTACTCTACCTCAGCCTTAAGGGTAGTGGCTGTTCCTTGTAGCTGCGTACTTCTATAGTCTTTCAAGTTTTCTTCTGTTATTTCATACCAATACCTTGTTGCTCCAATCCCCTGTTATAGTTAACAATTCTTAATATTAAACTTTCTTATTCTAATTACTGTGTGTTTTCTCTGTTTTGATTGCACCCAAACTGACTCCTCTGCCAACTAGTTGGCTATTAAAAGGCTTCAAAATGCACCTGCTATACTGAGCAAACCTTTCACTGAGCATCTACTGTGTACCATATCTGTATCAACTACTAGGGGTACACAGCAAACATCATGGATGCAGACCCAATCCTGGCCCTCAACAAACTTAAACTCTACCTACAGAGATATAATGTAAACAGAATACTACAATACAATTTGTTAAGTTCTGGTGGAGGCATAGCATATATTGAATTGATAGGACAGAGGGCAGGATGATGGAGGATGGAAGGTTATATCCTGCACCATGTGGAAAGACTTTCCACCTCTTCTGAATAGGTGTGTTCACTCTAAGTAGAATCAGAGGAGAAAGTTTCAGGGAGGCAAAATAAGAAAGCCTTTTGAAGTTATCAGAACTGTTGGAAGATAACATGAGATCTCTCAGGCATGATGAGCTTTCTGGCACTAGAAATATTAAGCAGAGATCAGATAGCTATCCCACAGGGTTAACTTCGGGAATTAAATGATTTTCAAGGTGCCCATCAACCTTTTGATTCTATGATTGTAAAACCAAGTCAAAGTTCCTTAATCACATCATACCTGCTTTTTCTCTGGTGTTCCATAGCTTGCTTAATTGTATTTTATTCTTCGTTGACAATAATTATAAAAATAAAGTTTGTTCTCAATTTCTTCTTAAACTATGGTTTATACATGGAATTACACATAATTTCCTATTGAGAAGATGCCACTCAAGTCTATCCTTTAATTTCTTTATAATTCCTTCTCCAGCATCACTCATTCTTCCACTTCTATATTAATAATAATTGCACAATAATTCCTCCATTTATTTTATGCTAAGAGTTTTTTTTCTAATTAGTGACCCATTCCATGCTTTTCTCATCTACCTCTGTGTGTTAGGGCTTAATGTGATCTGTAACAAGCCATCCAAATTTTCAGTGGCTTCTAGTAATCTGTTAATAATATATTCTTTTAGTCTATATCCTAGAGATTACACCATGCTTTCTTAACAACAGAAAAATAAAAAGTATTCTCTCATTTTCTGACAAAACTGAAATATTTAAGTTCTAGAAAGATTAAAGTGTTTTCTCCTTTGCATCTTTTACATTTTTGTTATGTATTTTAGTTCTACTTACATTTTAGAATTTATAAACTATTACAATTATTGTTTTGTTGAGATTATATTTAGTTATATTTACCCACACTATTTATTTACCCTTTCTGGTGCTTCGTTCTCTTCTGCATTTCCACATTTCCACCATGGGCCCTGAGCATCCCTCCATGTTCCTGCTGGATATGCCAAGAATATAAGAGCCTGACTATGCTTTATCTGGGACAGCTCCTAGGGTTGTGTTTGCAATGAGCAGTCTTGAGGACTGAGGTATCATCTCCCCCTGGACAAAGGTCAAGCTTATTTCTGCTTGCTGTCAAAGCAGTGAATCCTCTCAGATCAGTGCTTGTCTCCTGAAACACAATGTGGCACTGTGTGGTTGAATGTAGGTATCCCTGTGGGCCCCCCTCTATTACTCTGTGGACTTGGTGAGCATCAGGAACTGGTACAAAAATGAAGTTCATGTAGTGTGTTGGGCTGGTGCATAATAAAGTTCTTTGTCTCTGACTCAAGGATCTCTGTCTTCTGCCAGCATCCATGAAACTGTAACAGGCTAGCTTGTGAGCTTCCAAGTAAGGTCAAATCACTCTCCTGGCATAATTCTTCCCATAATAATTCACTAGTCTTGTGTTCTGCTCTGTCTGATCTGCTTTTAAGTTCTGAGTTTTAATCAAATTAAAACCCTGAGTTCTAACTCTAGATCTTGTAGTTTTCAGTTGGATTCTAGTTTATTATTTTTTTTCATACACTTTGATTCTCTATTGAAGTGCTCATGCTTTTACCTTTTTTTTTTTTTTTTTTTCTATATTTACCCCATTTCTTCTAACCTGAATATCTAGGTCATGTGAACCAGCTTCTTGTATTTGATTTTCTTTTGATTATTGATCATATTGTCTTCCCTCTTTGCATATCTACTTATTTTTTATGTTAGACTTTTTGTATTAAAGACTTATATAGAACTCAGATGATGTTATTCACTACCAAAGAGAGTTTGTAAGGCAGAGAGGGTGAAGGTCTGACCACGATAATATAAGCGGAAGATGTAAAACAAACAAACAGACAGACAAACAAAAACCTAAGGCAATTACAGAACAAATTGTTAGAAACAGAATATCCATAACAAAATTTAGTAAAATTAGTCCCACTGAACTCTGCTCTGATCAAATCACTTTAGGAATATTCTGCTTAGCTTAGGCATCATGTCATACAAATTCGACTTAAGGTATGAAAACCCTATCATATTTAGTAACCATTTCCCCCACCCTAAACTATACAATAGGAAAACACAATTTGAGGGGTGGTCAAGACACTCACAATTATAGATGCAGCCTCTTCATGGAGTGTCTTTAACTCAGTTCTGCCATGTATCAGGTTCTGAACAATCCTGGGTTTCAAGTTAGGAGAGTAGAAGTCTCCATGATATCTCTTAGTCTACAACTAATAAAGGGACAGTCCTCCTTGCCTGGGCTAATTCCAAAAACTTGAAACACTGAACATATATTAATCATTTGATATGAGCCTCAGTGAAATCTAAAATTCCCTAAGGCTCTAGGTTGTACTAAATCTTTTAGAATATTCTGTTTTCACTCCAAGAGGGAAATTAGTAACTAGAAAAAAAACATTGCCAATCCATGAGAAGAGAGAAAAGCAGGCGAATAGATACTCTTGGGGAACTACCACTGTAGTATGATCTCCTCATGTATTTACAGTTAAAACCAAGATCCTCCAATAAAGAAAATAGTACACAATACTTTTTGAAAAGCTCTCTGTATTCACAATGTGAGCTTTCCTGCCACACCTCCACTCAGTAAAACTAGCTTAGATGAATCCATGGTCCTTACCATGGCAAGAATAGATCCATACAAGATCACCAGATACAGTATGACCTCTTGTTATCTGTGTCTTTAAGTGTAACCTTCAGGGTGCCAATGGCCTATAATGATCAGAAATATTAAAAGATATTTCCATTTTAGCCCAAAGCTGGAGTTGTTGGTCATGGTATAAGGGGTTATGAAAATAAATATAATACATATTCCCTGAGTACTAGAAATTGTGCTAGGCACAATATATATATATTATATATATATATATATATATATATAATATATATATATAATTTCCAATGAACTGAGCTCAACATGCAGAATAGGTATCACCACCCCTTATTATAGATGAACAGAGACATAAAAAAGTTAAGAGGAAGAACCAAAATCTGAACACAGATCTCTCTTGATTCAAATATCCATGCCCATTCTATACCATCATCGCACCTTTCTGAATATTTTGATCCATGATTATGGTTGCAACAATTGTTGAAAGATTATGGTGTATGTCTTGATATCAGGTTAGAGACTTTGTGTTGAACTTGTCATTCTTTAGGCGTTGAGATATATCAAATAGAATAGATGTCATCAGGCATAACAAGTGCAAAGTGATTATAATTCCCCCCCCCCCTTGTAATGGTAGCTCATGTTTTGTGTTGCCCAGTGAAATCACCAATTGTGCCCTCCTCTGAGTCAGGAACACATTCCAAGATGTAAATCTTTTTTTTTTTTTTTGTAAACCTCTGGCAAGAAAAGTTAGCCAAACTTTCTCTAACTGATAGCAAAATCTGTGGGATTTTTTTTTTTTTTTTTTTTTGTGAGGCAGATGTGAGTATTTTGCTTCTTCTTATGGGTTATTTCCCCAAGCAATTGTTATTTTTTCCCCAATTTTCCTGATAGTGATTTCCAAAGACATAAAAAATATGAATTTTTAAGGCTGACATTTGCTCCACACTGCCTTTGGCATAGAAGGCAATAGGGAATGTACATGAAAAAACACCTAAATGTGTGTTCAAGTTAGAAACTCTTAATCCTGACCCATTAAGGAAAACTGAAGTGATTAGGTGGCACAGATCAACACCTAAAGAACACACGTGAGTGAAAG
The DNA here is from genome assembly GCF_009873245.2 of Balaenoptera musculus. Lineage (NCBI taxonomy): Eukaryota > Metazoa > Chordata > Mammalia > Artiodactyla > Balaenopteridae > Balaenoptera > Balaenoptera musculus. Next base: position 111,768,752 of record NC_045789.1, read on the forward strand.
ATTGAGGATTATATCATAAAAAATGGGAGAGGTAAACTAACAGTTTTCAGAAAAGAATCCTGGGGCAAACTTAAGAAATGATCAAAGGGAATAGCTACTAATGGCTTTAAACTTTTGGTAAATTAATGAGAATGACCTAGGTTGACCCATAAATTAGCTAAGTCAACTATCAATGTTATTTATGGGAGCAACACATTGCCAGAAAACAAAATTTAAGTATTGATGTAGAGGCCCATTTCTGTGTGTTCACAATGGATTTGAGCTTTAAATATCTTCCTGGTATATTTCACATTTCTTCCTCAATACCTATTTCTGCTACACAGTTTGTAATTATCCATTCTCTCTGAATGTTCTTTATTTTTTAGCACAATATTCTATTTCAGGCATATTCCTATATGATGCACATTTATTTTTCTTTTAAACTATATGCATGTTGTGGCATGATCTAGATAGATAAATCATAGCAAATATTTCCAGAATATTATTAGTACTATTTCTAAGTTCTGGATATCATTCTTAAAAGGTAATTCCTAAACAGCTCCAAACCAGCAAAGCATAACAAAAAATATGTATGCAAATAAATATATAAATAAAAATAAATTTATATTTTACTTTCACTTCAGAGTGATATTTCTAAACATCATTATATTATGTAGTTGTGTTTAATATCACTGGTCATTTGTGATTACAAATTAGGTTTCTGATAATTTAAGAAAATTAAGCAGTGGTAGCTCTTTTCTATATTTCCAAAAATTCAAATCTCTTCAAAAATTCAAAACTTAAGTAAAGGCAATACATTTGTTCATAGAGTGTAAACTAATATTCCCAATGGAAGAATTAAATTAGAAAATTCTTGCTGAACCTATTGACAGAAATAAGGCATCAAAATACAATATGCTGCCTCTGTTCGTTTCCTTGTATTGCTGAAATTCATTTAATTTTTTATCATTTATTCCTATTCAAATTCAGGAAAACAATTTTTTGTTTATATTACCACTACATTTAATGAGCAATAGCTTAATGATACTTACTTATATTTAAAACATCAAATTCCTTTAATTTTATTATTTCTTGATGCTTTAGTTCATACAATAGTTAATTGACTTATTTAAAAAGAAAGGTTTGAGTATAGGGTATAGAAACAGGCATATTGTAAACACTTCCTGGTATCAACTCTCTAACTAAAGATGATAAATGTTAGTAGACCTATTTTATTATAATTAGACTAACCAAACTAATTCAAGTTGATCAATGGAAAAATATGAAGTCCATATAAGTACTTAAATGAGATGAAATTTAAATTTTTGATTAAACTTGTAAAAATTAGTGTGCCTTAAAATGTTCTCAGATTCAGGCATATAGAACCTTGCTTGAAAGTTGGCAGAATTATAGCTATGTCTCCTCCAGTTATGACACAATTGATATCAGATTACTAACATGAAATTAACTGTGAAGAGTCTTGGTGAAAACACTCAATATAAATACATATCTGATGAACTAAAAAATATTTTAAATGTAATCAGTAAATCTAAAACATCACTTCTTTGGTTGTATGTTACACCATAGAAATAGTGGTCGGAAGCAAAAGAAATGAGAAGATAATGGAAAAAGGAATAAGAATCCTTTCAAAAATACTCTGATGTAAAGCGTCTATGTATGAAACTAACCTTGGAGTATCAATCATCTTCAGTGTGTGGCTTCAGGTTTTGGATTCCATTAATTTGAATGAGCATCAGTCGGCTGAACAGAGAAAGCATTTACAATGGAGGGAGATGCTTTTTCAAGATCAGGATATAAACGCTCTTTTGACAATCTGAAGTGTGATTTTCTCGAGGTAATCCATTTCAAACCAACAGTGACTACTCATTTTAATTAGTTGCAGGCAGTTTCGCAAATTAAATTCCCGCTCAAAAGTCAAAATTCCAGAAAGAGAATGCTTTCATTTTGTTAATTGCTAAATGAGTTTTCAAGACAGGGTAGAATGAAGCGGGGGTGGTCCTAAGCAGCAGGCAGATCTTAAACGGCACGCACCTGTGGTTATGGAGTGTCTCTTAGTAGGGCTAGAATGTTAGTGCTGAATGTACAAGTTTGTGCTGTCTTCCAAATAAACCACCCTAGTAGATTCACTTCAAATTAAAGTCAGTCTTTTTTCTCTTTTCAGTCATGTGCCTTCATGATTCAGACTTGAATTGGCCATATGTGAAGTTATTTGAATTAAAAGTGTGATCTAATTCATATCCCAATACAAGATATGCTGCTATGAAGTACAGCAAACTAATCCCTTTTGTGATATTCACTCCCTTAGTGGCCTAAGGCAAAAATCTTTGTCTAGGTTTCAAAGACATATGAAAGTGCATGTAAACGTACAAATCACATGCACCCTCACAAGCCCCTCTATCTCAATCAAAGGGAAAGACTTGCTTGAGATTCAGTTCACGTTTGAAAGAAAACTTAGAACTGGTTTCTCTATGCAAATAAAATTCTTGAAGGCTTCTTCCCACCTGAGAGCCTGCGATCCTTAGCAGTGGCTTTAGGCGATTCGGAGAAGGATTTTCAAGGAGAGGCTGACCCCTGGAGGCAGACAGAGCTCCCTTTTGGCTAGATCTTGCTTTTGTAATTCTTGGCGTTATTAAGTAAAGGGCTGACAGGAAGAGGTGACATCCATGGCAAATGCCAGTAGGTATCTCACCTGCCTTTCCAATTCCTCCCTCCACACCCTCTAACTTATTTGCAGAAGAGCTAATCAAATCATAACTGGTGGAATATGAAGATTTTTGAAATCAGACACCACTGGACCATAAACTCCATGAGGGTAGAAATTTGTTTTATTCCTGTTTATATCCTTACCTCTCAGCAAATGGCTGACACATACTTAGCACTAAATAAAATTCTGTGGAAAGATTAAATGAACAAGTGAATAAATACAGTCTAATTCCTTTATTTTAGAAAGATTAAGTAAATTGCACAAAGTCCCTTACTTAGCAGAAGACATGAATGCTGATTAAATATCCATCAAAAACAATGTCGGCAGAATGAAAGAGATTTAAAGCATTCGCCCTAAGAGAAGAGTCAGAAGGAGGCCTGTGGAACAGATAGTAGTGAAAGTTATCTTATGCCAGCCCCCAAACACTGACCCCTGTAAGTCCATCTTTGGAATGACTTTGATAATTCTTTTCAAAAAGAATCTATAAACTTCATTGGCTTCATATGAACAAAGAAAGGAAAAGGGGGAGGAGAGAATTGCTTTCTCTGTGTGACTCATAAGCTTTAGGGCAAAACACAGTCATGATGAGAAAGCTTTCGTTTCTCCAAGATTACTTCCCTCCTACCCGATGATGCAAATTAATTTAATTTAAGACACTGAGCATTATTAACTGACATTACTCTTGGTAAAGCCCGGTTGAAACAATTGATCAGTTACTTAAATGTTAATGCTTATAAATGAATATGTAAAAGAGACTTTGGTGTGGGAAGAAATATGAAGCTAGTGTAGTTTTGATTATTAGACATTTGTCAAGGCACTGGCAAAGCAAAGGCAGGAATTTTTTTCCTAATAATTCAACATATGATATTTCCCAAAGAAGGTAGATTGCAAAAACCCAATACTTGTTGAAATTGCTCACCTTTTATATTTTAACACTCTTTTTAATTATACTGTGATTAGAGCTCTGTATTTTTCTTTGCTGCTTAAGGTCTCTCATGGGCTTTTGGCTGTTGAGTGCCCAAGTGTGTAGTATATAACATAAGAACAAAAAACTAAAGGAATTGATGCAATCAGAAAACAGACTTTATAAACTCCATTATTTTATTAGGGTCAATAATGCTTTTCTCTCCATTTAAATTGTGCTCCCAGAAGCAATCTTTAAATTCAGAAAAACACAGCTGCAAATATAAGCTAACCTTCTCCTCTTTCTTGACCCACAAATATGTACATCTTTTTATATACTTCTAAATTCTTGCTTCAAACACTTAAGTTCTTCTCAGATTTCCTCAACTCTTTGTTTCTCTGCCACACAATCTAGAATTAGTCTACATTGGTGGCCACATTTGTTCCTTCTCTTTTTGAAAGTTAAGTTTATTTTCTGATTACAAAAGTAATTTTGTACTCCATGCATAAAACAAAGACAATTACATAGAAAAAAACAATTTATAATTTTACTGCCAAATATAACCACCACTAACATTTTAGTTATTTCTTCTTGAGTTTAACGATTGAGTCTATACCATATATTTATTTTCACAGTCTTCTTGCTTTACTAAATAATGCAGTATTTCTAATGTCATTAAAATTTTGTTTTAATGTCTTCTTGCTTTTTGTTTTTGACTTTTTTTCCATCTTTTTAAGTCTTTAGCACTTTGAGAAATATACTTTTAATTTTTAGAAACTCTACTACTCATATTTTATTTTTAAAGACTATTTTAAATATATTTATCTATTTATCAAAATCAAGAAAGAATTCTATAATTTGAGACAATTCTAATTTATGTGTACTCCTCCTGCATCTTTCCCCCATCTTTCCTCACTTTCCAAGTTTGGGGGGGATTAGGAACAAGATTATCATATTAACATTTTATTTTTCCATTATCCATTCTGTTTTTAGGCATATATTTAACATTTTTTAAACACTTTTTTTTAAAAACACTTTTAAGAATAAATTTCTAATCAATATTTTGACTTTATCCCACTTGACTAATGTACATCATCATAACACTTACTATAATATTTACTACCCCCTCCCTTGATTCCTTAATTTTGTTTTAACTCATTAACGACAATGTACCTTTAAGTTTTTCTCCTGTCTCATTTCTGGTAAATTTGGGATTGAGATTTATTAACTTTGAATTTTTACCTATTCAATCTATAAAACTCAACTGTAACAAAAGAAAGTTACCATGGTAAATGGCAGTGTTTCCTTAATTTCTCTTTCAGATTTTTCATCATTAGTGTATAGGAATGCAAGAGATTTCTGTGCATTAATTTTGTATCCTGCTACTTTACCAAATTCATTGATTAGCTCTAGTAGTTTTCTGGTAGCATCTTTAGGATTCTCTATGTATAGTATCATGTCATCTGCAAACAGTGACAGTTTTACTTCTTCTTTTCTGATTTGGATTCCTTTTATTTCCTTTTCTTCTCTGATTGCTGTGGCTAAAACTTCCAAAACTATGTTGAATAATAGTGGTGAGAGTGGGCAACCTTGTCTTGTTCCTGATCTTAGAAGAAATGGTTTCAGTTTTTCACCATTGAGAACGATATTGACTGTGGATTTGTCATAAAAAGACAACCCTCAGAATGGGAGAAAATATTTGCAAATGAAGCAACTGACAAAGGATTAATCTCCAAAATTTATAAGCAGCCCATGCAGCTCAATATCAAAAAAACAAAGAACCCAATCCAAAAATGGGCAGAAGACCTAAATAGACATTTCTCCAAAGAAGATATACAGATTGCCAACACATGAAAGGATGCTCAACATCACTAATCATTAGAGAAATGCAAATCAAAACTACAATGAGGTATCACCTCACACCAGTCAGAATGGCCATCATCAAAAAAAATCTACAAACAGTAAATGCTGGAGAGGGTGTGGAGAAAAGGGAACCCTCTTGCACTGTTGGTGGGAATGTAAATTGATACAGCCACTATGGAGAACAATATGGAGGTTCCTTAAAAAACTAAAAATAGAACTACCATACGACCCAGCAATCCCACTACTGGGCATATACCCTGAGAAAACCATAATTCAAAAAGAGTCATGTACCACAATGTTCATTGCAGCTCTATTTACAATAGTCAGGACATGGAAGCAGCCTAAGGGTCCATTGACAGATGAATGGATAAAGAAGATGTGGCACATATATACAATGGAATATTACTCAGCCATAAAAAGAAACGAAATTGAGTTATTTGTAGTGAGTTGGATGGAGCTTGAGTTTGTCATACAGAGTGAAGTAAGTCAGAAAGAGAAAAATAAATACTGTATGATAACGCATATATATGGAATCTAAAAAAAAAAAAAGGTTCTGAAGAACCTAGGGGCAGGACAGGAATAAAGATGCAGACGTAGAGAATGGACTTGAGGACACGGGGAGGGGGAAGGGTAAGCTGGGATGAAGTGAGAGAGTGGCAAGGACATATATACACTACCAAATGTATAATAGATAGCTAGTGGGAAGCAGCCACATAGCACAGGGAGATCAGCTCAGTGCCCTGTCACCACCTAGAGGGGTGGGATAGGGCGGGTGGGAGGGAGATGGAAGAGGGAGGAGATATGGGGATATACGTATATGTATAGCTGATTCACTTTGTTATAAAGCAGAAACTAACACACCATTGTAAAGCAATTATACTCCAATAAGGGTGTTAAAAAATAAAAAAGAAAGTTACCTTCAATTATATATTAAGTCCCTCTAGTCCCAGGTACTTTTGTCTTTTTTTCCTCAACATTTTTCTCTTAAAAAAAAATCTTGATATCTTATTGTGCTAAGAACACTTAACATAAGATCTACCTTCTTAACAAATTAAGTGTACAATACATTGTTGTTAACTGTAGGCACAATGTATATAGCAGATCTCTAGAGCTTATTCATCATGATTAACTGAAACTTTATGACCTCTGATTAGTAACTCCCCATTTTCCTGTTCCCTCAGCCTATGGCAATCACCATTCCACTCTTTGATTCTATGAATTTGGTGTTGTTGATTTTCTTTTCCCCCAGGAGCAAGTCAGATACAATAATAGAAATCAATTCCCATGTATTTCTCTTTGAGGTCTTTATCATTCAGGGGAACATATAACCCACTAAGATTGAACTAAGACTCTCAACCAGTAGAAATCTTGGTTTACATACAATAGAGATGTCATTGTCCTCTCCTCATACTTGTCAAACTCCTGCTTCAACTTTTCCTTCCATGATTCATTATTCAGTAGCTCTGCATTAAAAAGAAAAAAAAAAGTATTAGAAAAATCTGAAGTCAAAGATTGAAAGAAGGTCAGCCAAAACTTGGAAAAGCAGAAATCCTATTCTTTAATTCTTCCAATAATACTTTTATATTGCTATTACATTTTTGGTTTTCATGCAATCCTACTTAGTTTCAGTAAACTCTTTTTTTATAACATCATGTTTTTAGTCTCATCCAGCTTTTCCTTTAGTTTTTTCTTTCCATATCAAAGAACCATAGATTCTTGCTGTATATTGAGAATGACAAATAATTGTATAAAATATTCCTACAGTCACTGTGTCATTTCATTTTGTGAGGTCTATTCCTTCTCTTAGTCTTCCAATTGGTCATGCCTTATTTTTATCATGGTGTATTATTTCTTTTTTACTTATTCTAAAACTAGGAGAAATCTCATTAATGAAAATGTTAAATCCAAATACACTTAAATGTGTTAGTTAATAAAGTATGGAGTCTTATCCACATTCATTGTCTGTGCACATTTAATATTTTTAGATCTAAACTGGAAATTAAGCAGAAACACACAACACCTACTCCAAATCTGACCTTGGTAGGCATGTGTCTTATGAAGTTATGATATCCTGAGATGAGAGTTTCTCCTATCCTGCTTTCTAGTACTCAGGTTGACAACAAATCCTCAGTATTCCCTCTTACTTTCTGCCTATAGAACATTTACTCACAGAGAATACACTAACAGGGATGTGTAGGGTTGAAAAGTAAGGGAAGAGAGAGGCACCAGGCAGTAGAAGATGCCTCCAGAGTTTTGAAGTTGGTTTAGAACCTGTTTTTCAGAAATAGGAAATAGTGGATGACAAATATTTCCATTCACTTTCAGGTGATGAGGCTTGTTTTTATCTTGTAGTGCATCATGATTGGTGTTTTTCAGTTTTGTTCTATCAACTCTGCTTCTAGTGGAAACTCTTCCCAGATTCTGACACTAGAATAATATTCAGTGCTTATTTTCAGTGTCATTTTGAGTTCACTAATTTTGATGCTTCTTAAGCATTACAGTGGAAATTAGAAAAGATTATCAGGGGCTACTAACATCCCAAACTAGAATCTACTCTATGATTAATTTTTGTTAGGTATATCTTCAATAAAACGGACGAGTCTTTTTAATCTGCTGAATTGTGGCACTGGAAACAATCTCAATTCAATTTAATTCAATTCAATTCAATTCTGTTTAGGTGGTGATTATTGAATTTCTATTATTGGAGACAGAATCCCAAATTGACATAAGTGAAAAGGAAATATATTCCCTCATATAACAGAAGAGTTCATGAATAGAATTGTCTTCATGTATGGAGAGTTCATGAGTTCAAAAAGTATTTTCAGTTCTTGAGCTTTTCCCATTTCCCAGTCTCTCAGATCTACTTTCTTGTGTTGATTTCACTTCAAGCAAAATTTTCTAAGTGGCATCCAGAAACTCTAAACTTAAGTTCTTCTAGTACATCAACCACAACAGCAGAAGAGTTTTTACCTCTCATATTATTGGCCACTTTGGGTCATGTATCCACCTGTGATGCAATCCCTGAGGTCAAAGCAATGTGGAAATTTGACCAGATCTGAGTCAATCAGGCATCTGAACTGGAGACTAAATATTGAACCAGCCCCACCCCAGAGACATGGAATTTTGAGTATGGAGATAATATTGGAAAGGAAAATTGAAATGGGGTTTCCCAGACAACACAATTTTGCAAATGTTTGTGACCTTTCTCTCTATTTGCATTCATCCAATTGCATAAGCCAGTAACTAAGAGAGAGATCTTGCAGTATCATAATTCTTGAATCTAGATCCCGGCAGTGTGAGGGTCTCAGTGTCTAAGATCTGAGTGCTTTCTACTTGTCCCTAGCCTCAGAGCAATGTACCACCACAGCATGAGATGTGGTGGCAATTAATTTGCCCCCTTACACCAGGCTGCATTTCAATATGTGGCTCTTTACAATGGTGCCAATTGTTTCCTTTGATTGGAAGGGGAAATACATAGTAGGAAAATTTGTGGAGGCTTGCTCCAAGTCCCAGTAAAATTTCACACTTTTACTCCCATCTTTCTGCCTATGTTGGAACTAACTACAGTGTGGGACTCATATTTTAATTTTTCAGTCATCCACAGATCAATATTATTAGGCTGTAAGCTATGTAGATTTGCTTATTCGCAGAGACAAGGAGCCTCTGAAAATTTTCTACCACTTCCCGAAACACTAACCTTAGTTGTCTTATTATCTGTGTTCCATGGTAAAGACATTACCTTTTGACAGAAGTTTTGCTACCACATAACCAAAATTGCAGACTTCTCAGCCTAGAATGGAGTGACCATCATTGCCCTCCCCTTGCATATGTCAAGTCAATGAATTCCACGTTATATGCCTCCTTGTCTTGCCATCCCATGAACTGAGAGTAACGGGGAATTAGTTCTCCAAAGCAAAAAAACCTGAAATACTGTTATTTGAAGAAGACGACTATATACTTGCAATGAACAAAAAATGGTGGGTTTCTAGTTGTTTCAAGAGTAGGCCTAGCAGAGAAAACAAAGCCAAGATTACCAGGAAAAGAGAGAGTTCCCTGTTCTATATCTACTAATGAGACACCTCTCATCACTTCCGTGGACTAAGAATCAGAACCGATTACAAAGTCCAAGGAACAAAAGGCAAATGCCATGGCAGAATGATGAGAAAACATGTGATCCCAGGCACTTAGAATGGCGGATGCCAAATTTGGACATGTCTATGCATATAGGCATGACTTGAGAGCCCAGGCATATTCAGGAAAAATGAGTAGGTTAAGTTTGGTTAAAACATGCAATATCAAGGTGGAAGAATTAGAAATGCAGCTGAAAAAGTAGATAGTCATCATATTGTGAAAGACTTTTGATTCCCAGGTGATTTTTTTTTTTCCTAATTTGGTGGAAAACAGAAGACCTTTGAAAGTTTGTGAGTAGGGGACTTAATATGATCAGAATTGCATTTAGAAAGATGACTCTAGCAATGGTATGTAAAATAGATTGAAGCTGAAGGAAATAGAGAGTGAAAAAACTTATACGTTTACCACTACAACAGTTCACGTGATAAACAACAAGACACATACTTAAGGAGATGGGAAGGAAGAGAGAAGGAAAGATGAAGGATTAAGTTTATGAACTTTCCCTGTTGTCCAGCATAAGCCACTGGGTTCTTCTCTTCCTCCCACCCTTTCTTCCTTCCTTTTCTCCCTCCCTCTCTCCCTTCCTCCCTTCCTTTTTGACTCCCTTTCTCTTCTCTTTATCCTAATTTTTTGACATAATTAAACTGATTAAAATCTCACTTTTATCAGTGTAAATGAGGATGTTGAGATTTGTTCAGACAGCCTACTCTTGTCTGAAACTACACATCCAACAGGGTCCCCAAATTCCCAGAAACATAATTAAAGAATTCTCTAGGACCACACTGACTATTTAATTTTGAACGAACTATTTCATTTCTTTCTGTTTTGTCATTTAAAAAACTGACATATGAGATCATTCTTTAACCTTTTACAACTTGGGAACACCCTATTCATCTGAATAGCTTTGGGTATTAAATAACACTCTAGATCACTAGTAAAAATAATCAAATTTATGTCCACTGCTAAATGTTTATCCTTCAATTTTATTTTTTACTTTGAATAATAATTATTTTTACATTTCCTAGAAGCTGTTCTAAACACTTTATTTATTTTAATATTTTATCACAGAGAATTTAAAATGTATACAATGGTAGAAAAATAATAAAAAGGAACTCCTATATACCCATCACCTAGCTTTAACAATATCACAGCAAAAATGTTCTTTTAAGTAGAATGCCTGCCTTTTTTACCACCTCTAATTTAAAAAAAATCAGATACCCTTTTGCTTTTGCATTAGTGACAATAAATAAAAATGCATACAGCTTTCTCCCATATATTATATCTGAAGACTTCCTCATAGAAGGTACATTAGATGTGATGTTTATCTTATTGGTGAAAACAAACTATTAATTTTTTCAAAATATTCATATATTTTTAATAGTTTCACTAGGATAAAAGCAGTCTGGAATTTTTCCTTCAATTATTCACCTTCAATGATCCAAACAATTATAGTATTTGGGTAAATCAGATAGTTTTGTCCTTTTAGAGAGTGATATTTGTGTCATGAGCAAAATATTTGGACAACTGCCAAATGGCATTACCCAGTAAATTATAACCAATAAGTGCTTATTTAATAAAGCATTTGTCCAAAGAGTAGAGCCCCATGTGAACCAAGAGTCAAGAATTCTGTGTGACCTCCCTTTGTGCCGTGACTTGCTTTGTGAGTTGGAAAAATCAGTTAACCTCTTGGTGCTTGAGTTCAGTCATCTATGAACTGAGAAGAGTAACATTTGCCACCTAACTCACCAGTATTTTATGAAGGTTAATGAGTTTCAGAGTTTTTAATGTGTCTTTTCTTCTTGGATTGAAAGTCTCTCGAAGAGTACTAAATATCACTGCTATACTTTTTCTTACAGATCCATAAATTATCCTTTGAAAGACTCATGATATTACAAAATATGTGATAAGATACTTCTAGTAGTGTTATCACTCATTTATCATGTTATCTGAGGGATAAGAAAAGTTTCAACATCACTGCCATTGAACTGTATTCACATAACTCCTATTATTAGTGTCTGAAAAGTTTGCGGCCCAGGAACACATGCATGTTAGAGTTTTTCCACCTGCAACTTAAAATATCTTAGTTCTAATCAGTTTGTCGAAATTCTTGCATCTCTTGACATAGCTTCATGAGTTGAATATTAAAAAGAAAAAAGTTTCTCCACTGAACAATTGGACTGTTCTTTATGGCCACATTGAATGAATAATGCTGAGGTCTTGATGGAAACCCACAAAAGTAAGAAGATTTGAAAGAAGGGGGAAAATTGTCCTGTCACTCTGCACTTTCTGAAACAGTTTTGCCAAAGTTTTGCTCTAGATAAAGAAGAACATTTTTAATAGCACAAATTTGGTAGGATCCTGAATTTTAGATGTGATGCTACAAATCCTATGTTTTATGAATTTAATTAATTTTATACTATTTAATATATTATTTTAAAATTTGAGTGAGGAAAAAACTCAGGTAATTTTCATGCTGTTAAAGTTTATTTTGGAATTTAGAAAGAAAGGTGTCAACGTATAAGCTATTTAATCAGCATTTCTTAAATTATAGTTCATCATTTTAAGTACTAAATAACTCCTATTACAATTTATATTAGGACAATAAGTGTAAAAACACATCTCACACATTTCTCCTACATTATTTTGGAAGAATAATAAAAGAAAAACTAAAATGGAAAAATGCAAAACACATACATTTTGCTTTTTTAATTTCTCTCCTAGCAGGAGAAAGAAACTATGTAAAAAGAAAAGTACATTCATGTTTTTCCCTGACTATGGAAACCAGAGAAATTATCTATTGTATTTTTAGTCTAAAATAAATACAAGTTTTAGTTGACATCATCTTAAAAGTTAAAAAAAAAATACAAAATAATTTTAGAAGTCTTGGGGCATCACCCATCCAAAGACTGTTGCTGGTGGGGAGTTTATTTTTGGGGGGCTCCCAAAATCAAAGTAAACATATAAAGGTAAAACTGAGAGATTTTGGAGATTATTACCCACTATAGTCAACATGTTCTTTTTTGCTCTTTCCTAGAAACACAAACCATCCTTCGAGGTGGTAGCCAGCCCACATCCCAAGTCCGTATGGTCACAGCTAGAAGGCACTTAACATGAGCAGCCATGTACATTTTCTTGCTCCTGTAAGAAAAGAAGATGTGAGAAGTTTGTCTTAACGTTAAAACAATCCAATTATTATAACTATGAATAGATGGCCAGCTAGCCAAAGAGTTAAAGCAGGGCATCCTTAATTTAGAACAGGTCTTTTCTAAAGTGCAGAATTTGTTTCATTTTCTTTCTCCTCTTAAGGAAATGTGATGTTGTGGTTCCCATGAACCAGTTCTCAGACCAGGGATGGCTTTGAGCAAGTCTTCATAAGTTCAGGACAAAAAGAGGAAAAGAAGACAAGATTCTTATATATGTGATGGTAAAGTTGTCAACTATTCTGTCTTGTGAACGTAAACCTTTTAGTCCAAGAATCTGCCTTCCTAATTTTTTGTTGTAATAAAGTGACGCTTTTCTAAAACAGTAGTGATGTGGGACAGACTTTTTTTAAAAAAAATAATGTCCTTACCTTGGCGAAATGAGTTAGCAAAACTACATTGTTCCTGGTCCTTCCCTCATCCCACTTTTTAAAAAGAGAATGTCCTTGACCTCTAAAATCCAAGTCTAAGAGTCTTTGGTTTTAAATATCTTTATAATACTTTTACACAGCAGAAGAAATCAAGGTTCATCATATCATTATATATATAGCAGAGAAGTTTTATTGCTATCTAGAATCTATTAACATGAAACTAATAATTGGTATTTATATTGTCTATAATATTGCTAAAGAAGATCTTTAAATGAGCACAGTTGGTAGGTGATATGTAAATTTGGTGCCTCTTTTTTTCTAAATGAATTATGATTGCTTTTAATCATATATAACCTGTGACTGATATGACAAATTTCTTTAAAAATACATGAGCTAAAAAAGGTGGCTTTGGGACAATATATAAATGCTATGTTGTAAATTAATCAGAAATGACTCCCAATAAGGCAAACCATCCCAGACAGCCCATCAACGTCTTCTGACTACTGTGAGTCAAGGAGCCCAAATCAAAAACTCCACAATAGCTGACTAGAATATTTGCCAAACATTAAGATGCTCTTTTTGGAATTCGACATTTCAAAATGAAGCTTACTGGGCTTCACAACAAATCTGTGTTTGGTAAAGGAAGATAAATTTCTGTGGCTTACAGAAAAATTTTGGATACCTCCTAGATGCTTAACAAATACCTATTGGAATGTGAGCAACTCTAATTTTGTTGTACTTCCTGATTTCAAGTTTTTTTCCGATTTCTTTCACTTAGTAAGTCACCATGCATCATATGAAACCTCATGCAGCAGTATTAATATTTTCGTAGGAAAAAGAACCCACTGCAAGTCGTCGCAGTTTTCTGGCTAATTAGTATGTTGACCGTTGTCTGCCCAGAGGATTTGTTAATGTCCGCCACTAAGTAGATAAAGCAGAGTCCTTACTGATCTCTGAATGACAGTTTTATGAGGTCACATTTTCTGAAATTTGTATTAAATCTATGGGTTTGTTTTTCCCCAGTGTATGTAAAGAAAGCTTGGTTACATTGTGGAATCTTTGCTGGGACTAACTTTATCTGCATATTTTTGGTCTCTGCAGACCAAAAATGTTAGTGCTGGAAAATTCCTGGACAGTGGCTTTAGAGGTACATGGCTATAAAAGAGAAGTATTTCCTTCTTTTTACTGCTTGACTTAGCAAAATAAACTCATTTTAGTTTTATAAAATGCAGGCAAGAATTCAATTATAAAGGACCCTTATTTTTACTTTAAACAATTTAATCTTTTGCCTTTACATAACCTTTTAGTACTATCTTTTAATAAAGAGAATAGGCTACATAATGGTACTCTTGGCATTGCAAAGGGGCTTTGAAAATATCATTTTAAACCCAATATATATTGCATGCTAAGTACATAGACAGGAAGTTTGGTTTGGAGAGTAATTATATCAGACTACCAATCAGAAGGCCAAAAATGCTGCCCTCATTCTTTCGCTGACGTCATTGTTTTTCCAAGTTTATTGTGCTCTCTCGAGATTTCTCACCTGTGACAGAGGGCTACTTAGAAATAAAATGGGGCGGGGGGCGGGGGGGGAGATGAGAAGGGGGAAAGAGGGAGGGAGGGAAGGGAGGGAGGAGAGAGAGAGAAAAATAGACATTTTAGAATATTACTTACATAACAGCAGACTTCACATTTTCCCCAGTGTTTAATAATGTACAAATTCATTGGGAGGTCTGATCTCAAAATAATAACCAAATATGAGGGAAATGGGCCTATTAAATAAATCTGTGCTTATGTAATGTTCCTATGATAAGATTGAAAAAATATTAACCTATGAGAAAGTATTCCTTTCATCTGGGGAGTCCACTGTATATTTTCTTTTTTGGTCAGTCAGTTTCATTTCAATTTGTATATTTAGTGTTGCAGGAAAAATATTTTTTGGTGAGGAATAAATCAATTCCATAAAGGCATTAGCATCAGGTACTTAACAGTCAAAGGGGTTCGTTTTCTGACACAAACACAAGGTCATTTAGCTATCTTGTCTTCTAAAGTAATTCTGACTCTGATGGCCCAGTTTCCTTGAAATGAGTATTAATGGGGCTATGTCTTTTCCATGCAGGCTTTCTGGCTAATTTGAATCAGTTAGTTTTGCCACTGCATTCTGGTGAGAATCTTGGTTCTATTTTGATAAAGCAGCTAAGAAAGATCTATATTCCCAATGTCAAGTTTCAAGGACGAAACTTTTCTCTATCTCTCTTCCTCAAAGGGCACTGGTAGGATACTGCCTAAGGATATGTAAAATCTTGTTCAACACAAGACCTAGAATGTTCTGGAGATTTCAGGAGTTTTTTGACCCTCTATGTCGGACTCTCAAGCACAATTTGGACTACACCATCACCCCAGACACATTTTCAGGGAAAAGATGCAATGTACAGGAGACTTGAAGTTCCTCAGATGATCTTATTGTTTGTCTTTTTTATCATAAATCAAAGGATAAAAAGTAAAAGTTTGATAATATATATTGGTCCATGATTACTGGGTGTATTAGTTTGCTAAAACTGCCATAACAAGTACCACAAACTGGGTGGCTTAAACAACCAAACTTTGTTGTCTCACAATAACGAGGGTAGAAGTTTGAGATCAAGGTGTTGGCAGGGTTGGTTCTTTCTGAGGGAGGGGGAATCTGTCCCATGCCTCCCTCCTAGCTTTTGGTGACTTGCTGGCAGTCTTTGGTGTTCCTTGGCTTGTGGCCACATCACCCGACCTCTGCTTTTATGTTCACAAGGTGTTCTCCTTTCATAAGTATTTGTGTCCAAATTTCCTTTCTTTTATTAAGGCCACAATCATATTGGATTATTAAGACCTCATCTTAACTTGATCATCTGCAAAAACCCCTATTTCCAAATAAGGTCACCTTCACTAGAACTGCAGGTTGTGACTTCAACATCTTTTGTGGGGACACAGTTCAACCCATAACGCTGGGTTTATCCAGTTTGACATTTGCATTTCAATCCTCTTACACTCTAAGAAGATGCACAGATTAGAATACTGGGATTTCCCTATAAGGATTACATTATAGAAAAAAGAAGAGGACAGACTAAGAGAGGCATCTCTCTCATCTTTCTCTCAAAGAGAAAGCATCTAAAATAAAATCGGCTTAGTTTTTAATATTCACCTCCTTTTAAGTTAAATACATGCCTTTGAAATATGTCCCTAATGTCATTATTTAGTTCGTACTCATCTCACCTAATGAATTGTTTCTAATAACACATAATCCCAATTTAAAAAGCTAAATTTTGGCCAAATTTTGGTGGCTTTTCAGTCTGATCTAGTTTAATAATCAAAGACATACTAGGCAATGTATGTTTGTTTCTCTATTAGACTTGTATATACATTCACAAGGACAAATGCAGAGCAGAGAAATGCCTCAATGTAAATAACATTTTAGACATTTGGTTCTTAGATAAACAGGACAGGACTGTACTGAATCCACTGGCTTTCTTTCCAATCACTCTTTGCCATATCAAGCGATTTCTCCACTATTGATTGAATCAGCTGTGCAGACAATCTGATTTTTGTCATTAAGACAGCTGAAAACATCAGACTGACTCTTTTTGATCTGTTTCATATAAACACAATTATTGTCAGAGTGTTCTCAAATCCTCCATCTGACTGCAGAATAAATGGAACTTTTTTTTTTCACATTTTACTAACAGCAAAAAATAAAGTGGACTCTACAATTTGCCAAATAGTAGTAAAAGTTTGTCAACAATTTTAGAAATTAAACCTAATAGCCTTAAAAACCTTGAGATAGTCTAACTTGACTGTGTCTGGAACTAAACTGATTTAGAATTAATGAGATAATGTCTGGAAAATACATTTGGTTTCTTTATTTAAAAAAAAAGAAGCAGCATTGGCTTTGGCATAAAGAAATATAGGAATATATAAACCTCAGAGATTCCAATGACCCATGTGTTGCCTCCAATTTTTAGTCTACCAGAGTGGTGAACAGGGTGTTCTTGTTCTATTGTGTTTACATTTATTCAGTTAAAGTATATCTCTGAATGAAGACCAATGATAGTCCTGGGTACTTAGCACCTTTCCTAGCTCTCCAAGTGCCCTGTAAATATCATCTCATTACTCTTCAAAACTATCCAGGCAAGAAATCATACATCTAGTCCCAAAAACAATTCTTGAAAACAAGAATTTATATCCTCCAATAAGAGTATGTACTATACGTATATGCACTTAAAATTCTCCCACTAGTTTTTATTTTGGAGATCTAGTCAGTGAGTGAGCAATTAAAAAACCATCTAAACAAGCCAGAAAGCAACCGCCTGTCAAGAAGATATTTATGGACAACTCCCTGACGTGTTTGTTTTACAAATTAACATTAAACCTTCAAATAACAATAGCTTGGTGTGATTCTCTGTGAAGCAAACATGAAGCTCTAAGTGTTTCACCGTATTAAGGGCTCCCTTTTTATTTACATGAAGATATATTATGTTTATCTTATTAGCACAGTAGAAATATTAGTAGCCACCCATAAATAGAGCTCTGATAAAAGGCTACTTCATTTCAGAGTCACTAATCTATGTTAATACCATTTGGTCAAGGTCCTGTAACAGCTGTTAGGATTTCAACCCTAATAGGTCAGAGAAAGAAGATGGGAAAATCCTTAATAAAATGTTGTTAGAGGCTACAGGTGGGAAATAAAGAAGCTCTTGTGACCTATAATCTTATTCCCTCATAAAGTCACTAAGAGAGCACAGCAGCTTCTGAAGTTGAAATTAGACAACACACTAGTGGCTTTTCAATCTCAACTTTTACAGTTCAATGTTATCATTTTCAGAGAAGAACAAATGAAGGATACAGCAGCTCTGCCCACGATGTTCTCTCTGGGTTTAATCAACCCATTCAACCACATGAGTAACTCTGCCTTAACAGTATTTTTTTATTCCCATTTATAAACAATGTAGGCTTCTTGCTGGTCTGTTCATAAACAAACATCAGATTCTAAACATGTTCTATTTGGGTTTTATCTTTTTATATGCCAAATACATTGGAAGAAAATAATTTCCTTTAAAATATTTAATACTAAGTCAGATCAACTTAATAATGGGAGTTGATATGAGATCATATAATCTACCCTAGGCATAAGCTTTGGTGGAGGGCTGAGTTCTCCCAATATATGGGCCCACCATATTGGCACTCTGTAAAAAAAGCTGAGAAAAGGGCCACAAGCAGGTGTTTGACCAGATAAGAGTCCTGGTGATAATTGTACGCCTTTAGCAGATGCCTCCGTGAGCTCCTGCCCAAAGAGTAGCAGGCTTTCACTTTGCCCTGTCTTTACAGCTATTGGTGATGGCAAAAAACTGCTACATGTCTGCTATGTATAACTGGATCTTGAGGGACAAATAGCTTGTTGCTTCATTTTCCTCAGAAGAGTATGTGACTTTTATTTTCCTTGGCTCCAAAGGGAAAAAGAATGCTTGCTAGGAGATCACCATTGATATATTGTTCTTTCTTTCATAAAACTAATATTTTATGTTTTTCTTCTTTGATTTAGGAAGAATATTTAGCAAAATATAAAATAATAGGGCTGAAAAGAAAAAAAATATGTTCTTGTGGGAATAGCTAGGAAAGGGTAGATAGCAATTTTCTATGTTTATTTTTCTCCCAACTTATAAAAAGCATCTCTGGAAGTTACTATGTCACATCAAAGTTACATTTTAAAAATACTTGATTAATACTAAAATAGCTTTTTAAAAAATAGGTTCAGAGTATCAACTTTAAAATTGCTGCCATAGAATAAGATAAAATAAGTTCCTGGTGTTCTGGATAACACAGTTTTGGGATTTTTTGTTTTGCTTTGTTTTGTTTTTGTTTTGTTTTTTTACATGGATGCAGTATTTTTTTTCCTGAAAGTTAACCATGCAGTAGAGAGAGTCGAATTTAATATTGTTATTCAAAGATAAAATTTTATAGATTTAATTTGCTATCAAGCCTTTGCATAATATTAAGGTTTGGATTTAACATAAGCTTAAGTTTTGTCATATGCAATTTCCATTTATTTACAATGTATAGGACAACTTGTTTAAGAACGGTTGGCTCTGTGAGCAGTTTACTTGACAAATTACCTCAAATATTTGCTTTCTGAAATCCCAAGAATTGGTTGAGAATAATTGTACTTCATGTTGGCAAAAAATAAATAAATATGGGGCTAAGAAAGTCCTATCATTAATTTGTCAGAAACACGAGTTGTCATTTCTGAAAATTTAATGTCACCGAAGCTCTATTTCCAATAGCAAAAGAGCACTATTGCTAATAGACTTCAGAGCTTGAAATAAATAAATCCTTGGAATCCTGTTGCATCTCTTGGGGTGTGACATTTGACAGTCTTTTATAGCACAGAACGAAACAAGTTTGTGAGCTGGAATTCAATTGTGGCGTATTGATTCCTTGCATCAGTCATTATTCCCTGCTGATTGACAGCTGAAAATTGGTTACGTTAAGTATTTCATATGTTATATTGGCTGACATTTGCTTGCCTGCTCCTGTGTCAATATTGTTGTAAAGATCTCCAGCTTTATGAGATAGCAATAGACACTGACTGTGGCTTTTGTGTGATGTTCCAGTGTTTTTCCTGACATAATTTAAGACATATTAAAAACCAGCAGCATCTTCCCTCTTGAGAAGCTTAATGCCAATATTATTGTCTTCCAGGGGAAGATCATGTATGCTCATAATCGGGTGCTAATTTCCACCCGTCCGCTCATGTTTAGGCATTAGGCACTATAACTGTACAATTGAGCCTTCTTGATTGATTCATGTCAAGCCTCATCTTGGCTCCTGCAGGGGAAGTCATCCGGCTGACCCTTTTTACACTAAAAGAAGAGATTTGTGTTCCTTTCTTTCACCTGGAACCATCAAATTGACTGAATAATCTGTAATACATTAGTGCTGACATTTGTTAGGGGAGAATTAAACAAGACACAGTAATCATTCCCTAGAATAAAAACTGTGTTTGATTTCCAGCAGAGTTCTATTAAAGCGATGACAGAATCAGTCTCTTCCAAGGTGGAAAATCGTGAATATTCTCTACATTAAATGAATCAAGTTAACACATTAATTGCTTATAGGACCTAGTTCTTCAATATGAGTGCTAAAGGATAGGGAGGATTTATGGTCAACATGTATTTGTTATCAAGGTGAGCTTCTTGTGGAAAAAAAAATTCATATTGTCTTCTTACTTTTGCTAGTCTGAGATGTAAAAGTTGTATTATTCCCTGAAATATCTAAAATTCATCCAAAAATGACCTATTGTCTATGCTTCAACTCACTCGGGAAATATGATGAAAAGATTGAGTGAGCTAAGTATCCAAGTACTAAATTCGATTCCTGTTTTTCATTATGTCACTTAAGCTTGCAGTGTCTTTGAATTTAGATCAGGAAATGTCCTTACAGCTCACCCCTCCTGTTTTAAAGCACACAGGAATCATGGTCACGAGCTTCACTTGAAGCTCTTCCTGAACAACTGTATATCCTAGTCATTGGTCTTCATCCAGCACCTGATGTCAACCACGACTGTCACCATGAACGGGATCGTATTACACTCATTAGGGTTCACATGTGTGTGCTCTGTCAGAACCACAGTGTTTTATATCTAACTTGTGTAGGACTCATTTTCAAGATGATTCGTTTGTAAGTGATTATGTGAGTATGTTTCCCATTACGAGTTCACACTTCTCAGAAGTACCACTTAAAAATGGACCTTTTCCACTTTTGACGATATTTGTTGAAGTAGTTGTCAAGTTTGTTAATTGGGGTCATTTCAAAGTGCTCACAGGCCTGAACTCCAGATACTCCATGCCTTGTGGAGTGATTTGGGGAAGAGAAGTGAGCAGCCTTTGCCAAGACCTAATTCAGAAAAAACAAAACTCTCCTCTTCCTTGAAATATTGGAAAGGCGTCTAGAAACTTGTTGAAGTTAAATGGACGATCCACAAATTAGTAGGAAACGCCTATCCATTTCTACAGAAAATAAACTCTTAGTCTAAGGGAAATAAGAGAAATTGGTTTTGCTTCATTTAATTTGGCAAATTTAGTAGTTTTGTTGTCTTGCAGATAACATATTTATGTCCAAGGACCTTCATGAACAAGCATAAAGCATATAGCTTATGCCAAGCACCTTGTTAGGAATGAAACCTACTACCATGAAGATATGAGGTTTGCTCTCACAGGGTCCAGTCTCCTGGGAGAGATGGAAGGACATTTTATTATAATAAAATAGGTTAAGTGCTGGAAGAAAAATCTGTACAAAGTGCTCTTTTAATACATTGTTGATGACCTAACTAGTTTGCACTCCAATTTTATAAATAATAGCATGTGCATTCATATTATAGAATCATTTTGCACCTTACAGAAAAAAACTATAATGTAGAAGAGAGCGATATATAATTTATGGAATCAGAATCAAATATTTGACAGTTTATCTAGTGTCTGTGAACCTATTTGTTGACAAAAGCACTTGCTCTAAATGGAGAACACCCCGCCTCTGCATTTTCAGTCCCATAAATGAACTTTTGAGGGAACTCCAAGAAGCTCTTTGGTGGCCAATTACCCTCTCATCTGCAAAGCCGGGGAGCCCTGAGGAGCTTCAAAGACAATACCTGTTTTCAGTGAAATTACAAACCAAGTCAAGGCCAGTAGCTGTAGAATAAAACAGAAGAACACTAAACTTGGAATAAGAAACCAAATTGTTCTGGCCTGAAATTCCTGACCTGGAAAAGAAGTCTGGACTACCTAATTTCTGATGTTCTTCCTAAACCTAAAATCTAATGATAATTTCTTATATAATGTTTAAAATGGTACAAATAAATTTATATGGAAAAGAAGGGTATAAATGCAGTTAAAATATTTTTGCAATAAGAAAATTTGTGATTCGTTTATTAATATATGAGTAAATGAAACACAGGTGACTCGTTTGCCCAACACGGTCAGGTGTCAAAGGCACAAAGGTAAATAAGACCCAGTCGCTGTCTTGTGTGCTGTGTGGGTGACAGGAGGAGAACAAGAGAGGCAGCCAGTCACACAGCTTGATAAACCCTATAAAGGAAGCATTTACAGATTGCTAAGGTGTTATGGCAGCCGGAGGGAAGAGCGATTAATTTCATGGGGGACAGACAAGGGTCAGAGAGCCAGAGGTGATATGTTAGCTGGGTAGACAGTAAAGAATGTGTGGGACTTCCAAGGTGGCCAAAATGGGAATGAATGAGCGTGCCGAGGTGGTTGGTATTGGTCAGAGTCCCTTTGCTGAGAACATAATTCTCTCTAAATAGCTTGGGCAAGAAGCAATTTAATATAAGGTGTTATTTAACTTATAAATCTCTGGGAGGACTGAGGAAAGACTTTCAACTGGGCTTTTTGAAATGACTTCCAGAGTCAGACCCAGAGCCAGGCCACAAAGGAACTGCTGTTTTTCCCTCCAGTCAGGAACTCCCTGGCCAAGATGCCCTGTCACTGCCCCTATGAAGGAAATAATCATCAGCCACGAGACCAGGAAATCACTGATGGTGGGTAAGCTCCACAAGAGCAGGGAGCAGGGTGTGCTCTGTTCATGGACACCCCATGGACCAGGAATAGTGTCTGGCATTGGATAGGTGCTCAGTAAGTATTTGCTGAATGAATTAAATAGGTGAACTGCTATCTCTACCAGCTCCAGGACCATGCCATGCCTAACATGACTCACTCCAACCAGTGGATTCCTGGAGCCTGCCTCTCAATACCCACCAACTTGATAAGACACTAGCGCATGGCTAAAGTTGAGAAGAGAAATCAAATGCCTTCCCGATACTGCTTGTCTGCAGACACAATTGGTATTTCAGAAGCATGGGCTCTGCCTCACTTTGGCTCTCAGTCTCAGGTGATTGCATTGGTTTGGAGGACCTAGTCACAGCTAGGACCTACCATAAAGGGAGCCTAGGAAATATGGCTTTATCTTTTCCTCCTCAGTGTAGAACAGCATGACAAGAGAGGTCAACAGTCCAGCCCTTTGTCTCCTAACATCCATATATACACTTCTTATCGTACACAAGCTCAGAAACAACAAGGAAAATGACCACATTCTCCATCTATCACACAAGTACGATGAATAGGAATGAAAATCCCCACCCCTTCTCAAAGGGTGGACACAAAGTTCTATCCATTACTGTATTTATCTCTGATAAGTTCTTTTTTTTCCTAATTGAGTTGAGTCCTGCCTTATTATCTTATAATATGTACTGAATAGATAAACTTAGCAACCATAGTCATATGGGGTCAAGAGGGTGGGGAACGGGGAGAAATAAGTGGGATTCAAAAATTCAGTCACATAAAATGTGGGATCAAGTGAAGTTAATGAATTGACTGGTGAGAACCTGTATTGCAAGTTAGATAGGGGTTGTAAAAACACCCACAAGTATGGTTTAAATTGCCTCTAAATCTAAAGAAGCCCAACAAGCATTATGCCTTTTTCTCCAGTGCTAGTTAATGTAAAGTCTGGCAAGGGTTCTTTTACATTTGAGGAGATTACCTTACATACTGCACACTACAGGATCGTACAAGCCTCACTGGATTTTTGTGATGTGCAACTCTTACCCTCTTGCATGCATGTGTCTCACAAAGACACATAGATCATAGTTATTTCCTGCCTACCAGCTCCTATCAGCACATAGACCTCAATAGCATGGGCCTGCATAATACCCTATGCAATGGTGAAACGACCAGGATCCCTACAGAATAAATTATGACAAAGAACCAGAAAAGTGACATAGTGGAGTAATGCAGTAGAGTTATACTACTATCACTAAGAGAAGAAAACCAATTGCTCTGGAATTCTCTGCTTCTTGGGATAGAGAACCTGACCTTGCCAGATCAATTGTTCCATGCCTGGTGTGGGAGATTGGGTTGATGCACTTCAATGAAGAGACAAGTTCTGGAGCAGCTGTTGACATTAGACTTAACACATGACTAAATATGTCATAATCCATGGCTTAGCAGAGAGAATGACAATGAACAAATGACCTGATAGAACATGCAGACCTGGGCTAGGAGCTAAAGAAACTGATGATTTAGGAGTAGAAGGGAGACTTCAAGAGTTGACCCTCTGTTTCTGCTCCCGCTCCTCCTTACCACTTTCTAACAGTTTCAGTCACAATTAGGTGAGTGACTAAGATTAGAGACCTTGAAAGAGATTTCAGAAAAACTGGTGTTTGTTATTAGGTGGGGTATTTATGAGATATTCAAACAAAGCATGGCCAGTCTCCTAGTATGGGTTGCAGTATTAGATACTGAGGGTTTTTTTGAAACCTTATAATGTCCCTTTTCCAATTTGGAGGTCTCACTGTTTCCCAATAAATGCTCTAAAATTTACTAGAAACTCGGGGAGGTTCAGAATATAACCTATATTGTAATTTAGCAACTTAAGTGTCAGACTGGACAGTCTATTTAAGCAATTTCAACTAGAGATAATAAAGTGATGATTCTTTTAGGACATCCATGGATGATCATGGTCTTCTGATGTCATCTCAGTTGGACAATTTAAATCCTGCATTTTAATTTATTCTTTAAACTCACCAGAATATTTAGAAGCAGATATCCTAAGTCAGTCTTTGTACTCCCCATTCTTTCCACGAGGGTCGACTGAAGCAGTCATGTGGTGTGTGATGTCATACCTTCAATGTGCCCTTCTCTCCAGGCTGTCTCAGATGATAATTTTACTAACTGCTTTATCTGCACAACATGGATAATCCTCCTTTCTTCTTCTAATTGAGATTCAAACCCAACCAGGCATTGTTTTTGGTGTTTTAGAACTTTTGCTTTCATTGAAAATATATATGTCTACTTTCAGCAAAATTAATTACATTAAAGAATTTTAGGTGTTGGTATTTTTTAGTTGTTTATTATTCTATTTTAATTGATGGCATATTTGTTTGCCAAAAAGAGTTTGTTTGTAATCATGAGGTGTGATCAGTTAAATTATACTCCTAAGTGAAGACTTTATAAAGAGAAGATTTCCTCAATATTCAGAATGGCATGGGAGTGGGATGGAGAAAAGAAACATAGTTGTCAAAGAGATAAATTACTTCTTTAAGGCTTTACCTTCATCGACGTCCTCTCATTTTACTTTTCAGAGATCATACTTCTGAAAGTGATCTTAAAGCCCATCTTGTCTAACTCTTTAGTTTACAGCAAAAGAATCTGAGGTTGCACCTACACCCCAGTTAAACACTTCGTTATATACTGTTTTATTCTCTAATGGCCTCTTGCCTGTATTACATTTCTAACAAGACTATAAGCTCTTTGATAGCTGAGGTAATTGTCTTCTTTTTTGTATCTCTCTCACAGCTCTTAATACTTGTTGATTAAATGATTGATTTAATCAAGGGTGCTCTCTTTTTTATCCCTTATGCTTCCAAGATCACTGGTCGGGTCACAGATTGAAGCACTCATGGCAGAAGATACTGTTAGTATGAGAATTCTAGGTCCTTTGGATATAGTGTACTTGGTTAATAAGGTAACTACATAAAGTCAAATGACTCAATAATTAATGGAATAAAAATCAAGAGGAAGGATTACAGAAGGAATTTGTAAATTCGAACAAGCATTCGTTTTCCAAGATGGTGATTGTGATACAAATGGACTTTAAACTAGAAAGTTTAAAAATCCACTTATTACCCAAATATAAAATGTGAAATGTGTGCTTTCAAGCATATATATATATATATATATATATATATGTGTGTGTGTGTGTGTGTGTGTATATATATACATATATATACAGGAAAACATATGAGAAGTCCAGCCTGATTTGCACACTTTCTGTCAGTTACTGCACACAGTCAGGGTATACTTATGTCTTAAGTATTTACCAAGAAGTCATAGAAGTATAAAATGTTATCGCTTCAAAATTGTGAGAACTTGTATTTCATAAATGAAAACACTGAGGCATAGAGTATCTAAGTACTTTAATATTTTGGTCAAGTGCACACATTTATTAAATAAATTTAGAATCAATCTAAGTTGGTCATTTTAATGCTTTTCCTATCCATTATCATGTAGCTGTCCTGTATTTGATGGAGATGTTTTTATAAACACTCAACGTTTCAAATCATCACCCACAATTAAATTATTGGTAATTACATAAATGTGAATTTCATTTACCAGTTTATGGAGTGCTTGAAGATAAAGATTCTGTCATTCTTTTAAACTTTCATTATGTTGGATATAAAGAATTACATATAGTAATTGGCTAATAAATGCTTGCTAATTAAAAGAAAAAACATTAGATCACCTCTATTTAATAAATGTGTTTTTGTTGACAGAATTCCATCATCCTCACCACAAACTTGTGCTATCTAGTTACTCTAGTACTTGGTTGAAGCTCTAAGTAAATGACACAGTTCTGCACATAAATCCTTCCCTCGAGGTAAAAGAAAAGTCAGCAATAGCACACAACTCCTTATACAATTTATTTTACAAGTCTTCTTTCTAATCTTTCTTGCAAAAACTCTTCTAAATTCTAAGACAAATAAAATTATAGTTAATTAGAAGGTTAACTACTGTTTATTATATTTGTATATTACTTTTGGGTCAAATTTAAATGCAGGAGAATTATGCCTATGTGTGGGGAATAAACTTTCAGAACAATGGGATCTCTTGTATAAGCAATATAGACTGTTTTTTAAACACTTTTTTTTTTTGGAAAACCAGCCCATAATTTTACAATTTAGTGTATTACGTGTGGATTATGGGAAGATGGTGGAGGTGGAGACAGCAGTTTTGGGATCTTCCTGACTCCCATGTAAAAACAGAAAGATTAACTAGAGAGCAAAACCAACAACACGTGGTCAATATTTACGAAAAACTAGGTGATGAGGTATTGACCTCAAAACAAAATAGAAGTGTGAAAGAACCAACCATCAATAGTTCCAAGATCTCTTGTTAGCAGTGTCTGTGAAGGAGAAAGCAGAGGAAATCAAGTGGGTGTAGGGCTGATCTGGAGCAGGAGAACCCCAAATATCCAATAAACAGTTAATAACTGGAAATAAATGGACTGCATGGTGCACCAATGAAAATGAAGCTGAGTGGGTTTTACCCTCTTTGACCTAATAAGTGCAAGAGGTCCAGTCCGAAGGAGCTGTCTCAGGTTGCCCCCATGAACTTTTGAAACTGACCCCCCTAGGGCTTCCTTACAGGAGAAGGCATCACATTTAAGAGAAAGTGCCAAGAATGGAATCAAAATTGAGCAGAAAAGAAGAGCAAAGACAAAGGAAAGAAAGGATCCAGGAAAAAGTGAGGCAAGAGAACTGAACCAGGACATCTCAAAAAAAAAAAAAAAAAAAAAAAAAAAAAGCTGCCAGATATTTGGATACGGCATGAAAACAGCAGAAGAGGAAGCTCTGTAGAGCTGGAAAAGCCTTGGGATCCTATCAGGAAAATGAAATTAATGTAAAAAGGAAAAACAGTAGAAACAGTAGAGTGTTGAGGTCAATCTCATACAAAGATATTATTTAAAAATAAAAAATGAGTATCAGGAGCAGAGTAATAATTCCTACAGTCAATGAAAATGAACCAGAAAGATTTTTTTTTTTCTCAAAAGGTCAAAATTGCAATGTACTATTTCAAAAGGAGCTAAAAAAAATTGTTTTGGCTATCTCTTGACAGGTAACAAATTGTCCCAAAATATAGTGGCTCAGAACAATCATTTTACTTTGCCCATGATTTCATGGGTCAGGAATTTGGGAAAAGCTTGTCACGACAGTTTGTCTCTGATCCTTGTGGCATCAGCTAGAGCAACTGGGGCTGGAGGATGCAATTCCAAGACAGCTTCTTCACTCGCATACACGTCCAGCACCTTAATGTTCTTTGGTGCTCTGTTTCCTAAAGTAATCTCACCCTTAAGATCCTGTCTATGTGGCTTGAATTTTTCACAAGTCTGAGGATAGTACAACTTCTTACACAGTGGTTTGGGGCTCAAACAAGACAGGAAGGGAAAATAGACCTTACCATCACTCCTAGCATCAACCAGAGGAGTGTCAAAGAACTTGTAGCCATCTTTAGTGCACTGCAAAATAGTAAAGGAGATGAAAGTAGGGCATAGATCAGCATTAAAAAAAAAAAAAACACCTCACGACTGAGGTAATAAAAATGCAAATAGAATTAGAAATAAATGAGAAAAAGTCCCTTAAGGAATAAAAAATAAACAAGAAGGAACACAGAAACATATATTTTTTAAAAAAATAATGCCTTATGAGAAATATATAGGGAAAAAGTAGAAAGTTTTAAAGTTTCTTTAAAAAAGAGAATAAAGTGACATTGAACATCTTTTCACATGCCTGTTGACCATCTGTATGCCTTCTTTGGAAAAATGTCTACTCAGCTCTTCTGCCCATTAAAAAAAAATTTCTTGTTGTTGTTCTTGTTAAGTTGTATGGGTTCTTTATATATCTTGTATATTAACCCTTTACTGGATATATGATTTGCAAATATCTTCTCCCATGTGATAGGTTGTCTTTTCATTTTGTTGATGGTTTCCTTTGCTGTGCAGAGGCTTTTTAGTTTAATATAGTTTAATTAAACTTTTTAGTTTAGTCCCATTTATTTTTGCTTTTGTTTTCCTTGCCTGAGAGATTGCTGAGACCGATGTCAAAGAGCATATTGTGTATGTTTTCTTCTAAAAGTTTTATGGTTTCAGGTCTTACATCCAAGTTTTTAATCAATTTTGAGTTGATTTTTGTGTGTGGTGTGAGATAGTGTTGTAATTTAACTACTTTGCATGTGGTTGTCCAGTATTCCCAACACCATTTAGTGAAGAGACTATCCTTTCTTCTTTGTATGTTCTTTGCTCCTTTATCATATATTTATTGTCCATAAATGTGTGGATTTATTTCTGGGCTTTCAATTCTGTTCCATTGATCTATGCATCTGTTTTGATGCCAATATCATGCTGTTAAATCAAAATCACAGTGCACAATCACCTCACACCCATTAGAATGGCTAGTTTCAGAAAGACAAGAAATAAGTGTTGGAGAGGATGTGGAGAAAAGGGAACCCTCAGACACTGTTTGTGGGAATGTGAATTGGTGCAGCCACTATGGAAAACAGTATGGAGATTCCTCAAAAAATTAAGAATAGAACCAGCATATGATCCAGCTATTTCACTTCTGGATATTTATTTGAAGAATATGAAAACATTAATTCAAAAAGATACATGCACCCATATGTTCACTGCAGCATTATTTACCATTGCCAAGATATGGAAGCAAACTAAATGTCCATCAACAGATGCACAGACAAAAAAGATGTGAAATACTGGAATACTATTCGGTCATAAAAAAGATGAAATCTTGCTATGTGCAGCAACATGGCTGGACCCTGAGGGTATTATGCTAACTGAAATAAGTCAGATGGAGAAAGACAAATATATGATTTTGCTCATATGTGGAATATAGAAAAAGCAAACAAACAAGCAAAGAAATCAAATGAACAAACCAAACCAAACAAAAACAAACATGTAGATACAGAAAACAGAGTAGAGGTTACCAGAGGGTAGATGGGAAGGAGGATGAAATAGGCAAAGGGGGTCAACTGTATGGTGACAGATGGAAACTAAATATTTGATGGTGCGCACACTGTAGTGTACATAGGAGTTGAAATATAATGTTGTACACATGAAACAACGTGAGGAAAAATAATATGGAACTTCACCATGAGTAGACATCCAGGAAATGTAGACTGAAAAAAAAACCCACTAATTTAATCTTAAATTTATTAACAGAAGCAGAGAGTTAAGCAATAAATTGAAATTATTTCTTCTGTTTCTTGCACTGGTCAGAACTCATACGGAGTCCAGGGTTATAGGGAAGGGCATTTATGAGACATCGAAAAACAAAAAACTTTCCAAATCATCAATACCTGAAAGGATTTTACATCTGAAATTGTGAGAAAATGAAATTGTTTATTTTGGAGAAGAGAAGAATTAAGGAAAACAAAATAGTTGTTTTCAAGCATATATAGTCTGTCAGGTAGATAAGAAATTAGAATTGCTTTGAATAATTCCTAGGGCAGGGACAGAATTGAGGTTGCAGAAAGACCAGCTATGGGATCTTTGGCAAATTCATCTCCTGAACACTCATGGCCTCTGCTTTCACAGATATAAAATTTAGGAATTGATCTCATAGATCTCAATGTGTAAGACTAGCACAGTAGAAAAATGTGTAGGCTACACTTAGACGGATTTCTGTGACTCTATGATTCTAAGCATTTTCTACCAGTTAAAACCTGTAGGTCATGTTGTGAGGTGGTAAGTTCCATTACTGGGAATATTTACCCAGAACTCATTATAAGGAACTTGTATTTGCTGGATGTTGAGACCAAACTGCCTTTAAGATCTTCTCCAGGTCTCTGGAGCTGTGACTGGGTAAGGTTTCTGCCCCTGTGGAATGACGAGGTGCCTGTGAAGTCACTAACGAACTTGTGCTGGCTGATGCCAGTGTGCCAAGCAGGTTTCAGGACCAGAGGAAGGGAGAAGTGGCATATTTGAGTTTCCATTGTGCTTACGACAGGTGCCCCACTTGTGTTTGCAAAGTCATAAAAAGTCGTTGGTGTTCCGCTTAACAAATGGTTGATATGCTATTTGATAGAAATTGGTGGTGGGAGTTGCAGGAAGAGAAGGTGCCAGTGATGAGGACTCAGGTTTTTTCAGACTCAAGGAGTCACTGAGTTGCACTTAGAACATTGCCAAATACATAAAAAGCATTCAAATTCAATTAATATTAGTAGTAGTATTGTTGGGAATAATTATGTGCATTATAATTTGATAATGTATATCACAACTATTAAGAGCTTGGATTTTTTGTCGTTAGACCTGGGTTCAAAATTTTACTCGTACAAATAAATAACTTCTCTGAGCCTCAGTTTCTCTTTTGTAAAATAAGAAATAATAATTCCAAGTTTAAATTGTCTGTAAGAGTATAAAATATACAGTGAATATAGAGTTCTCAGCCCTATATCCTACGTGCCAGAGACAGATAGCTGTCTGCTTCAAATATCCATAGTGTAAAATTGTTTCTGGGAGGCAGCTATAAGCCAGGAGCTCTAATTTAGAGATGCCTCACATCCAGTGAGATCCTGGCACTAGATCTTGCAACAGGGCAAGAACAGAAGTGGTAAGGACTTGTCAGAAGACTAGTGCCCTTCTCCATGCTCTCTGCCCCCCTTCTCTGCCTAGGCGCAGAGCACTAAGAGATCCTAGCCTAGAGAATTATTGGAGCCTTTAGTTTTTAGGAGCTTGAAAGCCTGCATAACCACAAAAAAGCCACCCATTAGCCAGGCACCTCTATACTGAAATGTGATGTGAGAAAAAATAAACCCCTATGGTGTTATACCCTTGAAATCTCGAATATTATTTGTTACAGCAGCTAAAATTATTCTTGTTAATATCCATCAATGATAGTAAGTATTCAACACATTATAATATTTGTTTTAATCAGCATGTGTGATAGACTCTGGAAAATATTAAGTTTTTAATAAATATTAGAATTATTCTTTTAGTTATCTCAATGAAAGGATGATGTAGAGAAATAAGATGTGAATTATGCCTTACATTCTGTCCTAATACCAAAGCTAATAATACTAAAATGTATTGTTTTTACTATTTATATATTAACTTTATTGAGACAACTAACAGTAAAATGGATTCATATCTTTACTTCCTGTTTAGTGTCTTCCAGATCTACTTTCCAGAATGAAGACATAATAATTTCTCACTGATCAAATGTCCCTTCTTTACTTCATATAATAATAGTTCAAGTTCTCCTTGTATATAATACATATGTAGGGCAAGTGAGTGTTTTAAGTATCATCTCATTTTTTATTATGATTAAAACCACAAAAATAATGCTTAAAAAATATTTATAAACTACACTTGTATGAGTGGGCACCCTTTGCAAACTGTGTAAAAGCAACAGTCCTAGACAGCAAAATAGGCAAAAAATAGAAATGAATTAAGGATGGCTTGTAAAGAGATATGACTGAGGGAGTGACAGCAGAGTATAGGAGAACATGGATCATGCTGAAACTTTCAGTGAGGCATTAGGCCACACTTGTGTCGCCAAAAATATATATTTAAGAGGTATGTTTCTCAATCAGAAAAACAGTACATTCACTATAGATGTGACCACATATGTTAAATCCCATCTTCTTAAGCTAGTTATGCAGAGTGAAGGCTGAGGCCAATTTACTTTAATTAGGCAAAGTAAAATGATGACTTAGAATACAAAATGTTAATGTATTAAAATATTAATAAACTCAGAAAATAAAATTATATAGTATTTATCACATTGTTTCTTAACAAGTTAATGATCAGTTAAAGAAGAGACCTAGGGTATATATACTGAATTCCTAATTGTTTAAACATCTCTCATTAAATACTGAATTATATGACTCAAATTTGAAGCATTAAATTGCCACTGAATAACTGACATATGATAGAGTTTCTATACATTTTCACATATAATTAGAGGTTGTATAAAATACATTAACACGTTAGTCATGGAATTGTAATATGATTGGGCCATTTTGATGTCCCACTCCCTTTTTGGGGTTTTTAAAATTTATTTTTGTGAAATTTACATAGGGGAGATTAGGCACAATCACACAACAACTTGATCCGTTGAAGAATTAATAGGCCTTTTATTTTGTTAGT
This sequence comes from Balaenoptera musculus, assembly GCF_009873245.2. Classification (NCBI taxonomy): domain Eukaryota; kingdom Metazoa; phylum Chordata; class Mammalia; order Artiodactyla; family Balaenopteridae; genus Balaenoptera; species Balaenoptera musculus. The sequence continues at coordinate 111,801,671 of NC_045789.1, forward strand.
TCATAATGCGTAGTCTAAGAATGAATCAATCAATATAACTCTCTTAACTAAGAAAGCACAGTATAAAGATATTAACCCTGCTTAGAAATATATTGTGAAATGGATGCTGTAAATCCACATTAAAAATAATAATAGTATCTCTGTGAATCCATTTACTCTTTTACCAACAACTTGCTTTTTCAGTTATTGTATTTGCCACCATATATTACACATTGCAGCAAATTTCAATATTAGAATTATTATATGTGCTTGTTGATGACCATCATGTCTTTTGTTAAAATATATCGATTCATTGGCTCAAAATTGTAATTTACCTTTTCACTGAGAATTGGTATTTGACAATGCATATTTCTTTTCTACCTCACACAAAAACTTTCCTGGGAATTTGAAATAAAAATAACCATGCACTTGTGCATAAAATTAAATGTATCCTAGAAACAATTTGTGATTTTACTGAAGATGAGCAGAAACTATGTTTTGGTCTTTTTTCAAAATACTCTTTACTATAAGATCTAGCTTTTTAAATGATTGATTTTAGCCAATCAACTTAGAAATTCTCCCTCTGTTTGTTGGTACTGTTTAAATAAGTAGTGAAACAAAGGTGTGCTTATTTATATGCAATGTAATTAGTAAGCACAGAATTGCTGAGAACTGATACTGCATCAGAGACGATAAAGAAATTGAGCAGATTCAGGTCTGACTCTTTCAGATTTGAAATGTTACCACGTTAGCCTGTGTACTAAGTCCATCTACAAGTCAAAGCTTTCTCATATTGTCAGAGTGGAAGAAAGTCTCTTACATGTGTAGGTGTACATTTGTTGAGTGAATAAATCCATCACTTAGGAAGCTTACCCGTTCAGAACCTAACTCAGTAAGCACATCCCCAGAAAAACAAAAAAGAATGATGATAAAATAGACTTTTCTATGTAACTTTTATTAATCTTCAGTAAAATCTTAACGTGTGAATGATGGATACTTTTATTCCTTAATTTCTCTTTTGTGGTTTGACATAGAGCTTGGAATCATCCATACACTTTCAACGAATGAATCTACAGCGTGGTATTTTCTTCATCAGCTCACAAAGCAAAGCATATTAGCTGGCGTTTCATTCTTACCCCTGAGAAAAGCCCAGAAAATTGACACAACTGCAGGGTGCTGATCACACTTTGTTCTTATAGGAAGAGAAATACGCTATTTGTTTTTACATTTTCCAAGCTGTCTAGGGAGTAAAACTGCCGCCAGTACATATGGGCTTAGTCTCCCACGTCCATCTTATGGGTGTCACCTGCTAAGGTGAGGAGTCTGGAATAGCACAGACACATTATGTATGGGTGGCCTTTTGTTTACAGCAGACAAAGCCAAAATCCTCGGGATTACCTGAAGATATCGTATAACACACAAGATGGAGTTACTATTATTCTCCTCTAAGACATATAGTGTTTCCCCTGGGCAGAGGAAAGAACGCACAGCCAATCATATGAAGACAGAACCCATTAAAGATTTATGCAAGCCTGAATTACTTGGCTTTAAACTATTTTCTTTTTTCCCTCTTTCTTTTTCTCCTTTTTTCTTTAATAAGAGGGGCATTTCTTCCTGAACAGCAAAGCTGATGTAGATAGTATCACTGGTAATCCTAGGCTTAAGCACAGAGCTTCTAAATGGCTGGAATTAGGCTGGAAGATGGGGCTGTTTGATTTCCCTTCCTTTTTGTTTCTGTTTTCAAGGCTCTGTCACCAAATGTCCCACTAAACTAGCATTTATGTGGACTTGGGGCCTCAGTGTGTAAGTTTCCTTTTAAGCATAGTCAATGAAACAGCTTTGAAGCTGTTGAACTGTGTAAATGTTATATTAACATTTTCTCTCGCAATTATAGACATTTACATGGTCTTGTTGAAATAGCGCTTTCAGAGGGAAGAAAAAAATACCAGAAGTGAAGGTACACAATGACACAATGAAATGAAAAAGCAGCAGTGTGCTCTATTTATTTAGTTTCTGAAATAAATAATTTTGACTTTTAATTTACACTTCTCTAAGATGGTGGTTAAGAATAGGCAAACAAAGGATACTATGAGAAATAATTTCATTTTGTTCCTTTGTTACATTAGATCATTTAATTTCTACTTGATTTGCATATGGAGATTTGGCCAATGCACCCCGTTCTTTAAATTTGCGAACTAATAACAAGGACTCAGGAAGCTCATTCTAAAGTCCTAAGACTCATGGATGATGATTCAAAAATTATGAGACTACAAGTAGTTGTCCAGTTATAAGAAGAAGGGCAAACTGAGTAAAGACATTAATCCAGAGCATTCCCAAATATCCATGTCCCTATTTAACAGAAACCATAATGTGTTTTCAAATTGAAAAGTGATTTGAATCATCCCCAAACTACCACATGTGTGATCTTTTCTCTGCACACAGTCCGATGAACAGATTAGGAAAGGGAAGATATAATCACTTAGACTCTAAGGAAATATTTTACCACTCAAATTTTGGTTCCTCTCTGTCTACAGAGCAATCACTTATGGATGCACAGTATCAGTACAATTCACAGTCAAATTATCTCCTTTCACATTGGTACTACTAAATGTATTTTCTCTAAAGATCAATAGTTGTAATCGTCACACTGTACCATAGGATTCTTTGCTATTGCTAGTCTTCTGTTCAATGATAGACTTGTTTTATTGTGTATAAAAATATATATACTCCTTGTCTTTGCACGAAATCAAATCAAAGAGCCTGTCCGTGATGGAACTGTTGCTCAGCAACTGTGATCTCTCCACTGGTCTGACCGCTGCTCTCTCCAGCAGGGCAGATATGCAAGATGGACAGATGCATTGATCCTCACACCGTATTAGATTGTGTTACATGCATTTCAGAAGCTGACAGCAGTAATCTTGTATGTCTCTGTCTACACATCATTGAACTTTAACAGTCAAACTTTGAAAAGTACCTTGTTACATAAAGACTTTCTGTAATTTCGATATCTAATTGATTTTCAGTTTTAAAAATTATGTTCTGGAGAATCTACAATGGTTGGTGTTCATGTGATCTCTAAACATAGATAAGATTATGTTAAAATACACGAACAAATATTTTTCTATAGTACTTTTTTTTCATATCATCCTACTTGATAATCCAAGTGCTAGCTTCCACCATGGTAATATGCCTCTTCTCTCCTAAGAAACACTCTTAATTGGAATTAAAAACTTGGTGTTCAGGCATTATATGAAAAAGTTGAATCACAATTTATGGCAAAAGATGTTCTTGGAATCCAATTCATTATCCGATAAGGAATCTGAGAATGATTAAATGCATGTCTGTAAAAGAGTCAAAATTAGAATTATATATGTTAAGATATTAACCATACAAAATGTTCTTTTTGATGTGCATCTTCAAAAAATAAAATTTCAGATTGAGCACATTTTAAATTTAAACTTATTTTATAAAACAGTAATGTTAATACCATTAATTATAATTTAATGTCATATCTGTTTATATGATTATAAAATATGTTCATATTTTAAAAAGGAAGAATAGAATGATTGAGTGAACTCATTTTAATCTGATAAAGTAACTTAGTCCAGTTCTGATCTTTTTCGAAATTTTTTTTCTACTTGACGACTTACCAGGAAAAGCACTGCTTTGTCCAGCAAATTAATCTACCTGGAGACACATTCAATTCTTTCTTTAAAATAAAAAAATCATAAAATTTGACCTTGAGACATTAACACGTTCAAATTTTCCTTATTCATTTGCAGAAGTGGTTCCACAGTTTCAGATTATTTTTTCTTTGTAGATAATGTGCCATTTAATATAAACTTAGATATCTTTTAAATACCTGAAATCTGAAAAAGCAAACTCAAGGAACTAAAGGTAAAAGTTGACAGTATAAAACCTTTTTGAAACACAGAATGGTGTTTTATTGAGAGAAAATTCATAAAGTGATAAAGATCGGTCAGAGTGAAAACATTTTCCAAGTTGATGATCCATTAATAATTTGAGAAAAGACCAAAATTTAAGGATCAGTTTTGTTTGATCAATAAAACTAATTTCAGCAGCAAGCACCTATCTGAGCACACCAACCATCTGAAACATAAACAAAAAACAGAATGTAAGCAAAAATGTCCAGTAAGAATCCAAAAGAAATTCACAAATCCATGCATTTACAAATTTTTTCATCTAGTTTTATTGAGATATAATTGACATTCAGCACTGTGTAAGTTTAAAATGTACAACATAATGACTCAACTTACATACATCATGAAATGATTATCACAATACATTTAGTGAATATCCATCATCTTTTTAAAAAATATTTATTTATTTATTTGGCTGTGCCGGGTCTTAGTTGCAGCGTGCGGGATCTTCTCTGCGGCTGTGGGATCTTTTTTTCAGTTGTGGCATGCGGGATCTTTTGTTTTTAGTTGCGGCATGCATGCGGGATCTAGTTCCCTGACCAGGGATCGAACCCGGGGCTCCCTGCATTGGGAGCGCGGAGTCTTAACCGCTGGACCACCAGGGAAGTCCCGTATCCATCATCTTTTATAGATACAAAACTAAAGAAGAAGAAAAAATATTGTTTTTCTTAGGACTTACTCTCTTAACAATTTTCATATATAACATACAGCAGTGTTCATTATGTTAATCATATTGTACATTACAGCCCTAGTACTTATTTATAACTAACAACTTGTACGTTTTGATCATCTTCATCCAATTCTCCCTCCCCTTCCCCACCTCTGGTAACCACAAATATGATCTCTTTTTCTATGAGTTTGTTTGTTTTTTAAGTGTAACTGACCTACAATGCTACGTTAGTTCCTGGTGCACAACATAGTGATTTGATACCTCTATACATTACACAATGATCACCACGATTAGTCCAGTTACCATCTGTCACCACACAAAGATATGACATTATAATTGACTATTCCCAAAACTGTACATTTCATCCCTGTGACTCATTTATTTTGTATAAAAAATGTTCTTTATATGTATAAGAATTTCACATTTCTCTTCAGAGTCCATTTACTCTTATGTTACATTCAACTCTAATAAGCTTGGTGGTATCAGTTGCAAGAAATAAAAAGGGTAAAGAGTAGCTGTATATTACTAGTGGCACTGAATGTCAATTGTCTGTTAGCAGAAGGCAAAAATTTTTTTTTAAATAGATAGATAAATAGATAAATTAATTAAAGACAATACACAAATTGCTTGGACCAGATTGATTAACTGTGGAGACGGTGAAAAGTAGGTGAATTCTGGATCCATTTGGAAGGTTGGGCCCTTGGGATTTCTTGACACATTGGATCTGTGATGTGAGAAAAAAGTCAAGAATGATTCCCCAATTCTTTTTTGCTGACCCTTGGAAGAAGAAAGTTAAAGCCAAATGACATAGGGAAGGAAAAATTGTGTGAAGTCACCAAGGAGAGAGAGTAGATAAAGAAGACAGGTAAGGTCAAGGAGTATGTCCAAATATTCACGGGTTATTTAAAACCATGACTTTGGATCATAAAAAAAATATTAAATGATATTTGTTATTGGTATATGTATAAATGATATACATGGTTTCTCACTATGTATGCACTTACATGAATGTAACTATCTGATTTTAGGAAAAAGAGAAATATAAAAAAAAGGTAAACTTTAAATAATCTAGGCTATTCGGTCTGACATTCTACTAAATGAGCCTATATCCAAGGGTAAAGTTTAGATGAAAGAGATAAATTTGCCATTCCTTCAATCAGTTACATTTGTCCTGTCTCTTGTGTCCTTGTAGTGTGGGTTTCTCATGATGTACATTTAAGTTTTTTGTTTGTTTGTTTTTTATATAACATAAACCTTAAATAAAAGGCTTTTTGTATAATATGAACCTTAAATATACCTAGAAGTCACTTCAAACTTATAGCTTGACATTATGAAGAGATAGTAAATTACTCTTCAATAGAAATATATATTTGGCCACATATACTGTTCTTTACCTTCAACCTAATGGACTTTCAAGAATAATTTTGATCATATTAATTTTTGCATTATAACTTTTTACCTTACAAAGAAGTCCAATATAAAATGAGGCTCTATGGTACATATTTTTAAAAACAAGGACACAGATTAGCATTTTAAATAAAATTATATAACAGTAGGTTCCAGGTTTCAAAGTTTTGGTGCTACAATGAGAACTTCAGCTATTCTGAATTTAAATGAGCCAAGTCTTGAATTTCAAATTACTTAGTTTAACTACATGTTCATCATTATAATGAAAATGTATCAGTTTAACTTTCGGAATATGAGTCATAAGTACGTAGGATGCTGCTTTCAAAATTCCATTTTTTAAAATTCAGTATTATGTTTTTTTCCTATAGTTTTATTTTCTAATTTCTCCTGTGGCTGCAAATTTGTAGAAGTGTTTTCTGTCACTTCTCTCCCTCTCTCTCTCATTTTCAATCTATTGACATTTTCAGTGGTCATCTTTCTCTTAAGTCCAATATTAGGTGATCACAAATTTCTTGTATTTTGAAAGTAAATAGACAATTATATATCAATAAGAAAAAAAGGGAAAGACAAATACAATCATTACTATTGTGGGAGTCGGAATGATCTTACATCAGGCTTGGCAATGACAATTTATTTCATAAAATTTTTGAAGGATAAAATTCAGTTTAACCCAATCCAAACAAAATTTACTGAGAACAGATTATGGCCAAGAAAATTATTAGCTTTCACAAAAAGACACACAAAACATTTTGAAAAAGACATTTATCTTGTCCTCTTAAGGTTCTTAAGATCAAAGACAGAAATGTACAGACATGACTGTTTCACAAAGCAAACAAAGACCAAACCTGAAAAATACTGAGAGGTTTGATTATAATGAAAGCATTAATCTGTGAATAGGTATGTGTTATGCTAGGATAACGAATACCAGATTCAGACAATAACATATAATGTTTTTCCAAAAGCCAAACACAGAAAAAAAAATGTGCAGACTATTTTAAAATAACTAAAATACTTTTCCTTACTACTTTTTGTATATTGAGATCCATGTTAGGGAGGGTAATTCTGTTCTCACGATTTAAATTACAAATGAGAAAAACTAGCGCCCATCTGGGCATTCCTGAAGGGCAGCAAAATTGAAGCAGCTTTCAAATCCTTCCCTTGAACTAGAAACGAGGTTGCAGACCATGTTACCAGGCTAGGCGGCTCACAGTGAGTACCAGCGTGCATGCCCAGGCGCTGAGAAAAGAGGAAATGTTCACAAAACGCAACTTTTTCCAAGTACTTCTACCCAACAATCCTCCTAACCTCATCACCACTTCATAAGCTTGGCTCCAAACACTTTCAACTACTACTGCCCCCCGCAGTTATGCAATATTTCCATGACTGTCATACACTTATTTCTTTGTGTAGAATGTTCTTTCCACCTTCCTCCACAGTAGATATCTGTTGTGCTTGTTTTTTTGTCTTTTTATTTTGTGGGGGGTTTTTGGCTTTTTTTCCCCCTGCCCAGCATCTGTTCCTCTCTGAAAACAAACTTCAATTTGCCTTTGGGACACAATGCCTCCCTCTCTTCATCCGTGTGGCTCAGATGTGGTTAATCCAGGCCTCCACATACGTGCCACCCAAATGCTAAGCATGAGCATGTGTTCCTAGCTTTATATTCCTTTCCTCTGGTGAGTGGGTAAGAACTAGATATTCATACAATTTAAACCAACAAGCAGCAAGCTCAGGGCTTTTGCTAGGAGGACTGGAAAGAAAACATAATCTTACCTCTAGGGGTCGTGATCAGGTAGGATGGAAGGCTGGGCTTCTGGAGTCCATCTTGCTCCATAAGACAGAGTTTGCCTGACAAATTAAGCCAATAAAAAAAGAAAACTAAGAAAAAGAAAACAAAGGTATGGAAAAGGACGGATTCTTGATTTATATTTGGTTGAACCCTTGGATTTGTCATTCATGTGAGCCGACACAGTCCCCTTCTTATTTAACCAGGGTTTGTTTCAAGTTTCTGTCACTTGTAACCAATTCATTAGTCTGTTCTAACTTTAAATCCCCTCACCATCAAAGGCTCTACAAGCTGAAGAAGTCTTCCCTGATTCCTCATTCTAGTTTAGGAGACTGTGCTGCCACAGATCCCTGAGGAGCTTTATGCTTTCACTCATCACACTCTTACCTTCATCACTGATTAATTCTTTGTCTTCCCAGCTATGCTGTAAACTCCATGAAGGTGAGGAAGTAGTCTTATTTGTGTTTCTTTTATCCTAGATACATATTAAGGAATCAATAAACATTGGTTGATTAAATGAATGAAATGAAGGGGTCATAGAAAGAGGCATCCAAAATATCTTGGGTATGAGGTTTTTATGCAGAAATCCCAGATGTGAACTGAAAAGCATATGAAATCACTGTGAAGTTTTAATAAGTTGATGGGATGTGTAGTGTATTAGCTGAGAGAGATTGCCTAAGCCTGTAGAATTATCATCAGGGATAGTTTCATGGAGGTTACTGAATAAGAAACTAACTTTTGTCAGCTAGAAGATCAAGATTTAGAGAATATAAAGAAACAGTGTAATTTTTAAAAGACTGCAACTACAAATATTACCAAACCAAATTTGGGTCAGCCTGCCTGATGCTCAGCAAAGCCAATCTACTGACATCAGGTTGTGGTGAAAGAAGGTTCAGTGTCTATTGCAGGACCAAGCAAAGAGAATGAGCAGCTCATGTTCAAAAGACCCAAACTCCTCAATGGCGTTTAGGGAAGGGATTTTAAAGACAGTGGGAGGGAGAGGGTCACAGGGTGTGTGATCAGCTCCTGCACAATTCTCTGATTGGTGATGGTGAGGTAGGGTAACAGGGTGATGTCTTGGGATTCTCAACCATCAACCTTCTGGTTCTAACCCATCTGGGATCTGTGTGTTGGTGGTCAGCATGCAGTTAACTTCTTCCACCTGGTGGGGATTTTAGTATCTGCAAAACAATTCAAGTATATGACTCAGCATAATATCTCTAGCCCTTGAGGAGGAACTAAAAGCGCTTGACTTTGTTTTATGGCTGAACTATTATTATTTTGCCTTGCTTGAGTGTTTTACTTTGTTTCTACATTTTCTCACTTCTCTGGTTAATCTGCTTTTTGGAAATTGGGGAAGGCCTAGGAAGCTAAAACTTTTCTATAAACAAGTGGCAGGTCAGGTCAGGGACACTATTGAGGGTTGTGGTGGTGTCTGTCCCTGGGAAGGCCCCACAGGGTTCTGCTGGGTTTCATAAATAAAAGAACAATAGATACAACAAGTTTTAACTCCCCAATTTACAAAGTTCAACTTCTATTTGTAATGAATCCATGCAGTAACAAAAAGTAATTGATACTCGAATGGAAGGGCTTGTGCCCACAGGAACTTTGCTTTCCCTCCTGCTATTTCATTTACTCAGGATTTTTATCCTCTACTCTTCCATAATTTCTGTTTCTCCCGAAATGCTCAGGGGCTTATTTAATCCTGACACCATCCACTGAGACAGATCCTATTATTTCATATTTTTGTAGATGGTGTAAATAAAGCAAAGAAAGACTAATTAACTTGACTATGATCATACATTAATAAATTGAGGAACTTGGATTTAAACACACTCAATCTGACTACAGAATCTGGATTTGTTACTATATAAACTACATGGCTTCTTACTCTTTACATCTTCAGCTGTGGTTGTGTTCCTTTTTCCTTTCCTAACGTCTATTATTTACATCTTTATTCTTTATGTCTTGATCAATCTTACCAGAGGTTTGTCAACTTTAGTAGTTTTTTCAAGCATCTACATTTGCTTTTTTCAGACTTTTCATTGTATATTTGCTTTCAGTAATTTGTTTTACTTATTTGTTTCATCTTTATAATTTCTTTCCTCCTAAATTTTTCGGCTGAGGTGATTCTGATGTTTTTCTGTTCCTAAGTTCTTAAGATGGTTCCTTAGTAAATTAAAGTTAAGGCTTTCTCTCTTTCTGCTTTATGGATTCATGGTATATATGTTTTTTCTAAGTATTTCACCTCTGTGCCGTTAAGTTTTGAAATATAGGGGTTTTGTTACTATTCTATTCTAAAAATGTTTCATTTCCAATATGAGTATTCTTTCATCTATAAGTTGTTTTAAAGTATGTTTCTAAATTTCTAAACATGGCTTGTTTCTATTTGGCTTTGTTTATGTTTTTTTGTTGTTTAATTTTAACTTAATTACTTTGTGTTTAGAGAATATGACTGCCATGTTGTTGAGTCTTACTTTATAGCCTATCACGTGTTCAAAATTTAGTACAGTATGTATTTGAAAATAATATGTGCTTTGCAGTTACTGAAGGAAAATTTCTATGTGACTTACTTAAAGCTAACTGTGTTGATTAAAGCTTCTACAGTCTTATTGATATTTTTGTCTGCTTGATCTGGGTTTGATTGTTTTTAAAATCTTCCACTATGACTGTGGAATTGTATGTTTTTCTTTGTAGTGCTGTCATTTTTGCTTTATTTATTTTAAGACTGTTCTTCATTGCGTAAGAGATTAAAACTTTTATATCACCCTGGTAAATTGACCGTTTTATCATTATTTTTGACCCTCCTTATCACTAGAAATGTTTATGTAATCTAAAAATCTATCTTGTTTCTAATAATTATGGTTACATAAGCTTTCCAGAAGTTATATACTCCATTATTCTTCTTTCAGTAGTTTCAATAGACATTAAAATGTGAATTTAACTCATTCAGGTTTAAAGTTAATCAGTTTATTTACTCCTCTTGTAAACAATCAAACACCTCCTCACTATGTATATTCACTACTACCTCGTAATTTATTTAATTTTAAGCTACAGTTAATATTATTATTAGTTAAAAAAATCAAAATTTATTTACATTAACATTTTTATCACCTTTCTTTTCCTTTATTTCTTCTTGCTTTTCAGACTATCATCTAGGAACATTAAAGATGCATTACATATATCATTAAATATTTTCTTTAATGGGATACTGCCAGTTACAAACTCTCAATTTTGTTTATTCAAAAATATCTTTGAGTCATTCTTGTCCTGTCTAAAGAGATATTTTCTATATAATGAATTCTAGATTGACAGTTATCTTCTCTCACCATGGTAAAGATATCAATCCTCTTTTCTGGCTTCCACGTTCCTACTATAATTAATTCTCAGTGTAATTTTCTTTCTTTCTCCTCGATTTAGATTTTGCATTCTTGATTCAGGTATCTAAGTGGGAGAGGAACAAGAGTCTCTATATAATTTCAGATATACAAGCTATGTGTATGGAAAGACCAGCTATTTCCATTTTTTCTCTAATCCAAGGTTTCTCTGTCTTGGCACTATTGACATTCTGAACCACATAATTGTTTGTTGTTGAAGACCTCCTGTGCACTGAAGGATATTCAGCAGCATCTCTAGCCTCTACTCACTAGATGCCAGGAGCACACCTCTTCCACCCCCTGAGTTGTGACAGACAATAATGTCTCCAGACATTGCCAAAATCCCCTTGGTGGGAGGGGAGGAAGGGCAGCTAAATTTCCCCTAGTTGAGAACTGCTGCTCTAATCCAAAAGGACCTTGTAGTTAGGAATGATTCCTTCTAAATGTTCACATTAAGTTGATTTTCCACTTTAATTTACAAAATTGTGAATTTTTATATTTTTGTGCCCTTATAGATATTAGGGAAAATAAAGAGTGGTTGTATAAAATCAAATAGTGAAATGCTATTTTAAATCAAAATAGCAAAAATTTTTACCATGATTTTTAAATTTAAAGAGTTACTGATATTGGCATTGAATTTCATATATACCCAATGGTAAATGCTTAAAGGCTGATCTAGACAACAGAAAATGAGATGTAGCAAGGCAGATTTATAGCTCGTATTTTTGTTTTTTCCTGGTACGTTTCAGTCACTACAAAAACTATAATAGCTCACAGGCTTTTGTATATAAATAGTTTAAATATTCTTCTTTCCATTTTAGAGTACTCTAATACTGGCACAAAATGTGTTTTTAAGGATGCACATCATGCATTTATCAACCAAGTAGAAAAATAAAGTGGAAAAAGTATTCAGCAAACTGGTTCTAACTAGTTTGTTAATTTCACAATTGGGCAGGAATTGGGCAGGAAAGACTCTAGTGTACTCTGGCAAAGGGAGCTGCTAAAGAAAATAAAGTTTAACAGATTGTATTTTCCTCTCTGAATCACATTTAAATATGTATGTTTCCAAGTAGAATGCTAGGATGAGTGTCATGGAGTTTCATGCTCTTTTTCTAATAAATGTAAGACTAAAGTTCTGACTCCCTAAAAAACAATGAGTGCTTTTATGACATTTTTCTCAACTTTTCGAGGATTTTATGCATCAGTAAATGTTGCCTTCACTTTCAGGGAAGACCATGACAATGACGTCAACTAGTGAGGCGAGGCCCTGCCTGAAAAATGGCAGTTGTGAATTACAGTAAATTCTTTAGACAAATGCAACTATTTACTCTGAAAAACTGTTAACTGGATATGGATTACCAAAGTATTACGTGGCTGATTCCTGTACACTGTGACAAATGAAGAGATAAAAATGATTTCTAAACGACAGATCCTTAATATATGAATAATTGTTTTTTCTGAAGTACTTGAAAATGATTAAAGACAGTACCTTCTCTAACAAAGCTTAAACATTTCCCTGAAATCTTAAACTCAAAAAAACTTAGAAAGATGTGTGTGTGTATATCTGTATATATATATCATCACCATCATTTTACAAACAAGGGAACTAAAGTCCTATGTTGAGCAGCAGAAATTATACTAGAACATATGTTCTCATTTCCGTATTAGCTGTCTGTCTACCTCACCATGTCTTCCCTGTAATATTTATTTGCTTAGCAAAAGTTTTGTATAAATGCACAAAAAATGTAAATTTCATTATCATTTTTGTCCATGTTATCTTAAATTCCTTTTTCGTAGTGACAAAATTTTTTTAAAGTTTTCTTATAAGCCTAAATATGTAAAGGCAAAATAAAAACATATTCAGTAATAAGCAGCATATATACCAAGATTAATAAATAGCTACAGTTTTCTACAAAGATCAACCCCCTAAATCTGTTTAAAAAAGTTTTACAACTTCTCATTGCTTAAAATAAAACCTAGATTTTTTTTTCAACTAGCCTTTAGTCCTATAGGCAGGATAAAGGAGCAAAGACACTGAAGTAAAACACAAAACAAAACAAAACAAACAAACAAAAAACATGGAGTGTGTTCAAGAAATAGAATCAAGGTCAAGATCAGAGTCCCCAAGGAGTACCAAGGAGTAGTTCCACTTCTTTGATCATCTAACTGTAATTATCATCCGCCAGGCCTGTGTCTTCCACTTGTGTCTCACTCGCACTTGGAACAATGTCTTGAGTGTGTGAGGAACTTAATATATAACTGCTGAATGGAAGGATTCTGGAAATAAGTCATGTAATAATTAGATAAATGCTGGTTTATTAGACTATCTTCACATTCTGGTTTCTGAGAGCTAGGGTGGAAAAAGTAACAATAACAAACTACAAAGGCTTTATAATTAAACATATGAATTTATATACTGGAAAAAAAAAAAAAGATTCACCAAGATATATCTCTAATCTACCTCCTGAATCTTATCTCCCAATGCTCACCTTGTACCTTTCAATAAAAGTAAACAACTATTTACATCTGGTATTTTTCCTTTGTCTTTTCTCAATTGAAATGTTATTTTTCCTGTGTCTGAGTTTCTAAATTCTACTCATCATTCAAAGCTAAACTCAGATGTTATCTCTATCTTAAGGCTTTTTCTAACCCTTCTAGATGGAAAAAACTCCCTTCCCTCATCTGAACTCCCATAATACTTAATATGCCATCTCATTTTGCAGTTATTTACAGATGTTTTTCCTCACTTGGAAGATTGCAAAGTATTGAAGGACAGGGGCTGCGTTTAATTAAATTTCCTATCATCTGAAGGGCAAATAGCAAGTCCTTAACAAATACTCATTGGTGAAATAAGAAATGGATGGATACATAAATGGTTTACCTTAATGATAACATGACAAAACCCCCAAATCTAATCTAGCATCTAGAGATGCTAAGGAAATACTAATATCAGGGTTTAGTGCACAGGATTCTTTTAGATTCTTAGAAACAGTAACTCCAAATTCAGTAATTTGCAAAATCTATGACTTTCAAATTAGAGCTGTTGACTGAAGCTTCATCAACACAATTGAGTTTTCCAGTTAGTAGACACCCTTTTTTTTCCCACAGTAAGTGCACTCTTACCAGCTGTTATGCCTGATCCTGCCACCATTTCTGCCAAAAACAACATCTTCCACCAGTCCCCTGCTCCTCAGCTGTGCCACTCCAAAACAATGTTTGCTCCTCATTAGAAATCTGCAAAGCCAACTGAGAGTCAATCCACCAAACAAGCAGCCCAAACCAAATTGGGGAGGAGAGACACAAAATCCGATCTTGGTTACCCATACGACTAAGAGGCTGTGCTCCTGCATTCCACACAAGCTGTGAGCACTGCAGAAGCCCTGCCGGGAGCCCTGTTGGAAGGCCATGATGGTAATCAAACCATGTGGTCAAGAGGCCATGTGCTGCTGTTACTAGGGCATTGCAAAGTAAATAAACTACGCAATCAATCGGTTGCAGCTTATGGAGACTATGCAAGTGAAGAGGCACTTGTGCCACCTAACCCATGTAAATTGGACCCATGGTTCTGGTCTATCTCCAAGGAATAAGATAGGTTTTATAACCAGATGGGGCTCTAAACAAAGAAACTGGCCATGGATGCTGGGTTACTGGCCCTCACGTTGGCCTGCTGTAACACAGAAAGACCTAGGACAAGAAGTTAAAGCAATCCAGACCGTTTGAGAAGTGAGGATGATTTGATATATTTAGAGCCCCAGGCAAACTCATAAATTTTGTGATTCTGCATCTCTTTCACCCACATCCTAGAGATCTGGTTAAATCTGATGCCCTTTAATGCTCAGGGCTCTGAACTACTGACTATTCAAAAAAAAAAAATGTATCAGCAATGTCAAAATGCATTTTAAAACACTTCTGCTTTTAGGACACATTTCCTTAACAATATGTATTTCTTTAATCATATGATTCACCCCATGACTTTTGTCAATGCTCAGAAATTATCAGTCCCTTCAAGGTTCAAACTCTACAGGTAAGTATTCCAAAGTTCTGCATACTCCTCTGCTAAATACAACCGATCTGACCTTCCTTACTAAAAATACAAGAGAATAAACCAGAGATTTCCCTTCTTACAAAATACATAGACCGTGAGAAATTTGCACGTTTGCAACGACCTTCTGTGTCGTTAAATAGCAAAGACATAGATAGTCAATCGCAGACAGTTATTTTATGAGATTAGAGGCTGCATTGAAGAAAAAAAAAAAAAAAGAAAACTGAATGAAGCCAAGCCAGCAATACAATCTTTTGTTATACTGTAACAGCCACCCAAACATTTGTATTATATTTTGATTAGAAATGTATCTTGGGAACATTCACTACGATCTGGCACATGCACAATGTTCTCAGAGACAGTTAAGAGCCACCCAAAGGATACTCAGACTGCTAAGTATCAAGATCATTTTATCCAGCTGATCAAACAACCCTGAATGTGCCAGATTAACTGGTAGTGTGAGAATGGAAATGGGAGATAGGGAAACACTGTACATGTCAGGTCAGTCTGGACCATTAGCTCCCCACGACATGCCCAGGACTGCTAAGCTGTCATTTTAGGACAACACCTTCCTATTCACACCTTCTTATAAGCAGATTGGAGAGAGAGGACAACTTTCCAGAATAAAAAGTAAGAAAATAAAAGTAGATTTCAAATGAATATATATCCAGAAACAAATACAGGAGAGAACAGAGAGGAAGCATAAATGAACAGACATATCTCAAATAAAACATATTCTAGCATGGGTTGCAGGTAGTGTTTGATGGATGCATTTCCTATGAGAGAGTAACTATTTCTTTAAGAGCATACAGAGTAGAAAAAGTTTGAACATGCATACAAATTCGTTAAAACCAGCGGGTATTTAACTGTTTGATTTAAAATATTGACAACAGAGGTAATGTGGCTAAAAAGATTTTATCCATTTGTATAACTAACATGTTTATAATTGTAAAGACATATTTGTAATTTCTGAAGTAATTTGCAAATGCTATTGGCATATTTCTATGGTTATACCTCTACATTATTATAAAATAATATTTAAGTAATATATAATATATAAGTAAAATTTGTATTTTACCTCCATCATACAGCTATGCATGTGTAAAATTATAATTTATATTCATGATATTTGTCTTTGACCTGTGACTGTTCCAATATATATTTATATATAAACATATACATACATACACAAATATTTATATAATATACACAGAATTATTTAAATCATTTTCTTGTATAATAATATGAATTGTCACATTAGAGACAATAATTTTAATTGAATTACTTATACCTGTAATATGTGTATATTTTACATAAAGTGTACATTAAAAATTTTTAATAATATATTAAATCACATATAATAAGTTATATAATAAATTATAAAACCAGTCATAACCATCAATCTACTTATGCTGTCCTAACAAAATAGAAAAATCCAAATATTCCTTAATAATCATGCTAACTTGGTTAAGAACAACCTCCCCCAAAACAAATGACTAACTATATTAACAAGATTTAGAAACAACATTCCAATGTTTTCTTCCACAGAGAGATTAATTCTTTATTTTAGAAGATAAACCAAACAACACATTTACTAATGTGAAGAATTAATTTTTGCTTTATTATTTTGTAATGAAACAAAAATAAAAATTTTATGAGCATTAGCTCTATTTTAGCATTACTATATTCATTTCACTGTTAATACAATACAATTTTAAATTCAATTGAGCTAAATTTTCTAGTTAATTAAAAAGACCTTAAGAATTTTTTAAACCAATGAGAAAAAGGAGAAAGGATGGGAGTCACTGCCCCTCTCAAACAAAAATGAATTATGTAAACATAGATTACACAGTGTGGGGAAAATACAGGAAAGATATCTCTGACTTTTCTCAGCTTACCAGGTCTGCATCTCTTCTATCATCAGCTGCATGCACAAAGCACCTTACAAATCATAATATGTAACAGACTAAATGTCATTTATGATTCATAATTTTGTGTTTTATTTTTTGTCTAATATCATCCTTTCTCAGGCATATGTGTGTATTCACATGAGCACATACAATGCAAATATATATTACTTGTATAGATTATATGGGAGAGAAAGCTAATTTATCAGTCACCAAAGTAATATTAATGAACATTACTAAAAATTGGGAAAAATATCTGTGTGTGTGTGTGTATGTGTGTGTGTGTGTCTGCGGTTTGGGAGGGTAGCAAGTGAGAGAGCACAGCTTTTGATTTAATCTCCATGGTGAAAGGCTTTTGTAGGGTAATTCTTCGCTTGGAAAAATCACACCTAGCACCTTAGTCTGATGCTAGGTGTCATGAATAACAGGAAGAAGATTTTTTTGCCAGCTGTTTCAATCCCATGTTCCTACACACATACATACATGCATATGTTTGCTAATTTAAGGAAGAAAGAAGGGAAAATAAGTTTGAACTAGTTCCACCATCTGCAAGTCACTAGTGAGGAGCAGAATGTTTCCATCAGTCATTATGGGTCAGATCTCAATGATTAAAAACCCCAGAGCTTCCCAAGGGTATAATTTCCTGGTTCTCCACCTGCACACTTCCCCATGGACCTCATCACCCTTGACTTTAACCAAATTCTGGAAAAGCAAGTTAATTCTAATTGAGAAGCAGAATTTAACAATACATGCAAAAGGACATTAGTTATGTTGATAACCAGATAAAATTAGCACAGGATTTTGTCAAAAAATATCAGGAGGAAATGTTTTCTTGACTTTGACTTATATCACCTATTACTAACTGAATGCAAAAATAATTGTGTTATACCATAAAAAAAAAAGAAATGTTTTCTTGAGGTTTCACATCAGATATCATCATTGGACTAACAGCCACATTCTGGTGGCCTGAGAAGCTCAATTCCACTTTTGAACGCTTTGGGGTCAATAAAACCCCAAATGATTTGGGCCAATCACACATCCTCTAGTTATTTAAACCCTTGAGCATTTCAAAGGGAATTTAATCTATATGGTCTGATTCATTTACACTTTACTCATAAAAATCGTGTTTGTAGGAGTTACTCATTACGAAATACTTCTATATAAAAATGCTTTAATCTATACTTTTCAAAAAATAGAACGTCATTTCAAAATTAAGCAACTTCCTTCTTCCTCTAAATGTTCACGGTTAGTTCAAAACTCAGAATATTTCTAGTTTTAAAGGGTACTGAATTTTCATTGAAGCATTGTGTCTTTCCCAGTCACAGCTAGATCACAGAGCTTTCTCTCTTGGTGCTTGTGATTCCGAGACGCCTCCATAATTACAAACAGTGCACTGTAGTTGTTCTGAGACAAAACAGCCCTCTATGCTTAAGGAACTGATAAAACAATGGGTTGAAATGATCTTCCTAGACTTTTTATTTTCCCTTGAATGAACAGCGTTAACATTAAAAATACATGGAATAGAATGTGGTCATGCTGGAATTTTAAAAACAAATATGGATAAAGAGCTAAAACTCTTGCTCAAAACCAATCTGGAAACATAAACATCAATAGTTGATTTTTATTCAAGATCCTATTGTAGGAATTTCTTTTGTTGTTGTCGAATTATACAGAATTTTGTGTTTTTGTCTATGTTATCTACATCTGTAAATGAAATGATAAACTTAAGTCTGCAGTTATTTTTGAAAAACAGTTTAGAACAAGATCTAACTGCAAAATGATATTTTATTTGAAGATCGTTTGAGAGTTCCAGTTTTTACATACTTGGGGTTACATAATATCTTGTGATATAGTGGTCATTGTATGGGCCATATGTGGAATAAAATTGAAAAAAGAATTATTCTGGAGTTCCTGATACAACCCAAATCTCGTCTAACTGAGACTTCTAAGATTAATCTTTCTCTGTCTTGACACAAATAAGGTAGTATTAATATATAAGAAATGACATAAAATTTCACAGTTAATCATTGCTCCAGAAAAAGTACAGTGGAGACAATAAGACAACAAAATGGTTTCTGACTACTCGGGTTGGAATCCCAGTTCTGTCCCACTTAATCCCACTTAATTGCTGGGTGACTTCGGGCCAAGTCACTTAAACTCTTTACACTTCTGTTTCCATATATATAAAAATAGAGATAACAATATTTATGTCTCAGGGTTGTGGTAGGAATTAAATAGGTTAATATATAGAAAGTACTTAGAACTCCAGCCATATAAATGTTAGCTCTTTTAACATTTAACAGAAAAAAACATATCGGTTATGTTTGTGTTTAATATTTGAGAATTGTTTTCTTTCCCGTGCCTTCTTGTGTACATATCCCCCAAATAATGTAGTAATATGGAATGGCTATTTTAAATTCAAAAAGAGGTACTACTTACTTAATGTGCCTTAATAATTAAGGTTTTATCATCTAAAATGGAATATAAATAAATAGGTAAAAAATAAATAAAGCTAGTTGTATGGCATCTGCTTATCCAGTCTTATTTGGTTGGCTCTGGAACCTCTAATTCTAGCACTGGCCGCTCATCTCCACTTTAAGCCCTAATTTCTAATTGTTTTGTCCATTTAGATGTCTAGTAGTTGTCTCCAGCACTGCATATTCTCACTGAACCTCACTTTCATCTTTTCCAGGTTTGATCCACCTCCTAGTCATCTGAGTTCTCTTCATGTTCGTATGACTCTCCTTGTCTTTAGGGCTTTAATGATTTCTTTCCTTTTTTTCCCCTTCAAAGTATCTCTCTTTGTATTTCTTGCCTTCCTCTGTGGTCTAGACATCCCCTTTACCTGGATTAAATAAACAGCCTCTTAATTTTCCCTCTGCTACCCATTCTCTCTTTCAAATGAGTCTGCCCACCACAACCAGACTGACCTGTCTTAACACTGTCTTCCTTATGCTACCACAACTCTCTCTTGTCTCCAACCTTAGACCCAAAGCCAGTCTTTTGACTTCAATCCCTGCGTTTTCTGACTCCAATGGACTCATTCAGTATGTTTGTGCCTTTGCATTTAGACAAGTTCCTTCTGAAAGTGGGGCACATCCTGACCACTCCTACATCTCTCTGTTTGTTTAATCTTCTCCCATCATGAATCCCTCTCCTTTCTTTTCCACACATTTGTGTCTTAAGTATTTGTTAAGGTACATATAAAGTTTTACTCTCTCCAGAAATTGTCTATTCTGATCACACAGACCTCTCCTTTCTAGGAATTACTATGCCACTCAGCATCAATACTCGAGAATTTAACATTTCACTTTGTGTTAGTTACTTCATCCACAAATTCCAAACTGACTGCATACTTCTTGAGGTCTAGGACAATGTACACATTGTCCATCAAAGCCCTAGGCAGATAATACACAAGCAAGAAGCATTTATTGTAAGATTAACTGATTAGTGATTAAAATAGTAGAGAAATAGTTTAGAAATAACTTTGTAAACGTTAGCTCTTAAATTTCATACTTGTGAACCAAAATTAGTAAACTACCCTCTCTCTACAGGTCCTTCACTCAGTCTTAACCAAGTCCCTCTCATATACTCAAATCTATTCTTTCTTTATTCCAGCTTATTTTCTCTACCACCACCAGCTTAGGCTTTCTAAACCAGTGATTCTGTATTAGTTCTCCTACATGATCTCAATGAACTTCTCTCCTTTATTTCCTTTGTTATCATAACAGAGATTCATAAAAATAATACAAGTTACAATTGTGAAAAATCAAACACTAAATTTGGCTAACTAAATGGTTATTCTGAAGTCAAGAAGAGTTCAAGTGGTTATCAAAGGGGAAATTAAATGGCTGATTCAAAAGAAAATTAGTGTCTTGATGTCCCACTAATGTTCAAAAATTTTTATCGTTTTATAGTGTTATACGAGTGTTAAGAAAGTTATTGCACTGTTAATTACTTCATTTGTTATACATATATTAGGTGTATGGATACAAAGATTAATGAACAAAATAAAAACTCAAAGTAAATTGATTTATGACTGACGTTTATGTTTACATATGATATTAAAATTTTTGATATTCAAAGTTCCCCTGAATCTGGTCCCACCTTTTCCTTCTAAATTCATGTACGATTTCAACCTAAGCAAAAGTTTTGCTTTTTTTTTTTTCAGTCTGGTCTCCTCACTGTTTCTTGAGCTCAAGCTTACTATTTCCCCATTTAGAATGTCCTTTTCACTCAGAAATATTTATCCCAGTTCAGATTTACAGTTCTAGCCCCCTCTAGCCTCTTTCTGGCTATTGATCTTCTCTCTTCTTTAATTTCTAGAGAAATTTTTAAATAAACTACCATTTTAGAATTAATTGCATGCCTGCTTTTTAGTTTAAGTTTCAAATACACATCTATTTTATCTGCATCTAGAATATAAGCATATATAGGGAACTTATATTAACTCTTTTTTTTTCATTAAACAATTCACTCCCTAACGTGGGCACAATATGCTGAATAACTTTTTTTGATTAATAAAACAATAAATAATTTTGTATGTTTTAATAACTTTCATAAAAGCAACTTAACATTATATATGAGACTTGTTAAAGATTTATACTCCAAAAAGTTGCTAATTATGCTTGTTGACTATATGTTCACCATACCTCGTCACACTTCTAAACCTTTTATGCATTAACTAATATAATTCTCATAACTCCTAAAATAGGCATTATTATCTCAGTTTAACAGATGAGAAAACTAAAGCTAAGAGGGCCTAAATAATTTGGTCCAAATCTCACAAAACTAGAGCTCTAAGTACGGTCACAACAAAAACTTACTCAACATCTGCAATCTACCAAGAATTCTTTTAGGTGGCTTATTTTATTTTTCGAAGTCACACTCACTAGCAGGTATTATCACATTATATTTATAGATAAGAAATTGATAATTTATGTGACTTTTAAAAAGTCATACCACAAAAATCTTCAGATATAAGGTCAATAAATGTTCTTATTAGTATATCTCTGATATGATATTTAGTATTATTCTTTTCAAATCATATTTATGGTCATTGGTATATTTAACTATATAAAACCAGTTGAAATTAAAATCTTCTAAGGGTAGCAGGGCAGGATAATCTAGTAGGCTGACATAGCACATGCTTAGGACCTCCAGAAAAACAACAGTTTCTGAAAATATTTTGAAGTGTGTTATTTTAAAAAAGCTGTGGAGTGGGTATAGTGGAAATAGTTTATCAGACATTCTTATAATTAGTCTATGTTTTAGTATTTGTATAATTGCATCAGCTGCCTCAATTCTTGAATCTTCCCTATATCTACTCTCTTTGCTCTGTGACTTTTCAGATTCTCCCGCTGAAGGGGTAGAGTATATTTTCCTGCTTCTTGGCTTCAGTTTAGCCCACAAGACTTGCTTTGGTCAACAGAACAAGACAGAATTGATGGTATGCCAGCTCTGAGCCTAGGCCTTGAGAGTCTTCACATATTTCATTTCTCTTTCCAAGACCCCTGTCATCAACTTACAAAGAATATGCCTGGGCTAGCTTGCTGGTTCCAGAAGTAGTGTGAGTAGGTCTCCAGTGTAAAATAAGAAGGCTTTTTTTAAAAAAAGTGTTTACTTGTGTGTGTGTTTTGTTGGTTTTGTTTTATTTTGGGGAGAAAAAGATAAATATTTTTCTGATACTGATAAGTATCAGAAACTGATGTCTGATAAGTTGACAAAATTAGACAAGAGAGTGAATTGAGGTTCGGATGGAAGTACGTGAGAGTTGTTATTCTGAGTGTCATCTGTCTTTCTACAGCCTCTGGCTTAAATGTCCTGTTCTTGTGAAGGCTTCCTGCCTTCTCAAATCTGGGTTTATCATCCTTTTAAGTATTTTCAGAGTACTCTTTTACCCCAAAGTAGCCGTTATGCTTCTTTACATGTCTTTATTTGTCTAAACTACTATATCTCTGAGGAAAGGGACACATTTTCATTGTTCCATGTTGCATCTCCAACACTAAGTATGGTTCCAGTCCCATAGATGGCCCTCAATAAACACTTTTTAATATGAAGCACTATGGACTTTCATTTTTAAATTACTCTCTCACTTGCTAATAAAGTTTAACTAATTTTAGATATTTTAGTTTCAGGTCATGACAATTTATTTTTCTTTTCCAAAGTGGTCAAGTTTTATTATTATTATAAGAGTAAATAGACTGATGGTAACAAAGTTACAAAATATGGATGTTTAAATAGTGAAAAGTAAAAGTCTCTCTTCCATACTCTTAGTCTTTTCCCTAGACAAAACTATGTTTAACCATTTCTAGTTTTTTCTTCTTTGATGGTTATTTAAATAATTCAAAGAAGTATGCTTATACCTTAATTTCTAAAAATATAAATGTAGATATTATCAATGGTTTCACCTCAATAAAAAAAATTAATATTACCTTACACCACTATATCTCTTCTCCTAAAAAAAGTATACAGATACTTCTTTACTTCTTTCATTTTTTATTTTAGTATGTATTACCTTAAATAATGTATTCAAACCCTCACTTCTTGATCCATCATTGCAGATAATATTTCCTGACTCCCAGTATGTAAGACACAAATGATAGGTTGCAGCAGGTCTAGAAAATAAATGTGCCATCCATGTTAACGCAGAAAATCAGAGGCCCTGAAATAAAGGTCCTCAGGAAAAAAGTGGATTCCTATTGGCATCTACTATAATTAAGGAGGTCTGTGTTCACAATGAAAAGGTATAGCTAAATGCTGCTTTTTATAAACAAGAGAATAGAAAGATAATTAGAAATTCAAGGGAGCGAAAAAGCCATAAATAACACCATGGGCCAATGATAAACTAAACTAAGATGTCATGTGCCTTAGCAGTCAATGGGTTACGTTTCCTAGTCAATGGGCCTAATCAAATAAACTTAATTCTGATATAAATAACATTTTTATATTATTATATTTTAAACTTTTTATTTATTTTCAATTATCAGAATCATTTTATAGATTTGAGGTAAAGAAAGTGGTTCTAGCTGCAACGGAAGATCTAATCACAATAAAAGATCATGCTATGACAGAAAGAGGAGGCGGTAGACATGAGATGAGGAAAGGTAGAGAAGAGGAAGTCCAAATAAATAATTACTTTTAGAAGAGAGAAGTTCTAGAGGAGAGTCGTTAAAGTAAAATTGATGATAACCACGTTTGAATATTTCTGAAATAATAAACTTTCCTCAAAAATTATTTAAATTGATTATAAACAGACCCAACTTTCATGTTCCTAAATTATTTCCATTTATGGAAATTAATAATTTTTGGTTAACCAGAAAATCTTCATAGTTTTTGCCACTGTCAAACAAATTTTTTCAGGGAAATTGGATCTTCTATGTTACGCTAGGAATTCCAACTTAAAAATATCCTACACGTCATTTCACAATACCAACACTACTAATATTATTCATATATTCACTTATATATTTATTCATATATATGTGCATAAATATATACATGTATATTACCATGTAGTCTGAGCATCAGTGAAATACAGCAGAGAGCAAACAACTACAATATGAAACAAATTAAGATATTGCCACTCAAAGATTATTTTTTAAAGTAGGTAAGATCTCATTTTCAATTTTATAATTATAAAATTTTAATAAACTGCAATAATTGATATTTGGTAACTTGCTTTGCAGATGAGATAAATTTAAATAATCAAAGAGTTTATGAAACCATCGTTGTGCACTGATGTTCACATTTGTCCTGAGTATCATGAGGTTGGATGCCTGGGACCATCCAACTATTACTCAGTTTGTCAGACAGGAACAGGTGCCTGTGGACCTGATACAGTTTCAGGATATCCAAAACTTTGTAAAATCATTTTTTATGAAAACTTAAATTCTTTTAATAGCACTATTTTCAAGAGCATACATTCCTTTCATGAGGATTAAAGTTTGGAAATTAATCTATGTCATGGGTCATTCCATTAAAATTAATTTTAAATCTGGATCTTAAATAGCATGGTATAGTGAAAAGTATAATAGCTGACGTGAGAATCCCAGGTTTCTGTACTCTGATTTCTAGACTTTGGTAATC
This sequence comes from Balaenoptera musculus, assembly GCF_009873245.2. NCBI lineage: Eukaryota > Metazoa > Chordata > Mammalia > Artiodactyla > Balaenopteridae > Balaenoptera > Balaenoptera musculus. The sequence goes on from NC_045789.1 coordinate 111,826,865, forward strand.
TCATCTCCAAAACAAAGCATTGATTAGATAGTCTCTAAAATCTCTTGAAAAATCAAACATCCCATTGTATTTAAAGAACGGGAAGGCAGATACGGTGTGTCATCTTTGAAGGTCCAAGGAACATAGTTCCTTTTTCAATATATTCTTTGTTCCCAGTGACCTTAAAGGAATTAAAAAGTAACTTCTCTCTAGAAAAAAAAAAATTGAAATCTTAATATTAAATGAACTTGAAACATTATTTCAAACTATAAATTATATGATTTGGAGTAATAACTGTTAAGAACCTACATAATTCTAGGAAATTACTCCAAAAGATAAGATTTTACATATTCTACTTTGTTTTCTAGCAGTTCATAAACTCAGTTTCTTTTCCCGTTATGGGTGTTTTTGACTTTAACATTGGCTTAATCATATTTATGAGTATTTATCATCTTTCTTTTAGGCAGGTACCTCTCAAGCAATGTAAACTCAAATAGAGGACTGATAAAAATCAGGAAATGTTTTATAAAGAAAGTTCTCCCTTTTTGCAGAACTGAATCTCAAAAGAGAAATAAAAAATTTTAAGAGTCACACAGCATGTAAACAGAATGTTTTCTTCTGATCTCAACTTTAGTACATGCAATACTGGAAGAACATACATTTAAACTGCATGATCCCAAGAGAAAATGTTTTCAGAAACCAGTCAGTAATCACTTCCTTTTTACACTGAAAAACAGAAAGACATGAGTCTGAGAAAAGCCCAAGTTTTAAGAGCCCCAACGTAACTGAAATTTTTTGCAGAAACTTTCTTATTTATAAATATTTTATCTTACAGAAATTGATGCAACAGGAACATATGTAAAACAAAAAGAAAGTCTACTGGATTTTTTTTTTACAGCAGCTTTATTGAGATAAAAGTCATATACCATAAAATTCACTGTTCTAAAGTACACAGTTCAGTGGTCCTATTGGATTTTAACAGGTACTGGTAAACTGAACTATTGTACTCTGATTTAATAATGTTATGAATATAAACAAAAACAAGAGGGAAAACAGCATCCCAGATGAAGAAGTGTGTTCAGGAGATTCCTAGACATTGATAAAAGTTATATTCTTAGAAGAAATGGACTGTTACAGATAAACGGGTTAAATATTTCAAAGCCATAAAGAAAATGAGAAGATACTTACAATGCAATAGTAAAGACAAATAACTTTATATAAAGCACTATCCCAATTTTGTAAATTATAAAAAAATTGAATTGAAACACATGCATTTATTAACAAGAGCTATCTCTGAGCTCTAAGAATGTAAGTGGTTTTAAATTTTTTCTTCCTACTTTTCTATATTTTCTACAATCAGTTCGTTTTTTTAATAATCAGAAATAAACACTATTAAAATTGCATAGTTCAATCTTGCATATGAAAACAAAACAAAAACTATTTGCTTGGCTTTCTTTTTCCTTCCACTCTCCAATGCCAAACTTTTCCAAAAAAAAAAAAATGTTACATAGTAAATCATAATTTTGCCTTGTTCAAAAGGCTGTCATGGCTATTGCTGCCTTGAGAAAGAAATTCAAAGGGCAGAGCCTTCAAATCTGATGCCATTTTCTGCTTGCAAATTTATCTCCCAATTGTTCTTCCAATGAGTAAGTTCTTGACTCTGGACAATTTTATGATTGTCCTCTGAACAAACCAAATAAACTCTTTAATGTAAATATTTGTTCAGGAAGCCCTCCCACTTACTCTCTCTAAACCAATTATCCAGGTTCTAGCCTCACTTTTGCTTCAAGACTAAATCTCACCCTTTCCCTCCCTCTCTGAGTATGTCTATATAATATCCTCTCTTCTCTAAATCTCTGTAGCATTTGTTTTTGTTAACTCTTATTTCGGCACTAAATTATATATAACTTGGCACTGTTGTAGCCTCCGTGTTTAACATGTATGTTTTTTCTTCCACTAGACTATAAGCAATTGAAAGGTTTGAATTCATCTTTTTCATTACTAAAATGTGTATGTCCATGTAGAGATGTCTATTAAGAACTTGTTGATTTAACTAATGAGTGCATAAAAGAAAGCACGAGTTCATTATTTTAGAAGTATCATAACTGGCACTTGGGCAGAAAAGAGAAAGTCACATCAAGGAAGACAAGAACGATATGTCCAGGAAGACTTCAACGGACTAATAAAGCCTTGGGCAATTAAATACATATATGACAGTCAGAACTATGTAAAAAAAAAAAAATCTGCCATTGCAAGTCCAAGGACTGGATTTAAAATCAATTTTTTTTCCCTCGGAATCGGTGGGAGTTGGGGGAAGTAGGAGAAGCGGACATGGTGGTAAGTACCGTTAACCAAAGCTGAAGCAGAGCTCAATTCCATGCTGTCCTTCAAGCAAAGTGAGATAATCAATGAGTAAAGATCAATTAGACCATTAATAGAGGTGCTACAAGAAGACTGGGAGAGTGACGGAGGTTCAGTAATAATGGTCAGATCCCTAATCACTGGGAGACTTGGAGCTGCTACTGAGAACATATATTTGGTGCAGAAATCCACTTATGGGGGACCACGGCAGCAAGGTCAGAATACTGAGTGAGAAATTCAATATCCTCCCAAACTAGAGACAAAATTTACTCTAAAGGTTAGGTTGGAGCTCAGCCTGCAGTTGGGAATAAGTAGAGCTAGCTGCCATGACACAAGTAGATAAATATGAAAACTATTAGAAGATGCTGCCATCTGCCAAATTTTAAAAGGACAGATTCATCTTGATTCTGCAGTCTGTTGTTAATATTTGTATTTTTCCTCTTGCCTCACTCCTGATAACTGAATCTTGAGTAGAGTGATGCAGTGACTGAAAACAGTTGGAATGGATTCATTCTGAGAAGTATCCTGAAAGAGTTTCCTATAGCCTTTCCTTAGATCCTGGGATTTCCCCAGATTCCTGTTCTTCCTAAGATAGACTATTTGCTTTTGCTCTGATTCTGTAAGTTATTCATACCCTTTTAATGCATTCCTTTTTGTGAAGGTAATTAGAATTGGACAGATTTGAACCAGTATTACTAACTCATGTGTAATCTTAAAACCCAGGGTCAAATAATACCCATTCATAGCAGTGTTTAGGATTGTATGCACTACAGCATGTGAGACTAGAAAATACCACTAATTTCATCAAATACCATTTCAAATTTTGTATGTAAGGAAAGCAGCAAACATTAACTTTACATAGCAGTTATTCTTAAATAGTGATATATTTCTTTTATTATATAAGCTCCCTTTGTATCTGTACCTTAGTGCTTAAAAAAGTATTTGGCACGTAGTGAGACTCTGATAAATGTTTATTGAATGAGTGTGTTTCTTTTGGGAATACTTCACCTGTCCATTGAACCCAATCACAATTTATGGTCCTGAGAATTTAAGTGATACTTTACTTTTACTTTTAAAAGGGACTCTTACTTTAAAAAGTGCCACCCATCCACCGAAGAATTAAGGATATATTATCAAAGCAAAATGTTCACCATATTAAAAAAGGAAATGTATAAGTGAAGTGCTGAGAATAATTTTAAAGCTAATTATCAAAATGCTTAGACTGCCAGTTAGAAACTCTGACCCCATGTTTATATGTTCTTGCTCATCTGAAAAGTGCTAGGAAGTCCCAGTGAAATGGGTCTTACATGCTCCGGGCGCACATCCTGTGCACAAACTCACTCACTCTCATGCCTTCGGTTCCTCAGTTTAAGAACAGGGAACTGTTAGTGGCAGCACTCTGGCTGATATTAATTGCCAGGCCCAGGGAAAGAGGCAATTTATCAGATAACTGGGTCCCAGGCCATACAGGGCCTTAGAGATTAAAATGATCACCTTGAATTGCACTCAGGAGCTAAAAAGCAATCAGTGCAGACGGCAGAGCACAGGTGTAACATGCTTCATGTAGCCAATCTAGTTAGGCAAGCTGCCCACAGCATTTTCAGGGCCTGAAGCTTCCGAGTGGTCTCTTAAGTGCTGTTCCACACAAAGCTTGGAGCTTGAATACAAATTTTTCACGTGTTTGAGGATTTCTCCTCGAAGAAATGATTTTTAAAGAGAAAACAAATGAAAACCCCTACGAAACAGGCTCCAGAGAATTTGCTAAAATTAAAGGGCACAAGTAAAATAAAACGTCCTATGAAAATGACGAGCAAGAGAGTTTTAAAACATTATGTCCAACACATCTGTAAGTTCTTATAACATTCAGACTCCCTCCCTCCCTCCCCAAATTGGAAAACCACTGGAGACCTTAAGTGTGCAGACTATGTCTGCCCGGAGTTCATCCTCACTTTTTAACGTGGGAAACAGTGTTTACTGTCACAATTGCAGTCAGAGCTGAACAAACTCATTTAATAATGGAAGCATGTGGAAAGGCTCCCACAAGGGCATAGGGTTCTTCTAATATCCAGGGGTCAGTGTAAGAAGCACATTGGATAAACACAAGAGAATGGCTCGTGGTTTAAGTATCAGGTTCGACATTTTAAGACTCCTTTGGACATTTGGTTTAAATCCCCTTGTGGTTAGTAGAGCCTTTCAGTGGTAGATAAACTCAATTTCTGCAATGAACTGTGCTTTTCCTTTTATGATCTGTTGTTATCTGCCTCTCTGTTCTGCTTTGGTGGAACACAAAAGTCCCATCTGCACCTGTATCTGTAGGTTAATAACAACAGTGGGAGGACATGCCAAGGTCCTTACTGATCTACCTTCAAGTTGAAACCCATAGATGAGAGAAAGTGTGCTGCAGGACAGGTTTCTATTTCTAGAAATTAGAAGTAGAAAGTTTTATTTTAAATACTCAAAACCATCAACATAAATGATCTTATTGAAATATAACTCATTTCCCCAGTACTACTTAATATTAAAAGGCATTGAATCACTGTGTCATATACCTGAAACATATAATATTTTAAGTCAACTATACTTCAATTAAAAAAGAGGGGGAAGAAGAAAATCAAATCATAAAAAGCATACAGATATTAAATAGATGCTCCTGATCATTTCTAGAAAATTCAAACTGCAACTTAATATATAATTAATGAAAGCAATAGCAAAGTATCTACTATTAGAAGGAACCTCTTTCACACAGTTTTTAAATGATGGAAAGTGTTGTCAAAAATTGCACAATACAGGAGAAAGATATGTAGCAAATTGCCTAACACAGAAAGTGCTGGTGGCCTGAGCATGTAAATCTTTGCCAAGAAAAATGCTTAAAGTAATTATTAACACTTCTGAAAGAAACTGTCATTATGAAACATGACTAAGAGCCACAGATGTTTGCCAATTATTATTGCATGTGATAATTTCCAAGTTATTCAGAAATGACTAAGGAAGATTCATTTTTTGAATCATCTTTCTCAGTAACACATTTACATTGTTCTTCATTGTATTCAAATTTCAAACTCGATTACTTTAATCTAATAATTAGAATCCTTCAAGTATAGTTTAAATCAAAACAAAGTCATCTAATGCTTGTTCATTTTCTTTCATTGCACTATTAGATTGGTCTTTGATTTCTTACCAGCTTTAGAACCAAGTGTACTCTTTCCTTAACTTATATTTATCTAGAAGATTTATCTATTTGTCTAGAAGACTTGAACTGTTTTAAAATGCTTTCTTGACAAATGCTTGAACCTGGAAAAAAAAAATTCACATAGGCTTTGTCTCACTGACTAATAAAAGCCAGCAGAAATAAATGAAAATATTAAGGTCCCTGGCTTCTTTAGTAATCTTTAGTAAGGAAAAAGATTATGTACACTGAGAAACTACCTTTGTAGTGGGATACATATAGAGTTCATAGCTACTCAGTCATTGATGTCAACTTTTACTAATGTAATGCTGTGTGGGTTAATACATTAAAATTGATAAGGGTATAAATGTTTTAATACACTGATTCTCAGGGTGTGGGTAACTGTGTTAATATTATAGTGAAGCCCTACTGGATAGACATATTTATACATATATATATATTATATACACACACACACACATATATATATACATATTTTTTTTTCTTCTTAGAACTTCCTAGCCACATAGCCAAACTTTTTGCCCTATTTCTCTTGATCTTCTCAAGAGTGTATGATTTTGTGTATGACCCACAAAATTGAAAATATCTATTATCTGATCATTCATAGAAAAACTTTTCTGATGTTGCTCTAGAGGATTCTTTTTGATTTTGGACTGGTCAGGGGTTTTGAGCTACCTGATTGAGTTTTATGAGCTCTCTGAAATGGTAGAGAACTTCTAGGCACAACCCTCCCTCACTTGACAGTTTGATTATAGTAGCAGAGATTTCTTATGTCCCTCAGATTCTAAAGAAATATTTGCCAGGCTTATTTGTCCTTTATAACCTGTGATGCACACCAACTTGGAGGTTTTCCAGGGGAAAGTGGAAAGATTTGTATCATTAGAGAACATTGACTAATTGAGAAAAGGAAAGACCTCTCCTGTTCATCTATGAATCTCTATTGAGCACATAGGAGGTGCTCTAGAACTATTTGTTGAATGAATGAATGAATGAAGTGTATAGATGAATCAAATAAATGAATCTCACTACCCTCAAAAATATTAATAGGTTAACACTTGGGCTTTCTTCTACTACTGGATTGTTTCTGTCATATTTACCACTGATAGAATAGGAAATCATGAGGATTATGTGTAACACCACATTATCAAAAATAGATTCAGATTATTTTCTTCTTTAAAATAAGTTGCAATCAGAAAATGTAAAACTCTCTTTTTAAAACAGTGATAACTAATTACAAGAAACAGGCTTTGAGAGCTTTCTTAAAAATCAGTTTGCTTCTCATATATCCATACCCAAATCTCAATGATAGAATTTACTGGTAAAAAATGCAAACCAAATGTTCTCCTTGACAAAAAGTTTTCGGTCAAATAAGCTTTTGGTCATTATCATCTGATAATGAGAAAGTCTATTTTAAGTGGACTTTTACTCTTGGTTCCCTCTACGTTATACACTGATCTAAGCTTTTGAGACTTGACTGTTCTCTCCCATGTATTGGGAACACTGTTTCCCCGTTCTTTATCAGGCAAACTTCTAAGCATCCTTTAAGATTAGATTAGGCCTTGTCTTTATGAACTGAGACAGAACTGAGTGCACCTTCTCCAGGTGCTCCCATAGCACCCACACATGCTTCAATCACCAAATTTACTTGTTTACTGCATTGAAATCATCTCTTCAGGTGTCCATCTCTCCAACTAGATTCAGGCTTCTTGTGAGTTCCTTGAAGGCAAAGATTCAATTCTAGTGGGTACTGATTAAATATTAAACAGAATCTGCTCAACACAGGGGCAGAAATCCGTCCCAAAACTACTGAACGATTATGTAAATCAGTTTGTAGTAGGCAGGTCTCCAAATAACTGGAATTCACGTGAATGATAACAGACAGGCAGGTGTGATATATTTCTGAAATTGAAATTTTTAGTGATTTTCTGAAAAGGGGCCCTAGAGTCATGATCCAATGTTTAAAAGCATGTATTTAAAAAATCTATTTTATATAGATAATTTTGTAACACTGAGTTTGTTAACTTACTAAAATTGTATTGTAAACTTACTTGACAAATAAATTTGGGGTCTACTTCAGTTTTATTTCCACTTTATTGACTTTATCTCCATGCAACTTTCCACCCTAATACCTATTTCCTCTTTTAAAATTTCCTTTCTCTTTATTTTTGTCACTATTTTGATATTATCTCCTTTTAAAATTGTTTTCTTCCTTTTTAACTTACTTTGTATTTAGACATCTTTTCTCTTCTATCAATTCTCTAAAAAAAAAAACCACATTCTATACAGAGTTTATCAAATTCAGTCCCAACCACATTTATAATTATTTGCAAGGCATCTCCACTAGGTTGTACTGCCAACATCTAAAATGCAACACTATCTATCTAACATGCAGCAAGACCTAAACCACACTTTTCACCTGTACATCCACCTCCCTCCCCCAACCCTACTCTAAAGATCCTCCCACCCTAAATTCAATTTTTTGATTGATTATGCTACCTAAGTTTGAACCCTGAAATACTCATTGGCCTTCCCCCCCCACCCCTGCTTCTCTCTCTAACAGCAGTAACACACACACACACACACACACACACACACAACTAAATTTATTGAGCACTTAATATGGTCTAGGCCATGTGTTAATAGCTTTACAGATATGAGTTTATTTTTCATTCACAACCACCCCATACAATAAATATTTATCTTGTCTCCATTTTACATATTAGAAAATTGAGGCTTGCCAAGATCACACAGCAGCATAAATATTCAATATTTTGTGCTTCCAATGTTTATGGGTCAAATCACTGACTATTCAGAGGTGCTGAGAGAGGTTCCCCTACTTTTCTTGCACTCATAAACTCAAGATTGGTGTGAATGGTAACATGGAAAGGGGTGATGTGATTATATCCATGAGATGTTAACTTTTCAATGGGGGGAGGGGAAAAGTCTGGAAAAGCCTCAGCGCTCAGGAAGCTGGCTGGCTACTTTTCCTTGGTCAGAGCCTTGGAGAGAAGCTGAGAAAGCCAGGAGGCCGGGGCCACAGTATTCTTATTGCTTCCCTAGGACCTCTCAGGTCCTGGGAGTTCCAAATCAGGACCAGAAGTGTGCTCTGGTGGCTCTCCCTTTATGTCGGTGGAGATACCAGGAAGGCTGCAGCAGAGCTGCCTTGTCTTCAGCACTGCAGGAAACTGCTGAATGACCGCCTTTCCAACTGCCGCTTCAAGCAACTGCTCTTCGTTCTGCTATCAGAGCTCTATCCTTTTAGGCAAAAGACAGATGCTAGATCTCACTTTCTTTTGTCCTTACATACATGTGCACTCATCGTATGGGGAAAGGGATATGAGTGACAAGTCCATCCTGACAAACTTTTTCTGCGATGTAAACAAAAGGAAGATAGCCTATGACAGTCTCTTCAGAGGCAGTTCTGCAAGGCATACACATCATCGTGACTTAACTCCATCTTTCCAGTCTTACCCTAAAGTCTGCTAATCACCAGACATGCCCAAGTGTTAATCTATCTCTGGACACCATCCAGTTGTATTTCCCATGCCTGAACTATCTTTCCATTGCATATATCCCTAGATAAATTCCATCGATTCTTTGAGGTTTATTTCAAAAATCATCTCCTCTTGTGAACTTTACTTGACTTTTCATTTACAGCAGTTGTGTACCTGTTGTATAACAATATTTTCTGCCTTTCATTGTGGTAATGTGTATCCATGTCTAATCTTGGCTAATTAATCACCTGTTCCCCGAGGCAATTTCATATAATACAAAGATTCTGAGGAAAAACTACCAATTAAATTCTATGAAATCACAGCTTTGAAGTAATGTACAACTATTACCTTGCTATAGTTTGTATCTGATTAAGATAGCACTTTGGATGTTCTATAGGAGAATTTTTCCCATTTTGGGAAAAACTGAGGCAATTTTTTTACTCTTTCAGCCCTGTTTTCTTTTCCATCTACCGTTTTTTTCTTCTGTTTCTCATTGCTCCTCCCCTTCTCTCTTTCTCAACCCTGGAATTCATGGTGTACAATTTAAAGCTTAGAGATTAATTGCAATAGAGTTTTGGAGGCATACACTACAGAACCATAAAGATAAATTTATTAACTATTCCACTGCCCTACCAAGAAAATAAAATACTTTTGCTTCAATCTACACATTCAGCCACCATGAATATAAAGTGTTACCTTATAAAAATAGTGCAAGACAAAATTCATTCCATACTTTCAGAGTTCTTATGGATTCCCTTTGGACATACGTACTCAAATGTACTTTAGATGAATTTAGAGCTAGAGCAGCCTTGTTCAGGTTTGACAGGAAGAATATAAAATTCTATCAAATTTAAGGTTACCGAAGTGTTCTTAGCCAGCTGTTCTTTACAATATACGAGGGTGCATCACAACTGTCAAGTAACTTTGCAATTTGCCTATTATTGGGTGTCATCTCTAAGGAATAATTATCTTTTGAAAAATAATTCTAATAAAAATTCATAGAAATTTTCTAACAGAAAAATTCTAGGCTGGCAAGGGACTCTAGATATTTAACATTGCATTGGTAGCATAAATAAACCACAGTGGTAACACAAGAAGAATGGAAATTCATGTTCAACTACCATATAGATATTTGGAATTTGAGTTTAAAGTTTATATTTTCTTTATGCAGATTAGGTACAAGAACTGGATTCAAAGTTTGTGAAGTAGTTTATAATCCTTTAAAATTTACCATACAACTTCAAAGGGTTATTATTCCACTGTTTTGTGAAAATATTAAACCCAATTCTGATACATTAAAGTCAGCTCTGTGATTGCCTAGTGAGTACAGTTAACTGTTATGATAGTAAGCTGGTAGCTGAATAAAATAATATTAGCTTAAATACAGTATCCTTGTAGAAAAGACAAGGGCTTATATATCAATATGTAGCATATTATAACAATGGCCCATGAGTTTTATGAAGCACCTTTTTTGGCAGACTATTTTATCAGTAGAAAACAGTCTGTGCTCTTGAGCCATCTAAAATCTATCTGGGGGACTTCCCTGGTGGTCCAGTGGTAAAGAATCTGCCTTCCAACGCAAGGGATGTGGGTTCAATCTCTGGTCAGGGAACTAAGATCCCTCATGCCATGGGGCTACTAAGCCCACACGCCATAACTAGTGAGCTCGCACACCTCAACGAGTGTGCCCGTGTGCCGCAAACTACAGAGTACACGTGCCCTGGAGCCCACACGCCACAACTACAGAGAAGCTCTCGCACGGCAACTAGAGAGAAGCCCAAGTGCCGCAACAGAAGATCCCACATGCCTCAAAGAAGATCCCGCATGCCTCAACTAAGACCCGACACAGCCAAGAGAATAAATTTAAAAAATTAAAAAATCTAGCTGGAAAGTTAAAACATAGAGCACACACAAAAGCAAAACAAAAAAACACAAAAATCAACCTGGCTCATGGTGTACATTGAGAGGCAAGCTGATGAGAAGTTTAGGTAAAGTTTTCTGTTTGGAATAAGTTTTGTGCGGAACTTTGATAATTAATTGGAAAGGACAGAGTGAAGAATGGAAATGAGTAAAAAGATCACATGGGCGATCATGTTGAGATTTTTACTAAAGAATAATGTCGACATGTGTGGTTCATGGAGATTCTGCAGCCTGAACTAAGAGCAAACTTATCCCCCGATGTGTACTTTTCTTTTAGGAATTTGTGTTAAACAATGTGAATCAAACCAGAATTTAAGAATTTCAAAGAGAAAACATTTCTGATATTCAGATTTTTCCAGCTTTCATTATAGTACACTCCCACACGAAGGTGTGGTAAAAACAAACAAAAGAGATAAATTACTTAATTAGATGTTCATAAATTTTAGGAAGTATCTTAGTATGAGAAAAATTCCATAAAAGAAGTAATGGTTAGCAAAACACTGCAGAAGAATTCAAGGGAAAAACAAGAAAGGAGGAGAAGGGTAGAGAGAGAGAGAGAGAGAAAAAAGCTAATAAATGAATAAATGATAATTGGGTGGGGAGTGTTTGCTAGCATTCATAAATTAAGTACCTAATGTTATATGATGCATTTTAGTTGTATTCCTGAAAAACTAAATTTACGTAAGACTGATTTGAAAAACTACTTTCTATAACAGAATACTATGTCATGGGCCATTATTTACAAGTAAAAAATTTATCACTATGTTGAATAGAAAATGTCAGAGATTTTTCATATAATGTTAGGAAAGAAGTTAGGTATTTCAAGCAGAAACGAGTTTTGTTAAATTCTAAGAGTTGGTCCAAGAAATAAGCAAACAAAAAGGATTGGGGCTAAAAATATTAAAAAGAAATATTTTCCTTTCCTTTTTTATTATGAGAAGATTTTTAAACAGCTAAAATAATTTGTATGAAAGTAGACAGATACTTCATTTAGTGGAAATCTGGGGATAAAGGCAACATGTATGTAAACTAACCAGATGTTTATGATTAGTTCCTAGTTAACATCACCCAGCTGGCTAAGGATGATTTTTATGGAGGGGGAGCATTGTAGAATGCCACATGTTTATATAAATCATGAGTATGGCAGTTGTGATCCTGGGGCAAAAGAGCTACACATCCCATTTGGGGTAACCTCTTCAAATCACACCATATAACATAAGAATAGCCATTACTCCCCAACACAGGGGAGTGTGTGTATCTGTTTCCAGTTTCCTCCAGCATTCTGATGGGTGTCGTTATGTGTCAGCCTGCATTCTGTTTTCTTATGTTGTAACACATTTTGTGGGGTTTTGTACCAGGTGAAGCCCATTACAATATTCTGCCTTACTATCACTGGGTTGAGAAAAGGTGTAGAACAGTTATTTTAAATAGTTTTTTTCTTTGTCAATAGGTTGCTGACTTACTCTTTAGAACTTGATTTGTATCAAGGTCTATATTTCAACTTTAATTTAAAAACCATTTTAATGTGGTTTAACTAGAGCTTCACTTTTTCATTCTTTTCAAAAGATGAAAATGTATATTTCTATGCCAAATATTAAATTAAGAAAGGAAAGAAAGAAGAAAGGGATGGAGGAAGTGAGGGAGAGAGGAGGGGTAGAGAAGGAAAAAGGAAGACAAAAAAAAGATTACCATTTTTTTACTGAAAAGTAATAAAGATCCATTCTACTTATGCTTTAACTAAAGGTAATCATGTTGAGTTTTCCCTTAATATTGTATAACAAGAATTTTACTAAGTTGTTCAAAACTCCTTAAAGTCACTTTAATGACTGTAAAATAGTTCATCCAATAAAGTAGGTTAAAACTAAAGAAATCTGAATAAATTATACATTTTAGTTTATTGGTACATTAGTTGTGACAAATGTATCATAGTGATGTAAAATATTAACAATAGGAGAAACTGAGTGTAGGTTATACTGGAACTCTGTACTATCTTCACAGCTTTTCTATATAACTAAAACAACTCCAAAAAAACTTTACTAAAAATTACTTAACTATTTTTAAAATTAGGCATTTGATTTTTCCCTAAAGAATCATTATGAGCATGCATGCAATACTTTTAATGTTTTTAATCATTTCCTACTGGACTATTACTTGATGCATACTTGTTATATCAAAGTATGACTATTATAAATATCTCCACAGATTGTTTTAGAGAAAATTGTATGAATTTACATTTAACCAACAATGTATAAGAATTTCTTCCATTCTATATTTTTCCCCAACAATTTATTATAAAACTTTTCAAACATACAACAAAGTTAAAAGAATTTTACAGAGGCGCCTTCAAGATGGCAGAGGAGTAAGACATGGAGATCACCTTCCTCCCCACAAATACATCAAAACTATATCTACATGTGCAACAACTCCTACAGAGCACCTACTGAACGCTGGCAGAAGACCTCAGACTTCCCAAAAGGCAAGAAACTCCCCACGTACCTGGGTAAAGCAAAAGAAAAAAGGAAAAACAGAGACAAAAGAATAGGGATGGGACATATAACAGGGGGTGGGGAAAGCTTTGGAGCCACAGAGGAGAGCACAGCAACAGGGGTGCAGAGGGCAAAACAGAGAGATTCCCACACAGAGGATAGGTGCCAACCAGCACTCACCAGCCTGAGAGGCTTGTGTGCACACCTGCCGGGGCAGGTGGGGGCTGGTAGCTGAGGCTCAGGCTTCGGAGTTCAGATCCCAGGGAGAGGACTGGGGTTGGCTCCGTGAACACAGCCTGAAGGGGGTAGTGCACCACAGCTAGCTGGGAGGGAGTCCGGGGAAAAGTCTGGAACTGCCTAAGAGGCAAAAGACCATTGTTTCGGGGTGTGCGAGAAGAGGTGATTCAGAGCACTACCTAAATGAGCTCCAGAGATGGGTGCGAGCCGCGGCAATCAGCGTGGACACCAGAGGCGGGCATGAAACGCTAAGGCTGCTGCTGCAGCCACCAAGAATCCTGTGTGCAAGCACAGGTCACTCTCCACACCTCCCCTCCCGGGAGCCTGTGCAGTCCGCCACTGCCAGGGTCCCGTGATCCAGGGACAACTTTTCCGGGAGAACACACAGTGTGCCTCAGGCTGTTGCAACATCACGCCGGCCTCTGCTGCCACAGGATTGCCCCACATTCCGTACCCCTCCCTCCCCCTGGCCTGAGTGAGGCAGAGCCCAATGATCAACTACTCCTTTAAGCCCGTCCTGTCTGGGTGGGAACAGGCGCCGTCAGGCGACCTACATGCAGAGGTGGGTGCAAATCCAAAGCTGAACCCCAGGAGCTGTGCGAACAAAGAAGAGAAAGGGAAATCTCTCCCAGCAGCCTCAGGAGCAGTGGATTAAATCTCCACAATCAACTTGATGTACCCAGCATCTGTGGAATACCTGAATAGACAACGAATCATACCAAAATTGAGGTGGTGGACTTTGGGAGCAACTATAGACTTCGGGAATGCTTTCTGCATCTAATTTGTTTCTGGTTTCATTTTTATCTTAGTTTAGTATTTAGAGCATATTATCATTGGTAGATTTCTTTATTGATTTCGTTGCTCTCTTCCTTTTTTTTATATATGTATATATTTTTTCCTTTTTCTCTTTTTGTGAGTGTGTATGTGTATGCTTCTTTGTGTGATTTTTGTCTGTATAGCTTTGCTTTTGCCATTTGTTCTAGGGTTCTGCCTGTCCATTATTTTTATTTTTTAGTATAGTTTCTAGTGCTTGTTATCATTGGTGGATTTCTTTTTTGGTTTCGTTGCTCTCTTCTTTCTTTCTTTTTTTAATTACTTTTTAATTTTTTAATTTTTAATAATTTTTTATTTTAATAACTTTATTTTATTTATTTTTTCTTCCTTCCTCCCTCCCTCCCTCTCTCTCTCTCTCTCTTTCTCTCTTTCTCTCTTTCTTTCTTTCCTTTTTCTCCCTTTTCTTCTGAGCCGTGTGGCTGACAGGGTCTTGGTGCTTTGGCTGGCTGTCAGGCCTGAGCCTCTGTGGTGACAGAGCCAAGTTCAGGACTTTGGTGCACCAGAGACCTCTCGGCCCCACATAATATCAAATGGTGAAAGCTCTCCCAGAGTTCTCCATCTTAACACTAAGACCCAGCTCCACTCAATGACCAGAAAGCTACAGTGCTGGACACCTTATGCCAAACAACTAGCAAGAAAGGAACACAACCCCACCCATTAGCAGAGAGGCTGCCTAAAATCATAATAAGTTCACAGATGCCCCAAAAGATGCCACCAGACGTGGTCCTGCCACCAGAAAGACAAGATCCAGCCTCATCCACCAGAACACAGGCACCAATCCCCTCCAGCAGGAAGCCTACACTACCCATTGAATAGACCTTACCCACTGGGAGCAGACACCAAAAACAACGGAAACTGCAAACCTGCAGCCTGTGAAAAGGAGACCCCAAACACAGTAAGTTAAGCAAAATGAGAAGACAGAGAAACACACAGCAGATGAAGGAGCAAGGTAAAACCCACCAGACCAAACAAATGAAGACGAAATAGGCAGTCTACCTGAAAAAGAAATCAGAGTAATGATAGTAAAGATGATCCAAAATCTTGGAAATAGAATGGAGAAAATACAAGAAACATTTAACAAGGACCTAGAAGAACTAAAGAGCAAACAAACAATATTGAACAACACAATAACTGAAATTAAAAATTCTCTAGAAGGAATCAATAGCAGAATAACTGAGGCAGAACAGATAAGTGACCTGGAAGATAAAATAGTGGAAATAACTACTGCAGAGCAGAATAAAGACAAAAGAATGAAAAGAATTGAGGAAAAGTCTCAAAGACATCTGGGACAACATTAAACGCACCAACATTCGAATTATAGGGGTCCCAGAAGAAGAAGAGAAAAAGTAAAGGACTGAGAAAATATTTGAAATTGAAAACTTCCCTAATATGGGAAAGGAAATAGTCAATCAAGTCCAGGAAGCAAAGAGAGTCCCATACAGGATAAATCCAAGGAGAAACACGCCAAACACATATTAATCAAACTATCAAAAATTAAATACAAAAAAAAAATATTGAAAGCAACAAGGGAAAAGCAACAAATAACATACAAGGGAATCCCCATAAGGTTAAGAGCTGATCTTTCAGCAGAAACTCTGCAAGCCAGCAGGCAGTGGGAGGAAACATTTAAAGTGGTGAAAGGGAAAAACCTACAACCAAGATTACTCTACCCAGCAAGGATCTCATTCAGATTTGATGGAGAAATTAAAACCTTTACAGACAAGCAAAAGCTAAGAGAATTAAGCACCACCAAAAAAGCTTTACAACAAATGCTAAAGAAACTTCTCTAGGCAGGAAACACAAGAGAAGGAAAAGACTTACAATAACAAACGCAAAACAATTAAGAAACTGGTAATAGGAACATACATATCGATAACTACTTTAAATATAAATGGATTAAATACTCCAACCAAAAGACATAGACTAGCTGAACGGATACAAAAACAAGACCCGTATATATGCTGTCTACATGAGACCCACTTCAGACCTAGGGACACATACAGACTGAAAGTGAGGGGTTGGAAAAAGATATTCCATGCAAATGGAAATCAAAAGAAAGCTGGAGTAGCAATACTCATATCAGATAAAATAGACTTTAAAATAAAGTCTATTACAAGAGACAAAAAAGGACACTACATAATGATCAAGGGATCAATCCAAGAAGAAGATATAACAATTGTAAATATTTATGCACCCAACATAGGACCACCTCAATACATAAGGCAAATGCTAACAGCCATAAGGGGAAATCGACAGTAACACAATCATAGTAGGGGACTTTAACACCCCACTTTCACCAATGGACAGATCATCCAAATGAAAATAAAGAAGGAAACACAAGCGTTAAATGATACATTAAACAAGATGGACTTAATTGATATTTATAGGACATTCCATCCAAAAACAACAGACTACACTTTCTTCTCAAGTGCTCATGGAACATTCTCCAGGATGGATCATATCTTGGGTCACAAATCAAGCCTTGGTAAATTTAAGAAAATGAAATCATATCAAGTATCTTTTCTGACCACAACGCTATGAGACTAGATATCAATTACAGGAAGAAATCTGTAAAAAATACAAACACATGGAGGTTAAACAATACACTACTTAATAACCAAGAGAACATGAAGAAATCAAGGAGGAAATCAAAAAATACCTAGAAACAAATGACAATGAAAACACGAGGACCCAAAACCTATGGGATGCAGCAAAAGCACTTCTAAGAGGGAAGTTTATAGCAATACAATCTTACCTTAAGAAACCGGAAACATCTCAAATAAACAACCTAACCTCACACTTAAAGCAATTAAATTAAAGCTAAACCCCCAAATTTAGCAGAAGGAAAGAAATCATAAAGATGAGAGCAGATATAAATGAAAAAGAAATTAAGAAAACAATAGCAAAGATCAATAAAACTAGAAGCTGGTTCTTTGAGAAGATAAACAAAATTGATAAACCATTAGCCAGACTCATCAAGAAAAAAAGAAGACTCAAATCAATAGAATTAGAAATGAAAAAGAAGAAGTAACAACTGACACTGCAGAAATACAAAGAATCATGAGAGATTACTACAAGCAACTATATGCCAATAAAATGGACAACCTGGAAGAAATGGACAAATTCTTAGAAATGTACAACCTTCCAAGACTGAACCAGGAAGAAATAGAAAATATGAACAGACCAATCACAAGCACTGAAAATTAAACTGTGATTAAAAATCTTCCAACAAACAAAAGCCCAGGACCAGATGGTTTCACAGGTGAATTCTATCAAACATATAGAGAAGAGCTGACACCTATCCTTCTCAAACTCTTCCAAAATATAGCAGAGGGAGGAACACTCCCAAACTCATTCTACGAGGCCACCATCACCCTGATACCAAAACCAAACAAAGATGTCACAAAGAAAGAAAACTACAGCCCAATATCACTGATGAACATAGATGCAAAAATCCTCAACAAAATACTAGCAAACACAATCCAACAGCACATTAACAGGATCATAAAACATGATCAAGTGGGGTTTATCCCAGGGATGCAAGGATTCTTCAATATACACAAATCAATCAATGTGATAAACCATATTAACAAATTGAAGGAGAAAAACCATATGATCATCTCAATAGATGCAGAAAAAGCTTTCAACAAAATTCAACACCCATGTATGATAAAAACCCTCCAGAAAGTAGGCATAGAGGGAACTTACCTCCACATAATAAAGGCCATATATGACAAACCCACAGCCAACATCATTCTCAACGATGAAAAACTGAAACCATTTCCTCTAAGATCAGGAACAAGACAAGGTTGCCCACTCTCACCACTATTATTCAACATAGTTTTGGAAGTTTTAGCCACAGCAATCAGAGAAGAAAAGGAAATAAAAGGAATCCAAATCGGAAAAGAAGAAGTAAAACTGTCACTGTTTGCAGATGACATGATACTATACATAGAGAATCCTAAAGATGCTACCAGAAAACTACTAGAGCTAATCAATGAATTTGGTAAAGTAGCAGGATACAAAATTAATGCACAGAAATCTCTTGCATTCCTATACATTAATGATGAAAGATCTGAAAGAGTAATTAAAGAAACACTCCCATTTACTATTGTAACAAAAAGAATAAAATACCTAGGAATAAACCTACCTAAGAAAACAAAAGAACTGTATGCAGAAAACTATAAGACACTGATGAAAGAATTTAAAGATGATACAAACAGATGGAGAGATATACCATGTTCTTGGATTGGAAGAATCAACATTGTGAAAATGACTATAGTACCCAAAGCAATCTACAGATTCAATGCAATCCCTATCAAACTACTAATGGCATTTTTCACAGAACTAGAACAAAAAATTCCACAATTTGTATGGAAACATAAAAGGTCCCAAATAGTCAAATCAATCTTGAGAAAGAAAAACAGAGCTGGAGGAATCAGGCTCCCTGACTTCAGACTATACTACAAATCTACAGTAATCAAGACAGTATGGTACTGGCACAAAACCAGAAATACAGATCAATGGAAAAGGATAGAAAGCTCAGAGATAAACCCACGCACATATGGTCACCTTATCTTTGATAAAGGAGGCAAGAATATACAATGGAGAAAAGACAGCCTCTTCAATAAGTGGTGCTGGGAAAACTGTACAGCTACACGTAAAAGAATGAAATTAGAACACTTCGTAACACCATACACAAAAATAAACTCAAAATGGATTAAAGACCTAAGTATAAGGCCAGACACTATAAAACTCTTAGAGGAAAATACAGGCAGAACACCCAATGACATAAATCACAGCAAGATCCTTTTTGACCCACCTCCTAGAGAAATGGAAATAAAAACAAAAATAAACAAATGGGACCTAATGAAAATTAAAAGATTTTGCACAGCAAAGGAGACCATAAACAAGACGAAAAGACAACCCTCAGAATGGGAGAAAATATTCGGAAACAAAGCAACTGACAAAGGATTAATCTCCAAAATATACAAGCAGCTCATGCAGCTCAATGTCAAAAAAACAAACAACCCAATCCAAAAATGGGCAGAAGACCTAAATAGACATTTCTTCAAAGAAGATATACAGATTGCCAACAAACACATGAAAGGATGCTCAACATCACTAATTATTAGAGAAATGCAAATCAAAACTACAGTGAGGTATCACTTCACACCAGTTAGAATGGCCATCATCAAAAAATCTACAAACAATAAATTCTGGAGAGGGTGTGGAGAAAAGGGAACCCTCTTGCACTGTTGGTGGGAATGTAAATTGATACAGCCACTATGGAGAAGAGTACAGAGGTTCCTTAAAAAACTAAAAATAGAACTACCACACGAGCCAGCAATCCCACTACTGGGCATATACCCTGAGAAAACCATAATTCAAAAAGAGTCATGTACCACAATGTTCATTGCAGCTCTATTTACAATAGCCAGGACATGGAAGCAACCTAAGTGCCCATCGGTAGATGAATGGATAAAGAAGATGTGGCACATATTTACAATGGAATATTACTCAGCCATAAAAAGAAACGAAATTGAGTTATTTGTAGTGAGGTGGATGGAGCTAGAGTCTGTCATACAAAGTGAAGTATGTCAGAAAGAGAAAAACAAACACTGTATGCTAACACATATACATGGAATCAAAAACAAAAAACAAAAAACGGCCTGAAGAACCTAGGGGCAGGACAGGAATAAAGAGTAGACGTAGAGAATGGGCTTGAGGACACAGGGAGGGGGAAAGGTAAGCTGGGATGAAGTGAGAGAGTAGCATGGACATATATACACTACCAAATGTAAAACAGATAGCTAGTAGGAAGCAGCCGCATAGCACAGGGAGATCAGCTCAGTGCTTTCTGTCCACCTAGAGGGGTGGGATAGGGAGATTGGGAGGGAGACACAGGAGGGAGGAGATAAGGGGATATATGTATGTATATAGCTAATTCACTTTGTTATACAGCAGAAACTAACACACCATTGTAAAGCAATTGTACTCCAATAAAGATGTTAAAAAAAAAAAGAATTTTAAAGTGAACACCATATATGCATTACCTAGATTCTACCATGTTACTGCATTTGTTATGACCATCCATTTACCTATCTATTAATTCATCTTGTTTTAATGCATTTCAAATACATTGCAAAACTCTTTTCACTTGCCAATGAATACTTCATTGTGCATATCATTACTCAGACTTTAATATTTGTTTAACGTATTTTCATATAAAGTTTACAATGAAATGCACAAATCTTAACATGAGCTCTTGACAAATATATATACTTGGTAACCAGAACCCCTCTCAAAATATAGAGTATTGTCATCACTCTCAAAACTTTCCTTGGGCCCCTTCCCAGTCAACCCCCTCCCCAGCTTCATCCCCTACTCTGAAGCAGTTACTGTTCTGATTTTTCCACCACAGATTACTTTTGCTTGTTCTGGATCTTAATGTAAATGAGTTCATACAATATGTACTCTTTATGTAAGACTTCTTTCACTCTGCACAAACAATATTTGGAGGTTGATCTACTCTGTTAATAGTTTGTCCCTTTTTATTGATGAGTCAATATTCAATTGCATGAATATACCACTGTGTCTTTATCCATTTCCCACTGATTAGCAACTAGGCTATTTCTAGTTTGTGCAATTATAAACAAAACCACTGTTAATATTCTTTATAATTATTTTGTGAACATAGGGTTTATCTGTCTTGGAGTGAAATCTGGGTCATAAGATAGGTATAAATTTTGTTTTATAACTGACAGCCAGAGCTTTGTCCAATGTGTTTGTATCATTTTACATTCACACTAATAGTGTGTAAGACTTCCAGTTGTTTCACACCCTCACTAATATTTTTATTACCAGATTTTAAATGATATCCATTCTGTTTGGGCATATATAGATATCTCATTGTGGTACTAATTCACATGTTCCTGATGACTAATGGCACTGGACTCATTTTCATATCCTTTGTGACCATTGATAAGTCTATTTTGTGAGTATCTGTTCAAATATTTTGTTCATGTTTAATTGGGTTATTTGACATTTTAATTTTTGAATATTAGGAATTCATTATTTCTTATACCAGTCCTTTGTCAGATATATATCTTGAGAATATTTTCTCTCTATCTAAAGCTATTCATTTTCTTAATGATAACTTTTGATGAGCAAAAAGTTCTTAATTTTGGTGAAGTCTAAGTTACTGATTTTTCTTTTATGTTTATTGCTTTCTGTGCCCTAATAAAACATTGCCTACCACCAGGTAACAAAGATATTCTCTTATACTTTTCCTTAAAAGTTTTACACTTTGAGCTTTTATATTTAAATCTATAATCATTCACAAATTTATTTTGCATATGTTATAAAGTAAGGACTGAGGGAGTTTTTCCTATATAGATATTTTTTCCTCTGTTTATTTTCTTCTTTTGCTATCCTTTTTCTGTCTTCTTAAGGTGAAACCTCAGGCCTTTCAGGCTTTCTTATTTACTAATAAACAAGTCTAGAGCTTTCAATTTTCCTATAAGTACTGCTTTAGCTACACAAATTTTGATTTGTTGAATTTTTTTCATTTTATAGTATTTTCTAATTTACCTTGTGATTTCCTTCTGATCCTTAGATGGTTTGGAAGTCTGTTGTTTAATTTCCAAATATTTAGTGTTTCCTAGATATCTTATTGCTATTGATTTGTAAATTTATTCCATTGTGGTCAGATACTATGCTCTGTATGATTTTATTATAAATGTATTGAGATTTGTTTTATGGCTTAATGCATATTCTAACTTGCTGAATGTACCATATGCAATTGAAAAGAATGTGTATTCTGCATGTAGTCATCTATAAATATAAAGAGATCTTGGTGATTGATAGTATTTTACTGATCTTTTATGTATTTTATGAATAAGTTCCTACTGTTCTCTCAATTGCTAAGAGAGAGGTGTTAAAAAAAAGTCTTCACCTGTGACTATGAAATTGTCTACTTCTCCATTTACTTCTGTCACTTTTTGATTTACATACTTTGAGGCTCTATTATCAGATGCATACACATTTGTAATTGCTGTGTCTTCCTAATGTATTAACAGATTTATCATTATAAGATACTGCTATTTATCTCTGGTAATGCTTTTATTTTGAAATCTATTTTATCTTATATTAATACAGTCTCTTCAGACTTATGTTTACTCTTTATATAACTTTTTCCATCCACTTTATTTAGATCTGTGACTTTATATTTGAAGTTCATCTCTGTAGACAGTCTGTAGTTGGGTCTTGTTTTTTTCACCCACTCTAACAATCTTTGCATTTTTAGTAGCATATTTATTCCATTAACATTTAGTTTAATTATTGACATGATTGAACTTAGGGCTACCATTGTATTTTTTTTTTTTTCTGTTTATTATCTCTGTTTTTTTGTTCCCTTGTTTCTCCTTCCAGGCTTTTTTTTTTTTCTTTATTTTGTGAGTATTTAAATATTTTTTAGACTTTCATTCTAATTTATCTTTTGGCTTTTTAACTACCTATTTATATTACTTTTGTTTGTGTTTTGTTATTGTTGATCTGGGGATTTTAATATGAATCTTTAATTTTTCATGTTCTGTCTAGAATTGATATTGTATTACTTATGTAAAATGTAGAAAAATTGCAATCAGGGAACCCATTTACCTCCCATCCTTTCTGCCATATTTCTCATGTAGAGATTATAAACCCCACAGGCACTGTTGCAATTTTTGCTTTAAATAGTCCTCTGGATTTTAATAAAATTGAGAATAAAAATAGTATTTTATATTTACCTTAATATACATCATATCTAATGCTTTTCATTTCTTCTTTAAGATCCACAATTTTATGTAAACTTCAAAATTTTGATTTTATTATGTTGTATTCATCTGGACATGCAAAAAATTATCTCCAAATATTGATATTTTGTTTCTTTCTCTCTAATATTTCATTTCTTATATCTGTATTATCTTTACTGTGACTAGAAATTCAAGTAAAAATAGTATTATCAGGCATATTTGCTTAGTTTTCTATCCTTATTTTGATTACCTATGCTGCATAAAAAAATCATCCCAAAATGTGTTGGCTTGAAATAACAATTTATAGATGTTCACAGTTCTTGGATTTGACTGGACAATTCTGCTTCACGTTGAGTTTGCTGCGGCTCTGGATGGCTGGACTCTCTAAAATGGCCTCATTCACAAGTCTGACAGATGTTTGAGAGACCAGCTGGAGCTATTGGCTGAGAGTCTTAGTTCTTGATTTTACCATCTTCACATGACTTCTTATTCTTTCTCATAGCACGGTAGCTGGGTTCCAAGAAGGAGCATTTCATGAGGCAGGAAGTGAAAACTGTCAGTCCTCTTAAGTATTAGGCTCAGAAGTTCCAGATCATCACTGGCTGCATCCAAAATCAACCACAAAAGCAGCTGAGTCTTAAAGGAAGGGGAATGAAGCTTTGACCCCATATGAATAGTGACCAGGACATAAGGAATTGGGAAGGAATTTTAGGGAGCCATGATTGGAGACTAAGTACCACACCCTCTTAGTCTTGTTCCACTGAGTATGATGTTGATATAAAATAGTCATTTATTCCTAAAGTGCTTTAAAGAAGTGCTATCATGAATTTTATCATATGTTGTTATAAAATCAATTTTGAGACCACAGTATTAAAACAGCTTTGGATTGCTTAAGGGTGAGTTTTAATAAATGCTCAAGGAGCCATTAATTGACATTTTATACAAATTGTTACAAAAATACAAACAAGACAAATGTTACCCAGCATTTGTAAAATCATAACATTAATTAAGGATACCTTACTTTACAGGGTTGAAATACCCTATCATTAAAAAACAACAAAACAAAAGCCTAAGGCAAAAAATTTGATGAATTTGATTAAAGCAAATTAAGATTTCTTCTCAAAAATGGATGGCAAATAAAATTAACATATAAATAACAGATCAGGGGAGAAGAAATTTGCAATATTTAAAATTAACAAGGAACTCTTATCTAGAATTCACAAATCAGTAAGAATAATAGCCCTATTAGTAAAATGGAAAGGAAATGAATAGTTAATTTCCAGAAAAAATGAAAAGTCTAAAAGACCTGAAAAAGATGTCAGTGGCATTGTAAGCTGGTGCAGCCATTCTGAAGTGCAATTTAGATGGTAGAGCTTAGTCAAATTAAGAATTCATAGATAGATAATCCAAATCCTGCTCCTGGGATAACATCCTAAAGAACTTGTCACACAAGTCCGTAATAGGGACATTTATCAAGGTGTCTTTTATAGCAAGATTGCTCTAGCAGAGAGATAGAAACAAGTTAGATGTTCATCAGTGGAAAGCAAAAATGTGGTGAATCACTGTGTCATGCAGCAATTAGACGCAATGGATGAAATAACATCGAAAGATTTATCGTGGATATCATTTACATGCTGTAAAGTATACGAAACAAAATAATAGCATACTACTAAAAAGATACACTACAAACAGAATGTTGCTGATACAGGAGAAAAGAATAAGGATAAAGGGGAAAAAAAAGTAAAAGGAGAAAAGACTTTCACAATGGAACTATTGCATGCCATATATTTTAGAGTATACAATATTGCTTACTTTCCTTTTTCATTCTATGGATTAAAAACAAACAAACAACTAAGTTATGGCTACAAATTTGCATGCAGTAATTTCCCAAGTAGAAACAAAGGTCAAAATTAGTATACATCTTTAATAGATTAGCATCTGTTTACTACATAAATAATATTAATCATTTAAGTCTTTCTCTTTTGTAATGTTTTAATGTAATCAGCTATGTGATATAATTGATTGTCACTAAGGCAAAAAAGTAGTCAAACAATTCTGTTCCTCAAAGTACACATTTGGTCGAGATAGATACTAAAAAAAAAGTTACTGTGTCAGTACAAGATGTCCAGTAGTGTTATTACAGTGTTTTCATCAGAAAGCATAATGCAGGTAACTAACAAACTAAAGTGAATTCAGCCATAGTTAGATTCAATCATTATCATTATCCTCTTAAATGCAAAATACATTGAGGAAAAAAATTTTATTTCCAAATACGCTCTTCTTTTCTACTGAAGGATGTTGTAATTCTAAAAGGAAGAATTATGTAAATGTTCTCAGATCATTTGGAGAGAATATTCTATGAAAGGGAAAAACAGAATATGTATTAGTATATTATTTCTTACCTAACAGAATCTCTATCAATTCAGATTGTTCTTGACATCACTTATTTGGAGTTTACAGTTATGATACTGTAGAGAAGAGCACCTCCAGTCAAAATATGTAAATTCCAAAGATAATTTGCACAGCTTAGCATTTCTTGTCTTTAAGTAGTATAAGAACACAGCTCTGAAATTAATACTCTGTTGTAATTGCAATTCTGAAATAAATATAGCCTGATTGAGTCATTAACAATGTCTGCTTCATATGTGTGAGAATACTCATTTTCCAAAAAGTTACAATGGAAGACTTATCAAGATATTCTTAGTCTGAGAACTAACTTCCTTGCATTTCTCAGGTCTCGAGGGGAGGGAAAACTACCACAAACACTAATCTAAAAGGGAAAAGAAATGAATTACAACGTATTCAAGTTTATCCTTTCATTTTTAAAAAAAAATTTTAACATCTTTATTGGAGTATAATTGCTTTACAATGGTGTGTTAGTTTCTGCTTTATAACAAAATGAATCAGCTATACATATACGTATGTCCCCGTATCTCCTCCCTCTTCCGTCTCCCTCCCACCCGCCCTTTCCCACCCCTCTAGGTGGTGACAGGGCACCGAGCTGATCTCCCTGTGCTATGCGGCTGCTTCCCACTAGCTATCTATTTTACATTTGGTAGTGCATATATGTCCATGCCACTCCCTCACTTCGTCCCAGCTTACCCTTCCCCCTCCCCGTGTCCTCAAGTCCATTCTCTGTCCTGCCCCTAGGTTCTTCAGAACCATTTTTTTTTTTTTTTTTAGATTCCATATATATGTGTTAGCATACGGTATTTGTGTTTCTCTTTCTGACTTACTTCACTCTGTATGACAGACTCTAGCTCCATCCACCTCACACAAATAACTCAATTTCATTTCTTTTTATGGCTGAACAATATTCCATTGTATATATGTGCCACATCTTCTTTAGCTTCTTTATTCATCTGTCGATGAACACTTAGGTTGCTTCCATGTCCTGGCTATTGTAAATAGAGCTGCAATGAACATTGTGGTACATGACTCTTTTTGAATTATGGTTTTCTCAGGGTATATGCCCAGTAGTGGGATTGCTGGCTCGTGTGGTAGTTCTATTTTTAGTTTTTTAAGGAACCTCCATATTGTTCTCCATAGTGGCTGTATCAATTTACATTCCCACCAACAGTGCAAGAGGGTTCCCTTTTCTCCACACCCTCTCCAGAATTTATTGTTTGTAGAATTTTTGATGATGGCCATTCTGACTGGTGTGAGGTGATACCTCAAAAAGTCATTATCTTCCACTAGATTCCTAATCTTTCATAGTTGCTATAGACTCTCAACGGCACGTGTCAGTTGCTTCATTGTTTTGACTGTTGACAAAATATAGTATATTTATAAAAATACTTTAGCAAGTATTTCCTTCTAATTTTTCAACATGAAATAGGTAAGCATTTTTCCAGGATACAAACAAGAGTCATATTTATTGAGGGGTGGAAAGAAACTATTTATGGGGGCAGGGATTTTAAAATATGTATTATTTTTTCAGTATCAGGTTTTTATACCTGTTCTAGGAGAGTATTCCTTAGAGATTTTGAGTATTAAATGGTGAAATGTCATCCTATTCTTTACCTCATATAAGGAATGACTGGTAAAGGTGACAGCAGTAGATAGTAAAACAAACAGAAAAATAATTAATTTGCATTTCATTTTGGACAAATAACCTTAAACTACTGATGCAAAGAAAGTGCCTGAATTCTCAGTAATGGACTAAGAAAATACGATTGATTTATATAGGGAGCTCCCAAAAGTAGGTCTAGATACTAGTATCTCATGAATATACCCATATGTATGTGATGGTTACAAAGAATCCCTTTGGAAAAATGTGTGTGAGGAGAAGGGGTCGAAACCTTTTAAATACATGTGACAATTTGGAGACTTTGAGCCAGAGAAATGACAAAATGGCTACTCAAGAGTCATTATGAAGTGAATAACATAGCAAGAGTATTCAGAAAGGCATAATATGAGAATAGCAGGAAAAAAAAAACGAGAGAGAACGCCTCGTCATTGGTACTGAAAAGAACTGTTAAAGGCAACAGAAGCCTATTCCTAATTGGAGCAGTTTCACATATTTTCCCACAAAGGAAACCGAAAGTCCCTATATGGAGTAACTAAGATTTGCGAAGTCTCATTATACTCCTCTTTAGTGGTCTGCAGCATTTGAAAGAAGGGAACTTGCAAAATCACAGAGATGTGGTTCTTCCACTAAAAATGAGCTCTTGGAAAATACTCGTAACTCACGAAACTAGTGCCAACGCACTACTTTAAATTAATTTCTGCCAACACTCCCTGCTTGACTTCCTTTTCTACTGCATCAGCACCATTCTCATTCCATTTAATAACCTCAGATTACTCCTTAAAACCTAATTATATAGTGCAATCTGAACCAGACCCACGAATCAACAGAGACCACTTGTCACTTTTTCTGAAGAAAGATCTAAAGGGCTAATTTTACTTTAAGTAACTGACTTTTCCCCCCTGGAGTTTAGAAAGAATTCTCTCTACTGCAAGAGTGGTAAAACTGTAGGCACAGCACTGATTTAACATTGAAACTTTTTTCTATCATACTCTAATTTGCTAAATGTGTGTATATTGTCTATATTGTGATAAATCAAAAGGGATTAAAATAAACTTTGATCCAGTAAAGGAAAAATATTATATTTTGATGCTTTCAGAATTTGAATATAAATAGTCAAAATCTATTCACCTTGCAAGCCATTTCACATATTAATAAAAAATGCTAAGCCCTTGAGTTATAAACCTATTCCCGATTATCATCCAAATAGTGAATGAACATGATTTACTGGAAAAAAGTTCCATCCTTCTATCAAAAAGTGTCAAGGTAACTAGGTAGAAGTTATAGGTAAAATAAAAACTCAGTCCTCACTATGTGTGGTTCCAACATGCATGAATTTTGGTTACCACAGTTTAGCTAAGTAACACTAGTTCTTCCACAACACAGTTCAAATTTCAGTTACCACAGTGTATTAACTTTGAATAACTGTAAAAAGTGTAAGTTTTACTGCTAGCTCTTCAGTTCACAAATCACTGTTTAGTAACGGTTGCCCATCATGGTCAGTTAGCAAGTACATCACTTCTTTTCAAGTCTGCCAGGGCTTGGTCACTGTGTATCTGTTTTCAATTCATACACAGACAGCAAAGTGTGTGTCTGTGCTGCTTCTTTGTCTCTCAGTGACAAACCCACATGCCATTTTACAAAAATGGATAATCAAAAGAAGGAATTGGTTAATAAAGATGAAAGTACAGCAAAGAAAAAAACCGGCGATGCTGGACGTGAAATGTGAATCAAGTAGAAATGGAGGTATAAAAGAAATAGCTGACTGTGGAGATGTTGGCATTGCTGCCATTCAAGAGACTCTAGCTGAGCAGCCAGAAAGACCTAGTAAAGGCTAATGCACTGACATAAATAAGAAAAGTGATTGTGGGGACAATGTCCCGGAGGAAACGCTGCTGGCAAAAAGACTTCACGTTAATGCAACTCTCAGAGAGATTTCATGGCATTGAAAGTGCAAAGGATTAAATGTTGGAAGCTGATCCAAAATTAGAAAGGAATATGTCAGTGCACCAAGGCATAGAAAAGGTGCTCAGTCCAAACAGTAAGTTATATGATGAAAAGGCAAGCAGTGTTCAATGTATTCTTGATCAGTTTTTTTTTTTAACAAAGACATGAAACATTTTAATTCTCATTTATTCTAATGTTTTGAATTACAGGGTACTAAATAAATGTTAGTTTTACTGATTTTCACTTCCCTATACATTTATAAATGACAGTAAGATAATTTTTAATGTTTTCACAAAATTTTTAAAATCTGCACATGGCTGTTTCTTACTTTCCCATAGAAAAAATTAAATTCTGTGGAAAAAATTTTAATGGTAAGAAAATAGCACGTTACACTAAGTCATTTCGTTCAACACATTCTACTTACATTCTCTCAACTTAATCTTTGAGTCAAGTTTTCTCTCAGGTCAAAAGATAATAACTCATCTGAGAATAGTGTCATATATGCTTAACCAGGAGTACATAACTTTTTATTACCTTGCTGTCTGGACGTTCCTAAGGTGTGATGTGCCACACACTTTCATTCACAATAAAAATAAATGTATTCTGATCTTCATCTTGAATGGAAGGCTCAAGCATGTTCCAAAATGAAGGATAAATCTTTGTGAACACAAAATATCTAGCACTATATACTGTATTTCCTTCCAAGTTCTTGACATTACTAATTAAATGACCTATAATTGCTAATTCTTTCTATGTAAGAAATAAAATATTTAACCTAAATTTCAACAATCAAGATTAAGCAGGTTTTAACAGATTGTAAAGTTGCTTTGAGAACTTCTACCTAAGAATAAACACTCAAAACAAAAATAAGCAATCAGACTTCCCATGGGCCACCAGTCTCTGCATCACAGAGACTCCATCATTGCAGAAGATTGTACAAAGTCTGTACTGGGGCCATCAGAGGATGGATATTGGGTTAGGCATTTTTTTCTATTAATCAAAGTGCAATTTTATTCAGGAGAAAACATAACAATGATCACAGTTTCAACTTCTGATTGACTGTAGCAATCATATGTAGTATTTGTATTTCCACTCTTGTAGCCACTGTGTATGTGTATATTTGTATGTGTGTGTGCACTTCCCATTTTAGGGAGGATTCATTGACTTCTTGTTACGGTAGTTAAGGTTTTAAAAGTTTTACCTCATCATCACTTCTATTTTTCTTTGTTTTGCCAACATGCTTATTTCATAATTTTTTGTTTTAATTTGAAGTAGTACAATTGCCTATGGTTGAGCCAAGTAATATGCCATGAATTACAGTTTCTTTCTCCTACAATTATTTTTCTGAGTTTTTTTTTTATTTACTTGGTTTTCTAGAAATACATACCCACTTTTCCCATATACTCCAAAACCCATCATATTCCTTGCAATAATTTCTCCAACACTCAATTATACATCAGATAATTTATCAACTTATGTTATGTATTTTAACCTAGATGTCCTCCCCAACCCAGGCTCTCTTTCTGCTCTAATCTAGATGGCTTCTTCTATATGCCCACTGCTCTGAGGCTTCTGTGAACAATCCTTGGCCACTCTCCTGATTTCAGGATTCCTGAGCCTCATTTTTCTTCATCCTGCCCTTCTTTTCCAGAGTTCCTGTTAATCAGATGTTGGGCCACATGGATTGATCCTCTAAGGTTTCTTTAATAGCTTATTTCCTAAGTTTTATATCTGTGTCATTTTGTTCTACTTTCTAGGACATTTCCTCTACCTTATCTTCTGGACCTTCTATTTATTTCTTCTTAATTTCAATTTTCATATTTTTAATTTCTAAGACTTCTTTTTTAGGCAAAGGAAAGGTGCTTTATTTTCTTACAGCTTCCTGGTTCTTCTTCCTATTAATACAACTCTTGCCTCTTATCCAGTTGATTATTATTACAATTTAATTTTTTTATATTGTCCTTTCTCTAATGTCTCTGTTTATTTCCCCCCTTCCTCTGTTCGTTTTGGTCTCTTTGTTTTGAAGGCTTTCCTTAAATATCTCAAGATTTGGTCTCTTGTCTATAATTAAGTGAAGCTTATTGAAATTCTCTGTAGGGGAGAAAGGGGAGTTGTTGATCCTTGCCCTTCTCTGTCCAATGTTTGGTGGTTAGCTCTACGCTGGGGATCCCCCAATGTCGATCTGTCTAGATATTGTCTCTCAGGACGTCCATTCCTTTAGAGAAGAATGTTCTCATTTTTTGCCTCATGGAATATATGCCTGGATGCTGTCCTGGGAACAATGCAGGGAGAGAGCAGACTGGAGATTCTGATTAGTCGGCATTCAAGCTTTCATCTAATCCCCTGGTGTCAGCTCTGTGCCTCACCCCTGCCTTCAGCTATACCTTCTCCCAAATTCTCAGAGAATAAACCTCTGGCTTGCTGTGTGTGGGTATGTGGGTAGGTCAATATGGGCGGAGAAGGCGAACTGAAGGCCCGGCTGTCTATAGACATTAACCTGATTGCTTATTTCTGGTTCAATGCCTATGTCTAGTCACAGACATCACTTAGGCTGGAACTCCCTTTACTCTCGAGTCAATTGCAATTCTTGAATCATCTCCACATTTTCACAAAGTTTCTTAAAATTTATGTTATATTCTACCATTCCTTTGTTAGTGATGGTTAATAAATTTTTTCCCCTATTTGGTGAGTTTTGGTGGTGTTTTAGGAGGGAGAAAAGATAAATCTGTATCTGCAGTCCATATCCTTCAACACATCTTGTAAGGGAAAAATGAAGGCACAATCCAACAAGAGTAAAATTCTTTCCATCCTCAGGCCCAAGAAGAGTTGAAAAAATTAGGTCTAACAATTACATTTGGGAACATTATATTACAAATCAGTCAATACTAAGTATGGGGCTTCTTATTTATCCCTGATTTGTTTCACAATATTTCTTCTGCAATTTTGACTGTGAACTGAATTGGCCTCACATTTAATGCAGGAAAAGTGGGGATGTTTTAAGTATTAGCTGATGTCAAAAAAGAATAAGACAAAATTATGCTTTATTTTACTAATTATGGGCAAATTAAACTTATTTATTTAAATATGCAGTATTTTGAAAGTTTTTATTTTCTGAAACTACAGGAAATATTAGCATTTGCTATTTAATGTGTTGTATGTAAGAAATAGACTTTTATTTAATACAATATTATATTTATATATAGACAGTTGTTTTTCAAAATTATAATTGAAATATTTTGAACCCAGTCGAATCTTTGTAAGTTTTAAGAGTTTATAAATTTTAATTTTTATAATTAATGAAAGTCAGTTTTCATATGCTTTAATGCTTCTGAATGAAATAAGCAATTTACCATTTATATCAAATAGCAATTTGGTCTGAATCACAGGAATCATACAGTGTGGATCTGCCAGAGACCTAAGGAGGTCCACTGGCATACATAGCAGATTTCTCTTTATTGAAGCAAAATAATATTTTATGCCCATTTTTATAGGTGAGGTAACATACTCGTGATATATTATAGTTTCTTCCATTACTAAGGCAGGAGCCTTATCCTTTCCCCCCTAGACCAGTGCTCTTAAGTGTAGAAGGGAAACACTATTCTCAGTAGGACTAAAGGAAGTATTCCCTACTAAAATAAATACAAGTCGGACAGGATTGTTAGAGTCCCTGAGAAAAGAGAATCTAGACCACTGTTTGTTCACAGTGACTGAATCAGCCTTCAGACAGCCCCTGCCACAGTTAACATGACTCCCAGGTTAATTATGCCTCTTGTATATCTCTTCACACTTCCTCCCAAAAGCCCAGTCGGTAAAAGAACTATCTTCCCTTCCCTTTCTAATGTGTAATTCACATAGCCACAGTCAGTTTGTGATATTTCAATTGCTTGTTTTCAAAGATGTGGGCAAATATCAACTGGTTTGGAATTGAGATACCACAATCATTTCATCTTTGGTTTAAAGCATACTTTAACCTCAGGTGCCATGAGGCAAAAGGTTAATGCCTCAACTTGCTGCCACGTGTAGCCCCCTTGTCATAATATTCATGGTTTTTTGCCCTAGCTTGGGACCTATTTCAATATACTTTACAGCTAGTAGGTAAATATGACATTCAGATTTGATTCTCAAGAGCCCTGAAAACTACTGAGATAGTACTATCTCAAATAATAGAGGTTAAGGATTTTTTCCTTTTTAAGGCTCATCTTTTTAAAATTCTTTTTTTCTCCCCCTCCATAATAAAATCAAAGAACATTGCTTTTGGTATATCTAGGTAGGTAGAAACAAATTATGTATCAATTATGTTTAAACTTTCTTTTTATAAAATTATTTAAATATTTACATCTCATGGACAAAAATATTTTATTATGATAATAAATAACTGTGTGTTTGAAGAGGGTAGGGAAATAACAGAAATAAAATAACCTCAGGAATGGAAATTATACACTCAGCCTTTATGTAATTTTAGTATATGGAGCACAATATGTTTTTACATGTCCATTGAACATAATTACATACTCTTAATCTTAATTGTCTTGTGCATTTGTTCTCATGTATTTTACTTATTGTATTTTTCCCATTGATACGACTATACTTAACATACTAACTCAGAAATATAAGTATTGTTATAACCCATAATATACCCATACTTGGAAAACCAAAATAGGAAGAAAATACTAATTAACATAAGACCAATGGAATTTCTGGTGAAATGACATGATACTAAAGCAAACAGTGTGACTTCATTTGCTAATTGACTAGTTAAATCCATACTATGGGAGAGGTTTACCAAAATGTGTATTTAAACTGGCAGGTGATGTTTCTACCACAATAATGCCATCATCTAATTCTTTCAGGTTGATGGGAAAAGTAGGGGCTACTTTTCCTTCCCAGGGTGTGGCAATCTGTGAAGATTTAAGCTGATTAAAAAACAAAAACATAGTTTTTAAATCTAGGGATTTTGTCTTCAACAAGTATGGAGCTAATGTTTCTCCACAGTGAGACAAGCTTGGAAGTAAGAAAGTAGAAGATTTTTAACACTGCTATTGCCTTCCTGTTTTATACTCTTTCTGTTATTAATTGTTGATTAATTGTTTAAAGTTTACGGTTAAACTTTAAACGTTCAGTTTCTTCTTAGTTTTTCTTTTTTATTCTTTTTAAATCAGTACATGAATAGTAAATGATCCAAGTCTTATACCCGATCACTCAGTTTTTTTCTTTTACTTTCAGTCTTGTGAGGAAATTGAGAGCCCAGAACAATCTCTACACTTATTGTGTTCTCTTGAGCATGATAAAAACTCACCTTTTGTTGTTTTAGAAAGAATGGAGCTAGCTACCTGCGAAAATATTCACTGTGGTATGTAATGCTTTAATTTATGAATTGTTCACTAAATTTTTTGTAAAACTTTTAAAAAATATTGACATATCATCAAGCTATTTGTCAAATGATAACAAAGGGAGAAATAAAAGGGAACATTTCAGAAAGAGAAGGAATAAAAGAAAGAAGCAACTAAAAGAGAGCAAGTTTCTATGCAATAATTACTTAGTTTCAAGTGGTATGAATTTTGATGGCATAAATAGATGAAAGTAAGGGATACAAAAACTTTTAAGTAAACTTTTTCTGTAGTTGAGAGAGAAGTAGTAACATTCAAGATAAAAATATTTATTCATTTAATCATTTATGTATCCCCGCCTTGTTTCACAAATCATTTCAGACAGAAATACTTAGAGCTAGATATGGAAAACTTTATCCAAAACCAGAAGTTTTCTTTTTCCTTATCATTGGTTGGGATCAGTTATGAAACACCAGCCAATATGTTCAATATCAACGGCAGGATATGTTTCACGAATGTCCTAAATCTCGCACCAAACACCATTACTGAACAGGAAATGAGTGTTTTGGTTGAGCAGGTCCAGAGGAAAATAGTATAAATTATACACTTGCACATCAATTAAGAGCAGTTAGAGGCTATTTGTTTAAATGGCTTCCATACCACTAGGTTTTGAATGATGGGGGTAGTCTGGATTTATCAGTGATTCTCAATCACCTGCCCCTTAATTACAAACTGCTCTCCAAACCTAGAGTTATGAGTATTAAAGTGAATGTTCCTGTCATCTGAATCATACTGTGGACTTGTTTGGGTCACCAGGTTAAAAGGAAATTCTTTATATAGACTCCAGGGACTAATGTTGGTGATCACTTTCTGTATTTACTACTGTTGTATTGAATAAGTCAAGACATAGTGCATAGCTTTTCATTGAATGGCTGAAGTTAATTTAAAATAGGCACTCATATAATGGCAGAAGCAAAACTGACCTTATTACTCTTGGCCTTTCCTGAATCACTTTTCTGGATTATTATTATTATGGTTTATAATCACTTGAGCACCACATTTGGCATAAAACAACTCTATCATGCTAACTTTTGAAAGATTTTATTAATCCAAAAGCATAGTACATAAAACAGTTCTTATTCCTCAAGAGTCAGAAGCATAAAATGTGTCACACTACTGAGGAAAATTCTTGCTAGGATTTCCAGGACTTATCATCAGAGCTTTAAGAAGAGAAAATATGTGATAGTGAATTGATACAGGAATGTGAAATGATTTGGGAAACTTGTCTGGATTTGTAGGAAAATCCAGATGTTATATAGAATACAAGCCAAAACATCCCGCCTTCTCCATCCTGTGCCTGTCCCCATTCAAGAGACGTTGAAAACTGTGGCTCTTGCTTCTAAAAAAGATTGAAAACTAGCCTCTGTGCATGTGTGTGTGTATGTGTGGGGGATGTGTGTGTGTGGTATGTGTATTTGAAATTTGGTCATATAGCATCTTTAATTTAATAATATTTCTTTTGATTCCTGTGATTCTGTTTCTTATGCTAATGAAATCAATGTGTGATATAAAGAAACCACTCATCAACAAAATGTTTTAACAGAGTGAATAAGTTTATCCAGCAATCGCATGTCTTTCTCTATCTTGACACTACCACAAATGCTTTAGATTTCTGTTCACAAACACAAAAGGATTAAAATCGCAGTATGTCATACATATATTTTATTAAAATACCAAAATTAAATCTATTCAACAGTTATAAAATTCTATGGATATATTGCGTTATAATCATTGTTTCTAAATCTGTTTCAAATTACCAACGTCTCACAGAAATTGTGCTCTAGAGCACACACCAGAAGCATGCAGCAGGATAGTATAGAAGTGGAGATTTCAGGATGAGAACCAAATAAAACTCTACATGGAAAAGCAGACTTTTTCTCTAACAGAAGGAGGAAGTAACAAGATAACACTGCAATTGCATTCAACATAAGGGTTGTCTCAAGGAAATCCTTTAGGAGATGATTATGCCTTAATTTTGAATTTTAATTCAGAAAATTTAGAACCACTAGCTGCAATGGGATAGCTAATTGACTATAAAGTTTTTCCCACTTCCTTTTTTCATAATGTATTTCAAAAAAAGATAAACACAGATAAGATCTATGTTTTCTAAAACAAAAAAATTTCCAAGTAAAACAACGGTTCAAGTAAAATATACCATTGAGAAGGACAACGTAGCAAAATAGAAGTTCCCAGATATTCTGTAAAGTTTTTTCACACATTTAACAGTATGCCAGATAAAGAATGTGTTTATAAAATATTAAAAAGTAAGAGAAATTCATGAAACCTTAATAAATATTGTACATATTTTTCTTTTCAAGACTGAAAATCTGCTAAATTTCTTCCAATAAATATTTCTCATCTACCTGACATATATACATGTTACTTACATCGAATTCAACAGTATATATTTGAGCATAGGGGAAATTTTCTATTGGCAACTTCTGGTGACCGAAGAGTGAACAACTTTCAGAAAGACAGTCTCTTAGGTATTCCCAATTCCTAATGCAGTGGCTTCCTGAACTTCTTTTATAGAAACATGCTTTTTAAGCAATAAGCATTTTCCCAAATACATAACTTCAGCATCAGAATGGAATAATATACATATCAAGTAAAATGCACTTTTCATAATTTATTATTTCCTTTTTGTGCAGATATATTTGTGGTAAGTACATTTACTTTCTACTAATATCTTATTCAAGATTTTTTTCTGTAGGTCCAGCTCCAAAATTGTTGACTTTTCCTTTAGATGTAAAATACCTTTAGGTATGGTTCGAACTTTATGCCCAAATCAGTTTACTAATATTGAATTAAATACTGGTTTTCTCAGACACATATTTTGTGTATAGAAAGTTATAAATCTTCTAATGTATAATGGATATGGTTGCAATGTAGATTTACAATTTTAGTATTCAAAAACAGGTATGCACGTATTTTATGTTAATTTGGATCTATATTCAAAGAAAAATAAACTTTAAAATTTCAAATCCATATCAAAGTATAAATGTTTTTATTTGAAAATAAACTCTTATAGAAAATACTCAATGCTGTTAGATTTAAAACTAAAATATAAACTTTTATAAGAGAATATTCACTTTAAATTAGCTACCGTACTGAACTATAAAGTTACATCAGGAAAAATATGAGGAAGAACATTTCTAATCCTTTGGGTTATAGCTAAATGTTTCAAAATGCTTCAGTCCTCAGTTAGAACATTATATCAAGTGAGAACACATTTTTTATTTAAATTTAATTCTTAAAATTAAATAATTTGGGAATCTTTGGGAAGAGATATTTAATACTTTACAAGCATACTTTTAAAATAAAATAGAATAAAAGATGTACTCCCTTAAAATTTGTTACTACTGCAATAATTCTGTCCAACTGGGGGGCTGGTTTTCTTATTCTGATTGTACATCGACTACACTTGTCTTTAAAATGTTAGATCCAATTTCCAAATCATAACTCTAATTTTTTCCCCTTTTATTATTGATCTTGGCACCCATCAGCTTCACTATACCACTCCTAACACCCATTCCTTCTTCTACCCTCATATATAGTCATAGATTTTTTTTTTCCTATGATGAAGATAAAAATAATAGGAGTCAATTTAATGTCCTATAGCATTAAGATTTTAAAATATT
Organism: Balaenoptera musculus; assembly: GCF_009873245.2. NCBI lineage: Eukaryota > Metazoa > Chordata > Mammalia > Artiodactyla > Balaenopteridae > Balaenoptera > Balaenoptera musculus. The sequence continues at coordinate 111,865,160 of NC_045789.1, forward strand.
TATCCTGGTAAGTAGCACTGTATATCCCCTCTTAAATTAGAAAAATTGGATCCAGCATAGAGTGCGGTATTAAAAGGGAAAGAGAGAGAAAGAGAGTGTGACATATTAATACGATAACAAGTAATTATTAACTGTGCTCTTTGGCATCCTAATTTATCTGGAGTCTTGTAAGTTTGTCTCTGTGATTGCCAAGGAGAATTCAGGTGAAAGCAAAGACAGCTTGAGCCCACAATCCATTTCAAGGATTAGAGCACTTATTAGTACATTAATAAAGGAGAGAAGTATTAGGCATGTATGAACACATAAAAATTGATTAACGTATCTCCATTCACTTCTATAAGAAAAAGAAGTAGAAGAATAAAAGAACTTTACAAAGATTGTGCTAAGAAACCTCTGGATTCAATGTTGAACTATAAATATTTTGTTTTTGTCTCTGTTTTGAGTGAATGGAACTAAACCAAAAAGTAAAAGGCTACATTTGAAAATTTCCTTTTATAATAATGTACACAAAACTTGCCAGTAGAAAAATAGGTTTCACAAGACCTTAAGACTAAAGAGAAACTACTGAATCCTTTTTAATTCCAGAATGTCAAAATTTCTCCAAAGTAATCAACATAAAAATAAGGCAAAATTAAGAAAGCCTATTTCTTTACAGTATAGTTAATTAATGTCATTAATTGCTACCTGTTCTATCTCTATTAATGATGTTCTCTGTTGAAAAAAATAAGAGGAAAAAAACACCCTTTTCATTTTTAGGAATTTAACATTTATTTGGGTAAGCAACTCTCACGCCTGTGAAAAGACCTAAGATTCAATTAAAAGAAAAATGTAAATATGTAGAAATTAGCCTCGTCCTACTTGTTAAGGAACAGATATTAAATGATCTAAGATTCTTATACTATCTATGAGTCTCACTTTTCACAGTAGATGTGTTTTTAAAATACTTGTATAATTTTAATTTATCTAAATTGAACAGTATTTTCAAAGCAGGAAATGCAACTTAGCATCCCAAAACACTCAAATTAGTCTCTCTAAAATGTGAAAATTCCTTTACAAAGGAAATAATTATCCATGAATTCTATGATTTTTAAATTTGGATTTTCATCAGTTTCTTAATATACATATAATTAAAAGTAAATAGGTTATATATTTAATTTGCCTATGCTTGAAAAATAAAACTATTTTATTACTGTAAGTTTAAAATATGATCATATTTATTCATTTGATATATTCTATTAAAAATATGTAACAAATTGTTGCTGAAGGAAACCATCAATTTAATAACATGATTTTGACTTTTCACACTCTAAAGGCTTTATAATGCTTTCTTTAATTTGTATCTTTAGTTTTATTGTCAAAAAACACAGGTGAATCAGCTTCTATTTGTAAATATAATTGTCGCTGCTGCATGCTCATAAATAATAAATAATAATATTTATTGTGATATCTAATTATTGTGTATTGTGGATTATTAGTTATATAATATAGTACTTACCAATTATCCTAGTACCTACTCTGGGTTATTGGCCATAAAATTGATTACAGTTCCAATTTACCAAGGATTAAATGTTTTTGTCCTAAAGAGGATAAGTGAAAACATGAAGCCTAATTAAGTCCCTATAGACTAATTCTGAGATATGTATTTTGTCAGCAAGTTTTAACCATATAAGAGATAAAATACAGTACCTCGTTTTCCTATCTAGATAGTACCAGTTCTCCTATATACTTTCAGACTGGTTTTCAGAGTTGATTTGTTAATTACACCAATAGTTCTCCAGACTCTACCACTAACATGTATTGGCAGAGATCACTGAAACCCATACAGGTTTCCCATGAGGGAAGGAGGTGACTCAGCTCTATAAATACAGAGTTTGGGACGTGGAAGTTCATCTAACATAGCAATTCTCAAAATGTAATGTGCATACTAATTATCTGGAGAACTGGCAAAAGTGTGGATTCTGATTCAGTAGGTCTGAGGTGGGGCTTGAGATTCTGCACTTTCAACAAGTTCTCAGGTAACACAGATGCTAATGGTCCATTGACCGCATTTTGTGTATAATCCTGTTATTTTACAAATGAGAAAAACTGAGAAAACTGAGTCCTGGATAGGCTATTTCAGAAGTGGGCTTGGTACTTAGATAAACATTAGTGCAACATAACAAAAAAAATTATACCCTGTAGTGATCCTACTGGAAGATCTTGAATTGTAATCATGTGTTGAACACATTTTCATCAGCCACAACATCTACCAGAAGGTTTTATCTGTAGTGGAGTTTATGGAATAAATATCTGTGAAGGAATTAAACATCAGAAACTTTGCCTTTGATTTCATGTCACTAAGTATCTACAATCCATCCCTGCCCAAGTAGCTTCTTTTCCAGTTCTTCATACCATTAAAGGCACCTTATCCACACAGCTGCATATGACAGAAACTTGGAAGTCATCCATTACATGGCCCTGTCCCCAGACATCTAATATATGAAAGTTGCAGGATACAAGATTAATACACAGAAATCTGATGCTTTCCTATACTCTAATAATGAATTATCAGAAATAGAAGGTAAAAAACAAAAATCCCGATTAAAATCACATCCGAAAGAATAAAATACCTAGGAATAAACTTAAACAGGAAGGTGAAGAACCTATACTTTGAAAACTTTAAAACACTGATGAAGAAAGTTAAAGATGATACAAAAAAATGGAAAGATATCCTGTTTTATTGCTTTGGAAAAATTAATATTGTTAAAATGTTCATACTACCCAAAGCAATCTAGATTTACTGCAATCCCTATCAAAATATCCATGACACTTTTCACAGAACTAGAATGAATAATCCTAAAATTTATATGGAACCAGAAAACACCCCAAACTGTCAAAGCAAGCTTAAGAAAAAAAGAATAAAGCTGGAGGTATCACACTCTCTGACTTCAGACTATACTACAAAGCCACAGTAATCAAAACAGCATGGTACTGGCACAGGAACAGACACATAGATCAATGGAACAGAATAGAGAGCCCAGAAATAAACCCATGCACCTACAGTAAATTAATATATGACAAAGGAGGCAAGAATATACAATGGAGAAAAGACAGTTTCATCAATATGTGGTTCTGGGAAAACTGGACAGCTACATGTAAAATAATGAGATTAGAACATTTCCTCACACCATATACAAAAATAAACTCAAAATGGATTAAAGACCTAACTGTAAGACCTGAAATCATAAAACTCCTAGAAAACAAGACAGGCAGAACACTCTTTGACATAAATCATAGCGATTTTTTTTTTTTCTGGATCAGTCTCCTAAGTCAAAAGAAACAAAAGCAAAAATAAACAAATTGGACCTATTTAAACTTAAAAGTTTTGGCACAGCAAAGGAAACCATCAATAAAACAAAAAGACAGCCTAAGGAATGGGAGAAATGTTTTCAAATAATATGACCAACAAGGGGTTAATACCCAAAATATACAAACAGCTCATACAACTCAATATCCAAAAAAAACCAACACCAATCAAAAACTGGGCAGAAGACCTGTATAGGAATTTTTCCAAAGAAGACACAGATGGCTAACAGGCCCATGAAAAGATGCTCAACGTTATTAGGGAAAAGCAAATCAAACGCAGATCAATTCAATGAGATATTACCTCACACCTGTCAGAATGGCTATCATCAAAAAGTCTACAAATAACAAATGTTGGGGATGATGTGGAGAAAGGAGAACCCTTGCACACTGTTGGTGAGGATGTAAATTGGTGCAGCCACTGTGGAAAACAGTATAGAGGTTCCTCAAAAAGCTGAAAATAGAACTACTGTATGACCCAGCAATTCCACTCCTGGGTTATATCCAGAAAAAAATGGAAACACTAATTCAGAAAGATACATGCACCCCAATGTTCATAGCAGCACTATTTACAACAGCCAAGATATGGAAGCCATCCAAGTTTTCATCAGCAGATGAATGTATAGAGAAGATGTGATTATCTATCTATCTATCTATCTATCTATCTATCTAAAAGAGAATATTACTCAGCCATAAAGAAGAATGAAATTCTGCCATTTGCAGCAATGTGGATGGACCTAGAAAATGTTATGCTGAGTGAAATAAGTCAGACAGAGAAAAACAAATACTATATGATATCACTCGTATGTGCAGTCCAAAAGATAGTACAAGTGAATGTATACAGCAAAACAGAAACAGGTTCACAGATATAGAAAACAAACTAGTGGTTACCAGTGGGGAAAGAGAATGGGGGAGGGGCATGTTAGGAGTATGGGATTAAGAGATACAAACTACCATGTACAAAATAGATAAGCAGCAAGGATTACTGTACAGCACAGAGAACTACAGCCATTATCTTGTAATAACTTTTAATGGAATATAAAGTGTAAAAATACTAAATCACTATGCTGTACACCTGAAATGAATATAATATTGTAAACCAACTATACTTCAAGAAAGGAAGGAAGGAAGGAAGGGAGGGATGGAGGGAGAAAGGAAGAAAGAAAAAGAAAAAATAACCCTCATGAAGGGCAGTGCCATAGCTATCATCAGTAAACACTTGATGAACTACTTGTGACATCCAGTGATAAGAGGAGTGGTGTACACACAGCACAGGCCTCGGGGAACAATGACACACATCTTCATCTGACTTGTCAGCTACTTGGCAGTTTGAGCCACGCCTTTCTTCTCAGAATCTGCTCCTCCCTTGGCCGCCTTGCCTCTGCGGTTCTTATATTTATGAAGCTACTCCTTCTTATAACTCTTTTACGCCAATTAATAAAGGTACAAAAGGACTTCTCCTTTTAGAAATCGTGAATAGTGTATGGTATGCATTATATTCACAACTAGGTATTAGGAAACTAGCTTATTTAACTCAATTAACTTCTACTTAGCAGGAAAAGTATTTGGCCCATTTTTAATATGTGGATTGATTATCTAAAATCATTGCTTAATAATACCTAACTTGTTTCCTTAAATGACATATTGCTTTTTGTATGTATGTGAAAAGTGGGTATTCACATATACTATGTCCTTGTCTAAAGATTTTGTATCTATACAAATCTGACTGTGCCACTGCTAGGACTGTGGGTCAGTGTTAAAGAGGAAAAAGAAAAGACTAAATGCAAACCTGGGAGAGGCAAGATGTGTAGCTTCTGCATAGAATTAAAAGTTAAGTTGTTTGAGGAAAAAAAATATCATGTCTCAGTTTCATTTCTGTCAATCCTTCAGATGACCTTGACCATTTAAAAAGAAATGAGCCCTTGTCTGAACATGTGTCTGAAATGACTCCAAGATATTGAGATTATGGAACCTCAGTTAAAAATGACCTCTGTCTCAAGATGAGCTATAATTATTCTGTTCCTCTTCTTACAGTATGTCTCATGAAACTAACTGATGGCATTTTTACTAAGTCTTGTGTCCACGTTTACTAGTTGTGTTATTCTACTTCCTAGGTCTATGTTAACAGGAGAAAACAGCAACTTCCTTGCCTACTTTGTGGACATTTTTGTGTCTCTTAGACCAACTGTCTTTCAAAAATGTCACAACATGACTGGAATTTCAGAGCTTAGCTGGCTACAAAATCTGAAACCAGAGCACCAGGATTCAAATTTTGAATTTAGTTCTCACAGAACTTGTGCAAGTTCATTCATCTTTCTCAGTATCCACATAGAATTACTGTAATAATTTAAAAGTTGAGTACAATTAAAGCATTTGCATCAGTTGAGAATATGGTGTGCTAAATAAAAGTTATTATTATTACTTTTTAAAAATGTGTGTCTACTGTATCTCTTACAACTTTTAAAAACTATAGTAAAATATACCATGGTGCGGTCCTCACACTAAAATGCTAGCAGTTCACATGTGTGAAGACTGAAATTAAGTGTGTATTGTCCCCAAGAGTGAACAAGTCACCTTAAAAATTTCCCAAGAAAAATCTGACAAATGTCTGCAAGCAATATTTAAGAAAAATAAACATTTTCTTTCTTCTTTTCTAGACATCCAGGATCAAAGACATAGATCCAAAGTGAGGTGGCATTACTCTTCAGCTCACAATCTGAGTCCAAAACCTGCTCTCCCTCTTCTGAGTAGGGGTAAAGCGAAGCACACAAAACAGAAGTGAAATTGAGAGGAATCTAAGAACACAGAAATGAGGGAAACTAATGGCATGGTAGACATTAACAATTTAGTATTTACTCTAAAAGTCAACTATTTCCAATATATCCATAAGCTCTAAATCAGGTTTTATCTGTTACATCTTTACTCAAGTTTGAAATTACTTAGGTTAAAAAGGCAGCTGCATTTAAGATATCAAGAATGACAAGTAAATAAATCCTCACAGAAAAGTATTAGGATCATCAATTCTTTTTATTATTCTTAAAATGGGAAACCTAATTAATTGCTGCTTTGGTTTCTACTTGTGTTTATTCTGCAAAATCAACCCTTCTTAGCTAATATTGCAAATGAGCCCACCAAGATTTCCTGAATTAAATAACCAATACACCAGCATTGGCACTTATATTTCAGGAACACCTCTCTTTAAAAATTTCTTTTAATTACTAGCTACTTTCACTAACTATTCACCTTTGGTAACAGAAGATAGATGATACCATCGGGTCGAATTACGAGTAAATGTTGGCTAATTTTTCCTTTATTATAAGGTAAGATACAAATCCTTTTGATCCATGCTTCAGGAATCCAAAAGATTTCTGTCACTTAAGAAAATATTCAAACAACTTCTAAACAAATACAATTATCTTTACTAATATAGGACATTTGAATCACAAGCTAAAACTGTTGTTCTTAGTACTTGAAAGATAAATATTAAATTATATAATTCCATAATATACATTTTGTTATATTTCATATAGATAAGCAAGGTATAATGATAATAACAGCAAATAAATTGTTGAGCACTCGTAAATATTAGGCAGTGTTTTCTATAATGCTCACATCAACACTGTGAGGGAATACTATTATTATCCCCACTATACAGCAAGAAGTAATCAGTCCAACATCCTCAGCCAGAGAGTGAAGGAACAAGATTAAACCCAGATTGTAACTCTTAAGCATTAGAAGTTAATTTATGCTGTACACAAGGAGCAATGATTGCACCTGAGACGGTACATTCTATTCCACAGCCTCATGATTGGTTGTTTACGAACTCTGCTGGAGTCAGAGGTGAAAGAGAAGCCCTGAGGTAGAGTGTGGTCCTAGGTGAGCCTTTACAAGTGATTATTATCTCCTGTGGCTCCACAGTTTTCTCTTTCACTTCCTTTATTCTTCTATGAACAATCTCCTCTCTTAATACTACCCTGTAACTTATGCAATAAAGGGAACCTGTTGCTGACTCCCTCTTGCAAAGGGTCCATTCCACATTTCTTTCTTCCCCAACCTCCACCCCTGCCCTGGGGATGTACTGGATTTCAAAGTTTAGGTACACTCTGCTCCAGAGTTTAGAAGTTTCCTTTCTTTTACTTGTTGCTTTTTCCCCCCTCAGATTAATTTTTCCTTGCTGCTTCTTTAACTCAATCAAAATTACTGGTGTTAAGCCTTTTAACACCAAAATTAGAGAGGTTGGGAGAATGTGACAAGGACTGCATTTTTCCTACGTACTGAGCTAAAGAGGGATCTTGCGACTCACAGGTGGTCTGGTAAAGTTTACCTTGAAATTGCACAGGAACTGGTATCAAAGCTTGGTCAGAAACTAAGAGAGATTTTGTCTGATCTGCTCTGTGTACACATTCCCTGAGGGTCATTTGGAAGTGGCTGAAGCTGCTGAAGAATGTGGGTCAAGGATTGATGGACAGTCTTGGGATCTTGACTATCAGCCTCTCTTTTTCACCATGTAGTCACCATAACTGGTAATCATGCGATATGAACTATTTTCTTGGAATAGCTTAATGTGTGATCTCATTTTTATATTTTCTGTAGACTGAATTAGCAGAATACCACGACCTGTTTCATTGCTCAAAAGCTTCACGACTCAAATATGAACTCTACTCTCAATTACTGTATGCCTCTTTAAATTTTATATAACCTGTATGCCATATTTATTTTCAGTTTTTTCTGCTCTAGAAAGTGAGGTCCACAAAGACAGCTTTTATGTCCAATCACACTCTGAGAGGGAGCAATTGGGTGTTTGAAAAATTTATAAAGAATTATTTTTTATTAAGGAATTTATAATCTAATAATAAAGCAAAGATATATACATTATTAAAAATACTAGGGGCTTCCCTGGTGGCGCAGTGGTTGAGAATCTGCCTGCCAATGCAGGGAACACGGGTTTGAGCCCTGGTCTGGGAAGATCCCACATGCCACGGAGCAACTGGGCCCGTGAGCCACAAATACTGAGCCTGCGCGTCTGGAGCCTGTGCTCTGCAACAAGAGAGGCTGCGATAGTGAGAGGCCCGCGCACCGCGATGAAGAGTGGCCCCCGCTTGCCACAACTAGAGAAAGCCCTCGCACAGAAAAAAAAAAAACAAAAAACTAAATAGCACAAGTATTAGATATCAATACCAAAAAATTATTTATATTGTACACAATGGGCAGTTAGATGTATGCTAAAAACTTAGAGCAATAGTCCACCATGGAAGACATCGCTGTGAAGACCTTATAGATGAGACTTGGTCTTGGCTTGGAGTAAACAGGAGGATTTAATGACACTCAGAGATAAAAGGCATGATGATTAGAAACACAGGCATAATCATTAGTTGTTAACACTAGGATAATTCAACTCAATTGTTCATAATTTGGTATATTTTATAAACATTTAGGCTCTACCATGCCTCAGAACCTCTGCAGTCATTCCCTCTGGCAGCACTTCTCTTACTCTAGATTTTCCCAGCAATGTTCCTTCTCAGTCTTCATGTCTCGGCTTATCATTTTCTTCCCTCCAGATGTCACTATCTATCACATTAATTTTTTTGTAGTGTATATGGATGTCTAAAATGTGCATTTGTTTTCTTTTTATTTGTCTTTCTCTCCTACTGGGGGCTTCTATTTACCTCTGTTTCTCCAATGACTTGACCAAGTAGTAAATATTTAGTAAGTGTGAGATGAATGAATGAGTCACAGTGACTGTTAAATCACATCCCATCATTGGGAAAGAAAAAACGTCCAAAGGTGAGGGGAGGTAGAGAGTATGTAGCACTTGCAGAACTACCACAGTATTTGGCTCACAGTAGATATTCCTGGACTCTCAATCCCACTGATACTCAGTAAATGTTCGTTGAACTCAGATGAATTAAAGAAGTCTCAGATGATCTTGGACAGAACGGAAAGCTCTAATAGAGGAGTAATGTAGAAAAATGAAAGTCAGAATCAGATTCAAAGGGGCCTTAAATGTTAAGCTAGGGAGTTTGTGATATAGCAAAAGGTTTTGGATCAGTAGGGTGCTCTGGTAAAAGTAGTTTTTGGAATGAAAAAAATTGAGGAATTTGAGTCACATGGTATGGTTTACCATACTAAGACAGGAAGATCATTTAGGGGGCTTATAACAATAAACCAATTATATCATGATAGATTCCCTCTAGAATGATCCAAAGGAATCAATCCATACAGAATAACTGAAAGGACTTCATACTTAGTTCGCCAAGGGAAATAGAAGACTAAGTCAGAAATGGCATAGGAATTGAGCTTGGATGATAGAGGAACTGAACTAGTAGAAATTCAGGAAATAAAATGAATAAGGTTTCAAGAGACAATAATGACATACAGGTACAAATGTATAGGCAGGTAGAGATAAATAACTGGAAATATGGTTTGAGATTAGAACAAGAGATATAGACTAGGATTTTCCAAAGTATGTTCCATATGATGTTATGAGGTATTGAGGAAGATATAAAAAGAAAAAATTGTCATGACAAAATAAGTATAAATTTGAGAAGCATGAGTAAAAAATTTCCTTACTTCAGAATATCTGTCTTTAATATCCTATGTGCACTACAAATCTCAATACAGTGGATTCATATCTATAAAGTTCCTCAAACTTATGTGACCACCATTTGTTTATTACAAAATATCTGCCAGGACTCCTATTCCACAGAAAAATAAAAGTGGGGAACATATAGATTATTGTTTAATTTGCAAGGGCTGCCATAACAAAATACTACAGGCAGGGTGGCTTAAACAACAGAAATGTATTTTCTCACTGTTCTGGAGGCTGAAAGTCCAACATCAAGGTGTTGGCAAGTTTGGTGTCTTCTGAGGCCTCTCTCCTTGGCTTGCAGATAGATGGCTGCCTTCTCACTGTGTTCTCACTCTGTCATTCCTCTGTGCATGTATAACCCCTGGGTCACCTTGTAGGTCCAAATTTCCTGTTTGTTTTTTTTAATGTACCCCAGTCAGATTGGATTAGGGCTATCCTAATGGCCTCATGTTAACTTACTTCATCACCTCCAAATTCAGTGACATTCTGAGGTACTGGTGGGTAGGGCTTCAACAAATGAATTTGGGGGGTGACAAAACACCCCAATACATTCATCAATACAATGAGTATGGGTTGAAGTCTCCAAAGAAGAAAGATTAAAGTCAGAAGAAACTGGCTCCAAAGACTGACATGGGAAAGATCCATAACTAAAATAAAGCAAGAAGAAAAGTGATGGGAAGAAAGAAAGAAAAGAGGTGAGAAAGGTAGAAGGACTGCTAGGATGTTAAAGCATCAGAGTGATTAGAAGTTTCCTAAGCAATGCCAATGTGTTTAAAAGGTGTAAAGAGTAAAGAGAATTCAGAAGAGGTAACTCAATTTGACAGTTCCGGAGTGTTGATGGCCTTTGGGATACAGATGAAGTAGATCTGAGATACAAGAGAGTAGGAAACAATATGTATTTAATTTAAAGAAACTAAATACCATGTTTGAAAAATTTGGCATTAAAAGGAAGGAAATACCTTGTAGGATAGAGTTATCACGTTTAGATTGAACCATATGAAATTGCCACTTTGTAGGTCAAGAGAGAGTCAATTATCAGCAATTTCATAGGATTCAACCAAAAAAAACCATCTGTTATTTTTAAAGGAAGGAAGATCTGGCATAAATAAGACAGGAATAAGAAATATTGTGAAAGGAGATACTGAAGAAGGAGTATATAATTGAAAAGTTTGAGGAGGAATTGGGAAGATAGTGGCAAAAAAAAAAATACTGATGACGTATCTTTTAGAAAGAAAATAAGTGGGAAGTTTGAAAAAGGATAATGGAGAATCCATAGGCAGATAGGCCCAATTTTTGAGCTGCCAACGGAAAATTTAAGATGAAAGTCTATATATTTCGTAAGTGTTCAGCAAATTTCTGCAAATGTTTCTTTAGATGGACTCATTATTTTCCTGATATTGTATTATTCGGGAGCTGATATTTAATCTCATGATATCTTATCTAATAGAACATGACCTATATTTTAAGGAGATTAAAAGATTTCAACTCTATCACTTTTTCTTGTAAAGACAATGATGATATTGTAATATTAGAAATACAGGCATTTTTCAACATCCCACATAATGCAGAGCCTATGTGATTAGCCGATTAACTTTTATCTATCTGCTTACGCATCTCAGAAGGGTTCTACAAGTTCATATAGTAATTGAGATCTCAACTAGTATAGAGAAAAAAAATCTGAAAAAATGCTGTTCCAGTTGATATAAAGGGAAGATAAGACAAAAAATTTGGTTACTGTCTAAACTTTTTCCTATCAGTTACTAAATATGTGTGAAATCCAACTGAAATAGCAAACCTAGTTATATAAATTTGAAGTGAAAAGCCATAGGTTTTTACCACCCCTCACCAATGCGGGGAAGGGAACTCTGATATTTGTAACATCTTTTCACTACTGTTTTTTCCAAACTGGATTATAAATACGAAATATGGCCCACAGGAATTAAAAAAAAAAAAGCAAGCATGTCCTTAAGCATACATTTAATTGGATGGTTTTGGAAGGAAAATAATATTTTAAGTTAAACAAAAATACATTATGCAGTATAATACAAAATGTATATAAATTTAATGATAAAAACTTTAAAATATTTATATGCAGTCAACTCTGTCTGGCTATGCCTGCAGAACCCATCTCTCTAAGGAGTAAGATAGGTTTCCATATATTTGTTCTATTCTGTCATCATTGGACTTTCTTTTCTGGAATAATTTGAGAACTTACAAGTGAAAAAGGCTTATTGTTTATCAAGACATTCAACTTACTGTCAAGGAGTGATACTGGCACTAAGTGGAAAGCTGTTCATCATGTACAAGAAAAGTATGTCATTTAAAAAGTTGTTCATAAGAACAGATTACTAACTTTGGTTACCTGACACAAAACGTCTGTAGCCAGACGTGTATGGACATGGATTTTATAAAATGAACCTTTAGTGTTTGTGAATGAGCTACTCAACAAGATATACAGTCAATCAAACCCACTTATCTAGAAAAAAAATTTTTATAGAACTTGAAATTAAAACTTAAAATCAATTAAAGCTGGAGAACCAGCTATAGGTGAAATGGCAGGTGAACTAACCATCTGAATACCCAGTCCAAAGTTTGGGTAGTAGAGTCATAATTTAAAAATAAATCAATGAAAAAGAACAAAATCTGTGTGTTTTTACATTTCTTCCCTTAATAAATGTTTTGTTCTTTTATATTTCCATGGTGCCTTTCTTCCAAGACACTTAGAGAATACCCTAAATAGAAATTATTTCAATATTCTTCAAAAAAAAAATTCAAGTAGAAGGGTACCAAGAACTACCTCTATTTAATAGATGAGAAAATTATGTTCAAGTGATTTGAAATTAGCATTAGACTCCTCTTTCCCAATTAAATTAAAGAAATATTCCTTAGATTTTATACCAAGTTTTCAACATGTTGGTTATCATAAATTAGATTTTGCACATATATCCTATATAATAAATTACATGTAGAAATCATAGAAATTAAACTATCTTTTTCTCTGTATTTGACTGATGAGTACATTTTGGTTAGAGTATATATTAGAGATTTCTGATTTAATGACAAATAGAAAATATGTGTTCAGCAGAGATGAGTTGGATGCTCATCAAACTTACTTCCTTTTCTTTGCGGGATACAGCCAGACTACACTTCCGCTATTCACTTGAATTTAGTCATAGCCACATGGACAAATGTGATACGTAACTCCTCGGTCTGGAGTTACCGCCACCCTATCCTGTATGGTCTCTCTTTCTCTAATGTGAAGAGGATCCAGGAGGCTGACGAGGTCCTAGGGAGGGGACGGTGGTGCATCAAGCTGAAAGGTGTCTGGATTCCGAAGTCACCACATGACGGGAAGTAAACCTTGCAATCCCACCCCCCCAATAGGCTGTGATGTGGGTAGGAATGAACCTTTATTGTGTTAAGCCTATGAGATTTGGAGTTTATTATAACATTTAGACTACCCCAAAGAGTAGATTGTGTTTATCTTCTACTGCCTCCAAAAAATATATTGAAATAACAGTAAATGAAACAGAAAAGACATAAACCAAAAGGATAAAGAAAATGAGAGAGATGACTATAGGCAGATGAATACTCAATTCATTATTCTGAAGCTGAAAAGTAGACCTAGGAGAGGTAACTTACATAAGCAGAGTAGGTAGACAAAGCTGCAACTTAAATATATGGGAATAATAATGAGAAGTTGAGCCAATCTATCCTGAACTCACAAAAGGCTTAGTTCTTGGAGGAACTAAATACTATAATAGGCCAGGGTTAGGTAGGCGTTCAAAAGAGGAGGTTGGTAGAAAGTCTTAATTAGGAGAAGTTAGATTGTAGATCTCTGTCCCCACTGTTACTAATGTTCTAAATTTTGGAAAAAACTTACCTTACAATACCTTACTTGCTGGAAAAATTGAACTAGAGACATACAGGGGACAGGGGAGGGGAGGAGTCAGATACCAGAATAAAAACAATGGGATAAAATCTGCATACGAGTGGTGAGGCTTCTTAGATCCCTTACTCCCTGCTACTGCCAGAACACTGATATCTAGCCATATACTTCTAATACGAGAGTGGTGAAACAAAATTATTAAAACCAAATTTTTAAACCTAGAGAAACCAAATTAGTAAAAAGCTACATAAATACTAATATTTAGCATCTTTCTGTGAAAATTCTAGTATTCTCTTCTATCAGTAGAATGCCTCTAGAATTAAGTGCCCCACTGCCACCACTACCACCACAGACATTTACAAATTATTTCCATCATCTTTTCAGGTCACCCTCTCAAAGGTAAAGGATTACCAGGATTTTGAGGAAATTCTTCAGGGTCAAACACAAAGACTAAAACAAATAAAAAACAAAAGATAATGCAGGCAGCAAACAAAAATTAATCATTATCATCATAATTAACATTGTCAGATAAGTAAGAGAAGATACTGAACCTATGACCCAGAAATAGAATGCTAGGAACAAAGTTAATTAGAGAACAAAGTTAATCAGAGAACAAAAGTGAGTTCCTACATATTTCTAAAATAGAAAATAGGGGTGGGGGAGTGGGAGGTACAAACTATTGGGTGTAAGATAGGCTCAAGGATGTGTTGTACAAGACGGGGGATGTAGCCAATATTTCGTAATTACTGTAAGTGGAAAGTAACCTTTAAAAACTGTATAAAAATTTTAATAGCATTTTTAAAACTATAAGATGAAGTTAAGAAAATCTAGGAAGTTGAACAAAATAAAAAGATGGAGGGTTGGAGGGGAAAGATACAAGAACTGATCAAGTCAAAAAAGCCAGTATACTCACCAATAGAAATTTCAGAATTTAAGCAAAGTGAAAAATCAAAATGCAAAAATTACAAGAGAAAATGAAAAAAAAAAAGATAAAATTGAAAATCATTAGTTTCTAGATTAGATATTCCCACCGAATGGCTTCAAATTCCAAAGGGGAAAAAGTGATTTTTAAACCTAGAGTTTTATATCGGCTGTGGTGGTTTTAAAACACGATTTTTAAGACCTTGGGTTTGCCAATGCTACGAAGAAGCCAAGCCTCATGGAGAGGTCACGTGTAGGCACACCAGTCTGTAATCTGAGCTGAACCCAACCTAGCGCCAGCTCTGTGAATGAAGCAGCTCCAAACGATCCCAGCACGGTCATTTGACTCTTTCCTAGCCACTTAAGTCTTCCCAGCTCAAGCCCTAGACATTGTGGAGCTGAGACACACCATCACTTCTGTGCCCTGCCCAAATTCCTGACCCACAAAATTTGTGAACATAATAAAATGGCTGTTAATGTTAGATTTCAGGATGATGTGTTATACAGCAATATATAACTATCATCTGAACTGTCAACTGAATGTTGACATTTTCATTGACAGGCATAGATTCAGAATACATACCTCCCCAAAATCATTTCTTGGGAAACTACTGTCTGGTGTATTTTAGCAACATGATGGCTCAGCCAAGAAAGAGAGAAACATCAGATCCAGAAAGCAACGAACCCAGTACTGGAAAGAGGAAAGAGAGGCCTAGCGATTATGAACTCTGCACCAGAACTTCAGAGAAAGTGATCAAGCTTTACAAGAGCACACTGGGCAATGGAAACTTAACAAATTAAATAAACAAAGTGAACATTAATCTCAGGAAAAAAATGTTAGAGAAAGGCGGAAAATATAAAAAGGGTTAAGTCTTTGACTATCAAAATGTAAAGTCAATTGGTCATGTCTAAAATTGGTTTAATAAGTAATGGGTAATAACATTATATAGACACTTGGGTATAAGAGTAAGAAGAAGCAGATTTGAGAATTTGAAATATTTGGCTATGGCAGAAGGAAAGAAGAGTATAGAAGGTATGGGACAAAGGACTGTTCTGTTTGTAATAAAGTCTTCTAGTACTCTTTTTCGTTCCGCTTGGATAACAAATAATCACGTTCCAGAGGTATGCAATATGCACAGAAATCCTCATCAACCAAGATGAGTAAATAAATTTGGTGCAGTAAACAGAGAGATCATTTTCCAGCCAAGCAGACATGATTTGCATTCAGCCTCTTCCACTTACTGCATTAGGTAAATTACTTACTTAGCCTTCCTTAGCCTCAGTTTCCATGTGGGAAAAAACGAGGATAAAAATATGTTCTTCTTAGTGCTGCTGTCAGAAATAAATGAGGTAACAATTGTAAAGTAATTGAATCATAGCCAAGTCTTAATATGTGTGAGCTCAACTCCTCCCTTCCTTTTGTGCTTGCAGTTATCTGAATAAATACATAAATATCTTGGAGCCATTAAGAACACTCATCAAAATTAATTTAAATGTACAATTTAAATACCTGAGATCCACAAGGCCAAAGCTAAAATGTATGCAATTCAACAATCTGGTATTAAATTCATCCAGTGAAGGTTAGTGGCTAATACATTAGAATAGACCTTGACATTCAACAAATATAGTGCACTGAATGGAATGGCCAGAAATAAAATATTTTTTTTGTTGTTCTCAAAACTTCCACTGAATGAGTTGCCCAAATCACCTAAGTTTCTCAGGATTTATATGTTCTTTCCACATTGAATGAAAGAGGAATGATTACATACTGGAGCTGTAAAAATAAATTATTATCTGAGTGAAGTGTATTGGCTTCATGGAAGAGAGTACTGCAACACAAAGTGTTTTTAATTTAAAGGAAGGCATCCTGTTGTATCCACTGTTTACATAGGCTCTTTCTTCCCAGAGGAGACCTTTCACCTCTCCATTTGTGAGTATTAATGCTGTCTTGAATTAAAGAAACCCTGGGAAAAAAATAACTTTTTCTTCTCAAATACATTTCTTTTATTATAGACCAGAGTGCAAATTATTACCACTTGTCCTTCTCTAAGAAACTGTACCTGGATCGCTAATGTGAGACAACATAGCAATTAGGTCCAAGGCATCCCTTGGCTTGAGTACCAGCATTTCTGGTTCAGTAGGTCTGCAATGGGGCCTGAGAGTTACATAACTTCCATGGGGATGCCAATTTGGTTGGTCTTCAAACCATGTTCTGAGTAACAAGGATTAAAAGACAGGGCCACCATACTAACGCAGTGTGGGGTTTGTAAATAAATATCTCTCATTGTGCTAAACATTAACCACTTTTCAATGTCTATGCTGAGAATTACAGTCGTGGTCCCCTGATTTGAAGAAAGCTAGTGCCTTCTGGACTAAAACAACAGGTGGAGAGTGCACTGAGACTAAAAAGGCATCCTCTGCTCAGGTGATTCAATGCCTTGCTAAATTCAATCAGGCTTTCTTTATCCTCCATTACCATCATTAGTCCTGTTCAGTTAGTGCTCAGTGTTGATCTGTATCTTGGTCAAGACAATTGTTGATGATTAACTATAATTACGAGTAATGGGGCCAGCTTGCTTTCAGAGACTAATTCCCTCAGCTCATCCTGCATTGTTCTGCCATAAAAGGTCCCAAACTGCTCGTCATTTACTTGCCAATTATTTGAACCAACAGCCTTTTCTTTTTCTCCCTCCCTTTTTTCTTTTTTTTAAGTTTTAGAACAGGTGAATGACAAGTCATTAAAAAAAAAAACAAAGGTAGGTAATGCTTACATAAAATTCTAGAAGCAACACCAACAAAAATACAGTTAAAGGTACATTTAAACATTATTTAATATTTGGAAAGACTTTTACACATTAAAGGTGATAAATAAATAAATTAACACAATTGATCACAAATTAACACAGTCGGCAAGTAAATGACTAGCCGTTTGGGACATTTTATGGCAGAACAATGCAGGATGAGCTAACACTATAACCTACCTATTAACAAATTCTTAAATTGAACAGCATTCATTTTAAGAATTGAAAACAGATATGATTCTTTTTTTAAAATTTTTTGAAGTTTCCTTATGTAAGAAATGCAATGCCTAAGACCCTAGATGTACAATGTAATCCGTTACTTTTCGTAAGCAATTCTAAATAAGAGGCAGATAATACTGCATATAAAATGCTCTAGTTTTTATCATTTTATAACTTTCCTTTTTATTGAAACACTGGGCATGGATCTTTGTCATTTGCAATAGAAATCTAGTGAGTATTTAAATATACTTTTGACAATAATATTGTCTGAGAAAATAGTGTGGCAACTCTTTTTTATGAAAATACAACATTCATGTCAATTGTAGGGGAATCCAGTATAAAACAGGCAAGTCTTGGAAAATATCCAAGAATATCTACTTATATGAAAAAGTCCTTAAGGTAAGGCATTTTCACATATGAGATAATTATTAAGACAAGTAAAATACAGATATGATTATACATGGTAGAGTAAGAAAAGCACCAGAAACTGGGATTTGAGATGACTCTATTACTAAACAACCTCAGTGTCTCAATGTTTTCATCTATAAAATAAAGAAATTAATAAAAATCCTACATTCCTCAAACAATGGTGAGGATTAAATTAAAATATATGTGATAACACTTGGAAATTTTGATTGTTTCTTGTGAGAGTTAGGTAATTGAAGTTAACTGAAGTTAAACCATCTCCTAAAAAAGTCTGGTTTGGTTAAAAACAGAGAAAATACTTTGGTTTTTACAGGTCCTGGAAAATCTTCATTCCCTCCAGGTGGGGAATAAGACTTTTCTTAGCATTACATTTAATACCTGATACTAGCATTAGTCTCATCACATTCTCAATACATGTCATCAGCTGGTTCATACAGATTAGTTACAAACAAATTGGCTGAAAATAAATTGAAGTGACAAACTGAGTCACTTGTTTGAAATAACCTTTATAGTCAAATGAATAAATAATAAATGAAATAACCTTTATAGTCAAATATTCTAACATATTTATTTGTTACTTATTTGTAATGTTTTATACTGTGGGATAGCCTAGCAATTGTTTTGTCTGTGCATTTAATACTTTTGATCCATGGGTTTTATTATCAGTGATTTAACCCATCATTTTTATTTATTTTTTTACAAATTTATTTTATTTATTTATTTATTTATTTTTGGCTGCGTTGGGTCTTTGTTGCTGTGCGCGGGCTTTCTCGAGTTGTGGCGAGTGGGGGCTACTCTTTGTAGTGGTGCAAGGGCTTCTCATTGTGGTGGCTTCTCTTGTTGCGGAGCACAGGCTCTAGGCTCGTGGGCTCAGTAGCTGTGGCTCACGGGCTCCAGAGCTCAGGCTCAGTAGTTGTGGCGCACAGGCTTAGCTATTCCACAGCATGTGGGATCCTCCCGGACCAGGGCTCGAACCCATGTCCCCTGCTTTGGCAGGCGGCTTCTTAACCACTGCACCACCAGGGAAGCCCTAACCCATCTTTTTTTTTTTTTTTTTTTTTTTTAATTTATTTATTATTTATTTATTATTTATTTTTGGCTGAATTGGGTCTTCGTTTCTGTGCGAGGGCTTTCTCTAGTTGCGGCAAGCGGGGGCCACTCTTCATCGCGGTGCGCGGGCCTCTCACTATCGCGGCCTCTCTTGCTGCGGAGCACAGGCTCCAGACGCGCAGGCTCAGTAGTTGTGGCGCACGGGCCTAGTTGCTCTGCGGCATGTGGGATCTTCCCAGACCAGGACTCGAACCCGTGTCCCCTGCATTGGCAGGCGGATTCTCAACCACTGCGCCACCAGGGAAGCCCTAACCCATCATTTTTAAAACCTCTTCCTCCACTACTCCAGTTTTTACAAACTATGAATTTTTAGCATTTTTGCTTCATTTTTTCTGAGCCTGATTCTAACCTTGCCCCTAAATCTTCTGTGCACTTGTATATATTTTTAACTTTAGCTTCAATTCTGATTGTCAAAGTTATATAATCTAGTTCTAATATTCTGAAAAGTCCTTAACATAAGGCAGTTTTACATATGAACGGATTCTTAAAACAAAGTATAGACGCAATTATACGTAGTAAGAGAATAATACTGGCAATAATTTTTAAGTTAGAAAGATGGGATTTCTAAAAGCAATTGTAAAATTTGCAAGCCCTATTCAAAGTACACCAAAAAAATCTAAAAAATATACCTGACATACAGAAAGTTTCAAAACTACTTCCTAGTATACATAAATGCAAATTTAAAAAGAAAAACACATGCAGAATTACTGGAACATATTCATTCCACAGTAAGTTATCTTATTAGAACATGATGATGATGCCACATTTTGGTACATGCTAGTCCTTGTAAATTATACTGATATACTTTTTTTAAAAACTAATTTACTGATATACCTTTTTCTGTCTGTTGAAAACCTACTTATCTTTTACTAAAGGTCAGGTGGCACCTCCTCTGAGGCGAATGCATCTTTGTTATTCATACAGCACCATGCTAACGAGCCTATTTAAACATCTAACACATTGCACTGCGGTTCTATGTTCACTAGTATAGTCACTTACAATAGAAATGTGTCTTATTAAAAGTTTATAGGAGAGTATGTGGCACACAGCTAGTACTCAATAAGTGTCTGCTGAATTGATTAATTTATATAAGCATACATTATTTTCCCTTGAAATTACCAAGAATTTATCTATATTGCTATAAAATCTTACTATTTCCTCCCAAGTACTAATGGTATATTTCTTACATTTCTAAACTACCAACATATCACCTTTTTTCACTGGCATGGTTTGCTCTCCCACTATCCACGTCATATAACTTATGACGAACTATCGTTTGTGGTATTATATGCGTCAGCAAATATGATGAGTAACTAACATAAAGATTTGTACACAGTGTTTACAAATATGAGCTATTAGGACCCAAAATTATTTAATTTTGCTATTCTATTTATTATGTTCCAAAATTTACTTGGTGAAGTAGAAATATTTCTTGCTTATGGGTTAGATGATCTGATTTGTAGTCTGAACTCTACAGCATAGTAAGTGTGAAACCTTGAGTAGGTTGCTTGACTTTTCTGTGTATCAGTTTACCTGCCTATAAAATTGTCCTCCCTAATATTACCAAGAATTTGCATGGACTTGAACCCTGTCTTTTTAATGTCTCCACATCATATCTAGAATATAGCAAAACCTCAAGGAATATGTTTACTGAAAGAATAAATGAAAGAACCTTGAGAGTTAGTGAAGTATGTCTGCAGGAATATTGGGGGAGATGGCAAGGGGCTGAGTCAATACAGGAGACAGAGATGTACATCAATAACAATATAACAGCAAATAATTAACTCAGATAATAAAAATATATACAGAGCTACATGAAGCATGGCTTAGTGTACCTTAAGGACTGCAGATGATAGACAGGGTTAGTTGAAGTGTCTGACCTGAAGGAGGCAGGCTGGCTTTGGATCTTTAAGGACCTTGAGTAATACACTAAGATGCTTGGGATTTTTCCTGTAGGTTTTGGGGAAGTCAGTAATAGAATTCAGGCAGGAGAACATGTACAAATACGAGCTTTAAAGGGATTTCTCCTTTGGGGAGAATATAGGAGAAAACAGAGACTAGGAAAAGGAAGGGAAGAATGAAAACTTCCTAAGAGCCTACTCTATAAAAATATTATTTCATTTAATAATTACTAAATCATATTTATTATAATTAATAAGTTGTCTAAGGAAAGAATTTTCCGTATTTGAAAAGATGTCACAGACACTGAGAGGCAGAACCGGGCATTCAAGCCGGTCAACCGATTCCAGGCTCAGCATTCTCCCACGCAGCTTATCACCTCCCTCATGCCAGGGTGACCAGCTTAGAGTCATTTACATCAATCTCTAGATCAAATAAAAATGAAGTCCTTGAACTGAGGCAATGGCCATGGATACACACAGGGAAAAGAAATTCAGGAGGCATGTCAGAAGTAAGTTTACTGAACTGGACTAGTTAGATATAGGGGTTAGAGAATGGAGGAACTGAGAGTGATCCTTTCTCAAATTTGGGATTATTTAAAGATGCTAAAAAAAAAAAGATACAGGAGAAATTCTGAAAAATATTACTAATTAGAGAAAGGAAATAAGACTTTTTTTATACATGCATATATAGACCACTGTAATTGTTTTTTCCAAGTTGCCATTAACTAAGTGAAGAAATAAGACTGGTACTTACTTCCAGAATTGACCTGGAGTGTACATGATAGCAAGTTCAAATATGCACTATATGTTTCTAAAGATTATATTCATGATTGTTATGGACTAAATGCTTGTGCCCCCCCCCCCCAGATTCATATATTGAAGCCCTAATCCCCAAAGAGAATGTATTTAGAGATGGGGCCTGTGAGGAAGTGATAAGGTTAAATGAGGTCATAAGTTTGGGGTCCTAATCCTATAGGGCTGGTGTCCTCATAAGAAAAGGAAGAAACATCAGAGTTTCCTCTTTCTGCCATGTGAGGATACAGGGAAAAGGCAGCCGTCTACAAGCCAGGAAGAGAGCCCTTACTAGAAACCAACTATGCTGGCACCCTATTCTCAGACTTCCAGCCTCAGAACTGTGAGAAAATAAATTTCTGTTGTTTAAGTCACCCAGTCTATGGTATTTTGTTATGGCAGCCCCAGCTGACTAATACAGTAATGTATTAATTAATTATTTACCAAGTGCCTTCTAGGTGGAGAGCACTGTGTTTGATGTTATAAATCTGAACGAGACATTGTCTCTGCCTTCATGAAATTTACAGAAAAGCAGAGAAAATTTTAAAAATGGGAAAAACTCACAGGCCCCAAATCTGTAATATAGAACATCATAAACAAATGTCAGTGATGTCATTAACTGGCAAACTGATCTGGGAGCAATTCTAGACCTTGTGGGAATTTTTCATCATCAGGCAATTACTGTACTGCAATCATACATTTCAGCACTTGATCCAAATTTAAGGAATGTCCAAAGGCTAGACAAGAAATTCAGTTTTGAAGATTAAAAGAAACAATTATGACAAATGTATACATAGGTCACAATATATCAGTAGATTACACAAATGACATTTACACAGAGGTGAGCTTGTAGAATTAAGAAGGTTCTCTGGATGACAAAGAAGGAGTTTTGAAGGAGACATCTTTTGAACTGGGTCTTGAATGAATGATTTAGTAGCAATTACACAGCATGGTAACCCTATGTGAAAACCCATTTTAAAAATATATACCAAACCACAAAATATAAAATGAAAGATGCTCCTGAAACATTTCTACCATTATGGGAAAAGGATATGATACAGGAAAAAAAAGAAAAGAAAACAATGTAGGAGATCACTTTTTTTGAGATTATCTAAAGTTACCCATCAGTTGAGAACTAAGTTAAAACCTGAAATATTACTCCACTGGAATTTAGCCAACAATTTATTTTTTTTTACATCTTTATTGGATTATAATTGCTTTACAATGTTGTGTTAGTTTCTGCAGTACAACAAAGTGAATAAGCTATATGTATACATATATCCCCATATCTCCTCCCTCTTGAGCCTCTCTCCCACCCTCCCCATTCCACCCCTCTAGGTTGTCACAAAGCACCGAGCCGATCTCTTTGTGCTATATAGAATCTTCCCACTAGCTATCTATTTTACACATGGTAGTGCATATATGTCAATGCTAATGATTTATTTTAATATTGATTTCAGACTACAGAAAGATACGAATAGTAGTCATCATATCATCCTATCAAACATACAGCATATTTCATTCTAATTGCTTGCTTAATTGTCCACGAGCCTTCTAGACCTAGCTGGTAAGCTCTATGAACACAAAGACCCTGTTCCCCTTGTTTACCAGTACCTAGTACAAGGTCCTAGGGTACAGTCAGGAATGAACATATATTTGTTGAAGAACTAAATGAATAAATATAAAATTATTTAACTCTAAATTGCAAGGTCCAAATTTAATAATATAATTAATTGGCCTTGTCATTTGCTTAACTAAAAATATAATCATATTTCAACAGGAATTAGGCATTTCAACATAAATCAATATAAAACTTATGTAATATTATCAACCATTAAAGACTATTCACATGTAATTAAAATGATTTAATGTGATATAAGTGTACCTTGCAATTACTTAAAGTTCTTTTGCAGAGATGGAAATAATGCAGAGAACAATTAAAGGACCAGAAACCACATTTCATGACATGGTAATGAAGAATGCTGGTCAATTGTTGCAATGATGGGAAAGGCATTAGTAACAGTTCAAAAGTAACTACAGACCACAGAAGTACATAGGCAGTGAACATAGTCTCATTCAATAAACTCTACAAGGGTTTTAGAATAGTATAATCCATAGGGATTGCAATAATTATTGTTTTCTTTCATCTCAAGGATGTACAACTTATTAAAGTAATATTTAAATATTACTGATATTTGTTTAGGGAGGTAGAAGTCAGCCTACTAGACACAAAGCATTTTTATATAATTTTCCATTTCTTAATGGGCAAGACAACAAAAGGTAATGTGTCAGTCAGCTTGATTTTTAGATCTGGAAAGACATTGGAACAAACTAACCAAAATTAAAAGCCATGCATAAAAGATGATAAATATAGATGATAAATAAAGTGACAATATAAAGAACAAGTTATGTTAGCTCAATTAAATTTATATCTATGTAGGACTATTGGGTATAAAAGTATAGAGAAACAATATCTGTAATAACATTCAACTCAGCATTAGAAATATTTCTGACTTTATCCTGAGTGTCACTTGTGATTTACTTTAAAACCCGCTAATGAAATTTGCCGTGATATCATTTTCATACAATGGTCATCAGTGGTTAGTTGCTAATATAAGAGAATAAAAAGGGACAGCACAGGAAAATTGCATAGAGCTGAGATTGTGTCTAGGAGTGGTCTCTCGATATTTTAGTAAGATAACTGGAAAACAGAATATAAATATGAGTATTTTCACCTATGGTAGAATGGTAAATTGTGGCCAGTTTTATAGAAAATACATAAGAAATTTAAGCAATTCTTATCTGTCTTTTACATAGTCAAAAGGGGAAGAAATATTCCTGTTATTAGAAATATATACAAATAATGCTACTGAGCAAATTATCTGCATGTGTATTTATGATATTCAAGTGAAGCCATAAAAGTATCTGAGATATACTGAAACATTGTTGGTCAGGGGTGGGGAGGCGCCTTTTTATGCTTGTTAAATTTCCTTAAGGCAAAAAAAAAAGTGCACAGACTGTTAGAGAATTGGAATCTTTAAGTATCTGGCCTGGCCAGCTGGAGATGGTTCTGCTATTTGCCCAGGGGGATACAGACAGGACTGATTCAAAGGGAAAAAGAGTTTGAATATGTCAATTATGTAAGTAGCCTGTTGGTAAATACATCAAGGTGGCAGTTGTGAATATGATTCTAGCTTTCAGAGGTGAAGTCAGAATTAGATATATGCATTTGGGAGTCATATGAATATAAAAGGGTGGAATTTGAATCCACAGTGGAGGATAAAAATATCTAAGCAGAATGGGAGGGCAAGAAATGAAACAGAAGAGCAAACTCTAGATAATTCTAACATTTAATGGACAGATAGAAGAAGAGGATAATAGGGCTCTCCACATATATTTCAGTCTTGTACTTATCATACCATGTTATAATTGGTTCCTTATGGTCTGAGATGGTAATATGTGAAGTCTCAAGTTAGTAGATCAAACACTCTATAAATCCTCCACTAACGTTGCTGGTCAACACTTCATGGTCATGACAAACAATCGCATACCCAGAATATGTGTCAGTTTCAGCCAAGATAAATTGCTACCCATTCTAAAGTCAAAAGGATCCAATGTTAACACACAACTAGCCACAAGTGGCTGGCTGGCTTTCTTGGGGGGGGGTAGTGCCATTTCAGGGTCACACTATTAATCTCTGTTGTTGACAGATTAGACATTTGACAGTGGAAGTGGTTTAACTGGTCTTAGTGGAAGCCCAGGATATTGTGTGCATATATAGTCTCCCTCCTGGCCACTTGGCTACCTCATTCATGTACCCGTGTTCTAACACTGGAGAGGACAATAACATAAAATCTCTAATAAAAACTTGTTATTTGTAGACTTTTTGATGATAACCATTCTGACAGGTGATTTGATATATCATTGTGGTTTTGATTTGTATCTCTGTAATAATTAGTGATGTTCAGCATCTTTTCATGTGCCTGTTAGCCATCTGCATGTCTTCTTTGGAAAAATGTCTATTCAGGTCTTCTGCCCATTTTTAAATCAGATTGTGGGTTTTTTTGATATTGAGTTGTATGAGCTGTTTATATATTTTGGGTATTAACTCTTTATAGGTCATATAATTTGCAAAAATTTTCTCCCATTCCATAGGCTGTTTTTGTTTTGTCAATGGTTTATTTTGCTGTGAAAAAGTTTTAAAGTTTAAATAGGTCCCACTTGTTTATTTTTGCTTTTGTTTCTTTTGACTTAGAACACTGTTCAAAAAAAAAATACAATTTATGTCAAAGAGTGTTCTGCCTGTATTGTCTTCTAGGAGTTTTATGGTTTCAGGTCTTACAGTTAGGCCTTTAATCCATTTTGAGTTTATTTTTGTATATGGTGTGAGAAAATGTTCTAACCTCATTATTTTACATGTAACTGTCCAGTTTTCCCACATATTGAAGAGATTGTCTTTTCTCCATTGTATACTCTTGCCTCCTCTGTCACAGATCAATTGACCATAGGTGTGTGGGTTTATTTCTGGGTTCTCTATTCCATTCCATTGATCTATGTGTCTGTTCTTATGCCAATACCATGCTGTTTTGATTACTGTGGCTTTGTAGTATAGTCTGAAGTCAGAGAGTGTGATACCTCCAGCTTTGTTCTTTTTTTCTTAAGATTGCTTTGACAGTTTGGAATCTTTTCTGGTTCCATATAAATTTTAGGATTATTCATTCTAGTTCTGTGAAAAATGTCATGGGTAGTTTCATAGAGATTGTATTAAATCAGTGGATTGCTTTGGTCCTTATGGACATTTTAACAATATTAATTCTTCCAGTGCAAGAAAATAGGATATCTTTCCACTTCTTTGTGTCATCTTCTATTTCCTTCATCCAATGTTTTATAGGTTTCAGAGTATAGGTCTTTCACCTTCTTGGTTAAGTTTATTCCTAGGTATTTTATTCTTTTTGATGCAATTTTAAATGGGATTAGTTTTTTGCATAAAAAGTCTACAAATAACAAATGTGGTCAAGGATGTGGAGAAAAGGGAACACTGGTACACTGTTCATGGGAGTGTACATTGGTGCAGCCACTATGGAAAAAGGTATGGAGGTTCTTCAAAAAACTAAAAATTGAACTACCATCTGACCCAGCAATTCCACTCCTGGGTATATATATGAAATAAATAAAAACTCTAATTTGAAAAGACACATGCACCCCAATGTTCATAGCAGCACTATTTACAATCGCCAAAATTGGAAGCAAACCAAATGTCCATCAGCAGATGAATGGATAAAGAAGATGTGGGCTGTGTATATATATAAATAATGGAATATTACTCAGCCATAAAAAAGAATGAAATTCTGCCATTTGTAACAACACGGATGGACTTAGAGAGTATTATGCTTAGTGAAATAAGTCAGACAGAGAAAGACAAATACTGTGTGATATCACTTATATGCAGAATCTGAATAAGAAGAATGTATATAACGAAACAGAAACAGACGTACTGATATAGAAAACAAACTAGTGGATACCAGTGGGGAGAGGGAGGGGGGAGGGGCAAGATGGGGGTATGGGATTAAAAGATACAAATTACTATGTATAAAATAGATAAGCAACAAGAACATATTGTACAGCATAAAGAAATAGAGCCATTATTTTGTAATAACTTTAAATGTAGTATAATCTATAAAAATATTGAATCACTATGCTATACCTCTGAAACTAATATACTTTTGTAAATCAACTGTACTTAAAAAAAAATAAAACTTGCTGAAGCATTCTTTCGAATAATCTCTGGGATAATACGAAAATCTTCACATACATTATCTATTCCCATACATATATCAACATACCAGACTTCCTTGAGCGCAATCTTTGAATCTTTCCCCTTTAAGACTTACCAGTCAGCCAGGCCACTCACAACTGTCTATAAGTCCATGTATATTTTTACCTCAGGTCATTTCTCCACCAAATAAATGACAAGATACACAGCCCAAAGTTCTGCCCGTTGGGAAAATTTCCTCTTATTGCATTCCCTTTGGGAAGAACCTTTGAGTAGGCTTGCATTGTACCATTAGCTCACTGACATACAAAGTCCAGCCAGTTGGGAAACATGCTCAGCCATTTTCCTCTTCCATCAGCTGGTCAAAAAGAAAGTTGTGCCCATAGGTGGAGGCTAAGAGAGGTGCTGATGTGACAGTGGAAAATGGCATGGCAGTTGGAGCCACTTGCTCATGCAAATTACTTGTGCTGCTGACCAGGCTCATGCTTCATCCTGTACCATTCCTATCTTACAATGGATTTCTAATGACTTGGTAAGCCTGAACAAACCCAGTTTACAATGAGCAATTATGACTTACATGGTTCCTTGCTATACCATGGACAAATTACAGGAGTTATTTTTCAAATGATTTTTAGTTCTGTTGCAGATGGTGTGACCTTCTTTTAGAACCTGCAAGTGTACATTGTAATTCTCATATTGAGGCTTGCCATAAACTCGACATGATGTATTTTTCCTCTATAGATACTTTAACTACCATAGGCTCTTACACGTTATGTGGTCCAAGTTGTAGGGCTGCTTGCATTGCATTCTGAACCTACTACAGAACACTTTCGTACTCTCAGCCCCCCCCGAATTTGACAAATTTTTGTGGCCCACAGTATGTGGCTTGGAGCAGTATTCCCAAGTGCAGAATATTATTCCTCAAATCTAGAAAGGAATATTAAGTATTGTGCTTCTCTAATGGTGGAAGGAAAAAGGTACGATAGTTTGTCCTTTATTTTGTAGAGGATAGCCTGGTATTCACAAGATCATTGGTCATTAAAAACTTCATCAATACAGGTCCCTGAATCTTTGTGGAGTTATTTTCCATGCTCTGAAGAACTTGTTTCTTACTAAGATCTCCAACATACTTGCCATTTCTTGCTTTTTTGATTAAATTAGTAAAGTGTCATAAATATTGAGGACCAATGTTTGATTCTTCAAAATTTCCAGATGATCCAATACCCTTTGCACTATATGATAGAGGATTTCAGAGTTAACAGAGCCCTGGGGCAAGATCTTAATGTATATTACTTCTGTTCATTCCATGTGAGTGCAAATTCCTTTCGATTCTCCTCTAAATAAATACAACAAAGAAAGCATTTACCAAATAAATGGTCACATACTACATGCCAGAAACTATGTTAATCTGATTGGGCAAAAATACATTAGGCACAGCAGCAACAATTGCAGCTACTACCTGACTGGATTTGTGTTAGTCCACTGTCATCCACCGTGATCCCACTTGAGAAATAAGCACCAGACTGATTAACTTAGAGACATAATAGAGATCACCACCCTGTTTAAGTTTGAGATTCTTTAATTTTTGAGGTAGCCTGAATCTGTCCTTTCCCCACAGGATGCAGTATTGTTTTTGACTGATGATCGCAGATGGATGGTTCCATTTCCACATGGCTTTCGCCTCTACAGTACCTCTTGCTGGACCCTTCTTCAAAGGAAATGTTCCTTCAGTCAGTGGTTTCTAGGTCTGAGAACTGGCTCAAGTAGAGAAACTTGTCAGGGAACTTTTTGTTGAGGTGACTGCCTTCAGCCTCCGGATCATCCATTC
Organism: Balaenoptera musculus; assembly: GCF_009873245.2. Taxonomy (NCBI): domain Eukaryota; kingdom Metazoa; phylum Chordata; class Mammalia; order Artiodactyla; family Balaenopteridae; genus Balaenoptera; species Balaenoptera musculus. The sequence continues at coordinate 111,894,751 of NC_045789.1, forward strand.
TTGATTTCTTCTGAGTGAATAAATTAAGCTAACCCATTTTTTTGGCTGCCCATATACCCTGCCTCTAGAGGCACTGTGCTCTCTTAACTGTTTCTATAATTCTATGGCTAACACTCCAGTCTTACCTCTCATTGAGACGATAGCGCCCACCTTGTTTCTGATGGTTGAGCACCACCGCCTCATTCACTGTCATGAATTCTCTGATTTCAAGATATCATTATCTCCGTTGCTATCAAAGAACTCAGTTATACAACAACTCCTACCATCAGCCCTGGCTACAGAGTACAGTCAGTAACCGCTGAGCTTATCAGTGATGCTGGCACCACTCTCTCCAGCACATTCCTTATCACTTATGTTAGAAAGTGTCTTCTGGGCTCTTTCACACAATATATCCAGCTAGAGGGAAGTTCCAGTCTTACATGGTAGACCCACTATACCATGCCCACTCTTATGAGTCTATTGATCCTATCCTCCGCCATCTGCTAAAGTAGTGCCAGCCTTTCTACTTCAGTTAGTGTGGACCATTGTTTGTTTGAGGCCCCCCTCCCCAATCCACCCCAACCTTCCAAGAGCCATTTTAGCTACTTGTTAACACCATACTCAAGGCTCATGCCTAGGTGTTAAATTCTCCTCCACAGGACAGTGTTTCCATATGGATAAACTCTCCCCTATGCAACTTTATATCTCTGGCCTTGATCCAGTGTCCTCAGGACCAAGTCTCTTGATTCCTGCTGATATATGTTAACCACACATTGCAGCTCCTTTGAAGAGTCCCACTCCTCCTTTGCTAGGCCCAGCACAGCCCCAGCTGAGCTATGCTGAGCCGGGATTCTTGTTGCTTCCTTGGTGGTCAGGAAGGGAGGGCCAAGTGTTGTCTTATAAGGCATCGGCCTCAGTCGAGGTCTCTTCCCTGGTCTTCAAATAAGGGATTCTTACAGAGGGGCCACTCCACAGGCGCAGCAGATTTAAGGGTATTGGGAGTTCAAAGTTAACTGCATCTACCCAGAATCCCCGCTTTAAAGTCTCAAGATTCCATTCCTTCCTTAGGAGGGCCCTGTGCTTGGCATATGAGGCATGCCGAGGCTAAGAATTCAACATTTCCTGAAGCCCCATTACTCTCAGAATTAAATCCTTAGCCTGGTCCTTCATTCTTTCTGCCCTCAGCCACAAAAGATGCAAGTTTCCTTCAGTGCTGCCAAGGAAGCCCTCTGCCTTTCACAAATAGGTGATTAATCAGCCCCAGCCTGTCATTATCCCTCTCAGTGGTCTACAACATCCTTGTAGCCTCATATTCCTAATAATAATTACCATTTTTCTCAGACCTCACCAGCTAGTGCAATGTCCTTCTCAGTATTCCATCTTGGTTCACCACCAATGGTGGACTAAAGTACACAGTGTTTCAAAAAACAGGTTTCAACCAATCCTGCAACTGAGATGATTGAAACCCAATCCATTTGTGAAAAATGTTTTCAGAGATTGGGAACCTATATGCCATGTTTCAAATGAGAACTCTCAATGCACTTAAAGCATTAAGTGCTGGAGCTGAGATGATCATTCAGAGTTGTCTCAAATTGAACAAAGTGGTCCAGACTTTTTTATTCCCATATCAGCCAGTGACCAGACACAGGCTGAACCCTGGAAAGGGGTATAACCTGGTAAGAGATTGGTCGACTGGTCCCCTGTGACCTCTGGCAATTCCCAGGGAGGGGTACAGTCATGACTGTCAGCAGCAGATATTCCCACTAGCAGAGGGGATCTGGGCAGAGCACAGACATAGCACTCACTGTAGCTGAAAACAGATTCAGTTAACTTAAGAAATCCAGAAATGACTGTATTTTATACAAGCTGGAAATAAAAAAAGTTATTTGAAAATGGTGATTCAATTATTTATTTGATTCCTTGTTTATTGCAAGGTAGAAGTAAAACATAATTCACATCTAATACTATATAGCTTTACTGTATATTACACAAAACATATGCATTAATGAGTTTATTAAGTGTTAAATAATTTTGGTAATAGGTCTTTTATACGTTTTATATTATGCAGAAAACTATGAGATATTATTATGTAAGAAGTTGAATATTTTAGGGCTTTAAGTGTATTGTGAGTTCTCATTTGAAACAATGGCATATAGGTTCCCAATCTCTGAATACATTTTTCACAAATGGATTGGGTTTCAATATCTGCATACTCTATAATGAGAAATCTTGTTAGTCATTAATACATACTCACAATTAATAAAATGAGAGCTCATTACCAATAAATGGGAGTTCTGAACGTGGAATAGAGAAAGATAAGAATAGGTCACTTATAAAGCATGCAGTATTTCAAGGGAGAGTAATTTCAACTTTTAGTTAATTTTGAAGCATCACTGAAAGCTTACCATGTAACAGGTTTTGTGCTATGTTCTAAGTATGCAAGAATAAATAAGGCCTAAGATCCATTTTTAAGGAGGTTTCCATCTAGTTGGGGGGACACAAGGAGGTAAACAAAACATTGCAATCTAATTTGTAAGATAGAATAATAGCAGACATATTACTAACTGCGGAACAAATAAGAAAATGATCAACTGCTGTCGACTGGAGACGAGGAAATCCCTACTTGGGAACTTGAGGTGTGAGATGAGTTTGCAATGTCTGTGTGTGGGGAGGTAAGGGAGTTGTGGAGATAAGGAAGAGGGATTCCAATAATAGTGAGAGCCATTTAAAGGTCCCAGGTGAGAAGTAGCAAAAACGTAATATCTTGGAGAACAGTATAAGAAGAGATTGGATAGGTGAACAAGATGGGTATGGAGTGAATTAGGGCTATTTAGGAGTTCTTACTCTGTATTCCCAATGTCCTGTGACTGCATCTATTAAAGAAATTACTACATTCTGTCACAACTTTCCTGCATTACACTAAGATATTTTTGAAGCTAGGGGTTGTTTCTTGGTCACCTCTGCATCCTCTAACACTATTCCTTTTTTTCTTTTTTTTAAAACATCTTTATTGGAGTGTAATTGCTTGACAATGGTGTGTTAGTTTCTGCTGTGTAACAACGTGAATCAGCTATACATATATATATATATCCCCACAGCTCCTCCCTCTTGCGTCTCCCTTCCACCCTCCCTATCCCACCCCTCTAGGTGAACACAAAGCACCAAGCTGATCTCCCTGTGCTACGCAGCTGTTTCCCACTAGCTATCTATTTTACATTGGTAGTGTATATATGTCTATGCCACTCTCTCACCTCATCCCAGCTTACCCTTCCCCCTCCCCGTGACCTCATGTCCATTCTCTACGTCTGCCTCTTTATTCCTGTCCTGGCCCTAGGTTCTTCAGAACCTTTTTTTTTTTTTTTTTTTTAGATTCTATATATATGTCTAACACTATTCCTGATACACAGTTAAGTGTATGCTTTGAATTTCATACAGACAAAATGCAACATGAATAAATAATGATAATAGTAATAAGAGCAGTTAACACTTTTGAAGCATTTAGTACCATGCAAGCGTGTTATTTAGATTATTTTATTTAATTCCCACAATGCTGTCATTACTTTCATTTTACAGTGAGGAAATAGAGATCCAGAGAAATGAAATAATATATCCAAGGTCACAGAGACAGTGCATGGTGACCCTATCATTCAAAACAGAAAGTATGTTGAGAACATGAAAATTTAGAAAAGAGGATATAGGGTATAAAAGAGAGATTCAGAAAAGAATGCATTTGAGGCTGAGGAGGAACTGTTTCGCACTATTACCCGGGTGGCTGGAACTGCTACTAACTAGGTGGACAGTCTGCCCGCTGTCTCTCCTGTGGCTTCTGTGGGTCATCAGCCGTCTGGATGGAATGCAGATGCGTTAGACGGCAGCCAATGTCACCCTATCCTGATGTACCCAGTCTCTTCCATTTAACCCACTTAAATCATCAGCTGACAGCTTTTAGCTTCTTCTTACTGTCTCCTACTAGAAAAGGACAAAAGAAAAGAAGAGAAGGGCAGTGAGGAGAAAAGAATAACAGAATGAACAGAAGAAGAAAGAAGCATTTGATATCAGACTGTTCCTGGGGGGATTAAAGAATCTCCTTCTTGGGACTTCCCTGGCGGTCCAGTGGTTAAGACTCTGCACTTCCTTCCAATGCAGGGCGCGCGGGTTCGGTCCCTGGTCGAGGAACTAAAATCCCAGAGGCCATGTGGCATTGTCAAAAAAAAAAAAAAAAAAAAAAAAGCATCGCCTTCTTCCACGTAATCCCCTTGCTGGTTTTCTCCAACCTCCTTCTCCATCTTTATTTTGGTGACCCTACTCATGAGCACTTCCGTATTAGATCCCTGTAAAATTCATAGTGCTTCCTGGACCTTTTTACCACACTTCTAGATGGTTTCCTCTCTTATTTAGTCTGGAAATCTGTATCTATTTCTGTTGAAATGTTACCCATTTCCAAAGATTTTTATTTATACATGGAACCTGCAACCTTGAGAATTCATCACACCTATCCTACCCATTATCTTCAAGGAAATGATATGTGCACTGTTTCCTGGTGTAGACTATTGTTTCAATTTCTGTTTTTTAAACATCTTACCATACAGAGGGGAAGTCTGAGGGTGAGAATGGGTTACAACAAAGTTGGAATGATGATCTGCTTGATCATTAGTCTCTGATAAAAGCCAGAGTTTGAGGGAAAAGAATGATTCATGTTAGTAAAGATTCCTTTAGTTCACCAGCTTCCTTCCTTCTTGACCTTCCCTTCAGGAACCTATGTAGCACCTACAAATCCCTCCCTTGATGTCAGCCCAGTGAGAACAGGGATAAAGCAGCCTTTATGTGGCAAGCAGAAAACTTCTCCCACATTTGCCTGGCAATAATCCAACACAAATCCAAGCCTCAAAGTTATCCAGACTATACTACATGGCTTCTGGTGAACAGCATTGGAAGATTCGGGATTTCATTTGTTTTCTCTTCTGTGTTACAAGACTAAAACTATAATGCTGACTTCTTCCAAGTAGCAAGCAGTCAGGTGATACCTTCAGTAACTACTACTTACTGCCACACAGTATTCCAAGATAGGGGTGGAACACCAGATTGCTAAACAATAAAACTCAAGGTCACCTCAGGTCTCATCCTTCAAGTCTCAGCTTAAATGTCAATTACTTAGGGAAGTTTTCCCTGACCTTCCAGACTACGAACACTCTCACAGTGCCCTGTGCTTTGCCTCCTGAGTAGTTACTACAACGATTATTATTTCTACAATTATGTTAATGCTTTCCCCACTAATTCCTGAACTAATAAAGCCTACCCTGACATCTTATTTAATACTGCAGGCTGTACTCTTATGCCCATATTTCCAATGCTCCTTACCTTGCTCTATTTTTTGTTTTTCCTCTTAGCTCTTACCACCTAATATCATTCTGTATAATTTACTTACTAATCATGTCTATTACTTACTGTTTGTTTTCTATAATTAGAATGAATGCTCTACAAAGTCAGTAACCTTTTGCATTTTGTTCACTGGTGTATCCTAAGTTCCTAGATGAGTGTATATATAGACTGTGCTTGATAAATATTTATTGAGTGAATAAATGAGGAGGGGGAGAGATCTGCCTGGTATACCTCACATCCTCAATACCTGGTTGATTGTCTTTCCAGGATTTCACACTCAATGCCTACTAATTTGAAGATTAATGATGACAGGCGATGAGAGTGAATGAATAAATAAAAGATGGAACTTGCCTGAAAACATTATTTTAACTAGCTGTAATTAAATCCTTCAAACCAGTATCTTACCATAAAACAGATAGTTAATTTTACTGAGTTTATTCTATAAGCTGAAAATAACTCTTTATACAAGATACTAAAATTAAGCAAGTGCTATCTAATCCACATAATTCTCTTCAGGCTTGTGTGAATGTGTATGTATGTATATGCATGTGTGTACTTCAAGTGGTGATGATTTTCCTGTTCCAAGGACAGGTTAGAGAACTAAGGGGAAAAAAATAAAACATAGATGAGTCAAAGTATAAGAATAATTTTGTTTGCTTGTTTATATTTCATCCCTTCTTTTGGATAAGAATTTCTGAAAATGCATGCCATGTAAATAAGGACATCACAGAAAGTTTATTCTAATATCATATGTGTATAGGTATGAGTATATATCTTGGGATCAACATATATTTATATGGACATATAATTCAACAGAGAAAAAGTAAATAATTTCAGTAAAATATCTAATAATTTGAAAATTTTTCTCAGCTTAGAAAAAATAGTTTCCCATGAGAAAATACCCCAAATACATATTTTCTCTACTAATGTATTTTTGGAAAATCTTAGGAAATATGTAATAATATTCACTTTAATTGAAATTTGTTAAATTTGTTAAATTTCATGGCCAGAAAAATATACTTTAAAAAAATTTTATTGTGGAATAACTGACAAATATAATTATATATGTTTAAAGTATACAATGTGATGATTTGATATACATATTCATTGTAGAATGATTACCAAGATCAAGATAATTAAACAGAGGAATGGATAAAGAAGATGTGGTATATATACACAATGGAATATTACTCAGCCATAAAAAGGAACAAAATAGTGCCATTTGTAGAGGCATGGATAGACCTAGAGACTGTCACACAGAGTAAAGTAAGTCAGAAAGAGAAAAACAAATATCATATAATATCACTTATATGTGGAACCTAGGAAAATGGTATAGCTGAACTTATTTGCAAAGCAGAAATAGAGACACAGATGTAGAGGACAAACTTATGGTTACCAAGGTGGGAAGGGGGGTTAGGATGAACCGGGAGATTGGGATTGACATATATACACCACTATGTATACAATAGACAGCTAATGAGAACCTACGGTATAGCACAGGGAACTCTACTCAATGCTCTGTGGTGACCTAAATGGGAAGGAAATCTAAAAAGAGGGGATATATGTACACATGTAACTGATTCACTTTGTTGTACGCAGAAGCTAACACAACATTGTAAAGCAACTATACTCCAATAAAAATTAATTTAAAAAAATAAACAAATAAATGGAATTGAAAACAGATAATTAACACATCCATCACCTCGCACAGTTAACATAGTTAACTCTTGTGTATGTGTGTGCATGTGGTGAGAATGCTTAAGATCTACTCTCAGCAACTTTCAAGTATATAGTACTGTATTATTAACTGTAGTCACCACACTATACATCAGATCCTCAGGATTTATTCTTATAATTGAGAATTTTTTAAAAGAAATAATAAAGAAGCTATTATTTCTTTATATTTCTTTCCCTCTTTTCTCCTTCTGGAACTCCAATAATTTGCAAATGGTTTCTTTTTCTAGTATTACATGGACCATATAGGCTTTCTTCATTCTTTTTCATTCTTTTTCTTTGTTCTCTGACTGGATAATTTCAAAGTTCCTGTCTTCTGACTAACAGATCCTTTCTTCTGATCAATTCATTCTACCTTTGATGCCCTTTCTTGTATGTTTCATTTCATTCACTGTGTTCTTCAGCTCTAGAATTTCTGTTTGATTCCTTTTTTGATTTCTATCTCTTTGTTAAACTTTCTCATTTTATCTGTGTATTGTTTTCCTGATTTTGTTGAATTGTTTTTCTGTATTTTGATTTTTTAATTTAAAAAATCAGCTTTATTAAGGTATAATTGACATATAAACTTGTAAAATATTTAAAGTGTACATCATGGTGATTTAATATATGTATACAATGTGAAAGAATTCTCCCATCTAGTTAATTAATACATCCAGCTGTCACATATTTAGTGCTTTTTTTTTTTTTTTGGTGAGATTTCTATATTTTCCTGTAGCTCATTGAGTTTTTTTTTTTTAAGATTTTTTGATGTGGACCATTTTTAAAGTCTTTATTGAATTTGTTACAATATTGCTTCTGTTTTATGTTTTGGTTTTTTGGCCACAAGGCATGTGGGATCTTAGCTCCCCGACCAGGGATCAAACCCACACCCCATGCATTGGAAGGCGAAGTCTTAACCACTGGACCGCCAAGGAAGTCCCCTAATTGAGTTTTCATAAAACAACTATTTTGAATTCTTTAACAGGTAAATCACAGCTCTCCATGTCTTTTGGATCAGTTACTGGAAGATTATTGTGATCCTTTGGTGGTGTCGTGTTTCCTTGATTTTTCATGTTCCTTGAAGTTTTGTGTTGCTGTCTTTGTATTTGAAGTAGCAGTCATCTCCTCTAGTCATTACTAACTGCTCTCTCCAATGCATCTAAACTCATTCTTTTTCTTGCTCCAACAGTGTGCTGTAATTTCTGAGCTGGAAACCTGAACTTCCACAAAGGCTCTCTCATCTGTGGGTGGTTATCTAAGACAGTCTTTTCCAGTGGCTTCCAGACTGCAGCCCAGAGAGGATAGAGCTAGTTCATGAGTCACTGCAGGGCCCACAGCTGGGATCAAGGTCTGTATACCTATTACTGAACACAAGGGTGAGCAAGACTCCTCAGCATATGATGATGGACCATACAGCTCCCCACAAGGCTCTTGTGTCTGTAGATGGATGCCAAGTTGTTGTTGAGAGATGAAACACAAACAAGAGATGTCTCATTCAGCTATAATCCTGCCTATTTTATATCAAAAAATGATTGCTTAACAAGATTTCATTTTGTTACTAATACTCAAGTGCAAGTGTTGGCTATGCAAATATATATGCTATTAAGTTTCTTTATGTCATAATAAGTAATAGTTTTGAACATAATTTACTAGTTGACTAGGGACTATCCATAGTCTGCCAGGTTAAATCTAATCATATTTTTAAAGGTTTTGATAATTATAACTTAGAAGGATTTTTGAGAAAAAAAGTCTGGATTATATGTCTTTATTCTCTCCTGTTTAAAAGTTTCACAGCTTCAGAAGTGTCCACTTCTCAGGAGAAATTTAATTTTCTAGTACAGAATTTTCAAAGTTATGTTCTACAATATTGTTATATCATGAATAAGTCAAAGCTTATAAACAGACAGATAAAAGAAACATCAGTTTACTCAACCACCCTCTTCCTCTCTTTCTTTCTCTAAATATGGTCTCTCTACTTCTAACACAAACACTTCTCTCTACTTGAATAAAATGTGACAAAAGTCCCCAGTCGTCCTGCTATGATAACTATACATCTGCTTCAACCCTGGCTTAAATGAGGCAATACTCTAACGGCTTCAATATTCATGGAGACAGTTGTAAACATACATTAAATATCATATATTTATAGTAACTAAATTTAGCTCTGCCTATATATTTAAAATAAGAAATTCAACGGAATTCATTAAACTGCTCTTACAAATGGCCATTTCAGATAATTCAGAATAGGGAAGAACAGAAATGGGTATTCTTCTCAGTCAATGGATCTATGCCAGTAAAATACATAATACAAATAAATTGAGTCAAAATATTAAGCATTATTTTTCTAAACATGCTTTTGTTCTACTCATTCAGATATTACCAGTAACAACACTTTAAGGTTGAAGTATCCATATAACCCTCTTGATTCTTCTCTTTCCACGCACAGACATGAAGGAAACCTATCACAATCCTGAAATGCTACAATCGGATTTATGATATAGAGCAGAAAATCAGAGATTACTTACACAAAATAGAGTTGAAATAGGCTTCGCACACCACTGACGAAAATGAATAAAATTCCTTTCCATTAAATGTGTAAAACTTAATCCAATTCGTTGGATATTAAAAATAGTAATTTTATGTTGTATTTTTCAGACCTTTGCCACATGTAGCCTTTTAGATCTCTGTGACAAATAATTTTCTGACACATTGCTTTCTCTAGCTTTTTTTGCCAACTATTATGCAGTTATATCTGATTTACGTAATTTTTAAATATTCTTATTGATTATATTTTTTCCAAATCTCCAATTTCTTAGTACCTTATCCATGTTGGCTAACATTTACAAAAATAAAGCTCACCCTCTTCATCAGTTGGAACCATTTGTAGAGATTAAACAGAAAAATGTACTATTTCCAAATTTGCTTTACTGTCTACACTCCTGCTCACACCACTACCACTTTGAAATATGGGCTGTCCTGAATTCTTGATGTACAGAGTGTTCTGGGGCAGGCATTGATCACTTTATGTATTTTTGTCTCCAGTTATTTTGTTTTGAACTAGTATTTTATCTCAGGGACATATGGATGTTTTTACAGTGAAACATCTCTATTGCCGACAATCACTGTGTATTTCTGCAGCACTATCACATGAGAGCTAAGCTTTAAAGCTGTCAGAACAAGCCTAAATCTCTATAGTCACTGGGAAATTAATTACTGTATAGAGAAATAAAACTAGAAATAAAACTATTCCAAAGTAGTCATTTATAATATTGCCTTCAAGAGGATCATTCTGATGTATGACACACCATTTCATTTGAATTTCGCCTGCAACTTCTGCCACCTGAAAACCGAAGCTCATCAGGATAAAACATATTTCACTCTACTTTAGACCTCTCCCCTTATCTCTAACGCTTGCACCATTTTGTTTTCACCCTTAACCGTAGGAGGTCCTTCTCTTAATTTTCCTACCTCTCTCTGAGAAGTCAGTCACTACCCTGTAACCCAGGGCAGAGGCAACTGACCATTTAATAAGGAATTACTGCCATCTTGTGGTTATCATAATTGAAGGCAAATAATTCTAATGCGCTGGACAAAAAAAACCAAACAAACAAAACTAGGTTGTTTTATGCTCTATTTTTCATCCATTTTTACCTCCAATAGACATCACTAAAAAGGCACTATAATGTACATTGTTCAATAGTGAAAGTATTTACGTTAGTATTATAACATTCAGGAAGATGATTTCTTTTCCACAATTCATCAAAGTCCAGCAGTAAATGTAAAACAATCTAAAATTAAAACATGAGTCTGCACAGGATAGAAAATTATGTAGGCAATCAAACAGAGGCATTAATAATTTCTACAACCCACTCCGTCAGCAATTTATCTTCATTTTTTTTAATGTGAAGAATTTGTAAAAGGTCATAATTCAGTAGGTTCAAATGTTTCTAACTCTAAGGTGACATGTTCGCCACACATCTCAATAGCCCATGTCAGCGCCGGAAATTGGCCAAGACCTACTAATAACCAGAAACAGATTTGAAGCGAATGCTTCTCTCAGATCTGTAGGGCACATGTTGTCTTCAATATTCCTTCTCTTGACATGTGACAAATTTGCAGATTCTGCGTTTTTAAGATTCACATGCTACAGCCAGCAAAACACTGGCAGTGAGATACAATGAGCACATCTAAGAACACTTTGTTCAGGAACTATAAAGCAACACTCTAACCCTGCTTCTCTGTCGAGGTAATGTGAAATGCTATTTAAAGAAAAAGATTTTTGAACAGAGGTTTCAAAGTATATTTACCTGCATGTATTTGATTGAGGGAAACACCTTACTAAAAACTTATTTAGATAACTAGATGTTCAAAAGGAACACATTCGCCCCATAAGATTTGTATTGGTTCTGAAGTGTAAAACCTTAAATGTTTAGTAAAAAACACTCCACCTGGTGGTAGAAGGAAAAGGGTAGCTGCTTTCTGCAAAGGACCCTCGGGGGTTGGGGGGGAAAGATGGAATGAATCAACAGAATACTCATCTAGTTAGAAGCCATGTAAGATACTCCACTGCAGTTGGTGAGCATCTTTAAAGCAAAATCCAGACAGAATCTGTCTCTCTATAAATCTTTCCACCCCTTTCCATTACTAGTTAGGTATTGTTGGCTCTCAGCCATCTGATTTTACTAAGATTTATTAACTGCTATGCATTATATATGAGATTCAGGTTTGCTGAAGAGTTACCCTTATGGTCATTGTTGCATACAAATCAGCTACTGTTAGAGAGGTTTATTGCATCATTTCATGCCGCTAGCACTTTTGTTAGGCAGTAGTAGAATATGTTACTGGAAAAGAAAACCCTTCCTGTTATGTTTTTCCCTACATGTTACTAGCACATGCAGTGCATGTTAAGAACAATAGGTCTTTGTTCTAGTCCGTTTATAAGAAAAAGCATCCAGAACAATAGATAAGAAGAAGTAAAAACCTGTTGTCTAAATCAAGGGATTGGTATTCTCCAAATCACTGCTGCAGCATTGAGCCATTTTCTCTGGTAAGACAAAGTGAAACGTGAGAAAGAGCAATAATGTGAGCAAAACCAATTTACTCTTGGTAGGAAATTGGAAAAACGGTAGCAGAGATCTACGCAGATCTGTCTCTGAAATAAGCTACTACAAAACAGTGCTTCCACACGCTTTTTACACTGGGACATTTGATTAACTAAGTAATTCAACTTGAATTTCTAGTCCAGGTCTCTGTACAATGACTTGAAAGCTTGGCTTTAGCACCTTTCTTATATGTTTGCTCCCAGCTGGCATAAACAATCAAGACAAAAGCAGCACATTACCTAAATGGCCTTGGTGTATCTACAGCAACAGACACATGGAAAGAGAATGGACATTATGTTACACATCCAACAGAAAAGGAAAAGGTGTGACTGGTCATATTTTTTAAAAGTCGGGGGAGAGAGCAATGCTTTCTTTCCTATCTGAAATCTTGCCATGTTCCTCTGACCGCAAGCATTTTAGTCCACTTCAGTGTGGCATATGTTATGAAGTGTTTCTGAAGAAAGGAGTTATTGTTCAGTAACAGCATTATGTCCAAGAAGAATGAAGCAAATGTTCTGCAGTCTTAGCTTTCGTATGACTGCTCTAGGAATACTAGAATCATATCTACTGAAACACATATAAAATGATTTTAGAATCTCAAGTATGTGGATTATTAAATGCATGTAATTTTTAAATTTTTGTTTAAGCCATCCATGAGTACATTTTCTAATTTTTTAAACAGCTTGACTTCCTCTTAATTGAGTAATAATAATTATAAGACAGATTCAACTGGAGTCATGTTTAAGAAAACCCTGAAAAGGGTTTTCAATTTAGTTTAACACACACACAAGAAAAACATTTGTTGGATGGCCGCTGTGTGTCTACTGATAACTTTTAAGCATAACAGAGATAAATGGCTAGTTGACATTAGAGATTCTTAATCATGCAAGTCTCTGAGTTGTATAGATATTTTTAATGTATACTGAGTACTAGCCCACAAAAACTGCCAAAGAGGAGTTGCTGAGAAGGAAGATGAGACACTGAGGAGGACAGGTAAAGGGACCCAAGAGAACCAGCTGTTCTCATGTGGGGAACTAAGAAAAGTATGACTCATAGGTTGTACTGACAATACAGTTCCATAGCTTATGAATTCATGGATGCCTTGAAACTCTCAAGACTTTTCCAGTTTCTAGGATCAATGGTTTGAGAAATGCCCTACATACAGAGACAATTTTGTGTCATAACCTCTCCCACCAGTTTTCCTTTAAGGGGGCATATTTTCTTCCCCAAAAGGTATGTGATTCAGAAACGTGGAAAATTCATCTCCTGAATTATTAGCTGGTACATAATATTGTTACTAAATACTTTGTTTTCCTTAAAACAAAGAAAACTAAAACACAAAATTTTCAGTTTTTAAAAGATCCTCAAAATGAGTAATTGAAAAATCTCAGAAACTAACCCCAAATTACTGTTTCATGAAATTTGCATATATTTTTAATCTTTTTTAAAAATTACTGTATATAATCCCTATTTTCTGGGTGACTAACATGAATTACAATGAACTGCACAATCAGAGTGAAAAGAATGAGTATGCAATGTTTATCCCAGTTTCTCTGTCTTCCAATGACATTGTTTAAACTGATAAACATCATTTGGCCCCGGGGCTACCTAGACCCTCAGGTCTGCAGGCAAACCCTAATTAAGCTAAGTGGTACCTTTTCCAAGGACATCTGCTACCAAAAGTTTCAAATATCCACAACAAAGCATGATTTTTCAGCTTCCAGAAACATTATGATTAATATAGAAGTATTTTTTTCCAAAAGGGTAAAGTTACAAATTGAGATACTGCTGCCGGTATTTTAGAACCACAAAACCTCGACCCATTCCATTTCTTAATTTCTTTCTTTTTTTAATTTTTTGTTTTCATTTCTTGAAGTGTTTAGACTCTCTCACTCTATGGTTTGACAAGTTTAATAATTAAAACAAATGTAAACATCAAACAGCAAAACATTATAATAGAGGATCAAGAAAAGTTAAGATGTTTTTTCTCTCTTTTTTTCCCTCTCAAGCTCTGTGGTCTTATGAAAAACACTTCTTTTTAAGGTGGTGTCTCTACAAGACAAAGTAAAATGGACTGTGTTCCAGTTGATGTGTTTTAAATGAATGAAGTGGTACAAAATGACACATAAATGACTATTTTTACTACATCCACCTAAATTACAAGTTATTTTTGTATGTATACCATTGAGCTTACTGAATTTGTAATGATTTGGACCAAGATAATTAATTAATGGAAGCATTTTTCATGTTATAGACACACGAAGAAGTTTGTTTTGATTTAATTTTCTGCATTTTTGATGATGAGAAAAAATTTAAGTAAGTGGTTGTTTAGCTTAATTCTATTAAATAAACGGAATGAATGCAAATGTCCACACTTTCTGGTAAGCAAAGATTTAAGGGGTGGGGGGTGGTTTAAATACTCATATGGATAGAAGTAAAGTTTTGGTTACCCTGAAGTTAAAGGACACGGCTCTCAGCAACACTGAATTTATGCAAAAGCCGAATATTTATTTGGTTCAGCCAATATTCGCTTGTGAGTTTTAAAGTGATTATAGTACTTGAATGGTATATAGGAGAACAGTTATTCCAAATTAGGGGGAAAGAGGGAACTCCACAAGTCAGAATATTTATGACAGAATTTGATTCTTTCTTGTTTTTTTAAAACTGATGGGCTTTAAGTTACTCAGATCTGCTCCTTCATCCCTTGTGCTATCAGTAAGAATGTGGAGCTGCATCTCACATGCTATATAGCATAATTCGATTTAATGCATTTCATATATGTCATGCTACATTATAATGCAGCTTACACATATTCAAAACAATTGTTGTTCATACCCGTTAGGCTACAGCTTTTGTCACATTGTGTATTATCTACAATCACTTGTAAATCCAGCAAAATACACAGGCAGAGAAATCAAAGCAGGAGGTAGAGATTGTTTTAATGTGATTATATTGGCATCTGATATGATGGTGCTTTGGACCATATTGACATGAGTGAGGATTCTATGTAGCAACTGTTCAATACCATCCGTTGGACTTCTCTGATAGACCACTTAACTATCTCAGCTTTTCCAGTGATCATCTCATTTATCTAGGATTATTGCACTGAATTTACTGTTTGGTTTTCTTCCAGAACTGAAATGTCAAGTCCAGTGTCATGTATGCAGTAGCTTTGTGCTGTGAGAGCTTCACAGATCCCCCAAAAGCTGCTAGCAGTTGATCTTTGGATAGAGTTAGAAATAAATAAATCCTCTTTAGCAGATCAATATTCATCCCATTTAATGCTTGATGTGAAACTTGTGGATTTGTGGTGGTAATGCTGATGTACAGCTAATCGTTGAAAATGGGCATTAGGGCTTTTACAGCATGGCAACATATTGTCAGGCAGGAAGGGAAAGAAGTGGTGAGCACAGCCTGGAAAAAAAACATGGTAAGTTTGTACAAATTGGCTGCACATTCGGAATCCACTTGGGGTGCTTTACTATGTAATACTAGAAACTAATAACATGGACAACTAACGGGTGTGCTGTGTAAAAGAAATTCCTGTGACCTTCCCTTGGTTTGCCACTATTTGTGGTACATGTATAAAAATGAACTATCTAACTCATTGTGAGACTCTGGTGCTAAAGAAATTGATATTGAGATATTTTCCCTATGGTGGTGTTGCAAGTACCAATAATTAGAGCACAAAAAACATTTTAGTATAAAAGCCAGAAACTTTGGAGAGTAGTGGGGTTGTTATACTAGAAATTCATACTAAAAATGGGGAGACTCAAAGAAAGGCGTGTAAAGTAGTAGTGTACGGAACAATTAACTCCAACCAAGGAAAAAGACATCCTGCTAGTGAGGAAGGTTTGAAACATGGTTAATGCCAATAGTTAAGGTATTTTTTCTAGTCAATGATATAAAAGTCAAAATGTCAGACCTTTCTTAGACTGCAAAGGTTACATTTATCCCTTTTGATTTAACGGTCTTATTTTTTGCTCTAATATATGATAATTCATACTGTCATGGCGTTCAGAAGAGCAAGTTGGTGCCGGGCATTCTTTGCATGCAATAGCTTTTAGCCCAACCACATACTGTGTAATATAGACATTTGTGGTTGCCAATGGTATATATTTTTTCAACCATATTTCTCGATTATTAATTTAATATAGCACAAGCAAAATGTGCACATGATCTCTGTGTGAAAACCTTGACTTGTCAATGTTCTTACAGACTCAGGCTGCCCTGGTTGGATTTTAGCAAGCATCTAAACTTATTTGTATAAAGGGATGCCTTTGTGAATAAAGCATGAGAAATATGCACTTACTGTAACTATTGAAACTAGAGAACCGGTATTGATTTGATTTCCCCAGAGAAATGATATTCTTTCTCAAATAGTAGGTTTTCATTTAAGTTTACTGAGGAATGAAACATTATAATCTTTACATGGTGGGAGAGGTCATTAAGCTTAAAACATGCAGAGTAACATCTGCTGGCTCCAGGGGTTCACTGGACTGCACGGAAGTGTCAGTTTCCCTCGTGCGAGTCCCAAACTTTACCACTGATAAATGATATTTTCCCCTGATAGGGATCTCGCGTAGTCACAGCTCCTTTAGTTGGAAAAGAAAGATAGGATAAGAGGGCAGGTCATGGTCACAAGATTGTGTTTAACTGATGAAGAGTAAATCAGTAAACAGGGGAGGAAAGGTATGTTTATGCTTGAGGCCATGAAGGTTGGGAAACAGTAATGTGCGAGGCCGAAGATGACAATTGGGAGAGAGTGTAGGTGTGTCTGCAATAATATACACTTGTGAGTTCATGCACATTCATGCATAAATATGTTCAGTTACCCTGGATATGAAAAAGGCATAATAATATGTGAATATATAGATATATATGGATATATAAGCACCCAGAGATACACTCCGTCTATATTTTGTTATGTGTGGATGCAGGAGTGAATATACAGGCATAAATGGGAGTATTGTAATCATATTTTAGGGCTTGAAAATATCCTGAAAATGAAAAATTTTAAGTTTATATGAATTCATAGACAGCAGAGTAACAAAAGGTTAGTCATAGAAACTAGGGTGTCTTTTTTCTATTTCTAACTTTTTGTGGTTGATATCAAGGAAGATAAATAGTCTTTTGCTCTACTTTCACTGGAAGAAAGTGGGGCTGGTAGACTTTCTATGACAGTTCTTACATTGATCTAAAGTGACATGTAAGTCAGGGATTTTCCATTTCTTTTTTCTATCCAGAAAATAAATATTTTCCAGGTTCTCAATGTTTAATTTTAAGAAGTTACTACTAAAAACTTCACAACTGGTACTTTATTTGACAAACTGGGCCATTAGAAAACTGATAAGAAATTTTTCTTTTCATTTCCCTTAATAGTATATTCTCTCACTTAAATTCTAGAGAATACTATCCATGCACCTTTTTAGGAATTAAAAGAAAATACACCCCCAACACAAGGTGGAACAACTTACTTCATAATCTCCCCTTAACTACCATGCTTCTTGTTTAGAGAGAAAATCTTTGAAAAACAAAAATCTGATTTTATTAGGTTTACCACTGTGTGTGTGTTAGGCTACTCAGATACCAAGAGACAAACTATACATTTTTGCCTTTTAATCTTGCCCTCACATTTATAATTTTCCTATTCATTCATTTCTTCAACAGATTATTGGGCACATTTTGTGTGCTTAGTCCTTCATCTCCAGGATGTTACGTTCTTGTTTTTCATTTTTCCTTAGTCCCTGAAACACTGATATGTATATGTATTTGCATATATTTTTGAGATGTCCATATTTGTTGTCAACCATAGAAAGTAACATGTGGAACAAGATCGAACATAAATGATACAGAGATGCTTGGGTTGATGTCTGGATGGAGTATAATTGAAAAATAATCTAAAAGCCATGTATATGGATATATAGATAACCAGTGGATAGTATGAAGAGTCCTATGTGATTACGTGATCCTCGTTATACTCATGAGCTCTGCTATTCTCCTAAATCAGAGTCTACCAGTTGAGCAACAGATTACATTCTTCTACGGGAAACAAAAACACCCAGCCTGAAGTACTCACAGAAAGAATTCCCTCACAATGGTTTCAGCTTCCAAAGATAGGGAAAATAAGACTTAAATTTCTACTAGAAATTAGTTGATGTAGGCACCACCCAAATGTAGCTAGAGTGGAAAATTAAAGGAAAAACACAATGATTCAGAAACTTTTGTCAGAGAGGGGTCATCTCGGAGAAAAAAAAAAAAACTGAAATGTATATAGAATGAATTTCTTTGGGGCAAAGTGCATGTGTTTATTATAGGACTGAAAATCATGTTATAGTAAGGAGGAAAGTTCTATAGTCCATCTTTCTAGATTGACAGTCTTTAAAGGTAACATATTGCCCTGAAGAATGTGTTGGTTGAGGATATCTTCCAGGGGTTTTAGAATTAACAAAATGGTGGAGTCACATAATTCTTGAACATTTTTTAGTCCAACTTTCTAAAAATTCTTATTATGCCAGTAGTGAAATCAGGGTGGTCTATGTGAGAAGTAGGAATATTTACAGATCAGAGGGGCACATTGTCTAGGTTTCCTGTTGTGAAATATCTTCCAAGGACAAACGTCCAAAAGAGAGACCTGGACTTGAGTCACTGGTAGACTGATGTTCTATCAGTGTGTTCCATCTGTGCAAATATAGTCTGTGATATTTTAACTAAAATTTGCCAGAAAAACTATTTAAATGTGGAAGTTTATCACTTTACCTCCCTTCCACTAATCCCTTTAAAAATATTATAAATAACACAGAGCTTAGAGTTGCAGAACAGAGACCCAACAAAACTTAACCTATAATCTTTTTGTAAAAGATTCAAATAAAACCTTACAACAGATAACCAAACCAACCCACTTTGATCCATATGACTTATCTGTAGTTCTAATTCCCCTTATCTTTAAAAAATAGGGAAGGGAAAAAAACCTCATATTTGAAGATTATTTTATAGGCTTTCCTAAAAAAAAAAAATCCCCTGAGATGTCATATTTCTGTAGGAATTCTTAATTCAAGGAGAAAGAGTTTGACTTGCTCTGACTTTACATGGCTGCAGTGCCTTCGTGCCTTCTTATTGCTGGGATATGCAGAGGTTACTTGAAAACCTCCCTGAAAAGATCTGTGCCCTCTTTTATGAAGACAATGAGTAGGATTTTATACATAGACAATGATAGAGAGACAAGGAACTACCTGGAAGTTCAAATAATTTGACAAGTTCTGGAATTCCTAAAAAATAATGAAGTGAATTTTTGCCCAATTTTTATTTTGTTTTTGTTCTGCCTTCAGTTCACTTCGGCGGGTTCAGGCAGGAAGAACAGCCTGAATAGCTCAGTCTGATCTGGAGGGATTAGTTACAGCAAAGAAGGCTGTTGTGTGAATCTGAGTCATTTTTTTTAATGGTAGCAATTCTAAAGAAAAAAATTCAGACATACATAAACATGCCAAATCCTACCTTTATGATAAGTATATCTGGGCAAGCCTTTTAATATAAAATCACCTAAAAATTATTTATACCTAATTAGAATGATCTGTTCTATAGTAATGCTTTATTAGACCTCTGAGTAAAACATAGTGTTTCTTATTTCCGAACAAAATGTAATTTTAGTCATAATATTAAGTAAAATACTTAATTTGGCATGAAATTTTCGCACTGTCGATTGCTTTTAAAGACAAGCAATAGGTAAGGACAGGAGAAAGGAATTACACAACCAAGGTGAGAAGGTCTTCCCATCAATTTTAAGAGCAACTAGGGTGATGTTAAAGGTGAGATAATGATCTAAATTTTCCACAATACTTTAGGACTAAAATAAGTATGGAATAAGGAAAATTAATTTTCAAAAATATAATTTTCTAGCTAAAATTATTCCAAATTGGAAGAGTAAAATCTACCCCTTGAAATATACCACACCCAAAGATCTATTCTAAAATATCAAAAAGGATTCATTTTTGCTCCACCTAAAATTGCATCACTCATTAAAGTTTAACATTTTACTTTCTGCACTTCAACCAGTCCCCAAAACCTGAAACAATCATGAGGCAAATGGACTAACTTAACTAAAATGTTAAGTATCCAAATTGTAAGCTCCATTTCCTATTACATTATGGTCTCATTGTGTTTGTTTGGAAATGTTCTCTGTCTATGGAGTAATAGAGTTATGTGATCATAAAAATGAAACAAAAATATTTTAGTGGTGATGGCTGTTTAAGTTTTCCTAAATTTTGATCTCAGAACCACTGCACAAATATAGTAGTGTCAATGGAGCAAAGAATACCTATCTTCAAGATAGTAACGTCACGTAGCCAGACAGCATTACACGTTACAGCAACCTCACAAGAGAAATGTCAGCAGATGTGACAATCTATGTCTCTCACTATGTTGCATAAAATCATTTCCCTTTACTCTTATTATTTATCCATTCAATTAATATACCATAGATAACATTTATTATTAACAATTTAAAAACTCACCTGGCCAATTAGAGCTCTATCATTATTGTGACATGAAAGCCTGAATATTCCATTTCTTAAGATTTATAACTAAAAAGAAGCTGATGAATTTTAACAGAATATCCATAATTTTGCTTGAAACTGTTACCTGTGTTTAGCTTGAGGTATAAAAGGCCTACACTATTTCATTTATTAATACATAAATTTCATTTATTAATACATAATTTTCCAGATAGGAAAGCAAAGAATTAGAATATTTGCTTGAAATTAAAATTGATGTTATTTCATTAATTTGTTAATTGCTTTGCTACAGAAATTGGACGGAATTCAGTATGTAGCAAGAAAAGAAAGACCTTTTTTGGCAATTATCCTGCAATTTAGCTTGAAAATGATTTGAAAAAAAAAATTATCAAGACAGTTGCTTCAATATGTATTCTTTTTGCATATGCAGAATCAAACAACCTCATTTATTTTTATCCTGTAAGTGCACAAACGAAGAGTTTGCCAAAATCTATTCTCTGGCTTCATTTAAAATGAAAATACAAATCAAAAAACTAATGAAAGATAACTTGGATCAAAAGTAGTTACAGAGTTCAAGTACGTAATATCCCTTTCCCCTGTCCTTCTCTTCTTCAGCTAGTGCACGCACACACACACACACATACACGCACGCACATGCATAAACACACACCCATGCACACCATGCATACACCTCCACACACATACACATTGCACTTACATACATACACATTTATGCCCTCACAGAGACATTTACCCAGGTATTTTGACGTTTTAATTCATCACAATTAATCAAGGTTCAATGTCTACATGTCATTCTCCCCATTACTATATAATATGCAAGTACTATCTGAATTTTTTATTCGCCTACCTAGTCATCTTAGAAGAAACATTTGTCAGCATTTATTTACCGAAGTATTTAACTAAGCCTTACTCAACTTGTTTGCTATCTTTTCTTGTAAGCCTGTGGGTAGTGAAGTTGACTAGATCTACAACTACAACGTTACGCAATGTTATTCTTTGGAATATAGTTGCACAAAATTTGTGCAACAACTATAAAAGGTTTGGGGTCAGTGCAGTGACATCTTTCTGTTCTCTGGTCTAAAAGGACAGCAGAGGGAGCCCCTGCATGACTTAAGGAAACCAAAGGCAGGCTGGAGAAGAAAGACTTCAAGGTTGGAAATTAGGCACGGTGCCCTCTGCTGGAGTTGCTGGTTAAAAGTTTGGATTTCAAAAGGAAATTTGCAAGCACTGAATTCCAAACTTGATCTTAATGTGTGTTATTACCCGACATCATAAAGAGTGTAGCAGAATTTTCTGAACAAAACTAATTATAATTTCTTTTGATTAAAAAATAAGTATTTGCTTTACATTTTTTTCATGAAGTTTGAATTTGAAAAATCAAATTTCTGTGGAAAATCCCACTCCTCTAAAATTTGTAACATTACTGAGTTGTCACAATAATTTCTCCATAACTCTATAACTCCTATATGCCAGAATCTTAATATGCACTGTGTAAACTATGACATTCATATGACAGTAATGCTGTATATCATTCTAATGTAAAACAGTTTTACAGTGGGTGAAAGAATCCATTTAAAAGGATTTGGGGTCAGGGTTTGTACTGACTAAATGATATGGTTAATAAATTCCCACTTACTGAAAATCATTTCAATTTCTGCTTGCTTTTTAATTCCTCTGAAGAACACTTCAAAAGAAGGTATTTTTAATTCAGAGTGATTGGTAATAAAATTACCTTCATTTTTATTGTAAATATATCAGTATTAATTATACATAAGAAATTATTCATTATTTCTACTGGGAACCAACAAATCTCTAGATATCCCATATAATATTGTGTTACAATATTGCGTGTTATAATACTACGTAATCACTTGCAAATAAGATATTTATGAAGTCCACTTTGGAAACCACTTCTCATTTAACTCTCCCATTATATTTAAATCCCATGTAGAAAAGCACTATTGCACTGATTTGAAAGTATAAGAAGGCTGAAAAATATTTCCTTCATTAATATTTTGTCATGATCCAATGACTACTCAAAGGGTCCATCTATAGGAAAAGTTAGTAGGATATTAATGTCCTCCATAGCAAGAAAGAAAAACTTATTGTTCAACTTCAATGAAAAACAAGGAACTTTTCCTTCTGGTCTGCTCTGTAACATGAACATTTAACTTGACCAAGCCCATCAGGAATGATACAACATAAAAGAGGAAAGTTTCTTGAGTTGTTTCCTTGTGTTTGTGTTAATATAGACTATTAAACATATTGATCATTAATCTAATTTTGAAGATTAGTACTACATGTCTGTGTTGGGAGCTGGGGGTTGGGCAGGGGACAGGTAAATATGGGCTGAAGATGAATGAGTATTAGTTACATGTTCACATTGACCTTATGAAAGGTGTCTAGATTCATGTATATATTTACTTCTTATGATGTCAGTAAAATTTTAAAGAATAAAGGCAAGTATTTAACAGCCATAAAATTCAAATTTTTAGCTTGAAACTTATAACACCTATATTTCTTTTAAAAGTTTTCAACAATACAAGAAGAGTAATACTGAAACTCCAAATGTTCAGAAAAGTTTAATTTCATAAACATTTATTCACACTTCTAGAATGCAGAAAAGAAATTAAACTGTATGTACTTTTGACTCAGATTGAACATTTATTCATTCATCAGACAAATAAATGTTCAGTAGCTCTTATGAGTTAGGCACGGTCCCAGGTCCTGGGGATGAAGCAGCGCACTGTCCTCTTTAACTTACACTTTCTTTTCACAATAGATAACATTGTTATGACATTTATCATATTCTTTTCTAAAATGCTACTGGAATACATGAGTAAAAATAAAGCTAAAACACAGTTAATCTATCCCAGGCAGAACAAGACTTTATAGAAAATGTTGAAATTTTTTATTGTGAATAACTCACTGTTGACGGTTTATGGATTTCTAATCTCACTAAGTGTTTTTTTTTTTTTACTGACAAATCTTTCTGAAGCTTTTCCGCATCTTCTTTTCCAGATTCTCAGTTTGTGATTGATGTATTGGTCATGTTTTCAAATAAATAACATTCTTGCTCTTTTTTAGCATACAGTAATATAAAGTAGGGCTCACTACCTTCAAGTACTAAAGGGACCAAGATTGTAACAAATATTCGATAATACAGGTTTTCCCCACTATTTGAAAGTAGAGTGTTTCTATGAAACCTTTAGTAAGCTAAAATGGTATAAATTGAAAAAGCAGTTACCTTAGGACACATCTTGCTAAGGGACGCACAAAATAAACTGATATAAAGCACAGATGCTCACAGACTCAGTTCAAAGCGATGGAGCCCTGATGCTAAGATACTAAATATAGTTCCAGGAGAAAGAGCTTGGCAGTGCTACCCTCACTGCTTGGCAGGCATGATTTTCTCTTTTTACCTTTTTTTCTTGAAAGCAAAAATCCTCTTCCGATTTCTTTCCATTATAGAATACAGGCACTAATGTAGGTTTTTTGTAAAAGCAAAGTGGTGTAAGGCAAACTTTTGGAAAGCAGAGTATACCTGTACAGGTGAACACTAGAGTTCAAACTTAATCTAAAGGCGTTCAATACTCTTTCGCCTTCTCTCTCTCTCTCTCTCTCTCTCTCGTCTATCAATTATCTATCTACCATCTATCTCCATCTCTCTTTCCTAAAATAATGTGTGGCAAGAATACAACATCTTTTCTCACTGAATTATGCTTACGGTGATTTTGCCAATGATTTCAAGCTCATCCGTCCCAATCTACTTGCACAACCCTATTAGTTCGTAATCTTCTCTGCCCTCTATGTGGGGGACAGATTTAACAACATCGTTTCTTGTGTACCATTGATTCTCAACATTTTTCCTCTCTAATTTTGTATATAAATTATTCCTCTGGAGAAAATTATCTTTCCTTATTTTTGTCATCAAGTGTATCTTCAAGAACTAATGAAAATGCCATTTCTTCTTTGAAGCAGCCCCGATTTCCCTCACAACCAGAAGCAAGCTGGTGCTTTCTCTGAACTCTCATATTTTTTCTAAATGTCTTTCAGAACTTAGTATATGTATCATATTTCTTTCTCTTTTCTTTTGGTACAAATCTTAGGTCTACTCTAATCTGTTACACTAACAGTAAGCTCTTTAAGAACCAATGCATCTCTGGATATGATGAACATGAGCGCTGAATACGATGGAGCGTTTTGTTTAAATATTTACAAAAATAATAATAATTTATTACCTAATTCTTTTTATTCAAGGCACTTCTTAGTATGATTATCCCCTGAGGTCTAGTGTGCCTTCAAGGAATATATGGTATCCCATGCTTTAGACTATTTTGGCTTCCAAAATACTGTGCAAAGTCAGCTTGCCAAATGATAAATTTCAGTATTTAAACTTAACACTTGAATTAAAATTCACAACTAAATTTATTGAAAATTATTTTTGGGGGGAGTGGTAACTTTCAAGATTATATTTTGCATGCAAGATTATATTTTTCATGTCTTAGGAAAGTTGAAGAAAAGTGATTCAGTTTGAAAAAGAAATATATATTTTCACATCTAACAAAGGCTTCTCAATTTTAAAATAGATTAAAAATAAATATATATTATATTATATATATAGATATATAGATATACGTCTTAAGAATTATAAAATATAAGGAAATTTTGCTAAGAAAAGTTTTTCTGGAAGCAATTTTTATGTATTAAAACACTGTTTAGCCAGGTTTATATGTCACACATATGCACAAAAAGGAGATTCAGAGTGTGTGATCATTCATCTTACTGTCACACTTTTTGAATTAACATTACACAGAGATGCAATCGTTAAGATTCATTAAGATATACATATGGAAATTTAGAAATACCTCTGTGGCAGAGACAAATATATCCCTTTTGCTTTTTCTGTTGAACATGCAGTTAAACCACATTTTCAAGACTCATTTCTGTTAGGTGGAACCACATGACCAAGTTTGACCAATGGGATATGGGTGGAAGTGATATACGCCACGCCACTCCCAGGCCTAGCCAATAAACCCTCTCACCAGCAAACGTCTATGCTCTTTCTATTTCCTTGGAGATGACTCCAAGGCCTTAAGAGATATTAGAGCCACATGATGGAAGAAGCCTTAGTCCCTGAATCACCACGTGGAGGAAAGCCACCAGAAAAACTTTCTGACTGGGAACATCCATGATGGACTGTTACAGGAGAGAAAAATATGTTTTATTATGTGAAGCCCCAAAAATTTTGGTATTTTTTGTTATAGCAATTAGCCAACTCTAACACAGACACAGGAGAAATTCACACTATTTACCTTGTGACCTGTAGACAGAGCCCACATAGAAGTCTGCATAAAAGGATTAAATTCATAAATTAGGCAACCAAGAGGCAATAAACCTTACAGCAAATAAACAAACTTTTCTGCATGAGATCCAGTTCAGTAAGAACAAAAATGTTTGTGAGCCACATTTTTTTTTAATGAAGAAATGATATTGGCTGAATTACATGAGGAAAATGCTTATCTTTAAAAGTTACATTTCATTTATTAGAAAAGTGCCACTGAGAAAACTGAGAAGATTAACACTAAAATCTTAGTGCCTGAAATTACTTGAGCAATAGCCGTATAACACAGTTCTTTTCTTTCATTCTAATATTTGATAGCAACTTAGAGTTTGCTAAGAGAATTCACATGTATTATCTCCTTTTATCACCAAAGGAAGATTTCAGGGTAGAATCTACTGTCAGTCCTATTTTTGCCATAAGGAAACTAAAAGTTAAAATACCTCTAAATCTATACAGCCAGTAGCAGCAGAGCTGAGGCAAGAATTAACCCATTCCAAACAATGTTATAATTTCTGACTATTCTGTGTCAGAAACTCTCCTAGTGTCAGTATTATCTTGAAGGTACAAAGATGACGCACAGGTGGTTCCTCCTAACTTACCCTGTCCCACAATTATGCCATCTCTTCTTTATCTGAGCTAAGCAAGATAGAGCAGGTTGTGTACCTGAGTGGAATCTATTCCACTATTTTCCAAGAAGGGCCTTATGGCTGCTCAGAAACTTTGGGAGAGTCCTGTTAACCAGCGGCCCTAGCTTGTGGTAATTCTCAACACCCTTCTCCTCATATCCCCCCACCATTACCTGTTGGCCTACACCTAGAGTAAGTTCTATCCCCCATCCATGCCCGTTCACCAGCTTCATGGAGAAGCCTCTGCTCTAGCTTACGTCCTTGGGGAGCACTGAATCTGAAAAGCCTTTGGTCTGCACCTGAGGTTATTACCTGAAAGGCTGTTCCACTTGTTCTTTCTATTTTGTTTGATCTGAAAGAAGGTGGGGCAGGAATAGGCCCTACACACTGGGCTGTCAATGGCCCTAAGATTTTGAGTTGCTTTCAGTGCCTTATAAGAGCATGCCTCAGACCAGCCTGATCCTACTGGATAAACCGTACATTACACAGACTATCTTTTTTGTGTTTTATACACAAGGATTATTTAATAGGCAAAGATTCAAATCATTACAGTTAGTCATGGGTTCTATGCTTTTAAATGCATCATCTTCTGTAGTCCTCACTACAAGTCAACGAGCTGAGTACTATTAGAAATTCTGACTCACAGGTGAGGAAATCTAGGCTTGGGGAAGTAAGAAAACTGACAAAGGTCACACAGCTGGTCAGTGAAAAGGCTGAAAAGCCTCTTCTTTCTGGTGTCAAAGCCCTTGCTCTTAACTAGTCTTATGGTTGTTACATTTTCTCCTCTTTGAAACAGTGGCACTCAATCAAAAGCAATCTTAAGGTTTGAATTTAAGGCTATAAAAGAGTTCCTTACATTTAACGCGTAATCCTTGCGTCGTACACAGCCATCTGTCTGCATGTCTTGCTGAAAGCAAACGGTGCAATCTTGTATCTGTAGTCCATACTATCATAAATTCATACTGTTAGATGCAAAATGCTATACTTTTCTTGCCTAGGGAGATAAGAATACAGAGAGGCACATCTGTGTCTGTTTGGGCACTTGTGACTGTACTTTTTGAAATTTATATTAAAAAATCTATACATTTTACAATACTTTTCAAACTTCATCGTTCTTACTATATTGTAAATTGTAGGGCAAGAATTTAATCTCACTACTACACCCTTCTCATTACTCTTAGCTCTTTCTAACAGTTGAAATATCAACTGATTAAGAATTAAGACAAAAGTACATGAAATTATATAATAATTATCACAATCAACTTTAAATGAAGGTTTATATTTGATGTATATGTAAAGTAGGTACAGATTATTCAGATGGGGAATTAAGATTTTGTAATGGTGCTTAAGAAATTTTCCCAAAGACAAACTCATCGTGAGTAAGCAAGGATAAAACTCAATCACTCTGACACTAGAGTTTGCCTTGTAAGCTTCCCACATCCAATTACTCTTGAAAGGAATGGGGAAAGAATTTTTTCCCAGAAATGTCCATTAAAGTTAACCCTGTTAGAAAATACTCGATTTGGTATTTTGAACATATTATTTGTAGAAAAAGTTCTATCCCTTGAAAGGAGTATTCCTTTATGCAACAAAAGGAACCATCTCATGAATGAATCTGATATTAAGCATGAAGTGGCATAGAGGACACAGATGTATAACTAAATATAACAGGTATTAGATGAGTTAATGGGAAAAACTTAAACACAGTCACGATAAATTAAGCAAAAACTAAAGAGGGGTGCAGAATCAAAATATTTATCTTTATCCAATCTAACATCACCCAAAGGAATTTGAAGTGGAATTTTAAGAGCTAACTTGATTGAATTACTTCCTGAGTACTGAGCATTGTTTTAAATGCTTAACTTGTAGTCATTCATTTAATTCCAAATGACCCTAAAGGTTATTATCCTCCTTTTCCAGATAAGGCAACTGAGGTACAAAATGTTTTTTTTAAAAAAATGCCCAAATCCAATAGCCTAAACCAGGATTTAAGCCCAGGTCTGACTCCAGAGCTCTTGATTTTATCATTATGATTTTATCATATAATTATAATTAAGAAGTGTTTATTATTACAGTTTTCCATCTCCAAAGTTCTGCTAACTTTTTAAAACACAGTAGTATATTTAAAAACCCAAATTATGCTGTAGCATTCCACATATATTATGTCTCAGAAAAGCATCCATACTGACACTGCTGAGGCTGTGAGTCATGATTTTCTCTCTGACAACATCATAAACTCCACCTGGAATCTGAAAATAAAGCTGCTCTTTGCCTCTTGCATTGTCATTA
Source organism: Balaenoptera musculus (assembly GCF_009873245.2). NCBI lineage: Eukaryota > Metazoa > Chordata > Mammalia > Artiodactyla > Balaenopteridae > Balaenoptera > Balaenoptera musculus. The sequence goes on from NC_045789.1 coordinate 111,923,714, forward strand.
GTCATATAGATTTTTTTAGTTGGAACTTTGGAGGTAAGACAAAGTGGAAAACTCCACAGTCTACATGGAAGAGACATCCCTTTAGGGGAAAGGGCTGGATGACTGTATTCATGCTAACTCTTTCCAAAATTATTTTTTCTTTTTGTTACTCTTTCTGCTTTGGGATCTTTCCCCCAGTCTAGTGCCAAGTGGAGGGACCATTAATAGCTATGCAAACGACTTCTCCTGTACTAGTCACATTCTACCCCCTGTGTACCTCTTTGGTTTTTGTCTGGTTTCTGACTGCTCAAGTTTGAATCCTGGCTCTCCCACTTACTAGCAAGAGCAAAGTATTTAATTTCTCTCTATAACAGATTCCTTATCTATAAAATAAAGGTAAAACTAGTACATATGTGATAGGGTTATTATAAGGGTCAAGTGAGATAAGACATGTAAGATGCTTAGAGCAGTTCCCAGCATTTAACAAGTGCTTACTCAATAAATATTAAATACAAGCTTTAAAATGGAAAGAGCCAAGATTTGCAATCTAATAACAAATCCCTGTAGATTAATACTAAGCTTTTCAAAGCAATTTTTAAGATATGTGAGATGTGTTCTAGTTCAGTTACACTAGTGAAGAAACTGATGTTCAGAGCAATTAATTGTTGGGACATAGTACCTGAGGCACTATGAATATAGAGCCCCATAAACTATTAAGAACTGGTACAGACCAACTCTGGGTTGTTTCCGAAGTATGAATTTTTTCTTCTTTTGATGAGAGATAAACACTGTATCTCAAGTTGTCCGTGTTTTGAAGACAATTTGATATTTCTCCTCCTTCAGGTAATATTATCCTCTATAGAGATGGTTCCCCTCTTTAGTGGGAGAGAAGAAAAATGGATTTGGATCTACAAATGTAAGTCTTAGCACCATCAGTGTCATCTAGAAAATATTTATGGAGGCTTGGGCTTGATGTCTGAAGAACTAAGAGAGAAACTGCTTCCGACTACAGTCAGGGAACAGATTAATCTGAATTTGGCTGACCAGAAAGCACAGTCTTCTCAGATTCTTCAGTGTAAGTTGTTTCATAGCCTCAGATAACCTGGCAGCAATGTAAAGAACATCATTTATGGAATCATACAGGTAGAAGTTCAAATCTTGAATTCAACTCTTAGCTCTGTATCTTTGGGAAAATTATTTAACTTCCTTGAAATGCAATTTCTTTTTCAACAATCCATACCTGATAGGAAGATTAAATGTGAGTATGTGTCTAACGCACATATTACAGAGCCTGACAGATGGTAGCTATTGGAATTTGAGTTGATTTGAGCATTAAATAGCAGGTTGAAGTAAGGGCCTTTAAACATCCCAAACATGAGATTCTTTAAGTCTATGAATCTTCGAATCTTGACATACAGCTTTCTCTCTACACACAAAATGTATGCCTACCTTGTGTAATTCAAAATCCCTACCCTACACATGATAAATAGAATCATCCAGCTGTGGTAAGTTATGAAAAAATCACTTAGTGTTTTCTGCTGAAAGAGGTAAAGAGGTTATCCCAGATACTGTATTTGCCAAATGTTATGCCCATAACCTTATTAAATCTATCCTTTCTAATTTATTCATGTAAGCAAAACACCTAAGCTTGTTTCATCACTGAAGTGAAAATCAGAGGACACACCAATAGCAACAAAACAACTCTCTTTATGGATATACATTTTCTAATATAAATAAAGTAACTCCAAAGACTTCTGATATCATGGAAAATGTACATACTGGATTAATACAGCCTTCCCGTTAATACATTTAATGAGCCAGAATGGGAAGGAGGGGAGGAAGGGAGGAGTGATGGAGAAATAGTATGTCAGGGCAGGGGAAAATTCCCTGAGATTACATTCATATTTTTTTTAACACCTAATAGCTGATAGAGGTCACATCTTTGATCCAAAGCCCTTTACAAAGTATAATCGAAATAAAGGGCCATAGAGCATGCTACAATCTATGTGAGTGAAATGTAGGCATTTTCTCTTTACCTTGCTTGCTCTGCAACTTGAAAAATTGTTTCGACCAGGATGGCAAAATGGGAAGATGGGATTTGCTATCCAGGGAAATTATTAGGCACTAATCAATTTCTTCTTGAATTATTTTCTGATAATAGCTATTGTTTAATGGACTTATTTCTGGCATTGTGGAATATTACATATAAGAGGAAAAAATATCTTTCCTGGTCTCTTTGTTGATAAGATTAGCATTAAGTTAATAGCCATCTGATACTTCTAAGTTTAGCTTAAAAATATTATTAATACTCCACAAACATAGCGATTTTAAACTTTCCGTCTTGACCAACTTCACACCATAAACATTATGAAAAATTAAGGGGGAAAGGAAGAAGAGAAGGGGTGGGAAGATTGTGAAAGGAAGAGAAAGGAAAGAGAGGGAACGAAAGCATTGATATTATGGATCTGAAGAAACTTGTTGATGAGAGCATCACTGAACAAGATTTCATTATGAACTTCTTTATATTATTTTTTTATCTTAGAATATTTCTTTGACTCATTATCAAGACCGTTTCATTTTCCATTTTCCAAAACCTTTCAGTCACCCAAAGTCTAAGATATAAGAATGCTTTGCCCCTCTCTTTTCATTCCTTACTTCTATGAATCCTTCCCGTTCTTTCACATCATTGTTCCTTAAGCGAGTCATAAGAGTGACTATGCAACTGAATACAAAAAACTAGTATTCAAGACATGGATTCTGGCTGTGATTCTCTCGTGATCCTTTCCATGAATGGAGGTAACCCTCATAAACATGACATTTTCCTTCTTCAGAAATAATGGGTGCCAGAACTAGATATGTCCTGGGCACAAAGTCAGATTCTCATAAGATGATTGATCTAAAATTCCTTTTAAGAATATAAAGGACTTTATAAATTCAAGGGAGTACATTAATATCCCACCAAACCATTCACCAATGAGATAAGCAAAGATTCTTAACTTTTCTGATTTTTACTTAGATTCCTAACATTTGAGTCCATTGAGGCTATATTCAAAGCCTACTCTTCTGGAAAATATCATAGGATTTTTAAAATATGGCTACAAAGAGCAAAAGAAGATTTGAGTCTCCAGAGAAAAGATCTACAGATTGAATGCCTCATAGAAAACCATTTATTCACCTTACGAAGATGAAAGGATAAAAAGACCCTGAAGGGTAATAAAACTTACCCATTTTTTGGGGGCCTCAAGAAGCTGTCTTATCGGGCTTGGTAGATGGAAAGTATCTGTAATCTCAAAGAAAACCCTAAATAGTGTCCAAGGAAAATGTCTAAATAGATTTTTAAACTCCAGTGTTTTTTATTATCTCTCTACAACTTTACTTGAGAAAAATTTGTTCACAATTATGATGTCATTATTTTTACAGTTTTGTTCTGCATTAAAATAACCAAAAAATCTTAATAATTAAAATATAATTACAATGTACTAAAGTTCCTAAGTCATTTTGCAAAAATGATGGTTTTCATATTTGCAAAATTTGAGTTTAAATAATTTTAAACACTTACAGTTTTGTTTCAGAAAACCTCTCTCAGTGAGTACGGCTAAATTAATAGGCGACTATTTGACCATTGGCATATGTAACTTGTTAGATCATGAAATGGAACTAAATCATAAAGATTTAAATGCAAAAGAGAATGATTTGGCAACTATAAAGAAAAAAAAAAACAAGAAGAAGAGTAAACAAAGAAAAAGAGAAATGCGGAAATAGTTGGTAAGGATCTGAGGAAACAAAAAAGGCAGAGATTGACCAAGAAATAAGCCAAGTGAGTGATTATCTCTGTCGATAGGTATTTGTCATCATAGAATTTAAGCTCTACTACCATGAGCAATTTTGACCTCCCTGTACATAACTGAACACTCTCCTTGCTGTACTATACTCCACCTGACAAAAGAGTAAATAAAATGATCTGAGAGCCCACATGTACATTTGCCCATTCCCAGCTCCCAAGTTGACATCTGTGGGATGGGTGCAATGCATTGCAGACTTCCTCAATAGAAACCAGGGTACAACAGTATACTGATGGAAATTTTTGACACCCAAAATACTTTATCATAAAGGAATATTGGCTAAAGAGCTGGCAGTAGTCAAATTTTGTGACTTTTGGGGACTTATTAAGAAACCTAGGTATGTACTCGATGGCTTTAGAGGGCTATCAAAAGCCCTCTGGGCAAAGACTATGCCCATTTAGAAGCTGTGAAGAATATATATTTACATAAATCTTACTGTGGCAATGTTTTACTGATATTCAGAATTATAATGAGAACCAGCTTAACTCTTGCCAGTCAATGTCAGAAGCTACGGGATAGGAATGTGGGAGGGAGTGTGTTGGGGGTAGGGTGGTGGAGACTAAACAGATATCCTCCAAAGTACGTTTTGTGGAACACAAACTATACAGACACTCTCTCTCTCTTTGCAAAATATCTCTTTGATCAAAAAAGTTTAGGAAACACTGCATATACACACACACACACACACACACACACACACACACACACATAAAACCTCCCTGGAGATTAAAAATTCACATTAGCCTATAGTAAGTACACACACGCCAATACACATAGTAAAGGCTCTGAAAACTCCCCCAAAGCATAGCATTTGCCAAACATTTCTGCCTGCTGATTTCACTGGCATATTTGAAAACATTGCTATAGAAGAATATGTTTTGATCTGTGGGAGACGTTTAAGACTTTGAGTAAACAAAATGCAGGAAAAGGTACAAACTTTCAGCTATAAGATGAATAAGGTCTGCGGATCTAGTGCAAAACATGGTGACTATAGTTGATATTGTATCACTGAAATTTGATGAGTGAGTAGAACTTGAAAGTTCTCACCAAAAAAAAAAAAAAGATCAATATGTGAGGTGATGGATGTATAAATTAACTAAGTGGGGAATCCTTTCACAATGTATACAGATATCAGATCACCATGATGTACACTTTAAATATCTTTAAATATCAATTTTATTTATTAGTTATACCTCAATAAAGCTGGGGGGAAATGCAGGGCAAAATGGAGTACACAGGTAAGAAATCACCTTACTCTAGAGGAGAGCTCTTTATTTGTTTCAGCCCAATATTGCAAATGTAAATGCCTGAAAAATTCTGCACACTAAGGACTTTAGAACTACCTTTTGTGTCTCCTCTCTGAGTGGTCCTCAATCCTGACTGCATATGAGAATTGCCCGGGATCTTTTTAAACATCAAAAAAGAGCCTGACTTAATTGATTTGGGCTGGAACCTAAGCATCAGCATTGATGAAAAGTTTTCATGTGACTCCAGTGCTGTCTGGTTGAGAAACACAAATGTAAAAATGTTTGTGAAATCTATTTTGAGACCAATGACAATGTTTAACTTATAACTAAAGGCTTTTGATCAGCCCAGCAGGCTGTGGCGTGGCCTTGTATAAAAGGTATTTGTAATTGATGTCGGCTTGGAAATCCTCTCATTCAATGCTAGCTCACCATCAGCCTCATTCTCTGCCCTCCCATTCTGTTTCCTTTTGCTTTAATACTTTAGCCCTCTTGTTACGCTCTCTCCTTCAGTTCCCCCCCGCCCATCTCCTCCTGCCTTTTAGAAAGGAGGTTTCTCTGTTGTCCCCTCTCCTGGCTGTGAGGAATCACTCACAGATGAAAACAGCTTTGGTGGTCATGCAGCTGAGGATAATTGGATCTGGTATCACCCACCTTCTAAATGCATACAGGCCAACATAAGCTGCTTCCTTCTTAGCTACAGCAAGAAGCCAAAAATAGGAGCAATTATCATGGTTGAAAATCTCACACTGCTACACCGGGAACAAGTGGCCCCTCCTACCCTCACAGCGTCTACCACCTTTTATGGGCAATTTGTTTTCCTCCTAATTGGACATTCAGGTGGTGTATAACAACCCAGGGTTCTGTCTTTATGTATGCAGGTTATTTGTTTCAAATATACATGTTAAGTTTGCACCAGCATCCAACTTTCTTTTATTATTGTTGTCAAAGGATAGCTTACTTTTTTTCCTCCGTGCAACAACTGTATTTAATGAAATTGTGAATTTGAGTGTCAACTCCCAACAACAGGAAATGTGGAACTAGTGTTTCTCTCTCTGTTTCCTTTTCTTTCTGTGGAGTGTGTGGTGGGCAGGCGTGCCGGGTAGGGAGTGTATACTACTGATGCAGAAGGGAATCTTGAGAGAATAATTTTTCACTTTTCCCAAAGAGTTCTGCAAACATGAAACATTAAAAAAAAAAAAAGCTAATATCTATTAAATGCATATGTGAGAAGGAGGAACTGAGGGACCTGAGGAAGGGGAGAGCGCAAGGGGGTGAAGTCTGAAAGGAGGAGAGGGGGAGAAGGACGGCACTTAGGATAAAACACTGTGAGCTCAGTTGCCTTCATCTAGAATTCTGTTAGTAAATAACTTTACAAGTGCTCTTTTCTTATGCTCGAAGCCTAGAGACTGACAATTTTGCTCAAATCCCGATAAAGTGATTTATTTAAAAGTGCTTCTTTCCAGAAAATCCACAAAATGGAGTCAAATAGTCTTCTCTACTCCCACCATCAATTTTTGTTATCTGTACCAGCAAGGGAGTGATGTTTATGCTTTTTTTTCTTTCTGTCTGTCTCTACTATGTAAAGAAGAAATCTGTTTTTTATCAAGCACTCTACTTTTTAAAAAATATCGTAATATAAAACCTCCAAATATATAAACTGAGATAACTTCTTTAAATGAGAAAATCATCTGTATAAAGGAAAATTAATCATCTTGCCAGACTGAACCCCCAAACTTAAGGGGTTGAAAGTATATAATCCTCTGTCCTTACATCTGAGAAGAACTAACAGGACCGACATACTTCAGAACAGGATCTCAGGAATCTTCAATTTCTGAACCAACAAAACGAGCTCAGGCTAGTTTTCTACACCTCTTTCACATATTGAAAAGGCACTGCTTTCTTTCCACACATTCACACCAGGTTGCCCACACCGTGTTTTCATCATTCTTTTAATATCCGGTACTGATCTTGGGTGGCCTCGGTCTGCAACAGCTTCAAGCAGGGTCTCAGTTCCTGAGTTCTGGTCACGGCAATGAGAGCGCTGAATCCCAGCCACTAGACCAGCGGTCAGTGACAAGGCCCTGGCCCTACGGCTTTGCAGAAAAAGAATTCCCACAAAGACGGAAAGCAGTGAAACAAGTAAAGTATATATTAGGAGAACAAAGAAGTACAGTACATGTGGACAGACACACGGGCGGGCTCAGAGAGAGAGAACAGTCGCGTCCTCCTGGCAGTTTAAATCACTTATACGGGGCACTTCTTCCGTGTTTCCTTTGACCAATCATTTTGATTTGCCTGGTTCAGAGTCCGTATTTGGTGCATCTCAGGATCTTCCCGTGTGTGCGCACGCATCTCTTAGCCAAGATGGAGTCTACCGAAGAGGCCTATGGGTAGTGAGCCTCAGCTGGCATCAGTTAGCATCACTTTCCTTTTGACCTCCAAGGAGCCTTTCTGCGCATGTGTAGTCGGGGAGGTCTCCTGACTTCAAGAATGAGCACTATGTGGTCTCTTATCTTCTATCTGGGCGGGGCCCAGCCTCCTCTCTCAATTGTCCTGTTATTCCCTTCTTGGGGTATTGGTCCACAAGGAACAAACTCAAACCATTTGCCCTGGGGGCCCATCTGTCTCCTGCCTCAGTACTTTGTTCAATTAGCATGCAAAACCACTTTATGTATCTAAGAAAATTCTGCCAAACACCCTATCATGACAGATCAAATGAGAAGAGGTTCTGAAACCAAGGCTCCCTGGGTCCCGGAAGACAAGGAGAGAAATTGGTCCTCAGTGAGAGGGATCCTGGGTAAAGCTGTGGAAGGTAACAGCTTCCTCAGACAGCACTCCCCACCTCAGCAAAGTACATGAACTAGATGTTTTACTCCTTCTAAGACTTGGGCGCTTTAAGCACCTATTTTATTGAACTGATGAGATACAGTGAGCTAACATAAGGGAATGACTATAATGTCATTTGGAGCAGAGCGGACCTTTGAAAGAGCACCACATGAGTCCACGCCCAAATGGAGACCTGCCATGATTTTCATTCTCACCGAATCCTGACCTAGAACTCCTCTCCGTGTCAATCAGACTCCATCTTCTTATGATCTCTCAAAAAGAAATCATAAGCATAATATATCCTCCCTTTATTTTCCCCCTTCCTTCTAACTGGTCTTCACCGGGCTATAAGGAATTCAGTAACTCAGGGTTGCTCATCCATCACTTTTGCTGCATGTGAGAAGCATGGCCATGAGGGGAAAGACAATAAACCACAGTCTATTAATTTCCCCATTTTTCACTGCTCAGAAACTATGATGACAGCATATCAAATAAAACTTCTACAATGCAATCTTCTACTTGAATCAAGTCCAGGTGTCCAGATATCACCACATCAGCCCCTCACCAGCCTGTTCCTGTTGATAGTTCATGCCCCATCATCAGAGAGAGCAATGGACCTGAAACACCATAGTATCCCCCATGAAGTCATGCTTACTGGCCAAACTGCATGAGGCCAAGTTATGGAGGCTCTAAAATAGACAGGAACATCAAGAAATATTAACCGATTGAAGGCTCTTGGGCAGGGAAGTAACAAGATAAAACTTGCTTTTGAGTGAATAACCTGGCAGTCATATGTAAATTATGACAAAACGGAAGATACTGGTCTAAGAGACAAGAACTATAGAATTTATAGTATTGCAGGTATAAATGAAAATGGAGAATGGAGAAAGAAGAGAGGGTGAATTAGGATGATTTTAAGGGAAAAACTACTTTGAGAAATTAAGATCTGACAGGATCTAAATAATAAAAGACATAAATACTTCTAAATTGACTTCTGTCTTCTAAAGAAAGAAGACCTTCAAGACTGGGAGAATTTTCTTGCCAGAAAGAGAGAAGTTTAAAAGAACAGTTTGCTCGAAAGATGAATTTGATTTTGGACATGCTGAGTTCAAAGTAAAGTCAAGATATACAAGTAAATGAATCCAACAGGTGCCTGGTGACTCTGAAGTGACACTTTAGTGAGAAGGTAGGGCTGGAGGTGGGCATGGAGGAGATAAAATGTAGAGGTGACATATGAAGCTGTGAGTGGATGAGGTGTCCCAAGAGTGAGTGTGGAGGGAGTTTCAAAGGGTAGAGATGCCAGAAGAGGAGGAAAAAGGAATTTGGATGCAATGAAAAGTAAGAGCGTAGAATTAGGCAGGTCAGAAGAAGAGAGACTCGAAGGGAAAGACAGATGGGATGGGTGCAGAGCAGCAGAATGGTAGTTACAGAATCTAGATTTTGGTTCTGGGTCTGCCATTACGAACTCTCACAGACCTTCTCTGAGCCAAATTCTTTGTATGCAAAATAAGCAATTAAGATGAGATCAGCATTTCCCACAAGTTGTTCCATATAAGATTTTAAATCCTACACAAAGCAAAGTGCCCAGTGTCCAAATACACTTGAGAAATGCTTATTTAAAACACTGTTCAGTAGATTTTGCCTATTGCAGGATTTATTATAATTTTTACAATTCTAACATGCATCATGAATCTCCGAGATGGGAGATACAGTTTGCAATGTTTCCTTATTTGACAAAAAGAACGTGTGTGTATGTGTGTGTTTGTGTGTGTATACAAGCAGTATCTCAAAGAATAGTATCAGTGGAACTACAGAAAATACTAGCCTAGAAGATTTCTAATGACACTCCCAGCTCCAGAATTTTATGAATCTGTCAGACATATAATCTGATTCTTGAAAAACTTTATCTATTTAACAATAATAAAGACACAGTAATGTCAATGCCATCATTAAATGTCGTCTTTAAGTCCAGAAATGTACACTTATTATTTAAAACTCTGTTTCTGATCCGTATTTATCAGTGGTATTCTGCACTGTCAAAAATGGCATGTTAATACAGTTCTCCAAAAGAATTATGTTCTCACAAATTTGCAGCTTATTTATCACATGAAAGATTTTTATTAGGTGAGGTGATAGATGTTAACCAACACTACTCTGGTAGTCATTTCACAATCTATAAGTATGCCAAATAATCATGTTGTACACCTTAAACTTACACAGTGCTCTATGGCAACAATATCTCAATAAACGGGGGGGGGGGCATATTTTTGTGCCTTTGCACACTGGATAAAGAATCCAGGTTTTGTCCCTCAAAACAGAGGGATCCTAAGAACTATAAGTTATATAGTATTTAAAATTAAGAGAAAAGAAGCATTTATACAGAATTCATGATATGTTTATCTCTGGCTCTGACTCTGAAAACAAACCAACTCACCAGCCTTGCCTAACTACCACATTCAGCACAAGTTCTTTCACTTTGTCTGCTCCCGTTCCTACTGACTGCTCGCTGGTGTTCAAAAATGGTCTCACTCGTGGATGGAACTGAATGTTTTCTTGGTCTGACCCTGCCTGCCCGCTCTGTTGACCAATCCTGACAACATGGCCCAAGTCAAAGTGACAGTTTCACTGAAGTGTGATCTTTCAACCTTCATTCAGAGATTTATTAACTTGATTTTTAAACAAATTTTAGGTGCCTAGGAAAAAGATCAAAGGATACTAGATAAATGCTAATCATGAAACTATTAATATTTCCTATCTCTACCACTATTATTCTTTTTTTAATTGAAGTATAGTTTTATGTACAATAATATATTAGTTTCAGGTATATTACATAAGTGATTTGACATTCGCATACATTGCAAAATGATCACCATAAGTTTAGTAACCATCTATCCCTAAAGTTATTGCAATATTATTGACCAAATGCGTTATGCTGTATATTACATCTCTGTACCACTATTTTTCTTATTTCCATTATACATGTGTATTTATTTTTTATTAAGAAATCTCTTAAAGCTTTGTTACTTGGCTCTCCAGCACTCAAAAGATTATAACAAATAGAATGAAGGTCTGGGAGGTGGGACTAGAAATTTAGAGTCAGTTACTCTGACAGCAATGAAGTGACAATTAACAGGCTGACATTAAGAGAGGTGACAGAAAAAGGCACACACTGAGATCTATTACTACATAGGAATGGATGCCCATTCAAAATGATGAACATGGGTAATCAGGAAAAGGTTAAATATAGTGCTATACCTTGTGTGTTAAACAGCATGGAAATGCACAATATAGTTTATAAAAACTTAATTCAGAATAATAGAAAATAAATAGATAAGATGGTTTGGCACACAAAGGGGTAAGCTTGAGCGGTTAGGAAAATGACAGTGTATGAAATACGTCTTCCTTTGTTGCTGGATAAAGAGACGTCAATATAGTTTCACATGAGTATGTACTAAACAGCATTACATATGGTCAGATATTTTCTACTGTTTGGTTTTTACTAAAATGTTACTGTTAAAGTCTGTCAACTTTAATTTGCTAAAAGGGAAAATCATCAAAGACACATTTTTAATTATTTGACTGTACAAATTCCAAACAGGGCAAATGGTGCCCTTGGCCATGATGGTACAGAAGTCTATGACAACAGGTAGGCTATCTGGCTGTCTCCTAAGAGGACCCACTGGCCATGGCATCCACTTAGTGCACTATTTCCTAAACTTTTCTAACAAAGATGTAGAAAAGAGTAGACACATTTTATTAGGAAATCTGGGGAAATCTTACTTTTCTTAATTCTAAACTTACAACATTTTAATCACTTTGAACTTCAAATGAGACTCTGACTTTTCAGAAGGTTATTATGATTATAGCTTTCCTCCTTCAGGTTAGAAAACCTGAACCAATTGCCAGTCTTAAATTAACTATAAATTTTATTTCAATAAATAACTCAAATATCAGTATTTCCTGATAGAAGATATATTTTTTCTTTCACAAAAAGCACATGATAGAAAACATTGCCAATTTCTGCGTTGGCCCTTTTAAATGATAGCTTGCTCAATGGCAGGGTATTTTCGAAATTAGATAGAATAATGCCATCATATAAAAGTGATTCTATATTCAATTACAACACCTTTTGGACAAATGTATCAGAAACATTAAACTCTAGGGACACTTTCATTTTCCTTGTGGGTCAAAGCATCTCCGAGTATCTTTAGACCTTAATGTAGTAGCTGCAGCATACACACAAACGTAGGTAGAGAAGTACCCTCACTTCAACACTTCACAAATTAAAGCAAAGTTGGTCCCAAATTTTTAACAAAACCCAAACTATACTTCTCTCTAGTTTAAAGGAGCCTGAGAATATGAAGAGTTCCTTTCAGCTTTCCCCCAAATAGGAAAAGTTTATAATAGAGAAAGTGATGAATGACAATCGTCACTTACAGATTTCTTGGTAAGTGGTCATTCCTCCCTAATTTTTCTAGTATAACATGATTATCAGCCTAAGTCTGTTTCCTGATGGTGAACTGCCAGCTTAGGCCATGTTTGTCCTTTTTGGAGAAGAGGGGTATAAACAATGAAAACTTTCACATATAAACAGTTTACTTCTCAAAGAAAGCCAAGTGAGCATGCATTACAAGAGCACATAATCATTAGCAGTGTCTTTGTTAGAAGAGAAAAAAAAAACCTTGAAAATTGGAGTAAAGAGGGTTTACAATTTGAACTGACACCTGGCATCTTAGAGTTACAAAGGACAGAGAGCAAAGCAGTATTTGAGAAAAGTACACTAAAAGATCCTAAGGCTCTACTAATGCTTAAAATCCAAAGTAATTATCTCATATTTAAACCGAGAAACAAAAACACCCTATGTGTAGCAGCATCTTCCCGGTTTTCTGAAAATTTGAGATGAGCTTTGTCCTCTATTTTCTTCCTACAAACATTTTAAAGCCTTCATAATCTTTCCTTTGCCCTATCATCCTCCATGAGCTATGCTTTTCGTGCTTAAATAAGTATTCCGCTTTGCTATCTGGACATGGGCTTTTGAGTATGAATGATCTACTCTATTGGTAGATTAAGTCCAACATCTCATTTAGGCGAAAATTACACAGCATTCAAGAACTTAACTAAGTGAAAATTATTTTTAATGCACACTCTATTTTTTTTTCAAAATGGCACATATAATCCTCATTGTAAATAGATTACATAAAAAGAAAAATATTGTTTCTAAAATCTCATTTTCTTTGGGCTCAGAAAAAAAAAATTTGTACATTCCCATATTATGCTCAACTTTCTTCAAATAACTTTTGATAGTCTGAAATTTAGTTTTTGTTATAGCAAGAAGAATATTCTACCACTAAACTCAGAAATTATTTTACATTTATTTAACTACACACTAGTTAAATAAAGAAGGAAAACATGTATCTCTCTGCCCAAAGCATAGCACGTAAAGCATGCATTTCTTTTAGATTAGAGTCATCATGCATGGTTGTCTACCCAATGACCAGAGTCAAGTCATACAGGTATACAGTGGTAAATGACTCCATTGATTCACATCTTTTTCACAAGACACATGAGGAAATTTTCCACTGGACTGGTGTTGAGTAGTGTGTATACAGGTCAATGGAATACCTTTTCTTGCTCTTTGGTCTACCAGTCTGTTGGCCCAAGTCTTTCTTGATTATTAGACACTGATCCCATTATGCCTTCAAATCCTATCATCAGCCACATATTCCAATATTCAGATTTCCTCTCTCTGGATCTGTTATTTCCAGTTCTGCAAAATATACAATCTCAGCTCACTAATATTTTTCCTTTATAATTAATCAACTGATATAAAGGAAGTGAGAGAACTGAGTCAGAAACAGAGATGATGCTCATGTAATACAGTGGATAAGGGTTTTAACTCCAGTCAGACTACCTAGTTTTACATTCCAATTGTATTGTTTGCTCTTCATAGGGCCCTGGATGTGATCACAGCACCTACTTCATAAGGTTAATGTGTGGACGAAATTAATGATGTATAAAAATATTTGACACTGCTCCTGACACTGCCCAATAATGCTGTAATTATAATTAACAAGGCAAAGTTGTCATATGTTAGTTACAATGGAGCTAATAATAATTCCAAAATTCTATCAGGTGAATATTCTGATTTCTTAAATCCTGAAGCCTTACTAGAGACGATATCTGAGTTGGTCCTCCTATAAATTTTCTTTAATTCAGTTCAACAGCAGTATAATAATTGAGCATTTACTATTCTCACTACTGTGATAGATGATAGAGAATAAAAGGAGAGGGAGGAGGGGTAAAAGGACAAGAACTAACATTCATTAAACGTTAAGTTAGGTGTCAGGCATTATGCTCAGTATACGTCTTAGCCAAGTAGATTGAAAAGTCACCAAGCTGGCAAGTGGTAAAGCTAAGAGTTGAACCTGAGTTCTTCAGATGCCAGCCTGTATTCTTTAGTGAGAAAGGCAAACAAATAAGCAACTATCCATAAGACAGTGTAGAGTGTATTACGTACTATGGGAGACTGAGGAAAGAGTGATGAATTCCAACTCGGCAGAATTAGATCAGATAATATAGAAGAGTTTATTAAAACTAGGGAAAAATAACAAAATGTAATAAAATATTCAATATTTATTAAGTGATTACTATGTGTACTATTCTAATGTTTTATCCATGCAATGTATAGATAAGGGTAAAAGAATGTATTTTGGCAGAAAGATCAGACTCTACCCAGAGTCAAGATGGCAGATGGAAGGAACTTCATAGTCCTGTGTACTCAGTGTTTGTGTGCACAGGGAAACGACAGTGATAAAACTAGAAATGCAGGTTAAGGCCAGTTTGGGGAGAACTCTCTGGATGCCATGCTAAAAAAAAATTAGGTTTTATCCTAGAGAAAAAAAAATTAGAGTCAGGTTAGGTTTTTAGCAAAAGAGTCACATTAATCATATCTGACTTTTTAGAAAAATAATTAAGTTAGAAAGGTTAAAAAATGACTTGGAGTTGGTGGCTCCAGAATAAACAAAAACAGAAATAAATTAAAAACTAAAACACAGCAAGATTACTCAAATAGTTCAAATACGAAATGGAAGAAGTCTGAACTTTCAAACTGGGAGTATGAATGAATCTGGGAGGGGTGGATATAATAGGCCTTCTAAAAACAGAACTGACAGAACTTGATGGATTAATGGATACCAGTAGTAAAGACAAGAGAGAGGTCTTCAAGATATTCAGGTCATATTGCCAGTAAGTAATGTGTCTGTAGTTCCAGAGAGAGAACAGAGCGAGAAACAATGATAGATGATGCAGAGATGATAGGTCATTGGTAGACAGATGACTAGAGTTCATAGTACTTCCACATATATTTATGAGGCAAATTGTAAGTATACATAATGTATGCATGATTTTCATCTCCTATATAAAAATGTGTGTGAGTTCAGGCCACCAGATTAAAGGAAGGAAACAAGATCTCTCATGGAGAGAGAATATGAAGTAACAAGAGAAAGCTAAAGACGGACATTTGGGAAATTGGTTCCACATAATGGACAGATGCAAGAAAAGGAAGCACTACAGGAGATAAGGACATTAAAACAGAGAAGTCAAAAAAGAGGGCAGGAGACACAGCAAGGAAGAAAGTAACAGTATCCCGAGGAAAGTGACTTGCAGAAAGCAGAAGCATCCATCGGTACCAAACACTACAGAGAGATTAATCAGGGTAATGAGCAAGAAGAAACCATTGATCAGGCAATTAGATAATCTCTGCTGCATTATTAGCCTTTTGGAAACGGTGGGGTGAGGGTGAGGATCGATGGAAAGTGAAGCAGGACAAGCAAAAGTTCAAATGTTTATGAAAGAGCTGGCAGTGAAGAACTGGATTAGCTTGAGAGAAAGGATTTTTCATTTTTTTTTTTAAAGATGAGACTAGACTTCTTTTTTAATGTCTAAAAGGAAAGAAGGAAAAGGGACATATTTTTGAATATCCTAGACAGAGAGTGACAGACAGAGCAAGATTTGGGGGAAAATGAAACAGGCCTTGATGAAGAGCACAGCAAGGGAGAGCTCAGGAAAGAATATGACAACTCGGTTATGAGGCAGAAAAGAAAGGTAAAAATACTGGGCTGGGGGAAGACAGAGTTTCTTTCAAGCCATTGATGAGAGAAGTTGACGGGTTTTAACAATGTGTGTGTGTGTGCATGCGCAGTGTAAGTTTAATCATTTAGCTTCCTCTACAGCAAAGACTGAGATGAGGTCATTCGTTAAGAGGAAAAATCAAGTTGGGATAGAGATTTGAAGGAGGGAATAACGTTTGAAATGTCCCCTTTGAGAGACAGAGAAACTAGTTGACTAGAGATTGCTGAACAATCCGCAGGCTCAGTTTCAAAAGCTGACATTCTAAATAGCAGAGGTGAGTTTTTTTCTCCTTCAGCAGCCCCTAATTCTAAAGGAAGAGAAGGATTCAGTTGTTTTGGGGTGAGCATTGTCTCCTGCCTGCGGGGAACAGCGAAAGGATAAAAGAACTAAGAATAGTTTTAAGACAGTTCTTAAAATAGTTGAGCCAGGAATCTAAGTTTAGTTTACAGGTCAGAGACCAGGAGGAAGGAGGGTGAATAACAGTGATGATGAAAGTGATGGTGGCAAACACTGTTTAGCTCTTCCTGTGTACCTGGCAGTGTTCTATGTATTTTACATATATTAATCCTTTTACTCTATATAAGGTCACGTCCTGCATGCAAAAAACAGGTTTATTTCCTAGCCAGAGGTACACGCCACATCACACCCCCATTTTTAGTATGTTTTATTTGTAAATGCATTTCTGTATAACACATCATTTCCAAGACACATGGGCAATTTGTTTTCACTTTTCTAACTCACATTCTAGATGGCTCCAGTTCAGCATGGGAATATTTAGCTCATTTTCCAAACATCACATTAATGCATGATTTAGGAAGTAAACAAGAGTTGAAAATAAAATCCTCTTGGATATTCTGTTGTTTTAAAATCTGAAGGGTTCACTATCCTTTAAATCTGTAATCACTAAAAATAAATCCATTGTCACTAAATCACATGTAACTCTACAGAAACCACACAATGCAAAGTTCTCCAAAGAATAATTATCATTAAATGTGACTATGAAACAATAATAGTACATTACAAGGCCACTTACACATGCATGCTATTTTATCTGACATTACTGAAGTCTTTATTTTCTTGCTTAGAGTTGAGGTTATAGCAAATCCAATCACGGTAATAAAATTACCAGAGGTGAAAAAGCAGTTCTCTAGTATGTTAAAATGACATGAATATTCAACAAGATGTATAAACGAGGAGATATATTTGGATTAAAGCTGGCCTACTAGGCACATCTATCATAAAAAATTTAAAACCCTCAAATAATCTTTAAATTGATCAATTTTAACATGATCTATTACAACCACAAGACTACAAATATAATCTCTATATGTCTGATTATATAATTAATATTAGTAAATATAATACATTTCTTTTAAAAGTTTTACATCTCATTGAAATCACAGAGAAAATTTACTTAGTATATTTATGATCATTTATACAATTTTGAATATCTATAACATTTCTGTTTCTACTGATCTTCTTTCCCAAAATATCACATATTTTAAATTTTAAAGAAAGTGTGCCTGCTTTTATTATTATTTTAAGATATTTTCCTCCATAGTAGCCTTTCCTATTCCCTTTACTCCTTTGTGAGACCTCTTTTTAACCTTAATTCTATCTGTAGTGTCTTTGGTTCCTTCTATTTTTGTATTTTGAAAATATTGGGAGCCTCATCTTTTAATTTGCATCTAGCCTTCCTGCATAAGATTAAATTTAAAACTTTCCTTGTAACAACATCTGATCTTTAATAAATGATGTTATAGTTTCTAATGTGTTATGTTGATTATTATTTTAATAGCACTTTAATTTTTGTGGAATTTCCCTCTCCTCTTTAAACACTGAGAAACTAGAATGAGCACAGGAGATTAAATAACTTGTTCAGAGTCACAGATCAAGTAGAAGATTGTAGACTGTAACAAAGATCTCCTGATACTCAGAATCTTACCCCATGAATCAAACACAAAGAGAGGGCTGTACCCAAAACCTCCCATCCCCATTCCCCAAATCCTCCGTCTACTTAAGGTTAATTTTTTTAATCTATTTAGGATGGCATTTGTAAATTGTCAGAAGCTTGAGTAGTCACTGTACAAAAAGCCTTTGTGTATAAACATCTCCGAAGCAGGCAAATGATAGATAACACAATGAGCATTTTTTATCTTCCCAGCTTCAGCCTTTTGCTAGCTTATAAATTTTTAGAGGGGAGCTATAATGCTATTGAATTGATGACAGCAACAGACAAGAATTTAGAGACAGGAAGATTCCTTCAGACAGACATTCACCAGACAAACTGATAGCACTTAAGAGTTTAAGTGACAACTCTTCTCTAAAATCCCTAGAACAAAACCCCAAAAAAGCCATCAGATCTCATAGCATCAGGTGTGAACTGAATCACAATTCATCCCTTGGATTATATCATATCACCCTATAAGCTTCTATGTTAACAAATCATATAGTATATGGCTATACTTCTTTTCCTCTGAAAAGATTAAGCAAAATCTTTTCTCTTATTTTCATTTACCTTTGATTGAAAAACAGCTGGCTGCCAAGAGGAATTTTCCATTAGATGTTCACCATAAGAAGTGTCTCTACTTTTATGTCAATTAAAATATAATTTTTCTTTTGACAATAACTTGGACATATATACATGTTTAATTGAAATAATAATAAATCATGTATCATTCAAGGAAAAATTCAAAAATTCATTCAAGTGTCTTTGTTCTTTTTTTCATTTTAATTTTTAAAAAATTTTATACAAATTTTTAATGTTACTTTCCATTTATAGTTATTACCAAAGATGTTCTTAATAACACCAAGGTAGTTTTTTAATCCACAGCTATTCTGACTTTTAAAGACTGAAGAAAGGACTGTTTGCTGTGTCGAAAACTATCGACGGTCAGCAACCACGTGTCCAGAGTTCCAGCTCTGTCATAAGCCACATTGAAGGCCTTGCACAAGTTGCTTTTGCTCTCTGAGCCACAGTTTCCTCATTTTTAACACTGACAGGATAGAGCTAGGTGATTTTCAGACCCTTTTGAGTCCTATATTGTACATACAGAGATAACAAATTCCTAAATACTCATATATTCGTATATTAGCTATGGAAGAGGGAATTGCCTCAGTGCTCACCTGGCCTGGTGGATGGCCGGACTGCCTGCTAAAGCACCTCTGGCCAGATGGGAGTTTTATGTGAAACTGATGCAGTCTTTCTCTTGATTCAAAAGACTCACAGGATTTCTGGAACCTCTTCAAAACAACCTTTACCAAACACATTTCGATGAGTTATGTCTACACTGATCAGAAACATATGGATTGAATTTTCCCAGGGTTTAAAAATTAAATGAAAAGAGCATAACAAAATGAATTTTGAATTTTTCCAAAGCTAAAAAATTAAATCATGTAAGATACAAGAAGCCACTGAGTTCTTCCCACTCTAATGCTGGGTCCTTATTAGAGTGGCTCCTTTGCTATCCATCCTATGTTATTTCTTTTTTCTCAAACGATGATTAGGGGATTGAGCATTCAGTTAGTTTTACTTTTTTGTTATATCGGCTGGCGTTTGAGGAAAATCAGGCTTAAATTCATGAGCCCCACATGCCTAGAGAGAGCAGTTATTACCAGTACTCCTTTAGGTCAGATGGCCTCACTAACATTTGTCAGTAGCCTTAAAAATGTGCCCTTAACTAAAGAAGAAATCAAGTCAAAGAGGAGGGATAAACAAGATCACTATCAACAGATGAATGACTCCTAGTGCACTCTTTCACAAAAGAGAATCAGGATATGAAGGATGGTGGGATACAATGATGCAATGTCTAGTGTTGAATCATTCAGTACAGTAGCTGCCAGACACATGTGGCTACTTACATTTAAATTTAAATTAATTTAAATTAAATTAAAAATTCAGTTCATCAGTTGCAAAAGCCACATCTCAAGCTCTCAATAGACACACGTGGTAGATAACTGCTCTACTGGACAGTGCAGATGTAAAACATCTCCGTCATCACAGAAACCTCTCTTGGCCAGTGTTGGCCCAGTATAATGCCTGGCATGTAATGGATGCCCTATGAAAATTAAAGAAAATAATTATAAACTAATAAAGACATTTTGAATAGCTAAGATTAACTGAGTAAAGTTTGTTTTCAAAGAAAATTTCCTTTTTCTGAAACTTTTTGCGTTATCTTTATATACTACGCCGGAAGAATCACTACCCTAATCAGTTGATATAATTGAAGTGGTTTCTATCAATTGCTATAAAACATCAGTTCAGCTATATTTTTTCTCAATTATCATTAATACTACCTTGTATTTGTATAAATTTAATTATATGAAACTATTTAGCATACAAAGCTTTGCATATTCATTTCAGCTTCACAGAACTCTGAAACTAAGGATTATCATCCCTGTTTTATAGATAGGGAAACATGTTGATGGCACCAAATGACATAGTTATACAGCTATATTCAAATTTAGAGGAATCAAGGGACTGTTTACAGTAGCACAACTAATAACAGAATGCATCCAGGGCTTAATCCCCCTTCTTCTGGCTTAAAGTCCAGAGCTCTTGACACTAAACTATGTAGCTCCTGAGCAGATCAATCAATCAAAGCATAACGTATATACTTAGATGAAGAAATATCTTTATAGTTCCTATATCATGTATTAGTATAAGCAAAGACATCAGTAATAAAATGACTAGAAAAAAAAGATGGATGCCTAGATGTTGATTTTGTAAACTTTAGCCTAAAATGCCAAGTCTGAAGTAATGCACTGTAAATTTGACACACTGGTCACATTGTACAATGCCAGGGATCACATGCACATTGTGGTCCACGTGGTCAGTGGCACACTTCACATCTCCAGGGGATTTCACTCACATCACCTACAGTGCGCATCACTTTCTGAAGCTGGGCAACACCAGAACCCTTCAACTTTGGCAAAATCAACCTTGACATTTAGTATCATATTCTTTGCACATCAAATGAAGCTGAATCTGCTGAGCTAAACTGAAGCATGTTGGGAACAGTGGTAAAAATAGTCAGGGCTGTCATGTTATTTCTAAATGTTTTCTGACACTCCATTATTTAGCAGAGACTTTCAGGTGCCATATATATATATATATATGGAATTCTACACCTCTATAAGAGAAGCAATGCAGTATTGTACTCACTAGCACAGGTTTTCAAGTACGATTGTTTGGGTTCAAATTCAAATATAATCTTAAGCAAGTTACTTAATCTCTCTGGGTCTCATTTTCTTATCTATAAAATTGGGATAATAATATTGCTTTCCTCCAGATATAAATAAACACAGGTTAAGTATTAAGAATAGTGCCTAGCACATAATAAGGGCCTAATAAATATTGTATTTGTGGTGTTGTAGCAGTCATTATGATGTTGTTGAGAATGATGACTTGAAATCACCTACTGTAATAATTAATTTCCAAAGATGGCTCCCAATGAGCAATAAGCAATGAGCCTATTCACGCCTTTGTGTAATCTGCTTCCACACTGAATACTGGACTGACCTGTGACTGCCTTCAACCAACAGAATGTGGTAGAAGTGACACACCATTCTAGTTTTGAACCTAGGCCTTAAAAAAGGCCTGACAGCTTCTTCTCATGCACTTTTGGGAGCCTTTGAGCCACCTTATATGAAGTTCTGCTAACCTGATAGAGAAAGCCATATAAAGAAACCATGTGGAAAGACCACAAAGGAAGAGTGAGACCAAGGAGACTCTATAAAGAAATAAAGAGGCCTAGCCATCTGATCATCCCATTTGAACACGACTTTCCAGTCAGCCCCCACAAGGCACCGGAAGCCATCTTTGATGTTTTAGCCGTGGCCATCATTTGGTCACAGCCACACGAGTGACCCCAAGTGAAAACCAGCAGAAGAGTCATCCAGCTGAGCCTTCGTCAATCAACAGAAACATGAAAAATAATTAAATGTTGCTATTGTAAACCATCTCGTGGCTAAGTGGTTTGTTACGTAGCAACAAATAACCAGAGCACCTAATATTTAGTTATAAAACTACATATGAATCTTCAAAATCATTGTAATCAGAGATGCTATTTACATTTCTTTCTCCATTGTCTTCTACTTGATGATAGGTTCTTGTTTATTATATCTGTCATATCTACCTCATATCTAATTTTTCCTAACACAGACTGTTTGCTATGTTTAAGCAAAGTTACCCGACTTATCCTTCATATAACCTTTTTCTTCCAGTTTTACATCTTCTATCCACAGCATTTTCACTACCTGTGATATTCCCCTCTTTCTTAGAGGCCAGTCTATTTTCATTTTCTTCTTCCAGGAAGCCTTCCTCGACTTTACTTCTATTCTTCCTTGGCTCACATATGCACATTTTGTATCACATAAATGCACTGATATGTATTTATAGTAGATGGTCTATTTAGGATTAAGTCTCATTTGTGCCTCAATCTGATCTCCTGTCTGAAGAATAGCAGTATATATTTTTGTATCTTTATGAGGTATTTAGTATATCACACACTTAGGAATCTTAGTATTTATTTAGTTGTTTTCCCTAACAACTCTATACACAGACTGTCTCCCAGGGATGGACTAACATCACCAAGCTCTAGACACAGCTGACTGTAATACCAAAGTCAGTTCACTAACTTATAACAAGAATAGTGATTTTCAAAGCAACAACACTAGACAATGATTTCCTCACATTATGGTGGTTTTAACCTGTAGGCAATCAACATGGGAAGCCAATTATAATCAAAAGTTTGCTTGATGAGGGTGGAATGTTACTTACATGATTTGATTGTATAATGGTATCCATCTAAGAGAGTCTCATGTATCCATATCCACAATAAGATTATACCCATTCCCTAGCCATGCAAGTCCTCAGGCCAGGCATACTCCTTCCTACACTGTGTTGAACAGATACTCCTTGACTGAATTTTCATTCATTCAAAAATATTTACTAAGCATCAACCATATGTCAGGCATTAGGGATAAAAAAAATGACCAAAGGAGACCAAAATCCTCATCCTAATGGACGTTACATTCTAGGAAAAGTTTCTGGCTTACTGCTAAGCTCTCTAAAATAAATTCTAAAAAACATACATTCATATGTATATAGCTATTGTTTTTCTACATTAGAAAATTTATATTTTACCTGGAATTTTGAACATATAAAGCCATCAAAATAAGCAAATACCTACTGAGGCTGAGAGTAAGAACTGCAGTTTGCCAGATGTATAAACAGACCATAGTTCTCACTGCAGGAGCGTAAAGCATTAAATCCTTGTATTAACAATAAGAATCATTATAGCCCTTTATTTCAAAAATGATTTAGAATTTTTAAACAAATCCTTGTATTAACAATAAGAATCATTATAGCCCTTTATTTCAAAAATCATTTAGAATTTTTAAACAAATCCGAAGCAACCGTATAGCGCAGTCTATGTTCTCTGATACATCTTTTACACTAATGCTTATTTCTTTAAAAATTGCCAAAATATCTAGGTGAAAGGAGAATTTTATTTGGTACAACCTAATGTTATCCCACCGCTGTCAGTATAAGCCTCATCATCACCTAACAGAGAACAAATATGCTTTGCATCTGACTAACCCTAATAAGGTATCTAAGGGATTTTAAAAAATATTTAACTGGGTTTGGTAGAAATCCTCTCCACCACCACCTCCTACTCTCTGAAAGTATAAGTATTTAGCCTTGAGTAATATAGCTTGAATGACCTGAAAATGTCTATAAATACATTTTCCCTGCTTATCTAGGGCTCTCCTCTGTTCATTGGGATCAATGTTTAGATTGTTTCCAGAGAGGGGACAGCACCTTGTCAATGCCTGTAACATGTCAAAGGGTCATTAGAGCTTGAATCCACCATTGGAGCCTGGAAGGAATGCATTTACTTTTAACAGGCTGCAGTTTGGGCCAGTGAAAAATTAGTATGTCAAGGCATAGCCATTTAAGGAGGGTTAGTGTAAAGTTACTCCACCATTAGGCCTATTGGAGTGAAATGATCTGCACTTCAAGAAAACTCCAGAGCATTAATGGAAACGGGAAATGATGACAACAAGGTAAATAACAAAATACCACCTATGGTAGTAATGATGCTAAAATGAAAATGGTACTATGGAATTCAAAGGGTTTATAAATTTGAATCACTAGATATGGTTCCTAAAACTATTCCTCACTGTAACTTTATGCTGTTTTTCCCTAACAAAGACCTCTGTAACAGAGATACTTTATCAGCATGCTTATTAACACCTTGCATTTTCTATTTTATAAAAGTACAAGAAATGCTGTAGCTCATTTTATTTTTGTCTTGTTTAGACGCCTACTTATCAGTGTAAGCACATGACACATATCTCTTGGCTGAAAGTTTCTGCTACAAGTCTTAACTTGTGAAAAAATCTGAGCATTTATGATCAAATTCACTGACCTGGTCAAAGAGAAAGTTTATGTGTGGCTCAATTACACATTAGAAAGAGCATAAAGTCAGGCATTTATTAGCTGTTTCTCATAGGACAGGTACTTAAATTGTGTTTCCTTATCTACTAAAATAAGTATAATAATACCATTTCAAAGGGTTGTTATCTGAGGGAAAGAGTGTGAAATGCCTCTAATGTTGCCAAATCCATAAAGGTTAGTTACATATTTATTATAGAACTATATGAAAGAATAAGTCTTACTAGAAGAAGTGAAACTTAAGAAATTCACCAAGCATCCAAAACACTTAATATTAATCATCACCATCATGCAACTCAACCAGGCTTCCTCATAGGACTAAAAGGGTCACTATTCCACACTAAGTCATTTTCATTAAGTGCACAAGCTTCAGGGGGCTAAAAACCATTTGATTTAGCAATTCAAAGGCAAAAGTACAAGGATTTCCTTAAGGTATATATAAACATGGACTCAAGCCAGGAGCTCTGTAGGCCCCCAGGGCTGGTGCTTGCTTGCAGATGAACCCATCCTTTGGACAGAGAATGCAGTAAGGCAATACAGTTTGAGATTCAGTCTTCTGTGAAGTTCCTGATCATCAGGTTTATATAGCCAAAACAGTGTTTACAAAGGAGATTTCTGAACTGCAAGAAACTGGAGACAAGGCTAATACCCATTCTGGTTTGGTTTGAGAGCAGTTCTTTGCAAAATCATGGCTATGGGTTAAATGGTTTTCAAAGGGCAGAAAACTGAATGAATTTCATGCTCCTTTCTCTTCTATGATCTTTCTAATATATCATCTAAACCCCTACTGCTACAGTCCCTTCCTCATCACTTCAGTGGAAAGAGAACAACTCAGAATCGGGTGAATTATTCCTAAGAAAGCCAGACCTATGCAAAATCTAGTAAGAGGATTAGCACGGACTTCATGCCTGCTGTGTTTTATTTATGCATGGTTCATAAAGGCACACTGCTAATTCCCATTTAGCTTGTTATCCACTCTAATACCATCATTTTTTTGCTACTGTTGCCTCACTCTGAAGTGTTCAGTCTCTGTCTTAGGATAGTTCTCTCCTCACAGGTGAATCATTCTTTATTGTCTCTATCAGACATCATTCAACTTGTCAAAGGCATTTTGAAATGCAATGCTCTTGCCCAGTATTTCACTTTCTAGGTGCAGTGAAATGCCTACAAAGATCTGCATAATTGACAAATAAAATTATCATCAACGTCCACTGAATAAACATAAAATTTTTTACGGTATTGTACAGATTATAGTGGATAATATAAAGATGTATAATGAACTGTCCCCATTCAAACTGCGTGGGGAAGGCAGACATGCAGAAAAGACAATCAGAAGTACAAAGCAGTGTATAGAGTTCAAGAAAAGAGAGCACTCTGAGAAGGAGAAGTCAAGGTGGTTAACAGCCTGAAAGCAAGGTTAGGATGTTTTCGAGGGTAAAGAAGGGAAATTCAAATGACAAGGGCAAGGGAAACACTTTTAGCAAAGACACAGAAGACTTCTGGAGCCCATCTGGATCCTAAAGAGAGGACTAGGATGCCTGAAATCAAACCTCACCCAGAGTCTTAGAGAAAACTTAGGGAGATGGGCTTGCACCACACTATGGAGAACATTCCGTACTAGGTTAGGGCTGTCAAAAGTATTCAACGAGGTCGTACTGTATTGTGCTTAAAGTACAATCTGAAAAGATGAGTTCAAATCCAGGCATTGCTACTAACCCGCTATGAGTCCTTGGGAAAGTTACTTGCATTTATTTCTCCAGGTGTAAAGTGAGGATCTTAATAGCTCCCACTTACAGAGAATGTGTGAGTACACAAGACAGTTCATGACTTTTCATATGGGCTAGGGCCAGGCACTGTGGTGGCACTAAGTATATTGATGAACAAACAATGTTTGATTCTTGTCATCAGGGGTTTAGGGAAAGGACTTTGGATTTAAAACTCTGGATTAAAAGATATGCCATTCATTTGCATGTTTGGCTGGAATCTGAAGTGCTAAAATAGAAACATTATAGCTATAAGGGCACATTTTCTTTCTGCAGGATTTACTATAGATTGCTCAATAATTATTTATGTTCACTAAAGAAATGAGAAATAATTTATTGACTCATGTCTTAATTCTCCTGAGATTTAACAATTGATTATAACAACTTGGCAGTAAACCACCTCTCTCAAGGCCAAGGAAAACGCAGGCAACTCAAAATCATCTCTATGAGTCATTAATTAAGCAATAAAGATAATTAATGGAAAGAACACTGAGCTGAGGCCCAGTAGATGTAGTATAAGTCCTATTACTGCCATTATAACCTTGCAAGAATTACTCTATCTTTTCTGGGTCTCAGTTTCTTCAACATGAATATATGAAACCAGAGGTCTCAAAAGTCCTCCTAGCTCACAAATTCCAGGATTTTACGATGTAACTCAAAGAGCTGGTCGTTCCAAACAATCTATTCTTGTAGAGAGTGTTATGCTCTCTTGAAGGTTAGCATAATTCCCAGTCATTTAGAGGACTGTACTTAATCACATAAAAGATACATACATAACACAGTATTTTTCCAGTGGTGTGTGGGATTCAGCCATTGCCAGAGCCTACTGCTAATTTTTTAGGAACATTAAAAGCCAGTTGACATGGAGCTGTTAGGTTGGAATTGATCATGGTGGGAGAATTAATACCCTGGAAATTTGTAAATAATACAACGTATGTTTTGCATTTTTGTTTGTTTGTCTTTTCTGGAGAGCCCTGTTGTTAAACATTTATCAACATGTTAAGCACATTAAGTGGAATAAGTAAATCAATATTGTTAAGCAGCTAAGGTCTGTTTTGCAGTTTTTGAATCATGATTGGCTCTGTGCTAAAAATAGTAGGAATTGCTTCAAAGGGTAATTCAGAATTAAGTACATTTAAAACAAAGTGCAGCAAGATGTCAAAAATAACAAGAGAAAACTACTCTTCCAGTTTACCTTCTTCCTATTGTCCCAAGGTAATTTTGATTTGTATAAACGAAAGCTGCCAGGACGATATGCACCCCATTTCTATATCCCAGCTGGAAATCACAGTCAAGACTGCTAGCTATTAATAGAGTGACTTGCCCTCAGTGAGATGTCCTAGGAAGTGGATTAGCTTTGCATTAAACATCATCAGGAATAAACAAGAAAACTCACTCTAGAAGCACTGCCAGCGGCTTAACATCAACCCACAGAAAGAGCTCAAGGCAAGCATTACTCCTAATAAATATCCTGATATTGAATCTAAGGGACTCTAAATTTGGTTTGCAAGATTGCCAACACATGTTACAATGCTTCCTGGGGCCCAGCACCACCACAGAATCATTCTAAAAGAAGCCAACAGTAGTGGGTGAGAGAAGAGCTTTAAATCTGGATTTAATTTCTCATAAATGAAATAAATGTGTCTTTGTAAGGTTTTCTGCATGCCTGTTGACAAAAGAAGAAACACTGCAGATTTACAGGGCTAGAAGACTGAAGTTCCAAGAGTCTTTGTTTGAGAAGAGTGAAATGTTCGAAGCTCATTCATTACAAAATCCTGCCAGAACACTCAAGATGATAATTAAAATCTGCATTGAAGAGGGTAACCAAGTACGATAATCCCGGGAAGATTTCATCTCTTGATTCTTTTTATTTTCCTCACTGCTTTATTTTTTTTTTATCAAAATGTATTTTGTACAATAGTAAGGATAACAACAAAAATAACTGACATGACTTCTATTTGGCACCTTATCTGACATAAGGCAGTGTAAGCAATCTCAGTTTGTGAGTGTACACCCAGATGTGAGTGTAATTTTTAGAGAAAAAATTTAAAAGAAAAATTGCTTAAGGACCTAGGATAGAAATTAAAGCATATAACCTAAGACTTTTTTTCTATCAGGAGTGTGGACTTTATATTCTCCAATTATATTCAACACAAGATTTAGACTTAATTTCCCATTGCTAAGAATAAGGCCCATAAAATAAGCTAATCATTCCTTTATGGTCCTATCAAGCCAATAACTATTAGAACTACTAGTAATAGCAACATCTTGAAGGGTAGACCATTTGGAAATCACCAACATTTACTAACTAGTTCTGTTAGCATTCTTA
This sequence comes from Balaenoptera musculus, assembly GCF_009873245.2. Classification (NCBI taxonomy): domain Eukaryota; kingdom Metazoa; phylum Chordata; class Mammalia; order Artiodactyla; family Balaenopteridae; genus Balaenoptera; species Balaenoptera musculus. The sequence continues at coordinate 111,952,291 of NC_045789.1, forward strand.
GGAAATAAAAGGATAAAAAGATTTTGTCTCCAGTGGAAAAAAATTAAAGAGAGTTCATGAAATTTAGCTTGAAAATTAATGTCAATGTCATATGCCTTAGCCATAAATCTATTTTCTTCTTCTGATACCCATGTGTATTGAATCCATAAGTAAACATTTCTTGAGATAAAATGAAGAAAAGGACAGAAAATCATTTTAAAAACAAGGAAGGCATCAAATCAAGTTTTCCAAGTGTAACCTTATTCTTTTGTTGGTGTTGGTTATTATTATTATTATTAATTAACATTATTAAAACAGTGCAGTGGTATACTTTTAGCAGAAAAAATGAGCAAAGTTTCTCTCATGCTGATACAAAAGCACTGTAAAACATGAAGTCTCCTGTAACTCTTATGAAAGAGAATTACTGGTTGTGTGTAGTGATTTTCATTTCTGTTGGAGTAGTTGTAGCTGTCAGTTGGGCTGAAAAAAAAAACAAAAACATTTATAAAGTATAAATGTTCACGTTGAAATTTCCACGCGCAAATTCGGCAACAACAAAAAAAAACCTGTAAACAATTTATGTCTAATGTAGAGGATTCCTGCTGTTGCTACAAAACAAAGTAACCACACCAAATGCATTATAGACATCACACTAACCAAGGCTGACAGTGCTAGGATGGGGAATCAGACCTAATCTTATTATTTGGCTGTAGTTTGGACAGCTTCTAGGCACGACTTAAGAAACAGAATTCAAAAGATTACTTTCTAAAATGGCAGTTTCCCATTCAAGCTTCTGTTTCCAATTTGTCTTCTCCCTCACGCTCCATCCCTCTCCTCGCTCCCCTTCTTCTCTCATCCTCTTCTACCTCCCCTGGTCACCTCCTTACTTCCCTCCTGGCTTCTTGGTCAGCTCTTTGTGAAGTGGTAACATACTTGCATGGGATTTCCTGTTTGCCTACTATGAACTAAATGCAAATGATCTCAATATCATGCTAACCATGAAAGGTTGGGTGGGCGAATGACTCTCTCACGTGTAAAGTCATTGTTGTGTTGGGAAATGCTGGTGTAGGGCCAAATTTTTCTTAAATGAATTTACCAAGAGCCATTATCAAGGAACTAGATCTTTGGAAACATTTATACAAAACATGGTGATAGTGGGAACCAGATGCTTTCGTTTCTATTACAATACTTTTGGGAGGTGGTTCTTTTTTTTTTTTTCCTCCTGGTGTAAAGAGCAAGTTTCCACCCTTTATCATAGACATGTTGCAGTAAACTGTATCCAAGTCCGCCTCCACTAATCTGTGGCTGTTATTAATATCAATGGAGAAGAGCTATAAATTCCACCCTGACATGGCTTCAGGGGTGTGAACCCCCAGATCTTCTCTAATCCCAAGATTAGATACTGAAGTGCTGCTTCAATTGTACAATATTATCACATCCTATCACTTGGCCCCATTTCAGACTGGAGCATTTATTGACAATACTTTCCAAGCTGTTGCTAAGTTGTGAGCACTCCAGCTTATCTGTTGCTCCTTTTACAGCCTTAACTAGCAAGACTCTCAGAGGAAGTGTCCTGCTAATAATACCACCAGAAACAACCAGCTTGTTTTCATCCCCTTTAATACAAAAGGTCCTTGATTGTCACAAACATTTATTTACTCTCAGTTACTCTCAGCCAAAGAGTAAGTCTCCTTTGTTTTTTTTTTTTTGTTGTTGTTTTTTCGTGGACCTATGCTAATTTCACACTCCTGTCTCTTTTTCTCTTTGGATTTCTTATCGACCTCCTGAAAATCATGTGAGGATATGAGGAACTCTTTGTTGTTATTCATGGATTTTTTTTTTCTGTGAAAGATTACTTACGTCCATCTCTACAGTAGGAATGGGGAATTAAGCACTTTAGGGAATCAAGTAGAAGCCAGGGTCTTTACTGTAGGAGACAACGAAAGCAGCAAAAATAGCCTGACATATCTGATGAGAAAATATATTTCGTCAGCTGAAAATAGCACTTCCCAAAGTTTCTGGATCATTAGGATTTTGTAAATATGTAATTACATACACACAAAACACTGGGTAATGTTGAATCTGCTTGGCATCTCCACTTGGATCTCTAGTGGAGATAAGGTGCTCAAAAGGAGCAAAAGTGAAATGCACATCATCTGAGCAAATCCACTCTTTCGGCAATATTCCCAACCTAGTTTCTAGCAACACCATCCCAGTGTCTTCGTTGATTCTCTTTCACTTCACATCCAATTCCTGAACAGATCCCGTGTGCTGAACACTCAAATCCAACCACTCCTTACCACCTCTTCACCTCTGGTCTAAGCCAGTGTATGTCCTTACAAAAATTTTTGCATTCACATCTTAATTAGTCTTTAGCCTTTCACTCTTTCCCCTTTAAATATTTTCTTAACAGAGCAGCCAGAGTGATTCTTTTTAAAACACTTCAGATTACAGCAATCTTATACTGAAAACTTTCCAATGGTGTTCCTTCCCCAAGGGAAAAAAAACCAACCAAATCCGTTATAATGGTCTACAAGACTGCAAAAGCTGGCCGTCATTTCCTACTACTCTTTACTACAGTGACACAGGTCACTTTGCTGCTTCTCCAACACTGTGGCCAGGCTCCCCCTCAAGGCATTTGCACTCTGTTTGCTGGTATCCCAAATGTCCACGTGGGTCACTCCTTTGCCTCTTTCAGGGCTCTACCCAAATGTCACATTCTCTATGATGGGTGGGGAGGGGGGAGGGATAGAATGGGAGTTTGGGATTGACATGTACACACTGCTATGTTTAAAATAGATAACCAACAAGGTCCTACTGTATAGCACAGGGAACACTGCTCAATATTCTGTAGTAACCTAGGTGGGAAAAGAATTTGAAAAAGAATAGATACATGTATATGTATAACTGAATCACTTTGCTGTACACCTGAAACTAACACAACATTGTTAATCAACTGTTCTCCAATATAAAATAAAAATTAAAAAAAATAAAATTTTAAGCCCCACATCCCTCTGTATCTCCTTTCTCCATTTTCATTTTTCTCCTTAGAACTTTTTACAATCTGTTACATATTTTATTATTAACTATGTTTATTGCCTGTCTCCCCTCACTAGACTATAAGCTCCATGAGGATGGGCATGTAGGTCTGTTTTATTTGCTACTTTATTTTAGTGCTTAGAAAGTGCCACAAACATAGAGACACCCAATAAATACTTGTGGAATATGTACATCTCTATCTCTATTACATATCATTGAACGTCATCTGTGTTTGGTTTGTAGCATGATATGGGGGGGGTTGACTAGAATTATTAATATTAGAATAAAGCTTGAGAAAAAGTAAAATATGATTTCATTCATTTATTTAAACCCTATAAAAATCATGGTTATCTATTGATTTTGTTAAAGAAAAATAACAAAGAACCTACATTTTTATTAGATAGTATAAATTTCCTTAATAACAAGTAGATAAAATAATCCACAACAGGTTACATATTCCCAGATGTTAACATCTCTCTGTATACTTCATGTGTTTAATTAAAGGTTGTAAAATTTGAGGAAGACAAAAATAAGTTTTTAAAACTCAACGTACATAATAAATAAATTGGAACAACTAGAGATGACTAAAAACAAAATGTATTATATTGATCCACCCACAACATAACCTGATCTCAGGGACTTTAAGATACTTATACAGTAAACTTCAAAAGTATTTGCATTTAATTATTGAATAAACAAGTGTAGCTGGTATATAAGCCAGGGACCTCTGGTAGCACTTTGTCAGTTTTCTTTGATCTCTGGAAGTTTTAAGTCCTTTTCCAGACTTCAGCTAATTGCTAGGGGACTTCTGTCCCCTGCTCCACCTGCTTTTTGCCTTGTTCATTCCCACCAGCTGTTTTCTCTGCCATTGCATAGACCCTGACATGAAAGTCATCCCCCTGTTAGTGTGCACAAGAAAGCAATCCTTTTTGATATTACTGAAGATTTTAGAGGGGCACACAGTGAAGTCTTATCACAGGGCATGCAACTTTCCACCATTTTTATGGTTCTTCTCTTTTCTTTCCTCTTCTACTCCCTTCTCACTCTTCCTCCCTTCTAGAAACAAAGCAAGTCTTCTCTGTAACTCATGTTTAGTTGACCCCTGAATTCTGATGTTTTGGTGCATGAAAACATTCTTCTTGTTTCTGGGACTGTCATCTACCCATTCAGACTAGAGAATGTCTTTTCTGAAATAAAAACATTTCTCTCCACAAGGAAAAACGCTAGGTACAGCTGCTAATATAATAAGTTAAAAATTAACTCCCAAGCAGTTCATCTTTATAATGATAAGCAGCAAGAGAAATTGTTCTAGTGGGCTTCAATAAAAACAGCACCTTAGTTCTTACTTTGCCTGGAAAGGATTATGCGCAACTTGAAAATACTAAAGCCTAGCTAAGTATTATTCTATAAATAAAAGTAAATGAGGGGCTTCCCTGGCGGCACAGTGGTTAAGAATCCACCTGCCAATGCAGGGGACACAGGTTTGAGCCCTGGTCCGGGAAGATCCCATATGCCGCAGAGCAGCTAAGCCCGTGCACCACAACTACTGAGCCTGCACTCTGGAGCCCACGAACCACAACTACTGAAGCCTGCGCGCCTAGAGCCCGTGCTCCGCAACAAGAGAAGCCACTGAAATGAGAAGCCCACGCATTGCAACGAAGAGTAGCCCCCTCTGGCCACAACTAGAGAAAGCCCGTGCGCAGCAATGAAGACCCAACGCAGCCAAAAAAATTAATTAATTAAATTAAAAAAAAAGAAGAGATTGGATGAAAATTTTAAAAAAAGTAAATGAGAACACGTGAGCAAAGGGAAAACACAGTAAAAATAACTAAGATGAAGCCAGAATTAGGATAGCATATTAAATGTCTACTGAGGAATAGCCAACAAATTTAGATGTGGATTTGTCAACAGTCATTTCAAAGTGGGAACTTAATCAATCCCATGATTCAGTTGCCATAAAGTTAAAAAAAGAAATGCTTCTCAGAAACCCAACTATCCACAGCATAAAGATTAAAAAAACAACTTTCTACATCTTCATTAAAAAGATACTGTGTAATGAGGTAAGCAAGTTCTCAAAAATATCCTTAGAATAAACAAAAATATGAGTGTAAAAGAGTAGGTAAAGGCATAAAACCTAAGGGTACTTAATAAAACTGGATTTTTGAGGGAAATAGTCAATGCACTGATTTCTTTGCCACTTCAGTAGCACATGGAGTGCCAAGGAATGTTCCTTTCCTTTACTTCTGTGGTTAGTATAATCACTGTATAGTCTTCTATGAGCAAGTCAATACAGTATTAATTTATTCTAAAAAAAAAAAGAATGTATTAAAATTCCATTCTTTGATTAATTGCATGATTTGGGAGCTGGAGTATCTGATATTTTAAGAATATAAACTTATACCAACTGAGAATATAAATTGAAAGAAGAAAAGTCATTATAATATAAAGCAAAAACTGATTCTATTTTGATAAAATACAATATGGAGATGAAAAGACATAACTTTCATTGGATTTGTGTCTTAACCCAAATGTGTATATTTGGAATTGCTTCCTGAATGTGAACCTTTTGTATGAAGACATTGCTGTCTCTCATGAGGGACAGAATAAAAGAGGGGAAATATATATGTGAAGCATCTAAGTGCTTCTGAATGAGACTAATTTAATGATTTAAAGATAAATGAACTGGAAACACATGTACTTATTTCCCCATAAAATGCATACTTACTGAAAAAAATGAGCTTCACAGCTTACAGTTTATGATGCGATGTCCCCCCTCAGTTTTAGCCATGTCTAAATTTTAATTTTATTAAAGCCATGTTAGTCTAATAGTATGTTTTTATAAAATAAAATCAGATATATAAAATTTAAAAGTTTAGAAAGAACTAATGGGAAAATAGGATCAACAGTCAGAAACTTACTTTTTAGAATCCCATCTCTAACTTTTGAGTTGCTTTTTTTGCCTCACACAATGCAAATATGAAGCAGGTGACTGAGAAACAATGTATAAATTATTCTAAAGCTAAATTGGGGGCTTCCCTGGTGGCGCAGTGGTTGAGAATCTGCCTGCCAATGCAGGGGACAAAGGTTCGAGCCCTGGTCTGGGAAGATCCCACGTGCCGTGGAACAACTGGGCCCGTGAGCCACAATTACTGAGCCTGCGCGTCTGGAGCCTGTGCTCCGCAACGAGAGGCCACGATAGTGAGAGGCCCGCGCACCGCGATGAAGAGTGGCCCCCGCTCGCCGCAACTAGAGAAAGCCCTCGCACAGAAACGAAGACCCAACACAGCCATAAATAAATAAAATTAAAAAAAAAAAAAAGAACCGTGTGCTCTGACATATTTCAAAATGGTTCCTTTAAATAAATAAATAAATAAATAAATAAAGCTAAATTGGTATGCCTTTAGCATACGTCCTCTCTCCAAAGACTCCTTCACAATAGTAACAGCACAGAACAAAAAGGAATAAAACAAGGCTGTCATTCAGTCCACTGTCATAGTTGTTCAGTACTGGTATCAGCTCCTTGTCTCATTTTCCCTATGCCATATGGGTTTTAAATATTTTGAATATAAACCGAAGATCAAATTCATGGTCAGTAGATATGAGTTAAGATATTGACACATGTCTAAATAAATGAAAGGTAGATGTAATTGTGTTGAAGGACAAAACAGATTGAAGGAAACTTCAACCCAGACCACTTGAATAAGGGACTTGCAGTGAAAGTAGAAGCTATTCTTTCAAGAAGAATCTTGGAGAGATTCTTCCATCTTGACAATTTAAAAAAAATGAAAAAAGAGAAAGAATTAACGAAAAAAATGTGTAAGAATAGAGGCTGAACCATGGGGCTTAAATGAAGATCTATTTATGAAACAGTTATATCAGTTGCCTTCCTTGTACCCACTCCTACCCACGTAGCTTTATTGACAAACAAAAACTAGTGGTCTTCTCAATTGAATAACTGAGACATCAGCCTGAGGAGATCCAAGTGGGGATGTTGGTGCCTCAAGAAAACCTTGATAATTCTGACTTTTTTAAGGGACTCTCAGTCAACAATTCTGCTCTCCCACTGAATACCATAACATGAAGCCTGTCAGCCAGCCAATTCTATCTGAGTATCCAGAGTTCCCAGACCAACCTCTCATTTATGGGCGAGTCCATTAGCAACACACCCACCTACCCAAAAGAGAGAAAACACACATGAGCTATCTGAAATAATTACTTTTTCTTTCATTTTCAAACATAAGTGGGCAAACAAGAGCCTCAAAACACAGAAGCAAAACCAATTTGAAAATCTATAGTTGACAGGAGAGGGTACAGGTCCCTTTCGCCAGCTGGGCCAACAAGCTCTTTTCCTGGGATTTTTAAAAAATGTTGACTCGGTCTATCTACAATCATGTAAGACTGATAGTTGCAAAATCCATAGTTTTTACTACCAATGCTCGTTTCCCACTGGGAGAAAACAAATCTATAGTAAGAAAGGAGACGAAAATAAGTGCCCAAGAAAAGTAAAGATGAGAGAGAAAGTTTTGACAGCATCCAGATTATATTCTGTTATAGCTGTTTCTGAGGCTCAAATACATCCATGCTTTGCCAGAAGCTTAGCAGTCATGTAATTCTACTAAACTCCTTTCTTTTTAAGTTAGTTTGAAGTGATTCCTACCAAATACATTGTTTTTATATATTATCAAAGTAGACATTATATATTTTTGTGATGGGATATGACATTAGTTATGACAAGTCATAAAACCAACTGGAATTTACTTAACGCATATTTTCCCCAACACACTATTAAGATGCTATACACGTATTCCAGTAGCACTGCTGATTTCAAAGATGCCTTTGGGATTGAGCTTTTGGAACTGCCTTCCGAACACTTTATAGAAAGCTTATGGTGTTTCCAAAGATTCACGTCATTGAGGGTAGTAAATATCATATTATCTTAGTTTATAAATTTTATAAATTAATTAGATAGTTAGAATGTGAAATCTTAGGTACACTGTGTATGGATGGGGGGAACGAAGATCAAACGAATATATTTAGCCTCAGTCACTCAACATCTTAACCTCTCAGCTAAGTGTCAAAAGGCACTATGATGTTTTGACCATCATGTTGTAAATCATTTTTGTCCTTAGTCATAATATAATTATTTATTCTGAGTCCAGATTGGACTTTTATTTAAATATAATTATAAAGTAATAAAGAGCTTATATTTGTTTAAATTAGATAGGTTATGCTGTGGCAATAATCCCAAGTTCTCATAAATAAATGTGATTTTTGCATTCATTCACAGAATACATCCAGCATTGGATGGTGAGGTTTAGTGGGTAAGGGTTCTAGCCACACCAATTCCAATATGGAAGGTTTTCCTATACCCCCAGGCAATTCTTAGACACTAGTTGAGTGTCTTACAATTCAACTCAATTCTGTCACTACCCGGAGACAGCATCAGATTCCACAGGTTAGGGGCTCAGTCCTACAAGACTCTCCTGCCCCCCGCCTCCACCTCCCCCATACACACTTCAGACGCCAATCATGCTTCTGACAAACCAGCTATAGATCAGAGGTTCCCAGGATCTCCTCCATGGGTTCAATTAATCTGCCAGAGCAGCTCACAGAACTCAGGAAACCAGTTTACTACTAGATTACTTACTCATTACAAAGGATATGAAAGGATACAAATCAACAGCCAGGTGAAGAGATACATAGGGCAAGGTATGTGGGAAGAAGCACAGAGCATGTCACTCTCCTCCAGTCTCCACGTGTTCACCAACCTGGAAAGCTCTCCAAACCCCAACCTTCTGAGCCTCTATGGAGGCTTCATTACATAGACATATTTATTAAATCACTGGCCACTGGCAATTAATTCAACCTTCAGCCGCTCTCCCTCCCCAGAAGTTAGGGAGTGGGACTAAAAGTTCCAACCTTCTAATCACTTGGTTGGTTCTCATAGCAACCAGCCCTCATCCTTAGGTCCAAAAAATCATCTCATTAATGTAACAAAAGACAGCTTTGTTGCTATTATCACAGGAAATTCCATGGATTTTAGCATCTCTGTGCCAGAAACATGGACAAAAACCAAATATATATTTCTTATAAATCACAATATCACAGGGGAAACAGAGTTTCTCTGTTAAAAGCAGGCACTCAAGGACCAGGATGACAGAGACAAAGGAGGTATCACCACTTTGTAGTTGTACCATGTGGAGATCTGACCTTGTTGGTCACCATGCAACGGAAGAGAAAAAGACTAGAGAATCACACAAGTGTCTTTCACAGCCTTGGCCCAGAATAACATGTACCATTTTCTCCTCACAAAATGCTCATTGGCAAAAAGTAGTCATATGCCTTGCCTACCTGCAAGGAGGCTAAGAAATGGAAGGGAGTCAGTGGAAACCTGTGGACATCACTGTCTCTGCCACAGAGCCTGGGTAATGACCCTGAAAATTCACTTCAAGATGATCTTCACTAGTTCCCTATGATCAACAATTTTATATTGTACATCAAGATGCCTCTTTCATGTTATAAGACAAATCTACTGTTTAAAAAAATTGTGACAATCATTTCCAATCTGGCTTCTCACTTCTGAGAAATAAAGCACACTCATATCAGTAATGTCATATTTATGGAGAAAAGTTTTCAAATGGAATTACAGCCTAAAATGTTTTATCTCCTCAGTTAGGAAAAAAAAAATAAAGATTATGTAAATGACTTAATTTTGTTAAAGAAAAAGAAAAAACTAACATTTTTATGTAAGCATTTTTTTCTATTTTGATTCTGTAAACTGTACTTGAATTTTATTTTAAATGTTCCCAAACCAAATGTGAAATATTAGGTAATTTTCAAATTGATTGGTAAGCAACCTTATTTTTCTTACATAATTTATTTAAAGTAAGTCTAACTGATTTTATTCATTAAATGAAAACATGTTTTATATTATAAATACTATTAAAGATTGAATAAAAATACTCTAGAGTAAAATCCTTAATAATACACTGATAAAAGATTTTATTTATTTAAAACCATTTCTTATTTACCATGAAAAAAGGTTTTTCAAAATTCCTACTGATTTTTTTTTTTTAATTTTATTTATTTATTTATTTATGGCTGTGTTGGGCCTTCGTTTCTGTGCGAGGGCTTTCTCTAGTTGCGGCAAGTGAGGGCCACTCTTCATCGCGGTGCGCGGACCTCTCACTAACGCGGCCTCTCTTGTTGCGGAGCACAGGCTCCAGATGCGCAGGCTCAGCAATTGTGGCTCACGGGTCTAGTCGCTCCGTGGCATGTGGGATCTTCTCAGACCAGGGCTCGAACCCGTGTCCCCTGCATTGGCAGGCAGATTCTCAACCACTGCGCCATCAGGGAAGCCCCCCTACTGATTTTTAAAGATTATCTATAGTGATAGAAATGGCTTGCTAAGAGAAAAAACATATATATATATATTTAGAAATTGCTAGTATAGAAAAAATATTATTTTCTGAGCTGATATTAAGAAATCTGAGTTCTCAAACAGGTTCTGTCCCCCTTTCTCTTGTCAGTAAATCAAGGGTTTGCTGGAAGATTATTGGGGCACAAAGAGAGGACCCTCACAGGAGCCTCTCATCAGGCCATGTATTAGCAGTGGCAAGGCACTGAGAGCACTTCTTCAGGCCAAATCACACTACAACAGACTCAGAGAACAAGTTCTCTTCATTCTGCATCTTTCCCTCTTCCATATGCTTTTGAATGATTTTTTAAGATTACATCATTAATTAGGATAAAAAGGTGAAGTAAAACCTACGAGAAGAGATAGTATAGGTGAGTAAACTTCAAAAGGAAAAAAATACATAAGAAAACAAAGTATAGTGAAATATGAAAAAAGGGATTTCACCACAAAAGATTGGTTACCCAAGATATGATTATTTGACATGGTATGAAGAGCATCATTAGAAATGCATTTGCTAGGCCCTAAAATGTTTAATAGTGGCTTAGCTAATTAACCAATGTGGAAAATTTGTAAAAACAAAAATCCAATGCCAACATGTGGATTTTTATTCCATCACAGTGTCAAAGTATTAATAGAAGGCATTTACCTTAGTTCATAGATATTTTACAGGCAATTGTTAGGAATTATGGTTCTCACAAGAAACTCATCAGAATAATTCAAAATAAATTTCTCTGAAACTAAGCATATTTTCATATAGTATTTGTTAGCTATCTACTTATAACTCAATCCCATTGTTTTCCTGCCCATTTTAATATAGGGTTATGAGTCTATTTTCAAGTTGTAGAAGCTTTTGCAAATCTAGGTATTAAGATTTTATCCATCAGATGTTTTGAAAGAGTTTTTTTTAATATATAAAATATTTTTTGAGATTATATATCTTCTGCAAATTTAAAGGATAAGTGAAAATTTTTTCTTCATAGATTACCTTAGTTAAAAAAGTCTTTTGAACCACTAGATAATAAAAAGACTGTCTTATATCTCACTTTATTTTTATATAAATATTTTATTCTATTAAGAATTTATTCTTGTGCATGTTATGAGGCAGATTTTCTATTTATTTTCTTCCAAATAGAGAACCAGTTGTATTGACACTATTAATTATACAACCCATATATTTCCCACTGAATTGAAAAAGTGCATTTATCATAATTTAAGTTTCTCTATATAATAACATCTACACCGGCACTCTTCTTTGTTCCACTGATCTATATATTTCTTTATTTTATGCCAATACCATACTGGTATGATCTGAGTAGCTCCATGTTATATTTTAATATCTTTAAAATAAGTTCCCAATCAGTTTTTAAGTAACTTTCAGCTTATCTCATATATCTAATCTTCTCTAAAACCTTATTATTAGTTTAGCCAATTCTGAACAAAAAAAACATTGGGATTCTAATTCAATTGCATTTAATATATATGTTAATTATGGAAGTAATTATTGTTTATGATATTGCCTTCCATCTAATAGCACAGTCTGTTCTTTCACTTGTTCAGTTATAATGTTATTACTTTAAAATATTTTGCACCTTTATTAATAGCTTTCTGGTTAATTTCAAAAGACTTTTAAAGGTTTTATCAATAATATGCATGGTATTTTTATAATTTCATTTTAGTTAATTGTTGATAGTATAGATGAAACCTATTGCACTGTATGTGTTTACTTTTATTTACCAAAGCCATTTAATAATTCTAGTATTTTTTGCAAGATGCTATTAGAATTTTTCTAAATATTCAGTAACAAGTTATATGTGCATATATACAAATGCATAACTTAATCTCTTTATAGATGTTAATTATTTTTTTTCTCTTAGCTGATTGACATTACAATGAAGAATTTCACTCCTCAAATATTTAAGTGGTTTGCAAAAATACAAAATAATAAAATAGGGTAAAAAAATTCCAGATGCAATAAATCAAAGAAAATGGAATAAATACTTTAATAAGTTTAATCACATAAGGAAACAGAAGATTCTAGAATACAGGAGAGATATGAAACACACATCAAACCCTAATCCTCAAGACCTTTGTTGATGAGTCAACAAATTCTGAGATTCTTTATTAATACTCATAAATATGGACTTTAAAAAAACAAGTGAGGGGCTTCTCTGGTGGCGCAGTGGTTGAGAATCCACCTGCCAATGCAGGGGACACGGGTTCGAGCCCTGGTCCAGGAAGATCCCACACGCCACGGAGCAACTAAGCCCGCGCGCCACAACTACTGAGCCTGCGCTCTAGAGCCCGCGAGCCACAACTACTGAAGCCTGCACGCCTAGAGCCTGTGCTCTGCAACAGAAGAAGCCATGGCAATGAGAAGCCTGCACACCGCAATGAGAAGCCTGCGCTCTGCAACTAGAGAAAAGCCCATGCGTAGCAATTAAGACCCAATGCAGCCAAAATAAATAAATAAAACAAATAAATTTATTAAACAAAAATCAAAAAAAAAACAAGTGAGTTTCCTTATTTTTTTCTTCCTTTTACTGATGAGAAGTGGAAAAGGTTGTTAGAAAATAAGCAATGTCACTGACTCTTCTGCCAATCGATGTATTTTATTCCCATGGGGGATAGTCTTGGATATCATACCATTTTTTAAATTAAGTATATTCCAATCAGAGAAAATCAGCCCTTTTGTTTATTCTTCAGTTTCCCTCCAGCAACCTCTTCTACTTCTCCTCAGTACAAAGAAAACATGAAACTATTCAAAGATAAAGAACCCAATCTGGAGGAAAATATAAATCAGTGAACAGAAGCTTATTCTTCACTTCTTTATTGCTATAGACTGAATGTTTGTGTCCTCCCAAAACTGTATGTTGAAGCCCAATCCCCAACGTGATGGTATTTGGAGGCAGGATCTTCAGGAAGTGATTAGGTCATGAGGGCAGAGGCCTCATGAATTAGTGTCCTTATAAAACAGGCCTCTGAAATCTTTCTCGTTCCCTTCTACTATGTGAGGACATAGCAAGAAGATGACCATCTATGAACCAGGAAGTGGGCTCTCACCAGATACCAGATCTGCAGGGGCCTTGATTTTGGACTTCCAAGCCTCCAAGAACTGTGAAAAACAAATTTTTTATTATTTATAAGCCACCCAGATGATGGTATTTTTGTTACGGTAGTCCAAATGGACTAAGATATTCATACTCTAAAATATACAGTAAGAACATGAATTAAATTTAATAAGATATCGAAACTGAGATATTAATATCCAGAATAGGCTAGAAAGGGGTATTTAAAATTGAAAAAACAAAGTGAGAACAGAACAACTTTATTGCAGAATTAATAGTAAATTAGAAGCAGAATGATCAAAATATATGTGATTCAAAAGTTAATTGGCATAAATAAAAGTCTTGAGATAATCAACATAAATGCAGGATGGGCAAGACCAAGGTCATAAGGAAACTAAAGAGAAGATAATATACATGAAAGATAGATCAAGATGAACAAGATGAAGTAGAAAACCCAGCAAATGAACCAAAAGATATGTTTGATGTTATTACATGAACCCGAAATGAAAAAAAGGGAATCTGCACCTTGAGGACCACATAGAAAAGTTTGAGACAGACTGTTCAGTCCTAGTTTAGCCATAGAATGTCAAGGATGAAGAAAGACTTATTCAAGCATTCAGATAGAGAAAGAAATTAACCTACATGGATGGAAAAATCAAGCAGGCCTCAGATTTCTCCATAGAAATATGCAGTGCCAGAAAACAGTTGCACAATGCGGACAAGTATGATGCAAGAACATAATTCCCAGCCAAGCAGTTATTCAAGTAAAAAGGCAGCAGACAGATATTTTTAAACATGAAAAAAAATCAGGATAGAAGAAAAGAAGTTTCAATGGCAAAACTCAACATTTAAGAGACAAAGTTAAAAGCAATCATCCCTGAATTTATGTATTGACATTTAGAATTTAAAAACAAATTGCTAATTTTAATTCCAGGTCTTTTTAATGCTGCATTTGAATCTCATCAGATTCCCTTATTTTTCTATTGTTCCTATTAAAATTGCCATCTATGTCTACCTGTTTTCTGGCACTGAATATTACTATGGAAAAATCAAAGGCCTTCCTGGTTTTCTTCCAGAGGTTCTGCTTATTCTTTCTCTCTCCCCTAAGTGTTCTTCTAGGTAAACTGCTCTTTCTGTCTGGAAACTTGCTGCAAAGTTAAAATGGCTGCACAGTGTGTTAGGCAGTGAGCAGGCCCGAGTCACCTTTCAAGTTGCTTTGGCTTTCATATTGCAGGAAGGGATTCAGAAGTTTCTATATGTCCCTTGCTGCAGGACCACTCCATATGGCCTTCTCTAAGAGCTGTCTGTACCAGGGAAGCTAAGAGTAAGCTGTTACAGAATTCTGAGACGCAGCAAACCCACTGCTGATTGGAAGTGCTGCTGTCTCTACTCCGTCAGTCAGCAGCTGGGTGACGTGCTTGCCTTCAGTTCTATCCTAAAACACCAAGAGGGAGCCTCTCTTCTCCACGGGCTCTAATGAGTGCTCTCCCGGTTTCTCGGGTAGGAAAAATCTAAGCCAATTAGGACACTACTCCCTGCTCTTCTTTTGTAGGCAGTGGGGTCCCACAGGTCCTACTAGTGCAGGAACCATCCTTCCACTTATCTCATGGGCCATGTTCCGTTTAAAGATATCAGGATTGAAATCTTTTCTCCACCCTTTCTGCCACCTCAAGTCACTAAAATTTGGTGCAGCTTAGAGGGAAGCAAAGCCCGGTGCACACCCTCACCTCTCAGATTCTGGCATAAAACAGAGTTTTATGCTCATTCTCAAGCCCTACCTACCTTCTGCCCCACTCAGGAGAGGTAGTTAGATTGTAGTGATGAGAGGAAAGAGTCAGAATGTGTATTCAGCCTGTGTGGCGGTCATGGAAGATATGTACCATTCAGAGTGCAGATCTCCTGCTGTGTAGACAGCCTCTGCTGCTGGATCTGCATCCAGATCCACCACCATGTTTGCATGGAGGCCACACTTCCCACAGGCTCCTTCTAGCCGATGACCAAGGATGGGGGGGCAACCAAGGCAGGCCTGTGAAATTCAGAACACTTCTGAAGAGTATCTTCAGCTCAAGGACTCCTGGTTGTCCTGGCCAGTTCAAGACCCTTCTACCCAAACATCCTCCCTTCCCTCTCTCCCATCTCAGGTATCAGATCTGCATCTCCCCCTTAGAGGAGCAGTGGGAAGGATGAGGGTGAAACCCTGAAAACTAGTTACTTATCAAAATAAGAACAACAGCAGTAACAAAGCTTACCCAAAGCCTATTTTTATCCTGAAAGAGTCTTAAAAGTGAAAGATAGCATACCTGGCAAGGTTAATTTTCCCCCTACCATCCCATTCTGTAAGTTTGGATATTTTATAAGAGTACAGGCAAAATGCATGAACATTTGCTTGTGGCTAAGTGTGAAATAGGAATGGATAATTTTAAATAAAATAAGGTATAATTTTAAGCACTTTATACATATTAACTTATTTAAACTTCATAAAAATTTTGAGATATTAAAATTATTTTCCCCATTTTATAGATGCAGAAAATGAGGTGCAGAAAGGTGAAGTAACTTCTTCAAGGCCACACATCCATGAAGGAGCAGAGCTGGGATTTAAACCCAGGCACTCTGGCTCCTCAGATGGCAAGATTTGTCATTATGACCTACTGTCTCTTCACATGTTTCATGAACTGAAGAGAACTGCAATCTCCCTATTGATGTACAAATTAAGTACAAGCTATGTTCCCGTGCATTTAAGACTCAGTAAGCTGTCCCGGACTCACTATTCCTGCTCCATTTCTTCTTGCTCCTCTTCATGAACTTTAATTGTAGTCAAGGGAAATTGGATTTTTCTGTTTCTAATACCTAAGTCTCTCTTTTCATATATTCATGATATAATCTGTATTCTGGCTTTCCCCAGCAAGTACCATGGCCCCCAACACATGTATATGTATTTTTCACTCAATAATTATTTATTGATCCCTTATCATATGCCCAGCACTTGGAAGACACTAAACATACAATGGTAAAAATGACAGGCAAGTTCTTCATCCTCAAAGAACCTTATATTCTAGTGTCAGAGACTAGATGAATTAGATAAGTACAGATTTCAGACAATGTTATAAATAGAAACATAGGAGGGTGAGAGAGAGAGAGAGAGTAACTGGGGAAGAAGCTTCTCTGATCAGATGACATCTCAGCTGAAATGTGAAGGATGGGAAGAGACTACCTGTGCAAATAGCCCAGGCGAGGGTTTTCTAAGAGAAAAGGAAAGCCGTGAAAGGATCTTAAGCAGGATGATTGTCTGAGCTCCTGGTAAAGAGGAGATGTTGGCATGGATGGGTGGTAGCAGTGACGACAAGAACTGCAGAGACTTAGTCAGGGACCAAATGGGTGATGCTAGTGGAGGCAAAGGAAAAATAAAGAGGATACCTCCTTAAGTCTGGGACTTGAGCAACTCAGAAGATGTTGGTGTGAGGAGCTGAATATATGGGAGAAAACTCCAAGACTGACATAAATTAGAAATTCTTAATCAGCATCCAGTCAAAGATAACAAGTTGGTAAGGTATAGAAGTCTGGAGCTCACAGTCTGGCCCAAGAAGTGGTTCTGAGTCTTTCTACCATCAAGAGGTGATCACTGGATTCTCTGTGCTCTCATAAACTTTGTGCCTTTCTTTTGCCGTTTATCACATGACAGCTTTTGAAAAACATTCTGGCACGCATGGAAATTTCTATTTGAGTCATGTTAAAATACACAGACAAATAAAAGATACTAAGGCTTTTCCTACCTAATCTTACAAATTACTCTTCAACTATAAGCACCCAGGAGATAAGTGTTGTCCTTAGCCAGTTCTTAAACTGTTATATCTATCTACTAGATAAAGCTCAGTGTTGCCCATATTTATATTTCTTGTAGCTCCTAAGACAATGATTTGTTCAGAAATTTTATTTAATAATGCTATTATTGACATAAATGAATATCTGACCCCCAAAAGTTTTTTTGTGAAATAGTTTTACTTATTTTTCTTATGGGGTACTTATTTTTAGATAAACATCAGCCATTAATGTTACTCAAGAGAAAGAAATGACTAACAAGTTCTAAAGATATCACACTGTACTTTGGGAAAAAGAAGTAAATACCATCCCTGCTAAAAAACTAACAGAGCCAAAACCCCTTCCTGAAGTTATCTGATAACTGAAGAGCATCTGTAAAGGACATCAAAAGCAAGAAGCAAATATTTATAGCAAATTTTGCAAATTCATAAATAGGTTTAAATTATTGTATGACAAAATTCACTTAACATATTTAAAACATATTGTTAGTTTTACAGACATACCTTAGGAAAACTTCCATATATTAAATCCATATACTTCATGTTAGCTGAATAGTAACATGCATTGAAATATTTTATCATCCTATACATAATTATGTAAATAAATAAAACCATTATTTTCCTTTCTCTGTTATTGTTTTTCATTTCTTTTCATGGTTATTTTTCTCTTCCTTTTCTTGTTTTTTTTTTGAAATGAAGGATATTTCAAAGTCATTCAAAAGGTTGTAGTGCTTTTAGGATTAATTGTATAATACAGTGCTGAAATTACAAATTGATTTTAAAGACTCTGCTAAAGTGTCTCTCTGTATTTTAAATTATCACTCAAGCTCTAGGATGAGAGATTGAAAAGGCGATAAAAACAACCTGCTTACCCAATAGTTTATTACCTGTAAAAAATTGCTAGTGTTTGATTTCAGGTGATGTTATATAATATGACGCCCATGAAGATTTATAGTCCTGCCATACGAAAGAGGGCTGCTTAAGCTCAATGCAGTACTGATGTTTTATATCAGTAACTACTAAACGTATTTATCATCAATACCTATGGTGTGCCAAACAGCTGTACTTGGCCTCCTTGAAATATTTTGAATAGTTTTTATGGACCTATTAGCACTAATAATAATTTTCAACATGAATTGATAAAATAGAAACAGATTTGTGGCCATCATGACCTCTCCAGCAGGAATGGCTCTTCTTATCTGAATGCACCCCCCTTTCCAATTTAATCCCTTAAAACAAAAGTCTAAACGTGAGCATCTATCCGTACTGTTCCTCCACCAGCTGCGAGTACTAATATATGTGAGGTGCTCCTTTGAATATAAAAATTTTATCTCCCCCCTGTGTTCTCAGTTCCTGTTACAGAGGGTCCAGCTGGATATTTGCTCACACAGTTACTTATATTCACTCTTTTTGAGACAGGAGAGAGTAGCCAGCATTGAGTTATTACCTAGTTATTGACAATAATGATGATGCCTTAAAACTATTAGTATATAAAAATCACAAAATTACATATATATGGTAACATACATGTATTATCTCATTCTCTCAACCATCCTGTGAATGAGACACCATCATGTCTATTTCTGAAGAGACAAAACTGTTCAGTGGGCCAAAGTTACCTCCCTCAAGTCAAACAACTGAAAAGTGGGAAAGCCGACTCCCACCCTGGCCTTTTGATTGCACATATTTTCACCACATAACACCCAATGTTCAGCCCAAGCTAGATTTATAACAGTAACCAAGAGACTCAGAAGGCACATATGAAAAATTTGAAATAGACATTTGAGGGATTCATGTGATTAATAACATTTCAATTGCCTCAATAGGAGTACTAAAATTTCTCAGCAAGTTTGCAAAAGGATGGATTGGAATGGAATTTAGGAGAACTAGAAGGTTTATAAAGGAATCACAAAAGTGTCATGAAATGATATTTCTAGTGTTTTAAACTCAAAACATTTTTCCCCCACTGGACCCAAAAGCTAAAAGAAAGTATATTGAGAATTTGCATTTTGAAGGACACATACACTTACAGATACCTTCATGTCATACAAATATAGCACAGATCCTTTGATGCAAATTAATCTCATTGGCTAGAGCTGTGGCTTCCAGAGGTGATAAGAAAGTTTTAATTTATGGAAGAGAACTGATTTTCTCCCCAGACATATCACACCACTTCCCCAATACAAATAGTGCCCAAGTTATGTTGTACTCACTCTTACTTACTTTTAATTACATCCCTTGAAAAGCCCCAGGAGTATGTAAGGAGCAAATATCTTATTTAGAAAAAACATACCATAAGCAGAAGTAGTTATTGTCTCTTAGTAAATGTGGAGGGTTTTCTCACTTTTTCACGTTCTTCACTTTATATATTTTGCATTAATTTTTATTGTATCTCAGAGAGGAAAGAGAATTATGATGTTAAAACAGCAAAAGCCACATAAATTATTGCAGACTTAAAGATACATAATACTAAAAATAAGAGAAAGTTAATTCACAAAAATGCCTTCTCATTTCTTTTAGTACTTTCCACTAAAAGTAGAAAGATCAGTGAACAGATCTGCAAGTAATACCGGAAAATAGAAGAATGTGTGGCTGGATCTGCTTCAGTAAAATCTTTGATGATAACTAAACATCAATCCATGTAACTAAGCAGACTGACAGTCTGGAGTTTGTAAATAGAAGATAAAACTCAAAAATATGTCTCTGAGTTGGAATCTTATTCAGGAAGTATCAATGCAGCATAAAGATTTAAAAGATTAGATGTAAGAACAATCTCTTTTTCTTGTAAGAGATGAATCCAGCAATTTCAAGAATGTGCTGGACTTAAAAAGTATTAATGTGCTGAAGTTACCAGAGCTGAGGCTTGGTCAGACAGATATGTTATAAAAGTTTGGCTTTTTCTGGTGAAGGAAGCATAGTTGCATATATATGTATATGTAAATATATACATGTGATATATATACATATGTATATATTGTATATGAATATTAAGAGATAACAGCGCTTGCTTCAAATTAAAGAACGAGTATTAGCTGCATATTTCATATAAAATTATTTTAGAATAATGTATGCTATTCTGATATTTATATATGTATACACATTTATACATGTGTTCTGATATATATATATATATACATATATATATACGTATATATGGAGAGAGAGAGAGAGAATGATGTATTTACCATAACTTTTTATGTAAACTTGGGTGCTTTTGTATATGACAACCCTTTGTGACACCTACATTTTATCACTCAGCATTCTCAGAAAAAAATGAATGTCATTTGGAGGTTCTTTCTTTTTTTTGTTGTTGTTGTTATGATTATATAAATATTGTTCCACAAAAATCTAATTAGTATAGTAGGATTACATCTCTTTTCTTTTTCTTTTTTTTTTTTTTTGTACATGGATCTTTCTTAACTCTCCTTTTTCCTATGCTGATATAGTTTATCATATCGTTATGAATTTGGTTTTTCGCCTCCATCTTAGTTATATAATCTATCTCTCTAGGAAAAATATTTTTCACAAAGGTGGCTAACCTATTAAAATTGTGAGAATGAATATATTTTAAGAATATTCACCATACAATGATTAAATTTGGGGGAAGGGGGGGAAATTTGGCTAACAGAGTTAAGATGCCTATTGAGCTATCTCTTCTGAATTTTCTTGTGTCTTAAACCCTTTTGGTTTTACATGGGCATCAGATTAGCCACTGTAAAGTGTGATTTCATTTATAGTCATATCACAGAATAAGATTACTTTCGTTGACTATGAGATTAGAGCCTTCCCCATAAATGTGTATTTTATAGCTACTGTTAGGTGTAAGCAATCATAGCTTAAAACTGGAAGCAAACACACAAAAATCATACAGTTGATTCAGGCTAGAGGCTCTTAGGCAAGTCACTCTTCATTTGCCCGAGTCAAGATAAGTAGTGTTAACACTCTCGTTATTCATCAATAAAACAAGAAGGATGAAAGGAATGGGAGGGCACTGAGTGTGATAAATGCTAAATAAAATGTTTGGAAAAAGTGAATGTAGCAGTCAGGTGGAGATTAAAATACAACATATCCTTGGGTCACTCAGTTAAAAGGCTGAGTACATTCATCAGGGAATTCTATGGTGTTTGGCGAACATGTTAATTATAGACATAAGGGAATCCTGACACAGGTAATATAAACACCCAGCCTTTATCATATATCATCACCAAGTATTATAAACTATGCCAAGGAAAACCATGTTTCTTTTTCAGCATAAAAAATGTGTGAAATTTGGGGTCATGGTACCAGCCCGAAGTGAAGAATTTTTAACCTCGTTGTACTCTTGTCAAGCACAGCTTGCAATAAATATTGAGATGAAAAGTTCAATCAAGAAAATATATTATTATTCATATGCTGAACTATCTAAGAAAAGTAATACAGCTGGTATCTCCAATAAACAAAGAAGCAGGGCATTGTCAAAAATGCAATATTATTTCTTTTAGAATTTAGCTAACAAAATATGCAACATTGTTTTAGACAAAGGAAAATATGAATATAGTGGGTGCATATATGGACTTGCAACATATAACACATTCAACTTAGTGAACACTAATATGATAATATGATGATTTCAATACTACATACTCACCAATAGAAATCTATACTACATGCAGGCCACCCACCAACATTTTTGCCTGCCCATTTCAAAATAATCTAACCTCAGCAGAACTGAAAAGAGAATAGAAAAAAAAAAAAAAAACAAGTAACCACAGGGTTCCTTTTTGGCACACTTTATAAGGTGAGCAGGAGGACGTTACTAAAACTTTAAGTAAGTTAAAGCCACATAGCATGACCATTAACTATTAGAAAGTATTAACAACCAACAAATCCTCCCAATACATTGCAAAGTGCGGGTGTCGTGTAGACCATGATAAAACAAACAAGAACTCACACATAAATAAGACCCATAAAGAATGGCCAACAAGCTGACAAATTACATATGAAATTTGGATTTAAATATAACCTCAGCCATAAGTCTGATTTTACACTTCTATCCAACAAATGGAGAGTCAAGCATTTCAACTTTAGATACAAAAGCTACATCTTTAAAATGGTAGCACTGCATAGAGGCAGGTTTGCTGGAAAGCTATTAAAACTTGAGTGTCCTTCACTTTACCAGCCCCTTCCAGGATGCTGAAGGTTATGTGGTTTTGCAAAATACTGTAAAGTTAAACATTTTGGCTGAATTTTGTTAAGAAATATGTTTTCTTCTACTCCAACTTTCTCTCCATTTCCATCCCCTTGTTTTGGGTGACAACAGAATAGCCAAGGACGTTTTTGAAATTCAGCTAAAGGAAAATTATTTGGAGAAACATTAGTTTAGACTTACTGGAGTGTAGTTTAGGGATTTGCAGCAATTTCTGTGTATAGTTAAGTTGCTGCTAGCCACAGAATGGCTCCCACAGTCCTACCAAACACTGACAGAGCCAAAGGCAATACCATGATATGAACACCTCTTTGAAGGCTTAGGACTGGAAGTATATGGATAGCAGAAGAGGAAACAAGGAAGAAAGAGAGAGAGAGGGAGGGAAGGAGGGAGGGAGGGAAGGAAGGAAGGAAGGAAGGAAGGAAGGAAGGAAGGAAGGAAGGAGGAAGGGAGGAAGGGAGGGAGGGAGGGAGGGAGGGAGGGAGGAAGGAAGGAAGGATGGGAGGGAGGGAGGAAGGGAGGGAGGGAGGGAGGAAGGAAGGAAGGAAGGAAGGATGGGAGGGAGGGAGGAAGGGAGGGAGGAATAGAGCCTGGATAGTTTTCCAATCACCAAACATGCAAAGTTATAAGTGAAGGATTTACTTCTCATCAATGCCTAGACAAAATATAAGTTCTCTCTTATCAGGAAAGAAATACACTCAACAATGCAGCATATAAACCATAAGTGCACCAAATACTTTATTTCTTTAAGGAAATTATAGTACATTAGAATTTTATCAGAAATTCTGTTTGTAGAACATAAGCCCGGCAGTATTCCTTCAGCTTATATGTTTGTGAGTCAAATCACCTGCTTTCTGCATGCCAACATACTGGATCATGTTTAAGTACGTGTGACTCATGGTGGCCTGATGAAGTCCGAAGGTTCCAGATGAAAAGCTATACAAAATTGCTACAGATGCATCTTGAACACTTGTATACAAAATTGCTGCATCTGTACACAAGTGTTCAGTGACAAATTTCCTGACATGTTCATTGATCTAGCAATGTATGTAGTACCAGAGTTTTGAGCTATGGTATTATATAGCTCAAGATTCCTGATTTGGACACAAATGAGGGTAACTCTTAATCATCCTTAAATTTATTTATGAAAACAACTAAGAAAATTCTGATTAAAACTTCGTAGAATATGAAGCAAAATGATAAAATGAGCAAGAAAAGCAACAGAATTTATTCTGAAACCTTATAGCCCATACATGAAAGTTGATAGTTTATTTGAAAATAAACCTAAAATTTTACTTGACATTACTTTACATTATCTGTGAAGTTGAAAGTTTTCAGATCCATCAATTAAAAAAAAAAAACCAGTAATTTCCATCAACTATTTTAGAAGACAGACTGAATTATTGCTCTACATAAGGAAATTACAAAATCACTGTCATATGAAGAGGCTATTAAAAGATTATGCAGGGTATTCCCTACAAAAAAAAATTTCAGGGTAAAAAGTATTATAGACATTGGTCAGGCAGTTAATTAATAAAAATACTACATCTTTATATGGATTTTGAAGTGTTCCATTTGTTAGCTTTTAAAAAATTTTTACTTCTTGTTATATCTATCCTTATTCTAAACAGTTACTTCTGAATCTAATTTTGTTTTTAATGCTGTGTTATTTTTCATAAGGAAGGCTTCTAAAATTTTATAATTTAGGTTTCACGTGTCATAAAAATTAGATTCACACCCACAGGCCCCTGGCTTTGACAGTATAAGAGCTGGGTTCAATTCTCAATTCAGCAATTTCCAGGAGAGGTGATATTAAGCTATTACTTAGGATAATAAGAATACCTCTGTCACAGATTGTTATAAAAATTAAGTGAAATATACATATTGTAGTGTAATGTAATTTGTCAAACTCTATAATGGAAAGATGTTACTTTTACTATCATGCGGTTGAATTCCCTTTTAAAATGATGATTGTTTCTGTTTTCATGGGACATGAAATGGCATCTATAGTAAGGGACAATCAAGAAAAATGGACCTAAACCACATGATTTAACTTAAGTATATGGAAGACTTTCCCAACAGTGGAAAATTTTAAATGTAGCCATGAACTACTATGGGAAATGATCAGGCTATCATATAATCCCTTGAAATTAAATCTTACTGAAGAGTCAAAGTAAATGGTTCAAATTCTTCATAATATAGTCTGAAATTTCACTGAAAAAGGGTAGTGACTTATTTTAAGGACATTCATGTACTTTTTCTTACTATAAAAGTAATACAAGGCCTTTTTGGGAAATTATAAAATAATAAAAGACAAGATCACTATCATCTACAAGCCAGTGATTTTAACTTCTCTAATGAGAAAACATATATACATTAATAACTCTTGAAATGTAAGTTAAAAATCAACTCTCGGGACTTCCCTGGTGGTGCAGTGGTTAAGAATCCGCCTGCCAATGAAGGGGACACGGGTTCAAGCCCTGATCCGGGAAGATCCCACATGCCGCAGAGCAACTAAGCCCACGTTCTGCAACTACTGAATGCCGCACCCCTAGAGCCCACGTACCACAAACTACTGAAGCTCGCGTGCCTAGAGCCCGTGCTCCGCAACAAGCCAAGCCACCGCAATGAGAAGCCCGTGCGCCACAACGAAGAGGAGCCCCTGCTCGCCACAACTAGAGAAAGCCCGCGTGCAGCAACAAAGACCCAATGCAGCCAAAAATTAATTAATTAATTAATTTTAAAAATCAACTCATGATCTCACCAACAAAATACCAGTCCTACATACTTCTTCATTATAGTCAGTACGCCCTCTGGTATCTGTATCTCAATTCCTCATGTGTCATCCACCTCATGTCTCATTATTGTCCAATTCTATTCCTTTATTCTATTCTCTTCATCTGCTTTCCATCACCAACATATTTTAATTTTTGCTCTTAGGTCATTTGTTTTGAAACTCTCACCTTGTGTGTGTTTCCTAAATGTGGAAGATCTGATAGCCTCCACTAATAAATGAAAATACAATTTTATATTTATATCTGTTGTCACATAACTTGGTCATTGTTTTATACCATCTTATGTAGGATATTCATTTTCCAACTAGCCTGTAACATTATTTCAGATAAAGAGTGTATAAAACAGTATTAAACTACAACTAACACTGAAATCTAAATTCACAGTGGCCCTAACAAGAAGCTTGTTTTGCACACATATGAATTCTGCAGGGTGAGGGGACTGGAATAATGACTCTACTCCCACGAAGTCCTCAGGGATCCAGCTCCTAAAGCTGCTACATTACCCAGCGCCAGGGGCACTATTCATAAAGGCTACGTGGTGAATTGTTGCCCAGTGGAGTTGTGCTACAGTGCAACTCTTTGGGGTTTCTCCAGCCACCGCTCTAACATTCTTAGGGGTGGCCTCATGCTTCTGGTCCAAGATGGCCTATACCCATGCTTCTGGCAGCAAAATGAGAGAAAAGAAAAGGAGGACAAAGACTATATTCATCTCTTAAAAAATTTTCCCCAGAAGCTGCCATAGAACTTGTCTTTCAGCCCAATGGCTAGAGTATATGACTTCCACATGCCCACACCCATCTGGAAGGGGAGCTGTGAATTGCATTCTGTCTGGCAAGCTCTGGGTAACTATAGGGAGAGAGAAATGGGAGCAAATAAGAAAATGAAAATGAAATGAAGTTGCCATTATGAGGATGAAAACAAAGGAAAAGAGATTTCAAAACTGGGAATGTTTTGCCCTATTTTTCTTAGACTATACATGAATATATAGGCTTATTGGAAATTTAAACTTGTGTGAAATATACAAGTGCACAATAAACAGAAAACATAAATTTTTTTTCTTCTGAAGCAATACAGAAATATAAGACATTCCTAACTTTTCAGTAATATAAAGGTGTTTTTACAAAGTAGAAGATATAGTTCTGAGGGAGAATGCACATTTTTTTTTTTTTTTTTTAGTTTCCAATACATCAATTATATTCTATTATGGCCTAAGTGCTTAACACATACGAGGTACTACCTGCAAATCAAGGACTTCTAAATGTATCGTGATTAAAAATGTGTATTTCAAAAAAAATGTGTATTTCTTCAGTGTATCAACTATGCAAACTTTTCTTGGAAGGTGGCAGTGGGAAGAGAAAAAGGGCAGTAAAGGGTGAAAGGATGAGACTCATGGATAGTTTTCATTGAAAGAGAGGCTTCTGAAAAGTGCTGGAGTGTCACAGACTTTACATCTTACAGCTGGTGTGCAAAGCACTCTCTTCATTTTCTTCACTAGAATTGGCATAAACACTACTGTACTGAAATGACATACCCAAGAGGACATAAAACAAGATGTGTCCAGAGATGTTTTGAAGCTAACCTTCAAAACTAGAGTATAAAATGGTCTATGCAAGTTTAAATATTTCAAGGGAAAAAGGAAGGAAAGAATATGAATATAATTTTCTTTGACTTTGAGGAATTAAAGCATTTTTTTCTTTCCACTCTGCTTCTCTCTTCGATTCTCTGAGGAAGGAATTAAATCTAAAACTAGAGCTGGAAAGGAATCTCAGCGACGTTTTACCAGCAAGTGGCCCCACGTGCACCTGTGAGACACCTTTCCTGGGGCTGCAGACGCAAGAGGGATGTGTTCATTGCAGCTTAGAACAGATGGAACCAGTACAAGCAAAAAGTAATTTCTTATATAAAGTCAATGAATCTAAACCTGTCTGATGTTGCCCAAGGATAATCTGAAATAGACTCAGATAGTTCCAAACCACAATATTTGGGCTTTAGCATGATCTTGTCTGGTAACGATTTAAATTTGATAACAGGCCAGATTTCCAATTTTTTTATCCCCTCTTTCCCCAAATTGATGTAGAGAGCTATGAATTTATCATGCACCAAAATCATTTAATATTTGTGTCCTACCATTTTACAGATAGATCATATTTTCAAGAAAAAGAAAAACTAATTTCATGTTCATATTTTCCATTTGTTGAACCCATAACAAATATTTAACTTTCTGATGGTTAACTTTCTACAAGCTTGTTTCAGTTAGCAGAAAGAAATGTGACTCTATCCGTGGCTCACAAAAGCCCCATGTGTGGCACAACACAATTTTGAGAAGAGACAGATGGAAAGAGTTTATTCTCAGTGTGAAAAGCTATAATTTATTCCTTGGTAAATAAGTAAATTAAAGACCATTCACATTTGAATTTGCCCAGAAACAAATGTGAAGGGCCTTCTCTAGTATACGATGGTAGTTTGAGCATTCTTTTATGTAAACAAGGTTTGAGCCACCATTGGCATTGGAATTTGGTGAATAATAAACAGTGGAGGGGCCTGATTCCTACTACTAGCCATTGGGAGCCTGCAACAAACTAGTAAATGTGTTCTAGAGCCATGTGCCTGGCTCTGGTAAAATAGTTAATATGACATTCACATTGACAGAAATAGAGGATGACAGGCATTTTACTCTCAATGTCATTATGCTATGTGAAAAGAGATCATGGGATTGGTGAATACAAGACTTCCCAACTTTATTATGACGAATTTTATTTCTCCAATATTTTAATCAAATTTTCACGTGACATGGTTTCAAATCTCCCAAACGTCCTAGTCATTTCTGAATAAATGACGGTCTATATCTCCCTTAAAGTATAATACCCCAATTGAGCATCATGAGTTGAGCATGATCTGACCACTGCAGAATAGTGGGTCTAATACCAGACTTTACCTAGATTTTATTTTCTTATCAATACAGATATCATGGTAACTATTTGTAGAAAACTAAAGCAATACTAACAACAACAATAAAAAATGAAAAGGAGAAAAACACACAACCACTTGAACTCACCAGACCACAAGCCCCACCTGAGACAGGAATGATGTCTGGTATTCTACTACTTCCCCAACACCTATATTCTGACGATGAGATAGTGCTCAATAAGTGTTTGCTGATTGAATTATACTGTAGGATAATGGATTTGGGCCAAACTCATTACCAGAACTATCCAGATAAAATCATAATAAAATCAGAATTAGTGGTGATCTGTGGAGAAACAGGTTTTCCAAGACAGTGGAAAGGTGAAGGCTGAGAAATTATTCAAAACACCAGATTTGCATACCTTCTCAAGTAAGCATATGGTTGTGCTAACACTGAGCGTGGTGGAAGAGCCAGGAAAATCCAGTGATTGTAAACATTCCCTGAAATAGACACACCTGGTTTTCTAATGTAGGCTCTCCAAATGGTCCGTATAAAGGGATGAAAAGTGAGCGCTTCAGATCTGGCAGTTGTAACTCATGGTCATTACTCTGTGAATCAAGAGAAGCTCAGGTGAGCTTTGCCCTATAAATTCCTGCTCTGTGTGAACTTATTACTTCCAATAAGAATTTACATATTATCTAATTGTTTGGAACTTCATTTACCTTTATACTTTGTGTGTGTGTGTTAGGGAGGGTTTCTTCCTAATCACCTAGAACTCACCAGAATTCAAGTGGCTATAAATTTAAAAACCAACCATATTAATAGGCATCAACATTCCCTATAAATAAGTATATAATATTTTGCCTCCAAAAACATTAAATGAGATGGAAAAAAATGCTTAAATGTAAGTAATGAAAAATAAAATGTAATTATATGAGGCAAAAATAAGGAAATCAGGATTTGTAGTTATGCTGACAGAATGCCATACGAGACCAAAAGGTCTTTTGGTATGCATATATGGACAAAATTCTAACAATTATCAATACCTACAGGTAACTGATAGATGATAGCTAGCTAGCTAGCTAGATAGGTAGACAGATATACAGGCAGACACACATGCATTCCAAACTACAAAAGGTTAAGTACACAGGATTTCAATATCACATATACAAGTAAACGCTGGGGTTTTCATGAACAAGTAAGGATGAGAGCCAACACTACAGATCTTGTGCAAGGTAAGAAGCAGGAACAAAGAAACCCAAGTTTATCCACAAACCCAGGAACCAGAAAGGAGTTGTCTCTTCCATGAAAAGATAACCAGAGTTAGTAAACTAGAAAAAAAATTTTGCACCTTGGCCTGGAAATGTAACACAGATATAGGCCACATACTCTGGGCCATGAGTTGATAAAGAATACTTACCTTGTACAAATAGTGTGAAACATGAATTCGCACTTACTCATAAGGCAGAGAAACCTGTGTCAAGAAACAAACAAAAGAATTGGTCAATTAAACCTGTAGGGATATGACAGAAATAAACTTTGGAGGAGACTTGCTGCCTCTAAAACCTATATCATGCACTGGACTCTCATCAGTTGACAATTTTTACTGAAGAATATACAATTAAAATTTTTAAATAACAAGAGAGGGAATCATATCATGTGAGAGTCTAGATTCAAAAAACAAGAAATCTCACATTCAAAATTGTGGGATAACCTGAAAATGATGTTAAAATAAGTATTTTTAAACTGCTTAAATAAAGTAATAAAATCATTTGGAGGACTGAGATATTGATTAATTTTTAACATTGGTTAAATGTGTAAGTAGGAACACAATATATAGACATAGGCTGTTTAAATTTCAAAATCATATGTATGGGGTGGAGGGGACCAATTCACAAAAAGAAATGAAAACAACGATCAATAAAAATCCAGGAAAAATATAGTGTAAGATGATGGGATTATAATCAAATATATTAGCAATTATAATCAATAAAAATCAATTAAACACACTTATTGAAGTAGAGATTCTGAGATTTGATTACCTGCAATATCACTATATTTACTAAAGACAAGTTTAAAACATAATGACAAAGAAATATTCACATAAAATAATGAGGGGGGAAAAAACAGGCAAATATTTATCAAAATAATGTTTGATAAAGCTATTAATAAAACACAAAAACGATTAATAGGGAGAAAAGGTGACATTATTCACTGATAAAAGAAACAACGGCCTATGATGATATAACAATCATAAGTATGAATGTTTCTAAAAATATAGCCTCATACTCTTCAAGGCAAAAAAAAAACAGACAAATTGAAAAATCCATTAATACCTTAGGAGATTTTCATGTACTCAGCTCAGAAACTGATAGATCAAACACCTAGAATATTAGCAAGAATGTAGATTTAAACAGCACAATCAACAACCTTGATCTAATATAGAAACATGCACGCAATAGATATAGAATATGTTATTTTTTATTGATGCATAGTTAATTTACAATATTATATAGTTTCAGGCATACAACATAGTGATTCAATATTTTTACAGATTACCATATGGAGTTATTATACGAAGTTATTATAATATTACTGACTATATTCCATGTACTGTGCATTACCTCCCTGTGACTTATTTTATAACTGGTACTTTGTACCTCTTAATCCTATTCAACATTTTGACCATCGTCCTAACTTCTACTCTCTGGCAACCACTAGTTTTTCCTCTGTACCTGTGAGTCTGTTTCTGTTTTATTTCTTCATTTGTTTTATTTTTTAGATTCCATATATAAGTGAAAACATACACTATTTGTCTTTCTCTGTCTGACTTATTTCACTCAGCATAATACCCTCCAGACTGGCAAGACTTCATTCTTTCTTATGATTGAGTAATATTCCATTGGATACATACATCACATCTTCTTTATCCATTCATCTGTCCATGGACATTTAGATTACTTCCATATCTTGGCTATTGTAAATGATGGTGCAATGAACATAGGAATGCATATATATTTTCAAATCAGTGTTTTTGTTTTTTTCTTTTTTGGATAAATACCCAATAGGGGAATTTCTGGATCATATGATAGTTCACTTTTATTATTTGAGAAACCTCCATATTGTTTTGTACAGTGGCTGCACCAACAGTGCACAAGGGTTGCCTTTTCTCCATATCCTCACCAACACTTGTTATTTCTTGTCTTTTTGATAACAGCCATTCTGACAGGTATGAAGTGATATCTCACTGTGGTTTTGATTTTCATTTTCCTGATACAGGTTGAGCATCTTTTCGTGTATCTGTTGGCCATCTGTGTATCTTCTTTGGAAAAATGTTTATTCAGGTCCTCTGCCCATTTTTTCATCAGATTGTTTGCTTTTTTGATATTGAGTTGTATGAGTTCTTTATATATTTTGGGTATTAACCCTTTATCAGACATATCATCTGCAAATATCTTTTCCCATTCAATAGGTTTCTTTCTTATTTTGTCGATGATTTCCTCTCTGTACAAAAGCTTTTTAGTTTGATGTGATCATGTTTGTTTATTTTTGAGTTTTTTTTTTTTACATAGTGTGAAAATTAGTCTAGTTTCATTCTTTTACAAGTAGCTGTCCAGTTTTCCCAACACTACTTACTGAAGAAACTCTTTTCCCCATTGTATATTCTTGCTTCCTTTGTTGTAGATTAACTGACCATATAAGTGTGGGTTTACTTCTGGGCTCTCTATTCTGTTCCACTGATCTATGTATCTGTCTTTGTACCAGTACCACACAGTTTTGATTACTATACCTTTGTAGTATAGTTTGAAATCAGGCAGCATAATGCCTCCAGCTTTGATTTTCTTTCTTAAGATTGCTTTGTCTATATTTGGGGCCTTTTGTGGTTCCATACAAATTTTAGGATTATTTTTTCTAGTTGTGTGAAAAATGCCTTTGGTGTTTTGATCTGGATTGCATTGAATCTGTAGATTGCTTTGGGTAGTATGAATATCTTTACAATATTAATTCTTCCAATCCATGAACATGGAATATCTTTCCATTTATTTGTGTCATCTTCAATTTCTACAATCAATGTCTTATAGTTTTCATAGTACAGGTCTTTCACTTCCTTGGTTAAATTTATTTCTATATATTTTATTTTTTGATACAACTGTAAATGAGATTTTCTCTTTGATTTCTCTTTCTATAAACATTATTAGTGTGTAGAAATGCAGCAGATTTCTCGTTTGTATCCAGCAAATTTACGGAATTAATTTATTGTTCCTAATTTTTATTTTGGTGGAGTCTTTAGGGTTTTCTATATATAGTATCATATCATCTGCAAATAGTGACAGTTTTACTACTTCCCTTCCAATTTGGATGCCTTATATTTCTTTTTCTTATCTTATTCCTGTGGCTAGGACTTCCAATATTATGTTGAATAAAAAGTAGCAAGAGTGGGCATCCTTGCCTTGTTCCTGATTTTAGAAGAAAAGATTTTAGCTTTTTACCTTTCAGTATGATGTTAGTTGTAGGGCTGTCATAAATGGCCTCTATAATGTTGATATATGTTCCCTCTATACCAACTTTGTTGAGAGTTTTTATCATGAATGAATGTTGAATTTTGCCAAATGCTTTTTCTGCATCTATTGAGATAATCATGTGATTTTTATCCTTTGTTTTGTTAATGTGATGTATCACGTTTATTAATTTGCAAATATTGAACCATCCTTGAATCTCTGGAATAAATTCCACTTAATCATGATTTATGATCCTTTAAGTGTATCTTGGATTTGATTTGCTAATGCTTTGTTGAAGATTTTTGCATTTATGTTCATCAGAAATACGGCCCTATAATTTTCCTTTTTATTGTGTCTTTGATTTTGGTATCAGAGTAATGCTGGCCTCATAGAATGAATCTGAAATGTTCCCTACTCTTCAGTTTTTTGGAACAGTTTGAAAAGGATACATATTAACCCTTTAATATTTGATAGAATTCCCCTGTGAAGCTGTCTGATCCTGGACTTTTGTTTGTTGGGAGTTTTTGATTATTGATTTAATTTCATTACTTGTAATCAATATGTTCAGCTTTTCTGTTCTTTCCTGTTTCAGTCTTGGAATATTGTATGTTTCTAGGAATTTAGTCATTTCTTCTAGGTTGTCCACTTTGTTGACATACAATTGTTTGTAAAATTCTCTTATGATTGTCTGTATTTTATGATATTGGTTATAAATACTCTTTCATTTCTAATTTTATTAATTTGGGCCCTGTTTTTTTTTTTTTTTTCCCCTTGATGAGTCTGACTAAAGGTTTATCAATTTTGTTTACCTTTTAAAAAAACAGCTCTTAGTTTCACTGATCTTTTCAATTTTGGAGGGGGTCTCTATTTCATTTATTTCCACTCTGATCTTTATTATTTCCTTCCTTCTTCTAACTTTGGGCCTTGTTTGTTCTTCTTTTTCTAATTCCTTTATGGCTAAAGTTAGGTTATTTGGAAGTTTTTTTTATTGCTGAGGTAGGCCTGTATCACTATATACCTTCTTCGCAGGACTGCTCTTGTTGCTTCCCATAGATTTTGGAAAATTGTGTTTCTAATTTCATTCATCTCAATTTTTAAATTTCCTCTTCAATTTCTTCATTGACCCATTGGTTATTTAGCAGCATGTGTTTGGTCTCCACATGTCTGTTTTTTCCAGTTTTCTTCCTGTAATTGATTTCTAGTTTCATATTGTTGTTGTTGGTAAAGATGCCTGATATGATTTCAATCTTCTTAAATTTACTGAGACTTGTTTTGTGACCCAGCATGTGATACATCCTGGAGAAGGTTCCACGTGCACTTGAAAAGAATGTGTATTCTACTGTTTTCAGTTGGTATGTTCTATAGCTGTCTATTAAGTCCATCTGATCTAATGTGTCAAGACTAATGTTTCCTTACTGATTTTATGTCTGGAGATCTATTCATTGATACAAGTAAAAGTCCCCTACTATTAATTTATCACTGTCAATTTCTCCCTTTATGTCTGATAATATTTGCTTTACATATTTAGGTGCTCCTATGTTAGATGCATGTACATTTACAAATGTTATATCCTCTTCTTGGATTGATCCCTTTATTATTATGGAATTCCCTTCTTTGTCTTTTGTTATAGTCTTTGTTTCAAAGTCTACTTTGTCTGATATGAGTAATTACCCCAGCTTTCTTTTTGTTTCCACTTGCATGGAATATCCTTTTCCATTCCTTCATTTTCAGTCTGTGTATGTCTTTAGCTCTGAAGTGAGTCTCTTATAGGTAGCATATAGATGGGTCTTTTTTTTAAAAAAAAATCCATTCAGCCACCCTCTGTCCTTTGGTTGGGGCTTTTAGTCCATTTACATTTAAAGTGATTATTGAAAGGTATATACTTATTGCCATTTTAGTATTTTTTGCACATGTATGCAAACTGCATGTGCCTGGTACCTTGGGTGGAAGGGTGGAAGCTGAAGCAAGCATGGGCTAGGGCTTTTTTCAGGGTATGCCAGGGCCAGCACCTTGGCAAGGAGGGCTGAATACAGAGCCCAGCACGTACCAGAGCATGGCTGCCACCTTGGTGGGGGTTGGGCGGGGCTGGAACCTGGGTTGGCCAGGACATCTCCAGGGGCATGCTAGAAGCTGCCACTTTGGCAGGGAGGTGGGGGGAGTGACTGGAGCCAGAGCCCTTCCCAGGCCAGAGCTTCTCCTGGGGCATACCAGGGGCCACCACTTTGGAGGTGTGGTTGGAGCCACAGATGAGTGTGGGACAGGGGAGGGGTACTGATGTGCCTTAGCAGGCCATCTGGCGCTCCAGGCACTTTTCAACCTGCTGCCTCTGTGCTAGAACCTGGAATGAGCAAATTTAGGTGCATGAGATTTTAAAAGCAGAGTCTTAATTTCCTTCAGCCCTCTGACTCTCCAAGTCATAATAAGCCCTGCTATATTTGAAAACCAATTAAGGGGGCTCCTCTTCCCAGTGCTGGTTCTGAGGGTTGGGGTGTCTAATGTGGGATTCAAATCCCTCACTCCTTAGGGAGGACCTCGGAGTTTGTGATATCCCCTTCCTCTTTTGGGCCCACCTGGGGTGTGGGTCCTGACTAGATCATTTGTCTTCCCCTCCCATGCATCTCAGTGCTTTTTTTTTTTACTCCTTTATATCCTTAATAGTAGAAGAGCTATTCTGCTAGTCCTTAGGTCATTCTCAGAGAAAGTTGTTCTATATGAGGTTGTAGTTTTGGTGTGTTCATGGGATGAGGTGAGCTCAGGATCTTCCTACTCGGCCATGCTGATACCACCTCTCCCAGAATACACATTCTTTGAAGTACATATGAGTTATTTCAGAAACTGATCATGTAGCAGCAAAAAAAGGAAGCCTCAATTAACTCTAAATATCAATATGAAAATCATATTGATAATCATAGGGCCTTGCAGATTCTTTTAAGGGAAGTCACTGAGGTTTTTTTTTAGCAGAGGAGCAAAATGATCTCTCTTAAATTTTAAGGGTCATTGTGCTGCTGTATTGAAAAGAAATTGTAAGATTGAAGAAGAGTCACAGATGAAAGAAAAAAAGCCAGATTTCTTGATGTATAGATGATTAAAGAATCCAGAAACAAAATTAGTGCAACAAAACAGTGGGAAAACTATTCATGAAAGAAATATTCAGTTCATAGGAATTATGTTGAAATATCCATTACAAAGAAATACAAGTTCTGTGTAGAAGAAAATTATAGTCCTGCTCTAGAGTTAATGCATAATAGAAATGTAATATATGCAGGTTTTCTGAACTATTTTCTAGTTTTAAGAAAAACAAATTTAAGAGAGTTGGAAAAAAGCCAAGAAACCCCACCATTGTGTTAAGCCCTGATGAATCAAATTGGCTGGTAGCTTCTGTCACCACTCTCTCACAATCTTTGAAATTGATTGCTATATGAAATTAGGCTCCTTGGGGTCTTGGATCTCACAATGGCTTCAGAAAAAAAAAATGACTCACTGTTTACTTACCAACATGAGTTAATTTATCAAAAAGAAGGTCACTTAACAAGGTGATTTATCATCTTCTACCATGTACAGTGCTCATATTCCAAGTTCTCCAAAGAAAACACTAAAGTCTACCATCTTCTAGATAAAAAATTAAATGAATGAGGAAGTGGCCAAAGGAGGGTCAGTAAGAGAGAGACTGCCCTTTGTTTAAATACTGAGCTTTATATGAAAGACTGGAACAGGATTTTCTAAAGGACTTGAACTTATTTAACCATATCTTCTAATTTTGAAACCTCTCATTCTACTTCTTTCCTTTCTTTGAAAGTAGCTGAGTATTGGCTAAACTTAAAATCACTTAGATTAGATTTACAACACAATTCTTTAAAATTGTAAAGCAATTAAGAAAATTTCTTAACCACCTTTTAGATTTGCTTCTTCTCTGGCAATATACACACAGATTTACACTACAGATTTTTAAATCTTCCGATCCTAAAACGACTTTTTTTTTCTCCACCAGCTACATAAAGTTTCCCTGTTAATCATTACAGTTATTTTCCTTACTGTCTTGATATTTCACAATGTCCTTTTGGAGGCCTTAAGAAGGAAAATGTAACTTCTTCCACTATGTAGTCATTTAGTATAATTTGGGATTGTTGATCTTTCCCTCACCTATCCTATGCCATAGCATCATGATGGTAAAACACTACCATACAACTAAGAATTATATGTGCTCCTTAAACTATCGTATATTACCAACTGGAAACTATACCATAAGAAAAGGTGACCATTACACTGTTAGTTGAATAACATGCCTATAAAAAGAAAACAATTTAGATTTAAGCTGATAGTTATATAGAGTAAAAGAAATATTTGGGTGTTCTTTGGGATTATTCATTTCAACAAAGTCTGTCATGCTCAATAAGTTCCAAATGACAGTGTGGGAACATGTGAAATTGAAATTAGACTGCTGGAGAAACCTGAGAGGAGATATAGAAAATCAGAACATGCTACGCACAATCCCCAGCTCAGTCTTAGAGTATCATTTTCATTATCAGTCACCTGATACCTTCTTCTCAGAATTTCCACTCCTAAATTGTGTTTGCTCTTAGAAATTGATAAACTGTATAATAAACTTAATAAATGATTTTAAGCCCAGACATTTGGAACTGAAATATTTATATAAAAATTAAATTTATTAAAAATGATACCTAAAGTTTCAAAATACCTTAAGTAATAATACAAGTCATTTTCAGTTGAATTTTGCTTAGAGAAAAAGTCTTTTAAAAAGGAATAATGATTAAATGTATTTAACTAACATTTCATCTCTCTTTTATATGTTTATATACCAACTGAAATGTCCAAATTATATTGAAACAAATGTACTTATATCCATGTATTTAACAACCATTTTATTGGATTTTCCCAAGTACAAAGCTCTATGCTAAGGATTGTATGACAATATAAGGTAAATGAATTAATATCTCTTTACTCAACAACTTTTCAACAAATAGAAGAGTTGTAAACACAAGTAAATATTTTAACATGGAGGCTGATAATCCTGCCATATGTGAGATCAATATTGTATGATAGTTCATTTTTCATTCAGTCATTCAACAAGTAATAACGGAATTCCTCCTAAAAAACCTGACACTTTTCTAGGTATGAAGGATAGAGAGAAAAAGACCAACAATGAGAAAATTAATTACTTCACATGATTATTTTAAATAATGTGTAATCATTCATTTAAAACAGGGTTCCAGTAAAGAGGACTAAAGTTAGTTTCGTTTCTTATTATAGAGATCTATAGCACTGGTTAGGATCCACTTCCTTCTTTGTAAAGAGAAATTGTTTTGGTTTACATTTTGTAGGGATCAGCCATTTAAAGCCTTATTCCTTCTATGAAATCACATTTATGGCATTGTTACCATATAGATTATAATGCTTCTCTTAACATATATCATGCAATTATTTTATACCAAAGAATACAGCTATAGCGATATATGATCATTTCTAATTTCATCTTTTTCTGATACCTTACAAAATGTTATTGTTCAAATATGTTCCCCAAACATCTAGATTCCACAATTTGTGACTCTGTGGGAAAAATTCCATTTGTCTCCAACCCAGTGCATGTGCATATGCCATGTTCACATTTAATTCATTTAAAATAAATGACATTTTAAAATGTGGAGTGTTGTGTAGCTTGAGAATTCCCAGTAGATGGCTGAATACTAGCTTCTGTCCTCAGGCAGACCTATCTATGAGCTTCTCACAAAGGTTCTTGCCTCCTAGGACTCATAAAAAGGCAATAAAAACCATGGCTATAATTTCTGCACAAATAACTCACAATAAAGAAAATTGCCAGGGCAGCTTCTTATTACTAGAAGAAATTCCACATTTCAGAAAAGCTGCATTTACTACAATTTTAACTCTCTCAGTGCAACATATGTCCTGTTATTGCAAATCCAGACACAACTGCTTGTATCTACAGTCATCCCTCAGTATCCTCTTGGGTTTGGTTCCAGGACCTCACCCAAAGATACCAAAATCTGCAGATGCTCAAGTCTCATATAAAATGATGTAGTATTTGTGTATAACCTAAGCACATCCTCCTGTATACTTTAAATCATCTCTAGATTACTTACAATACAAATTACAACGTAAATAGCTGTAAATACAATGTAAATGCTATGTAAATAGTTGCTGGAACAAGGCAAGTTCACTTTTTGCTTTTTGGAACTTACTGGAATTTTTTTTTTTTTCCCAAATATTTTCAATCCGAGGTTGGTTGACTCCACAGACGCAGAATCCAGGGATACAGAGGGCCAACTGTATATGGCATATTGGGTTTTACTCAATTATTCTTCCTAACTAGTTAATAAAATAAATAAAACAGTAAATTATAATCCCTATTTTCTCCAGAAGAGTAAACCAAACCTCAGGCAGGATAACACAAATAATTGTAGATTAAGAACTCTAAACTAGGTTTTTAATTCTTAGTTGAATGTTCCTTCCACAATATCATAAAGCCTTTGCAATGATAAACTTGGTATACTGGAAGAGTAGTTCCTTTCACTTGAATGTAAACTGTACATGTGCAGAAAAACTAGGGAATTTTTCCATCTAGAATAAAATGGTAAAATGTAAAGCACAAAGATTTTTTAACAATGACATTAATGCTAAAATCCTTGAATTCATACTGATAAACACTCTGTTTATTTTTCACAAAAAAGGAAAGTCACAATGACATTCAGAACTATTTCCTTCCCTGATAAAATTTCACAAACCAAATTCTCCATTTTCTAAGATTTTATAATCTTGCTTAATAGTCTGAAATTAAAACCTCTTTTTGTGTAGTACATAGTGTTTGTATTTTTCTTTTTTACATCTCATTTGATCTATACAAAAACTCCATGAATTAGGAAAATATTATCTCTTATGTGTGAGTAACTCGACATAGAAGGATGAAGTGATGGGCCTCTAGGCCAGGATTATTTTCACATTTTCCACAGAATGACATTTTTTGCTGATGTTGAGACTAGTACTTCATCACATTTAATGCAGACAATTTGATCGACTCCGAAAAAGAGTAAAGTCAAAGAGTAGCCACTGGCAAAGGGAAGCGATACCAGGAAACTCCAAAAGTAAAATAAACTCCCCTAATTTTTGAGCCTCCATGATTGAGCTATGCCCCCATAACAAATACTTGGATAATATCTAATGTCCACCTCTATCTCTGGAAGTTATTGGAAGGGGCTACTTCTTATTCATCTATGTATCCCTAGGACCATCTTAAAGTCTGGCAGTTATAGGTACTCAGTGAACTCTTGGTGGATGAATAAATAAATCAACTCTACAATTTTTATTTAAACATTTTTTAACTAATGAAAAATATTCAGTTAGAGACATTAATCAACCTGACTAAATAATCAAGAGATGTAATTTACCTGCCTCAGGTAGGCATACTATGTCTTACCATTCTTAACCTTCATATTTTCAAAATAATGTAAAGATTTTTTTACAAAGTTTTTATAATGATTTTTAAATATGCTTTTTATTTTAAGACTTTTGGTCATTCAAATATCCCAAAATCCCTATACTCTATTGAGACCATATTGATTCCTTAGAGAACAGAAGTTAGGATTTCTGTGATTGTATATAAGAAAAAGAAATGAAAGATGACTGATTTTCAATTGGGGTTGAAGAAGAAGGAGCATATGACCATAGCTTTTATAAATTACTCTTTCCTTGCAGTTGCATAAGCTGTCAGACCTGCTTCCATTCATAATCGCTGAGTGACTTTTCAACTTCAAACACCATTAAGATGGTCAGTGAGAAGATCAAGACCTAATCATCTTCCGTCTAAGAATATCTTTGTAGGATGATGTGAAAGGGAAAGAAATGTGATCTGCAATTTGATTCCATTTGGATTTAAATTAAGATAGACTATATATTAAAAGTCACTTTTAAAGCTAAAAGAACAAATGAACTTGTGGTTTGCTTTCCAGAGCTTTCTTCCTAATCTACCACTAACAAAGTAAGAACAGTGTGACAGTGACAATTGCCAATGACTGAGCTAGGTTTGGAACAACTACTAAAAGTCTGGGGCAGGATTTTCTCCAAATAATAGTCACACTGAAATATCTGCAGCACAAACTTTCCCAATATTCCACCCCCCTACTGCTTCAGTTACTGAGAGAAGATAGGTACAGTTCTTTGAAGGATCTAGAAAGAGATGCCCATGAACTATGGATGATCTAGTGAGGCAGTGAGTAGGGAACAAGGACATTTTAGCATGCTAGCAGAACTTGGTGCACATCTATCAACACATCTGAGTGGGGCTGGCAAGGACAGCACTGTCCTACTTGGGCAGCTGCTCAGGATTATGGAATCTGTATGGTGAGACCTGCAGTCTTTAGAGAGAATTACACATGTGATTTTGCTGAAAGCCAGGATAATGTTAGTCAAAAAGCCCCCTTATTGGTTTTTTTAAAGAATCCAAAGACTTAAAGAAAGGATCTGAAGAATAACGGTTCTACTGCTGACATGTGGTTATTGAATGTTTTATGTACTGTTTCTAACGATAATAATTGAATGTGAAATGCATTTTTATGTTTTTCATAGAATAATATCTTCCAAGTTAAAGGTTGAAAGAAAAAGACGTAAAACTCTGTGAGAGGTATTAACTCCACAGATAACTGGGTGAAGAAAGAAGGCAGACCAGAGCAAACGTTCTAAATGATTTAATATATCAAAGCAAATACTAATGTAAATTACCTAATTCTGGAACCATTTCCTTCAGTATATGTGAGAATGCTAATCAAGAAGATTATAAAAATGATTTAGGAAAAACAATAGCTTTCAAAATGTTTAGACAATCCTAATCATGTCAGTTATCTTGAGGTGATGACAGGCAAATTTATAGATGATTTAATAGAACACATATACATCATAAATGAGATTTTTTTAAGGTACCTATTGTGATTTATACCTTTTTAGGAGTTGAACATTTCAATGAAACCATGGCAAAAAAATAGAGACACTGAGAAATAGTTAGGCACCCACTAAAATAAAAAAAGAATAGAGTACCACAGCCAATAGAGAATCAACCAGCCATCCATCACTCTGTTTGACTATCTGCCTGCTTCTCTCTTCAAATACTTATCTACTTCAGAACCACCCTCTTCCTTGGATGTTGGAAAGCCAGTTAATGTGTAGCTTTAATTTAGCATTTCCACATGTTCCTAAGGTTTTGTGTTTCCTCTTTTGAATAGAAACATAGAGTGGCAGGCACACCCTTTTCATGGTATTGGAAAGAAATTTAGAATAGTGGTTACCAAAAGAAAGTCTAAGTTTTCTTCAGATTTTGGTGAAATGAGAAAAAAGGAAATAAAGGACAACACAGTGAATTAAAATAAAATTATTCCTTTTTTGTAATTTTTGCTTTTTCATTGTTAAAATGTCCTTTAAATAATCAAAATATATTAATAAATTATATTAGTTGTTTAACTTTGTTCTTTATCTTGATAAAATAAAAATGTCAAAACTATGCTGCCTGACCCCTGACCCCAGCTTTATTTTATTTTTACTAGTCTCTAAAAACCAAATGTCTTGAAACAACTGGTTTAGAGTTTCACATGAAAATAAATGGGTTGCCTTTGAAAAATATATTTAATTCATATTATTCTTTTAGTAAAGACAGCTTTTTTTCTGTCCATAATCTATATATCCTTCAAGTAAGTAAAAGCCCTAAACTGTGCTTTTGTGAGATGGTTTCTGACTCATAGCAATGTGTCTTTTTGTGTGTCTCTTTCTATTTCCCCTCTTAGGCCCCATGACTCCTCAAGCATCTGCCCATGTTTTCAGACTATCATTAAAACAACTTTGTCCAAACTTCTGAAACTGGAATTTTCTTGCTTAGCACAGCTAAATGAACCAATGACAAAAGAAGGCAAGCATAGTTTAAATCAAATGCACTCTAAATCAAGTTCTTGGTCACTTACTAGTAATTACTGCTGGAGACCGAGTTTGAACTGGGACAATTGCATGCAGCAAAAGCGAAAGTGAGTTATGGCCACTGTAAAGCAGAGCTCCCACGGGTTTGGGACCAACCTTCATAGTAAGAAATTTGTTTCTCATTAGTCCCGAGAAAGCACATTCACTGACACACAACCAAACATCCACAGCTGAAATTTAATGTCTCACAAAACAATACTTATCCTTATTCAGTGCAATGCACTCTCACATTTTTTATGCTATCGTTTTTAAGCTGATCACATTTGTTGTATTGATTTTGTGAACCACTAAAGCATCGCAGCTCAGTTTCAAAATTGTTCCATAAAGCACGACTTATAATGTTGCTACTGAATTTCATAGCAATATAAAGTTCAAAACAGTTGATTTCCCTTAAATCAATAAAAAATTAGAAACTTAGCCTTATCAAATAATTTCCTAGTGTGTTGCCATTGAATTCTTGGAGGAAAGAAACAAATATTTTTATCTCACTTTTCTCAGTTTCCCTTTTATCTGATCTGATTGGCTCTATCTCAAGATTCCTAGGTTTTTCTCTAAATAAATTCCTTCTGAACTGGAAGAAGTACTGGAGAGGAATGATAAATAAGTGTAGTTTTTTTTTTTTTAAGTAAACTTTGAGGATCCTAGTTTTAGCATTGATGATGACTCAAATATTGACTAAAAATTCTGAATTATATGTATGAAATCCTGAGATGTTCTTAAAAATCACTAAAGAAATGCAGTTATCTTAAACTGCCTATTTCAAGTTTATATAATAATTCTCTGCAATGTTTTCTGATTTCTTTTCAAATAAATAAAAGGTAGGTAAAATTTTAAATTGGTAAATACATTGGTCATATATACATGGATGTGTGTGTCTGTGTGTACACGGGCACACTTACACTTACTATGGTAAGGAGACCAGACTTAGGAATTCAAACAGAAGTAGTTCAAGTCCTGGTTCCAATGTCTTTTAGAAATTTTAAGAAT
This sequence comes from Balaenoptera musculus, assembly GCF_009873245.2. NCBI lineage: Eukaryota > Metazoa > Chordata > Mammalia > Artiodactyla > Balaenopteridae > Balaenoptera > Balaenoptera musculus. The sequence goes on from NC_045789.1 coordinate 111,995,964, forward strand.
TTCTTCTAAAATTTCCTCCTCTGCAAAATGGAATAATAATCACACCTGCCTCACAGGGACAGGGACAAACTAGATAGAGTAAGCAAAAATCAAAGTGCTATTAAATTGTTTGTTATTGCTATAGATTTCAGGGAATGAACTGTTTAAGTTTACTTCATGCCTGGGGAAAAAAATAAAATTATCCTCGCTGACCATTTTAATTGATTTCCATGCATGACTCTAATCTTATAATTCAGTTAATGCATGTAAGGAGAGAAAAAGAGCCCCTTTAAGGCAAGAAAATTGTAGAGAAAAGATTAATAATACAGTTGAAGTTCGAAGAATATCAAATTCTGTACTTCCTAAAATCTTTAGACATTTGAACTTGACCATCAAGTGATTGCTACTGAGAGAAGCTCCCATACTTTGAAGGATTAAAATTCCAGCTCCACTTGACTCCCTTAAATTAATAACCATGTGGAAAATCCAGTCTGTAGCCTGTGTTCCATAGACTACACCAGGCCCACAGGTTAAATGCAACGACTGCCTATTTATCTACGGCCTGTGAGCTAAGAATGGTTTTCACATTTCTAAATGGTTGGAGAAAAAATTAAAAGAAGAAAAACGTTTTGTGACAGTGAAAATTACATGAAATTCAAATTTCAGTGTCCATGAAGTTTACTTTGAGCACAGTGTAGGTCTCCATTCATGTACTGTCTATGGTTGCTTTCATGCTACGGTAGCAGAGTTCAGTAGTTGCAATAGAGACCACATGGCTTCTAAGGCCAAAAATTAAATATTTATTATTTGGTTCTTTACAGTTTTCCAAGCCTGGACTACACAGCAAAAAGAAACTCAGGCACAAAACGTAAATGATGCTTATTAGCTCCATAATTACTCCAATATAATCATTTTAAAATACAGCAAAGATGATTCTTAACCATAATAAGTATATTTTATATTTGATATAAAGAGTATGCATCTTTCAACATGAACTACATAACCTGTTTCTGAACAGCGACATGGTGTGTGCCTCAAAACCAAGTAGAGAAAAACAAATGGTTTTTATTTACCTAATAGTTTATAGCACACACCCAGACAATGAGATTAAATATTATTACTATAATGGAATAGAAGCCAGCTTAAGATAAAACTCCAAACACCATCTTCCACAGGCCTTCCATCTATCATCACAAATGAAAATTCAGTATTCCCCAAAATCAAACTTTAATTCTGATCAAGTAGCTTTTTATTAAACTCCCAGGACTATTAAAACAACTGATTTCAACAGAAGGTAAGCACTAGCATTTGAAGGGGTGAGAGGATTCTATTTATATATTCAACAGTGCCAATTAAATAGAGACTAACAGATAATGGCTTCTTATTTATTACCTGCCAGCAAGGACTTGAGCAAAACAGTTAAAACACCAGCCAGACCAAGGAATTCCAGTGGGCTTGTGGGTCAAAAGAGAATGTTGAACAAGAACATTCAGAATTTGTTTCTTCTAAATCTCAAGCACTTTACAATGTTATTATTTGTTTACTAATGAATTATCACTAAATATTGACTTAATTTTCAAAACTGACAAGAGAAAATTATCTACCAGTCAGGTAAAGGAATAAAGTATTACATTAACTATAATATGTAATGTTTGACCTTCCTAGTCTAGATCAGTGTTCTCTAGACTGGAGGATACCCCGCACCTATTTCCTGTTTCTGTTTTCGGCTGTTTATGATGTACATTAATAAAATAATACTTGCATATAGTTCATAAAAGAATAAATGTACCTATAATAAGAGTGTATCATGAGAATATTTTACCTACCAGTACACACAACCAAAAATAATTGAAAACTATTAATCTAAATTACTCTAGTTTGGTACTGAACTATAATTAATTACAATAATTTAAAGATTTTTAAAATATAAGTTACGCTAATAGATTTTACAGAAAGTGTCTGCTTTCTCTAACACTTGATTGCCATCTCTAAAAACGGTTGCCCACTAGAAAGAAAGCAGGGGTCCTTGAAGAAATGGCTGACTCCTGGAGTGGGAAATGTATAGGGTGAGCCTAGCACAAGAGTAAGAAAGCTATTGAAAACTATTGAGGGCATGTGTGAAAGACTCAGGAGACAAGAGAGGCTTTCATTGACCCAAAATGGGACAACATAAGCATCCATAAGGATAACAACTGCAGCATATTGCCCGTTTAAATTCATATGCATTTTCAGGAGACTAGAGAACTAACTCATTGTGAAAACTGCTAAAATAAAAATAAAATAATGAAGCATTTACTCCATCTTTTCTAAAAATAATAATAATAAATACTCAAGGCAGATGGGAAAATAAAGGGTAGGTGACAATGTGCACTTAAAGCAAAAAATGGCACTTTTCTTCCTAACTGATGGCATAACTTCTACACTTGTTCTCAGTATAGAAATACTCAACCAAAAAATATAGCGTTATTTTTTCCAAGGAGTTTAGAGTTTGGTGCCCTGAATCGTTGATTTTGAAAAGACAAATGATTCTGCTACTTAATTAAAAACATTTTGGAATCTATACTTCAGATCAATCCTTTATAGATGGTTAAAGTGAGGAAGTTTTAATAAAAGTGTCTTTCTTTTCGCTGGTTAATCCTTAAGACTTGAAAAAACCCTTCTGAGCTGATAATGTTTCCTTTTTTTTTTTCCTGCCAGTAGAAATGAAGCCAAATAAAATCCTATTCCACAGTTCCCTTCAAGGATATAAATGAGGCTGAAAGTGTCCTTGGCTTCGCCTTCTAAGCTGGCTAAAATCCCTATAGCCATTTGCTTATCTCAGGGGGACTGGATAGCTCCTTTAAATTATATTTTATGTGGTATGTCCCATGTTTTAAGAACTCTCTGGGCAACAGTAAAATGTCGCATTCCTTAAAGTGGTACAATGAAGATGCCTGCTCATTCCCCGTCGTGTGCTTTCCTACACACTCAACTCGTGCATATTTCTCCCTGCCACTGTCCCTAAGCCCTTCAAGGTGAGAACCAGACGTCTTAGCCACAGGACACCAGAATCAAGGAAATGAGCTACAAAAGATGACACCATTTTAAAATTTAAAAAATCACTCTTCCTTCTCATTTCTCAAACTGATCACTCTGTACACCACTTGGGAAACAGTCTTAGCTACTTGGAATTAGATGACCTAATTTCGTATCTTCAAGTTTTCTATTTAGTAGTTGCAGATGACTTAAAATCTCTGAGGATCAATTTTATTTTCTGTGCACAGTACACTATTACCTGTATTAAAAATTATTATTGTTATTAATTTTATCAAACTGCAAGTTTGAAAGTAAGAAAATAAATATAAAATTGCTTGTACAATAAATGCATAATATAATTATGTACACATAATTATCATCAAAATCTCATTTGGATAATAAAAAAGTACTAGCTTTTATATATTCCACAATATCTATGTGCTATATTCTATGCTAAGCACCTTACATATCTTACCACACTGGATTTTCACCAAAACAATCAGGTATGTATTAGTATCCTCCACTTACTAATCAGGAAACTGAGACTCAGAGAAGGATAAAAGCTTATTGAAAGACACATATGGAATAAGTAGCCCAAGGTTAAATGTGAAAATGTGAATCAAGATCTACCTGATGCCATAACCAGACTCTTGACTCTCACATTTTCTGCATTTCTACACAAGTGGAGGGGGGAAAAAAAAGAGAGAGATTGATTTAAAATATAAAATGACATTTTAAAAAAATGTAAGCCACAGATATGTTGAGAAAAATGGTATCTATATCAAATACTTGAAAGAAGTTTATGTAAATAAGGCTACCTTCATGAAGCATTGCTTAATTTTGTTAAGCAAATAATTTTGGCATAAATGTAATAAGTTAAACTACATCTATTATATGTGATTCCTTAATAATCTCTTTTACTTGATTAAGAGCTACAAAAGATATTATTTTCTTGCCTGCTCTGCAGGGATTACTTCAAGTGCTTTAAAATCCTCATATCCCTAAAAGCCTTTTTGATACAGACATGTTAAATCCTCTTACAGTCAACCTAACTTGAATTTAGAAGAAAACAATTTTCAGAGTTTCTCCAAAAATGCCACAGGAGGTTTATAATCCTCCATCATCACCATCAAAGTGCAAAGCTGTTTGGCTGCACGTGCACACAATTGAAAGGGCAGCCTTTGCTCTTCCAGTTCTCTGCTTCCCTTTCTACTTTGATCTTCCACTGCCCTTTTCCCCTCTTTGTTTCATTTTGGACTCTGCATCCCCCCACCCCAACAAGACACTGAATTATTTGTGAAGGTCATTTCATATTCGGATTTTTAGCTCAACTCCTCTGCTTCCGCTCTTTAAGGAGCAGAAGTTTTTAACAAGGCAGAATCATCTTAACATCCCTTCACTCTTAAACACATGATTCATTTCAAGTATATGGAGACAAAGCAGAGAACTAAGACACCATCCTGTGAGTTAATAAGCCTAAGGCTTGTTTGACATGCCTGAAATATAAGTTAAAGTTTCTCGTGTTAGTTCCTCTCTTTTTTCTCCAGTGCATCAAAGCACCACCCTCTATGATGGGAGAAAAGGAAGACACTTGCTTTCTTTGGAGTGGAAATTTGATCCCAGGGACATACACTTAAAGTTCTTGATCCAAATCCCAAAGACAGGGTCTGGGGCCATACAGTTTGTGCTTAATATTGTTAGGAAGCTCTCCTAGCCTTCATTTCTCCCGTGGGGATAAAGCCTTATCCCCAGGTGACTGCTGCAGGGCGTTCACCTGAAACTGCCTGAGCCTGCAGTGTAAATGGATTCACTTCATCTGAGGATTAGTAAAACAAGTCCATTTTTCCAGGTCCAGCTGAAATCCCATCTCTGAAGCCTTCTTCAATGACTCAAACCCACAGCAATCCCATGGCACTTACTGACTGTATAATTCATAGAGAACCCGGAAATGTTTTTAGAGTTGCTATTTAACACTTTCTTGGTTAGAGACAAATTTCCCTCTCTTTTTGGCATTTAGTGAAAAATTGAACCAAACAAAACACTTTAACATCTACTAATGGTATCATAAATCAATAATAATATCTATTAAAATGAACCAAGACAAGGTAGTCTTTAAAAAATACAGAAAAGAATGGGATGGATTTTAGAAATATTTCCATAGAAACAATTGAAATATTTAAAAACTGGGGTTCTTAGCAAATTATAGATAATTGACACTCCCTGATGATGACAAGGAAGCTGCTGCAAAAAATAACAGCAAAGAACATTTACCAGGTGTTTTCCCCTTACCAGGCACTGAGCGTAAAGCACTCAGCCTTCCCGACACACAATAAGTGTGTTATTGTAACCTACATATTACGAATGAGAAAACGCAGGCACTTAAGTCAATTTCTAGAAATGTCAGCTAAGTGGTGGAGTCAGGATTTGGAACCCAAGCAGTTTGACTACAGAACCCATGATCTTGAATCTCTAACTAAAATTAATGACTTTGGCTTTGGAGTAATTATATTATGTATCCACTTCATTTGGACAACAGAACAATAGAATTATGTAAGAAATAACGCAGTCTGTCCTACTGACAGTTATTGTAATCTCAAAGAAAGCTTACATTTAAAACATTGCCTTGAAAAGACATGTAAAGGTGAAATGTGTATTTCAGGGTTTTGGATTAGCAGTAACCGTGTTATTTTTCCTGAAGAATTGTAAATAATAGAGAAATGTAAAGCGTTCCTAGCGAATTATATTATTATGCTTCAAAAATAATAAACGTGTTAGTGAAAATTAAGAAAACAAGCCTAAACACCATTGATTACTTCCTCTGCAGCACATAAACCCCAGAAGCCTGAAGGGGTGAGTGGAAGGACCAGTGATGGGAACCTAGAGGCAGAGTCCCCCTGAAAAAGGCACAGAGTCAGCCCACAGCGACCCAGTGGGGAGGAAGAAAAGAGAACAAATAACCTGACTCACTCGCCTCTTCCCCCCTTGCTTATGACTGCATTGGTCTATTCCAACCAGAAGCCAGAGGTCAGAGAACCCATTATTGCAGTCCAGTTCAGGCCAGAAGGAAGGTGGGGGGGGGGGGATGGCGAGAGTGGACCTGAGAAGTCACCAGAAGGAAGGTAGTTAGCAGAAGTGTCATCTACGCACATCTTCCATTTTTCTAGTCTCCTTCTTCTCAGAGTTAAAAATACATAGTTTCATTTGTACCATTCTGGAAAGTCCTCCTATGTATTAAAAATCTAAATCTAAAGCAAAATCACTAAAACATGCATAATAAAAACCTTCTACCTTAAGAGACAATTTTATCTTTGCTTCTTTTATGCATTATTTCCTCATACTTTTATTAAGTAACTCCTATCTGCCAGGTATGGTGCTGGGTATGAGAGATGACACAACAAGTAATATGTGGTCTTTATTTTCAGAAACTCACATTCAATACAAGAAAATACAATAGTTAACTAGTTAAATTACCATGGTGACTTGATAAGTAAATTCACTGGTGTTGGGGGCCCATTGCCTGGCTTACTACATTCCCGAAAAATACTTTTCTCCTTAACTCTGTTAGTTTTGAATCTTGTAAACAATGAGCACAATGCTTGTTTAGTGACGTTTGTGGTAAATAACAATGTATAGGTGTTCTCTGTAGCCATAATGTTAAAACTTGGTGCTCAGAACTCTAAAGCCTGAACCTGTGGTCTTCTCACAGCTTTGACACTTCTTTACCAAGATGATTTTGCAGCAGGGTTTACTGTTCTTCCCTTCAATTTGCATTTCTAGAGCTCCTCATCAGGTTTCCTGATCTTTGTAAATTCTTTGATTGAATGCATAATGGGGAATGTAGAATGGTTATATAATAGGAACATGGTTCTTTACAATACAGAAAGATTAGTATTGGGGTTTGGGCTTAGGCTCCTGAGACTTACTGGTTTACAGCATTTCTGTTTTTCTGGACCACAAGTAAATGTACAAATTTATAGAAGAATGCATTTAAATAAAAAGCAATAAACAAACCCTCACCCACCTGCCTCAGGGGAGGCGTGTAGAGGGACTGAATCTCCTTAGGTTACCTGACATTATCTTAGGCATTACTATCAAGGATTTTTAGAAAAGAGTCTCCTATTCATGGGCCCGGTGATGTTTTACAATTTAGCAGTGCCCTATGTGTAATAAATCTAAATCAGCTCTATTTACAATAGCCAGGACATGGAAGCAACCTAAGTCTCCATCGACAGATGAATGGATAAAGAAGATGTGGCACATATATATATACAATGGAATATTACTCAGCCATAAAAAGAAACAAAATTGAGTTATTTGTAGTGAGGTGGATGGACCTAGAGTCTGTCACAGAGTGAAGTAACCACAACTAGAGGAAGGCCCGCATGCAGCAACTAAGACCCAACGCAGCCAAAGATAAATAAATAAATAATAAACTTATTTAAAAAAAAAGCTATTCTATCCTTCCATCCAGTTGGCTCTATGCCCACCACCCAAAATAATCCTATCTTTCCTGTAAAATCTGATCTTTCTCTCTTGCTCTTTTTTACCTGCAATATCTCCATTAGAAAGTCTTTCACTATCTGTGCACATATATGATGATATATCCATATTCTATAGATTTCAAGGATTCCGGTATTAATACCTTCCAAAGGAAAATAGTAAATCAATGTGTTCAAATTGACAATGGTCACAGGAAATCTCTTGCTACCAGAAATATGAAGTTAGTCCTAAATAGATACAAACATTAACTAAATTATTTCAAACTTTTATTAACAAGTATCCTACGTCTCTGTTTACTTTTTCCCCAAGTTTCTTTCTGACTGATGACTCTACTTATTAATCCCACTACCTCCTGCTGCTGCTTAAAATAAAGTGTTTTCTCTGGAGAGTAACATTTTAGTACTTCACCTAAGAACTAATGGACTAATAAATTTATAAATATCTCCACTACAAGAAAATGGATGGTTTTAATGCACTATACAGCTCAGTTAATCTAGACACAACCAAATCTGACGGTGTTAGTGACATAATAACTGTGAAATCACACAATCCCATGCCCCAAAGGCAAATGGCTCTTCTTGTCCTCTAGTCACGTATCTTATCATGGAATGTGTGAAGACATGGAAGCAAAAAATAGCATGATCACGTGTCAGCTTAGAATTTCAAGACCCGCCTCCCTCCATACATTTGAAAAAGTCACTCTTCATTCCACTTACCTCTGCTTTAGTTTTTTCATAGCATTTACCACCACCTGGCATGATTGTCATTTATCTATTTATTTATTTATATTCATTAATATTTATTTATTCATATAAACTTCAGGAGGGCAGAGACTTTGTATGTATTGTTTGCTATTCTACTTCCAGTATCTAAAATAGTTTCTGGCATACAGACAATACTCAATTAATAATCATTACATAAATTTATTAACAGTTTCCAGTAACTGGAATTTAAACTATTTTTCTTCTCTCTAATTAATACAATATAAAGAAGATTTTTATATTAATGAATTTTTCCTTATTATTTTTCTAGAAATAGTTATTTTTCTAATTAAGTAAATTTCCCTTTCTTTAATTGAAAATCAACCCAAACAAAAGATTTGATGAACTGCTAAATTTATACTTCTTTCACGTAAGTTGGTTCTGTTATTTTTAAACACACTATAATTTATAATACTTTTATAGAGAAAATAAATTAAAACTACCTCAAGCTTCCTCCTTACAATTTTATATATGTGGCACTTACCGATAACACTTTTACTGAGACATATAAAGTACTGCATTCTACTGTCCAGTCCAGTCTCATGAAAATGATTTTCAGAGTCATTCTGTCTTTTAGATTTCTGGAGCTTTAACTTAATAGAAATAAATATTAGGAAATCTTATTTTTATTCTAGATCTACCAGTCAATTGCCAATACCTCTAAAGCTTATTTCTGATACAAAAATAAATAGGCAAATAAATAAATAAATATTTTATTTTTCTAATATGCTTTGTTTTATTCAGATGGTTTGCACAAGTGACAGGCCTGATATCTGAAGATCCTCAATACATACAGAGCCATGGACCCTGACTTTGCTCAGTTACAGAGTCTCCTTAAACTTGAATCAAGGTAAGAGAATAAATTGGTAAACAACTTGGGCTTTGAAATCATGTTTTCTAAGTTTGAATACTGATTCCTCTGCTTGCCATACTGGCAACCTTTCAGAAGTTACTTTATTTCTCCAAGATTCAGTTTCCTCACTTATAAAATAGCAATATTCACATATCTCATGAAAATATTGTCCAAAGTAAATGAGATAATCCCTGTGAAGTATTATATAGCTCAATGTCTGGCACAAAATAATTGCTCTAAACATGTTGGATGTTGTTTGCACCATCCCCCTAAATGTATGGAACTTCTTCCTTCTTGAACCCCAGTGTATTTTTGTATGTGTGTATCTCAAGATATTTTCACATCTATCTAGTACTAAAGCTCTCTGTGTATTTCTCTTTTTCCTGTATTACTCTCACATAGGAAATCTTATCCACCTTCATCTTCTCTGAAGTGTTCAGGCTTGTGTCTTGAACATGACAGAAATTTAATATATTTTTTAAAATTGAAAGAAACTAAAACAGGACAAACTTAACCATATGTCTGTACTACATTCCTTTAAAATAAAAAAAAAATTTCATTTGTCTCTTGCAAATAAATAAAATTATTTTAAAAGCTTTTTAGATATAGTTTTCATAAAACATGAATGATAAGTTAATTCAAAAACTACAGATTGCTCCTATATTCATCACTTCAGAAGTAGGTTTTTTCTTATGTATATTACTTTCAAATGTGTTGCATTTGCAATCCATGGAAGAGTAAACTAGAATTGGAGATTTTATACTTAATGATGGGTATGTAAATTTAATACACATTATTTTCAGAACACAGAAACTTCCTAGTGGATTGAAACAGTAGAGCCAAGACCTCTTTTGAATCATTACAGCTTCCTACTTTCCTCTTCTATTCAAGTACTCTTTTCTGCATTGATCTAACAGGTAATAACTACTCATATTTCACAGGAACAACTGGGACCCAAAGAGAATAACAAATATGTTTAAGATTATTCAAAAAAGCAGAAAAAAATTGCAGTCTTTGGTTTTTAGTCCATCTAGTTTGGTTTTTAGTCCATTTAGTATCTTCTGATAATTTAACAACTAAACTAGCAACAAATAATGTAGCTTATTGAATTTTGAAACCCATGTAATCATTATAATAAATTTTATTTTGTTTTCTGAAATTTCCTATTCAAAGACAAAAGGACATCACATCTGGTACAGAAATTTTTAGTATTATGGTGACTAATCTACTACAGTTGTCAACAGAGCTGATTGGATAGAACACATAATTGATACAAAGCTGACACATAGCATGATGAATTTATAACTAAAAATGTCAACCTCTGAATGTCATCTGGAAGTCTCACTATGCTAAAAGCAGAGCATGTGATAAATCCCTGCCTTGCCTTGCTTTGCTCTGACTTGCTGATAATTTCATTTCTCAGAAAGCTAAGGAGGCAAGAGTGGAGAAATAATACTTTGAACTTAATTTTACTAAATCTTACATATCAAGGGTGATACTCAAACTACTTCATAAACAGTACTGTCAGGCACAAAGCAGTCAGGTCCTAGAGGCCCTCCATGCTTCAGCAGTTACTCCTGTAGCTGTTGAATTGTGTGTGTCCTGGACCTGGACAGAGGTACAAGAACCCAGTGAATCAGGGGGACACTTGGGTGTCTCAAGGAAGGAGTATTTATCAACAAGTATTTCAATACTATGACAATATTATACCCATATTGTTATATAATGGCTGCATATCAGTTTGTTGATAATTCTCCCCTCTTATCTCTTGAATCCATCCCTTACTTTACAACCCAGGAACACTTCTTTGCTTCTGAAACTCATTGCTACCTAACCTAAACAACCTAACCTAAACTATAAGTCTCATGGTTTCTATCTCCCGAAAAACATTCCACCTCTTTTCCAGACTCTAGAGTCTCCATTTTCTAATCCATCTTGGCTTCTGATTGTGACACTTTCCTGGTCAAAATCTTCAATGTTTCTCCAGTATCATCAATACAAAACCCAAAATTCTTAGCCTAAACACTAAGACATACCATTCGTCTGATCCCAACATATCTTTGCAAACTGTTTTCTTTTTATTCACTCTACAATCCAGCCAAAATAAACAACTTGTTGTTCTCTGAATAAAGGACACATTTTCACACTCCTATTATTCTTTTGTTGTTACTTTGAACCAGAATGCCATTTCCTTCCTGAGTCCAAGCACTTCACAGCCAACCACAAACATGATCTTCATCACAGTTTTCAACGATCTCTACATCCATTACAAGTTTTGTCAATACAATGCTCTATATTTAATGATGATGAAAGTAACCATCATGTTGAACAATTTATTTTTGCATATATCTAATCTCCCTTTGTAGATGGTAAGTTTTCTGGGTATGATACATGGTTGATTCATTTCTGTATCCTGATAGCTCTTAGCACATACTATACACACAGCAGCTACCCAATAGATATTTCATGAATGAAGAAATGAATATAATGAAGGGCAAGAGAACAAATGAAATTGGCAAGAATGCTGGCAAAGAGGAATTCTCACCTCAGAACCTACTTAACTGAAAAAAAGAAATGCTGACTATATTAAATAATGTGTCCTAGTCTCTAAAATGGTATATTCTTACAATGACTAAAAGGTAGATAAAACTAGAAATTCTAAAACAATACATGACAAAGGAAGATAAAAGTCCATAAAAATTATATATGGTGTAAAAGTAAACTTTATACCAGAGACAGCTAAAGAAATTTATCTGAATGCACAGGAGTTATTGTGTACATACATTGGAAGGGGCCTCTTGTGACCCAAGTCTCTCAATACAAATAGCGAAAGAGCTGAAACCCAAACAGAACTGAGTCTTCTGAAAAATGTTAGGAACAAAAAAATAATTGTGGAATGGGGAGTAGGGAGTTGCATGCTGGTTTGTTGTTCTGTTTGGTTGGTTAATTGGGCATTATTTAATGCATTTATTTCAACTAAGAAAAGAAAAAAATATACATAGGGAGGAAGACATAAGCTACTGTGGGGAAAGGTAGTGATACCAAACATACATAAAATTGCCAAGAAACATTTAAAAATGTTTATACTAAAATAGAATGAAATCTCAGTGTAATCATGAAGAAAACATCAGGCAAACCCACAATGAAAGAACTTCTACAAAATACCTAACCAGTACTCCTCAGGTAAGTCAGGATTATGAAAAATAAGGAAAGACTGAGAAAGAGTCACAGACCAGAGGAGACTAAAGAGACATAATGGCTGAATTCAGTGTGGGGTCCTGGACTGAATCCTGGAACAGAAGGAGGGTATAAATGGAAAGCTGGTGGGACCCCAATAACGTGGTCTAGTGTCTGTCAGCTCTCCCTGAAACTTCCATCTCCTACTGGCTAAGTGGGAATTTTCCTATTACTCCTAAGCCAGGGGAAATTATGAAGAGAGTTAAGACCTCTTCCATGTCATGACTTAGTGAAAGGAAACAAACAGAGTAAAACACCAACAAATTCCTCTTTAACATTTGATATTAACCATCTCTCTGGACTGTCATCTTTCAAGTGAATTTAACATCGCTGGAAATGGGAGAGATCACACCCACCTGGACACATCTACTTTCTAGGGCTTAGCTCCTTCTACCTATAACACTATTTGTGAGTTTTCACATTCAGGGGTTAATGATGTTACATGTTTCCATGCACCTTTTCATTTATTCAGTGAGTATTTATTGAGTGCTTACTGTGTGCCAAGGTACCAGCGCTTTTCTAAGAGCTAAAGATAAAAAAAGACCAATAAGGTGTCCTTATTCTCATGCAGCTTGCACACAATGTTTACTGAATGCCTGCTGTGTGCCAAGAAGTATAATATGTACTTGATTAGATTACATAAAAATTACAATTAAAACCAAAGACTGGTAATTTATGCACTAATATGAACTTGGAGGGAAGACTAAATAAGATCTCAATAGGTTGGAACATTGGGACCATACTAACAAGATTAATTTTAAAGTCCTGGGCATAATTTTTTTTTTAAATCAACAACTCAAATGGAGGCCTATTTTAACAGCAGCAGATCTTAATATATGTTTTTTAAAAAAGCCTCAGGGCTTCTTTGATGTCTCTCTACTTGATTGTATATGAATCAACGAAGAAATGACAACACAAAAAGTCATGTACAATTTAGAGTTCATTAGGTAAAGTACAGTTTCTATTGCACTTTGAATGCTATATTTTAAGTGGGATATTAGAATAATGATGCATGTTCTTAAAGAAATAAATTGTCCAAAGACCACTTCATTGGAGGAATGGTTGAAGGAACCAGAAATTTTTCACAAATACGAGACATGCCTTAGAGAAATTGTGATGGGTTTTGAAGAATTGCCTTATCAAAGAATTCTACTTTTTCTGAACAACGCCAAGATGCCCAACTAAAACAAGCAGGCCAAAGTTATAAAGTGACAGATGTTAGATCAATACTAATCAGAACTGGGTAAGAATAAAGCTGTTTAGAAAATCACTTTCCTCAAGTGATAATGACCTTTTTATAGGTGAAAATGTAGGAATGCAGTAGAACTGTAGTGGGCAGATAATAAGACCTTTACATTTTCTCCCAACTTCAGAACTCCATAGTTCTAAGAAGATGTAGATGTCAACAATTATGATATAAATAAAAGCAAATGAGTCTGCCTTCTGTGGATGTTATTCAGGCTGTGAGTTTGCATCTCTTGCTGCTTCTCACATTTGCCCAAAATAAGTTCCCAAATATTTATTTGACTAGTCTAGCTCATTTGTTCCTCCTGGCAATAACTCAGAGAAAACTGCTTTGCTATATTCCTGTACACACTCCAAGAACCAAGAGCAATGACATCCAACTATGTTTAAAGAAAAAAATGATATTAAATCCTGGTTTGTTTCAGTGAATCTTGGACCCCTGGCCTACCTCCTTTAAGCACTTGATATGGGAATTCAACAGTAATGATTTGTAAATCTTCTAAAGAAAGGTGAAAATCAGAGAAACAAGAATACCTAAAGTCCTGATGTCTCACAGATTAGTAACCTGCCATTAAGAAAGTGTGGGGCATTGGGTGAGTGAGCTGGAGCCATAAACATTATCAGGTAAAAGTGAGGTTTCCTGGGGCTGCAGAAAGAAATGGGCTTGTTACTACTTCTGGTATTAATCATAATAAGTGCTTTATCTAAGCCTGTCATGTTTAGTTTCTCCATGCAATTTACCTCTCAGGCACGCTGCTCACAATATCAGTTGGCCTTATCTTTTAACTTATAGTCTTCAAGTACCTAAATGTATTTCCCCCAAAGTTCCCACAGTTAACATGACAAAAGTCAACATAAGTACTATTTTAAGACAATGCTGCACCCACATTATAAAAGACAGAGTTGCTTATGCCTGGCTACTCCTATCATCTGTTGAAAAGCATAACAGGCAGCACCGATTCTTTGCCTAATTGCAGTTTTAATGTGAGATTTTACAAGAGTTTAAGTGGGGATCCCAGGTGATTTAAAAAAAATTCATTTATTTCACTTTTGTCTTTGCCAAAGAAATAAAATAGAGATGTGCTTATCCTATATCTTGCTCATCTTTTATCAAACAATACTTGTTAGCTGATACAGTTAGGTCCACAAGTAGCTTTTGAGGGATCACATTATGAAGTTCACTTTCTAAGGATCATAGAACACGAGTAGGAGCAATCCAACCAACCAAATAATCAGACAATAAACAATTCAAACCAAAAATACTGCACAGACAGACTTTTTGTTAAAAATGTCAGGGAAAAAAAAACCTGATAGCTCTTATAAACGCAGTGAAAGATGCCAACCTGAGGAGAAGGTACGACTTGAAGATTAGACAGCTAATAATATTCCACTCTGCACGACCCTATTTCATTGTAGTCCTCTTATGATCTGCTAATAATCCTTTATAATTAAGCTCCAGCATAATATTAAAATGTAATCCGCATGAACACCAGTCGCAGTATATTTCAAAGGTTGAAGTGGTTACCGCTTCCAGCCGTGCATGACAATCACTCAGTCACTGTGCAGCTTTAATTTCATATTTTTTAAACGGTTTGCCCCAAGATTTTAGGAAAATATTATGATTCATTTCTATCCATAAATACAGTGAAATAGATCTCATTTACACTCAAACTGATAAGAGTATGTCCAAGGTACAGGCCTTAGGAATTTGCATTCGTCGCGTTAGAACGAAAACCCTTTGCTACATCCCCACAGAAGTGAGGTCATCTTTTGTGGAATATCTTATGAAATGTTTACAGTAAATAAAGCTGGTAGTACCAGAAACTGCATATGGATGTTATTAATCAACGTGCAAAAAAATTCTTGATACCACATTATGTGATAAGATTTGATTGAACATTACTGCCCATATTCAACTGTAGTACATATAATATTTTCCATTTCTTCTATTTCAGTATATTGTCATCATATTTCGAGTAATTCAGTTTTTGTCCAATAACTAAATAATCATTTGAACCAAATAATAGATTATTAGAAGTAACACATTCAAAACATACTTAGTTTAACTGAGATAGTTTTATATTCAAGTACAACTGGATCATGAATATAATCTACTAAATAAATTTACTTCAGAACAGAATTATTGTTAGAATGTTCTAAATAATTGATCCCAGGGTTAAAAAAAAAATGATGATACACAATTTAACCTTATAATCTTTTCCGACTCTGCCTCTCATATAAAAACAAGGGAGATGGGGTGATGTTAACAACTTTCACATTTAAAATGTTGACTCAGACTCCAATAAAGAAAAAAAAAAATGTGAAAATTATTGCATGAGCTTTTAAAAGATTTGACTTGATTTTTAACTTACAGATAACGGAGTGGTATTAGTAGGTTTTCCAAGCTGAGTGTTACCATAGATGAGGAAAATAACATGCTGTTAGATAGGAAATAATGACTTTCAACCATTATTAGATATGATATATAGATATGACTATATCTAGACTTACAAAGTGCTATGAAGAAAAATACTGCTCCACAGATAGCTATTTGGTGAGATTATTATTAGACATTTGACTAAATTTAAACATTTTTGCTGAAGGAAAAGGTTTTCCTGAATTTGTTTTTGTGTTTTTAAACAAAAGCAAGTTCTAAGGGAATGATTTACAAGTGTCATTTAAGCTATTTTAAAATGGTGTATGTCAAGATTAATGGTAATAAAGTCCCTTCAAAAATTTCTTGGAAACATTTCATTAGAGCAATTCTATTTTTATAAAAGTTTTATATAACCCTAAGCATTGAGAAAAACTGGCTAAGAGATTTAAAAAGTCAGCTTTTATTTAATGTTAAAGATATGCCAGGCACTGTGGCATGTGATGATGGAAATAAACAGATGAATAAAACATAGGGTCTGACTTCAGAGAGGTTTAATCTAGTGGTGAGGTCTGGGGAGGGGTGATAGAGGAGGAGTGGAAGGGAGAATAGGCAGAGGGGCAACTAAAATACACAAGCCACTGAGTTCAGCTGCAAACCTTTGAAAAGACAGGCAGGAAACACAGAGTCAGGAACTAGTTAAATGTAAGACATTAGGGAGTGGCAGGAACTCTAAATAACTGTAGAGTGCATGCCCCATGCAGAGGCATTCAAAACCAATTATTTTTAAAACACTGTAACAGTACATCAAAATAGTCTATCAGCTCAATTTAGTCTGCAATTTACAATCCTTGTTTTAAAACTATAAGATGGATTAAACTGTGGTATGACATGTGCTATAGTCAAGGTACAAGTAAAATTTACTGAGAGCCTAAAGAGCAGAGTGAGTAAATCCAGGTGAGGGATTGGAAACGTCTTCCGAGAGGAGGTGAGATTTAACTGAATCTTGACAAATAGGGAGGATTCAACACATAGTGAATGGCAGACACAACATGATGCAGTGGCTAAGAGCCTGGAATTTGGAGCTACACTGCCTGGGTTCAAGTCCTAGCTCTGCCACTGACCGATTCTGTGCTCCTGGCAAGTTAATTAACCACTATAAGCCTCAGTTTCCTCATATGTAACAGGAGTACTTACCTCCCTAGATTGTTTTAAACATGAAATGATAAGATGCATATAAATTAATGGTTTAGCTATTATATTTCTATACATAGCTATATGTATTAGGACATATACATATGTCCTAATACATATGTATATATACATATACATTTTGTTTATTAAAACAAACCTTAGGTTTTCATAAGAATTACTTTTAATATACGTGGTAATTTGGGAAGGGGCATATTACTATTATATTAATGTAACATTTAGGAACATGTTAAGTCTTTTCATTTATGCACATTCAACATTTTTTTTTAATGACTCTCCTACATTGTCTTTTACGTCTGAACAAACTGAAATACTCCCCTTTCTCCGAACTTCTCTTCTTTGTCTACTTTCCCAAACCTACCCACCTCCTTCTTCCCACTGAAATTGTCCTCATATCTCCCTAATGATCACACCCACTCTCCAAAGAAACCCACTTCAAATGCCCCTGTCTCCATGGATCTTCTAATTGTACAGTGGTGAATAATTTTTTTATTTTTCTAAACTTCTACGGGGGGAGGTGTAATTTTGTGGATAAGTTACGCCACATCAAAAATTCTGATTTGCTATTATTCAAACGTCAGCTTTCCTTTTCTTCTTTGGTTCTCAAAATCTATCAACCATTTGTCTTTTCACCTTGCACCAACTTGTCTGCAAAACTATACTTTTTAACATTTCCCAAAAAATCCATTTGACAAATTAATAATTAATTAATTAATGAGAAACAAAGTTTTTTTACAGAGAAATTTATAACTTGTAGGACAAGTATTTTACATTACAACCCTGAACAAACAATTTTAAAATCCCTTTTAAATCCCTTTTAGCTATTTCCTGTCTTCCTTACGTCCCTGTCTCAGCTGGTCTGCCCCAGGCATTCTTATCTTCTTATGCTTTCCCTGCACAGTGAGTGCTCAGCCAACCAGAGTGGTCACTGCAATGGCTAACTGTCCCTCTACTAGGCAGAGGGCTTTCTCATCCTTAGGAAGCCTGGGTACCAGATGACAGCTGGACTTAAAAGACTCCCTATCAAATGATCATCAAAACATCATTGGGAGGCATGGGTGGCAGGAGTTCCTTCATAAAATGAAGTTTTATACCAGCTGCTAAGAAAATAAAAATTTCTCCACATCAGTATTTACTTAGCTGTGACAACCTGTTGTCTCCCCAGTATATGACAAATTCTGTAAGTGCAAAGTCACTGTCACATTAATCTTTAAATACTCCACAGCACTACGTGCATAACCCACAATACCTTGCTTCTTATAGATGAATGCTTTTAGATAAATAAATGAATGATTTGATAGATTAATAATTAATAAATGAATGGAAGTATGGCCTTTGTGTGGCTCATAAAAAAAAGATATGAATATAATTTAAAGAATGCTCTATTTTATTAAAATGAGGAGACTAGTTTTCACAACTGCATGTCTTATTTCCCACTTTTCTCCTTAGGTCCACAATATCTCAGTCTCTTAGTGGAGAGTTTTGTTGTGGATTTCAGTTTTAGAAAGAAACAAATCCACCTTTAGTTTCAAGTTTCTTTATCGTTTGCTTGTTTTGTTTTGTTTTTGTCTCTCATTTACTCTGAACCAGCCTCTCTCAAAATCTCATAGAATATTGAAAAAAAACAAAGAAAAAATAAAATTTGTAGCACTACCTAAATCTAATGCAACAGGATATAGAGTAGAATTTTTCAATTGTCCTAGAATTTGTCACTGGGACATAAAATTGAAAAGAAAATGAATCAAGTACCCTGTTTTAAAGACAGAAAAGGCCGGGAAGTCCATACAAGTTGTCAGAAGTGCAACAAGTTTCTTTAGCTATAAAATCTACCTTTTAAAATCACAACTTATGCACAGCAAAGGAAACCATCAACAAAACAAAAAGACAACCTACGAAATGGGAGAAAATATTCGCAAACAATGAGCGCAACAAGGGGTTAATGTCCAAAATATATAAACAGCTCATACAATTCAATATCAAAACAAACTACTCATTAAAAAAAAAAAAATGGGCAGAAAACCTCAACAGACATTTCCTCCAAAGAAGACATACAGATGGCCAACAGGCACATGAAAAGATGTTCAACATCGTTAATTATTAGAGAAATGCAAAACAAAACCACAATGAGGTATCACCTCACACCAGTCAGAATGGCTGTCATCAAAAAGTCTACAAAAATAAATGCTGGAGAGGGTGTGGAGAAAAGGAAACCCTCACACACTGTTGGTGGGAATGTAAATTGGTGCTCCTTAAAATACTAAAAATAGAGCTACCATATGATCCAGCAATCCCATTCCTGGGCATATATTCAGAAAAGATTAAAACTCTAATTCAAAAAGATACATGCACCACTATATTCACAGCAGCACTATTCACAATAGCCAAGACATGGAAACAACCCAAATGCCCATAAACAGATGAATGATTTAAGAACATGTGTTATATGTTACAATGGAATATTACTCAGCCATAAAAAAGAATGAAATATTGCCATTTGCAGCAACAGAGATGCACCTAGAGAATATCGTACTAAGTGAAGTAAGTCAGAGAAAGACAAATATTATATGATATTCACTTATAAAGTAATACAAATGAATCTATTTATAAAACAGAAACAGACCCACAGACATAGAAAACAAATTTATGGTTACCAAAGGGGAAAGGGAGCAGGGGAGGGGTAAATTAGTACGGGATTAACAGATACAAACTACTAAACATAAAATACATAAGCAAAAAGGATTTACTGCACAGCACAGGGAACTCTATTCAATATATTATAATAACCTATAATTGAAAATAATCTGAAAAAAATACATATATAAAACAGAATCACTTTTCTGTACACCTGAAACTAACACAATATTGTAAATCAAATATACTTCAATAAAAAAAATCACAACTTAAAATTCACCTTAATAACATGAAGCAAACTTACTGTTTTGAGATAAGGTAAGGAAAGTTTCATAAATATAGTGAGAAATGCCATGAACAATTATTGTGGGAAACTTTCTTATTACTTTTTAAATATATAATAAAGCAAATACATAAACACTATAAAAGGGCAAAGAAAATTAGATATTATTATAAGGTCATAATATAACAGTGTACCCTACAGAGCCTAAATTTAATTTTTCTTCAAATATCCATTGGACATTTTCAAAGTATTATATGTATATATATCATAAATGATTTACATAATAATTTACATATATACACAAATATACATATTGAACCATAAGAAAATCTCAATAAATCCCTAACTTCAGAGATTGTATAAGCCCCATTATCTCTATCTGACAATACAACAAAAATGGAAAATTAATAACAAATTTTAAGTGAAAAAGAGCCCTACTGGAATTTTTTTAAAGCTCATCTAAATCATCATTGAGTTATATAATAAATGTTAAAAGCCATAGTAAGCAATTCAGGAAATAATAAAATTGAGAACACTACATTTCAACACTTATGAGACATAACCACAACTTAACAGAGACAAAAGCATAGCCTTAAGGGTAATCATTATGAAATAAAAATAAATGAACCAAGCATTCAACTTAAAGCATTATAATCATTTCATATAACATTAATAGTATCAACAGAAGCTTACTTTTAAAGCAACCACTCTGCTACAACATTCTATTAAACACATTATAATAATTTCTACTTTTAACTCCGACTTAATGAGGTAGGTGCTATTGTTTGAATTTTGCACATGGGAAAAAGGCTCAGAGAGTTTAAGTAGCTTGTGCAAAATCACACAGCTAACAAGTGCCAACTTCAGGATTCATAATACAATGTGTGAGATTCCAATCAGGAGGAATAAAATATTTAAAATAACAGAAAAGTGAATTATAAACCAAAATGGTATTAGTGTTAGAGTAATTAAGACTAGGGACAGAATTAACAATAAAAGGGACAGAATTCTGGTAAATGAAAAACAGTATTTACAAATAACCAAATATCAGAATGAGACAAGATACATAACAACAAAGAGATGAGATAGATCTAGCAAATGATACTAATAAAAGAATAATTTAAGGAAAACTACTACATTTGCTTAAGAGGGTTATTTTAATATAAAAGCAGTATAATCTTTCATAAATAAAAGCATAACAGAGATAAACTTTCAGTAATTAACGGTATCAAAATGTGTAAGGCAAATATTGTTAGAAATTTTTTAGTCTTTTGGAAATTTTTAGATATATAATTGCAGTGGGAGGATTTAATTTAACACTCAATCAGATTAAATAAATAAAAAGGGAATAAAATAGAATATCTGAATAATGTAAGATTACTGTATTGGATTCAATCTATAACAGAGAACCTATTTTCTTTTCTAAGTATTCATGAAATATTTATTAAAAAAATAATTATACATTAGGTCACAAAGAAAACTGCAAGAGAATCCAAAAAGCAGAAGTTTTAAAGGCCATATTCTCTGGCCATAATGCAATAAACCTAGTAATCAAAAACACAGTAACATGAAATACAAAAAAAGGGGAAATACTTGCAGTATATAGTGAAACGATATTTACTATCTAAATTTATATATAATATTTTATTTTACATATAAGTGAAGCAGACATATATTTACTATATAAGAAGCTCTCAAAATTAAGAAAAAGTTTCACAACTCATTGGAAAAGCGGACAATAGCAAATAGAGCAGTCAAAAAAGTAATAAAATGGCCAGCAAACTTCAAAAGTTGGTCACTCTCATAGTCAAACAAGTGCAAATAAAATAATATATCTCTTTTTTTGTCTGTCAGATTAAAAAACAATAAAAAAGAATAAAAATCATTCGTGTAATAGAATATGGAAGCTAACAGTAATGTGCAAAGGAAGTTAAAGTATAAATTAATACACTTTCTAAAAGGTTGTGTAGAATATATGTTGAAGTTTAAACATGGATACTATCTAACCTTTCATTTCACTCCTGAGAATGTATCATAAGAAAATAATAAGTGTGAAATGGCGTAAAAATATCATGCATCTGAATGGTCAAAATAGTAAAAACTTGAAAACAATCTTATCCTTCAAAGAAGACTGGTTAAATATTTATTGTACATCTATACAAAATAATACTTTTAGGTAATAAAAGTAATCATGTTGGGACAAGTTTTAGAAGCCTGTTACATATGAGTACTGTACACTCATTAAAAAAGCCAAAGTAGATATGTGTCCAAATGCTGGGAGCTGGTGAAGAATACAGAAATGTGTTCATTAAAGATTCCCATTAGTTCGCTGGCTCTACTTAATTTAGTCTTTCCTCTCTTCTGTTTTTAATTTGTGATTATTTTTATCATTTAAATATGAACTTCAAATTCATTTAGTAAAAAGATTTATGTGTGTTCACTGAATCATATGTGTTCCAAGTATCAGACAAATTCTTGTCCTAAAAGCCAAAACCACAAAAACTTTAAGTTTTTGAGATAGTTCATCCCAAATTAAAATCAGCCACAATTTATTCAGACCATCCTAGGGTTATCCCATTATCCCTCGACTGAAAGAAGAGGCAAAATTCTGACAGAGATTGGTCTCATATCTGTTCTAATAAATGAGTATAGTTCTTTTCTGAAAAAATAATTGACTTGAAAATTCAAAGTTCAAATTCTATTCGCATCCATCGATTTGAACACTATTTTTTTCCTCAGGTAAATTGTACCCTCTAGTTTACTTTCCGGGCTGTGATCATTTCAAATTTCACCAGACAGACCAAGTTAAAGACTTCTTTAAGTGTGATCAGTCTTCTTGTTTTACTGCCATTTAGACCCAGGTTTCAAAGGTCAATGAATTAGGCCAGTATTGTTTAGATTATGTACCAACTACAAACATACCATAATGTGCAGAGCCGATAAGAAACATGATCGATAACCAGATAGCATCTTACAGCTGGTACTTTAGAAAGGAAAGATGATCAAAAATGACCTAACATTTTCAGCATTTGTTTACAACATATTGATCAATTGTATAGCAGTCAATGTATTTTAAAAAGCATGACTGCTCAAGCTGAAGTTGCCTTATATCATAAAAACCAAATAGAAACCCATGAAGCTGCATTTCTCAGTGTGGCTATAGATTTTTTTTGTATTTCTATTTAATATATAGCTTTAACGAAGCATCCTGGCACTTTACTTACAACCGTTCTGAAAATAGTGTGTTCTTCACTGAATGAGTAAGTCAAGTACAAACAAGAAGCAGGTCAACTTAAGCCCTGAAAAATCTCAGGTCAAAGTAGTATATGAGTGTTTTAAAATCCATTTACTCAGTATCCCAAAGGATTTGAGCTTTTCTAAAGCTCTAAAGCTCTGGATAAAATTCTGATATAGAGATTCTAAATATTCTGTCCAATATGAACCTTAAACAACTCAATATTTTCATTAACAAAAAGCAATCTATGGTTCCTGACTATAAAGTTCTAACCCTGGAAATTTAAATGCGGTTGAAGTGCATTTGTACTCTGGAGTCATTGCTACACTGCCTCAAGCTCATTCTCTAGGCCAGGCTCCATCTTAAACACTATATACATATTATTTCAAAGAATCTGAACAGCAACATTATGGTATAGGTAGTTCCCATTTTAGAGGAGAATGAAACAGAGAAAATAAGTACCTCCCTGCATACCTAGCTACTGGGTAGAGGAGCTAAGTTTCAAACCTAGCCAGCCCAGCCCTACAGTTCATGCTCTTAACCTCTGTGCCTTGGTATAACTATCCAGGGAGTTTTCTTATATTTGGCATGTATGTGCTAAGGTATGTGTCTTTAAAATTTCTAATGATTTAAATGTGGCACAAAGATTGCATGGCTAAAGCTATTTTCTGAAAGTTTTGTGATTATTTCAGCCCATATGTAGTCTATCCAGATGTAAATTGCTGTCACAGACTTTTTCCTGCCTCTTTTTTCTCTTTTTATTCTCAATTTCCCTTCTCTTCTCTACTCATTTACATAGACTCCTTAAGTTCCTTTTCTCCCAGAAGGTTCACTCCATCTTCTCTTTTGTGCCACATTTTCTTCCCCTCAGAGCTGCATCCCAGATCAACTGGCTTTCCTCTAACCCCACCCTGTCTACCCATCTCCCTCTACCCGAGTCCTTATTTCTTGGCCTCTGGCTCCAAGTGAATGACTCAACTATCATCCTTCGACAATCCTAAGATTATAGCCCCAGTGCATCTTATCACAGAACTTAGAGTCAGTGCTATAATAAAGATGTCTTTCAAACACATTTTTAATAGTGATAAATATAGTCTCATATAAGACCTTGAAGACTTTTACCCCAGTGGCCAAATTTTTCAATTTCGTTTGTCTTTCTGATTTCAAATTTTATTTCCAAATTTCAGCTTAATAATTGCCTACTTATCAAACAGAACATAAAGGAATTGCTCTGCTTTAAAACAAGCCTTATCTTACGTGGCGTTGTTTGACAATTAATCCCTGTTCTCTTCTTAACTATGGAAGTCAGCTGCTTCGTGATAAATTACTGACTGACACCCTAGTAAACTTTACCACCAATAAAATAAATAGGAATTTAAAGGAGTAGAAGGAAAGAAAGAACATGGATCATGGAAAGAGAGAGGTGAAAGGGATGTTAACTAAAACAAACCAAATAAAAGTTTGAAAAAAATTAAATCTTCATTTTCAGATAAATACAAACATATATTACCTGTTAAATAGAAAAAAGTAAAAGATCTACTTTAAAAACCTGCTGAGTATCCAAAAAACAAAATGCTTGTTTTCATGTCTACTTACTGCATAAGTTTTAAGATATGACTATTCATACAAAGAGACATCCATCATCACATTGATTGAAGAGGAATAAAATTTTTAATTTCAAAACTGGTTATAGGTCAGAAACCATCAAGTGAGGGGCGTGTATGTTTATTGGTGTACAAGTGCACTCACACTTCACTGAACCATATCTTGGTGTTTTGCATAACAAACCTCCTCATCTGTCATCTTCTGCTGTGTGGGAGGAAGTAAGTAGGGAGGGGGCAAACCTTGTCTTTCTTGCTCTTAAAGAAAAGCCTGCAATTAAATGGAGGAAAAGTAAAGGTCCTCATTAGAATCACCGTGATTCCCACCACTTGTTTGTGGCAGAGGTCTGCTTCTCTCCCTGGGGAGTGGTCTTTGCATCCCTTCTCCCTATTAGCCTGGATGCCTTACCTTCCTAAAACTGAAAGAGCTGACTGAAGTTTTATTACATTTCTCAGAAGGCTAAACTTAGTGGAACTTTTAAGTGTGCCTTGGAACGCCGCGTTCATGGAAGTTTGTCCTGCTGTGGATTACTGATGCTGCAGGAGCAGGTAGACTGATGTGCCTTGAATTCCAACAAGGAGAAAGGGGCGTGTTGTTATTCTTTTTGAATAAAAAGTGAGTATTTTTAAAAGGCTTTTTACTTCAATGTGCTCCATTTTTATTCCTGATCAATTTAATGTGAGTCATTTAAATGCCATGCAACATTAGTTTATATTTACTCATTTGAAAACTTTGTCTAGTTATTTGCTCATATTGGAATCATTTGAGACCGATCTGTAAACAATATCCAAATTTGCCGTCATGCAACAAGAATTAACGTGTGTGCACAGACATGCAATGGAGAGGCCGGGGATAAAGAGAAGGTAAATTATGGCAAGGGCATTAAAAATTAGCAAAGTGTGAGTCTTTATAATAACCAAATGGTTATTTTCCCCTTTTTTTGCCCTTAAATCAATTTTGACCTCATCCTGACAGTTACGAAGTATTTACAAGCCATGATGTGACTCAGGAGGGTGGTGTATATAGTTCTATAGGCTACTTTAGAAGATTAAGACCTTTCAGTGTATCTGATCCATCTGCTTCTCCAGGGCCCACATTTTGGAGGAACTGCCGTGTGATTTTACATCAGGATGTTCATAACCTGAGTTCTTAAAGCTGTATATGAAACAGATTTCAAGGGATCCAGGCCTGATTAAAAGAGTTAGCCTGTTCACATCCTCCCTATTTACTGCGGATTACGGGAAGGGAAGTTGGGGTTAAATCAGCAGGTCTTCCTGCTTCCCCAGGAGTTAACCTGGCAGCCGGTTTGGCACCCCCAGGAGAGCTGACAGGTAGCAGGATTTGTCTGAGCAGGCTGCCTGAGAGCCAACAAGGAAAACTGAATGCTCTGGATTAGTTCTGGATTATGTTGTCAGAGTGAAGGCTGATGGACAAACTGCAGAGAAATAAAATGCAATCTGTTTGGGAAGAGAGGCAGCGTGCATAGCTTTCATTTTTCAAGAAATGACAAGAAAAATCATTAATAATTTGTAAATCCATGTCCATTAACGTTTCTCTTTGTTGTCCCAAGACAGCCTTCTTAACGTGAGTTTGCCACCGTCTCTTCTGTCCAGTGACAGATGATAAGACAGATACGAAATTGGATTTATAATATAATAACCCCACCTCCAAGAAAGACGGAGCTGTATCCTCCTAACACTGCTGTGGCTTCCTCCACACCTTCCCCCCACCCCACCCCCAGGATGAAGGGAAACTTTGACATTGGTGAGATAGCCGAATGACATGTGTTTGCTTTCCTCCCTCTGTAATACATTTCCAAGACAATGGTATTACTTAATGAAATTTCAAGACAAAAATAAGTAAGTAATCACAACAGTCATCATGGTAGTATTAACACTATTTATTATGATGATAAAATATGCTGTGGGATTTCTTCTTTTTTTTTTTTTTCCATAAAGGACTTGAGCATCAGTTCCAAGAACTGAGATAGTTAATAGATGTGAATACTCAAGTATATTTAATAAAAACAAATTTAGGTCCCTATAGGAGGGGGTTACATTTTTCCAATATAGGAGTTACTAAAATTCTTTAAAAAATAGTTGTGAAATAATTGAGGTTACTCAATTTCCATTTACTAACAAATCTAATGTTCTAAAATAATTTGGTTTTTTTTTTTTTTCTTACAAGTTTCTTAAAGTGAAAGTTACCTTATCATCAGAAAAAACTCTCTGCTTAGGCTCGGTTGAAACTAAGAAATATATTAAAGTGTTTCTAAAACAGCAAAAATTAGCATGTCCAGATGTTTTGGATTATGGCTACATTATGAATATTACTTAACAATAATTTCAAAAATGAATTTTATGGGTGCAAGGAGCTAGTATTCATAGACTCTAACAGTAACAGAGCAGGATTCTTATGCTCTCCTTTATGATTTCAATAACAAATTCTATCTTTTCTGACATAGAAGAGTTTGCTTTCTTCTCCACAGGAAGCAGTATAAATTAAGTGATGCATTTAAAGAGTCTCTTAGCTCCTTAAACCAGATCACTATTTCCTAATGGATCAAAGGCATAGTATTACTTCATTACTTTTCTTTTCAAAAATGACAATAGCTTCTCCTGAAATTCATATAGAATCCAGGTAGTCCGAGTAATTTCCCTGGACTCCCATGGTAGTTTTGTAGTTTTTGTTGTAGATGATCTATTGTTTTGTATCCTTACAAATCTTGTTGTTTTATATCTTTGCAAACCTATATAAGAACATCAAATTATAGTGATATTTAAATTATTGTGAATTTTCTAGCATAAAATAAAATCCAACTAAAAATCAAAGCAATTCAACAATTATATAATATATGCCTTTTTAAGTCCAGTGTCTACTCCAGTAATATAAGGATGAAAAATGAATAGAATATAAATAGAATAGAATATAAAAAGAATGTATATATGTGTATAACGGAGTCATTTTGTTGTACAGCAGAAATTAACACAACATTGTAAATCAACTATACTTCAATTAAAAAAAAGGATGAAAAATGGTTGTTGGGTTTGGAAAACTAAAATATATGTGTTACCTTAAAAAAAGAAGTTTCAAGATAGTGGTCAGGGATGAAATCACATTTCAGAGAACTGAAAACTTAAAGATAGAAAGTGAAGACTGCTCTTTTGTAAAATTTAGATGAGAAAAGGAGAAGAAAGTAATGAATAATAACTACTGGGACCCCAGGGTTAAGGGACATTTTATTTGAATGGGAGAGATTTGAGTATCCCTAGAGGTTCATGAAAAGGAATCTTTAGAAAGGGTGAATTTGAAGTTTTCAGGGTTGGGGCCCTGAAAAGTGGAGTAAAGTGCAGCGAAATGGGGAAATTATGGAACCAAAGGGTAGGGTAGATGGATACATCCACCGGCTTTAGGGAAAAAACATTTAAGACTGGTCTGAATGTAGACAGCTTATAGGTAGAGGAGTTTGCAGCACAGTTGTGATGGGCACAATTTTCTCAATAAATCGAGAGGTCATTTCCTGGCAAGAGGAAAAGGCTGAAATCGAGAGGTCATTTCCTGGCAAGAGGAAAAGGCTGAACAAGTTACATGAGAAATCTGACAGATGTTTATATTCTTTGAAAAGATTGGGAAAATATATTGAAATGGGGGACCATGTTACAATGACTGGTCAAATTGGGGACCATATTTTTATAATGGTCAATGTCCAAGTTTATGTGATTATTCTTCGGTAGGTTCAGCTGCCTGGATATGGGGGCAGAGAAAGTGGATCATGGCAACAATCCAGGATGGGGACTTTGTAGGTAGACGATGAATAGGCATACACAAGAATCAAGGATGTTGGTAAGAGACTAATTCGGGAAACCAGTCACAGAGTCCAGCCTGGGGGAAAGAATGAGAGAAGAGGAGGAACCTAGGGACTGGGAGGGGCCACATGAAACAAGAAAATGGGCATTATTGGCACAAACAGTAGGGATTTTTAAAACCTGGGTAGTGTGTGAGATGGCGCATGGAGTAGGAAGGATAAAGGCAAAAAATGCTGGCATTCAAGGAATAGGCATTTTTTTGTTCTAATTGGTGGTATTAAAGGAAGAATTTTTGACTTTCAAAATAGTTATAAAATATGAAGTTTGATAAATGCATCCAGAAATACCTTCCAAATTTTTTGCCATAGAGATTTTGAAACAATTACATGGAATAATACGAGTGATGTCAAATCATTTCCTGTCCACTTCAATAAATAAAACTATTCAGTCCCTGAATAAACTTTTAAGGGGACATAACTGCAGAAAGGAGTCACCATCAAGACATGCACTTGTAAAGTGATTTATTCTTTGACCAGAAGTGTTTTCAGAGCCTCCTTGGGAACTTCTCCCAGAGTACAAAAAATTAAAATGTGAGAATGTGACATCCAAATCCACCCCCGCACCCACCTTTGAAAAAGGTTCATGATTCCACCAAGGCAGAATAAGATGAATCTGAGAAACTCCAGAGAGAGCGGGCACCTCAGATACTTGCAAGTTAGGGGACAGCTCTGTTCCTTCACAATAACAAATGAGCAGGAAATCAACAAGCTTTCCACAGGACATGTGTTTTAGCTTTTAAACCTCTGTAGGCTGGTACACTCCAAAAGTACTACCTTTTATGACTATAATAATTCCAAAGGAAGAAAAAATATTATTAAGATCTCTTTAAAATAAAAACACAACCATGGGACTCCCCTGGTGGCGCAGTGGTTAAGAATCCTCCTGCCAATGCAGGGGACACCGGTTGGAGCTCTGGTCCGCAAGGTCCCACATGCCGCAGAACAACTAAGCCAGCGAGCCACAAAACTACTGAAGCCCGCGCGCCTAGAGCCCGTGCTCCGCAACAAAGAGAAGCCACCACAATGAGCAGCCCCCGCTCACCGCAACTAGAGAAAGCCAGCGCGCAACAATGAAGACCCAACGCAGCCAAAAATAAATTAATAAATTAATTAATTAATTAAAAAAAAAAACACAACCATGAAATTCCAACCATCCCTAACATCCAAAACTAAACCTTCAAATCATGGATTCAGTTCAATTTGAGGTCTAAGACCTCAGCTACCATTTAAGTCATTCAAAGCTGACAAACAAATGTTTTCATTACATGTAATTTTAAAAGTAATAAATACTATTTGCAAAAAACCAAATATTTTAGAGATTAGAAAGTCTTCCATAATACTACTCCTTAGAGATAACCAGGGTTAATTATTGATTCTATTGGTTTAAATTTGATAGTTGCAGTCAAGAGAATGAGTTTACCAAAGAGAAATGAAATGGACCTAAAACAGAATAAGTAGGGGTAGGTTTAAAAAAAAAAAAAGGATCCAGGAAAGGAAAGAAAGTAGTAAGAGTCATCAAAGTACTAGAAGAATTTGGGTAATGACACACCAGGAAACTGAAGAAAAATAAAAAGAGTTTTAAAAAGGAGGTGCTAGTCTAGAATCACAGATTCATAGACAGGTCAAGGAGATGTGAACAGAAAAAGTCAATTTGCTTTTAGCACAGTCCTTGGTCTTTTTTGTATGAAACTAGTACAAATGTTATGGAACACTTATCAATAAATTCTGCTACATTGAATAATATTAACAGTATAAAGGAAACTTCTGTCAGAAAAAAACAAAATTTTCATTCTTTTCTTTGGAATACATCAGTACTTTTGTGCATTGTACAAATTACAGTTTTGTGCTTGGCTATTCTTTTATTACTGTAAGCACTAATCATTTTGTGAAGACAATTTCACTCACTGACAGAAAGATTATAATCTCTTTTACCCTTTGTTTCTGACCTGCTGAAAGACAAGAGTAGCTAAAACTCTTTTTATCTACGAAAACATCTTAACTATAAGGTGCCATATATACCAAATTCAATGGATTGGACTAATGGAATCTGAGAAAATAGCAATTTCTTCTGTTATTTTTTCTTTTTATTCTGAGTTTCTATATATGAAAAACAATGAAGACTGGTTCAATGTGCTAAATATTTGCAGAGATAAAATGGCAGAGCCATGTAGACTCCAAAAAGGTTTTGAGTTACTTACAAATGAAAACACCACTAAACAAGGAGAGGAAATGAGTAATGATACAGAAAGAATAAGAGGCAAGAAATTGTTGAAAAAGCAGCCTCTGCAGCCCTCCATTCATAGTGAATCAGAAGCCCTGGTAACAAATATTTTTGAGGTATTTTTAGTACATATACACACATCTACTGAACTACCAATATGTCATTTTATATATATAAATATATATATGTATATATGAATATATATATTATATATATATACACATACTAATATATATAGGCTTAATTGATGATAGGAATTTTACACTTATAGGAAAAAGCAATAAAGAATGAGTCATGATTTGGCTCATATACTTTATTGCTTCTCATATTCCAAATTAACATACTGCTTTCCATAAAGAGCTCATTAAATGCATTAGGATATTTATTTCTTTTTAAAATGTACTTCTTCTAAGAAATACTGACAACGGTTTTCTTAGCTTGGTCATAACATGGGTCAAAAATTCTCCTCTGGAAGTCACTCCTGTAAGGAGGGTCCACAGTGTGTTATACAACTTGAGAACAATCATACTGTATGTGTTCTCCACATGAAGGGCTTTGATTGCTGAAATCCAGAAGGAAGCTCTAATGGTAGAAAGATTAGATATTAGTTCACATTTGTTATAATAAAGATTTGACCTATAACTCTTCAAAGCCCCCGGTGAACATCATTATTATGTGCCATCATATAAGGCCGGTCTAGCCTGAGATAGCCTTCCTTCTCATATTCACATATATCAAATTTAACTAATTCACAAGTGGATAGAATGGACATTTTTCAATCCCTGTTCCATGCACAGAGTTGGTGTATTTATACAAATAAGGGAAATCAGGATCCAGATAATTAGGAACTCTATTAAAAGAAGATTATGATCAATTCAAGAATGTAAGGCTCATTCACCAGTTTTATTCTATTCTACTCAATAATTACAGGTTGCACTAATGCTGCTTTTCTTTCTCTCTCATAATTGCTTTTTTACTTTAAAAAATCCCTTTTAATCATCTATGTATTTCATTTGTTATGCAACCTCATCCTTAATTCCCAAGGGCAACTGAGGGTTAAGTATAGATTGGAATTTTATATATATACAGTTAGCC
The DNA here is from genome assembly GCF_009873245.2 of Balaenoptera musculus. NCBI lineage: Eukaryota > Metazoa > Chordata > Mammalia > Artiodactyla > Balaenopteridae > Balaenoptera > Balaenoptera musculus. The sequence continues at coordinate 112,028,072 of NC_045789.1, forward strand.
CAATGAGAAAAAGGAGTCAGACACCATTATCTCTATCCATACAACCCATCAGTAGGAATTCTTCATTAACTGTCAGAAAACTATAACCAAAATTGCAGGAAGAGAATGAAGCAACAGGGAAATTTTTTTCTACCTTCAAGTCTTCACATTTAATGGCAAAATATCTAACACTTGTAAGCAATTATACCATGTTTACAAATAGCATTTTTGTACCTAAAATAAAATGTTTTAAGTACTTCCAGACAACTTGTTTTACTAGTAAATTAAAACATTTATTTGACAAGCAGAAGCTGGACATTTCTAGAATGTCTTTTGAAGATGTTTTCCCTTTGCACGGTTCTGAATCACAGAGGCAGCTCAGCTGGCTGAGAAAATAGCATCATTGGGCCTTTTGTGCACCAGTCATTGCAGGTCATCTAAACACTACTCAAGTAGCAGCTCAGAAATGCCCCAATTGAAGAGGGCTTGGGAGGTTAATTCTGTCATTACTGCGTTGACATGAGGCATGTTGCAGCCTTCAGCACAAAATGTTACTCATAATCTTTTAATCCCAAATTAGGTCAATATTTTATCAAGTTAATCTAGCATGAAGATTAATTGCATTAGTCACACACACATATACGCCTGCAGGTTATTTGTTTTAGAGATACTTTTAATCAAAGAGCAAACCCTTGGTTGTAACAGGCGATTTTTTAAAAAACATCCTTCCTCCAACAGTCTTTATCTTTATAAAAGAGACATTTATTCTTTTCATTGATCTTTACATCAAGACGGATGTAAGAAGAAGGATAACGGTCTGATAATTACTAAAACAATGACCACTTAGAAAAGCTGTTTATAAGGGAGTAATGACTTCTGATTGAAGTGTTTTTAATAAAGTATCTCATTCTTTGGTCTATTATTTCAATTTAATTCTACTTGTTTTCTTAAAATATGTGATTAGTTCTGCAAAGAAAGTCAATGGTTTTCTGTGTGTTTGCATGTTTGTATCTCTAGGCATGTTTAAAAACGTTGTAACAAAGAATATGAACTAGAGTGGTTTTCTAGAAAATTATTATCATTTTTTTTTTCAGTTATCAAAATTGTGATCAGGCACATCTTCCTTTTTTTCTTTCATTTTTTTAAATCTAAGAAGTAGAGTTTAGGGGGTAGGAAGGTGGAAATATATTGATCTAAGTGGCATAAATCTGCTAACAGAAGTCATTAGAGTGGACAAATGCCTTTCTCCCTGAATTTCTTAGATAAGAACTATCTGGTAGTTTAAAATTCCCAGGCGTCATTCTGGGTAGTATTACAGACCCCCCAGGGTGGTAGGACAGAGTTCATGCCCTGTTTCATCAAATATCCAATGACATTCTCCAAGGGTCATGCTAATTATAGGGATTTCACAGCCAATGTTTGAGAATATTGCATCTCAAAATTTTAGCTCCTGTCTTCAAATATTGGCTTTCTGGCATTCTTTTAGTGAAAAATGATAGGTAAAAGGATTCAGAAATATTTTCATATGACTAGTCTTTTGTACTAATTAATGGATTAATATCAAATCTTTCATGTGATGAATAAATCAACAACAATCTCAGTACCCAACACTTTAAGAAGAGAATGTTTGAATTTGGAAGTAAAGTTCACAATCCTGAATGTCAACCTTACAGTTAGTATGAAGTTCAGACAAGCTATGCTGAAGAAACATGCCAATGAATTCTCTATTCGTCCACTTACTACAATGTAATATTCTTCTCATAATAAATAGTAATAAAAATCCACATTCAACTTGCTGAAAATCAGCCAAGTGCATGATAAACATAAAATGAAAACAAATATTTTTAGGAAAGAATACTATTTTAAAAATCCCAAATGAAATAAAAAATCATTTAAGGTCCAAGTTTCAAATTTTATTTTTTCTACTCTGTTCTCAAATTCTAAAAATTTTACATGCCCCCATGTCAATTCAAACAATAAGAGGTATAAAGAAAAGTTGAGCCTCTGTTTCCTTCCATTCAATCTCATTCATCAGAAGCACTCAATATTAAAAATTTAGTGCATAGCCTTCTCACTTCTTTTTCATGTTAATTTAAATACAATTTTGTAAATATATACACATCAATTTATAGGCTTCTTTTAATTTCTAATTTAAACTGTAAATATAAAAACAGATTGTCTAAAAGTTTTTAAAATATATAAATATACATGTTTTTATCACAATATTCTATCTTTTTAAAATTAGTAGCATATTATCAACTTTCCTCATCAAGACATATAGATATAACACATTATTTTTAACAACGTAATTAGAAACTTCCCAGCCCTGATAAAATGCTGCCTAATCTCTATTAATAGCTTATTTTCTTACTGAGAACTTATGTGTACCTGTCACATAACAGGTTAGTGTGGTATTCAACAAGAAGTACTAGATAGAATTTCTGACAATATACTTTAATTTACAAGAAGAAAAAAGACAAAACAGAGACAACATCATCAATGGTGTGGTCTGGGTTAAGAGTATGGATTCAGGAGTTGGCAGATCTGGTTAGAAACTAGGACTCCACTATCTACCAGCAGGATAAACTCAGGAAAATGTCTTATCCTCTCTATGCTTCAGTTTCTTTATCTGTAAAGCAGGAATAATAACAGTACCTTGGGAATGACTAAATGAGATAGGGAAAACAAGCAGTGATATAGTGCCTGATACTTGATAAGTGTCTGATAAATTTTAGCTAATATTATTGTCACCATTATTTATATGATCCAAAAAAAGGTATGAGCTCCAAAGGTGTGAACTGTAGTGTATAAACTGAAGACATCTGGGAAAGCTTCACAAAGATGAGCCGATCCAAATGGGCGCATGTAATATTTCAGAGGATTAACTCTCATTGCCCACAAGTTTTATGATCACCGTAAGGAGGGAGGGCTGAGAATGTGTGGGTCACTCAGGTGAGGAAGGAATGCAGAGGAAGAAGGCAGGGATACACAGGTCAGATTTTGTATAAACTCATTGAAAAGGTTGCAGATTTTTTATCACAGGTATATGGGATTTTAGAGTTATAGGGAATTTTATGACTACACTAGTTTTATTTTGCCTAGAAGGAAATGGAGAAGAAATGACATCCAAAGTCACCCAGCTGGCAGTGGCCGAGCCAGGATCACAGTCTAGGTCTCCTGTCTCCCAGTTTATCCCCCTCTGCTCCGTTCTGCCTGCCATATCAAGGAACTAATGTGATGACAGCCACATTTTAGGAGGATTGATTTAGCAACCACGTGTAGGCTGAATTAAAGGAGAAAAGTCTAGGGAGAGAGGAGTGAGGAAAGAGGCTATAGTGGTAATCCAATCATTAGGTGATGAGGCTAATAAGCCCTGGCGATTTCCCCATTCGACACTATTCAACATTGCATGGGCTGCCTGACGCAATGGTGAGCACCTGAGGGTGACCAGTGCTCATGTGGGAAAAGACCCTTCAAACAGTGATATTGTTGGGGGGGGCCAAACCTGATGGTCAGCTATCACAAAATGTTCATTTGTAAAATTAGAAGGAAAAGTGCTTTCACAAAGATAAATTAGTTGAAGTAAAAGATATATTCTAGGCCTTACTCTCATTATAGGAGGGACTTCCTTGGTGGTCTAGTGGCTAAGACTCTGCACTCCCAATGCAGGGGGCCCCTGTTCGATCCGTGGTCAAGAAACTAGATCCCGCATGCATGCCGCACTAAGACCCGGCGCGGCCAAATAAATACATTTTTTTTTTTAAATCTTATGACAGGAGAACTTAATAATATGTCTGTGAAATCTAAAATAAAAAGAACATTCTTCCCCCTCCCTAAGGTCACTCAATGAGATCATTAGCCAAAAAAAAAAAAAAGATTATAACCTTGAATTCCTCTCTTGGAGACTTCAGCAGCCATTTTTATTATTCCTTGACTAACATTAAAACTGCAACATTTGAACTTGATTGTATTGTATATTAATTCTCACCTTTAGTTTTTACAAAAGTAAAATTGTCTCACCTGTATTGGCCCCCAAAATTCAGCTGGACTCTGTGCACTTTCATAGGAAATGGAAAAACAATTTTCCATTTGATCTCCACTATTATTGACAGTAAGATCTATTCCAAAAACGTAAACCATATCCACGTATCAGTTTTATGAAGGACCAGATATAGGAAGAAATGTACCATAATTTAATTCTCTCAACATAGTAATGGTGGCAATAAGTAGAGTTAAAATAGAATTGGTTTCCTTTTTATAAATTCCATAAAATTTTAGAGACTATGTATATTTACAAGTAGCCTGGTTTGTTTATGTTTGTTTTTTGTTGCTGAAAGATTAACACAATTTGCTGTAGATACCTATCAGGCTTGGCTACTGCCAAGAATATCCTGGGAATTAAATCTAAAGTTATTCTCATGACTAACATAGCCTATAGAAATTTGACATAATTTTTTTAGTGGTACTGATAGAGAAATAAAATATTTTAAGATAATAAAGGAGTGCTCTTACTACAACTTTCATTTTATCACAGCAAAATAAAGTATGTTGCTTCAATTTATTTTGTGATAAAAAGTTCTGCATTTTTTGTGACCTAAAATAAATATTTTTTGTTTTGTTCCTTTACATTTTATTTATTCCATTTACTTTCATTTTTTTCAATAAAACTGAAATAACCATTTTTTAAATGCTTCCACACTATATTTCATAGACAAAAATAAGAATAAATAGAATCATGATAGAACTAGTGGCAGCAGACCAATAACAATTTTCATGCATCAAACCACTAAAGAATTATTGTCCACATTGATTGTTTAGTTGGCTATGTGTTTCTGAGACAATAAATGTATCTTGTCTAAGATTTGCATATGGAATCATTTCTCTAAGCAGTGCGCATACTGGACAAGTGAGTCATTTATTTGCAACACCACACTGTTAAATCTACCCACTCCCCCTTAGCAAATTTTATGAAGTATTTAATTATTTTAGCAAGTAAATGAGGTTTCTTGCAAGTATTTATAAAGTTACAAAGTAAGTGTAAATTTACAAAATAATCAGGTAGAAGATGGCCAGAGTCCCCAGCATTCATAATTTGATTTAACTGTATAGTGTTTAGATTAGTCTAATTAGTATATAAACACCCAAGTGAGGGACTCAAGGTCATAATCCCATTTTCTTTCTAATTTTTATCATGGTATATTTATATATTTAGCAAAAATATCAATTTTAAACAAATGTGAAATTCTGATGCATTTTCCTCTAACATTTTATTCTGAAAGTTTTAAAACCTACAAAAAAGTTGCACAGAAAAGTGGTAAATCAGCATCCATACATCTTTACCTGGATTTAATAGTTGCTAACATTTTATCATATTTGCATGCTATCTCTCATCCCATGTGTGCACATGTGTGTGTTATGTCTGCATATATACATTCAGATATATTACTCTTTGCAACTATACATGTGTTTCCATATATGATATATATACACACCTATATACACACATACATATATGTATATATATGTAACTGAATCATTTAGGAGCTAGTTACATGCACATCCATAATATTATTCCTAAGGCTAGGTATTATCAAGTGGCATGAGTAAAATAACATTTATTTCTATCTTAATACTTAAATACATTGTCTTTCTCATGAGAATTTAGCAAAGTGAATACAATATATTTATAAATGAAAGAAAATTTTAGATCATCTTTTTCCCAATTACCACAAAGGTAAAACACATTTTATTAGTTCACTCAAACTAGTGTCAATAACTGGCCTCCTGGCTACCACTCTTGTCTCTCCCCATCTCAAGCCTATTCTCCATCAGCAGCCAAAAATCCTGCAAAACCATAATCAGATCATGCTAACATCCACTCAGAACCTTCTGTGATTTCCCATCTTACTCAGAGTTAAGCCAATGTTTTTAAATGGTCTATAGAAAGCTGCACTGACTCCCTATACCCCTTTTACCTTGTCTCCTGATGTTCCCAAAGGCCCAGAAAAGCCCCAGCCTCAGGACCTCAGCACCTGCTATGGCCTCTGCCTGGAACATTCTTCCCTTAATGTCCTCATGGCTTGCTCCTTCTGCCCTTTTAGATCTTGACTTAAATATTACTTTCTCATGGAGTCTTTTCCTAGCCAATCTTTTTAAATCTACACACACACAAACATCTAACCTGTATACAAGCACTCCCTATCCTCTTTCTTGCTTAAGTTTTGTAAGCACTTACCAGCATCTAATATTCCCTTTTATTTATTTACCCACATGTGAGCTTCAAAAGGACAGGGATATTTGTCTGTTTTTCTTTGCTGCTGTATTACCAGTCCGATAACGGTGCCTGGCACAAAGAAGATGCTCTGAGGACATGTTGTTGTTGTTGTTAATGAACGATACAAATACATATGAAGCAAAAAATAAAGTAATATAATTGATTAGTCTTTTTGCACATATTACTTACTTTCTTTAAGGCAACTATTAACAATATTAATGCCTCAATTTTACAAACATTTTGGGCTTGTCCAGTACCTTCCACATATGTTAGCTTATTGATTGTATTAGTTATCTACTGCTGCATAACAAATTACCTCAAAACTTAGTGGAGGGCTTCCCTGGTGGCGCAGTGGTTGGGAGTCAGCCTGCCAATGCAGGGGACACGGGTTCGAGCCCTGGTCTGGGAAGATCCCACATGCCGCGGAGCGGCTGGGCCCGTGAGCCACAACTACTGAGCCTGCGCGTCTGGAGCCTGTGCTCCACAACAAGAGAGGCCGCGATAGTGAGAGGCCCGCGCACCACGATGAAGAGTGGCCCCCGCTTGCCGCAACTAGAGAAAGCCCTCGCACAGAAACGAAGACCCAACACAGCCATAAATAAAAATAAATAAATAAATAAATAAAAATTAAAAAAAAAAAAAAGACTGGGATAAAGTCACTGACATACTACAACATAGCTGACTACCCCAGAAAGGTCCCTAGGTCAAAAAAAAAAAAAAAAAACTTAGTGGATAAAAACAAGAAATGTTTATCACCTTAGTCTCTGCAATGAGGAATGTGGGTACTGCTTAGCTTAGTGGGTTCAGCATCTCTCCTGAGGTTGTAGTCAAGCTGAGAGACTCTAATCCTCTCATACTTGTCAAGGGCTGATTATCTACTTTCAGGTTCATTCACGTTGTTGCTGGTTGGCTGTGGGTCCTCACCACACAGGACTCTCTGTAAGCTGCTTAAGTGTATTCCTATGACATGGTAGCTGGTGCTCTGAGACAGAGAGATAGGAAGGGCTTCTGAGACAGAAGCCACCATCTTTCATGACCTCATCTCAGAAGTAATATCTCAGTCCAGCCCACATTCAAGGGGAAGGGATTACACAGGGTATGAATCTCAGAGACAGTTATCATTGGGGCCATAATAGAGGCTGCCTAAATTTTTGACCATTTTATAGACACAGATGTTGAAAACTAGAGAAGGCAAATTTTCCCAAGTTACACAGTTAAAAGCAAGATAGAGTAATTCTGATTCCCTAACCAGCATCCTTTGAGAACCACTGATAAATTTAAATGTAATAACACCATATTAACAAACTGAAGGATAAAAACCATATGATCATCTCAATAGATGTAGAAAAAGCTTTTGACAAAATTCAATACCCATTTATGATAAAAACTCTCCAGAAAGTAGGCATAGAGGGAAGCTACCTCAACATAATAAAGGCGATATATGACAAACCCACAGCCAACATCATTCTCATTGGTGAAAAACTGAAACCATTTCCTCTAAGATAGGAACAAGACAAGGTTGCCCACTCTCACCACTATTATTCAACATAGTTTTGGACGTTTTAGCCATGGCAGTCAGAGAAGAAAAAGAAATAAAAGGAATCCAAATCGGAAAAGAAGAAGTAAAACTGTCACGGTTTGCAGATAACATGATACTATACATAGAGAATCCTAAAGATGCTACCAGCAAACTACTAGAGCTAATCAATGTATTTGGTAAAGTAGCAGGATACAAAATTAATGCACAGAAATCTCTTGCATTCCTATACACTAACAACAAAAAAATCTGAAAGAGAAATTAAGGAAACAGTCCCATTTACCATTGCAACAAAAAGAGTAAAATACCTAGGAATAAACCTACCTAAGGAGACAAATGACCTGTATGCAGAAAACTATAAGACACTGATGAAAGAAATTAAAGATACAAACAGATGGAGAGATATACCATGTTCTTGGACTGGAAGAATCAACATTGTGAAAATGACTCTACTACCCAAAGCAATCTACAGATTCAATGCAATCCCTATCAAACTACCAATGGCATTTTTCACAGAACCAGAACAAAAAAATTTCACAATTTGTATGGAAACACAAAAGACCCCGAATAGCCAAAGCAATCTTGAGAAAGAAAACAGAGCTGGAGGAATGAGGCTCCCTGACTTCAGACTATACTACAAAGCTACAGTAATCAAGACAGTATAGTACTGGCACAAAAACAGAAATATAGATCAATGGAACAGGATAGAAAGCCCAGAGATAAACCCATGCACATATGGTCACCTTATCTTTGATAAAGGAGGCAAGAATATACAATGGAGAAAAGACAGCCTCTTCAGTAAGTGGTGCTGGGAAAACTGGACAGTTACACATAAAAGAATGATATTAGAACACTTCCTAACACCATACACAAAAATAAACTCAAAATGGATTAAAGACCTAAATATAAGGCCAGACATTATAAAACTCTTAGAGGAAAACATAGGCAGAACACTCTGTGACATAAATCACAGCAAGATCCTTTTTGACCCACCTCCTAGAGAAATGGAAATAAAAACAAAAATAAACAGATGGGACCTAATGAAACTTAAAAGCTTTTGTGCAGCAAAGGAAAACATAAACAAGATGAAAAGACAACCCTCAGAATGGGAGAAAATATTTGCAAACGAAGCAAGTGACAAAGGATTAATCTCTAAAATTTACAAGCAGCTCATGCAGCTTAATATCAAAAGACAAACAACCCAATCCAAAAATGGGCAGAAGACCTAAATAGACATTTCTCCAAAGAAGATATACAGATGGCCAACAAACACATGAAAGGATGCTCAACATCACTATCATTAGAGAAATGCAAATCAAAACTACAGTGAGGTAACACCGCCCACCTCTGATGGCCGGTCAGAATGGGCATCAACAAAAAATCTACAAACAATAAATGCTGGAGAGGGTGTGGAGAAAAGAGAACCCTCCTGCACTGTTGGTGGGAATGTAAATTGATGGAGCCACTATGGAGAACAGTATGGAGCTCCTTAAAAAACTAAAAATAGAACTACCATATGCCCCAGCAATCCCACTACTGGACATATACCCTGAGAAAACCATATTTCAAAAAAAGTCATGTACCACAGTGTTCATTGCAACACTAGTTACAATAGCCAGGACATGGAAGCAACCTAAGTGTCCATCAACAGATGAATGGATAAATAAGATTTGGCACACATATACAATGGAATATTACTCAGCCATAAAAAGAAACAAAATTGAGTTATTTGTAGTGAGGTGGATGGACCTAGAGTCTGTCATACAGAGTGAAGTAAGTCAGAAAGAGAAAAACAAATACTGTATGCTAACACATATATATGGAATCTAAAAAAAAATGGTTCTGATGAACCTAGGGGCAAGAAAGGAATAAAGGCACAGACATAGAGAATGGACTTGAGGACGCAGGGAGGGGGAAGGGTAAACTGGCATTGACATATATACACTACCAAATGTAAAACAGATAGCTAGTGGGAAGCAGCTGCATAGCACAGGGAGATCAGCTCAGTGCTCTGTGACCACCTAGTGGGGTGGGATAGGGAGGGTGGGAGGGAGGCGCAAGAGGGAGGGGATATGGGGATATATGTATATATATAGCTGATTCACTTTGCTATACAGCAGAAACTAACACAACATTGTAAAGCAATTATACTCCAATAAAGATGTTAAAAAATTTCTAATGTAATAAATATTTTCAAAAAGTCAGGAGATATCTTTTTGCCTCGCTATGTGCCAGATACTATTTAATTGCTTTACATATGTCAACCCATTTTATCTGTACAACAACCCTATACGGTAGGTATGCTTATTATACACATTTTACAGATGAGAAAAATGAGGAATAGAGAATTACAGTAACTTTCTCAGGGTCATATAGCTAAAATGTGTCAAGGCTGGCATTCAAACCCAGCAGTCTGGCTTGAGAGTTTTGCTTCATAACCGGTACTCTGTACCACATGCCTCTCATACACAAGAAAACTAAAGCATTTGACTGTCTTCAATTCATCAAAATCCATTTTGTATCTCTTGTCTTTTTAAACTCAAAGCAAGAGAGGAAGTAATGTTATTTTAAAAATTGTCTGGTGAGGAAACTTTCATCTAACAGGCAAAAACACCTCAGATTAAAAATCATATCCATTGTGTGTACTGACCTGCCGTGAGAAGACAACTGGGCAAGCACGTGTCCGTCGGTTGGATCTGATCTGGATAGAATGTCTCATGGCTGACTACAATGTTCTCAGGTGAATAGCCCTTCCCCCTTTCAAAGGAATAAGAAAGCCACACACAGAGAATGCCATCCAGTGCATGGGAAATACTTCTTCTCCTCTCTTTCTTCTTTCTAGCTTATAAAAGTTCCCCTTCCAAATGGTAATAAGTCACTTCAGAGAATGCATTTTCTAAAGGATGATTGCCCTCCTTGAGTAGTGATGCACTTAAGGCAGGCATGCAATAATCCCTAGAAATATACTGCCTGGAGTGTCTTACTGGTTAATTAGAGCTGGCACTGGGCCACTGCTTCTCAGCCTTGAATCAGTGCAAGAGCACTGGAAGGAGGCAGGGGTATTAAAAGTGTTATTTCAGGGGGATATAAAGCAATGGCACCATGCCAGTCTGCAGAAAATAAAGCCAAACATTCCTGTTACCACAATAAAATGTCAAAATGCCTGGCTTTATTGTAGTCAGAGATTAAATCTATCACTGTGCCCATGATCAGGGTTTAAATATGATCTCTGTTGTTCTAAAAGACTTTACAATCATTACTCACAGGACAACTATAAAAGTAAACATAACTTCCCCCAAAAGTACTCACTGAATGGAAGGAGGACGCCATCATTGTAATTATGTAAACATGCTCTCTTACTTCCTTGAATAGCCTACCGTCTTTTTTTTTTTAATAGTGCTACATTTTATCAAAGAGTAAATGGATAGTCCACAGGCACTAGATGATAAAACTCTGTGGCTCCAGCTGACGCCCCCCAGCTTCCACATGTGCTCAAGAGGCTTTCACAGAAGTTTTACGAGCGACAGCAACACATTGCAATGTATTGATACGGCAAATTTTACTTTTTTATAATCCCTACATTAGTAATGTCCTATTTCAGTTTTGAGACAGTCTATCTGGGGGCTACAGCACCCTATTAACTAGATCCTTTGTTCTTTCCTTAATAATTGATTCCCATTTCTCCATCTCTTATAGTACTGGAATTTACTCCTGATTATCTCAACCTCTACTGGAACAGAATTTCTTGACCATAATCCAGCCTTTCCATGAGTTGGTCCTAAAAACACTGCTATTGGTTCTCCTCGATGCTGCCTACCTATCCACTTAGAACTCTATCGATTACCTATTTTGGAATAGACATTCTGAGTCTCCGACTAAAATTGATTATTTTGCCAATGGTACTTGCACCTCACCTCTTCCTTTCTCATGTTGATCATTTTTAATTTTTAGATGACTAGTTAAAAATTGCGAGACCAGTAGTGACAACCTGAAAACAACTGACATTTTTCCACTCCCATATTCAAATCCCTGCAATCTCACCAGGTGTGTTTGGGTTTTTATCCTGGCCATCTCTTGGCCAGCCCCTGCTACCACCATCCAACACAAAGTCATGACAAATGAATAGGCAGTAACAAGATCCTCCAATATTAAGAAGAGGTAATGTTTTCAGGTAGACAGTGCAGGAAAAAAAAGTTCTAAATTTCACAAATACTGCATAAAAATTCATTGTAAAAACATAGGTAAGAGAATACCTCAACTGGAAACTGTGTGTTTTATATGATGCTATGAGATTAAGTTAAATAAAATTTCAGTGCTCATGCTTAAAAAAAAAAAAAGTTAGCCTAATCTTAAATTGCCAGAAGGCATGGCAGCTGGGGCTTCAAACCTATGCTAAATTTTAATTTTTTATGGACACAGAATAAATTGCTTTATTTTTTCAAACTGAAGTACATAAGAAAAACTACAGGCAGATCCTAGAGCACCAATGAAGAACAAGGCAAGCTCCTTAATTTAAACTCTTCCTCACCAAAGTATTTCAACTCGTCCACTGACAGAATTGTCCATAAGAAGAGATCTTTGTTTTTACAATGAAAGTCAGTGGAAAAATATATATGATTTTCTTTATAAACAATCTTTCACAATCATTGGACACCTACATCCTTCTTTCAAAATCAGGCTCTGTCTAAACCAACAATTTATTGAGTCTCAGGTATGTTCTCATGGACAATGAACCAGCTCTCCCCACCAGCAGCAATGTACCCAGACGCCTGGAATCTGAAAGAAATTTTTATTGCGATTCAACACCAGTTATAAAATTTGTGGGTCCCAGGCAGAATGAAAATCCTGGGTTCCTCTTCCAAATTTTATTAAAAATTATTAAGAATTTCAAGGCAGCAATGGCCAATGCAAGGCCCCGCTAAGTGTGGAGTCCTGTGGAACTGCCTCAGTGTCATGTCCATGGCTGTGCTGGAAATCTAAAACACAATATGTAAAATGCAATTAAATATATATGCTCAATAGCACTGTTACATAGGCAGTTTTTTTTTATGTATACAGGTAACCTGTTAATTCAATCCTTTTTAGTCAATTCAGCAACACAAGCAAAAGCATCTTCACTCCCACTGCACCAACAAAGAGACAATTACCTTATAACAGGAGAATTCATCCTCAGCTAACTGGTGCTCATGCCTTTTGGCAAAGCTGGTGCATGTTCTAACACTAAAGTAGAATTTTAAAAATATATTTATGCATGTGTTTTAGTCTGTTGAAGAGAGTTATTAGTTTGTAAAACTTTTTGAAAAAGGAAGACATGGCAAGTAAAGAAAAAAAGGGTGTGTTGGGGAAGGAGTCCATGCAGGTACTAATGGCAGAGACTGGGCTTCCAGGTTCCAGTTGAATCTTTTGGGCATCATGTTTTGGAATTCCACATTGGCAGTGCATAGATATTCGGAAATACTATAAACCACCACAGGCTCTTCTGTTTTTCTTTAAGCAGTGTATATTTCTCCACCATGCTGATCTGGGAAAACAATTGACATCAGTCTTGACAGTGCTGGAGTGGCAGGTTACAAAGAGTCTCCTGGTGGAGAGAAGCAAAGGGCAGGAGATGCCATAGGCTAAGTTACCTCATTACTAATATCTGCCCAAGAAGGATTGGAGTGAGATTTATGTGCTGAGAAATCAAGTAATCATTGATGTTCCAGGCAAGCAGCGCCAAAGCTTGGATTTTACTGGATCATATCAAGTGAGGGAGAAGAAACAGATGTATCTTCCCAACTGGGAAAAAGGAGACAGGGTTACAGCTCAGAAAGAAACTATGTGTGATGTATGTGTGCCTGATTACACAAAGATGCCTTTCCCTTTCACATATATCTAGAATATTCAATTTATTTCAATGTTTGTGTATTGCTTGATATTCTATTAGCTTGGGGAAAAAATGACTGTTCCTATAAATGTCATCATGGAATAGAATTATAACTTGTTTGTTCAGATAACTTTTGTTTATCTCCTTGAGTTATTCCAATACTGACAGACTCATATCCCTCTCTTACCTCCATCCAAACATGTAGTCAGAAAACGTTCTTAGGAAAGTATCTTTTTATTGTTTACTTAGCACAAAATACTGTTTTCTCTCTTTTTTACAATCTCCTAATTTTATAGTCACTTCGTATTTTTAGAGTATTTAAAAGCCTTGAGACACAATATTTTTTTCACTGAACAAGTCATGTATGAGTATCTATTATGTGAGAAGCATCGTTATTGCTCTGTAATTTTAGGTTTTAGTTCAGGGTTTATCACTGACTCACTGAATGAAAAGTTTTACCTTTAAAAATAGAGTCAAAGACACTCAACAATATAAAATGAGAATACTGTGTCCTAATCCCTGAAACAGAGAACTGTGGTTGTCTTTAGGTTTAAGACCAAAGGAGGACTGCATGACTCTTATATCCCCCTCACTCAGCAACCTTTGTGTGGAATTTCCCTCTATATTCATTTTTAACTACTCAGTCTATAAGTTTGGAGGAGACCATAGTCAGCTCTAGGAATTAACAGTAAAATTTAAAAATTCCTTTCTATACTATAATACTGTAAATCTAATCCTCTTACTCCCACTAATTCCATAGTTTATGTATACATAGAAAATTTCCTTTTACTTTCTTACCTTCCCTCCTTCCCTTCCTTCCCTCCCCTCCTTCTTTTCTTCTCATTTGTGTTAAGTTCTTGTGCAGTCAAGCTTCTCTAGGGATCACGTGACTTTCTAGGACCATTCTGACTTACGCCCTGGTACCTAGGAATATACTGATGGGGATAAACAGGAGGCTGGACATTATTTGCACTCTTCCTTGATTGATGGGGGTTACTGGGTTGCTTACATGCTCCTTACTTATTCAACATCCAGAAGTCAACCACTATTAAAACACATATTTAGATGTCAATGATGTAAGCTGAATTCACACAGCCGTAAGTTGAAATTGGCAGCACTAACAGTGGTCCCCTCCACCTTAGATATCTTAAATGGTTTAGACAACTATTTTATTCAGGTAGTGATAAGTCAATACATGTTCTGGGTCACAGTACTACAAGATGACAATGAGTATGTGATATTTTTTCCAGAGTAGCCGTAAATTAATGTTTCTTTTTTTTTGCCTTAAGAAGCTTATGGGGGAAAAAATAGTCTCAACTTCCTGATTCTCTTTTCACTCCCTCTCACAGTTAAAAACTGATTGCCTGTTGTCTTTGTTTTTGTAGGAGCACCATATCCTCACTGCACTTCTTCAGCCATATTAACAGTTTATGAGATGCTTTATCCAAAAGAACATAAATGAAGTAAATTTAGTTATTTCTGTCTTCCTTCTTTTACATGTGCTATTGGATTTCTGAATCCCATGGGAACCACAGAAACAGATGTGTTGAAATATACTTAGTTTTTTTTAAAGGAAAAAAGAACACTATTTCCATCAATCATTATTTTTCCTCTATTGACATGAATTTAGAAAACCTTGCTACTAATTTTGCAAAATTGTAATTTTAAAGATTCTAAAAACCTGAGTGCTTTGTCTTTTACCTAGAGTTTTTAGTTATCATATAACATTTGGTCTACTTCACACTTCATTGACTAAATAGGAATTATCTGTTATCATTCATTATGTAGGTTATTGTCAACTTGAGATACTTGCCCTTAGTAAAATTGCAGCAGGAAGGGCTACATAATTTATGAGGCCCAGTGCAAAATAAAAATGTGAGGTCTCTTGTTTAAAAGGGATGAAGAATTTCTAGACAGTTAACAGTAGAGCATGAAACCAAGTTCAAGACCCTTCTAAGTGCAGGGCTCTACACAGCTGCACAGATGGGATACCCATGGAGGCAGCCTTGAATGGTGGCATATCTCAGCTAACTTCTAAATCCTATGCTCTATAACCACATTTCGTACCACCAGTCTGCACCAGAGATGTGCAAACTTCAACAGATTTGGAGCTTTTATTTCTATTTCCATATATTAAGGAGATATATGTTTTCACAGATTACTTTGACTAACTAAGATTTTTTTTTTTTTTCATTTCATGAGCTTTTGGGCCTCACCCAGGTTGATAAATATCTCAGTAATATTATTCTAAAATGGAAGAGTTCCAATATCTCATGTGAACATCCTGGGGTGGGGGAAAGTAAAGCCTTTCGATTTGGGATTTATTCATTTCATTTGGAAAGTTTTCCCCTAAGTTTGCATGAATTGATTTTGGTGAAATACAATTTTTTTGTTGAGAACACACAAATAAGATTCACAGAATAATAACCAAAACTTTCACCAAGAAGCCATGTAGTCATTCATTAGTCAGTCTGGTCGTCTCCAGTCAGCATTTTTATTCCCCAGGTGTAGACCTTCATAAAGAAGGTGGTCCAAAAAAGAAAAAAGGAGATAGTCTATAAGGCAAATGCTGTCATCTAGAGAGAGAGAGAAAAGAACATACAGACAGTGGTAATTTTCCAAGTATAATTCATACAAAAATAGAAAGCCTCAGTCAGAACTTCACATCTCAGAATGTAAAAATTTTCCAAGGAGAAATCATCCCTTAGAAGAAATCAGCATTTTGTAAAAAGGAGTCATTAAGTATTCCCTTAACTTGAGGTGAAGGGTTTTTCTGTTAATAATTTTGTATAACAGAATCTATCAAGAGATTTTTTTTTTTAATTTTAAGCAGGAACTTTTAAAGATGGTGCTCTTAAGTCCATGTAAAATAACTGCATGAGAGCCAACTGTTTTAGCTGTCTAAAAATTAAATGACTATATAGCATCATGTTTAAACAAATAAAAGAAGTTAAAAGAAGGTTGAGTTATCTGTAGTATACTGGTAAGTTTACCTCGTTTTCATGATACAGTACAAAGACACTCCATTTACTTTGGCTTTAAAATGACACGAACTGTAAAATCAAACAGACAAATACCAAAGGAATTACTAAAAATACCTGAAAAACCAAGGGAAAAGGTAGGGATCTAGCCTGTCTCTATATATTAGTTGTGCAGATATTTAAACAATTTACTTTATAAGAATGAATAGTGCATACTGAGATAGCAATACCCAAATCAATTCACTTAGATATTCCCCCAAAACATTTCTAGTACAGGTTTCCCCTGATATCCAAAAGTAGGACATTCCCATGCAACCATAAGCCAAAATGGAGTAAAGCAAAGAAGCAGTATCTTAGAACACATCTTGCTAATGGACGCGCAAAATAAACTGAGAAAAATCACAGATGCTCACAGACACTGGTCAAAGCTATCACAGCTTGATGCTGAGATGGTGAATGTAGATCCAGGGGAAGGAGTTGGTGGTACCACTCTCACTGCTAGGGGTGTCCGCTGCCTCTCTAACAGCTCATTGCAAACCAAAGGCCAAACACTATTTTTGCTTTTTTCATAAAAGCGAAAATCCTCTTCCAATTTCTTTCCGTTATGGAAAACAGGTACTGATGAAGGTCTTCCGTAAAAGCAAAGTGGCATAAAACAAACATTTGAAAAGTGAGGGGTGCCTGTAGATCTTATTAGCATACACACTGCCTAGATTACTGGAAAACAATCAAATTGTTACTTAAGGAATATCCTAAATCATTTTAAAATTTAAGCAGTATGAACTGAAGTAGGTTCTATTGTTCTTTTTTTTTCAGTTGTCAGTATTTGGTTCTGTGAAAAGTTTTGAAATTTAATATTGCACTGTAAATTTGAAATTTTTCTGAGCTATATATTTATCTGAGATATATTTTGATAATACCTTTATATGTGTGCATATATAAGTATATTATACATACCCTCGATATAGTTAAAATCATAAAAATAAGCAAACTGAAATCTGCCATTTAAATTCATTTAAATAGAAGGGCTCAGGCTTCTTCTTATCTAATAAGATACAATTAATTGAGTAACGTTAATACGTTATTCATTCATTCATTTAGCAAATACTTATTAAGTACCTACAATATACCAGGCAATGTTATAAGTGTTAGGGATGCTGCAGAGAACAAACATAGGTGCATAGTTCCATGTAAACCTCATAATATCCCATAAGCAGTAATTGTTTCCATTTTACAAAAACTTGCCTGAGACCTTACTGCTGGCGAGTGAGGGAGTGGATTTAAATTCAGTCTCTGCTTACTTAGAAATCATATTTTTATGTCACTTTTGGTGCCTCCCATATAGTTAGCCCTTCCTGTGCTGATGAAAGTTTTAAGAAAAAAGTTTTGATTTTCAATAACTTGAGAAGCTGTGACAGGTGAATATCAGTGCAGCTCTTGGAAAGTTTATTATAGTTTGGTCAAAACACTTAAATCCTTCACAAGCAACATCTCTAGTCTTTAGGGAAATGCAAATCAAAACCAAAATGAGATACCACTTCACATCCGTTAGGATGACTAGTATCAAAAACAAACAGGGCTTCCCTGGTGGCGCAGTGGTTGAGAGTCTGCCTGCTAATGCAGAGGACACGGGTTCGAGCCCTGGTCTGGGAAGATCCCACATGCTGCGGAGCAACTAGGCCCGTGAGCCACAATTACTGAGCCTGCGCGTCTGGAGCCTGTGCTCCGCAACAAGAGAGGCCGTGATAGTGAGAGGCCCGCGCACTGCGATGAAGAGTGGCCCCCACTTGCCGCAACTAGAGAAAGCCCTCGCACAGAAAAGAAGACCCAACACAGCCATAAATAAATAAATAAATAAATAAAATTTAAAAAAACACGGAAAAAAAAAAAAAACAAACAGAAAATAAGTGTTGATGAGGAAGTGGAGAAATGGGAACACTTGCGCATTGTTGGTGGAAATATAAGATACTATACCTCCTGTGCAAAACGGTTTGGTGATTTTTCAAAAAGTTATGCAGACAATTTCCATATGATCTATCAATTCAACTCCTAGGTATATACCCCAAAGAAATGAAGGCAGGGCTTCAAATAGATACTTTTATACCAATGTTTATAGCAGCATTATTCATAATAGCTGAAAGGGGAAGCAACCCAAGTGTCCATGCACAGATGAATGGATAAATAAAATGTGGTACATACTCACAATAGAATATTATTCACCTGGTATATATATATATACAATGGAATATTATTCATCTTTAAAAAGGAGTGAAGTTCTGATACATGCTACAACATGGATAAACCTTGAAGAAACTAGGGTGAGTGAAATAAGCCAGACATAAAAGGAAAAATATTGTATAATTCCACTTATGTGAAACACTTAGAATAGGCAAATTCATAGATACAGATAATAGAATAGAGGTTACTGGGATCTAAGGGAAGGGGAACGGGGTGGGTGGAGGAGTTTCTGTTTGGGACGATGAAAAAGTTGTAGAAATAGTGGTGACAGTTACACAGTATAAAAGTACTTAATGCCACTAATATGTACACTTAAAAATGGTTAAAATGGGAAATTTTATGTTATGTATATTTTATTACAATTTTTAAAAAAATCCTCTACAGGTAGTAATGGAGTTGTATGCATCCCAAGAACACTGAGAACTGGAAAGGGCAGGCAAGCGATCAGAAAAGAGGATGAAAATATAACACTATTTTTAAATAAAGAAGCAAACAATTTGCCTATTTCAAAATTTCAATAAGGTGTTCCCCTAAATACATAGTTTAGAATAAATTTCTTATCTTTACTTAAGTAATCATCCATAAATGTCAGAAAAAATATATCCACTTTAGCAGCAGAAGTCAGACAAGATCAAACAGAATGCATTTGGGGTGATGGTTTATATTAGGATATTATTCTTTGAGTTACTTGTCTGAAGAATGTAACACTAGTTAACCTTCTTAAAAGATCACGGTGTGGGAAAATGGGTTTTCACAAAACAGGAAGTATTAAAGGCTTTTTTATCTTCTTCATTTTCTCAATGTCTTATTTTCTCAATCTCACACTGAGATACAGATTTTCTCTCACTCATATGCGTATGTGTGTGTGTTCTAAAAATGACAGAACACACTAATAAGAATTTCTGTATTCATCAATCTTATCCATGTGTACTAAGCAATTTCTTCCCAATATAATTTTGTATTAGAAGAAGTTTAATAATTTAAGGTGGAATGTAGTGTTATTCCCCTATAAAAATGAAATATATTATGAAGTATCCATGTCAGAGACTTCAAAAATTGTATTTCTATATGGTGCTCAATAAAAAGCTATTAAATCAACATCTTAATATCTGACACTTAATTGACAACCATGTATGCCTACTGTTAACATCTACCTGGTTTTATGTGAACCCAAGGACGACTGGCATCAGTTAAGTGTTAATATCCTTATATGCAATTCACGACTAAGTTCATAAATTCATATTTTCTTTTTCTTTTCAACATCCCTTTTTTTTCTGACTATTTCTACACATATTAATGTAGGTCCAGAATCTGAAAGCTTAAAATAAATTATGCCAAATGAAAATACATTTGAAATTCAGTTTAACTGGGAAGGATCTCAATTGTTACCATCTTTAAAATTCACCAGGATTAATATTATATGTCATTATTTTTAATATAAGCCTAAAAAGCTAAAGAAAATTATGGAAGCAGATAGATTTTTCTGAACTTATATATAAATATGAAGCATCTATTACTTATGGGAACATCTATCCTAATCCTTAATATATGCTCAGAGTAACTCTAATGCAAAAGGGTTAAATGATGAAAAATATATGTACTTAAGTAGTATTTCCTGGGTTCAAATCCTGGCTCTGCCATTTATTAATTGTGTGAAAAACTACTTCCCTTTTCTTGTCTTAGTTTCCTCATCTATAAAATAGAAATAATAACATATGCATACTGTTGTTGTGAAAAGTCAATAAAGGACTTAAAGCAGTATTTGACACAGAATAAGCAGGTGATAAATATTACGTATTATTATTAGTTCCCTTTTCAAAATCAAGAGAATTGGCGCTGGAAATCAGGTACTTTCCACACCAAAGTTATACATGTAGTAAGATGTGTAGTCAGATCTTAATTCTCTACTAATTCTTGTTATTTTAGAGGAAAAAAGGAAACCATCTATAGGATACTTCATCACTGGAAGGTTATGATTATTAAAATTATATCAATGGCATTGAGGTAGGAAACTTTAAAACACTTGTTGCTTCTACTTGGCATTATAATAACAAAATTTTATTGAGGAAAATGATTAACGAAATTTTGAAGTCAAGGTATCTCTCTTCCTGCAGACAGCCAAAGCACACTAGAATATTTTTTGACAATCATTCACATAATTTAAAGTCTTTCTTTTGTAATATTCTTTGTAATAACTCAGATGTTTTAACCAAAAGCCAATTTTATGGTAAATAACAATAAACAGATGAAGTTCTAGTTTGGTCTGTAAAATATTTGTTGGTGAGTTTATTAGAATAAAATCTTAGGGACAATCTCCTCAGTCATAAGGTATTCAGGTTTTGATGTTAGTAGAGATCCAATGTCCTTCTTAGGGACAATCTCCTCAGTCATAACGTATTCAGGTTTTGATGTTAGTAGAGATCCAATGTCCTCCCACATATTTTATGGAGTTTAGCATAAACCCAAATATATTTTAAACCTTCAGTAAATTACTCTATCCAAAAAAAATGTTCAATTTAAATATTACTGATTAAGATAAAAGTATTGGGAAAATATTAGGGTAAAAGTTTCAAGAAAGTTAACAAGGTTATATTACCATAAACAAGGCAGTCCATCCTTTCCCAAAAGCAAAGCAAAGCTATCCCTGCTCAGGGCGATTTCATGAAGATATTTTCTTATGTGACTGACTAATGTTTGGTTTTGCTTGTTTTTGTGCTATGGGAGTTTAATATGTTTCCATCTACCATGATTTTGCCCTCCTCCCCGAAACAATAAACTCTACATTCTCCTAATAGTATCAGCTACAAAAAATTAACCAAGCTAACTTTTACTTTTACTAGCTAACTTTTACTTTTACTGGCTTGTTTTCTTGGACTACAAACATGATGAGATGAGATGCACTCCTGACCCCCTGGACCATCAAGTCAAGTCATAAGACTGAAATGACTGGCATTTATGGCAAGATCTATTGGCAAAGCATTGTTTAAGAACTAAATGAGGAAATGTCTCTCACCTATTATGATAGGCTAGTAAGTTATTCTATTGTTTAGAATCTGGGCTAACATTTAGTGCTTAATTTTTTTAAGCTTTAGGGTGATTTCTATACTTATCTAATATCTAAAACTTTTTGATAAATTTGAATAAGGTTTTATTTTCTTTTTTTCCCTGTACTTCACATTTTCACCAAAGCTCCTTTTAAAGAAAAAGTAAATGAGCTTTTCTATATTCAAACAAAATGTTTTTCAACATCTGGGTTGGAGGTTTGAGAGGCGGGAAGGAAGAAGGCAGATACAATATCCCAAGTCCAAAAATCATCTAAACTGAGACAGAAAGTAGCAGCAGGAAATTAATACCAGGTTTAAAAGAAAAAAAATGCTAATATAATGAAGCAAATGTTGAGCCAGATGCTGCATATGAAAGAGCCTCTCTCCTGAGAAGTGCTGGCCACTTTCATAATATCCAAGTAGCCCGATCAGACTTGATGACCTTCCTAAAGTTCCAGACTGAAACAGTAATTGAATTATTCTTGGGATTTGGCTTAAGAAAATTTTAGACTTGCAAAACCCACCGTATTTCTGTTTTGTATTTGTCAAAAGGGATGGAATTTCTTCAAATCAATACATTTCACTTGAAAAGCCGAGTCTGTCATTTTTCTGTTGTTACCCTTTGCTCATATACAAAAACGTGTATTATTATACTTGTATTATTCTAAAGCCTACAATCAGACTTTATCTCAATATATTTTCAAGTCAAAAACTTAGTTATAACTTTTGGAAATATGAATAATATTAGCATTTTTCTGCCTGGCCATTCAGACACAGACTACATCAGTTCTGAGACACAGTTGTTTAAACTGAAGGAAAATATCAAAATTCTCCTTAGATACATATTAATTAATTTTTTATAGTCATAATTGGCTTGTGAGAAAATCTGATAAATGTACTATAACTTTGGAAGCAATAGTAAAAACAGGATAACAAAAGAGAAGCTGACCAATCTTTTGGGAACCCCATTATTGGAACTGAATATGATAATGGTGATTAAAATGCTTCATAGAAAGTTTACTAGTCTAACCAGACTGAAAAGTAACCCAGTAATTTCAACAACATTGTTAAATCATTAGCAAATTCCTTTGGTGAACTTCTTGACATGAACTATAGAGCAGCCTATTAAAAATTCACCAGCATGCAAAGCGTATGTATACTTGCATGCCTTCAACCAAGCTTATTAAGGTCTACACTCATATGTTTTCAAATATACTACATAAACCCCTGGAGGGCCAAGGCCAAGGCCAGATGTGGTATTTTATCTGCATTCTACCCTTGTCTGCCCCTTTGCTAACATTTCCCTGAGCACTGTACACAGTTCAGCATGCAGTGTCAAATAATTGTTACAGAGTGCACACATAATATATGGTATCCATGAAATGCAGATATTTCAAGTATTTTAAATGTACATCAAATTAACTAAAAGAGAACACAGTGGGGAAAAGTAAAGCAAATTTTATATCCTTTCACTTAATTTTTCTGTTACTGAATGTTCAAAATCAACTATTTCAAGAAGACTATACATGGAACACAAACTTTTCTAACCATGGAAATGAGAGATAATTTCAGTTCCTGGAAGTAACTAGAGATAAATTACCAAAGACAACTGATCTCTTTTTTTCACCACTTCATCAAATACAAAACTTAAAATTACTTAAAAAAGCACTGTGGTAATATGTTGCTCCAAAATGTTGCCAGTTAGAAAACACATTTTATCATTTGACAAGCCTTTATTTCCCCAGCCCTCCGTCATCATTAAAAAAAATACTTCAGTAGTTTGATGCATTTTTCCAGAGAGCAATAAATAGGTTAGATCATAAGTGACTTTATCCACTGACATACAGACTGACTGATGGAAACTTCTAACAGCCTTAAGACTTTAAGCCTTGGTACAAGGGTTTACATCAGACCCTTCGCAGAAGAGGAAAGCCATTTAATCCTAAAAACTTGCTAAACTTTCTACAAGATAAACCAGAGATTTTGTGTATTTTATTAATTCCAAAAGAAACCAGCAAAACTATACTTTTATAACTCTGGGTGTTCATACTTCTTTTTTTTTTCTGTATAATTGTGTATTGGAAAAGACAAATGCATAAGACTGAGCTTTGGGTGGCAAACCCAATTTCACCCTGTACCATGCATCATTCTTCCTATTCAAGGCTACTGCTTGCTTGGGTCCCTGAGAATAATTGCTACCACTTTATTTTGAAATGATGTGCAGGGTTTGGTTTTGTTTTTTAAATTTTTATTGGAGTATAGTTGCTTTACGTGCAGGTTTTTTTAAAAAAATAGAGAGAGCGAGACAATGCCAAGGAACACTGTGTTTATCCTCCTAAAAGTAAATTCAAAGGTTTCATAATTTAAATAGAAAGTGACTAGAGCTCACATTTGCCCAGGTGCTTTTTATTAAATTATTGAAAGCTTTTTTTTATTTCTCTGCATTTTTTAATTCTCAACTCCAATGTATATTTTCTATGTATTTGTACTGAATGAGAAAAAACTCCCAAAAGATTGCATACCAAAGAGCAGAGCCTCCTGTTCCCTGAGATTGATGTATGTTTATGAGGAAATCCAGCATGCAATTTTCAAAACCTGCAGGTTCATTGTAAGTTAAACCATGTGGCCTCCACTCAAATCATTCCCTCCTTTCAAAATCAGTCATCAGAACTCCCAGTTGCCCTCTTCCCTTGAATCTTTCCGCACTGATCTGCTCCCGCCAAGCCCCAGTTCTGTGTAGTGGAGCCACTAGGGGTGGTGGTCCACCAGCCATCTGTGTCCCTCCTTCTGTCACTGAGGCACCACTACAATGCCCTCCCCAACACTGAGCCTTATTTAACCGTCATTTACTCTTTCATTTCATAAAAGAAAATTTTAAATAAAAAAGGAAACTTTCTTCAATAAGAAATATAATTTTAAGTGTGCATCAAAATGACCTGGAGGGTTTGATAAAAATACAGATCCCTGGCTTCATTCTAGAACTACTGAATCGGAACATTGATGGGTAGAGAGAGATCTGCGTCTTAAATTTGTGAGCTTCTTATAGGAGCCTTAATATTACTTTTATGTCATTACAAGAGGGAGGAAACTATGTTCAAAAGTACACGCTTCTTTTCATAACAAAACACTAACATTTCAAAACCGTGTATTGTTAAATAGATAAATGAGAACCAAGAATATCCAGCCTCAAGCAGAAATTAGAATTTTAAGAGCTATATAATGTCATCAGTAAATTTTAAAAAGACAGAAAAAAATAATAGAAAATGCAGCTTTTGTTTCATTATCTGATTTTTTAAAAAGTCATGTAGCATTTTATAAAGTCTAAAGGCCACACATCATCATTTGAAGTGAGGTAGGACCTTAATTCTCAGATGAAAGAAATTAAAATACAGTTTAGGTAAAGAATTTGCTGTCCACTTTTAAATCTTTTGTTGGTTCATTGTCACTTAGCCTAGGCCTCATTTACCTCGGGATTTTCACAGAATCCTGCTGGAGGGCCTCAGAGTTGTTAAATGACAATTTAAAAGCCGATTTAGGATTAGGCAGCTTAACCAGGTGAGCAGAGGGTCTCACTTCGGGAACGAAAGAAAGCTGCAGCTCTGCCAGCAAGTCCTTACCATGAGGCCGAGAGCTGTATCAGCCCCACGTGCGGATGAGCTCACACTCAGCGCGGGGATGAACTGCGGCTCAAGACACACCGCTCCAGTGCCTGCAGCCCACGGTCCGCGCGGCCAAAGCACCGGGACGCCGAAAGTATAAATGTTTCTTGACTCTTCTGTGTATTAATTAGCACTTTCTAGGGGGTCGCTGAATATTAACACAATCACTCCCAAATCACGCTGAAGAAGTGCACACGTTCAGAAGGGTCGTAGCAGAAATCAGGAAGGTTTCTAACTTACAGAACCAGCGAGGATGCTCTGGCTTGCGCCTTATTTCTTAAACGCCAGAATTAGTGGATTTGTCCATCCTGAGACTGCAGTGTTTCCCTTAGTAGAAAAAGGCACACTTATGATACATTTCTCAATCAATATTTTTATAGTAAGTGTTATTTCTCTCAACCGAAAACTGTTTCCCCAACCTGTGCCCGTTCCTTCAGTGACTTACACTGTGTCACTGTGTGGCACGGCCACATTCAAAGAGGCATGGAGTCTCTTTCCATGTGCTCAGAATTCTGGGCAAGGGCGTGACTCAAAGAAATGTGTTTGCTCGGGAAATTGGAGAGCAAGGGATTCTCCTTCAAAGGCACTGAGATGTGGTTTTTTAAAGGGTGGCCGTACCTGTAAATTACACATCAGGTTCATTTACATTTCTGTAGATAAAACAGATCTCAGAGAAGAGAGGCATATGTGCAAGAGCACAGACAAAGACAAGTGGGCGGAAGAATCAAAGACTGTTAAAAGGGGTGATGAGTAGAACAAATGGCTGTTTGCTGGTGTAACAAGGCTCTAGAATCTGGAGTCTCCCTGCTCCAAACTGTGGTTCAGGGGTCAGCATCACCAGCATCACTCGTGAGCTGTGCGAGCAGCAGCACCTTGGGCCTCACCCCTAGATCTACTGAATCAGACTCTGTATTTCAACTAGGTCTCCGGGTGGTTCATACCCACATTCATGTTTAAGGTGCCCTGTTCTAGAAACTATAACGGGAGAGCATGACGAGTAGAGATATGGGCTTTGAGCTCCAAAACACATTTCAGATTTTATTTGTAGACGAAGGATGGTAAAGTAAGGGTTTGAGCATGGGAGTTATTTTAGAAAGAGGGCTATGCTACTGTGTATTAGAATATTTGGATATATATATATTACACATATACATATGTATAAAATAAAATCAATTAGAAATCTATTGAGGTAGTTCACTTGACAACCATGTAGGATAAATAATTTAACAAGTATTTAAATGCATTGTAGTTTATCCTATATTTTCTTTTGTACTAATTCCTAAAACATATCAAAACTCCTTGCTCCTAGTTTTCAGGAAACTAAATGGTCCCAGGAGTGTCATTCTCAGGCAATATTTTTTCAAACAGCAATTCAACAGAGGCCTACATGATGAGCTCACAAAAACATACATCCACCTAGTCAGCACCTAAAGAAACCTAATGCAAATTGTGATAGCACCATGAAAAGCAAGGGTCAAGATGGAAAGGCTAATTTGTGTGAGAGAACAGACCAAAAAACATATAGGTGTCCTCTGCTATCCAAATCCAGGAACTTGATGAATTCTGACAGCAGGGGATGACTGTACTGTCAGAGAACGCTGGGTAAGAGAGAGACAGTGGTGGAGGGAATGTAACCAGGGTCATTTACCTAGAAGTTCATTGATAGAGAATTGATAAACTATCAAGAAAAGATTTAACCCAGCCATCGTCCTACTAATGACTCATGGTGAGTTATGTTGCCGTGGTGTGATCCATAACTCAAGAGTATGAAGTTGTGAGCTTTTTATCTGTAGCTTCTTTTCCTCTGTGCCTCTAGTCATTTTCCCATGAGTAAGTCCTCTCTTAGTTAAAGGTAAGCATACCAGAGTTGCCTGGTGGATATAAGAATCTTCTGCAATTGTAGACAGAGCTGGTGTGGGAAACCATCTATTGAAGACTGTTATCTATGCTAATCATCCTGCACTCAGACACTAAAACAATTTTCCTGCCTCAGTGATGTGCCACACTAATTCCTTCAACCTGATTTGCTCATATGCAAGCGTGGTACCACCTATGAACAAAGATAACAGCTAGTCTAACTTGAAGCTGATAGCCAGTTAACAGCTATCTAAGTTTGCTATCATAGTTCCATAAGCTTCACTTTTAACAGTTGTTAAAGACATTTCTTTGGTATGGTATATTACAAGAGGCAGTTTAGAAAGCCACTTAAGAAGCTGTGTTATCTGGACAAACTACTTAACACCTCTTTGGGCCCCAGTTCCCTCATGTATAATATAAGGATAATATTAATGTCTACTTCATAGAGTTGTTATGAGGATTAAATTGTGTGTGTGTGTGCACGTGCTCACAGTACCCAGTTCATAATAGGTGCTATGTAAATATTGCTTGTTATTATTCTCAAATGCTATCTCCCCAAATATTACTAACACAACCTGTCAGTAAGACAGAGCTGACTTTAATGCTTACCTCAAGGAGGGAAAAGACTGTGTCTCGAAGGGAGAAAATTTAATCTTGCGTTCAAAATTTGATGAGAATTAAAAGCTTGGATTATTGTGGGTTTTTCAGTTAGGAGGCTTGATTAAAATTAAATAAAGATTAGGATACAACTGTCCAGCCCTAACTGTGTTTTGATTTTTTCCATTGAAGATTTGGTAGGTCTTTAGGGAAGTTCGTATAATGAACAATGAAATCATTTGCCTGGACAAAAGTCTCAGGAAATAGCAGTCATGTTAAAGTAGATATATATTTGGGGGTGGGGGGCTTAAGTAGAAGGGGCCGATAGGTAGTTTCAGTCCTCATTATCAAGATGTGTATGTGGTAGCAGAGCAGCTCCCTCACTGCGATCTATTGAAAGTCAGCCCTTGACGCAAGGGTAAGAAAAATTAAAAGCAGAAAAAGAAAAAAAAAAAACCAAGATGTGTACGTGGGTAAATGGTTTTGGTAGTCATTATTATTGTTTATTCTTGTTAGTATTATTATTGTTACAGTTCTCAGAATTAGGTACCACCACATTAACTAAGTTAAGAGGATAATATGTTTTTACCCATAGTCACTCAGGAAACATTAAGACCTTGAGAAATCAGAGAAAATGGAAGGAAGTCCCTGGGAAGTCAGATCTGAGTAAAGTATAAATGCGGAGGGCTGGGAAGGAGTGGAGCAGACGGAATGAGCAGTGAGATAATATCAGAAACATACTGCCTATAGCACATTTTTTTGTGTGCTTCAAGCCTGCTTTCTTCCAATATTTACTTATTTACATCGGGTTTGATCCTTAGAGGGCAACAAGTATCAACCATCGCATTTGTACTGCTTTGGTTTTCCCTTTGTGGCCAGTAGGGTAACTAAATCTTTTGAGAAAGGCAGTATACACAGCATTATCAGAAATAGGAGTGATATTTGTAGATAGATACATGTAGATATATTAAAATGGAGGCAACGTGACTACAAGTAACTGGCAAGGGCTTTGAACCTATGTGGATCTGCCTTCCAACCCTGTTTCTGTCACTTACTAGCTGTGGTGCCTTGGACATGTTACTTAACCTCCCTAAACTTTACTTTCTTCACCTATAAACTAAGACCACAGTATCTACTTGCAGGAATGTTATAAAGAAAGAGATGATTACTAGCAAATAATACTCAATAAGTTATATTTATATTAGAATGTACAGATATGATTTATATTTTATAGGTTACATCTACATATACATGTTCTCTTGCTTATGATATATGAATATATCACTATATAGTATTTGTGAATTACATATTATATAAGTACACATTAGTAACTGCAATATATGTATGTCATTTGTTTTAAATAAAAAACTGAAATCTCCGCATTAGTTATATGTACACTCAAAAATCACAGAATTTAGTTCTAATTGTCAATCATAACTAATAAGTATACTACCTAAAATTTCCCCTACCTAGTAAGTAATCCTATCCTTATTTATACTCAAGGCACTCAATTTTTACATCAATTATTGTTATTCTTTTCCTCAGATAATATATGCTTTTGAGTTTTTTCCATTTTTATAACATTATAAATTCTAGATTATTTTAAAAATCTGAAATTATCCCAAGACTTCTTAAAGTCACTATTTCAGCTACAGCATTTTTAAAAAGAAAATTTATTTGGGCTTATAATCTATTTATTGTAGCAAATTAATATCAGATCCACATGCTTGACTAGAAGAACAGATTGATAAAATAGGTTTCAAAGAATCTAATAACAAAGTAAATAAAAGTCAAGCTGCAATTCTAATTTCAGATTTTATGGAAGTGTTACTTTTTTCTTTGGGTTTTTTTTTACATTAGGTAACACCATAACTACACTTGTCATCTCTGATTGTTATTTAAGATAAATTTTTCCCCAAAGAGGTTTATAATGAAAAGGGATAAAATTGGCATCATAAAAAATGGTATTTTTGAACATGTATAATACATTTCATTTTTTTTTTAATACATTTCATTTTAATACTATGTTGAAACTGAATAGCAACAGTGTCTTTTCTCTTTCTCTTCCTTTCCATGGTGCCAAAAGAGCCCATACATCCAGGTAGCCTTCAGATGTAGTGTCAGAGAGCCACCATTTCTATCACTCCCTGATGATGAATGAGCTTCTTCGTCTAAACAAATAAGCACTTCAGAGGGTTACCCTTGACAGGGTTGTTAATCCAGAGAGCCTGCCTTATCGCTGCAGAACTCAAGGGCTGAAGTTTTACAGGACCCCCGCGCTGCCTGGCTCTTGGGCAGTTGTCTGGAAGCCGAACGGCACATGGCCACTCCTTGCAAAGAGCAGCCAGGCTCTGTTCCCTGGGTTTCCAGATCTGGTCTTCAGCTAACTTAGGATTTTCCTTTTAGCAAATTGAAATCGTTTATATCATACATGCAGCAGTTGGTTAATATGCTACATTAATATAGCTTTCATTTTATCTCCAGAAGAGCAATATGCCAACATAAATTCTCGTGCATGCAAAGCAAATAAAAACAGGAAGGTTAAAGGACCATTCCTGGTCCTACAAGAGCAGAACTAGAAACACCACCTCTGGATTCCTGCATATGAAACACAGAGACAATTTCCACCTCTTATCAGCAATGTATAAATTTCTTACCAAAACTCTCTGGCTCTTGACTTTGCTTCCATTGACATCTAGACTAAAGGTCAGCATTTCTTTTACATTCCAGAAGCTATTAGAAATCAGCTTAAATTTATATTCCTGTAAAGAATTGATGAGTTGACCTTAATTCAATAAGGTTCAACAAATCTCTCAGTGGCATCTCTCAAAATATGTGTCCAGATGATGATTAAGAAGTCAGGAAGAGGACTTCTTTAACAAGCATACGCTTTCTTGATATTTTTTAAGTATCAACAATTTTTTTCAATAAAAGTCACAAGTTAAAAATCAGTTTTGCCTCTGTAAATGATGCAGGCACTTCAAACCTCCTTCTAACCTCCTCTATTCTTCCAATCCCACAGTGTAGCACCGCAGGAGACATGTAGAAATAAAGAATGCATATTTTTTATCCATCACAAGCCTTATGTCTTAAAAGGTTTAGGAAAGGCATGTGACAAAGCCTGTTTGAAAAGCAGAGCATAATGTGTTTTCAGTTTATAAATTATAAAATATTCGAAAGCACAGGCTAACACCAAGGAATTGGTTACTGCTAGATATCTGGAACTGTTTTTTCTTTCTTTCTCTTATCTCCTTGCTTTCTCTTTTTTTCCCATTAAGAACAAAATGCAAATAAAATGCAAATGAAACCCCTTAGGCCTGAGAAGGAGGAAAACAACTGTGCCAAAAGAGAAAGAATATGGGGGGTCTCTTTGAATGCTTATCAAACAAATAGTTTAATCACGGGATTTTTTTGATTGACTGGTTCCTAAAATGTTATTTTCTAATTTGCATGTTGGTTGAGTATTAAATTTTACAACCCCATGGTTAAGCAAAACAGACCTACTATTTGCATTTTGATTTTAATTCCTGCACAAAGAGCCTAAAAATTGTAGATTACAAATACTGCTGATCAGTACAGAAAGTTTGCTACATTATTTCAACTCAGAATTGATGCATGGTAGTTATTTCACAAAATGGGGACTCTCAATATCCCATTAGATTATGTCATTGCATTTGTTAAGAAGGAAGAGCTGGAATATGCTCTATCACAATGATAATATTGAGCTTCCTAATACTCAGAGTCTGCGATCCGCAGGCCTTTCTGAAGATTCTATATCAATGAAAGATTAAGTGAATCATATTAAAATGGTTCAAGAAGATTCTACCCTAGAAGGAGAGCCCAGTGTTGGCTTCACATAAGTCTATACACATGCACATCAGATCTAATTGAAAAGATTAAAATCTTAGGAAGGATCAATTCTACTGTAATGCTTACAGATAGGGTTTTTAGATTCACATAAAAACCCATTCATTCAAATTCCATGGCTGTTTTTTTTTATTATTTGTATTTATTATGAACTAGTAAAAGGGAAAACATTATTTAGAGTCTCAACATAACTAAATCACAGTGAAATATTACAAGCAGAAAGTTAAGCATAAGCCCCAACTTCTCCCAACCTCTACCCACTCAACACTTTATTTTGTGGCTATGTCTTACTTTTCTTAGGCTATCTTCAGTCTTTATGGTAAGGAAAATTGTTTCCCTCAAGTTGTAAGACCATATAAGTATGTAGTTATGATAGTTATATTTATAAAAAGATATGTTAAGTATCTTTTTGACCTAACTTGAGACTCAATTAAAAACATCACCATGATATATTTATCATTGTAGTTCTTTATATATTTCATGGAGATTTCAACAAATGGATGACAATATATTATTTCTAATGTCCAGTATAGAAGCTATATTATAATACAGTAACTATTAAAAGAAGAAAACTTAATTTCTAGATAGATTTTAATCAGTGTCCCCTGTATCAAGATGGATAGCTTTGCTGAAAGATATGTGTAAGTGTACCTAAGATAAATATACAATGGAGATTCTTAAAAGAGATTAGATAAGTGAGAGACAATTCAAAAGAAAAGTAAAAAACGAAATAAA
Source organism: Balaenoptera musculus (assembly GCF_009873245.2). Taxonomy (NCBI): domain Eukaryota; kingdom Metazoa; phylum Chordata; class Mammalia; order Artiodactyla; family Balaenopteridae; genus Balaenoptera; species Balaenoptera musculus. Next base: position 112,060,706 of record NC_045789.1, read on the forward strand.
GGATTGATTTATCCAGTTTCAAATGCCTTGGCTTCAGATGATTATGACAAGAATCACTTAGAGAAAGTAAAGAGAAGAAAAATTTATTTTTTGCAATACATGATTTTTTTAATTGAAATAGAGAAGATGAAAATTTAAGGAATAAATCTTTTATAAGCAGTGGAAAAGATTTCAAAATAATGCCTGAAACAAACCAGAGTCACCTTAGAGCTTTGTAATGGTAAGTTCTGTAACGGAAATAAAAGGATATCGTATAAGGCAATTATGTTTGCCCTTAAATATCTTTCTATAGTCTTAGCTCTATTCTGGCGGATACATTAAGTCTTATGAGGAAATCTTGTTTCTTAAAATAATTGCTATGTCTATCTTAAGTGAATTTACAGTCCCTTATCTTAGAATAAATAAGTGATTAGATAGTTATATTTCAGTCAATGACATTTTCCTGAGAAATTAACTAAAGAGATTGAGCTTGAGATGTTTGGATAGAAGAGAATCTCTCAGGCCTTTCACAGAGTGTATTCCTTTCCAATAATCAGGAAGATGTACATCTCAATTACTCTTTATTTCTATGTATCTATTGACTAGGACATTCACTCTGCTAAGGAACAAACACAATAGCATCCATGAGAAAGCTATCAACTGTGATGTAACTGCCCCGTAGAGATTGTGTCCTTGTTTTCCTCCCTCCGTTATCTCACTAGACAAATCTCCAGCCTTTAATTGCAGCCTTGACTGTGCAATAATTAACAGTTTGGGTTGGGGGAAGGGTCTTTTTAAAAACCTATGTAATAAATTCAGTGTTTTAACCATATAACTCAATTTAGTATGGAATTGATTTTTTAAATAAAAATTGCTTGGCAACTGTCATTTAATGGTCCGCTTGGACACTGCAGGAAAGCATTTAGATTGATTGAATGTTCTTAAAGGTGGATGTATAAAGTTGATTTAATTGATATCAGAGTAGCTCTTCACGTTTATCGTTGGATACAATCTGTGTAGCTGCATAGCATGTTATCTTCTTTTTGAAAAAGATCAACTAACATGAAGGAGATTCTTCCTTTGTAGTTGCCCCCAAAATAAACATTAACTCCTGCATCAGAGACAGGAGGATGAGGAAAGGCTCCCAGTGCAGTTGGTAGTGGACGTGCGGTAGAGGCTGCTCCTGAGAAACTCAGATTAGAGAATCCCCTTCAATAATGAAGTCAAATAAACCCCAGATGAGATAATTCACTGGGCTTTCATCAGCTACACTCAGATCTCAGGAGGTCCTATCCAGGACAAAGTACTGAACTGAACAAAAAAGATTTCCAAAATAAAATGAGAAATACAGCAGCAGGGCTCACTGTCAGATCTAGTTTAAATGCTTACAAAAAAGAAACTACTAGCTCAATATTAGAAATCAGTTTAACAAGAGTGAAGTAAAAACTAATAGTTTTCTCCGTGAACACTAGAGAATTTATTCCAAATGAAGACTTGATACAGTAGAGATTTATGTTCATAAGGAGATAGCATGGAGGTGCATCTCTTCATACGTATGAAAATTTTAGGCTTGATCCAGTCTGTTTTCATATTATAAAATAAAATTGTGATTTTAAAATAATTTATATTTATCACTAAACTTATTCCCAGATGTGTGCGTGTGTATGTTTGTGTGCATGTGTTAGTTGATCAAGTTTAGAGAACATAATAAGGTTTCTACTTAGGAACACAATCTAAGAATAAATTGTTTCTTCATTCTATCTTAAACATGAGTTATGATGTAAAAGTCTTACAGGTATGATCTCAACTTTCCATCAGATTTGGCCCTGCTTAAATAAGCCCCCCAGGGCCTAGAGCAAGTAAAGGCAGGTCAGATATTAGGTATGAAAAGAGCCTAAGAGATCTCTCCCTGCTGACCACCATGATGACCATTTAAATCACCCTTGGTTTCAAGGACCATGTGAACCTGTGGTTTCAGAATTTAAAAGTGGAAGTGTCATGTACTAAAAACACAAGAAATACAGGTCTAAAACGTATTAGGCATGCTCAGGACTGGCGGCATAATTTGCGGGACCCAGTGCAAAATGAAAACGTGGGGCAAGAGTAGAGCATTAAACCAAGTGCCGAGTCCTGTGGCTGCACAGGTCACACCACACAACCGTGAAGCGGCCCTGCGTGTGCTGCAACTTGTCTGGAGGGAATAGCTTAATTTTTGCTATAAGTAACTTCTCCACACTTCATATTATTCCCCATCAAATAGTCTCAAAGCACAAATCTACATCTGCATTGACTGGATATGCATTCAGAGACCTTTTACCTGGCCTCTGTTTGTGTGGCTTCATATCTTTATGACATGGAATGAACAGCTTGGCGCCACGTTGCTGTTATCCATTAACCATTCCTGTTTTCCTAATCATCTTTGACTCCATCTTTCTCTGTCCTATCTGTTATTGTCTTCGGAAAAGAGATGTGAGGTTTCCTTAGCCTGTTCTGGTTTACATGACATGATTTGTGTATCTGCCTACAAGAGTTTCTCAAATGAACCCTGTGTATTATCTTCTTCCCCCAGTCTCTCCTCCTCTGAAGAAAGAAGAAAAAGGTCATACATCTGTAAAATGACAGCACTTATGAAAAATGAGGGTTTGGGCCACATGGCTCTCATCAGACACAGACTCATCTGCTGTGCCACAGACACTGCTCATTTCCTTCAGAATCAGACTACAGTTAAAAACAGGAAACACCTAATAAATTGCCTGGTCTATCAAATTAACAAAGCATAAAGAAACTTTCTAGGTAATCAATGAGTATCACTTGCTTTAAAAAAATGCAAGTATAATTTTCAAACATAAGAAATCTAGAAATGTGACCATACTTTTTTCTATAAAACTACTTTAAGATGTCAACCTTAATTTAAATTTAGAAATAAAAAACCTACTCAGAGAAGATGTAAAAAACTGGAGTTTCTACCTAATTTGCAGTCATAGATGGACTTTAAGTATTTCAAAAGCAGTGAGAACTTTCATCATATATTCACAGCGCTAGGATTTTTAGGCACACAAAGATTTTTAAATAATAAATTAGGCATACGACAATCATACAAGTGACAGAATTCCTAAGGTAATCTTTTGTGTGAAATTAATCAATCCCATTTTTTAAAGGTAAAAAAAACTCAGCATTATGAAATATTTTATCACAGCAATACCTAATTGCCAAGAGCTGCTTTTTTTCATGTATTCTTGCCTGGAGTGAAATCAGTAACAAACCACGAAGCAAGGGGATACTTTCTTGAGCTGTATTTTGGATAACAAAAATACAATTAAATTTATGTTTGGAAAAAAATATGCTATGCAATTACAACCCTTTCCTCTCCTGCTGCTAAAAAATCCTTTCTCCGTGAAAAAAATTGAGGGTAAAAATCTGAAAAAACTGTGCCCTCATTTCCTTCAAAGCCTTTGAAAGTCTAATCTCTCTAATGCTTATGTGCTCTGGGTTTCATTCTTATCCTTAAAACAAGCTTCTAGGAAAACGTCAAGGAAATAAAAACTTTTCAGAATTGACAAGAAGAATATCCCTTAAAATCCTACATTTCAATATACTCATTAGGAAACAGCCTTTATTTTCAGAAAGAATTCAATTGCTCTGTCCCTCAGAAGTGACACAGAATGTTTCCACCACCACTCAAAGACATTTCACTATTCAAATCAAGAGTCTACTCCACCGAGAGTAGTATTTGTCCTGTGCATGAGTGACCCCTTCAGGTGCTGCATTGAAAAGACTATTCTATGCACAGAGTGGGAAAGGTTCCCCTGACACAATACATGAATGCTAAGAATTTTCAGAAAATTTTCAACACAGGAATTCATTCAAAAGTGCTCTGAGAATAATAATTATGATTTTAAACCATCTAAAAAAAATGCTTCTTCTCACAATGCATTTCATATACCATTCACCATTTCTTAACCAAGAAAGAAATTTTGAACACTATTTGAAAGAAACTATGCTAGAAATAAGATTACCATAGTATTCAGAACACAATTTTAGGTTCTATTTCAAATAATCCATGCTCTGACCCTATCAATATACTAGAATTTATCAAATCATGTATCTGGATCTTTTCCGCAAAAAATGAGGTTACTACAATAGAGAATATTGATTTCTGCCCTTCAGACGTTTAAAATTGAATTGAAAACTGCATGAAAAAATAATTTAATAATTAACTAGAATTGTCCAGGAAGACATGATAATTTCATGATCTTCATAGTCTCAGAGAAAATGTCTGAAGCTACCTGAACAGTAGGCTGCCAGGAAAAAGCAGGTATTTGGAACTGGGGTAATTCTGAGTTTGTGAATCGTGAAATGAGATTGGAGTTGGACCCAAGCATAATTACCAACAATCCAAACTAAATGCCTAAGGTGAGGTTCATGAATGGGAGTTCCATTCAAACTGACAATACACAAAATGCATTCGAGAAGGCAGGGTTATAATGATGTGAATCTGGAAAGTGGCAATACCTGTCTGTAGGCAAGTAGTGTCATAGACCTGGGGTAGAAGTAGAAGATAGAGTGAGGCAATGCCTCAGCCAGTGTGAGTAGCTGTTAAGTACAGAATTCAACTTCTCAGAAGTGAAAGGTTAGGGAGGGCTAGGCCCAAATCAGCCTGATGTTCAGAGCAAGATTTCGTTTTGGATAGTACTGGTACTACAAACTAGTAACCGTGGGATCCACATGGAGTTAGCTGAGCAAAAGGCAAGCTGGTGCACTATCAGTGCTGCACTGAACACCAGATTCAAAGTTGAGGGTAAGAGAGTGAGTGATTCCTTATCCCTTCTTCATGGCAGGACATAAGGGGTCCTTAATAAGTAGTCAAAGTTGACATTCATTGCTTCAGCAATTGTGCCAAATATTGTACAAACTGGACAAGCAGGAACAGACACATAGAAGGGATGTGATTAGAGCCCTTGCGCGAGGGTGAGATTTTGAAAAGAGAGCAGGGGAATGTGGAGTTTGTGGGGGAGGAGTGATATTTCATGCGGTATTTAGGAAGTAAAACCTGATTATTGGGCATTCTGCCAACCATAAATCTCAATAATCAATACTTTTATATATGAATGGTATAAAAATCATTAGCATATAAAATGATGATATGGAGACAATAAAGTTCTTCAGACTTCTTGAATGATTTTAAATAATTTTTTTAAATTTGTGTTAAAAATATGTCAAATTCTATCTTAAAAATATAGTTTTTATGTTAAACAGTTAGAGATTACTTAAGCCTCTTACATAGATCATAAATCCATGACATTAAATTTAGTACAGGCTTGTGTACATGGCTCTGTCCTGCTAACACTTTTAACAATATTTTGCTGAAAGTCTAAAGGCATCCTCATCAAAAATGTTGAAGCGAAGCAGATTAGGTTATACATTTATATATTAGGTGAATGGCTAAAACAAGACAGAAAACTATCTTGATAGGGATAAAAATGGGCCCAAAATACAAATATGAAATTGAACATCATTAGATATAACGTACTTCCTTAAAGTTAAAAAATAATTCAATATTCTTAGATGAAAAACTCAAAATTGTACAGATTTAGTTCTCCTACATTTATTTGTATATTTAATGTAATTTAAATAAAATATAGCTTATGGTGAAGGTGATGGAATCTGTCGAAGAGTTATAGATTTTCTGAATGAATAATTACAAAATAATTGACATTTTAAAAAAAGAATGATACTGGGAAATTTGTTCTATCAGCTAGTGAAACATATTATAAAGCTACAGCAATCAAGTTGATGTGGTCAAATCCATGCGTATACTCTTGTTTTGTGATAAATTCTTAGAAGTCAGAAAAGCCTATTATTTGACTCTGCTAATAACTAGACTCTTTTTTTAAGCAGGGCTAATCAATGAATTATTCTTTGCAATTAGATATGCTCACTAATAGAATAATATACTACCTAGATTAGTAAAACTCTATTAAAAATCTACTGGACACTGACCTTTTGAGTCATTCATTCTGCTGCCACAAACTATGAACCTCAAGGAAACACTTGAGGCAATTTACAACTGAAACAGTTTACTTTGCAACTTTGCATCCCTTTCCTTCTTTTCCCTCCATGACTTTTTCAAGAAAAAGTAAAAATCTTTTTCAGTAAAAACCTGACCTAGAACATGTTGAGTTCCTCCCACCTCTGCCATGAACTCCAGGAGACAGAAAACAAACTGGCTCAAGGAGAGTCGTTATTTCCAGGGTAAACAGAAGATGTTTCAACGACAGCATGTGTCATCAGAGCAAATCTCCTTATCATCCAACCTTTGCCTAGTCTGGAAGGTAACAGGAAGCGAAGAGAAAAGCTTAAAGACAGACTTTTAAACACTTGCAGGAGGAGAAACAGAATTCTCCACAATTTGTGTTCAATTCTTATGATAAGGAAACAAACCTTCCAATGCAGACGAGTCAATGAAGAGCCCATATTGCCAGCCCCATCTGGCCAAGAGTTCCACCATTTTTAGTGAGGTAGGACCAAATAACCCTGTTGGTTATTTGTATTTTGTGAACTCTGTGGTCACACTAAATTAACTGTTAATTAACAGTGTATATTTCTTACTCTATTGAACATGTTCAATTATTCTTAGCTAATCATTTTTATGAGCTGTAATAAATTCTCAAGTAAAAATCCCTCTTTCTCAAAAATATGAGGTAGGAGCTATACTATTATTTAAATCAAGACTACATTTAAAAAAACACCCCGCAGAACAAGAAAGCATCACCCTTTATAGGATGCCTTAAGAAAAATTCACCCTTAAGAAAAATTATTTCTATCAGCATACGTCATGTATTGCTTTAAAAATACTACAAAAATGCAATATCTAATGCTGTCATAGATTCTATGTAGCCTGAATTGGTTAGTTTTTAAATTGGTGCATAATGCTTATGAGGCCAGTGTGATAACATCAGCACCCACTAAACTACTGAGGTTAAGTGACTTTAGGTTCTTTAAGTGCATGAATGTGAGCACATGGGCACATGCACACAGGCAAACACAAATACAGAAAAAGTAACAAGGAAAACTGGAAAAACTATGTTAATAATTTAGTGCAATCCGTTGCTACTTCTGGAGTCTAACCTAAATGAACCAAGGATCATGACTTGCTGTGAACGTATCCGTTGTTTGCCTCACATAGATATGTCCTAAGTTCTTGAAAGCAGGACTATTTAGTGGCAAGCAAACCAGCTACTATTATTAAACATTAAACATCAACTCTATGCCAGGCACTGTTCAAGTGCTTTACCCCACATTTCAGTCAATCCTCACGACACCCCTGTCCAACTGAGTTAAAAATAAATTAACCTGCCCAATATTCTAACATTAAGAGAAGCTGTGATTGAATCTCAGGTATGTCTGGCCTCCAAGCTGAAGTTCATTAGCTGCTGCATTATGCTGACTAATGAAAATATCACATGGATAAATTTAAATTTAGTTCTTGTTTCAAACCAGTTGGTCCATGATTTTTTTTAGCTACATTTTATTGTTCAATGTGGAAAGGAGATTATGATTGAATTGATAATATTCACAAGCAAATTCTCTACATTGTCTAAAATCCTTTGTGGGAAAAGGCAGGTTAAAAATAACTGAATATATACATGTATACATAGATAAAATATCTGTGAATATTTTTTTTTTGCTAGAAATGAGACAGCAGAAGTGAGTAAGGCGGACTTGGGAGTTATAGAAAAAGGAGATTCCAAGTCCACAAAACAAATGTAGCAGAGAGGAATGTGACACTAAAAACCCTAATCTGAGCCTTCATCCCATTTGAAGGCAGGGAATTTTCCCTCGGTCCTTAATGGGGGGATTCTCTTACACCACACAGGTACTGTAATGGTCCAGAAGTCCCACGCAGTGTCAGTACATGAGGAAGACTCCTCTGGACTTCTCCCTGTACTGGTTGGTGTACAGATGTCCGCTGTCCAAGCTCACATGGGGCCCTGGCCACTTGTTCACTTGTGCCACAGAAAACACAAGAGAATCTCGGCTGAGGCTGGAAACCAGAGGCCAAGGGCCCACCTCTAGGGCCCATGTGGCAGGCATTGCCCTCCAAGGACTTTCTACCACCAGCTGGGGGGCTTCCAGGCCCACCCCAGCCTCAAGTAATGTCCTTGCTCCCAGCTCTCTTTCCTCAAAGAGTTCAAGCTTCTGGAAAACAAAATCCAAAAACACAGGTTGTTTCAAATAACTTCTACTTTTGCCCTCTAAACAAACTTCCCAAGGGCACCAGAGTCTGCCTACAAGTTTGGACCTGGGGAAAAAATAATAGAGGAAAAGCAAAAAATAAATTAGTATCTTACTAAATTATTTTGTCTGCAAATAATGCGCAAAGGTAAGGAAAACAGAATTTTTGCTTCTTTTCTCTCTATCGTTCCCTATTTCTCAGTTATACTTGCTTCACATCTTACTCTTTCTCTACTTCATTCTATTTCTTTCATGTTTTCATCTCTCTTTCCAGAGCCCATACCCCTTACTTACTTGTAAGAGTGGTGCTCTAAAGCACCTCTATGTTGAGTATGGCATTAAACTTAGATTAAACTGGCTAGGAATCTTTAGAAGTATTTGCCCATAACTAATTCCATGTCTTTTCAGTTTTGAACTCTGTGTTTGTGTGTGTATGTGTGTGCAGGGGTGGGGGTATGTAAAATAATTTTTTCTTTTTTATTCTCAGCAATGTTTGGCAGTAGATATTCCAATGGACTTGAGGATACACTGGTCAAAGCACCCTATCTCTCACCCCCAAGTGGTGTTTATAATTTAGATGAGAAAATAATCATTTTAATTTGCAAAAGCTAGTTCTCTGGCTTTTTCAAATTTAGTTTAGACACAGGCACTTTAATTTTTTCAAGTTTCCAAGCCACTAAACTGTTTAACTCATGGAGTTTTAGAATGTTACAAAGTGAAGTTGCATTTAACAGATGTTCATTTCAAGGAGTTCCATAACTTCATAAATTATTATAAATTAATTTGCTCATCTCAGAGTTTGACAAAGCAGCTCTCAGGGTTTTCCATGGTCCGTGCTGGAGGAAGGGAAGAGTGAAAAAAGGAGCAGGTTGGAGTCCCAAGGAAAAAGAGGGTCTCCTGTGTTTCAGTAAGTGGCTGCATCACATAAAACTTATGTCGGCTGTTAAGTGGCCAAGCCAGCTGTATCCCATGTGCCACAAATGCTCTGGCCTCTTATTTCTCCTGCTCAGTTATTGTGTCTATAAATTCAATGGCCCACCTGTGCAATGTGCTCATCCAGAAGAGCCCCAGAGGAAGCATTAACATATCAAGGCTCATAAAGCACAAATCCTTAAATGTAAAAACCAACACTTTCATCCTCTCCAGGCTACATCTATATAGATTTCTTTTTAATGAAAACGAAAAAAAGGCTTATTTTTCTGCTTACAGTAAAATGCCTATGAATGGTGTTCTACAATTAACAATTGCATTTTTAAAATTTCTACTGTTGTGAAGCCACCTCATTTTACTCTCTGAAACTATATGTCAGTCTATGGTTAGAACACCCATCCCCATCAGTAAGTCACCATTCAACTTAATCATGAAAATGTCCCATGCCAAATGCCTGGCAAGCATCAACTCATAGGACCAACAACAACAAAAAGTGTAAACTTTTAAAATAACTGAACACACCTTTCTCTGCTTTCAATTCTCTTTTCAATTAGTTTTCCTGAAAATCTGTTTTCTACTGGCAAATCTAATAAAGCCATTTCTCTATGTTGTCTCTTCCCTCTGACAATGTTAGCCAAACATTTTAATGCACTTGGTAACATTTTGAACATATCCCTATAAGTATTTCACCTGGAGGGTTGTGACTATTTATGTATGTCTCCCCCCGCCCCCCTTTACACTGTAAAATTCTAACAGCAGTTCTTAATGGTAGTTGGAGAGGAGGTGAGTGGGTCATTTAGAGACCTCTTTGTATATACACATTCACTTTCCAGGCACTTCCTATCCCATCCTAAAACACTAATAGAACACAGGAAAGTAGAGAGTAGAGAATAAAGGAAGAAAGGTCATGTGTATTTTTGCAAAGTTCCCCACTGTAGGGAGGAGATATATTGCATTCATATTTGTGTGCATATCAGTAACCTGGCACATCACAGGAGATTAATAAACTCTGAATGAATAAGTGAGTGGAACAAGATAAAGCAAAAATTTTCAGTTCAAATAATTCAATACTAATAATTTTGAGTCAAGTCATTCACCAAGCCCATTCTGGAAAACATATATATATATTTTTGGATGCATTATTTTCTAATCAACATTTATGTCCTCTAAACCAGTGGTGGGAAGAGCACAGAAGATGATAATGTTTAGGGAAAGAAAAGAAGCAGTTCTGATGTGTAAGGACAAACCTAGTGTAATATATAGAAGACAAAGAGAAACTCTACAGTTTGACTGTGTTGGGCCTCAGGTTCCTGCATGAGAACCAGAACATTTACCTTACAATCTGTGCTGAAAAGCTGAACCCAAGCTGTTGCACACTTGCATCATTCCCTACCTGATAAAACATTGGAAGTTAATCTCAAAACATAACAACTATTTAAGAGAAGGCAATAAAGCACATATTTTGTGAAACCTCTTAGGTGATCGGGACCATCTTGTCTCCTTTACCAGGGAGTGAGGGAAAAGAAATGGATCAGGTATTCAGTCACTTAAGAGAGTCCAATTTCAGAGTATGTAGGAAAGAATTAACCTTAACAAAGAGAGGTTTATTCTTTCCCCTTGTCTCCTGGGAGATGATCTCTAGGAAGAGTGTCTTTGTTAACTTGGGGGCTTTGTGCCACACCAAACATTCTAATGATGTGACTTATAATGGGGCTTTGGGCCATGCTGTATCCACTACCTCTAGAGGGGCTGGAGACTAAAGGTCAGACACTCAGGCAGTCAACTTCACAATGAAACCCCAATAAAAACTAGGGACACAAGCCTCAGGTGAACTTCCCTAGTTGGCAGTGCTCCATGTGTATTGTCACACATCATTGCCAGAAGAGTAACACTGCCCCCGACTGCACGGGGAAAGGATAACCAGAAGGTCCTTGTTCAGAACTTTCCTGAATTCTGCCCCATGAATCTCTTTCCTTGGCTGATTTTTTACCTGTATCCTTTCCGTCTAACTGTAACTGTGTGTATAATAGTTTTCAGTGAGTTCTGTGAATCCTCCTAGTGAACTAGCAAACCCGAGGGTAGTCTTTGAACCCCCAAGTTCTGCAGCTGGTATCAGAATGGTCTTATGGACTGTTCCCTAACTTTGTACAGAGCTTCTATGACTTTAGGGATGGGATTAGGGGATTCACTGACACTCAGGCCACTGCAACATAGGAATTAAGTGAGCAACAGACCTGCCCGAAATTAGAAGGTTCCTGTACATCCTGTCATTGGCTACAAAGACTGTGTGGTGCTTCCAGAAATTCTGTCTTACTGTCAGCAGTGCCTCCGGTGCTGACAGAAAACCAGGGCTTCACAACTTTGGAAAAACCATCTCCCTAAACTGTTTCTCATTTACTTTGAAAACTTATGGAATTATTTTCTAATTACCTGAAAAGCAAATGCACTACTTTGTTTTTTAATTCTCTCCTGATCCATAGTAGGGAAACAGAAGTGAGCATCACTTTAATATGTAAATAAATAATAACAGATTTGACAATCATAATCATAATCATAATTACATACATACACAAATAGTGTTTACTCTGGTGCAGGGACTACTCTGAGTGCTATAAATAAATTAACTCTCAATCCTCACAATCATTAACCCCTATTGTGATAGTTGTTCACCCACTGATAAACTTTTTACATTAAAGGAAAAATAAAGCCATCTAATCAACTAAATTGCTTAGCTGATTGGTTTAAATAATTCAGTGGCATCTGGAAAGGCCACTTTGTTTCAGTTAGGTTGTCTTCTCAGTCCATTTTAGCTCAGATCTACATCCAGGATTTTTAGTGCTGATCTTCCAGAAAGAACATCATGAGATCAATCATCTTCTTGGAAATACTGTTTCTTATCCTGGCCACAAACACGGACTTACAGGAAATCCAAAAAGGACTGGTGGAATTGGGACTTTGGAAGTGGAAGTGGTGAATACCTTTCAGATGCTGTTGGGCATTGGTGTGTACAGTAAAAAAAAGATGCTGAGAGATGGTGATTTTTCCTTCCCTTGTATAGGATTTTAAATGTTTATGAAGTCTGGCTTTCAGAAGTATTTTGTTCATGTGCAACAGATTCTTTTCTCTTTTTGCAATTATATGAAATGCTGTGTAAATACTTTCCTGGAGCATGCACCCTTCCATTTCTCTATTGCTACAAAACAAATCACCCAAATACTCATTTTCTCATGAATCTGCAATGTAGGCAGGGCCCAGTGGGGACAGTTCATTTTTATTCACTTAGCATAAAATGGGGTGGCTGGAAGGCTGGGGTCTAGAAATCCTCCAAAGACCCCTTCATTCACATATTTGATGGTTGATGTTGGCTGTGGGCTGGGCACTCAGCTGGAACTGTGGCCTGAACACCTAGATATGGCTTATCCACGCAGATGCTTGGCTTCTTCACAACGTGGTATTTAATTTCCAAGGATAAGAGTCCCAAAAGAGAGAAAGCCAGAAGGAAGCCTCACCATTCTTATGACCTCACTTGAGAAGTCATGTACTCTGAAGTCATATCACTCAGCTGCATTTTATGGAGAGTCTCACAAAAGCTTATCTAGCTTCAAGAGAAGGGGAAATAGACCTCACTTTTTGATGGGGGCTGACAAGGTTGTGGAAGAGCATATGGGACCAACAAATAATGCTTGTGCTATTTCGGGGCAGTATCACCTAGTGCAACAACTCCCTATGAGAAAGGAAAACGAATGACTTCTGTTTATTTTTCCATAAGGAGAGATGAAACACATCTATTTCACAGATAATGTGGCACACACACACACATTCAGAGCTTCAAATTAAAGGTGCCAAGATTTTATAGTCTTGATAACTGAAGTGTCACACCTGTCTCTGTTTCCTATTGGCCAGCTGGTAGTCAAATGAGCTGGATAATACTCAGGGCCTGAATAAAAACAGAACTCTTTCAAGTGTCTTAGAATTGAAAGCATCAGGCCAATCTGGGATAATTAATTATGTTTAAATGCCTTAAGAAAATAGTGAGGTAGTCCACGTGACATACTGCTAAAAATCGTTCTCTTTGGGGTTATGGAAAGAGGTCTTTTAGCAGCACTCAAAAGAGATTTCTGATAGACACAAGACGTCAGACTAAATGGATGCTTGGCAATATCCAACGTCTCAGTTCCAGTATTGCTAACCCTTTCTCCTAAGCTGGCCAGGCCAGGAGCAGCAACATCCAAAGCCAAAGGTTACCTGAACAGCAGCTTAATTCAACTAACACACATTTTTCCCTCTGAGGTTTTTTTTTAAAATTGACCCTGGCAACAGATGAAGGATTCACTGCTCTCAATAAAATGCAAAATCATCTCATAGAGTTCTTCAAATTTTTCTGCATAAGCCAGACATCCCTTTGATTAATTTTTAGACTTTTGTGAGTTTCATTAAAACTCAGTAATCCAAGATTCTACCAATATGGAGTGAGGCTACCAGTCTTGGATACCAGGAAATCTCTCTGGTCAAATAGTGGTATTGCTTCCTCTTTGCCAGTTATATGAGAAAACCAAACCAGAATTCCAAAAATATTAAAAATGGAATAAATTTTAGAGTTTTTAACTTTTCATAATTGTCCCTGAAATTCAAAATGCTAAATTGTTGGATGTGGAAGGAAGGTAGAAACATAGGAAGGAAGAAAAGAAGATAAAAGGAAACATATTACGGAAGAAATAAATTTTGAGGGTTATTTATTCTATTGTGATATTTTTAAAATATGAACCCACATTAAAGCTTTTTTTTTTCTTTGGCCACGCCGCTCTGTTTGTGGGATCTTAGTTACCCAACCAGGGACCAAACCTGTGCCCCTGAAGTGGAAGCACGGAGTCCTAACCACTGGACCACCAGGGAAGTCCCTGAACTCACATTAGAAGCGATTTACTTTGACCAAGTGGTCACAATTTTCAAACTACAAGGATTGTGAATATTATCAAGGTTCTCCACAAAATAGTTACTCTACTTTAAGGACAAAATGGAATAAGACACTATAGTTTTTTAAACTGAGATTATTTTATAATTTTTTAAATAAAATTTTATCATAGATGGAAAGAAATTCCCTATATATTTACCAGTAAAATTTTCCCATTATTTACAGCCCATAAGCACACCTCATTGTGTCCTTTGTGGCAGGCTCAGTCTGGTGGAAGGTGAAGGGGATTTCAAGTCAGAGGGCCTGACTTGCTACTCAGTTTTGAAAATTCACCTCACTTCCCTAAACCCCAGTATCTTCACCTATCAAATAAGACATAATAAAAATTAAATCACACTGTTATTTTGAGAATTAAACAAAAATATGTAGATGGAAATTAGAAAAATTTTAAAGCACTATACTAAATTATATCATAATAATTATTTGTGTCATTTTGACTATCACATTACAAAGAATGAACAAATAAGAAAATGTTATCCTTTTCCAGATTATTATATATTTTTCTGAGATCAGGTTTGAAGTTACAAAACAGGAGATGGGAGAAAACTACATCTGGTTAAAATACTAATCAAATACTTTGTGACTTAAAATTTAGTAAAAATTGGTCCTCTGCTTCCATTCCAAAATAATATTTTTCAGAAACTCAGGTATTTCACATTTTAAGATATATATTATGGAGGCAAAATAGTGAGGGAACAGTGTGTGAGCATAATGCAGATTTTTTTTGAAGCACTTTTATACCAGCTGATGTTTTACAAGGAGAGTTTGATTACCTTTCTCCTTAGTGTTTAATGTTTTCTTTTCCTAAAAGAAATCAAAAGGAAAGAATAATTGGGGAAACTTAGCTATAATTAGAACTTCTCAGGAATGTTTCTGAACTGGCATCAGCACAGAAAGCAAATTATAATCAGTTTTTCCAAATAAATGTTGTACATCATAAATTAAATCTCCTGTTTTAATACTCTGCACTGTGTCCTATCACCCAGTTTAAGTAGGGAGCCATAAATGACCCTTACACCCTATCGTCACTGCAGTGAGAAAATCCTGGACGTGTTAATAAATAACATGGCCAGTGTGGTGGGCATTTTCCTAGAGAACTAGCATCTCCAGTCTGGCGTCTCCAGGACCGTGACTTGATTCCCTGGACTTGACAGGAATCACAGCTATGGTAAATTCATATTTCCTGCCTGCCCACTTAAGGGAAGTAAAATAATCTTGCCCCTTAAGCTAGTTACTCCTTAAATCCAGACAACATTCACCATCACCAAGTTGTGTGGCAAGAGCCTGTGTCTATTCCCCAAACCCCAGTTTTCATAACTTGAGTCATTTTGACAAGTGGGAGCAGGGCACTGGATGGGAAAAATAGTAAGACTTGGAGCAAAAAGAATATGATCCAAGTCCAAATTCTGTCACTTAGATTTGAGTGAACTTGAGCGCATCAATCAACTTCCCTAAGCTTTAGATTCCCCTGCAAAACAAAATCAGTGCCCTACTGTCTAATACGAAAGTGAAAACACTTTGAAAACTGTAAGCCAGTGGTCGTCAAACTCTAGTATGCATCAATATCACCCAGCGGGTTGGTTAGAACAGATGACTAGGCCCCATCCCCGAAGTTTCTGATTCAGTAGGTCTTGGGTTGGGCCTGGGAATTCGCATTTCTGTCAAGTTCCCATGTGATGCTGCTGCTGGACCAGGGGTCACACTTGGAGGACAACTACTCTAAAATACCGTACAAATGTAAGTGAATAACACTACTATAGTAGTAGGTGCCAAAGTAGTTAGTAAATAGTTCCTGAGCAACAAGTCTTCTGCAATAAAATACAACCCATTGCAGCATAAGACTGCAGCAAGGCTGAACACGGCATGCCACCACAGTAAGCAGAAACTTCTCAGATCATTGCAGGGATTACCACACAAGGCATGAATGTGATGTGGTGAGACTTTTTTTCCAACCAGACACTGCTGTGCTCAACAAACTGAAAGAGCAGAGTGCCTCAAAGACCCAATTCTTTGTCAAGTCTCAAAAGGCTGCCTTTCTAGTAGAGATCAATTCCTCTGTTTGGAAATTTTACTTTATTCTTGGTTTTGCTTTTTAAATCCTACTAATCAACTTGCTTCTTCAATAAAGTTTTGACCAATGACAGTCTGGACTCAGTATTTAATAGAAATATTTGGTAAATAGTGGTATACTTTACACGAAACAAATCAAGGGACGCCAAGCTTTGGTAGTGAAGGCAAATTGTAATACCAGTCCCTCTCATCTAGTTCACTACTATTAAATATAAAAATACAAAAATTATAGTCTTGAGACTGCTCTCTGGACAAAATTCAAACACTAAATTTAAAACTTTTAAGGACTCTGTGGAAAAATGTAATTCTCTGTGAAACTGACTTATTTTAAAGAAAGCCAGAAAATATGGTACTTTAATAAACAGAATTATTATTTGTAGTATTTACACACATAGTCTTCCATGGTAATGTTAAAGTTACCATTTTCTTCAAATGTCCCTCAAAATAACACACTCTGCCTTCCTAAGTGAATCTTGGACGAGGAAAGTGATCTACTC
Source organism: Balaenoptera musculus (assembly GCF_009873245.2). Taxonomy (NCBI): domain Eukaryota; kingdom Metazoa; phylum Chordata; class Mammalia; order Artiodactyla; family Balaenopteridae; genus Balaenoptera; species Balaenoptera musculus. The sequence continues at coordinate 112,077,389 of NC_045789.1, forward strand.
ATGACTGTGTCCCATGTCTCTTTAAAATACCCTCAAGGTACCCTCAAGGCTCAATTCCATAGCATGAAGAATTGCTTTACTTGGCTCAATTTTACCCCAAATTATTATCCTGCAACATGAAAGTCATAAGGCATTTTATTAATAGACCGAAATTCCTTTTTTCCTCCATTAAGACCTGGTACCATATCAATACATTTCTACTGCAGATCTTCTTGTAAAAGTCAAGTGATTAGGACATGCTCTAGTCCAGAACCTGGTATCAGCTCCTGAGTCAGCTTTCTTATTAATCTTCTGGCTTATTAGAAAAATGCTATGGGAGATCTGTGCATAGTAAAGTATAAATCAGACAGTATTGAGAACTAGACACCATTCTTTATGACATCACCAGCTAGCATGATGGAAAATGAAAGTGATACTACATGTCACTATGTTGACAATATGGGTGCACATGATCTTGCTGAAATAAATACATCTCAAATTACAGGCTAAATTTTTTAAGGCCTTTCCCAACAAACTATTCAATAGCTCTCTCAAAATCTTTCTAATAAATAGACCTAGAGGAGAGTCCTCATTTACCTTTGATTGATATCTTGCTGGAAAATTGATATTGACCATTGACATAATTAAGGTCAATAAATGGACTTGCGAACTAGTTCCCCTTCATGGGAAAGGGGGATGGGGGAGCTGTGAATAGCTCTGAACTACAGAGGATTGAATTCCCATTTCCAAAACACACACAGAACTCTTTTTTATGCAATATGATTACAGTTTCTATATGTAGAAACTGTACGTACAATCAGAGAGTTGCTCTATGTAGTATTTAATAATAGTTAAGACTTTAAATTACCGGCAGCTATCATATCAAATTCCAAAACTTAACAGGCACCCATGCTTATTACAAAATATTTACATTTTATTGCTCAAATGCAGAAATAAGTTACAGTTTCAGCAAAAAGTGCCTGTTGTGATTCCAACTATATACATTATGAACATTCCATTCAACTTATCCCTAACATGGATAAAATAAGCAACTTGTAACTCTGATGAAGTCTCAAGTAAACTATTTGATAATGAAAAATGATCTAATGTAATGTTATAAGAAAAAAAATCTCAGGAAATGTATAACAAGTTTGCTCAGGACACAGGGATAAAGCATCAAGGCAGCTGAACTAGTGCAATTTTAAAAGGGGGCTCTGGGCCCCCCAGGTCCACGACAGGTTCTCTGGCCATCTTCCATTCCATTTCCTCAGGTTCTGAAGGAAACATGCTGAAACAAGCTTAACTCTTTTTTTAGGAACAGGAAGCCTGTTAAGGAGCAGGTATATCCTGGTCGGATCATCTACACTCTCTTATTGTGCTTTAAGTTCTGAATTCCTTTTGCATGTGTGTATATGGGGGGAGAAAGGGGAGGCTGATACAGCGATGCCGTATAACGTTAGCTTCCATGAAAAGCAAAATGTAAGATGGTCTGAGCCTTCTTCTCACATTAAGTTCCATTCTCCCCTCATGAACAGTGAAGTCATTCTCAATGAATAAGACTTTTTCAATTCTTTTTTCAACATATGGGAGCAACAATATTTCCATAGAGAATAAATATTCCAAGAACCACTAAAAACAGTGGGCTATAAAACCTTTGTGTCATTTTACTGTATGTCAGCCTTACAAACTCTCAAAACTCTTGGACAGTTAATCTTGAATTTCTCTTCATTTAAATTTTAGGGCTTCCCTGGTGGTGCAGTGGTTAAGAATCCGCCTGTCAATGCAGGGGACACGGGTTCGAGCCCTGGTCCAGGAAGATCCCACATGCCGCGGAGCAACTAAGCCCGTGCGCCACAACTACTGAGCCTGCGCTCTAGAGCCCGTGAGCCACAACTACGGAGCCCGTGAGCCACAACTACTGAAGCCCGCCTGCCTAGAGCCCGTGCTCCGCCACAAGAGAAGCCACCGCAATGAGAAGCCCGTGCACAGCAACGAAGAGTAGCCCCCGCTTACCGCAACTAGAGACAGTCTGCGTGCGGCAATGAAGACCCAACGCAGCCAAAAGAATAAAATAAATTAAAAAAAAAAATTTTAAACCAGCCCATCACACTGAATGTTATGTACCAAACAGAAAAAAAATACACCAATATCATATATGCATACTATATTAAAATATATATAATTATATGAAATTATAGATATATATATAAGTAAAGCTATGCACACACATATATATGGTTTTCCAGTATGCACTATAAGAAGATTCTGTTTGCACTCATTTGTTTTTACTAGTTTAATTAATAATTATTAAGGATCTGGTAAGTAACAAGCTCTAAATATTAGATGAAGATAAATCAGACATGTTACCTGACTTTGTGAATCTGACACACTACTACGAGAGACAGACTCAATAAATAAATAAACAGATAAAGTAATTAAACTTTACTTAAAATTTGTAAAAAATAAAGAGACAGACTCATAAACAGGTAATTACAATACAGTGTGAAAAGTGCTATATTAGTGTTTTTTGCATTTTACTATAGGTACTAAACAAGAGATAGATTAATGTAGTTTCCCTAAAAGATCTGTGTCTAGGTCTCTTCCTCTGTGTCTAGGAGTTTCCTCATAACTCATCAAGTTACAATACTCTGGCAGCAGCTCAATGTCATTATCAGATGATTTCAAAACTGTCTCCACCACAGACACATCCACCTATCAAAGGAGGCAAAGTCAGTTCTGCTGCTTCTCTGGGCACATCAAAGCAAACATAAACATTTTAAGTGGGCCACAAAGTGAGAATGGCATTGGGAGCCCAGGACTCAAAAGGACAAAAAGAATTGGCATAAGTGCCTGAGAAGTTTCCTTTTAAACACACTAAGATTTGATACACACTCACTAATCACCTATGGGACAGGATCCAAGCTCCAGGCTGGGTTACTGCGAATTCAGAAAGGAATGAGACCTGGTCAATGCTGTACAGGGTTAACAATCAATATTAAAATAAAGAAACTGGGACAAATAGTTACCAGCAAATCTGACTACACAATGCTACCAATTTAAGACACTGAATGCATTTTTTTTTTTTATAGTGAGCATTTTCTTTTTTTTCAAATTTTATTTATTTATTTTATTTATGGCTGTGTTGGGTCTTCGTTTCTGTGCGAGGGCTTTCTCCAGTTGTGGCAAGCGGGGGCCACTCCTCATCGCGGTGCACGGGCCTCTCTCGCTGCAGAGCACAGGCTCCAGACGCGCAGGCTCAGTAACCGTGGCTCACGGGACCAGTTGCTCCGTGGCATGTGGGATCTTCCCAGAGCAGGACTCAAACCCGTGTCCCCTGCATTGGCAGGCAGATTCTCAACCACTGCGCCACCAGGGAAGCCCTGAATGCATTTTTATCTTCCAAAAATTAACTACCAATTTAGTTATCAAATTACCAATTTTAAATATTGAAGATGTGTTTTAATAGTGGATGGCAGTGGAGATGCGCCCTCATTAATTCAGTTGAAATTTTTTTTAAAGGAAAGTCAGTAGTGTGTGGAGCCTCTTAGAATGTCAACACATACTGAAGGAAGTGCTTTCCAGCACTATTTGTGCAGAATTCTCTTTATGTTGGCACATAGGCTCCAATTTCAGTCTGTCTACACTTACATATGATCCCTCTGTCCAAGAGATCCCTTGAATCTGTAGTTCCACTTCCTTAAATGGTCGCTTTTTCCTCTAGACCAGAGGCATTTACAATTTCTAATAAATTTAGGCGGCATGATTGTACTTCAGCAGTAGGTGTCTAACAATTACTTCAAAAAAGTGAGGTTTAATTCGTTATGAACCGAGTTTGAAATTCTGCATGTTATATTTTATTATCAGTGCTACTTATAGAAAGGAGAGACATCCTGTCCGTGCCCTAATTGTCATTAGTTTACATCTAGTGCCTTTTATTTAAAACGGGTGGCAAACAGGTTAGTTTAATTTTTTGGCAGTTGGGATTTTTTTTCACGCTACAGAACTTCTGTAAGACATAATCATCACACGATTTCTAAAGCCCGAGTGCTCATCTTTGCTTTGGTCATTTGGGAATGTGTACTAACCAAGCAATGAGAAGAGTTCTTTGCTGTGAGGGATAAGAGAAAAATAACTCCGCCCTCCACCACACACACACACAGATCCTGACTGAAAACACAGGCCTGCCCCTCCCTGACCCCGGGCACTGCCAGTTACACATATGCACGGAGCACGGGAACCCTCTTCTCTGCAGCCCCCACCTGCCACTTCCATCACCATGCGGCCTCAGCTCCAAGCAGGCAGTAAATCTGTCAGTGCGGCCTAGCACCAAACGGCACCGTGTCCCTATCCAGCCTTTTAAGACAAGCCTCTGAACAATTTCTTCCCTTTAGACTGACATAAATGCTACACTCAGAAAAAGGCTGATACCAAAATCTTTACTCAAGTTGCTTTTTCTCTTAAAAATTTTTTATCAATAGAAATTGATAAGAACAAATTTCAAAGAATCATCTAAATGTATCCATACTTGAAAAATCAAGGACACTCATTTTGTTTTGGTTTGCCCATAAATACTGGCTAGTGCCTGAAGAGCTGAAGATAAACCAAGGGATATATTGCGAGTAGATCACTTGGCAGTCAGGTTTGAAGACTGTACTTCTGAAGCTCCATCAACTACTTCAAGGGAAAGGCCTGTGTTTGATCCACGTTTAACTAGGAACACTGCAGTTTCAGCTTCTCTTTCTCCCATTAGTTCCAGTTTAGTGCTATTATCAGTGATGTATTGGAATAGAAAGAGGGTCACAAAGTAATCTGAGAAGGGGAAAAATAAGCAAGACTCCACGTTTTAAATACTGTAGCCACTTGGAAAGCATAGCTTTAACACAGAAACCCCCAAACCTCGCAAAACTCCCAAAAAGGAATTGATTTGTTGTATTTTAGAGATAACGCCTCATGGTTAAAATAAGTTTAATAGTTTGTTTTCTCCATATACATATATAATGTTAAAAATTGTTCCCATGCTATAGTGGGATGAACAAAATTTTGGAGTTAGACCTGGGTTCAAATTCCATTTTGGCCACTTATATATAGGTTTATGAGGATTAAATAAGATAGTATATATAAGCATCTGGAATGTGACATGTGATAAAAAATGTATTAGTTCTTACTTCTTCCTCACCAGCCATAAAATATTAAAATTAAAAAACATTTATTTTTATATGATCAATGTAAATTTGCTGTTTTTAAAACAGAAACTAACACACCATTGTAAAGCAATTATACTCCAATAAAGATGTTAAAAAAATAAAAATTAAAAAATAAAATTTAAAAAAGCCCCTAATAATGATGACTTTTTTTTTAATTATTTATTTATTTATTTATTTATTTATTTTTGGCTGTGTTGGGTCTTCATTTCTGTGCGAGGGCTTTCTCTAGTTGCGGCAAGCGGGGGCCACTCTTCATCGCGGTGCGCGGGCCTCTTCACTATCGCGGCCTCTCTTGTTGCGGAGCACAGGCTCCAGACGCACATGCTCAGTAGTTGTGGCTCAGGGGCCTAGTTGCTCCGTGGCATGTGGGATCTTCCCGGACCAGGGCTTGAACCCATGTCCCCTGCATTGGCAGGCGGATTCTTAACCACTGCGCCACCAGAAAGTCCAACGATGACTTTTTAATTTTTTTTCTTATATGAGCTGACATCATTTTATCTCATAAGAGGATAACCTTTTCAACAAATGGTGCTGGAAAAACAGGATATCCATATGCAAAACAATGAAGTTGGACACTTACCTTACACCATATACAAAAGTGAACTCAAAATGGGTCAAAGACCTAACTGCTTAGAAGAAAACAGGGGGAAAACTTCATGACATTGGATTTGGCAATGATTTCTTGGATGTCACACCAAGCATAGGCAACAAAAGAAAAAAATTAATTGGACTTTATCAAAATTAAAAACTTTTGATCATCAAATGACATTTGATAAATGACAAAACATCAAAGGACATTTTCAACAGCATGAAAAGGACTGAAAATGGGAGAAAATCTTTGCAAATCATATATCTGATAAGCTCAAAGCCAGAATTTGATAATGAACTGCTACAACTCAACAACAAAAAACCCAATTAAAAAATGGCCAAAAGACTTGAACAGATATTTCTCCAAACAAGATATACAAATGATCAATGAGCACATGAAAGATGCTCAACATCACTACTGCTTAAGAAAAATGCAAATCAAAACCACAATAGATACAATTTCATTCATCAGGATGGCTTTTATCCAAGAAACATAAAATAACACGTGTTGGCAAGGAAGTGGAGAAATTGGAGCGCTTGTGCACTGCTGATTGGAATATAAAATGGTGCAGCTGCTATGGAAAACAGAGTGGAGATTCCTCAAAAAGTTAAAAGTAGAATTGCCATATGATCCAGCAATTCCACTTCTGGGCATTTACCCACAAGAATTAAAAGCAGCTACTTGAACAGGTACTTGCCCATCCATGTTCATAGCAGCATTATTTACAATAGCCAAAATGTGGAAGCAACCCAAATGTCAATCAGTGGATGAATAGATAAACAAAATATGGTATATACATACAATGGAATATTATGCAGCCTTAAAAAGAGGGAGGAAATTCTGGCACATACTTAAAAATGGATAAACCTTGAAGACATTATGCTAGGTGAAATAAGCAAGTCAAAAAAGGACACATACTCTATGATACCACATAGATAAAGTACCTAGAGCAGTCAAATTTATAGAGACAGAAAGTAGAATGGTGGTTGCCAGGGATCGGGGAAGAGAATTGGGTAGTTATTGCTTAATGGGTAAGGAGTTTCAGTTTGGGAAGATGAAAAAAGTTCTACATGAATGGGGTGGTGGTTGCAGAACAGTGTGAATGTACTTAATACCACCAAACTGTACACTTAAAAATGGTTAACATGGTAAATTTTTATGCCATGCATATTTCACCACAATTTAAAGAATCAATTTAAAAAACCTAGCCTATTCTAGCCAGAAGATAGTTTTAATCAACATATGGGAGCATGATAAGAAAATCCATTTATACCTGTAAAATAGCACCCCCCCTTTTAAAAGCTGGTCTCAGTACACAAACCAAATTTCCCAATGAGTGTTTCTAATAGCAAATTTAAATATAAAAAGAGTCCTTGCTCACTTGAAATCCCATTGGTAGCCTAATTTCATATGTAAGAATCTTTCATTACGTAAGAATCAGAAAGCACTAAATTCAAATTCTAGTTCTACCATTAGCTATGAAAAACTGAACAAGCACTTAGTCTCCTAGTTTCTTCATCTATAAAACTATCCTTTTAGAGCTGCTATAAAGATTGCTATAAGATTATACACATACATACATATAATATACATATATTAGGATAACAGTGGCTCAATACAAGACAAGGTGTTCACTTCACATCCTTTTTCATGGTTATTCAGAATACTGGTTCCTTTTATCTCATTGCACCACTATCTACTACAGCTTCCTCAGAGTCACCCACAAACTCCTCTGTATTCAACCAGCAAAAATGTTGAGAGTGAGGAAAATCATGCGGGAGATTTGTGGCAAGGCCTGGAAATGGAGTTCAACACTTCCAAGAACATTCCATTGACCCGATCCTGATCCCATGGTTCCAATCTGCCTGCAAGGGAAGCTGCTGAACACAGTACCATCTGCCCAGAAGGGGCAAGGAGATTGGTGGGCATCCAGTCAGTCTCTGTTACAAATGTAACCTAGGAGAAAGTTGTCTCCTGTCCCTTAAGGAACACTTCCAAGAATACAGTGACAGAGAGAAAGCAGATTATCTCCTTTCTTTGATTATTTGATGGCTCCCTGGTGTCAGGTATTTCTCCCTTTGCAGGAGAGATGCATTTGCCCTCAGGGGTACCAAATTGTTTTTCTGGGCTAAAGTCACAAGATAAATATTGTGCATTTTCCTGAATATCTTAACTGGCTGGGGCACTGAGGTAGGGGTAGAATTAGAGATGAATTAAGTGATTTAACTTGTATATAATCTAAAACTTTAAATTCATAAAGTAAAATTGAATATGGAGTAGAATGCAAAACTTACATGAAGTTTTAAATAGAGAAATCATGAAATTTCAAAGAAATGTCATACATGAAGGGGGTCCTTTATGCTGAATTTCCCCCTGTTACTATGCATAGGTGTTCATTTTCCTCTAGGATTATTTTAGGGGAAATATATGAGAAGCACTGATAATTCCAAGCAAACATACTACCTTTTGTGTTTTTAATTATTAAACTGAATCTTTCTGCTTCTTTTTGTGTGTCAGTGTTTCACATATATATAATATATGTATATATAGTTACTAAATATTAGTATAACCTGAATATTACACACTGGATATAGAGAAACTTAAACTCTCATTATACCCAGACTGCCTTCCCACACCTTCAGTATAAATATACTGACACATTCTTTCAGCTAAAAACAGTTATCACCCAAATAGTACTATGTCTGCAATGTCATCCAACTGTCAAGATCAGTTCTCTCTTGCATGTGTTCAAAGACAGGCAGCTGGAGAGGTGTTGTGAGACAAAGTATGGGCAAGCCAAGTAACTAGTTCAAATTTGTGTCTGTCAGCATTTTGGAAGAGGCAGCTTGTTGTCTGGATTTCCAGACTTAAGACATTTATTTGTTGTGTAACACAGATAAAGGTTTACTCTTTTACTTCACATTTTATTATTTTATCTTAGAAAAGAAATTCACGTGAATGGTATCTAACAAAACAAGCCAAGATACACAAAGAGTTAATGATTTTCCTCCTTCTCCTTCTACCCTCACCCTGGGTAGCCAATGTTAACACTTTTCTCCCGGGTCATACAAATATATACAAGCATACGTGTACATAGGATTCTTAGAATTTTTTTGCACAAAAGTGGAATTGTACCAAATCCGTCACATTTCTCATTTAACACATTACAAACATTCCTCCAGTTCATAAAATGTGGATCTAATTCATTTTAAATTACAGAATTATATTCTCTAATATAATATACCACAACTGATTCAACTTGGACATTCATGGGGTATTTTACTTGTATATGTGTTTGTAAATCACTATAAAAGAAGTCAGCAATAAATAGCCTTATATAAATACCTTTATATAATGGAGCTTTTATTTCTTATTATAAGCTAGATTTTCAAAGAGCCAATAAATATATTTATTTCTAACCCTGAAATTGATCTATTTAATATGCACTTATCTGTCCTCTAATTCTATTTGCCTGGTCTAGTTGTCTCTTCCTAGGCCAGTAACATATTGCTTGGATTATATGGTGGGGTAGAGATGACAACTACTCGTAAGTGTCTGTGTTTTCCTCGTCTTCCTGGGTACACCACTAGAAGACATTTCTCATTCTTCTTGCATTTAGGTGAGACCACATGATTAGTGACTACTCACCAAGGATGTTTAGAAAAAGTGGGACTTCTCCATCTCTTCACCAATCACTGGATAAGTGAAAACTCTCAGGAGGAAGGAAGAGCCACAAGATAGAAGGAACACAGGTGTGCTGGTTTATCAATGTGTTGCCTCTCAATGCCAAATCTACCTCTTTGCCCTGCTTTGCTATCCTGGAGCCAGATCGTATAAACAAATACTTCTTTGCAGGCGGCATGAGGTTAAGCTTGTCAGCAGAGGGTGTTAGAAGGACGCGAAGATGAAGGAGCTTCTCATCCCGGTTCCAAGGTGGGTTTTCCTATTGATGGTTGCAGCACATGGCAGCAGGCAGCATGCCAGACACCTGATGGCTCTCACGCTCCCCAGAAGTTGCCCTGGCGCCCGAGCAGGTAGCTTCTCAGTGAGTCTTGCCAGCACAGTGGGCAGTGTCCTGCTTGCCTGCCCCAGCCGGTGACACCTCAGCAGACCTTCCCACCTTCCAGTGGGCCACAGCCATCACCTCTCCAGAGAGCTCTGATTCAGCCCTGGGGATGGTGAGGGGCGGCTCTCCCAAGTTTATTCCTTCCTTGGGTACTCTGCCTCAGCCCTAGAGGTAGTGACTGCTCCTCAGATCTGCTATTCCTCTAGTCTTTAGAGTTTTCTCTACACCTTAGTAGTTATCCCCCTAGTTAACATATCTCCAATTGAAATTGTCCTTGTTCAAATTAGTGTTACAGCTTTGGTCTCCTGACTGATATAGCATATCCCTGACTGACTGCTGGAAAAGACCCTTCTGCCCTCCCCAGCTGTTACAAGAGTATGAACTAATTGTGTTGGCTGCTAAAATTTGAGGGTTGCTGGTTATAGCAATTACACTACCTTGAACAGTCAAATTACTGAATTATGGTAGCAGTTAATATCCAGTAAATCAAGTACTCTAGGCTTTTCTTTTTCAAATTGGCATAGCTAATTTCAGACAATAATACTTTGATATGAAATTTTACTTCATTTTAGCTCATTCCAGTAGAAGAAAATTCCTCTCCACTGGAAGTCTGATCAAGATGATATATTTATGAAATTTAATATTTTTAAAATAGTACTCCTTTCCCCTGGGAACACACATCATGTCTCTATATTAGTTTAGACTTTATATAACATCCTCCAATAATGTTTTTAATTTTTTTCAAATAGGAAATGCCTTGTTTGTTAAATTTCTTTGATCACTACTTCAAATGGGATCTCTTTCTGTTTCCATTTTTAAATCCTTCTTACCAATCCAAAGAATTTCTAAGATTTTTGTACATTGATCTTTTTATCTAGCCAATCTGCCAAATTTTCTTTAAGTTTTAGCAATTTTTAAGAAAAGCCTTTGGATTTTTGTCATCTGAAATAGAGACAAATTGATCTAATATTTACATTGACTGTTTCACTTTTTATTGCATTAGCTAAAACCTCTTTAAAAATGTTTACGTTGGGATGAAAGTATCCTAATATTTTTCCTGATTTTTATGGAAATAGCTTAATATTGTATCACTTATTTTGTTATTTACTGTTAGGGCCAAATTAACTTGTTCTCTTCCTGTTTACTTAGGGTTTTAGATAAGAAATCGCTGCCAGGTTTTATTGTGTCTTTTTGACATTCACTGGTATAAGCACATAGCTTTCTATTCACTCGGTTGATGTAAGGAATTAGATTGCCTCCCAGCAACAATGGGCCACCGCGAGCCACAACTCCCTTTCATAGGATCCAAGGCATATTCCTCACCTTGAAATTGTCCACATAAGACTTGGTTGGGAGGAGGAACCACAGAGCTCCAAGCGTTCTGCATAAGACCTTGCTCCCTTACCTCAGCACTGCCAACACAATTACAAGGGACCCAGACCTCCACAGAGTCCCAGTGAAGTCACTACGCGCCCCACCAAAACTCCCTGCTTCACCAATGCAATTGTTTAAGAAACAATCCCTCAAAGGATAATATAATTAGATCTGACCATCTATATCTTCCCGAGAGACCTTTAAGGTTAATGCCATCATGTCCTATAGCCCTGGTTAATGCAGTCCCACATTCCTTAGGCTGTCTTAATTCCCAGACTCTTATCCCCTCACAGCTGTATAGGTCACCTAATCTGAATCAAGCCCTTAGGCCTTACCTGATTCTCCCAGTGGGTTTCAGCTAAGGTGCTACTGGCATTTAGTGCCAGAGCCAGAGGTGCTAATGTTCTGCCATGCCCTGTACAGCTTATGCACCATAATAATTATCTTGCTTAAATTTCCAAGTTTATCTGTTAAGAAACACTAAATTTTCATAAGTTTCCCCTAAAATTCCTGTCTCTCATCAGCAACAGTTTCTCTATCCTTGACCTCATCTCTGAATGTTCATTTCACCTTCCTGCTCTAAGAGAAAATGGCCTGGCTACCCACTGAAGAGCTCTTCTCAAGCGGCAGCTGTTGGAGCTCCTTAAACCCCAGGCTCCTTAGTTTCAACCTCACCCAGATATCGTCAGTCTATGCTGCCCATTATCAAAATCCATGTCCTGTGAACTTGAAAGGGAAATAAATGTCCCATCCAGAGGCTAATTATGTTTATTTCTAGAAGAAAATCCACCTGCGCATAACATCTCCTCTCTCAGATTATGGCATTTGAGAAAGCCTTGTCTTCTTGCACAGACATTTGCCATGGTAGTAAACCCAGGCAGCAAGCCTTCTGTGAAGCCTTACGTTCCACCCTTCCGCCACATCTAACTTATTTAAAACTTCCTAATTTCCCTCTGAGCCTGTGTTGTCAGCTTCCTGGCACTGCAACTGAGCATGGCCTATGTCTCTTGATAGAGCCTTCACGTGCTCCTGTTCTGTTGCCACTACCTCTAGCTGTGGAATTGCTTATGCCTATAAACCTACCTCCTAGGGAAAGTTTTTCCATATATAAAATATTTTTTTCAGCTGGAAAATAACTATCCAGTAATCCTTATCTGAAGCATCTACTGATGCCTCTGAAGTCTGTGACCCATAGTGCCTAGTGAGGACTGAAACATTTCCCATTTGCCCATCAGCAGAGTCCTAATTAAGCATTAACCTCTCCTGACCTCCTGTTCTAGTGGTTCTCCACCTAGTACACATTATACTCACCAGATACTCTGGTTAAATTGGCTTGTGGTGAGGCCCAGGCCTCAATATTTTTTAATTCCTGTGGTGGTTCTAATATGCAACCACCACTGAAAACCACTATCATGCTTTTCAGCTGAATTTGTAACAGGTCCATGTTCTTAGCTGAGTCTTTCCTACCCTTCTACAAGTAAAGCCAATGTTGTTTGTTGATTTTGAGAGCCTTCTTTTCTGTCTATCTCCCTCTGTATTCTGGTGACTATATTGTGTTTTTCAAATACAGTACTTTAGATTTCATCTTTCAGAAAATGTGGACACTCATATTCTGATAGTTATGGAATCAATGAGTTCTCTGTCTTCCCAAAGCACTTGTTTATGTAATTTTTATCCACCATCACTTTGGAGTCATCCACTCAGGCTTTCTCCCATCCAAACAAGATCTAACTCAACTTGATCTATTTTTAACCTATCAGGCTGCTTGCTGGAAGATAAACCTCATCATTTCTGTGCTTCCTCTTAGATTCCACAGTTTTGAGGCACGTTCCCACAGGACACAGCTAGTACCTGCAGAGTCACCTGCCATAACTGTTACCTTGAAACTCATCTGGATATTCTTTGAGAATTTTACATTAATCCTTCAAGTTACCGTCTCCCCCATCTATAACCACATGGTGTAGCAATCTATGTTTAACATAATTACTTTTATGAGGAATACTAGGAAAGGTGTGTGCAAATTTAAGAGACCACTTTACATTAATCCCCTTAATCTCTCTACTGGAAGTCATCCCAGTCTACTCTCCATGATCTTCACCTTATTTCTCTGTTAAATTTCTCTGGGACAAATTCATAGTTTCTGATGAGTAACGACTAAAATCTACCCATCCCCTGACTTTTCTAGTCCCTTCTTTAAGAGAACTTATTCTTGGGTATGTTTCCTCTTTTTTTCCCCTCTTTTTCCAGTTTATACTGGATTTTAATACCCTATTTTCCCCTCTTTTCCGTCCCTTGTGTCTTTGTGGATCATGGCTTTCTCTTACTGAACTACCACTGTTCTTTCAATTTAGTCACTCTTATTTCCTTATTTTGTTCTTTTACAATTTCCCTCTGCTCCTGTTATGATGTCAATATGCTCTTGAAACATATTTTTCAAATCACTCTAGCTCATCTTTGATATTCTGAACAAAACTTGATTCCTAAAAATAGAAATCAAGACTTTTTTATAGCTTTTGTTAATAAACTTGATTTTAAAAATAGCCTAGATTCAGAAAAATACACATAAGTGAATAGTTTGATGACTTATTACAAAATAAACATACTACGCAACCATTACCCAGGGCAAAAACTAGATCACCACCAGCAGCCAGATGACCTTATATTGCCACCTGCCAATCACCCCCCCCCACTCACTATCTTGACTTCTAACACCATTCCTTATTTTCTAACTTTATACAAATTAAATTTTATAGCATGTATTTTTTAATATTTCTGGCTTCTTTTACTCAATGTTATATTTAGAAAATGTATTCATGTTTTTGCATGTAGCAGTAATTTAGTTTTTTAATTGCTGTATAATAGTCCATTTTATAAATATACCAAGATACAGTTATACCCATTTTTTTATTAATGGACACTTACAATTGAAGGACAATTGCTTTTATGAGCAACTTAGAGTCTACAAATTCTATCTATAGCTATAAGAGACTACCTTGCCTTTGGACTATTACAAATAATGCTTCTTTGAATATTCTTGTACATCTCTTTTGGTTGGAATATGCATTTAATTTTGTTGAACACATACCTAAGGAGCAGAATTGCTGGTCACAGGCATGCACTGAGTCAGGACCTAGTTGGTGCAATTTCGTGCACGAGACTTGGTATACTTTGAAAAAGTTAAATAATAACTTTTTTTACAAATACATATCCCAGAGATATCTAACTGATCTAATAAAATCATATCCTGTGGAAGCAATATGATTATTGGAAGCAATATGAATATTGTTCCCAATATTTAGACAGAAATGTCACCAGACTTGAAAAGGCAATTAACTATACATCAACAGTTTAATAAACCCAGATTACAGAGGGCCCTAATAGTCAGGCTATGATGTTTGCACTATATTCTCTGGGTAATGGACACCAAACAGTGGAGTTACCTGGTCAAAGTGATACTCTAAGGAGACATTCTGGCAGAACGGATAGGGTAGAATAAAGCGTAAACTTAAGTACACCATTTAAAAGCTTTTTGAGAGTGATCTCCTTTTGGAGACTTTAAAAAATGGGGGAGACAAAAGGAGAGCTTTAGACATGTCCCACCAAAAATGAATCCAGAAACTAGTCTTCCTTTATAATAGTTTCATCACATTTAAGTGCAGCAAGAATGCCACCATCAAACTTTTCCCAGGTTAAATTCATTCACAACTTCTAACCCAAATTTCAAGTTTGATTCCAACACTGTATGACTACCTAAGACTAACCTGATTGAGTTAAAAAGGAAAAAAAATGTTATTCTTTTAAACAATAATGACCATTATCATAACACTTAGCAGGAAAAAAAATTACTCCTCAAAAGCACAGCAGGCATGCACAGAATTGTGCTGATGATTTTATTCATGCTAATAAAGTCACTGGGTTTCTACACTATGAGGGAGTTTCTCACATTACTCAAAATCTTGCTTTGGGTGTTTTTTGCTTGTAGAAGCCCAGGAGGTACTAGTGGAGGATGATGAATACCTTCCCACAGAGAGGGGAACAGAATCTTTGGGAGCTTTTTCAAATGCTTCCACAGAAGCACAATGCTCACCTTAGTGTTTGTCCAGTCACTATGTACATACCATTATCACTTCCAACTGGGAAACATCAACTCTAAATCATTTCTGAGAACTAGATCCACATTATGGCAGATGTTTTGGGTCATATTTTTTTTTAATAAATTACAAACTACAATAGTAGCCATCTGTTTTAGAAGTTTCTGTTTATTGTTTTCTATGGAGTAACAAGCAAAAATAGAAACAAATAAAAGAAAACATCTGTTATGGAAAACTTTGAAAGGTGGAAAAGTTTGCTTTTAAACTAGTATCAAAATCAGCAGATCAGGCATTTTGAACAGATTTGGTTTTTTTTTAAATCGGTTATGAATTTTTTAGTTAAACTGTCTAGTTGCACTGGGATCAATTTGCCTCAAGCCGTTAATAGCTGAAGAAGAATGTTATAAAATCTTAAAATTTATATAAACTGAAATGGCTTCCCACTGACATATATATATAATGTGCTGACATATATAATAAAGATTTTACTTAAACTTCCATTTCAGATGGCATTGGGTTGGCAGCCCCACGAATTGACATCTCACAACTTCCCATTTGAAATGTATTCATACTGACAGAAATGATATTGCTGGAATTTGGGAGGAATTTTTACAAAAAGATTGATCTAACTGGATAGAGAGAGAAATATTTGCCTACCCAAAAGAAGGCAGCAAGAAAATATATTCTCTTTCGTTGTCTTCCTATGGACTCAGAACTCTACAGAATGTATGTTTGCTTCCAGACCATTACTACTTCACCCCTGTCATAAACAACTCACTTTGAGACTCCTACAATTTTATTACACTCTCTGTCCCTTTCTTGTTACTGTAAACAAATGAAAGGAATGCCTGTGTCATCTCTGCCACAGTCTTCCTCTCCATGTTAAATCCTGCCATCAGCCTGAAGGACTTCAGTGTTCCATCAAAACCCAGCCCTTCGGTTCCCTGGTGCACTAGTTCCAAGTAACCTTCTCTTCCACTTCCCACTCAGATACCCACAACCAGATCTGTACCCCAGTTTTTGTCACCATCCACAACTGCTCCACCTCCAAAAACACTCATTCAGGTATCCTGCTTGCTCACCACAACTTCTCCTTCCACCTTACTTGTTCAACATCTCCCCCCGAATAGTGTTTTGGCTTCATCAGACCACTAGCCCAGGGATGTATCTACCACGGCTCTTCCAACATATAAGTAATCTCCTTTCTTTCACAGCACTCTTGCCAAATCCCAATCACCTTAAACACCTGACTTCAAAACCAAACATCTAGATTCCAAAAATAAAACCAAATAACATATTTAACAAAGAGTGTGATGGAAAGAGGAGAAAAAAGATGAAAGGCAAAGCCCTCTGCTACTCAGCTTTTTACTTTTCCCCACCTAGTTGAGCATCTTGAACATCCATTTCCATAGAGGGTTTTCTGGTTCCTGCTGGTAAATGTGAGCCATACGCTGCAGCACACACCTCCTGAGCAAATAGTGCTTCCCTGGAAAAACCACACTGAGAACCAGCTCTACTGACTTAGAAAAAATAAGGGTAGATAGTAAAAGATCATGAGGAGAATAAATATCTTTCTCCAGAAATCTGCTTCAGATAAGGCCTTTGCCTCCACGCACTGGGAGGCTGCTACCCTCCCGCAAAGGGAAGGTGGTTAACCAGCCTGGGAGCTTGTGGTTCTCAAGAGCATCTACCCAAGTGTCCCCGTTCCAGGTCCTTGGCTTTGGCGTAGATGACTAGCTAGGGCTATTAATTCAATCTCTTGTAACTCTGCCAGTCTTATAATCAAATTTCAGGCCGAATTTTCAGCTCACGTGGCTCTCTAGTTGCAGGAGATGAGGCTCTCTTTAAATATTGCTCTGTAAGCTTTCTGGCTTTCATGAAGTACCCTAAGTTGGTAGTTAGGTAGTCAGTAGTCTCTGTCTGAGCGTGTCATTCTTTTTCTGTGAAACTTCTGTAGCAGTTAACAAATGCAAATCATCTCTACTATTGTTATAATAAACATTGTCCCCCATAACTTTCAAGTGTTAAAGCTATCACATAAACGAGTGCTTCCCTTTTTTCTGTATTCCATCCTTGTTCCCTAACTACTGCAAACAATATGAAAATTCAGTCATGTAGTAAGACACAAAGTGAATATATCAATTTATACATAGAGATAATAATCAATTAGAAGATACAGTGGGAAAAACACTTCACTTAAAGTACCAATAAAAAGAAATTTTTAAAAAATGTTTTCTATATAAATTAGTATTAGGCCCAGCTACATGCAACATAAAACCCAAATAAACAGGGCTTAGATACACAAGTGGTTATTGTTTCATATGAAAATTCCACTGGTCACGAGCCCAAGACTAGACTAGCACTTCCACAGATCCCTAAGGGTCCTGCCTCCTTCCAGCTTTCTGCTCCAGCCATAGTGTCCCATTCTCACCAAAAGAAAGAGGAGAGTGAAGAACATGTCTTCTCCTTTAAAGAACACTCCTCAAAACTGCACATACCACCTCCACTTATATCCCATTGTGCAAAACCTACAAGGGAAGCTATAAAATAAAGCCTTCATTCTGGGTGGCCAAGTGCCAGCTAAAATTCAGGGCTTCCACTGCAGACAAAGAAGGGGAGAAATGACATTAGGGGACAACTACAAGTCTCTGTCATACCTAGGAATGTTTAAGAAGAAATATTAAGATCTACAAAGAAATACTTTTTAACTGCCTGAGAGATACTAAAGAAGATCTGAACAAATGAAAAAGCACACCATGTTCTTGGGTAAGCAAAGAGAAATTTTACCTAATAAAATTTACACAAAAAAGTTTTAACAGCCATGAATTCTAATGCCTCAAATAGTATAACAAAACCATATATAAAACAAGACTGTTAAATATATGAGGAAATAACAGAAACACAATTATAGTAATAAATTACAACCTTTGCCAGAGCAAATAAACAAAAATAAAGTTATAACTATTTTTAATAATAGAATAAATAACATCCAGATGTCAGCTAAGGTCATCTTTCTGTCAAAAATAAAACTGGCAAATGCCCCCATTACATGTCAGGCAAAGGTTCAATGGCCTACCCAAGGCTTCTAGGAAACCCCATGTCTTTCCTTCTCAGGATTCCCTCTAGTCTTGTTCCTGCCCTCTGAACCTCATTAGATTCTTGCCTTCTGTCTAGTTCTCCATTATCCACTGTGCATAGGTCCAGACATGGGACACAGACCCTCTTATTCATTTATCGAACAACAGCTCATAAAGGCCTTTTTTGTTTATAGTCAACCTAACTGAAAGTTTGGGCCAGTGACAAGAAAACTACTAACACACACTAGGCAGCCTGTTCTTAAAAGTTGTTAGTGTTTGGTTACTCCACTACCATAAATTTCACCCATTTTTCTGGGAAATCTAGCTTCTTGCCTTGTTACCTAGCTCTGCTTCCCCCCAAGAAAACTGCCTTAACATTTTCCTGTTGCTCTGTTTTCAAGTCCATTCCATTTTGCCTCATCTCAGAAAATAACTTTTACTCATTTTTTTTTAAATTAGCAAGAGCTCCAACAGATAGCTTGGGTGGAACATATCAGAAGGGTTACTGTAATTTCTATCAGACTCCGTAGAACCGTGCCAAACAAACATAGAGTCCATATGCACTGCAGCCAGCTTGTACCTTACTACCAGAGCCGATTACGTGAATCTCTTTCCTGCTCCCCATTCAGTGACTTCACATCAGTAGGCTGAAATCTGCATAGTGGATATTTACACCCTAAAGTCGGCAAACACTACAAATATCAGTGGTTTTGGTTTGGTTTGGGGTTGGGGTAGGGATTGGGGATTTTTGTTTGTTTGGGAGACCAGTTTACCAGCACAATACTGCATACATTCTATAAAACTTTGTGTTTGATGTGCAAATAAAGATTCAAGTCTTTTGATTCCCTTCCACATGAACCAGCCTAACCCTCCAAGGCAGTAATAACAGGGAGAGGACACTAAGCAACACGATGATCTCACTGCTTGGATTCCACACAGACCACAGGAACATGACACTTCGCCTATTCTAGTCCGTAATTTTCCCCATGCAACAATACTGAGTAGAACAATTCAAGCAACGTGGACATGCAACTTTATAATATATTAACTTAATTTGTTCATTATACTGACCTGACTAGAGTTCAGACTCGAGGACAAAGAGGTGTTATTAAACCACATTCTAAAGAGAGGCTCTGGGGATCAATATCTCTCACAAGATCTAATGAAAAGCAGAAGAAAAGGGGCTATAACCCCCATCCAGGCCCATACCCCTTCCATGCTCTCCCACCCCCAACCACCAGTATACGGAGACGACTGGAGGTAGAGAAGAGCAGGTTTTGAAGTCATTGGGCTCGTGGGGAATATAGTTAGTGTTCATGGAAAATTACTTTCCTAGCCTTCAAGTCAAGATGGCAAGAGGAGATTCTCTTAGAGACTGTTGAATAGAATTTTTTAGTCCCTCCAAGAGGAGCAACTGGACTTTTAGTTGGAGAATGACTATCAGCTAAGACTTGCTGACCTGTCCCTGTGAATTAAAGAGAGGTAATGGTAGGCTAAGGAAGAGGATGACAATGGAGAAGTCAAGACTCTTATCATGTGCTCTGCTAAGGGTGTGTGAATTTCTCATAGGTCCAGAGAACACCAGAAAAGTAGCTAATCTTGAGATCTTTTTGCCAGTGCCTCATCCAAGAGGGCTACGCTCTAGGCTAAGGGACTCCAGGACAGGGAGGCCGTGTGATACACCACTGTAGATGAGAACTGAGCAGAAGGAACTAGAAGTGCTTGTGCCAAAGAAGATGCCCCTTGCCGGAGAAATGAGTCACAGGGAGATCTCACAGTATAGGGCAAAGAACTCACCCACGTCACTCCCTGAGAGATCAATTCTTTCAATGCCTTTCACACAAGGAGACCACCATCAGCAGCCTGTTAGGATTACCCAGAGGGACAGCATAAACCAGCGCAAACCAACAAAGGAAGAAGCACAACTACGCCCAGTTAAAACAGGTCGACTTTTCAGCCAACTCTTTCTCCTTCTTGTCCCCAAACACAGGAGCTGGAGTCTAGTAAGGGAGAGCAACGTTAACCTCTCCACTTAAAGACCCTTGAATCATTATTTCAAGAGGTGATTTGGAATGGAAAAGCTTTAGACCAAGTATGAGGGAAATTTTAAACTTGATTGGGTTGAGTTTTTTAAATCTGAGAGTGTCCAAAGGTTATGGAATCTGTCTGTAACATCCTTAAAGAATGACATGGAAGAGTTGATAAACATTAAAAGTGCTGATTAGAGAAAAAGAAAGCTTTTCATGTTTATTCTCCACCCAGTTGAGATTCACCCCTTAATTCACCCCTTAAATTGTGCTTATTTAGATTTACACAAAACAGAAACAAACTAAAACAAAACCTTTTTCTTTTATTTCCTTTTTTCTCTCCACCCCAATTCCCCTTCAGTGTTCCCACACTGTAACAGGACTCCCTTTCGGTTCATGCTGGTTTATGCTACTCTTCTGGCTAATACCTACAGGCTGTTGCTGATGGCCTCTTTGTGTGAAAGGCACTGAATGAGCTCATCCTTCATGGAGATCTTCTGTGTGAGTTACTCACCCTATCCTGTGGCCGTCCTCTGGCATGGGAGATCAAGCCTTTACCTCCAAGTCCTTTCCTTGGCATGTCTTAATATCACGTAAGTGGTCCTAGGCTATCTCATGTGGCACCTATATAATCATTCCTCTGTGATAACTTTACTGTTAGTAGATTTGTTTCCAAGTCTGTGTAAAAGATATTGTATACTGTGGAATGAAACAGTGCAAAGAACCAAACACTTATTTTCTAGGACAGACACAAGTTGGTGCTAACTGGCTTATCTGATTTCACTTTACTTGTACTTAGAGTTCTACAGATTTTGTTTTATTTTAATGCAAGCATTTTCCCCTTCAGATAAAAGTCTACTTATTTTTAAAATATTATTTTAAATTAAATACATATTGTTGCAAACTTTGCTTCATCTTACTTCTCAACAAAGACAAGGTCTCGCTCTAATTTCTCCTTCCACTCACCCAAGCTACCACCCCCAAAACTCACTACTATTTATTTGCACAGTAATTTAGCATTCCAAAAGTCCAGAGGTTAGATCATATGCTCTGATAAGCAAATGACCCAGTGGTTTGAGTTAAACATAGAAAAATTAATAGAAGCTTTGAAAGTTCAGTCTTTTCTTTCTCTCCCACTCCAATCTCTTTTCCCAATAAAACATATACATCGTTCTTGCCTCCTCTCAGGAAGCAAAACAATGACAACTGTTTTGTTTTGGTTTCAATAAACCGCCCCCATCCAATACAATTAGGCATGCCAGAGTATGCAAATGAAGAGACAATAAGCCAAATTTATTCTATAGACAAAGCTGAGGCTGAGGAAGTGTATCAGTACAATTCTTATTTTTTTTAGTATTTGAGTTTATGTCTAGGTATGTGCTCTCCCTGCCACCTCATCTGCAGCAAACCGTAATGAATTACATCTGGCCTTTGAGCACATTCGTATAACGTACCTGACTTCTGAAGGTAGTTTGTATTGACCTGAAACAAATGTTGAATATATGGATGCATGTATGTATGTCTCCCACTAACAGGGAATATGCCTTCTTTTCAAGCGTCCATAAAACATTTGTAAATATTGTTTGAAGAATGGGAAAACAAATCAACAGAAGATTAGAGACTACCTTAAAACCAATAAAATAAAAAAGATCATAACAGATGAAAAAGAAGCATTGCAAACTAATGCACATGGGGGAATTATCCAAAGATTTGGGGGAAATTATACTTTTGAGTTGGATCACAATTTCAAACTGTCATTCATTAATATAAATTTCATTTAAAAATGAAAGCAGAAGACAGAAATACGACTATTAAACTGATCTCAGGGGCTTCCCTGGTGGCGCAGTGGTTGAGAGTCCGCCTGCCAGTGCGGGGGACACGGGTTCGAGCCCTGGTCTGGGAAGATCCCACATGCTGCGGAGCAACTAAGCCCGTGTGCCACAACTACTGAGCCTGCGCGTCTGGAGCCTGTGCTCCGCAACGGGAGAGGCCGCGACAGTGAGAGGCCCGCGCACCGTGATGAAGAGTGGCCCCCACTCGCCACAACTGGAGAAAGCCCTCGCACAGAAACGAAGACCCAACACAGCCAAAAATAAATAATAAATAAATAAATTAATTAATTAAAAAAAAACTGATCTCAGAATAGCTAAGGACTTTCTAAACATAGATACAAATGAAAACATCATTGGGAAATGTTGTTAAACTTACCTATATAGAATTTGAAGCCCTCTGAAAGGCAAAACCTCATAAAATTATAAGACAATTCAAACTGAGAGAATTATTTATATTAATGGCAGGCATTTAATAATATTTGCAATATTAAGGACTCACTCAATTTGTAAAAAGGACTCTAAAACTTTTGAAAATGGACAAAGAATATGAAGAGAAAATTCACAGATGACATATAAATGGTTAATAAAATATAAAATAAAATATTTAAGTTATTAATAAATAGACATACCAACTAAAATGGAGAGAAGGCCTTGACTGTGTTGTCCAATTGTCCTTTTCTTAAGTCAATAGTGCTGCCAAGAGTGTTGTGAGAAGGGTCTCTCACACTCAGCTGGTGGGATAAACTGGTATAAACTCTCTGGAAAATAATTAGACAACATGAACAAAGATGAGTAAACGTACTGCTGTTTAACCTAAAAGAAAGAGTCTCAGAGATGAGAATAAAGATTTATATTGAAGAAAGTTCATGACAGGATATACATAAAAGCAAATATTGGAAACAACCTAACTTCTAATAATAGAAAAATAATTAAATAATTTTTGAAAAATATTAAATGACATGGGAAATGTTTTAATATAATATTAGGTGTAAATGTATGGGTATTCGTACATGTCAACTAATAAAAATTCTAAATCAAATTAAAAATCACAAAGGAAGTAAAATATTGAGTATACTTAGGTAGTACAATTATAAAACCTTTATTTTTTCTAAAAAACTGTTCAGTGTTTTCTAAATTTTGTAATAATATGTGTGTACTATAATATTTTATAAAGTGTTGATTGAGTACTGAGTATATTTTTTCAATGGTTTGGAAATCTCTAATGAAAACACTTAAAATATAACTTTATATCACAGTGGGTTTGCCACTACAGTCCCAGCACAGAGTTTAAACCTATTTACATCAATCTACACTGAAGTATCTATTACAAACCTAAGTGTTAGAGACAAGCAGACAGACAAGGAATATTCTTGCCCTTGACAAGTGTCCAGTCTAATGAAGAGACAGACAAGAAAGTCGACTACGAGAATACAGTGTGCTAAGTGCTGTAACTGAGATATTTACAGCATATGTGCAAGTACAGTTGAAAAATAGTGAATTCAGCCTAGAGGAAGGTGTTGGAAAGACTTTCACGAAGAAGGTCACCTTTCATCTGATTGATTCTTCTCCCTCATCTCGTTTTTTCTTCTCCCGGTATGTTAGAGACCAAGGAGATACAGTAAAGAGATGGAGTCTTCAAATTTGGAAACAGTCATGATATGAGGGGTTCTTAAAAATCAGCTAGAGAAAGGATTATTTATTTTTACTATCTTAAATCTGAAAAATCTAAGACCCCTTCCTAATACATAGAGGAGGAAAATAACCCCCTGTGGGAACCAGAAATTGGGGGTGTCGAGGATTTTGCTGCATCTCAGCATGCAACTGGGACCCCGGGGGGCAGGATATTCCTCCTCAAGAAGGGTCAGGCCATCTAGCTGCAAGTCGTGTGTGAGACTGACAGCCTCCAGCCATCAACTATATCAGGGTCTGTCCCAGCTTTCCAACTAACTAGGTCACTCTTTTCTGAGGGTGGAGGGGGGCTAGCCAGTGGCTGAACAAGACAGTGATACAGGGGCTAGCTATTTCCACCCAATGTGGGACCCCTCCCTGTACCAGGCAGTCATTGCTCTAGACCTCTCTATTGGGTGTCATCAAGTCAACATCACAGTCTGACGGCTTCCCCTTGTTCAATTCTGTCTCCATCCCTCCCCCTTCCCCTTTTGCACTTCTATTCAGTCTCCATTTCTACTTCCCAGAGAACCCAACCATCACAAGAGAGATGAGTCAAAAAGGCCCCGAGAAGTATGGGCCGAAAAAGGAACAGAGCCAGAAGGAAAAGGAAATTGGTCTCTCATGAAATGAACTTGATCAATAGCAATATAATTTTCCTTCTGGTAATATCCTCTAGTCTATTGCAGATATTAATAAAAAGCACACAAGGGACAAGTGAGGTGACAACATGTACAGCAAAGAGGAAGAATTAGAACATTAGGGAACTCTTGCTAATGGATTGGTTTGGATGAATAAAGAAGAAAAAAATGTATATTGGGACATGGCAGAATTCAAAAGGAAAGTCAGAAGCTAGATCATGGAGAATGCTACACTCTGTGTCAAATACATGAGCATCTTTCCTTCCAACTTTCTTAAATACCTTTTTTTTTAACTTCCATCATTTTTATAGTCTTATGCAAGGACAATGGAATTACAACATGAAAATCTTGAGTGAAATTTATTGATGTTATCATACTTTCACTGAATATTAAAAATAAACTTAAAATCAAATATCAGATATCAAATAATCCTTTCCAAGGATTTCTAGAATATCTACTTATCCTTATGTCTGGCATAATACCTCATAGGCACATATTAAACTGTTTATTCCAGTGATCACAAAACAGGTGGCAATTTGAGCATATATAAGATTTAGTTAGGATATGAGTTTAAAGTTTTTTATCACCAGTGTGCTCTCAGACAATAACAGTTTCTCTGTGATGTGGTCTCTCTCAGATCAGAGTTTCCAGGTGTCTTTACAAAACTATATGTAACCATCTATCCAGAGAGCTCTTCTTTTCTGTGACAAAAGTTTGCCTTTCACATGTGTCACAATCACTTAACCATGACTCACAACCACTTTTTGTGGACACCTCCATCAAATTGATTGTTGTTTACAAGGCCTTGGAACCAGGCTAGTTCCTCACAGCCTTTACCTCACTGTTATCTATCACAGAACAGCAAGACAGAAACTACATAAATTCATTTTGTTTCAAGTGTTACAAAGGACAGAAGAGCTCACATAGTCCATAAGGTGTTCTCTTAACTGCGTATTTTCCAGTGATATCCCATGGTCCTCACTGGTTGACACTTCTTTATAAAACACTCCTAATATAGATGTCTGTGTCCAAGTAATGATTCAAGTGGGCTTAACTTAAGAATTGCTTGAAAGCAGGAGTTTTGTCTTATCATTCTCTGTATCTGTGGTATACCTAAGGCAACCAGTAGGTAGCAATTTCTGATTTCCATTTCAGCTTTGCAAACCAGAAATATCTCCTCTGAAAGTAGCAGGAGAATGTTCATCTGAACATTCATTGTTCCAATGGCAATGCTCATGAGCTAAAAATAGAACTTAAAAAGAAAAAAAAAAGAGCTTAGTAAATTACATTTTTAGTAAAGATTTTTATAAAGTAAATGACCCATAAGAATCCATCCTCAGTGGCGTTCTCTCATGAACTCATACATGGTTAGCCTCTGCAAAGCCTGACGTGTCACTGGCCTAGCATGAACTTCATAAAGTATGGGTAGCTATCATCTGTAAATACACTGCACTTCCCCATAATTAATGTCTCTGACACTAATGAAAGTTTTGCGGCTGTGCATGTTTATTACCAAACAGGTTTAAAATGTCAGCCTTGATTGATTTTCTACCTAACTCATTTTATAGCATGTTTTATGCCTCCATAAGGATTATCATCAATTCAACCAATATGAACAATAATAAATAAATAAAAGAGAGAAACTGAAATGGATAAGCTTAAACAAAATTGCCAAAGACAACAAAAGTTAAAAATGTAAATGCCGGGCTTCCCTGGTGGCACAGTGGTTGAGAATCTGCCTGCCAATGCACGGGACACGGGTTCGAGCCCTGGTCTGAGAAGATCCCACATGCCGCGGAACAACTAGGCCCGTGAGCCACAATTTACTGAGCCTGCGCGTCTGGAGCCTGTGCTCCGCAACAAGAGAGGCCACGACAGTGAGAGGCCCGCACACCGCACTGAAGAGTGGCCCCCACTTGCCGCAACTAGAGAAAG
Source organism: Balaenoptera musculus (assembly GCF_009873245.2). Lineage (NCBI taxonomy): Eukaryota > Metazoa > Chordata > Mammalia > Artiodactyla > Balaenopteridae > Balaenoptera > Balaenoptera musculus. The sequence goes on from NC_045789.1 coordinate 112,103,872, forward strand.
CCCTCGCACAGAAACTAAGACCCAACACGGCCATAAATAAATAAACCCAAAAAGAGTTAAAAAAAAAAAATGTAAATGCCACTTTAGTTGCCCTCCTTTTCTGTTTCTCTGCCCATTTCTCTCCTTTCTCCAAGGCTTTCTATGAAGTTTACTAAACAGATTAATGCAATAATGGTCTGACTTTTGCTCTTCAGCAGCTTGAGCATGAAATACAGTTGTGCAAATTTTTAAAAGGCTTCATCTGAGAGATTAGCTAAAGCAGAGATATAAAATTTTTAAAAATAACAATTTTTAGAAAAACAGACAAATAAAGGTAGAACCTAACCATCTAAGGAAATTACAAAATTAGTAGATTATTTGATATTTTTTTCATATTCTTTAATCAACAACATGACAGTTAGCTATAAATATGCAGGCTACTTTTGACCAAAGTGCAGAATAAAAATTTAGTTCAATTTGAAACAAGAAGTGTTTATTTGAGAAATCCTCTTGTTAAATTCACCAGAATTTAATGAAAATTGTGAAATATAGTAGTTGGCCTTTGACATTTTTTCCAATTCAAGAAAACCTTCTGTTTTCATCTCCCTTTGATCTTTTGCTCCCTTTAAAACAAATTTTTATGTTTTCTTATTACTGAAATAGTATATGTCCTTTAGACAACATTTTACATGAGAAAGTGCTGTGTATCTCTGTGTTACCACTTACCAATCATACTGACACATTTATATGACTCCCTCCCAGAACATAAGTCCTTCCAGCCAGAAACAGAAACTTTGAGCCCTAGAGCCTTAAATAGTAAACAGCACATCTTAGAGGCTCAATATATGTTTTTTGTTAAAGTAAGCAAATAAAAAATTTCCACAAGTTTACCACTAAGAATTTTTTACTTATATTTTTCTGTATTTCTTTCCAATTTTTTTACTCTGTTCTTTTGGGATCATTTTTCTAAGTTGGAAAATAATTCTAAAAAATTTTGACAAGCGAACTCTAATATTCAAAAAGCCCTCAGAAGTCAAACAAATAAATCTCAAGTGGTAGAAATGAAGGCCCTATAAAAGGCAGACATTCCAGAAAGCCAGAGCACATATTGTCATTTCTAAAATTGTGACACCCACTACCTCCACTTCCTTGTAATGTTAACCCTCTGCTGTTAAGGTAAGGAATCAAGATTTTCACTATAAGAGAAAAGTGATACAATGTATAATTCAGGAAGGTAAGAAAAAGCCATGTAATATTAAATGTGAATTGGAAGTATCATTATGAGCTTGAGGCTTTTTTATATGTGTTTTCTAGCTCTATGCACTGGATGGATGTAGAAACAATGACATCGCTGTAACAATGAGCACATTTTGTGCCCAGGTCTTGTATTCTAAGCACCATTCTCCACTAAAAGAAACCAGAGAAACTTGGAGAAATGCTTGTTCCAGGTATAAGTCAGGGAAAATACAAAGTAGAATCAGAAATCTTGTTGCACTAGTAAAAGAAATAAAAGTGCTCAAAGACTAGTGGGGTTGTATTAGTTATCTGTAGCTGTAAAACAAATTACTCCCAAACTTACAGCCTTAAAACAATAAATATTTATAGTTTCCCAGCTCTGTGGGTCAAAAATATGAGGGTGGCTTAGTTGGGTTGTCTGACTCAGGGTTTCTCACAAGGCTGCAATGAAGTTGTCAGCCAGGCTGCAGTCCTCTAGGGTTCATCTGGGACAGGATTCACTTCTAAACTCACTCATGTGGCTGTTGACAGTATTTGTTTCCTCATGAGCTGTTATACTGAAAGCGTAGTTCCTTGCTGGCTGTTGATCAAAAGGCTCCCTCAATGTCTAGCCATGCGGGCTTCCTCATAGGAAAGCTAACACATTGTGTCTGGCTTCCATTAGCATTAGCAAACAAGAGAGTTAGGGTACCAAGACAGAAGCCACAGGCTTTTCATAACCTAATGTCAGACATGACATAGCATCACTTTTGCCCTATCCTATTTGTTAGAAGTGAGTCACTAGGTCAAAGCACACTAAAGGGGAAGGATTATATAAGGGCATGAATATTAGGAAGCAAGGATCGTTGAGAGCCATTCTAATGGCTGCCTATCACACAGATCATGTCAGAGGGTCAAAGGAACAAGTCTGAATGGGCTCCAACTGAACTGGCTATTTAGGACAATTTGATCACCAATAAAAATAACTATAATGATGTATTATGATGCAATGAATTTTTAAAAATACTATGAGTCTATAGTTATTAGAAAAAGTAGAGGAATAATTTTAAGTGAGGGAAATGTATCATTTGGACTCAGATTGCCATTTTAAATAGAAAATCTGTATTTCCTTTTTGAAAACTCACAAATTATCTTTCACAATTCTATATTTCACCCAGTCTCTATGGAAAGTTTACACATATACCTGATCCAATAAAAATTTTGGTTCATCTCTAAAAAATCAAAAAGAAAAGAAAAGTATAGATGGAAAGTGGAAGGGAAGAACAGTCTTATTTATTAAAGAATGCCATCTAATAAATACAGAAGAAATGACAGAATTAGAAAATCACTATTTTGTAAACCTCAACCCCAAAGTAATAAATGATTCCAGCAAGGATTATCAAAATGAACTAAAACCATTGGGTGAAATGTAGTCATATAACAGTATAGTCACATAGTGCCAAAATTTCATCTAACAGAAGATTAAATATTAATAGATTAACAATAATTAAAAATTAATAGGGCTTCCCTGGTGGCACAGTGGTTGAGAATCTGCCTGCCAATGCAGGCGACACAGGTTCGAGCCCTGGTCTGGGAAGATCCCACATGCCACGGAGCAACTAGGCCCGTGAGCCACAATTACTGAGCCTGCAGGTCTGGAGCCTGTGCTCTGCAACAAGAGAGGCCACGATAGTGAGAGGCCCGCGCACCGAGATGAAGAGTGGCCCCCACTTGCCGCAACAGAGAAAGCCCTCGCACAGAAACGAAGACCCAACACAGCCATAAATAAATAAATAAATAAAATTTAAAAAAATTTTTAATAGATTAGTAATGATAATAGAGCAAATATTAATTAATAAGAGCAAAAAACATGCCTTTTTCAATACCAACACTGATGGTCAGCATCTGAGCCAATCACTAACAGTGGACAACCCTGTATTATATGCCTCCTGACATAATGTAATGCAAAATATGGATCACCACCTGTGAAATCTTCTTGCCATAAATGTTTGAACTTAATCTAGTCAAGCTTTTAAACCAAACATCCAAATTACAGGAAATACAGGGGATAGAGGAACAAGTTAAACAAAACCAATAAGGAAGCAACCAGACAAATCTAGAATGTGTGACATCCAAGAGAAAATTACCCTGGACTCTTCAAAAGTCACTGGCATGGGATAAAAATAAAGAATGGAGTCCGGTTCTAGATAAAAGTAAACAGAGATCAAAACCAAATGCACCGTGTGAACCCTGACTGGACTGTGCACAGGAAAAAATTAATTGCTTAGGTCTCTGGTGGATGCCGTCCAAAGAGGTCACAGACACATAGTCCTAGGATATAAAATACAGTTTACTGAGTGAACAGTTTAAATCAGAGAAATAACAGAATGCATGTATTCCCCATAATGCTTATAATCTCACAATTTAGGTTGTACGTAGTTGACCTCTAAGTGCCTGGTCTACGTGCAGTAGAGAGGGGTCCTTCTCTACTGATAAGGCTGAACATATTTATAGTGTGTAGGCTAGGAAGGAATGATCTATGCAACTACGCAACACTGGAAGTTCCCAACATGAGGAAATGGTTTCACTAGAAATATGGAGCTCCCAGGGTCCAGGGGTTGGTACCAGCCTCTTCTTCCATGGAACTAACTTAGACTTACTGAGAAGTCCCTTGCTAAGCTGCTACAAAGAATTTCCAAGAGCACTGGGAGATCTCACTGGTGGACAACTGGAGAAATTTTTAAACGAACTAGATATTAATTAAAATTGTTGAATTGCTGTAAATTTTCTTAAGTGTGATAACAGCTTTGTGGTTATGTATGAGAAAGTCCTCTATTCTTAGAAAGTACATGCTGAAGTTAACCACAGGTAAAATGTCATGATATCTAAAATTTACTTTCAAATAGACTTTTTTAAATAGTGGGTATGTGGAAAACTAGAGAAACAGAGAGACAGAGAAAGAGAGAGAGACAGAGAAATAAAATGTGGCAAAATATTACCAATCACAGAATCTAGGTAAAGGGTATTGAGTGTTCATTGTGCTATTGTTTATACTTCCCTGGAGTCTTGAAATTTTCCAAAATAAAATGTTGAAGGAAGATGAGGATTGTCTTAATTCTTGAGTAAATTAGAAGTAAATTTGCAAACAATATGAAAACATGCTTTTTAGTTCTTCTTCTTTTGTGATTAAAAAAATTAGTAATCTAGATTTAGAAGCTAGACTGCTGACTGCAAATAACTGACCTAGGAAACTGGATTAAATTATTCAAGACAAGTTTGTTCCTAGAACACTGAAATGAGGACATGGCAAATAATATGCTCATGGGAAATTTTTTCCTAGGTCATTTTGAATCTCTTCTTGTTATTTCTAATTTAAAATGTATCTATTATACATAGTGGGCATATTGGCTATTTGGTTGCCTAGGCTTTGATATTAGTCCAGCAAAACTTGAACACTATATTGAAAAGTATTTCTCTTAACTATAATAATGTTTATTCCTCTAATATAGTATCCCTTACTTTCTATTTATTGCTAAGCCATCATTTGTTAAACTAAGGCATTTTGTTAAATAACATAAGATACTGCTCCAAGAAACTAATTAAGGAAATAAAAGAATGTTTCACTCGCTGCTGTTTTCTAGCTTTCTATAAATATTTCTTCAGTAGCTGTGATTAAAGCAGATTTTATTGTCCTATCTAACTTCTCCACCATGACCTTCTTCTCCCTATTGTCTAATAAACGTCTGCTTCAATTGAATATTTCAGCTGCCTGAGAAACGAAAATCACATTTTCCCTCTCATTCTTTCTCTGATATTCATGTGTGATTCCTGTCTACCTCTAAATCCTTAGATGGTACTCAACACTAAAACTAGAAGAAGAGGCTCATTAGAATTAAACTTAATTATACATGTGAAGCTCAGTAAGGTAGTATTAGATACTGCAGCAAGACACCTACATTTATTTCTTCACTGTGAGAATGTTAATAAATCTAAAAATCTGAGTTCTAGGAACAGGAAACTAGTTTAACAGTTAACCAGCACAGCCTTCAGAGAATAGCAGTACAAGCTTTTCTGTGTAAGTTGACACAAGTAGAAAATATGGATTTGTTTTAAACTATTTTGTCAAATCACTCTAAAATTAACAAAACATAAATTATAAAAATTAACATATATGAGTTTACATCTAATGATACAAAATTTAAAAGAGAAATTTTTTCTTAAAGTAAGAGAATAGATGTTGGTATTATAGAGAACTGTTATGACTATGTCTTTGGCACTATTCAAACAGTGCATGTTATTTAACATCTGCACTTGAGTTTCCTAATCTGTAGAATGTATAGTAATTTCATTGCGTTACTGGGGAGAATAAATGAACAAATGTATATAAAATGCTCGGTACAGAGCAAACCTTCAACAAATGCTAGCTTTCTACCAAAGTAATTCCCCAAAATGATTCACCAATACTGTATCTTACTTATTAACACAAACAGTATCTCAATAATTGTGGTGAACAACCAATTTTCCAATTATATTTATAACTAAATTTGACTTCCAAAATTAAGTCTGGTTACAAACATGGGTATGACTTTTTTTTTTTTTAAGAAAAACCAAAAGGGTTTTTTGAGATGATTTCTTAGGTCATAGGATTTCAATATTCCCCAATTTTTTTCTAAAGAAGATTCTCCAAATATAATGAACATTAACATATGGTTCACAGTAGTAATCTGATTAAAATTTCAGGATTTGTAAATTATTATTTCTCAAAGAGATAGCTGATTATATCACAATTAAATGGAAACAGAACTAGATTACGAGACTCAGTAAAGTGCATTGTGGGAAAATGAAAAGACTACTAATCAAAGGAGGGTTCCTCCTCACAGAAAAACCAAGCTAGGGCTTCCCTGGTGGCGCAGTGGTTGAGAATCTGCCTGCCAATGCAGGGGACACGGGTTCGAGCCCTGGTCTGGGAAGATCCCACATGCCGCAGAGCAACTAGGCCCGTGAGCCACAATTACTGAGCCTGCGCGTCTGGAGCCTGTGCTCCGCAACAAGAGAGGCCGCGATAATAAGAGGCCTGTGCACCGCGATGAAGAGTGGCCCCCACTTGCCGCAACTAGAGAAAGCCCTCACACAGAAACAAAGACCCAACACAGCCATAAATAAATAAATAAATAAAATAAACCCAAAGTTTAAAAAAAAAAAAAAGCTGAAAAATAAATAAATTTTAAAAAAAAGAAAAACCAAGCTAAAGGGTCTCAGAGGGTTGGTCCTTCTGTTTACATCACATTAATCAAGGTCTCAAGTCACTGGGTTTACAGTCTTCTTAAAAGGAAGACAGGAGAGCAGTGCTTTGAGAGTATGCATTTCTCCTTAAGGATGCATTATCTTTTTCATTAGTTTCCACATCCTCTGGAGAAAGAAGTAAAGTCAAAAATTTGCTTCAAATTTAAATCTATAAATTTGTCAATTTGAATTGCTGCTTTCTTCCCAAAGGCATTTGAAACAATTTACTTTTCATATTCGTCACAAGCTAAATATGATCCCAGCCTTCTCTTAAAAAAGGACTCTGTTAAGGCTGAGAGAATACAGGTATGTGGTTCCCCCCAGCGGCCACTGAGAACGTCAGCCCAGTTCAGAGACACAATGAGGGGAAAGTGATGCTTTGAATTACCGCCAGCAAAAGCCCGTTGTCCAATCTTCTTCACCACCTGGTAACAGCTGGTGTGTATGTAAAGACGAGATGAAAAACGGATAGAGGTCAAATCCAGGAGGACTTCCCTTGTATAGCAAATCAATTTAAGGCAACAAAAGTACCAAGATAAAATTTCCAAGAACTTCTGAAGCTTAAAAACCATGGCTAGACTTTAGGGAGACGAGATGGCAAGGAAGAAGATAGGAGCAAGGCTTCACTTCACATAGCATCTCGTTAATAGTTTCAGATTTAGAAAAGTAGAAGAACTTTTCCCCTGCAGCACCAGGGGAAAAGCTAATACCAGACTATTCCCAAACTGACAAGTAATTTGGAATGGAAACCGACACAATAAAAAATTCTTAATGTACAGAATATATTCCAGCTGAGAGTCTTCAATATCAGCAACTCCCAGAGGTTCCGGGCAGTCATTTGGCGATTGATAGCACCAAAACTTCTCAGCCTTGACCCAGGTTTCAACCATGTCCCACATACAACATTGCCTTGGTTCTCTTGAGGGTTCAGCCTTCATAGCAGCCTCTAAATTCAAAGCATAGTTTCTGAGAAGGGAAAATACTTTGGAACAAAGATGAGAAGATATATTTGCCTTCCAAATTTATAAGCCTCTATATTCACCAGCACCAGTCAGCCCACAAGCACTATGCACAGACAATTCACAACAAGTTAAGAGCTGGGGAGGGATGCTAGGCTAACCCCTCCTACCAACAATCCTGACTCATCAAGTCTCATAAGTTGTCCCACCTCTTAAATGTGTCTCCTTAACTAATGCATGCAGAAACCCCTCCTTGCCTTTCTCCCTTTTCAGATTCCTTTCTTTTTCTGTTTTTTACCTCTCTCTGGCCTCTCCTCCCTAACACAGCCACCTCTACCAGGTCAATTTGCCCTACCTCCAAATACTGTTCTTTTCTAGGTTTAGAGATTGACTCCTCTCTGACTTTTGTTTCCCTTAATCTTCTTCTAATGAATTTTCCTCAGCCTCCTGCTATTACTAACATGGGAAGCAGTCTGCTAAGGGATAAATTACCGAAGAGGCTCTACTACAAAGCACTATAGAGTCATAGAGCTTAGAGCCCCAAAGGGTCTCAAAATATAATGTGACAGAGCTTTCAGCTTACAGGCTGTTAAGGTGCCTCTTTGAATTTTTCAGATGCTGAAATTGAGGCTTAAAGCAGGTAACTGTCTTGTCTGCTGACAATTACCTGGAATTTGCAGCTTCTTAAGACAGAATATTTCCCATTATAAACATTACCTCTTACGCATAACAACATGGAACAACTTTTGAGGAAAGGGTTAGGTTTATTGTACTATTTGAGCACTGTCACTTAAATAAAAAGCCACCTGACAATACTTATATTTGAATTCCGGTACTAGAAACAATCTACTTTTTAATTACAACTACTTTGTCTTTTACATTCTTCTTTTTTTTCCTTCACTTCATATGAAATACTTAACCCTTTTTTTGATAAATGCCTGTTCCCCGGTTATTGTGTATGAATACAAATATGCTCTCATTTTAAGGTATATTGTTTTCACCTGCCAGCTGTCACGAAGAATTGCATCTGCAAAAAATGAGCCTTCCTTGTCGTTTTTTTATGTTTTGTTTTGCCCACGAAGGTTAACTGCAGTTCTGCTTCCATAGCTTCCTTACTGCTGTGGAGTTAACCATGGGTTTGCTGCACTGGGGAAGGTTTATCGAAGGTCTGGAATCCAAAACAAGGGCAACAATAAATACCAATTAGACCCAGGCCCTCTGCTCCCACTGCCTTCACAGGTTAAAGCAGCAAACCCAGCACTTGACTTCAGTGAGACTGGACTCTCCTACAGCCCCTGAGGAGGGTGGCTGAGGGACCTGTTTCCAATGTAGCTTTTGGATCACAAGTTTTCCTTCCTGACTGAGATGATGTCGAGGCGCTGGTGAGCAGCATTCCTGTTCTGTACCTTCTCGAAGCAGCTTCTCTTGGGAGTCTGCAACTGTATCAGGCCCTAACTAATCTGTTAGGAGTAAGTGACATGTGAATCTGTCACCTGAAGTTTATTTTGTCACAGGCTAATAATTCAAGAAATTGAAGATTGTGAGATAAGGAACATCCAGTGCAAATTAAAAACTACATATACTTTCCAACTTTGACAGAAATATGCATTTCTCACCTGTCTCGTATATTTCCCTTTATAAAATTACTCGTTTTCTAAAATAGAAAATATAAATATAGCTCTCTAAAAACATATAAAGATGTAGAGCTATATAAACTGTTCTATAACATCAGGAAGATGGGCTTCCTTTAAAACAAGTAAACGGAAAATCACGAGTAATTTAACAAAATCTTTGGAACATCAACACAAATACTAGCTACAGTGACCTCTAGTGTTCTTAAGGCTAAACAATCAACAGTTATAAAAACAGCTGCTTGCCCCATTCATTGTGGTTAGCAAATATCAAATCAAATTGTAATTTCTGAAAATAAAAGAGATCTCACTAGTAAGTCTGGCTTTACGAATTACCATCTCCATGGAAGGAAAATATGACAATAAAATTAAAGAATTTTTAACTATTAATATCGCACCATTCTGATGATTATCTTTTTCATTTTTGTCTTTAACTTTCCAGTCATTGTTCACATGTATACATATTAATACATTCAACATTATATATTTTATCCCACATAGTATGGTAATCAATTTTTTGAAATTTTAGAAAAAACATCTTATTTTCTTGACTCTCAACTTGGAAATCGGGAGTTATAAACAGAGATATCAAAGGGCTTATCACTGGAAATGTGTTAGGTGCTGCCTTTACACTTAAGTGCTTTTTGTGACATGATTTTACCTCCATCTCCCAAAATATAGGTCCTATCTTCCACAAAGGAGTTAACTAAATATCAAAATCAGGTAATTAGAATATAGAGAACAAATACCTAAGAGGAAATTTCTAAGCTACAGGATGCCTGTAATTCTGTTGTTCAGATTCTCTTTCCTGCAGGAATGACAAATCAATCCATTTATAGCAGTTTGCCCTAAGAGGAACATGGTATGCAAAACAGGATTTGTTTAACTATGAGATGCATTATTATTTTAGCTCTAATAATCTGGTAAAAACTCTCGCAATCCACACTTTTTCAGAAAACCAAGTTCTATCTACACAGGTCCTACAAATTGATAAGCAAGGGTTCAAACTATGGGAATAAGGGATTTACATTTCTCTTCTAATGAATCTCATCCTCCAAAAAGAAACAGTGACTGAAAACAAACATTTTTAGAATGTCTTCATTTGTGTCTTTCATTGGTTCTGATGTTAGGACAGCCCTCTCGTCTCATCCATCCAGTAAAGCAGCAGGCACAGTGAGCTCAGAATAAAATGGTTAAGTGACAATGATATGTGAGCTGGGCCCCGGGAAACTATGGAAAGGCCACAGCTCATCTTTTTAAGAAGTCACTCAAATCATTAGCTCATATTTCATGAAATACTGCATTTTCATCTTATCCTTTCTGCTACTGTTATGAATGGAGACCAATAGTCAAGAAAAATGAAAGACTAGAAATAATTCACCTTACACTAAAGTTAGGACTGCTTTTTATGCATGACTGCTTCCAACTATGTATGTCATTTAGCCATCAAGTCACTAAACCAAATTTGATTTTTATTATTTAGGTTTATAGGGATTTTTTTTAAAAGAGGGAATGAATTTGTATGTAGGTAGTTGGAGAAGCTTTTAAAAGATACATAAACTAAAGGTGAGTTCGACACTTTAATAAAGGGACATAGAAGTTGAAACATTGAATCACCAGGAAAATTAAAGTCAAAAGTTAGAGAAAGATTAGCTTTCCTCTTCCCCTCTTTTAAGTTGACAAGTAAAGATCAGAGTGATGCAAGAGCTAAGAAAAAAAACTTGAGGATTATATGGGGACAATAAAGTTACAAGTGCTTCCCCAAAGGGCCGACCATGAGGATGTAGCCCAGAGAAGTAGAACACTGAACTCATGATGATACCAGAAACTCCAGAAGGGAAACTAGATCAAAGACATTTTCTATATATTCAGAAACCCCAAACATAAGGAAGAGTGTCCATAATATCGTGATATTAAGGTCTATGGGAATTTTCTGCTTCTATATCATTTATTAACTTGATGCTTGTTATATTACACCTCTTTTTTAATAAACTTGTAACAAGAATTCAAGAAATAAAAAGGTAAGAGAAATATTTGTTCACTTACACTCAAGAATGCGGATAAATCTGTGCCAAGAAGATATTTCTGACCTAAGAGATCTTAAGACCTTCCTGGGTCTCATAAAAAAGTAACAATTTTATACAATTTTATCTTCTTCCCCAAAAAGTAATAACTCCTTAAGTTGTTTAGGTTAACTTTTAAATTACTTCTGTAACCTTGAGTGTCCATTTATTGTATACTTAGCCATTTTAATTAATATTATAAAATATATGCAAAAAATTGATTAAAGAAATTTAAAAAGACACAAATAAATGGAAATATATCCCATGTTCATGAATTGGAAGACTTAATATTGTTAAAATGCCCATATTACTCAAAGCAATCTACAGATTCAATGCAGTCCCTATCAAAATCCCAAAGGCATTTTTAACAGAAATAGGCACAAACAATTCTACTATTTACATGGAGCCACGAAGACCATGAATAACTAAATTAAATCCTGAGCACGAAGAACAAGCTGGAGGCATCACACTGCCTGATTTCAAAACATATTACAAAGCTACAGTAATTAAAACATTATAGTACTGGCATAAAGACAGACAGACAAACCAATAGTATAAAAAGCCCAGAAAAAAATCCATGCATATACAGTTGACTGACCTTTGACAAGAGTGCCAAGAATACACAGTGGGGAAAGACAGTCTCTTCAAAAATGGTGTTGGGAAAACTGGATATCCACATGCAAAAGGATTAAATTGGACCTTTATCTTACACCACACACACACACACACACACACACACACACACAAATTCAAAATGCATGAAGACTAAATGGAAGATCAAAACTGTAAAACTCCTAGAAGAAAACATAAGAGAAAAGCTTCATGTCATTGGTCTTGACAATAATTTCACAGATACAATATGAAAAGCACAGGCAACAGAAATAAAATTAGACAATTGGGACTACATCAAACTAAAAAGCTTTGCACAGCAAAGGAAACAATCAACAGAGTGAAAAGGCAACCTATGGATGGAAAAAAATATTTGAAAACCACATATTGGATAAGGGATTAATCTCCAAAATATATAAGAAACCCTTACAATTCAATACAAAAAATAATAACCCAATTTAAAATGGGCTAAGGACTTTTTTTTTTCATTTTTTAATTTATTTTACTTATGTCTTTATAGAGCAGGTTCTTATTAGCCATCAATTTTATACACAATCAATGTAAACATGTCAATATCAATCGCCCATTCATCACACCACACCACCACCACCCCCCCGCAGCTTTCCCCCTCGGTGTCCATACGTTTGTTCTCTACATCTGTGTCTCAATTTCTGCCATGCAAACCAGTTCATCTGTATCATTTTTCTAGGTTCCACATATATACGTTAATATATTTGTTTTTCTATTTCTGACTTACTTCACTCTGTATGACAGTCTCTAGATCCATCCACGTCTAAGCAAATGACTCAATTTCATTCCTTTTATGGCTGAGTAATATTCCATTGTATATATGTACCACATATTCTTTATCCATTCATCTGTCGATGGGCATTTAGGTTGATTCCATGACCTGGCTATTGTAAATAGTGCTGCAATAAACATTGGGGTGCATGTGTCTTTTTGAACTATGGTTTTCTCTGGGTATATGCCCAGTAGTGGGATTGCTGGATCATATATGGTAATTCTATTTTTAGTTTTTTAAGGAACCTCCATACTGTTCTCCATAGTGGCTGTATCAATTTACATTCCCACCAACAGTGCAAGAGGGTTCCCTTTTCTCCACACCCCTCCAGCATTTGTTGTTTGTAGATTTTCTGATAATGCCCATTCTAACTGGTGTGAGGTAATACCTCATTGTAGTTTTGACTTGCATTTCTCTAATAATTAGTGATGTTGAGCAGCTCTTCATGTGCTTCTTGGCTATCTGTATGTCTTCTTTGGAGAAATGTCTATTTAGGTTTTCTGCCCATTTTTAGATTGGGTTGTTTGTTCTTTTAATATTGAGCTGCATGAGCTGTTTATATATTTTGGAGATTAAACCTTTGTCCGTTGATTCGTTTGCAAATATATTCTCCCATTCTGAGGGTTGTCTTTTCGTGTTGTTTATGGTTTCCTTTGCTGTGCAAAAGCTTTGAAGTTTCATTAGGTCCCATTTGGTTTTTTTTGTTTTTATTTCCATTACTCTAGGAGGTGGATCAAAAAATATCTTACTGTGATTTATGTCAAAGAGTGTTCTTCCTATGTTTTCCTCTAAGAGTTTTATAGTATCCGGTCTTACATTTAGGACTCTAATCCATTTTGAGTTTATTTTTGTGTATAGTGTTAGGGAGTGTTCTAATTTCATTCTTTTACATGTAGCTATCCAGTTTTCCCAGCACCACTTATTGAAGAGACTGTCTTTTCTCCAGTGTATATCCTTGCTTCCTTTGCCATAGATTAGTTGACCATAGGTGCATGGGTTTATCTCTGGGCTATCTATCTTGTTCCATTGATCCATGTTTCTGTTTTTGTGCCAGTACGATATTGTCTTGATTACTGTAGCTTTGTAGTATAGTCTGAAGTCAGGGAGTCTGATTCCTCCAGCTCCGTTTTTTTCTCTCAAGACTGCTTTGGCTATTCGGGGTCTTTTGTGCCGTTGGGAATTTGATAGGGATTGCATTGAATCTGTAGATTGCTTTCGGTAGCATAGTCATTTTCACAATATTGATTCTTCCAATCCAAGAACGTGGTATATCTCTCCATCTGTTTGTATCATCTTTAATTTCTTTTACCAGTGTCGTATAGTTTTCTGCATACAGGTCTTTTGTTTCCCTAGGTAGGTTTATTTCTAGGTATTTTATTCTTTGTGTTGCAATGGTAAATGGGAGTGTTTCCTTAATTTCTCTTTCAGATTTTTCACCATTAGTGTATAGGAAAGCAAGAGATTTCTGGGCATTAATTTTGTATCCTGCAACTTTACCAAATTCATTGATTGGCTCTAGTAGTCTTCTGGTGGCATCTTTAGGATTCTCTATGTATAGTTATCATGTCATCTGCAAACAGTGACAGTTTTACGTCTTCTTTTCCAATTTGTATTCCTTTTATTTCTTTTTCTTTTCTGATTGCCATGGCTAGGACTTCCAAAACTATGTTGAATAATAGTGGTGAGAGTGGACAACCTTGTCTTGTTCCTGACCTTAGAGGAAATTCTTTCAGTTTTTCACTATTGAGAATGATGTTTGCTGTGGGTTTGTCAATATGGCCTTTATTATGTTGAGGTAGGTTCCCTCTATGCCCACTTTATGGAGAGTTTTTATTATAAATGGGTGTTGATTTTGTCAAAAGCTTTTTCTGCATCTATTGAGATGATCATATGGTTTTTATTCTTCAATTTGTTAATATGGTGTATCACACTGATTGATTATATTGAAGAATCCTTGCATCCCTGGGATATATCCCACTTGATCATGGTGTATGATCCTTTGAATGTGTTGTTGGATTCTGTTTGCTAGTATTTTGTTGAGGATTTTTGCATCTATATTCATCAGTGATATTGGTCTGTCATTTTCTTTTTTTGTAGTATCTTTTTCTGGTTTTGGTATCAGGGTGATGGTGGCCTCATAGAATGAGTTTGGGAGTGTTCCTTACTCTGCCATTTTTTGGAAGAGTTTGAGAAGGATAGGTGTGAGCTCTTCTCTAAATGTTTGATAGAATTCACCTGTGAAGCCATCTGGTCCTGCACTTTTGTTTGTTGGAAGATTTTTAATCACAGTTTCAATTTCATTCCTTGTGATTCGTCTGTTCATATTTTCTATTTCTTCCTGGTTCAGTCTTGGAAGGTTATACCTTTCTAAGAATTTGTCCATTTCTTCCAGGTTGTCCATTTTATTGGCATAGAGTTGCTTGTAGTAGTCTCTTAGGATGCTTTGTATTTCTGCGGTAACTTCTCCTTTTCATTTCTAATTTTATTGATTTGAGTCTCTTCCCTCTTCTTCTTGATGAGTCTGGCTAATGGTTTATCAATTATGTTTATCTTCTCAAAGAACCAGCTTTTAGTTTTATTGATCTTTGCTATTGTTTTCTTTGTTTCTATTTCATTTATTTCTGCTCTGATCTTTATGATTTCTTTCCTTCTGCTAACTTTGGGTTTTGTTTGTTCTTTTTTCTCTAGCTCCTTTAGGTGTAAGTTTAGATTGTTTATTTGAGATTTTTCTTGTTTCTTGAGTTAGGATTGTATAGCTATAAACTTCCCTCTTAGAACTGCTTTTGCTGCATCCCATAGGTTTTGGATCGTCATGTTTTCATTGTCACTTGTATCTAGGTATTTTTAGATTTCCTCTTTGATTTCTTCAGTGATCTCTTGGTTATTTAGTAACGTATCGTTTAGCCTCCATGTGTTTGTGTTTTTTACTTTTTTTCCCCTGTAATTCATTTCTAATCTCATAGTGTTGTGGTCAGAAAAGATGCTTGATATGCTTTCAGTTTTCTTAACTTTACTGCGGCTTGATTTGTGACCCAAGATGTGATCTATCCTGGAGAATGTTCCATGCACACTTGAGAAGAAAGTGTAATCTGCTGTTTTTGGATGGAATGTCCTATAAATATCAATTAAATCTATCTGGTCTATTGTGTCATTTAAAGCTTCTGTCTCCTTATTTATTTTCATTTTGGATGATCTGTCCATTGGTGTAAGTGAGGTGTTAAAGTTCCCCACTAGTACTGTGTTACTGTCGATCTCCTCTTTTATAGCTGTTAGCAGTTGCCTTATGTATTGAGGTGCTCCTAATGTTGGGTGCATATATATTTATAATTGTTATATCTTCTTCTTGGATTGATCCCTTGATCATTATGTAGTGTGCTTCCTTGTCTCTTGTAACATTCTGTATTTTAAAGTCTATTTTATCTGATATGAGTATTGTTACTCCAGCTTTCTTTTGATTTCCATTAGCATGGAATATCTTTTTCCATCCCCTAACTTTCAGTCTGTATGTGTCCCTAGGTCTGAAGTGGGTCTCTTGTAGACAGCATATATATGGGTCTTTTTTTTGTATCCATTCAGCAAGCCTGTGTCTTTTGGTTGGAGTATTTAATCCATTCACATTTAAGGTAATTATTGATATGTATCTTCCTATAACCATTTTCTTAATTGTTTCGGGTTTGTTTTTGTAGGTCCTTTTCTTCTCTCCGTGTTTCCCCACTTAGAGAAGTTCCTTTAGCATTTGTTGTAGAGCTGGTTTGGTGGTGCTGAATTCTCTTAGCTTTTGCTTGTCTGTAAAGCTTTTGATTTCTCCATCAAATCTGAATGAGATCCTTGCCGGGTAGAGTAATCTTGGTTGTAGGGTCTTCCCTTTCATCACTTTAAGTATATCATGCCACTCCCTTCTGGCTTGTAGAGTTTCTGCTGAGAAATCAGCTGTTAACCTTATGGGAGTTCCCTTGTATGTTATTTGTCCTTTTTCCCTTGCTGCTTTCAAGAATTTTTCTTTGTCTTTAATTTTTGCCAATTTGATTACTATGTGTCTTGGTGTTTTTTTCCTTGGGTTTATCCTGTATGGGGCTCTCTGTGCTTCCTGGACTTGGGTGGCTATTTCCTTTCCCATGTTAGGGAAGTTTTCAACTATAGTCTCTTTAAATATTTTCTCAGGTCCTTTCTCTCTCTCTTCTCCTTCTGGGACCCCTATAATGCGAATGTTGTTGCGTTTAATGTTGTCCCAGAGGTCTCTTAGGCTGTCTTCATTTCTTTTCATTCTTTTTTCTTTAATTTGTTCCACAGCAGTGAATTCCACCATTCTGTCTTCCAGGTCACTTATCCGCTCTTCTGCCTCAGTTATTCTGCTATTGATTCCTTCTAGTGTAGTTTTCATTTCAGTTAGTGTAGTGTTCATCTCTTTGTTTGTTCTTTAATTCTTCTAGGTCTTTGTTAAACATTTCTTGCATCTTCTCGATCTTTGCCTCCATTCTTTTTCCGAGGTCCTGGATCATCTTCTCTATCATTATTCTGAATTCTTTTTCTGGAAGGTTGCCTATCTCCACTTCATTTAGTTGTTTTTCCGGGGTTTTATCTTGTTCCTTCATCTGGTACATAGCCCTCTGCCTTTTCATCTTGTCTATCTTTCTGTGAATGTGGTTTTTGTTCCACAGGCTGCAGGTTTGTAGTTATTCTTGTTTCTTCTGTTTGCCCTCCTATTGAGACTTTTGGGCTAGGGACTTTTAATAGACATTTTTCTAAAGAAGACATACAAATGGCCCTCAGGTATATGAAAAAAATGCTCAACGTCACTAATCATCAGAGAAATGCAAATCAAAACCACAATAAGACATCATCTCAAAATTGTCAAAATGGCTATTATCAAAAAACAAAGACAAGGATGACAACGATGTCATCCTTGCACACTGTTAGTGGGAAATTAGAACCCTTGCACACTGTTAGTGGGAATTCAAAATGATGCAGTTGCTATGGAACACAGTATAGAAATTCCTCAAGAATTAAAAATAGAGGTACCATATGATCCAGCAATCCCACTTCTGGGTATTTATCCAAAAGAAGTGAAATGAGGCTCTCCAAGAGATACAAGATTCCCATATTCATTGCAGTACTATTCACAATAGCCAAGATGTGGAAACAACCTAACTATCCAACAATAATGAATGAATAAAGAAAATGTAGTATATACATACAATGAAATACTGTTCTGCCTTTTAAAAATAAGAAAATTCTGCAATATGAGATAATATGAATGAACCTTGCAGACGTTATGCTAAGTAAAATAAGCTAGTTACAGAAAGACAAAGACTGCGTGATTCCACTTATATGAAGTATCTAAAATAATCAAATTCATAAAATCAAAGAGTAGAATGGTGGCTGCCAGGGGCTGAAGGAGGGGGAGATGGGGAGTTACTAATCAATAGGCATAAAGTTTCAGTTAAATAAGATGAGTAAGCTCTAGAGATCTGCTATATAACATTGTACCAATAGTAAACAATAATATACACTTACCATTTTAAGAGGGTAAATCTCATGTTAATTCTCACCATAATAAAATAAAAATTTTAATGACACTTTAAAAAAGTATTAATATAATGAATGCACTAAATTTCTACCTGTAAAAGTTTTAGTCAAATTAAAACACTTTAAATATTTTAAATATTTTGCAATAGTATTACTCTGATAATCAGATACAAATGACATTACTCCAGAATATAAATCTTTTTTCCATTTATAAGGAAAATAGGAGGATGTACTAGTTATTATATGGACATACCTTACCAGGCCTTCTATGCTCTGATTACATCCTATATCTAAATAAATCCTCCTCAAAACATCTGTTCCTCCTGGAAGGTACTATCTTTTAATAAGGCTAATAATATCTACTTCACAGGGATATTTTAATCATTAAATGAGACAAAGGTCACACAGTGCCTCGAATAACTCCTAACACAAAACAGGCAAATAAGGAACGATAATGATTCCACTTTTCAAAGACAACATGCTTTTGTCACAACCCAGCCAAATTTACTGTACGTTATCATATAACATCATTTGTAAACTGCCCCAAATCCCTACAACTCCTTAAGTAAGGGGTTTTTTGGTGGGGTCCCATTGAGTTTTATTTAAATTTTAATCAACTTTATTTAGGTATGATTTACATGAAATAAAATGTGTCCATTTTAAGTGCATATTTTGATGAGTTTTAACAAACATGTACACCCATGTAACCATGTCACCACCATAGTCAAGAGATAAACATTTCCATTTTCCCCCAAAAGTTCTCTGGTGCCCTTTGTAATCAATTCCCCTACCCCTGGGCCCCTGCAACCAGTGATCTACTTTCAATCATTATGGAGTAGCCTGTTCTGTAATTTCATATAAATGGAAATATATACTATATACTCTTTTGTGTATGGTTTGCTCAGGATAATGTTTTTAAGATTCACCCATATTTTCTGTATTAGTAAGTTTGTTCATTTTTACTGCCAAGTGATAATATATTGTATGGATTTACTACAATGTGTTTATTCATTCTCCTGTAAAGGATGTTTTGTTGGCTTCTAGTTTTAGGCAACTATGATAAAGCTGCTATGAACATTCTTGTACAAGTGGTCATATATTTTCCTTTTGCTTGGATAAATAACTAGGAGTGGAATTGTGGGTCCTGTAGTAACTATATATTTAACTTAAATGGAACTGTCAAACTATTTTCCAAATGGTTGTATCATGTTATTTTTCCACCAGCAATGTATGAAAGTTCTGCTTGTTTTTCATGGTTGCTAACACTTGGTATTGTTTGTCTTTTTATTTAGCCATTCTAATAGGTATAGAATAGTATCCTACTGTGGTTTTAATTTTGTATTTTCCTTTTGACTAATGACGTTAGCATCTTTTCCTGTTTATTGGCCATTCATATATCTTCCTTTTTGAAGTGTCTGTTAAAATATTTTGCCAACCTTTAAACCCTTAATTAAAGTTTTTAAATTGTCTGATTCCTTCTGAATATCTGGGACAAGACCCATGAAAGCATCTCTCTTGATGGTGGTTCCAGTGTAAGAAGCTCCTGAGCCAAATTTAACTAAGATTTAATACTTGAGGTGACTGATGCAACACAGTGGGATAGAGAACAAAAGAGCAAAGAATATTGAGAATTGAATCCAAAGAAAAGTTGAGACAGCAAAAAGAGAAAACACAACATAGTTGGCGGTCAGGATCAGGAGAGAATCAGGCTTTAAAAATTGCTTAAGGATAAATTTCAAAACAAGGACTGTGAACACGGAATGTAAGGTAAAGTTCTTTTATGTGGTACTGAGTGTTTTTATGGAGTCAGGCATGGATATTTACAGAAGTCAAAGAAGACTGGATGAATATGAAAATGTCACCTTCATAAGCTTTCATCTTGTTGGTTTGAGTTTAGTACTTTAATAGTAAGTCAAGTTGTCACTGACTTCTTGTCCTAACCGAGAAAGCAGCCTCTAGTTAACAGAGCAAGAGATGGAGTTTAGAAAACGTGGCTTTTACTCTGATATGTTTGTGATTAACACATTGTAACCTTGCCAAAATACTTCATCTGTCTACATCTCAATTTCCCCAGCAATCATATATAAGCAGCTTGATTTACAGAAGCTGTATCCCTAACCTTTTGCACAAGTAAGAGCAAACATGCAACAAAATACTCTGTATTAATACCATGAGCCCCAGAAATCTTCACAGAAACTCTAATACTAAAGATTGCTCGTAGTCGTGCTGAATGTGTAGTCTAACCACAGAGAGGTTGTGCAAAATGCTTTCACTACAAAAATTAAATAATACGTATAAAGTGAAAGGTGCAAGTTCAAGAATACCATCTGACACACTTGCCTTCAGCACTGCCACATCAGGAAAGCAGGGGTGTGATCACAATGCTCGCTTCCTGGTGTTATTCCTTTGCTTTTTTTTCTACATCTTTGGATTGCAGTCATGTCAGCCTTCCTCAGTCAGAGAAATCACAATGACTTAGGGAAGCTGAAGGAGATATGCTGAGAGCCTCCTTGCACATGTCTCTCAGCCGCCCTGGAGGAGTACATCAACATTCATCTCTGAACCTTTCTGAGGGAAGGCTTATCATAGGGTCCCTGTTTCAGCAAGCACATACAGAATGCCCACTCTGGACACTGCAACAGCAAGCAAGGCTTACCTTAGTTTTCTACTACATTATTTTCCTTTTAGGGGAAACATGCTAGTAGCATTGGCTGGCAGAAAAGTAAAAAGAGAGCAAGATCTCTACAATGTCTATCTCCCTTGATATTTTCACTGACGTTGTGTCTGCAGAGAATTTTTTTATACCATAGATATTTTCATTACAGATTAGGGAAAATGGAAAAACCTAAGTTACTATCATTTTTATATAAAGTAGAAAACAAAAAACATATATCTTAAAACTTAAGGTTAAATAAAAGTATTTGCTTGTGCAATAACAAATAAACTGAAATAAAAATAGACAAGATGGAATGATAACTTCAAAAAACTAAACAACATAAAGGAATTAATTTTTGATACAATCAACTCGGTGCTTTGCAATGACCTAGAGGGGTGGGATAGGGAAGATGGGAAGGAGCTCAAGAGGGAGGGGATATGGGGACATATGTATGCACATGGCTGATTCACTTTGCTGTACAACAGAAACTAACACAGTATTGTGAAGCAATTGTACTCCAATAAAGAACTATTTACAAAAATTTTTTTTCTACAGACAAGTCTTCAAATTTAATCAACTCCATCCATAGGAAAAGGATAAAGAGCTATCATATGCAACTCAGAGAAGAGGAAACCCAAAAGGTTAACAAGAAAATGAAGAGATGTTCAAGTTCATTATTAACCAGAGATATGCAAATTTAAACCCCTGTGAAATTTAAGTCTAAACGCTACAGACTAGCAAAAATCATAAAGCAACAGGAAGTCAAGCCTTGATGGGAATGTGGTGCTATCGGGCATAGTAGGCACTGTTGGTGTGTCAGCCACCCTGGAGAAGAGCACAGTGGCAGTATCCAATCAAGTTAAATATTTTCCTGGGTATTTGTCCCATAGAATTCCAACAGATCTATAAGTGGGAAAGCATGACGATGTTCATCATAGTGTTGCTGGTGGTGATGGGCAGTAGAGGCAATCTGGATGTCCTTCCTTGGGCAAGTGGACAGATACAATATGGTGAACATTATAAAGTACTATGTAGTAGTTAGAATGAACACACCAGATAGAGTGGGGGAAAAAATGTGCAAACAAAAATGATAATAGCACAATAACATTTATGTGATTTTTTAACCATTAATGTATCCTTTATGTACACATTAAGAAAAATATACATTTAAAACAATCAACATGTTCAAAAGAATAGATGTTGTATATATTAAAATGATTGCCCTTAAAGAACAGGTATGTAAATGGGAAATAAAAATAAGAGTAAGTAAATAAATAAAACAAGAGAGGGGCCTTGTAGGACAAATGATGATGGATAACCTAAGACCAAAAATGATAATCAAAGAGGGAGAGAGAGAGAGAGACAGAAACAGAGACAGAGAAAGAAAATGCTACTAGTACCAAAATAATTAACTACTGCCTCATTTTTGTCTCCATACCCTTTTTTGTGAAAGTAACAGGCTTCTAGAGCACAGATAAACCAGAAATATTTTTTATAGGGAGAGAAGTTTTCTTTAGAGTATGAAGATAGAGAGAGCTTTGATCATATTACTCCTAAAATTCATCTTGCCACACTGTGACAACCAACAGAGAGAAATAGATGCTATTGTAATAGCCAAGTTAGCCACCTTTAAAATAAGGCCCTTTATGCCACTGTTAGCAAACCAACTTAGAAAAGGTAGGGCTAGCCTAGAGCACATAGTAAACATAATATGCTTATGTTAACCCTCAGAAAGGATAGCACCCCCAATATCTTTACAACATACCAATCCTCTGGATTTATCGTTAGGAATATACTTTAAAAACTATGAAGATGTACCTTTACTTGTTTCTTTTAAAAAGTAAAATCAATCTCTGGAAATCTCTAAGAAAAATAATAACAATTGAACTCTACCTTAGAGAGTGTATAGATGAACTTGGGCTTGGAGGAAGGATTGAAATATTTCAAAACTCCTGTCTTCTATAAAGAATAATCTGTCCCTTTTATTGAATAACTGCCTGATGAATTTCAGTGGCCCAAGAAAGACAGAAAGTGAAAGCAGCGTGCCAGCTCCTACATTTAAAGTGGTGTTAACAGCTGCTGTGGGGAATAATGGGATTCCATGATCAAATAGTTTGATAAACTGTGGGTTAAAAGAAGTTTCACATACATAAACTACAGGACTTGTCAAGCCTATACTATGCCAATGTGCACTGTGAATATTCCAGATGTAAATAGGACCCAGAATTTCCTGATTTCTCTAACTATGGACACCGTTCAATATCGAGAACTTTGGGAGACTAGTGTTCTTTCACATATACATCAAGAAATGTTACTCTAGGTCAGGCATTACCATATCCAGTTGATCATCAAAATCAGCTGGAGATATACGTAGATATATGTAGACAGCTATAGCTTTATAGATATATAAATATAGACTGTGGGTACCATCCAGACTGACAGACTCAGAATTTCTGGGGAAGATGAGGAAAAGAGCATAGGAAGTCCAGAAATTTGTGTTTTTAATAAACTCTCCAGGTAATTTTGTTAATTAACCCAACTGGAATATCATGCATAGATAAAGACTTAGGTATACAAGGCTTTTCTAAAGTCTTTGTGTAGTTTTAAGCTTTAATAATTTCAGAAGCATAATGCTACAAACTTAGAAAAAACATTCAAAAGGTCATTTAAATTTTTTAAATACTGATGTTTCTTGTTAAAATTTAACATAACCACTGTCTCATATTACACATTACTGTAGCCGATTTTCAAACTTTGCAAAAAAAATTACAAGGATTGCATTTGTAATCCTAGCCTTAACATCACTCAAAGAATGAGGTATTGAAACATATACAACAGTTTTGATGTCACCCCACAAGAGTCTAAGGGATAGAGATCAGGTTACCAAAGTGGCCAAGGAAAAGGACTTTTTCTACCAGAAACTGTGGCAGTGGCACAAAAAAAAGTTTAAAATTTACTTTTTATTCTTTTTACTTAAGCCATTACTTCAACAATCTGTTATTGTATCTGAAGTGTAATAGCATTAGATACTCATTATGATTATTTGAGGAATAAGAGGGCCCAAACTGTTTTCTACATTATCAAAGTAAATTTACATTCACTATAATTGCAATGTGTATATACTTTTAAGAAAAGTAGCAATCCATGAACTGCACAATTGTTAAGTCTTACCTTAACAAGATTTTCATTTAACAAAAATGCCCATTCCTTAATCATTACAGGTAAATGATAAATTAAAATTCTCATTTAAATAAAGTTGCAGAGAGTAATATTTGTAGAGAGGTATTTGAATAAAACTGTTTAGTAATAAAAATTGTGGAGATGATTTTTTTAAAAAGACCTCACTAAATCTTTACAGTGTAAATGCACGATGTTCTTCTTATAATTGACTAGTAATGAATGGAACGTATCAAAAACAGGTACTTAAAGACTAAAATGTATTTCAGTAGGACCAATCCAAAGTGTACGGACTAGGCATCTACTTACAAGGAGTCACTGGAGGAGTATCAAAATCTGTGGAGGACCCAAGATGCAATAGAAAGAGGAAAAAATTAGAGCTTGTTTGATTAGGTCTCATGAACTACACTGACATACATAGGTCAGTTTATCTATTTACCTATATTACCAATATCAGAGGCCTCACTTGTAAAAGCAAGGTCAGCCTCTCTATCCAAGCTGTTGTAGGATGATAGAGACTACTCATTCATTTATTCATTAATAACTATATTTAGATACCATTAAACCCTGGTGGTGATAAGAAAAGGAGATAGAGTCATGTGAGAAAGTGATTCTGTATGTGTGTACATATGGTTGAGTAGACAAGGAAGTCAAAGATATGTGAGCCGAAATAATACATGGGAAAGCAGTTGGTATACATATTAAGCACTCAAAAAGTTTATGTATATTGTCTTCACAAATGTCCCAATTTTGTCCACAAATATCTTTCACAAATAGCTACACATAATGATAAAAAGTCTCATCCAATTTTGGCACAAACACCTGCTTTTCAGAAAGCTTTACTAAAATTCAGATTAGAAAATACTGTAAAGGAGAGGGTGAAAGAAGGAACTAACAGTTTCAGAGAACACACTATTACTTAAAATTCTGAAAACAATCCAGTGAGGTTGATACTGTTAATACTCCCATTTTAGAACTGAGGAAATTGAAGCTCAAAGAAGTTAAATGATTTTCCTAAAGTTATATAGCTAATATGTAATGATACTGAAGTTTGAACATGCATGTGTCTAACTCCAAAGTCTTTTCTTCACCAACATTATCACCAGAGATGGAATTACCATGAAGAAATGATATTTAAGCTTCTGGGCCTCATAACCACATGAGATTTTTGCAACACCCTCAGGAGGACCTTTAGCAACGTGGATAAAGAATGTAATCAATTCACACTGATGAAATAAATTGAAGATGACATAAACAGATGGAAAGATACACAGTATTCTTGGATTGGAAGAATTAATATTGTTAAAATGACCATACTACCTAAGGCAATCTATAGATTCAGTGTAATCACTATCAAACTACCAATGGCATTTTTCACAAAACGAGAACAAATAATTTTAAAATTTGTATGGAAACATGAAAGACCCTGAATAGCCAAAATAATCTTGAGAAAGAAGAATGGAGATGGAGGAATCAGGGTCCCTGACTCTAGACTATAATACAAAGCTACAGTCATCAAAACAGTATGATACTGGCACAAAAACAGAAATATAGGTCAATGGAACAGGACAGAAAGCCCAGAAATAAACCCACGTATCTATGGTCAATTAATCTACGACAAAGGAGGCAAGACTATACAATGGAGAAAAGACAGTCTCTTCAATAAATGGTGCCAGGAAAACTGGACAGCTATGCGTAAAAGAATGAAATTAAAACATTCTCTAACACCATATATAAAAATAAACTCAAAATGGATTAAAGACCTAAATGTAAGACTGGAAACCATAAAACTCTTAGAAGAAAACATAGGCAGAGCACCCTTTGACATAAATCATAGCAATATTTTCTTTTGGATTTGCCTCCTAAAGCAAAGGAAATAAAAGCAAAAATAAACAAATGGGACCTAATTAATCTTAAAAGCTTTTGCACAGCAAAGGAAATCATCAACAAAATGAAAAGACAACCTAGTGAATGAGAGAAAATATTTGCAAATGATATGACCGATAAGGGGTTAATATCCAACATACATATACAGTTCATACAACTCAACATCAAAAAAATCACCTGATTACAAAATGGGCAGAAGAACTGAACAGACGTTTTTCCAAAGAGGAAATGCAGATGGCCAACTGGCATATGAAAAGATGCTCAACATCGTTAATCATCAGGGAAGTGCAAATCAAAACTACAATGAGAAAGCACCTTACACCTGTCAGAATGGCTATCACCAAAAAGACACATGATAATAAATGCTGGTGAGGATGTGGAGAAAAGGGAATCCTGGGACACTGTTAGTAGGAATGTAAATTGGTGCTGCCACTGTGGAAAACAGTACAGTGGTTCCTCCAAAAACTAAAAATAGAACTACCATATGACCCAGCAATTCCACTCCTGGTTATGTATCCAAAAAAAACAAAAACACTAATTCAAAAAGATACATACACTCCAGGTTCATAGTAGCATTATTTACAATTGCCAAGATATGGAAGGACCTTAGGTGTCCATCAACAGATGAATGGATAAAGAAGATGTGGTATATAAATATAATGGAATACTACTCAGCCATAAAACAGAATAAAATTTTGTCATTTGCAACAACATGGATGGACTTGAAGGGCATTATGCTAAGTTAAATGAGTCAGACAGAGAAAGACAAGTACTGTATGATATCACTTATATTTGGAACAAAAAAAATACAAACAAACTAATGAATATAACAAAAAGAAGCAGACTCACAGATACAGAGAACAAACTAGTGGTTACCAGTGGAGAGAGGGAAGGGGGGACAGGCAAAAAGGGGCAGAAGATTAAGAGGTACAAACTATTAGATATAGAATAAGCTACAAGTATATATTGTACAGCACAGGGAATATAGTTTTAATTCAATATTTTATAATAACTATAACTGGAGTGTAACATTTAAAATTGTGAATCACTATATTGTACACCTGTAACTTATATAATATTGTACATCAACTCTACTACAATTTAAAAATTTTAAGAAGAAAAAAATTTCATCAACTCAAAGAGATTTAACATTGGTCACTGCACTAGAAAATTTCACACATCTGGAATATTACTCAGCCATAAAAGGAATGAAATTGGGTCATTTGTAGAGATGTGGATGGATCTAGAGTCTGTCACACAGAATGAAGTAAGTCAGAAAGAGAAAAACAAATATCGTATATTAACACATATATGTGGAACCTAGAAAATTGGTACAGATGAACCGGTTTGCAGGGCAGAAGTTGAGACACAGATGTAGAGAACAAACGTATGGACACCAAGGGGGGAAAGCCACGGGGGGGGGGGGGGGGGGTGGTGTGATGAATTGGGCGATTGGGATTGACATGTATACACTGATGTGTATAAAATTGATGACTAATAAGGACCTGCTGTATAAAAAAATTAATTAAATTTAAAAAAAAATTTCACACATCTGAAATTCTACTGCTCACTCATGAAAGAAATTTGATAGAGGTTTTCTCAAATTTAACAACCTTAAACATTTATATCAGATTACCAATAACATGGTGTGAAGTGCAAAGAAACTTTAACTATCAATAATAAAAAATTTTATCTATTATGCCAGAGAAAAGACAAAATTATCTTTCCATTTTCTCTATAGAAATTGATATTACAATATTGCTCAATCATATGAAGAGGCAATCCAAAAATATGCAGCCAAATGTGTGGGGAAGAGGTATAAATGTGTGGCAGTCAATTAAAATATTATACTATTTTCTAGGTTTTCAAATTTTGAAATTTGTTAGACTTTTGCTCATTTTAAATAAATGTTTCCCTTTGTACCTAATTTTGTATTCTGTTTCTAAAAAAGGGCCTCTCAGATTGCGTAAACTTCCAGCCTTACAACCTAGATCTATGAAGTCCCCAGCTTCTTGGCAAAAGATAGGTCCACAGGGAAACAGCCCAGTGGATGCCCAGGTATGTGGCGGATGAAAAGATACTCTCGCTCCCAGAGACTGCAGGCCTGAGAGGAACTGGGAAATGAGTGATTCCCATAAGCCAGAGAAGAGCAGAAGAAAAGAAGCCACCTTGGGAGGGAGCACTTATCAGGGGACAACGGGTCATGAGACGGGAAGTGATCAAGTACAAAAACTACACTGCACAGTCTCTCTCTTTGGTGCCATCTATATTCCATGGTCTTTGCTGCTTTGGTCATGTTCTAGAGATCTTAAGTATCTCATCTTTATCTGGTCAAATATTTCATTTACATACTTTTCAAGAAACTGATTTACATTAACCTGAATACTTAATTTAGGGATGATCACAGAGAATCCAAAAACAAAAAAGAATATTAGGGATCCTATAGAACTGCCTTAATTTTGCAAAGAGGAAACGTGACTTACTCAAGACCACACAGCTCACTAGAGACAAAAGTTCAATCAACCATGTAATCAAATATAACTGAATATTTCTTCTGTGTTTAAGGCATTGAGATAAGTAGAAAAAATATGAAGAACCAGCCTCATATGTTTAATATTTAAGGTTAAAATATAGTGTTTAGGACCATTAATGATACACGTAACACTAGATATATATGTGCACACAAGTATAATACATATACATATTCCCTACACATATATGTGCACACATATATATCTAGTATTGTGTATTGTACATATAGGCTACATAGTGTATAGTCAGTTATTTTAGAGCAATGAAATGAAAATGCTATAAAATATAAATGAAAAAAGCTTCATTAAATATCAATACAAGAATATTTTATCATGCGTCAGAGAGTGCTAGGGTATTGATGTACTCAGTAATTTTTACATTAGTATTAATAGGAAAAGTAAAATATATTTTTCTGACTGCCTATGCAAGCAAACAAAATTCAAATATGATAGAATTGAATCATCTATTAACTGTTCATATTTTCTATTTTTTTATAATTTAAATGAATGTTATACTTGTTTTTAAAATCAAATGATTTTAAATAAATGTCTATTACTTTGTAAATTGTCTCTGCCTTTACAACAACTCAAATTAGTTTTGTCTTTAACTGGACTCATGAGACCAATGCTCCATCAAGTTAATCCACCAAAAAACAAACTTCAAAACTCTAAAGAGCTCTGTCTTCCCTAATCTAAATTAAAACACTGACAAGGACAGATTAAAACATGAAAGAGGTCATGGAAATTTCAAAATAATTCCATTCCACATTACCTCCTGTCCCCTACCTCTATCCCACCTCACCAAAAAAAAACTTTAAAATGAGTGTTGAAATACAGCCCAGAGTACATTAGCCTTCTAGTAATATCACAGCTGTCTGAAAGCTCAGGGGAAAAACTCCAAGCAGGATTATACTTTCTTCCTTTTTTGTTGTTGTTGTGTTTCATGCTGTTCATTTGGGGGTTTCTGAAAACAGAAGAAGGAATAGACAGCTGGATGGACAGACAGACAATTGCTTGAAGCCAGATTATTAGTAGCTTAAGTATTAATCTTTTAAGTGTATTGCCAAACATACCACAAAGAGATCTGAAATAGCTCTTGAATGATAAAAGCTGAGGTGATGTGGTAATGGCACACCTCAAACTGTTTTTCTGACCCAAAACTTTAAAATGTTACTTTCATCTTGTTAAAAGGTGCTTAAAGTATAGTAAGTTTTGGAGTCTTCCTTTATTGGATGTGTCCCCACTGCCTTTTTCAACTGTCACTTGAATTACTCGAATTTTTTTAAATAATGGAAAAATATTACCTCCACAATTCATGTTGTGTCAATATAAAAACTTTAGTAATCCACCGGAATTAGAATAAATAAAACCATTTCAACTGTATTTTTCCTTGCTTTACAAACCAGATGACAGACAAAAGTGTGACTATGTAAACTATTCCAGTTAGGCTTATTGACCTATGCCATTAAGATTTCAAGACAAGAAAACTCTCAACAGAATAATAAATTTCAGTTCAAAACTGGACTAATAAAAAGTTCCATATGAATATCAACACATTAGCAGAGCAGAACAAATATCTTTGCCAAAAATCTCACTGGGGAAATAGATATAATGATTATTTTTATTGGTGTAAAAAGAGAAACAACAAAAAATGATAAAGATTTAGATCTTGGAAAGCATAAAAAATTCTGTGTGTTTCTTTTGACAAACAAAGCAGAAACCACAAAACCATTTATATACCGCACTCTCTTCTTATCTTTATTCCTTTCATTGCATTTCTTTCTGCATTGGCGGGGGGGGGGGGTGGGGAATGAGGGGAGCATTGAAACAATGAAGCTTAAAAGTATTTAACTAATATATACTTATTGTAATCAATTCAGAAAACATAAATGCATACATTAAAAAAAACATTCATCCCCTACCCCATTTCTGGAATGTTAATATATATTCTTTTTGTTTTCTGTGCTTATACAATATATATGTAGTTATATACATATATAACTTAACTTTCAAGTATTTTTAAACTTACTCAAGAAACGGTAAGAGAGCCAAAACACTAGAGAGACTAAATATCTTTGGTCCAAAATAAATTTTTGTTAGCTCCAATCTGAGGTATACAGAAGGTATACAAGGTATACAGCTTTATACAAAGTGTACAGTTCTACATTCTTCTAGGCAACTTCTACAGAAATGAGATTAGAATACCTTGCCAAGTAAAAACAATCATGGAAGCCACTAAACCAGAAAACCTAAAAAAAAAAAAAAAAAAAATCAAGGAAGATAAAGTTTACTAATATTCCTAACCATTAAGGACTCAGATAAGCTTGTACTGTAAAATTTTCAAAAACAATACCAGTAATACCCCTATTTGCAGCTTGTCACAAGGGAGCATTATCAATTTCAGCACACATTTTTTTCTTTTGCTTCTTGTTTCAAAAATGACTCTCCTTTAAGATCTTAGCAATGCTTTAATTTGAAACAAGTTCCTTCGATATTGATGCTTTTATGAACAATGAAATGTTCTGTTTATGTTACAAGTTCTCAACTATTTGTGGTTTTGTCTTTACTTACACCAAAAACCTGAGTGTGATGTAATTTAACAATTGCCATATTACTGGTCTGTGTATCACTGATGTATCAACTGCTGTAGCTAGGTTTCCTAGTGTCTTTGAGTGATTTAGATCGGATTTATATTGTTTCAAAAGCTAAACGCTAATTGCGGAAACTCATCATCAGTGTGGTTGTACAAGGCTGAATGATTCACTGAGATCCTAAATCTCTTACAGCCAGTGCTGTGCTGGTCAATGGTTAACAACCAGCTCTCTGGGGTGGGGAGAAGCCCAGCCCTGATTTGTAGTATTTTCCTATTTCCAGGGAGTAAATATTCCCACTAGGGCCAATTTCAAGATACCGAAAGAGGTCCCTAACTTCAGAGTTGGGAAGGGATGTGCACAACCAGCTCTTGAGAGCATCTACGAGCCACTTCATAGCAATCTTGAATAGATAACTTTGAAATTCAGTGACATGCCAACTTTTCAGTCCAAATAGCCACAATCATGACCACCAAAAAAATCAAAAGCACTCCAGTTATCACCCTTTCTTTTCCTCTTCCCAACATTTCTTCCTCTTTGGAAAACTGAGTCTAATTATCTGCTGAGCTTTTGATCTTAAACCTCTTTCCCTGAACCCATGCTATTAAGGACCCAAATTCTCCCTCTTCACTTTGCACATCTTGACAACATCATGATCTGAAAAAAAAAAAAAAAAAAAAAAAAAAAAAAACAAAGGAAAAGACAACTTCCCTGGTTGTTCTCTAGGCCCAGCGCAGTAGCTGCTGTTATTTCCTAGCACCAGGACTAGAGTCAAGAGGAAGATAAATAACCATAACTATTCCCTAAGGTACATTTCAACATGCAAGGCTGTGGTGATTTCAAAGCCTCCTACCAAAGTTCTTATCCACCTCCTCACCTATAGGGTCACCATGAATGGTTTCACATGGGAAGCGCACAGCCAAGTGCCTGGCACAGGGAAGGGATGGATATGTGTTTGTTGAATAAGTAAATGAATATTCACTCCTCCCTCTACCTTGTGATACCCTTTTATGAACAGTCTCTTAGAAGGGAGTGTCTATAATATAACTGCACCTCCATAGTGTATTCTCAGCTATTATACAATATGAGTAATATGAAGGCCATTTATGGAAGGGAATGCTATGAAAGTGTTTCTGAATTTATCAATGGAAGAATTAAGTTGCTAAACTGAAGGTAAAGGAAAATACTATATTCCTAAAATTGTCCAAAATCACTGCTGTCTGTACTGTCACTATTGCTCCAAACTTCTGGGCCCAGATTCACTGTGGAGAACATGCCTATACTCCAGGAGGCCAGGTGAGCATCTGAAAAATGGTAATAGAAGAAAGCACCTGGCTTACAATTGCACTCAAGAACTTTTTTTTTTTCTAACTTTCTACTCTCCCAACACTTCCCCTGCCTTTCTTCTCTTCACCAGCACTATAATCATGTTACCACTGAAATAAATAATCTCTACCAGGAAACTTGCTCCAGTTGGGAAGCCAACAACCAGCCTCATATTTTCATGGGTTTCGATGTTATACTTGTAGATCTCTTCTTCCTTGAGTTCATGTGGAAAATAAGGAGATTTTTGAGGAGGGGGAATTTCTATGATTTCATGTGTTTTATTAAAGATGTACAAAAGTGTTCCAAATTGTATCCTTTTATTTTGCAAGCAGCATTACAATTATTATTTTCCACCATCTTCTTTGGAAATATACTGATTTAATCTACATTACAAATTAATAGTCTCTGATTAGCTAATCTGACCTTTAACCCAGAGATTTATACACCTGAATACATGCTAAAGGAACTCTACTGAATTAACAAATGAGTAAATGAATAAATGGATCTTATAAGATCAAAATCACTACTCTAGAATCTAAATGCACTTTGATATCCAATCTAATTGAAAAAATGTTCACTTAGAACACATCTCATTGCCATCTTGAAAACTGACTACATTTGACATAATTTCATTCAACTCTGCATCTTGTTAGGGACCAGAAAATATAATGCTATTTTTCAGCCACTAAACCAAATCTTTATGAACTTTGTTGTTGTAGCTGTTATGAGAGTAGGATTAAATTTTTTCTTCCCTGATGAGTTTTTCTAAGTAAAGTTTTGAAGTCTTGATCTGTTTTTACCATTGTGCCTTATTTTAATTCAGTAGCTTCCTTCAGAATCGAAAGTTTCAAACATACTGGAGAAGGCAGAAGCTCCTCCATTGTTCCTACAACTATTGTAAGTTTTCCCAAACCCCTAATAGCCTGTAGAGGTCCTTCCAATCCCACAACTATAAACACAGGCAACATCTCATTAAAGAAGCAATGAAATCCTTAACAATTTACAGGGAAAGAGAAAACTACAGCCTTCCTAGATAATAGGAGTTGCATTTCAAAAATCTTCCTTCCTATTAGTTCCAGAAATTAGTTTCTCAATATAAGAAAAACCAAGCTAGGGCTTCCCTGGTGGCACAGTGGTTAAGAATCTGCCTGCCAATGCAGGGGACATGGGTTCGAGCCCTGGTCCAGGAAGATCCCACAAGCCGTGGAGCAACTAAGGCCATGCGCCACAACTACTTAGCCTGCGCTCTAGATCCCACGAGCCACAACTACTGAGCCCACATGCCTAGAGCCCCTGCTCCACAGCAAGAGAAGCCACCGCAATGAGAAGCCCACGCACCGCAACGAAGAGTAGCCCCCGCTCACCGCAGCTAGAGAAAGCCCGTGTGCAGCAACGAAGACCCAACGCAGCCAAAAATAAAATATAAATAAATAAATTTATAAAAAAAAAAAAGAAAACAAATGCAACTAAACTCAATTTTACTTTTCAAGTGTTTGGCCACACACGAATCTATGACTTGTAGTACCTTCAAGATTTCTTCCTTCTTTCCTTCCTTCAGTAGACACTTACTGACCAACTATTATATCCAGCAATTGAACATTAATATCTGGATAGAAGATAAATTTCTACTGATTAATTTGCAATACTGTTTTGCTGTGTTCAAAAAATATACTAACCATAAAAACTTGTGTTCTTCAAGTGGGCACTTATTCAGTACCCCACTATTGAGTTTTTAGGGCTTTGTCTTCAATTTTAGATATATTTTAGTAGTATTGGTGCTCTCAGAAAACTGGTTGGCTCACAGTTCAACCTGTCTGCAGAATGCTCAGTGGAGAAAATAATAGAGCTTAACTCACTTAACCCAACTGGTGTCAGCTAGTCCTGATGACAAGAGTGCCAGCAGGGTGGGGCAAGCTTACAGTCAGATTAATAAAATGTTTAATCCTCTACTTCCCCAGTATTAATATAATGCAGCAGTTTCTCTTTCCACAGGGTACAACTAATAATCACTTCTCATTTGAGCAGCTAAGACACAACACTACCATTAGGCGGTGTTTCTCCAACAGCTGTGTCATCCCTTTCAATTTGGTGTCAATTGGGCTAATTAGTGGTTAGCAGCTCAGACTGCCCTTCAGTCATTTGGAAATAGCTTCCACACAAATGTCAGGCACTCACTCTACGATTTTCTCACATACTGATGATCTATGTCTTGGCTGCTAAGACAGAAGCTATAAGCGGAAAAGATAGCATTTGATTGGCTCAGCACTTGCCTGCCCACTGTCACAAAACAGAGCTTTTTTTGGCCACCCACTGGTTCTATGGTCTCTTGTCAGCCACAGCAGTTGGGGCGCAATTTGTTGGCCACTGATAAACTCAATCCTGGTACCTTTCATCTCACCAGCTAGGTGGTCGGGTGTGCTTCCCCCTGAGGGCATATGTACCTGTTACAACACTATTTCTTTTGGCTCTGGTTCTAAACCCAGGCAAAGGGGATTAGAAACCTGGCTTTTAATTGTGCTTGCCTTTTTCTTTTGCAAATGGCAATCACTCTGTAGCACCTTTTGTGATATGAAAATGAACACTGGATTAAAGCATATTTTTGATTCCTCACCAAGCATTCTAGTCAGTCAGGCACCTTGCTTAAGCCGGTGGGTATGCTTAGTGGGCAGTTCAGCTTTGGCAGCAGGCAAACATTGAGCAATTTCAAAGCAAACCTGGTTTCGAACAAGTTTACAGAGATAATTCAAAGAATTATTTAGCATTGTTCATTTAGTTATCAAATAAAATCTTGAAAATTTTGACAGATTGATTTCCTTCATGGGATTTTAATAATCATAATACATAAAGAGTCTGCATAAACTGTAGAAAAACATAAAGTAGATTGTTCTACAAATTAAATCTTCATGTGAAGAATATCCTTTCAAAACTAAGGTTGTGTTATGACTTTTAAAAAATGTTATATATACTGACATATCCTTTAGTAAGCCTTATAATATGAGAAATTTTCCTTTTAAATAGGACACAATTATTTCCTATCTAGAAGTTTAGATGTTTAAGAAAAGTTACCTTATTCAATTGAATTAGATATGTTATCAAGCTTTTGATTCTAAGAAATTGAGTCCTATGTAATAAGATTGTATATGAATATATATTTTTGAATATGGTAATTCAAAACATTTCAGGAGTCATATAAAATTAGAGAATTTGCCAATTAAATATTTATAATGACATAGATATTTGAGTAATGAATGTCATGTTAGATTTTATGTAAAAAAATCTTCAAAATACATCACTGACATGAAAAATGTACATGTAGTTTAAGCCTCTCTTGTGATGCAAGTTAATATAATCTATACTTTCACTTTATAAATGATACATTTTTATTTTATTTACATGTTCAGAGGTCTCTATAATGTGTAAAGTATATTTATATATTATATAGGGTTCATATATATTAAAAATTTTTAAATGCACATTTGAATTTACATTATATAAACAATTAAAAGAAGTTGCAGACACTCAGGTATTTAAAATGTGGCATCAATCATAGCCATAGAGAAATGTGACCAGCAAAACTTGATAAATAAAAATATCCATTTTGATTAAAGTTGGCTCAAAAATTAAATAACAATAATCTGAACCACAACATAAGTTTTTAATATTTTCTAAAATGTACTTTTTGATAATTTGCATTTTTAAATTAATCATCTGAAGACATAAATATTGCATGATTTTTTACACTAACACTATATATACTTGAAAATAGTCAAATATTTGTGCTCTATAAGTTGAACTCATATAAAACAGGCATAGATAGAATAGGTATAGGTTTGAACAGGTAAAGCCAGATGGAAATATCTCTGCATAAATAGCAAATTATGGATCAGAAACTTGTAAGTTTTCTTATGATTTGCCTACTTATTGATTATCATTAAGACTCAATCTTAGATTTTTTTTCCTCCTGAAATATGAAATGATACTTTGAAGAAATTTTTCTTAAGCAATAAGGTTTACATTAGACCCTGCAGTATGTGGAACAAATTTTTAAAATATGTTCTACATAGAAAGTAAATTAAGTTCTAAAACATGGAAATTGGGGAGGAAAAATAATTTATAGTATTCTGCTATTTACTCTGCTAATATATTTTAAAGCTCCAAAATTTTCTCTTTCACACTGTTTCAATACCAGGCAATTCATGCCTCCAAACTGAGGGCTTCACCAATGAAAACAATCCAAAAACAGTACGGTAAAATCTGAAAAACATAGTCTCTTTTCTACATAACTTGAAAATTTTTTCCACATAATTCATTTCATTACTTGTTCAGTAAATGTTTCATACCAATAATATCACAATTTGCCATCATAGACATCAATGTGAAAAATGACATCCTTAAGAATTCATACCATCCGAATAGATTTCAAAATATAAAACAGTGAGAGCAAATGATGAAATAACATCAGGTCTGAGAAAAGAGGGTAGAATAAAATAGGAAAATTACAATTTACAAATCAGACTAGGGATTTCAGTTACAGAAAGAATAATGCCTAAGGATATGTATCTGTAATAAAGAATATGAATTTTTGCAATTTTTAAAAAAATTTCAACATAGTTCTGTTTTTCACCATTCATTTATTTCTTTTGCATGAAAAGGTGTAACTTGTACTGTCCAATATGGTAGCCTCTGACCATATGTGGCTATTGAGCATTTCAAATGTAGTTAGCCCAAAATGAGATGTGCTTTAAGAGCAAAATACACACTGGATTTCAAAGATTTAGTACAAAAAATATAAAATATATCCTTAAACCTTTTATATAGATTACATGTTGAAATGATAATATTTTGGATATATCAGGTTAAATAATATATTAGTAAAAGTTATTTCACATGTTTCTTTTTACTTTTTTAAACAGTCACTAGAAAATGTAAAATTATATTTCTTGCATTATATTTCTACAGAACAGCACTTGTGTAGACTGCATATACATGGCACTAAATAAACAGTCATTTCAATCAAAATTTTAATGTGACTTGCTTTTTTCTGAAGTGCCTAAGAGACACCCTAAGCAAACTAGTTTGCCTATTTCGACTAACATGACCAAAATTAGCCAAAAGAAAAACAAAAGGGAAGTAAATCCAAAAGCAGTAAAACAAAAAAACACAAAACATGGAAAGATCCATAAAAATAGGTAAATGGAACAATTTTCTACTGGTGAAGTCGTTCAAACAGCCAAACCATTTGTGCTTTTTGATGCAGCTTCAGTTTTTTTATCCAGCTCCATCAGATCCATCCCACTAGGGAACGTTTACATTCCTGTTACCCTTCCATATATATTGGCCATGTATTATTCTAAGCAATTGCTAGAAGATTAAAATTAAAAGCATAAGATTGATAATGTACACTAGGCTTATACATACAAAATACCTCTATAAAACATACGTTTAACTACAAATAAATTATTTTTAAAAAAAATAATACATTCATTCCATCAACAATCAGTAACATGGTTATTTTATTAGCAAGTATGTTTGAGTATTATTATATCAAAACAGATATTTGAAAGCTGAAAATTTTAATCAATCAATCAGTTGTCTTATACAGTATTGTACAATCAAAGTCAATAGAGTGGTCATACCCAAAGAACAGATTGAAACCAACTTTGATATTAAATAACATGGGAAAAGAAATGGCAACTAGAACTGAAAAGCCTCTCAGCTACATCAGAAATAAAACAAAATTATATTGTCTATACTAAGCTTCCATTTTATAGCATGCCGCCTACTCTCATACTCTGTTTCCAGTAGATTTGTCACTTAAAGTTCCATTCACATGGAATTTGATGAAATCCCCAGCAGACCACAAGATTGGTAAACCTGTTCTAACTGCTCTTACAATATCATGGAAGAGAGCTTGAATTACCAATCCACCAGAGAATGCTAATGTAATTATGAGTGTTTACTTACACCATGTGTTTCTCACTGAGCCTCCCCCGCTGTGTCAGGATAAACCAAAGGGAGCTAATGTTTTATAGATGGTAAGACTCTGTTTGTTTTCAGTAGGGCTAAGTCTCCCAAAGCACTCAGACACACTAATTAAAGTAAACTGCAGAGGCCCATAATAAAATATATGTGTTTGGAGACTGTGAGATGAACCCTACTGGCTTATTAAAAGTCAAAAGAAAAATATACATTATTTATGACTTCAAAGGGACACATTGTGAGCTCTAGTTTATTTAAAGGATTAACAAAGCAGTGGTTATTGGTGACCATCTGAACGGTTCTTCTTTCACAGTTCATTAGTTCTGTCATATATGTGAAAAGTCATCATTTGGGTTCAAATCAAATATTATTAATCAAATAAATTACAGAGGGTACACCAACATTATTAAATAGAATCTTTGTGAAAATAGCTGCTAATAAATCTAGTACTTACTTTTCAACAGTTGCCTAGTTGAAACAGTGTGATTTAAGTTTTCAAAATGCATTATAAGTATTAAATAATACATTCTTCATAAATCTGGCTATCCCCAAAATAGGAAGCTGGGGAATATAATTACAAAACAAGTTGCTTCATGACCATCTATTTTCACAAAAGTTATTCTGTAGTCCCTTAATCTGGAAACCTGGAAACTTCAAAAGGAAGTCCACTTTCCCATTTTCAACACAGACTACAACAGAAGGAAAAGTAATGGCACATGAAAATCAAAGCCTTTTTCCATCTTATATTACTTTGAATTAAGAATCTTTGAATTCTAAATCAATCCACATTATTCAATCAAAGGACATTGTTTACACTTAGCTGAAGTATGAACACAGGATGATCAAGACAAATCAATATTGCTGCATTTGTTCACCAGTATGTGAGTAATTGCAAAGCTAACCATTATTAATAGTTTCTATCAATGAAAATTTCATATTATTTAACTGATTACATCATGCATCTGCAGATTCCATATAAATAAAATCTTGCAAGCATTTCAGGGTATGATACTAAAAGAATTTATTTCTCATATTGTTCTAGTCACCTTGAGATTTACCTAAGTTTACACTTTAAAAGGAAATATTGTCCCCTCAAAATAAGATATCTCTTCTGGACTGTCTTGAAAACAGAGGTCCCCTTAGTTTTCTCAAGACGGCAGCTATGATATATACGGTGATCTGATATTGCCTCCTGATTGTTTTATTAGGGCTTTTTTTTTTTTTTTTTTTTTTTATTTATTCATTTCTGGCTGTGTTGGGTCTTCGTTTCTGTGCGAGGGCTTTCTCCAGTTCTGGCAAGCGGGGGCCACTCTTCATCGCGGTGCGCGGGCCTCTCACCATCGCGGCCTCTCTTGTTGCGGAGCACAGGCTCCAGACGCGCAGGCTCAGTAATTGTGGCTCATGGGCCTAGTTGCTCCGCGGCATGTGGGATCTTCCCAGACCAGGGCTCGAGCCCGTCTCCCCTGCATTGGCAGGCAGACTCTCAACCACTGCGCCACCAGGGAAGCCCATAGGGCTTTTGATATCATTTTTTCTTTATTCTCCTTTTCTCTCCTCCTTCCTCCTCGCTCCTACCTGCACTTTCTCTCTCTCTCTCCATTTGGTATTTGTTTCCATCTGAAATTTGCCCACAGTCATTTATCATCACAAGCTTAGGTAAAGAATACAGTAAAACCCAGGGTTATAAGATGACATTTTGAATATTATGGGTCACATTTCCAGGTAGTGAGTTTAAATTGTTAAGAACCAATGATAGAATATTTATATTTTATTTTCTTTATAAATTCACTTTAATACCTCTCTATTCTGCCCTTCATTAAGCAGAAAAAGACAAAACCCTAATTTGAATCAATTCAGGCTTACCAAAACAGTACTTATTCAAAATCATTTTTATTTCTATAATTTGTGTAGCTTCACCTCAACACAGATATTTATGTAACCTTAATATATATATTAGGTTTATAGATTTCTGAATATTTATAGACTTCTGAATCTATTGGTAACAAAATTTATATTTTATAATTTTAATATTCTAGAAAATATTAATGGTGGAAAGAGTATATTATTCCCACTTGGTTGTGAGATATTTCCCTAAATGAATATTACAAAGGTAAAATAATAAACAAAATTTATTGGACTAAGGGCTACTTATAGTATTTTTCTTTTATCTACTTCTCTTTTTTTTCTCTTGCCTAGTAGGTTTCCTGTCTATTTTCCTGTAATGCTAAATTTAAAAGCTTCTTTCTACCTTCACAATTCTGGAACTGTGGTGCTTTTATGCCTTTTTTTTCTTAAAAAGATGCTCTATAGGCATATCCTATATCATTTCGAGAGTATCACATGATGATTCAGTAAGCAAAATTAAACAAACAAATGAAACCTTATCATTAAGAAACCCACATCTTCTTTAAAATTTATGCTCCTTTGAGCAGCAACAAGCGTTTGGGTGTAATTTGACCATGTATGTGTAAACTCAAACAGGTGCCTTAGTTTTAGTTCTTTGGGCCAAATACTCTTAGCTCCATTTTAATTATCTCTGCTTTACCAAATCAAGGTGTCCTTATTTCAGCATCAGATTGAAAGTATTTTACACACACAATAAAGGTCTTCCATTTTCAAATTAAATTTTGGTTGAAAAGAAGATAAAGTATAGCTACATTTCATTAGCACTTTCTGTGAGGTAGATCTGTTACCTCCATTTTATAGATAAGAACATTGAGATTTAGAGAAACAGGGTTATTTTTTTACTGTCATACTACTAAGTAAGCAGTGAAGGCTTGATTTTAATACTAGCCCAACCCTGTCTGAATCTAGAGTTGAGAGCTTAACCACTCTGATAAATTTCCTCTCTAGTAATAGAAAACTACTGTCAACCTACAAAGCCAGACTTTCAAGCCTCTGATTACAGTAATCAATGGATTGTACCCCAAGAAACTAAGTTGAAAATATTCATCACAGCTCAAAGTATTTCACTAAAGTATTTCCATTCCCTTCACTAAAGAAAGAAATAAAATTATCTTAAAAACCGGAGACTTGACACAAAGAGATAAAATCTCTGGCCACAGCATTCCTTAGAACTTTCATTATCTTCACATTGTGTGCTTCTTAATTCTACCTTTTTAAGAACTTTGTTGTTGGAATTTATATAAACTTATATTCACTAAAGAAATATCCATGTTTGGATCCAAAACTCTGATACTATCAATATTTGTTTCTGTCTCCCCCACCAAAACTGCAGCTTTCAGATGGTAAAAATTGTCTGACCCATGCTCAAAGCCAAATATCACACTGAGATTCCAGTGTGCATTCAAAATATGTTTATTGAACTAACTCTTACTACTTTGCAGCATCTAAAACTAATTCCACAGTCCTAAATACATGGATGGATTTATAAATATACATTAGAAAAATGATGACCTCTTTATAAAATGAAGATGGACATGTCACTCAAAATATGACAAAAAATTATTTTAAGGCTTCAAAACTTAAAACAGTGTGGACAAAATAAATCTCCTAGATTCAAAACTAAATGCATGGTTTTTGTTAATGTACTTAATCTAATCTAACTTCTATTCAACTTTGAAAACAGCAGGAAATAGAGGAAAATGCCCAATTATTCTCTGGTCTAGAACAATCTTAGAAACCATTTTTAATTTAAAACCCCAAATCTAAAGGTTCAGGCATTTATTTTATTCTATAAGTATTTATTTAGAAATGAATTAACATTGTCAGAGATTTATAAAAACTATTTTTTTCAAGTTTACAATTTAATATAGGCGCTGAGATTCAAACAGTAAAAAGGTAAATAAGAGTGAAGTAAGAGTTTTTCTGCCATCCAACTTATCCCAATTTGTATAATTATGATTGATAACTCACTCATGAAACCGTAAGGTTCCTCAGGACAGAGATCATGCCTACTTTTCCTCTTTATTTTATCCCTATTGCCAAAGACAGTGTCTAGAAAACATGCACATTAAGCAAATAGGTGCTAAATGTTTATCATTGAATTGTAAATATATTAAGTCCTGGAGGATTTCAGAGGGGAAAAGACTGTTTCCAGTTGGAGTAATTGTGGAAGACTGTGTAAATGAAATAGCTGTTGAGTTGACCTTGAAGAATGAACTAGAATTTCAGTAGGTGGGGCTAAAAATATGTGCTTGAATGCTGGAGAGCAAGGGGGTAGAGGTGAGGAAGGAAGGGTATCCGGGAGATAGGATAACATAAGAAAAGATGTGGAGGATAAAATATAAACATACTCAGT
Source organism: Balaenoptera musculus (assembly GCF_009873245.2). Classification (NCBI taxonomy): domain Eukaryota; kingdom Metazoa; phylum Chordata; class Mammalia; order Artiodactyla; family Balaenopteridae; genus Balaenoptera; species Balaenoptera musculus. Next base: position 112,146,347 of record NC_045789.1, read on the forward strand.
TATAGCAGGCAAACTGACTGAAATGTGGGGTTAAGAAGAAGAATTTTGTAGACAATAAGGGACAGAAGGATCAAAAGTCAGGAAGCCTTGAAATTCAGACTTACTGTGGAGGATTTTGAACATGGAATGAAGTAGCATTTTATGAACCTAAATCTAGCAATGGACTACAGAATAGTTGCTGCACTAAAATATGATAGCAGGAAAGCCAGTTAAGAGACAATTGTGAAAATCTAGGTGGGAAGTAAATATAACTCTGAAAATGTTTCTGCTCATCAATTTCTGAAAATGTTTCCTTGAAATCAGCAAATTGTTTCATTTGGGGGCTAAAATGATTTTACAGATCATCTTGTCTAAGCACTATATTTTATGATTTAGGAAACGGAGGGCCAAGAACTTCAATGACCTGCCAAAAATTGCAAAGCCAAGACTTGATATGGAGCTCCTCACTTCCAGCCCAGTTGTTCTTCCTATTATGAAAGAACTTCCCTCAAGGTGACTCTTTAAATTAAAAGGAATTAACAGAGAAACAAATACAGAATTAGGACCTTTATTGCTATTTCACTAACACACAGTAACCTTATTTAATAGATCTTCCTTGCCACACAGACATCCCGCTGAAGCATTGTAATAAATGTAATAAAAGGGGAGATTAGGGCAAACATCGGTGGGAAGACATTAATTAGAGGAGGACCTCACCAATTCTCAGCTGACTAATCCTCAAACCCTGTAATTCTCATAAGAAAACTGACAATCTTGCTTTACTTCTTATCAAAGAGATTTTCCAGCTAAAGAGAGTGGCAGGCTCAAGTAATCAGAATCTCATTAATTTTATTAAATATACTATAAAGTCCCAAAATAAATAATTAAGCCCTATTAAACAGATATTTGATAGTACATTTTATCCCTTCTTATTTATAGACACAAATAAAATGACAGTGCTTACAATGAAAATCATAAAACTTAATTGTTGTTATTGATGATAATAATACCTTATGCTTGTTTTAGAGATTTTAAAGCTTTTCAAGCATGACTGTTGCACCATAATTGCCGTGCAAAGCATTTATGTCTTAATCTATATAAATAAAGTTTCCATCTGCTAGCTGTTGCAGTATCACTTGAAAATAGACAGATTTTCACCAAATTCGGCATGTGTGTTTGTGATAACCTGACTTAAGAAAATAATAATTGTTCAACATGTCCAGTGGGGAGGGCCCAGCCTAGTGTTGCTTCAAACACTGCTGGCAGATTATGGATAATGATGGCTTCCAGAAATTGCCAACAGTGTTTGAAGCTACACTAGGCAGTATCAACTGAAATACACAGATGTGTCTCCACTTTTACTAGAGCAGCGGTCCCCAACCTTTTTGGCACCAGGGACCGGTTTGGTGGAAGACAATTTTTCCACGGACCGGTGGGGTGGGGGTCAGGGAAGTGTTTCAGGTGGTAACGCAAGCGATGGGGAGCCATGGGGGGCGGCAGATGAAGCTTCACTCGCTCACCTGCCACTCACCTCCTGCTGTGCAGCCTGGTTCCTAACAGGCCGCAAACTGGTACTGGTCCCGGCTGGGGACCCCTGTACTAGAGTACAAGCTAGGGCTTTTTTGGTTTTTTACTATTGAAAATGTTAAAGGCTCTAGAAATTGTCTTTTCTTTTACCTACATTACTCATTTCTGCTTGTAAGGATGAATGTTTCTGGCTACTACTAGTAAAATTCATGGTGCTATAATTTGTTGTTTTAGTTTTGACTGTGCCTGGGTTACAAGTGCCACACGGAATTTATCATTTTCAACTGAATCACGGCACTTTGCATATAGTCATTAAGTCAACTGATATAGTAGGCAGAATGGCCCCCCAATATATGTCCATGTTCTAATTCATGAAGCCTGCCAATATGCTGATTTGCATGGCAAAAGAGGAACTTTTCAAATGTAATTAAAATCATGGACCTTAAAATAGAGAGATTATCATGGATCTTCCAGGTGGGCCCAATCTAATCACGTGAGTCATTAAAAGCAGAGGATTTCTCTGGCTGTAGTCAGGGAGATACCGCAGAAGTCAGAGAGATTTGAAATATAACTGGGATTCAGCTCACCACTGTTAAAGGGGGCCCTCATGGACGGCATGAGGAAGAATGCAAGCAGTCCCTAGGAGCAAAGACTGGCCCCAGCTGACAGCTAACAAGGAAATGTGGATCTCAGTCATACAACCACAAGGAACTGAATTCAGCCAATAATCTGATTGAGCCTGGAAGCAGATTCTTCCCCAGAGCCTCCAGTGAGAAATGCAGCCCAGCCAAAGCCTTAATTTCAGCTTTGTGAGACCCTAAGCAGAGGACCCAGCCAAGTCCACTAGAACTTCTGACTTACAGAAACTGAGAAATAATACATTTGTGTCATTTAAAGCTGCTAAGTGTGGTAGAGTGATGTCAGTATCATGGCAGTATGAGATACTCCCTTTGTCTCTCATCTTCAATCTACAACCAGTAAAACATCCATATCTCAACAAATGTTCCTCTGCCCAACACACCAGGACACCACAGAAATCCACACATCTGTACAGCTATAGGTGGGCAGATTGAAACACACAGAAGAGAGGGAACCAGGGGAAGAGAGCACGATCCCAGGCTCCCAGTTGAGGTGGGTTGAGCCTGCAGCCCCAGGGAACCCAGTAGCAGCAACAGAGGTGATACACATTACAGGGGCCTCCCAGCCACAGCGGCAACCACAACCACAGAGAACCAAGCAGTAGTGGCAGCAAAGCCTGCAACCTCAGTCCCTCTAGCCACTCAGTGCCCACAACTCCAGCACCCTGTCCGTGGAAGCAGCACTTGAGACTCTGACAACACCATACACAGTTGAGGCACCAACTACCCCAGCTCCCCACTCACCCTCCCTCTCCCACTGCTGAGGCAGCAGTGCCCATGACACAAGCACCCCCAAATACAGAGTAGGTACCCTCCATCCCAGTGCCCCCCGTGTGATGTCAGCCGCAGCAAGGCACCAACGACTCCAGAGACACAAGCAGTGATGATGTGGCTACCAGTGATACCTCTGGCAGAGGCAATGGAGGAGGGAAAGTGCAGATTCTCAAATATAGCTGGAGGCAGCTCCGGTACGAGAAACCAAAAACTTGTGCTATAGCACCACCTACTGAAAAACAAAAGAAATGCCTCAAATTACCAATCTGTTGAATTGTTAGAGTCAAGTAAAAAAAGCTTTACCTAAAGAAGAAAGGTGTTTGCTACTTCTAATGCACTGGCAGAAGTACAACTCATCAAGCACCATGAAAACCACAGTAACGTGGCATCACAAAAAAGAAAATAACAATTCTCCAGAAACCAAACTTAAAGTCACAAAGAATTGTGATCAAACTGATAGAGAATACAAAATAGCTCTTATGAAGAAACTCAGTGAGCTACAGGAAAACTTAGAGCAGCTCACTGAGCTCAGAAATAAAATTAATAACAAGAAGGAAACTCTCTTCCCCAAAGAGATTGAAACTCTAAAAAAGAAACAAACAGAAATTTTGGAGTTAAAGAACTCAATAAATGAGATGAAGAATGCATTAGAAAGCACTGGAAATAGGGCAGACCATATAGAAGAGAGAATTAGCAAGCTTAAATAAAGAAATATAGAAATGATTCTGGTAGAAGAGGACAGAGAACTAAATTCTTTTTAAAAATGAAGAAACTCTGTAAGAACTATCTGACTCCTTTAAAAGGGCAACATAAGGATAATGGGTATCCCAGAAGAGAGGGGGAAGGGAGCAGAGAGCATATTTAAAGAAATAGTAGCTGAGAAGTTCCCAAATCTGGGGAAAAAACAGGATACACAAGTCCATGAAGCTAATCAAATAGTTAATTTTCTCAAAACAAAAAGACCTTCTCTAAGACACATTAAGTTAAAAACTGTCAAAAGTCAATGCTAGAGAAAGAATTTTAAAGGCAGCTGGGGAAAAAAAGACAGTAACCTAAAAGGAACCCCCATTAAGCTATAAGCAGATTTCTCAGCAGAAATTCTACAAGCCAGGAGAGAGTAGAATGACAAACCTAAAATGTTGAAAGATAAAAAATTTCAACCAAGAATACTCTACCCAGCAAAGTTATTCTTCAGATATAGGGGAAATAAAGGCTTTCCCAGGCAAACAAAAGCTTCAGGAGTACATCACCACTAGACCTGTCTTACAAGAAATAATGAAAAAAACTCTTCTACCTGACTTGAAAAGGCAAAAGTACACAAACTTTTGAGTAAAGCAATAAATAGAAAGAATCAGAAAATCATAATGCTATGTCGGAATATGTTGCTAAACAATTATTAGCATAAAGGTCAAAGGGGTAAACAAGAATTAAAATAACTACAGCTACTTCAACTTGGTAACAAACTCACAACATAAAAAAGGGGGAAACTTAAAGCTATCCCTCTAAGATCAGGAACAAGACAGGGATGCCTACTCTCAACTCTCTTGTTCAACATAGTATTGTAAGTCCTAACCAGAGCAATTAGGCAAGAAAAAGGAATAGAAGGCATCCAAATTGGAAAGGAAGAAGTAAAACTGTCACTATTTGTGGATGACATGATTTTAAATATTGAAAACCCTAAAGACTCCACCAAAAAACTATTAGAAATAATAAACAAATACAGTAAAGTTGCAGGCTACAAAATCAATATTAAAAAATCTTGTGCATCTATACACTAACGACAAACTAGAGAAAGCGAAATTTAAAAAACAATCCCATTTACAATCACATCAAAAAGAATCAAATACCCAGGAATAAATTTAACCAAGGGGATAAAAGACCTGTACACTGAAAACCATAAGACAATGTTGAAAGGAAAGTGAAGAAGACACAAAGAAATAGAAAATATTCTGTGCTTGCATATTGGAAGAATTAATGTTGTTAAAATGTCCATATTACCTAAAGCAATCTACAGATTTAATGCAATCCCTATCAAAATCCCCATGACATAGTCACAGAAATAAAACAAAAAATCCTAAAATTTGTATGGAACCTCAAAAGACCCTGAATAACCTCCAGAAGAACCCTGAGGGGAAAAAAAATGCTGGAGGTATCACATTCCCTGATTTCAAATTATACTACAAAGCTATAGTGATCAAAACAGTATACTATTGGCAGAAGAACAAGCACACAGATCAATGGAACAGAATTGAGAGCCCAGAAATAAACCCCCCCACACACACACATATATATGCCTTATTTACCACAAAGGCACCAAGAACATACAATGGAGAAAGAAAAGTCTCTTCAATAAATGGTGTTGGGAAAACTGGACAGTCAAATGCAAAAGAATGAAACTAGACCACTATCTTACACCATACACAAAAATCAACTCCAAATGGTTTAAAGACTTGAATACAAGACCTGAAACCATAAAACTCCTGGAAGAAAACAAAGGCAGTACATTCTTTGACATCAGTCTTAGCAATACCTTTTTGATATGGTTCCTCAAGAAAGGGAAACAAAAGCAAAAATAAACAAATGGGACTAAAAACTAAAAGGCTCCTGCATAGCAAAGGGCATCATCAACATAAAGAAAAGACCCTACCAAATGGGAAAAGATATTTGCAGATCATATTCTGATGAAGAGTTAATATCCAAAATACATAAAGAACTCATACAACTCAACAACAGAAAAAAACAAACAACCTGATTAAAAAATGGGCAGAGGATCTAAATAGATATTTTTCCAAAGAAGACATATATATGTCTACAGGCACATGAAAAAATATTCAACATCACTAGTTATTAGGTAAATAAATGCAAATCAAAACAACGAGATTATCACCTCACACCTGTTAGAATGGCTACTATCAAAAAGACAAGAAATAACAAGTGTTGGAGAGGGTGTGGAGAAACAGGAACCCTCATACGCTGCTGGTGGGAATGTAAATTGGTGTCACTATGGAAAACAGTATGGCAAGTCCTCAAAAAGTTAAGAACAGAACTGCCATATGATCTAGCTATTCCACTTCTGGGTAGTTATCTGAAGAATATAAAAACACTAATTTGAAAAAATATATGCACCCCTAGGTTCACTGCTGCATTATTTATAATAGCCAAGATATGGAAATATCCTAAGTGCCATCAATGGATGAATGAATAAAGAAGATGTGGAGTGGAATACTACCCAGCCATAAAAAAGACAAAATCTTTCCATTTGCAACAAAATGGATGGATCTTGACGGTATTATGTTAAGTAAAATAAGACAGAGATAGACAAATACTTTATAATTTCACTCATGTGGAATATTAAACAAACAAGCAAACAAACAAACAAACCAAATGAAACAAAAACAAACACAGATACAGAGAACAGAGTAGAGGCTATCAGAGGGGAAGGAGGATGAGGGAAATGTGACATAGGTAAAGGCAGTCAAGAGTATGGTGACAGACAGAAACTAAACTTTTGGTGGTGAGCATACTGTAGTGTATACATAAGTCAAATTATAATGTGGCAAAAATGAAACATATAATGTTATGAACCAATGTTACCTCAATTTTTTTCAATAAAACTGCTAAGTTTGTGGTTATCTGTTACAGCCACAATGAAAAACATACACCTGAATATTCTGATTGAGTTAATTAATTGAGAACATGCCATATGTCAAGTACTGTATTCAAGTAAATATTTCCTTATCTTGCCCAACATGCAATCCATTAGTAAGGTGAGATATGTATATGGAGGATTGATTAGTAAGTCAGAGCAGTAGTAAATAATAAATTCATATAGGTACTTAAAAAAGAAAAAAAAATGCCGATTTAGGTCACCTAGCAAAAGCTTAAAAGGTAGATTTTTTTTCCTATACATCAGGGAATATTCCTTAAATTTTAGCATATATCAGGATCACCTGGAATCTCCTGGACACCTTATTTAAAAGATCTCACTCATAAATTCGCACTCTCAGAATTTCTGATTCAGTAAGTCTGGGACGGGGCTTTAGAGGTTGCATTACCAAGTTTCCAGGTGACGCTGCTGCTGCTGATCTGAGGACCAAAATTGAGAAACACTGTATATAAAAGGAAAAGGAAAATAGTTTAAACAAATATTTAAGGCTTAAAAGTTCAAGAATTGTTTAGGGACCATAAGTACTCCAATATGAAAATCATGTTTTAGAAAGATTAATAAGACCATAAATATTCAGGAAATACTTGGAGTCAGGACGAGATCTAAAGTAGAAAAAAGTTAAATATTAAGGATGCCACTGCAATAATCTGAGCATGAGAAGCCCAAATCAATGAAGAATGAGCAGAAATAGAAAAGTAAGAAAAAAAAAACAAAACCTTGTGGATTAGCAAAGGGATTAGCAACTATAGGATTAGCAACTATTATTTATAAGAAAATAATAGTTAATAATAAAGTAACAGGCATGCTATATACTAAAGGTAATTGACTCTTCAAGATTTTAAGCATTTTATATTTTATTTTTTCTTCTGTCAATTTTGGTTTTTAGAGGAATTCATCCATTTCATACAATTGTCAAAGTTATTAATGTAAAGTTGTTCATAATATCCTCTTATTACCTTTTTAATGCATTTAATGTCAGCAATAATATTGCCTTTTGCATTATTAATATTGATAATTTGTGTTTTCTTTTTCTTCGTTAGTCGTACAAGGAGCTTTTCAATTGTATTAATATTTTCAAAGAACCAAATTTTGACTGTTGATTTTCTTTAAGTGTACTTCCTCCTTTATTTATTTTGGTTCTTATCTTCATTATTTTCTTCTTATATTTCTGGTCAATTAGATTTGTTGTAATTTTTTCTAACTGTTTGAGATGGAAGCATTAGAACATTGGTTTTCAGGTTTTCCTATTTTCTATTGTATGTATTTAGTGCTATAAATTTCTATCTAAGCTGTGTTTTAGCTGCATTCCATAAGTTTTGATATGCCATGTTTCCATCATTTAACTTGGAATACTTTTTTAAACTTATTATGATTTCTTCCTTGACCCACAGACTTTTATAAGTATTTTAATTTAAATAAAATTGTGGGGAATTCCCTGGCGGTCCAGTGGTTAGGACTCAGCACTCTCACTGCCAGGGCCTGTGTTCAACCCCTGGTCAGGGAACTAAGATCCTGCAAGATGCGTGGCAGGGACAAAAAAAAAAAATAGAATTGTAGACTTTTTTGTTACCTTTTTATTATTGATTTCATTAACTTTGGGAAAATATATTCTGAATTATTTCAATCCTTTGAAATTTATTGACTTTTAAGGGTCCAAATTATAGTACATTTGGTAAATATTCCATGTGCATTTGAAGAGAATCTGAATTCTCTCATTGTTGGGTACAGAGTTTCATATACGTTAATTAGGTCAAATTTGTTAATTGCACTATCCCCACTAAGATTTTTCATCTGTTTTTTTGTTCTTGGCTATAGGTCTATCCAAGTCACCCACCCAGAAGATGGATTTGTGTATTTATATTTTTCTTTCAGTTAATTTGTGCTTTATAATTACCAACATCATAAAACTATGTTATATATATATATAGATTTAAGATTGTGATACTGTTCTGGTGGGTTTCTATTTATCATTTAAAATGTCCCTGTTTGGAAACTAGATTAGTGATCATTTGTGACTGGGATTGGGCATTGGAGGTAGTGAGGTAATAGATAATGGGTCAGGGTTTATTTTTAAGGTGATGAAAATGTTCTAAAATTGATTGTGGGCATCATTGTATATATCTGTGAATATAGTAAAAACATTGAATTATACACTTTAAATGGAGAGTTGTATGATATGTAAATTATATCTCAATACAGCTGTTTAAAAAATCAATAGTAAAAGTTGTACTACTATAGTGAAATATTATTAGCATTCTCTTTAAAATCAGTAATGAGGCAAAATTGTCACTATCATTGCTTTTGTTACCAATTAAATCAAGCAATATAAAAACAATAAATGTTAAAGGATTTTTAAAATAAATAAATAACAAAATGTCCCTGTTTATCTCCAGTAATACTTTTTACCCAGAAGTGTGATTTCTCTGGCATTATTTATTTTGTTAGTGTATACATTATATATCTTTTATCATTCTTTCAATCTTTGCCTTATATTTGAGATGCATCTCTTTAAAGCATCACATAGTTTGTTTTTCCCCCAGTCTGACAATCTTAGTGTTTTTCTTGGTAAATTTAGTCCAGCTACGTTAATTTATGTACTGATATAATAAAGTTTATATCTCTCATCTTACTTTTTTTACCTACTTGATCTATTTGTTTTACACTTGCCTTTTATCCTTCCCTGCTTTCTTGTGAACACAACAAACTTTTTTTTATTATTCCATTTCCTGACATAAACTTATTAAAAATGCATTTTTTTAGCCATTACCATAGATATTATAACATGCAAACTTGACATGATAGTCTCACGTAAGTTATTAACACCTCCCTGAAAAAATGTTAAAATTGCAAAGCACATTAATTCCAACTTTACCTCTTCCTGCCTCTTCAATTATTTTTATTTTAATTTTATAAATATTCTACAAATATTTAAAACTCAATTAGACATTATTTTGCACAGTAAATATTTACCCAATTATCTTTTCCACACAATTACCTTTCTTCCTACCTTTTTTCCACACAATTACCTTTCTTCCTACATTTCTGATTTTTTCTCTGAGATCATTTCCCTCTTCCTTAAGAACTCTCTTTAGTATTTATTTCAATGCAGGCCTTCTTATGACAAATTCTTTCCGTTTTGCTTAAAATATCTTTTTATCATATTTCATTTTTGAAGGATATTTTCTCTGGACATACAATTCTAGGTTGGCAGTCATTTTCTTTTCTTTCAATACTGTCTTCTGACTTTCATCATTTCTGTTGAGAAGTCAGCTGTCAGTCTTAAAGCTTGTTCTTTAAAATTTTTCTCTTTGTCCTTGGTTTTCAGCAGTTTGACTTTGGCGTGTGTGTTGGCTTTCTCTGTTTGATTCCTGTATTTATCCTCTTTGGGATTTCCTGAGATTTTCAAATCTGTGAGTTTGTGTTTTCTATCAGTTTTGGAACATACTCAGCCATTTTCCTTTCCAATATACTTCTTCTCAATTTTCTCTTTCTCTTGCTGTCACTCCAATTACACAAATATTGGCTCATTGCACAATTTACCACCTTTCTTACACTTTGTTCTATACTTCCTATGATTTTTTTGTTTTAGGTTGGATATTTTCTGTTGACCTGTATTATACTTCATTAATTCTGTCTTCTTATATGACCAAAATGCTGTTAAACCATATATCGTGTTCTTAATTTCAAATATTGTGGTTTCAGATTTTATTTCCTGTTTATAAATTATAACTTTATTTTTAAATTCTCCCTATTTTAATTGATTTTTGCCTACATTTTCTTCTCTCTACCTGAACATATTTATAGTAAAGTTCTTGTCCACTAACTTCAATATCTGGATCCATCTAAGGTCTCCTCTTAGTGTTAACGTATTTTCTTTAAGTTATTGGTCATATAGCCCTGTCTTTCACATTCCTAATAATTTTAAAGTTAATTCTGGGCATTATATATATAAAAAAAATGAAAGTGTCTCTGATGATGTTGTCTTTCATCTTTTGTGGTTCAGCCTTTCCTTGGCTAGGCAAATACGGTAGGCGGCAGAATGGACAGCTGATCACCTTATCCAATCAGGGACTGAGATGAGTTGAGTCTGGGCTGCAGTATACATTTGGTTCACCTCTAGCCATAGAGCATGGCCTTCCAGGACTTTCAATTGAGAAAGTTTTCATCTCCTGAACACTAAGAGTATGCTATAATTTCTGCTCTGCTTTCTAGACGTCTCAGCTTTAGAAATCCTGATCCTTTAGTCTTCCACTTTACATAGCTTTAAATTTTGCCAAATGTTTTGAGGGGAGACTAGCTCTGTGTTTGAGATTCTTCAAGTCTCCAATCTTGTTATTCCAGTCTTATGCAACTGACATGGGGTTGTGAGCATTTAAGCCTAAAGCTTTTTTCTCTCATCTTGCTATGAGAGAAAATGGTCTGTCTGAAAATGAAACCAATAGAAAGGAAATGTAAAAAATGTAAAAATGTAGGAAGACTGGGAATGATGACATTGTTTGAGTCTCTGGTCTCAGTGAAGCTTGAAACTAATACTATCCCTCATCTTTTTAATTATGTGAGTCAATAAATCTCATTTTTGCTGGTTGGAATTCAACTTCCAATCACTTGAAACTGAAATAATCCTGACAGGTATAATCACTAAATTGGCATTTTGCCATATGCCAGCTTTCAATCCATTTTATCTTTTCATTTTTTTCCTCAAGTGAAAGTCACTACCATCTTTTTCTTCTTCCACCAGTTTGGGTTAAAACATTTTTGAATATACTTAGGTAATCCCACCAGAAATACATTTATATAAGAGACTTAGAAACCTCTAAAGGAAAAACAAATCTATCCAAAAGAAAATAGGCATAAGCATAGTCCAGAAACAGAACTTCAGAGCTGTAAGGAAAGAGTAATACTGGATACTTGATTAAACTGTTTGGGGAGCTCATGGAGGACACCATTTGGGGATTTTCAGCAATAGCCAATGTTGGAAGATTTGCTGGTGACTGTGGTCAAAATTATTAGGCAGGAAAAGGAACCAGTGAAACAAAGACGATTATTACTAAAAATGACCTTCTTTTGGACTCCAGCCTAGGATACTGGAGGAATCCTGGTTTACTACATTCTGCTACTGGCTTACTACTAACTTGTTGCACCATGATGGAAGGCTAACTCTTATCACTCAGCATCCCCAGAACCTAACATTATCTTGCACATAATAGGTTTATGAATGTTTTTGGAAAGATATCCATGTAAAGGGAATAGGCATTAGATTGAAAATTTAAAGGTAAATATTCTATTTCCAGGTTCACCAAATACATCTTTACGACTCTAGTCAAGCCATACAACCTCTGAAAGTCTCAGTTTTCTATAATATCTGCTATGCCTGGTTGAGTTGTGAGAAAGATGAAATGAAAATGAGTATGGCAAAGCACTCTGTGAACTATAAAATGCTTTCCAAATGTAAAAGATTAATAATATTATTAATGCTTGTAATGTTCAAACCTACACATTTATGTTGTGCAATTTGTAATTTAGAAAGTCAGAAAGTTGATTAAAATTGCAAGTGTATTCAAAGGTTTAAAAATCTTATTCAGATTATTCTTAAGAACCCACAAAATATGAACAGGCTTTATTGGGTCATACACTCCTTCACAGAATTTACTATGAATTTACTAATTCTCCCTATGAACACCAACTCTCCCTATTTTCATCTATTTTTGCCCACCTCTTCTCTCTATCCTCTCAACACATGAATGTATTGACTAACTCAGAAGCTCCCCAAATCCCATTATTTAGAGACTTCTATGGAGGTTTCATTATATGGACATGGTTAACTAAATTAACTGGCCATTGGTGATTGAACTCAATCTCCAGCCCCTCTCCTCTCCCTGAAGGTTGGGAGGCAGGTCTGAAAGTTCTAATCCTCTAATTACCAGATTGGTTTTTCTGGTGACCAGCCTCCATCCTGAAGCTATCTATCCCTGCCCCCATGAGTCATCTCATTAGCATACAAAGGACAGTAAATTCTAAGGGTTTTAAGAGCTCTGTGCCAGGAACCAGGGACAAAGACCATATATTTATTTTTATGATATCACAATACGAAACGAATATCACCTCTGACGTGCACTCTGCAGTTATCCCTTACTTAACCATAAATCATCTAACAGAGAAATTATAATTCATTCTAAAAAGAAAATCTCAAAATATTGTATCACTTAGTCCTTACTAGTAGTCCAGCTAAAATTTTAGCACCTGTACCCATGGCTAAACTTCATTCATCAGCTACTATTTGAAGCAGATTAGTACAGACAGACTTAATGAAATAAACGAGCTGGTTTTTTAAATGTACTAGAAAACCAGGTTAGGGATAAAATAACATAGGTACAGGTGTGTTTATTTGCTAATCATTTCTCACCAAACATTCAGCAACTAAACTATATGGATATATAATTTTTACCTATCACATTGATAAAAATTAAATTCAGTGTTAGTGAGGGTGTGGGAAAATAAATACTCATATATTTTAATGTAGTAGGGTAAAATAGTAAAGAATTTGGGGGATTCAATTTCGCAGTATCTAATAAAATTTCAAGTGCAAATGTACTCTAACCCAGCAATTCCTTCTAAATATGTATTCTTGAGATATATTTACACATGTGCAAAAAAGCTTCTGTAATAATGTTCTTTTTATTAATTGCAGTGGTGAAAATGTGAAAACACTCTAAGCATCTAGCAATAAGGGAATGGTTCTGACAAATGCTGGTACCCATTTGGTATATACTTAGCAGTTAAAAAGAACATGGTAGATATAGCCTTGCCAATATCTCAAAGATAGACTGCCAAATGAAAAATCAAGCTGCATTGTTTAGAATATGACCCTCATAATGTTAACAAGACAGTAATAAGTATACATGACATATGTTCAAAAATTATATATATAATTGCATATATACATATCTATCTATACATATATATATATATACACATATATATATATATACACATATATATATGTATATATATACATATATATATAACACATAAAACTTAAAAAATGATTACCTCCTGGAAAAGTATTACTGTGAGGGAACAAATAAGAAAGACTCACTTTTTATTCTATGTTAGTCTTTTTGGTTAAATTTGTGTCATGAAACTGTAGTCATATGTTATTTTGTAAGACATATATATCTCTGAATATTCCTGTAAAACAAAGTACTCCTCAGATCCATTCAACCTATTCAAATATAGGCAATGCCCCCTAAAGTCTTGTGAGCATGCTTCTAGTCTGGCAGTATGGCCTGTCTGTACTCTTCCATACAAAAGCACCAGCAGATCCTGGGGCACCAACAAATCTGAGACACCTGATTTCCTGTCATTAGCCTTTGAGACCACCCTACTACCCTCATCCTGCACAGTTAATTCATTTATTATTGGATTTGTCGTTCACATCACAGTATCTCTTCTCCTACTCACTCCTCTGCCCTTTCTCATTCTACCTGTACATTCTTCCATCTCTGCTTGTACCGTGGAGTCAAACCTGCATTTGAATCTTAGCTCTACCACTGTTTGTGTGGAATGGGGCAAGTTACTAAAATTCTATGAAGTCTAGTTTCTTCACCTATGAAATTATGAAGATAATATCTGCCTTCCAGTATAATTGTTAGAGTACTGCGTGTGAAGCATAGTGCTGGGCTCCTATTTAAGGCGAAAAAATAACATCTACTATTATTAATTTTCTTTCTCTAATTAAGCCATCTCCTTCCCTGGTTCAGGGACCCTGCAACACATCAATTCCAAAGTTCCTGAGCACTCTATACCTACTCTGATGACCCTAACTTCTGTCAGTGGGGAATCATGACAGACACCTTCTACAGGAAATACATTACTCAATCTTAACTGCTCAAATTCTATAGCAGCGGCATCATTACATACATTGTGTTCCAGAGCCTGGAAGATAGAAAAATGTTTCCTTACAATCAAAACAACATGGGATCATGAGTGTGTCTTGTTTTTGTCTGGAGTACCAGGAAAGAGACATGCAGAAGGGTGAGCAGAAAGGTAAACAAAATGGTTTTCTTATGAGCATAAAAGAAATGATAGTAGGATATAGAATGAGTAAGTATTAAGAAAAGAACTACTAAGATGAATCAAGCTTCCTCTGGGTCGCCTCATACGAAGGCAAATACAATTCTTCTTTCTGAAAGACAATTTACCTAAAACCACGTTACTTGTATGGTTACCACTTTCCATGACATACAGAAACACATCTGAATTTGATTCTGTAAAGCATGTAATTTAAACATTGACACAGTGCTCTAAGTGGGTCCATAAAATCTGTGCTGTAGGGTCTAATATATAGGTGAAATCGCGTTATGATGAAATTCTTTCAATTAATCAGGTAATTTTATCCCAAACCATGCTATGGTTACTATGATACTAAAGTGCTATTATCCAGTGAAGTGCTGTTTCTCATTGCTTTTTGTTATTTTCATTGTAAATATATTCAAGAGCACTACAACTATATATGAAGTGGTACATTTTAATGCTTTATTTAAAAATTCGTGCTTAAAGTGATGTTGATTTGCTTCTGCCACTGTAAAAAATTTTAAGCCATGTAAGTGGTCACATCTTTTAACAAGAAAGGCATGGTTCATAAATACTTTAAAGACATACCGACAGCACTAAACTGAACATGAATCCTGCGGGCTAAGTGTGTGGGTTCCCAGTCAAAACAGATGCCATCCTCCATAATACCTGGTGTTTTTGCTGGTATTCTTTATATTGCTATTGTAAGAGCTCTTGATAGTCAAAAGACATCTTCGTCTGAAGCTTTCTTCTAGAAAACATATCCTATTTAATAAATTAGGTGTAAAGCTCTTTTAAAATGCTTTGGATTTTATTTATCTTAAATAAATTCTGATAAAAATCTAAATCAGAAGTATTTACCCAGGTGAAGACATATGAAAATAAAATGGTCTTTCTCTTATTTTATTCCTTCATATTTCCCCATGCCCCTCCTAGATTTAATAACCTATTTCTGAGGTAATACGTATAATTCTGTGACAAATCCACTTCAGCCTTGGTAATGCCCTTCGTTTTGACTTCAAAACATTCACTGGCTCTCATGGATTTGTACTATTTAACACCCAGATAAAGGTAATCTGCCTTTTTTAATAACGATGGATTACATTTTCTAGTTACATTCTCTTATTCAATTGGATTTTTTCAATTTAAGCACATTTATTCTAAGGGAAAAATGTAATGTCAGTCTGAGAATAATTGTAGTTATTAGAAAAGTAAACATGATGAAACACAAAGTAACATAAACTGAAATTATCTGATTAAATTACTATAGAAGACTAGTATTTCCATGGAAAAACAAAGTATATGCTCTATATTTTACCTCTCCTTTTTTTGTTATAGGACTATGTTATAACTTGTACCTTCTCATAATCAAATATGTGGGGATGTGGGGATATTTTAAATAGAAATGAAAATTTGGAGCATGTACAATGAAAGAGACGCTATATCATCATATGTTTAGAGCCTGGTCTGACAGTTCCTAAACTAACAAATGTCTTACTGCTTTTATGGATGTTCTTCCTGAATACCAATTCCAGATTATGCCTCAAAGTTATATTCTGATAACATGGCTAAGTCCATTAAAACGTACTTTGATTGTGTAGCACTCACATACATGCAAATAGACACTACTTTATTGAGACCTATTCCACTCAATTTGAACCATTAAAAATGTAAACCCATATCACTGATAAATATTTTTAATTGCTTACTTAAGGTACTTAAATACTTAAATACAACCATAATAATAAAATCAGCTATGATGTTTTCAGGATTTATATGATGTACATAGTACCCATCATTTTAACTAAGTTTTCCATAAACCTCACAAGTATTCAGCAGGATAGGTTTGCTGACCCCTTTTCCAGGTGATGAAACTAAGACCCACAGATGTGAACAAACTGTTCAACTAACTAGCTTAAGTAGTATTTGAACCTGGTCAACTCAATTCCAAAGTGTATGACCAGTCCAGTGCACCACTCAGATTCCTGGTAACCAGTTCTGAGACTTGAACCCAAGCATTACCCCAGCTCAGCACCCTGCATAGTGCCTGACATCTAGTGAGTGCTTAGTAAATGGTCAATGAATGAATGAATGAATACATAAACAAAATATTAGTCTTGGTAGGATACAGAATATGGCTCACAAGTTTGAAATGTACTGACTATCACAGTTTCTTAAAGCCAGCATGCAAAATCATGAAAGTATACTCAATGGTATAAATTTCATTAAAATCACATTTACAGCAGCATATTTCTATTTGAAGAACTGATACCCAAGCTTTAAAGTAACAGCATATGTGGTCTTTTATATGTAAATATATTACAGTCTGAGAAATTGGGCATATTGATGTCTTCCACTGTTTTCACGTAAATCATACTTAATTATGACTTGTTAATGGAACATTCCCTTTTTGCTGCGTCAGAATTAAAACACTGTATTTCACCTTCATTCCTTTTTCAGAGATGGCAATGTTTAAATCTGGTATTTGGGTTTTAAATCATGTTTTCTGACCAAAATTCCTATGGAGAGCAGAATGCAATATTCAGTATTTCCAGGCATGCTGTTGTTGGACAGATCCTGTAGCAATGAACCTGAAAGATTGGCAGGATGAAAGAGTAAGAGTTCAGAAGGGACAAAGCCAAGATGCCAAGGTAGAAGGAGAGGAGAAAGGCAGGCGGTGGGGCTGGAGGGGAGGGAGAGGCAGAGAGAGAGAGATTTGTATTTGTCTTACTACCTTGTGACAACCATGTAGAAGGACATGATCCTGTTTTGTAGGACTATTTTATTAAAATAATAAGAATATTGTGTTTGTCTTCTTTAAAACATTTCATAACAGTGCACCAAAAAAAGATATGGAGACCCTCCTGTTTCATTTCCTGCCTTCATAGAATGTTGTGTTACTAAAATATTTTCAGCAGAACCTGAAGCAATATAAAATGTTTGCTTGAGGATTTATTTTAGTCCCTTTAAGCTGAACTTCTGTAATCAAATCTATTTACAGACATTCCACAGTGCCCTATGGTTACTAGCTTATGCAAATGAAGTGTGACCCTGGGAATAAACCTCTTGCCCCCTCATCATCCTCCCTGGCTTCAAAGGCCTCTAGGCAATCACTTTTTTAAGTGAAGAGATTTTTAAGATGAATTGAAATAGAAAGAGAGGGAACATAACTTGAGGCCCAATACTCATACAACCCAACCATTTACTATCTACTATTTTCCCATAAATATTTAGACACTAATTTATAAATCCATTTGGAATAAATGTGTTAGTGTGTAATGATTTTTTTTTTCAGCATCTTCTTTTACTTTGAATTCAGAAACTAGAGACCAATATCAATCAATAGTCATTTATTCTAACTTCATTTCTTACTTCTTAAACTAAGGGTCACTAGACTGGGACAGAAATTGTTTAGTGATAATAAAATCTTCTCTGCTGATTCTATTATCACTGAAAATATATTTGTGCTGAGCACGAGAATAATCAAAGTAATTAGAAAGATTTATATAATTCCATGAGGACAATAACTAGGTATAAATTTAACACATTATTTGAATATATTAGTGTTAGGATTGGAATATATTGGTATTTACAAGCAATTAAGAAAAAAAATGGATCCAATTTTTTAGAAAAGGGTAATGAAACTGGATAATTGGTTGCATTTTCAGATGTATTAGTGGGAAACAGCTGTACAAAATTTTTAAATGACAATCACCATAACAAACTATATAATTTTAGGGAGTTCCTTCCTACTGGACAATACCTTGAAAAAAAAGAACTGTTATTTTTTCGTGGGACAAAATGTTTAAAGTCCAGATGGCCAGTGGAGTCGAATAAGTTCTTGGAGGCCCCAGAGACCTCAAGGTCAAAGTGTCAGCTCAAAATACTGCCAATTTTTAGAAATACTCCAGGATAACTCTGGGACCTGTAGGCCAAAAGGTCTCCTCTGCAATATTTTAAGGGATGGCAAACTACAGATTACTAACTTTTTAGTAATGGCATGATAAAGTTAGATAAAGTTAGAATGCAAGAAAACACTGGCAATTCCCTTTAAATATATATTTTTTTGAATTTTTGAATTTCATTTTATTTATTTTTTTATGCAGCAGGTTCTTATTAGTTATCCATTTTATACATATTAGTGTATATATGTCAATCCCAATCTCCCAATTCATTTTAATTCCCTATTTAAGTGTGCTGAATCTTTACCATTTTTAATGAAATATAGAGCTTTATTAAAATTAAAGTAAGTGTTATTTAAACTCTGGTTTTAATGTTCTGCTTTATGTAAAAATCATCAAATTTATGTCATGGGCTTTTATTTTAGGCAGTTTATGTTGAATAGTCAGTATTTTACATAGATGACTACTTAGGCCTTGAAATCATAAGGCTGTGCAAAATCCTTGCTTTCAAAGGGGTCTAGGACCTCAAGACCATAGCCATCTGCCTGGCAAAATCTGAATAGACTCCAGAACAGGGGTAACAGTCCTGAATGCTTGGTCAGCAAAAAAATGACCAAAAGGCAGGGAACTAATACATAATGTCCCCAGAATAGATGCCAGAAATAGGTGCTAAAACTCAGCAGGTCACAGTGAGTAATGACTCAAAGTAAGTTTGTTGTACTTTGTGAATATTATTGAGAGGAAACATGCATGAGACCAGAAAAAAGGAGAATGATACAACAGAACTAAGAATCAGTAATTAAGAAGAAACTGTAGCACAGCAAGCCAAAATCATAGCTAAAATCCACTAAAAATTTTAATACTAGAGAAACTAAGAGCCAGTAGAAAAATAATCAAAGACCTCAACCTGTGGAAAGTAGGAAGTCCAGTAGAAAACATGCAATAATTAAAGAAAACATTCCTGAAAAAAAAATTTATATGTACACACATATATATATATATGATTCCAACTTAGCATTCTTACAGACCAAAGATTCCTTTAGGAATCTGGCCATCTGCCAGAAAATAATGGCAATAAACAGAGGAGTGTATTTGAGGATAGGATTTACATCTTTCGGCCAAACCATGTATGGAGAGGGCAATGTGCTTAGGGCCCAGGCATTTCAGCCTACACTCCTTCAGCAAGCCAAGAGCATTCTGATACTGTTAAGTCATAGGCAACACTTCAAGGGCCACAGGAACCTAATGTTTTCGTCTCTACCAATAGAAAGATGCAACATACAGTTGCCTTCTGGGTAGCTGAATCCTAGCTAGGAGACACCTGAGGTCCTGGGAGACTGATATGAAAAATAGCTTGTGCTTTTTGACTACATTTGTGAAAGATGCCCCATTTTTTAATAAGCAATGCTGTTACTAAGGAGACGGTAAAGTAACTTCATAGGAAGTCCAGGACCATGGTGGCTCCAACCAGGGTCTTACAGGAGTAGAGAGCAATGAATACCTAAGTGGAGGGGAAGTCTATGCTGTTAGCTCAGGGTTGAACAAGGACTGAAGGCATTCCTGGAAGTAGGATATTGGATGCAACGTGTGATTGAAGCCTTTCAGACTCAGTCACCCTGGCCCAGCGGCTGTGCTGTAGTGACTGGTAACTAAGCATATATGCACCCAGTCCTGCAGAATGAGTAGGCATCCAGCAAAAAGTGCAGACAAGCCTGACACTCAAACCATTTGGACAAGGGAGGCAAAGGTAGTAGTGAGCTGAACAAACTTTCCTGTTCGCTGTACGCCTAATTTTAGAAGTAAGACTAGCCTCCCCTTTAGCCTTAAGGATTTATGGGGCTTCTTGGGCAATTAAGGAGGTGGTATACTAAGAAGGCAGGTAGGTACCTGAGTGATTAGAATATGTTCCAGGTTTGTGGAGCAGGACATACTACTTACGAAAGGAATATCAGTCTGTCTTCTAGGCTTTTATCATATTCATCAGAGTGGCACCTTCATTCTCACATCTTTCTGTTTTCAAGGTTATTACGCTTTATTATTTGAAGTATCTTTACATAATTGTGCTCTTTTTGATGTTCTCCACACATACTCACATATCTACTTTCTAATAGGAAACTACTGATACAAACTTCCATTAACAGTCAGCTTACCTATTTATTATAGCACCTATTTTCAATTGATAAATTATGCTTTACTTCATGTGCTTACACTGAATTCAAAAATGCAAAATACAATTCCAATTTCCAACCAATAATGTCTTTCAAAATCTTGTTTAACCTCACCACAAAATTAATTTTACTTTAGCTTGAAACCAATTGCGTTTTCAAGGGATACTGAAACACAACAGAGATCCTACTGGGTTGTACTATCCACTTTTTTGAAACAAACCTGTTTTTAAAATTAACTGTAAAAGTTATATATATATATATTCTTTTTTTTTTTTTTTTAAGTGAACCTGCACTGATCCCTAAGAAGATATGACACTGGGACTTACAGGAAAGACACAGGATATGCCGAGCACTAAGTAGCAGAGACTGCAGGATCCCTGATGTCTCCCGAAGGAATTTCAACCTTGGCTTTAAGGGCTGGGCCTGATTCGCGACAGCCCCTGACTGACAGCCCGGCGCTGCAGAGTAGCTCTCGGTTCTCGGTTAAAAGGGCCGCCTCCGCGGGGGCCACATGGCCCCGTTTCGCGCAAGTGCGTGCTTTGGCGCTGCAGCCGGACTCCCCGCGCCGCCGCGCGCAAGCGGTCAAAGGCAGTGCGTTAGAAAATATGTTTCTTTTTTATATTAAGACATTGACTTGTACTTCGAAGTCTCTGAGAAAAGAAGAATCTGCATGTACTTTTATATACATCTATTTTTATTTCATTATTAAAATTTTCATCTGTTTTAGCCAGCTTAGGCTAAATCATGCAGTAACAAACGATCTCAAGTCTTGTGGACTAAACAATAAAAGTTTATTTCTTGCTCACGTTTATGCTCATCACATTGATGTCCTGCAGCTTTGCTCAATGTGCTCTCTATTTTGGAAGTAAGTCTGAATAAGTGGCCCTTATGTGGAGCGTGCTGGGTTTGTGACAGAGAGGAAAGAGAGGTGAGAATGAAGCAATGGCTCTCAAAACTACAGCATGAAAGTGGCATATGTCACTTGTTAATAAGTTATTTCATTATAACTTATTTCGTATATATTTATACATGGAGAGAGAGAGAGAGAGCATTTAATTTATACACGGCCTCCAGGAAAGACTATCTGAAATGTTCCAACAGATCCTAGAGAAAGAAACTCCAAGATTTTATTTGTGTAGCTCAGTGCCTATTATATGATTAGAAAATCATATTAGAACCCACTCACCAAAAAGACAATTTCTCAAAGACCTATGTATAATAAAAATTTATCATGCCTATACAGGTCTAAATGACCCACTGTGGAAGTTATTTTGGTTGTTCTAAAAACATTTGAGTACATGATTATTAAATATCACAAATACATGTTGCATATTTAGGTTTATGCAAATATACATCATTATAAATAATTTTAACATAAATTAATTTACACAAAAAAGAAGGAATATAGAAAGGAAACCAATCATAATTCAAGAAACATAATTTACTTAAAGCAGGTCTCCTCAAAAACAAAGAACATTAACCATATTACATTCAAAAAGCCCAAAATATTTTAAGTATATTTTATTTATCTTTACAGTTCTGTGCTAAGGATAACAGTCATTCTCAAAGCAATTATTTTCCATTAATTACATATGTAGATAAACATATACATTACAATTAATCTACAAAAATTTACTATTTCTAAATAACAGAGCATGTTTTAGGAACTTAATAAAATAATATCCTAAAATACTATCCTCAGTCTTCCTGCATCTCTCTGTAAATTCCAACATCTTAATCAATCAAAAAAAGACCTTCAAGGGTCAGACTTTCTCAATGTCCAAACCATAGGATTACCTCAGGATTTAACATCAGGCTCAATTAAATGCAAGTTACATAGATCTCATCTTTCTTTGGGCATAACCAAAAGGAATTTTTTAATGTTGATAAAAGAGCAACAAGTGGGAATAAAACAACCCTTATATTCTTCTCAATCAACAAACAAATCAACCAACCAAACTGAGGTGAGAGAATTACGTGTGATCTAATAGTATGCATTCTGTGACATCACCATTATTATTACCCAACAAGTATTGAGCATTGTCATGTGCTAGTAACGTGGTAGATGCTGATAATTCAATGACAAGCAGAGGAGGAGAAATTAAGGGGAATCTTCCGAAAGAAGTTTGAATTTCAGAGAAGAATTTGAAAGAATGGATATCATTTTGCCAGATGAACAATGGAGGCTAGCAAGAGAGGAGGCATGTGCAAAAAGAGAGAGAAGGCATTCCATGCAAGCACAAGGAATCTCATAGGCAAGCATGGAGGCACAAAACAACATCGTAAATTCTTGAAACTGCCATTAGTACAACACAGACAGATGCGTATTGCTAGGGCACGGGCTGTGAGAGATGGAGTTGTCAAAGGGCGTGGGCAGGGACCAATTTATGGAGGGCCTCATGTGCCTTGCTAAGGTTTTTAGATTATCCTGTGGGCAACGGAGCATCAGTGAAGGGTCTTAAGGAAAAAAGTCACATACTAAATTAGTATTTTGGAAAAATAATTTTGGCCAGGGTACAGAAGATGCATTGGAGGAGATTGGGCTGCAGGAAAAATATTTTGCAAATCCAGGTGAGAAAGACTTTTTTAAAAGGTTCCAGCAACAGCAGGAGTAGTGAGTGTAAGGAAGAGAGAGCCTGAAACAATACATAGAGGTAGAAGTGACAGGACTCAGGTACTTACTGGATATGGAGGTTTGACAGAAAAGTCAAGCCTGACTAGGAGAGACACAAGTCTAGGAAGATAGGGGAGAAAGCCAATGAGTTTCATTTGGAATCTGTTACTCATGAGAGGACTATTATACAACCAACCATCTACGGGAGAGAAGATGGCATTTTTCAGGATTCAAAATTTCTCTGTTTAAAAGTCCCCCCCGCAACCCCGACCCAGCAGGTACTTTGAAAGGAATCATCTTCTTACAAGACACCTTCTTACCTTGACCAAAAATGCCTATGTAAAGAATTTGTTTGCTCCTTGGGGAAAATTGCCACAAATTTCTAATTCCTTGAGCTGTGTAGGGTTCACATACTAGGTCATGACCCTTATGCTTTTAAGTGATAAATAATTGTATTTCTCCCTTGATTGGGCATCTGACTTCTCCCTCCTACTGAGAGCATGTGTCTCTTCTGTACTTTTGCTTCCCACCAAGATCAGACTTGCCCATGACCTATGAAGTAACCCTGAACTGTGTTATATTTTTAAAGACCAGTAGAGGAGACAGCAATGACTGGGTGCCCTCAACATTCTGCCCAGTCGTGTGACATCATAGATATTCTCTGAGCCCATTTCAACATCTGACCAATTATTCTTCCCACTGAGTCATGCTGAAACAAAATACATTATCTCGGTAATTACTATCTTCAGCAACCCAAAATTAAGCATATTATTATAACACTGTAGTACAATGAGAAAGAAATTCTCTCCTTTAAGAAAGTTGAGGAGAAACTGGTTCTAGGGAAGTTATACAAGTAGAATAAATATTTAGAAAATATTTTTTTAATTGAAGGGAAAAGGTCTATCATGGCCTCATGAAGCAACAAAGCCCTCTTTTATCCCCTTTCTAAAAAAAAAATTAAAACTAAGCATAGTTCTAAATACTGTCATTAAATGTTGTGCTTAGGTTTTAATTTCTGCTTATTTAGCAATGCATTCATTCTTAAGTATACAAATCATCACTACTAAAAAATATAGCATCTCCTTGCAAAGTGAGTATCCTGTTATAACTAGCTAATGTTGCTTTGTAAACCCAAGACCTTTTAGTAAGTTTACATAAAAACTCTGATAAGGTCTTAAAAACATCTGTGATGAAGATCACACAATGCAGTAATACCCAAGAAGAATTGTCGACAGTAGCTTCTTGCTGCCTGCCAAAGTCCATGATTCTTTTTTAAGATTATGGAAGGCCATTCATTTTGTTTTCATAAACTTAAAGATGACTTAACCAAATCCCCTAACAGTAGTTAATGCTTCTTAATTATATGATGTGATAAAAAAAGAAGAAAGCCTTATTCACTGAAAGGCACTATTATTACTAAAATTGTCTAATTTTATATGACAGTAAAATTAAAAGATGACACAGCAAAGATGGAAAAATACCCCATGAAGTGGTTAAATAGCATCCAAATTTTCACTTCTCTGTGCCAAGTTTAACTTCAGAGAACAAGTTTCAGTTGCATACAATTTCAGGGAAACATGAAATTAAGTTTTAGAAGCAAATTTCACAGCTAAAGAATTTCATCCACAATCAGTTCTTCTTTATTTATATAAAGAAGTACATTTTGTATCATTCCTTGAATCTGCTAGCATTTCCATGATTAAAATTTTGACATTAAAGTTGAACAGCCGTATAGTCTATTTTGAGTAAGCCTCATTGTTATACCAATATATCCAATAATATTTTCAACAAGAATAAAAAACAAACAACTGGCTTTCAAAGATTCTATAGGATTTAGAACATGAACATGATAAGCCTACCTGAGACTGCCTACACCGTTTCCTTTGGGGACAAGAACTCTATTTCTTTCAAACCTGTGTAAACACACTAGCTATTCAAGAGTTTCCAGTCCTCATCTGTCTTGTTACCTTATATGATAACTATTTATTGAGTGCCAAGTAGGTAATCGCCTAATTTTTTTCATTTCACATTCCAGAAACCCTATGAGATTGGTATTATGGTCCCCATACTAAAGATAAAGAATTCAAGGCTCATAGAAATTAAACTATATCCTCAAAATGCACAGACTCAAAGAACAGATACAGGAGTCAAATCCCTCTTCTATTCAACAGGATTTCAAATGCACATCTATCTGACTCTAAAACTTGGGCTCTACCCTACACAAGGCTGCTTTCCATATATCCAGCTCTCCATTTAACTGTCCCACCTTAAACTAGGTGACTATACATTCATCTTATGTAATTTTCAAATAATTTACATATTAATAGTAAGTCCCCCTTCATTTACAAAAGTGTCCCCTCTGAACAATGATTTATATGGTCAACTTGCCTTCAAGTCAATACATATGAAACTAAATGCATATCATTTCCACCACCTCCCAAAATATGTTCCTTACTATTATATCCATTACTACCATGGATGGCACATAACCCCCATTCACTTGCAAGAGCCAAGAAACAGGGATAACTCTTAACTGCTCCTTTTTCCTCATATCTTATGTCACCACATCTTTTCTTCTCTTCTACTTATTATTTTTCAAATCCAGCTTTTCTCCAGCTTCATTTCCACTGTCTTAGTTCTGACTCTCATAATTTCTTTTCTAGACTATTATATAAGTTCTCAACTGATATTTTTACCTACATTGTAATTTATCTCTAATCCAATCTCAACATTGCAATTAATATGAACTTTCAAAAGGACACATCTTATTATGTAGTCATCCCGATTTAAAATCCTTAAATGGTTCCTTAGAACCTTCAGGATAAACTGCAAAGCCTTCTCAGGACTCTTAAGGCCCTTCGTTAATTGTCCCTTGCTTACTTCTCCATCCTAATCTCTCACTACTCTCCCTGTCGCAGACTACATCCCACCCCACTGAATGTTCTATAGTTACCAAAATATGCTGGCTTGTCTCTTGTCTTTATACCTTGGCACAGATTGCTTTCCTACTTCTTCCTCCTCTCTCCTCACATCCTCCTAATTTTCACATCCTTCAACATACAGTTCTGGCATCCCCTCCTCTGATGATCTCCTGATGAAACTCTTGCTTGGCATAGCACTGGGCCCGAAGCACTCAAGGAATATTTTGTCATTATTGAGCTGAACCTTGAGGTCCCTCTAATTCTGCCCATTTCTGATCTCCTAAGTGTCATTTCCTTGGGTGAGGGATGGTGGACTGGGGGTCTGGCCTCTCCTCTTTCAAGATGTTCCCATGTCCTTTTCCCCATTGCCTGTAATGTCTCCAGGTTGAAATTAAACTCAAAAAACAGAAACAAAACTCCTTCTGATTATTTGCCAACTCCCACTCAGTTTAGGTTAGACGTTTTCCCTTGGAGCTCCATAACATCCAGTGCATAACCACATGATAGTGTAATGTTCCGGCTACTTGTCTGTCTCATTGACTAGGCTATAAGCTGTTTGAGGTAGAGCTTTTATCTTTTAATTCCAATATTCAGAACTAGATCTGGCACATAGTAAGTGTACCATAGATTTTTATTTTTAAATAGGACATTTGTCTACTGAATAGGATTAAATGAAAGATAACCATGATAGTGCTGAAGAAAGGCAATATATATGGTTTAATGTATTTATGATTTTTATAATACTTGAAAATCTCTGAGAACTGTAGATATCCCATACAATAAAATTAGAGGTTTCCTTTCTTTTTTAAGCCATGGTAAGCAGCCTTGATTTATAATAATATCTATTCAAATGATAAAGGCAGAATTTCAGAACACGAAAGAAACATAGAATCAAATCTAGTGATTTTCAATCCATTGTTTAACATTAGATCAAAATCATAACCATCCCCAGAACATAAACAATTTACTCTGCAGCTGTTGCCCAAGAGCTGCTGCCAGGGAGTGAGGGCCTTGGTTCTTCTACTTCTCTATGCTCCGCTCGCCAGGCCTGGAGATGCTAAGGCTCTGAATAGCACAGTTACACAAACTCTAACCTAGTCCAAAGTCTTATATGGCAAAAAAAAGAAGACAAAGCCTTAGAGAAGGCTGTGATCTTCCCAAGAGCACCAAGTGATGTAAGACTGGACCTGGTCTTCTGGCTCCTAGGCCTACATTCCAAACATTGTTTCACACTGCTTCTAACAGGAAAAGAGCTTAGCTCTGGGAGCACCTGCAAAATGTTCCTATTGCCTAGGTAAAGCTATTCAAAGGGACAATACCAATACTAGGAAATATGGACACCAAAGAAGTGTTGGAATGAATTACAGTGAAAAAAATTTGCACTAAAAAGCACATTGCCTATGTATAACTGATTCACTTTGTTATAAAGCAGAAACTAACACACCATTGTAAAGCAATTATACTCCAATAAAGATGTTTAAAAAAAAAAAGCACATTGCCTATGATGCTGATGATATTTGACCACACACTGTAAATTGCAGGCTGCCAGATGCCCTATATCTTTCCTTATGTCAAATGTTCAGCATAGATTCTTATGGAATTTTCCCCCATAACAGAGTCAATGAAAAATAACAGTAATATTAATTTGATAGAATCCCATGAATGTATCTCCTCTCTGAATCCACAGCATTTTGGAAGCAAAATCATAACACCAGTCAACAATGGGAGGCAGCCTAATTAAAACTGGCCATAAATTGTACTGGTCCTTGTTATGGGTTGAACTGTGTGCCCCCAAAATGTATATGTTGAAGTCCTAAACCCTAGTACCTCAGAATATGGCCTTATGTGGAAATTGGGTTATTGCAGTTGAAATTAGTTAAGATGAGATCATAACAGAGTAAAGTGGACCTAAACCAATATCACTAGTGTCTTTATAAAAAGGGAAAGTTTGGAGACACACACACAGGGAAAATGCTATGTGAAAATTGGAGTTTGGCTTCCATAAGCCAAGGAATGAACAGAAGCTAGAAGAGATTCCTGAAAAAGATCCTTCCTCAGAGCATTCAGAGGGAGCATACCTCTGGTGACACTTCAATCTCAGACTTCTTGCCTCCGAAAGTGGGGCAATAAATTTCTGTTGTTTAAGGCACCCAGTTTGTGGCACTCTGTTACTGTGGTCCTTGCAGATTTTTAAATATTACAATTCTAGGTCTTCAATCACTCTCACGGGGTATTTTTCTCAATCATCTAGTTGAATAAGTTACATGCCAACAATTAGATCTCTTCACTTAAATTTTCCAGTTCCTAAAACTTAATCCAGAAAAAATAAGTAAATAGCGTTACAAACAATTAGATAATGTCTGTATGCAGAGGATGAATTGAATACAAAATCATAAAAATAAAGACAGTTCAATGTGCTACAAAAATCAATTATATCTAGAGCCCAGTCATATGGTTCTATTATGATAAAGCTTCACATAACTGAACACAGAACTTTATGACCTTCACATATTTCTTTTACCCCATTTATCATTGTCTAATTGCTACATTTAAAAACTTTATTTCCACCTACAGATTACAATACTTTAAAGAAATGTAGAAATATCCCAACATTAGATTTCCTTTATCTCTGTTCCCTAGTTTATGCAATCCTCTGGCCTCTCTTTTTTATTTATTTATTTATTTATTTATTTATTTATTTATTTATTTATGGCTGTGTTGGGTCTTCGTTTCTGTGCGAGGGCTTTCTCTAATTGCGGCAAGTGGGGGCCCCTCTTCATCGCGGTGCGCGGGCCTCTCACCATCGCGGCCTCTCCTGTTGCAGAGCACAGGCTCCAAACGCGCAGGCTCAGTAACTGTGGCTCACGGCCTAGTTGCTCCGCGGCATGTGGGATCTTCCCAGACCAGGGCTCAAACCCGTGTCCCCTGCATTGGCAGGCAGATTCTCAACCACTGCGCCACCAGGGAAGCCCTGGCCTCTCTTTTTATGTACAAGTTCATACAAGAAATTTGTCCCCCACAATAAGCCTTGGAAAAAATTAGTGACACAGATATGTTAAATAATTTAAAGGCTTGTTTTAGTTCAAGCAGTGATTTCAAAGGTAAACAATTCATCTAACTTCCACATTTAGCTGTCTGTTAATAGACTGCTATCAAACTAAATGGCAAAACATAATCAAACTTCACATTTTATGATTTAACATGTCATAAAACCATACAGCTGGATGCTATCAATGTGAAATTAGTTTTCTAAAAACTATTAAATATATCCAATGATTTCTACCATCTTTCAAAATTAGTAAACATTACTTATTCTATAAACCTCATGTATACTCTAGAGAAGATATTTGTATTTAAATCAGACAATGAAATAACTCCTTTATAAACAGAAATAATATTTGAGTGTTAATTTTTCTTTCTTGTACAAGTATACAAACCAGGAAAGAGGACTATTCCCCTTCCAAATATCATTTGAAAATTGGCTCTTGGTATTTTTTCAAGAGACATATCCCTTCTCTTTAAAGTTTTTACTCCTATCTTATGTTATAAATATGTCAGTATCACTGCCTTCATACCAAGAGAAGATGAAGGTCACTGTGGTTCAGGTGACCATCTTTCCAACTCCTCAAGAACTAAGTTGGTCATTGCTTTCCCATGGGACCCCACCTTAACAGCACAGGGATTAAGAATCTCCCAATTATTATATAATCAGCTCACAATGGGAACTGGATGAGTGTAGGCAAATCATTTGATTTAATTCCATTCAACAAGTACATATTTTTTAAGTGCCTACTACATGTCATCATTGTGCTAGGCATTGGGTAACAGAGATAAAAGAAAAGTCTTAAGGAGCTTACAATCTAGAGACAGATAAATAAACAAATATTGACATAATGTGGTAAGAAAAGAGATAGCCATCCACCCAGGGTGCTAAAAATCTTACAGAATAGTGCTATGAAACCACGTGGCCCATCCAAGAGTTGTTCAACAGATTTCCTGGAAAAGATAGACCTGAGCTAATTTCAGGCAAGATGGATAAGAGACTGGTCAGCAGGGAAGGTGGGAAGGTTCCCCCAAGCAATGGAGCAAAATAAAGTGAAATGGAGAAGTGTGGTCAAAATTTTGTTTCTCTGAAGTGAACACTAAGTGTAATATATTATTAAGATCAGTCCCTGGGGAAGGGAGCGGAAAGAAGCAGGACTGGACAAAGGGGGAAAGTGAACTGTGACACAAGATGTCCAAGCGCAAGCCTCTGCCAGCAACATGGGAATCCCAGGAGCCAGGCATTTATATCCTTGCCTGGCTCTGTCACCAGATGCAGGATGCCCTAATGGTGAGACCTTGGGCAAGGTGGCACTCTGAAACTGAGGCAAACAGAGAAGTGGCTGAAAGCTGGAGGCAGCTGGGCAGCAAGTCCTTCCTGGAAGGGGCTCCAAACAGAGCATCTCCATGTTGCCAAAAATGTAAATCTAGTAGAGGTCTGGCATATTAGACTATAAATTTCCACGTAAAGAATGGTAAGAAAAGAAGCTGAAAAAGTAAATTTTCAAAGATGTGTTCTCACAATGATGTGCTAGTCTTGCTGGAGAGAGCCAATTGTGTATATCTCTTCCCAACTTTACCTTCGGTAACATCACTTTGGTATCTCGAAATCATCCTTAGTGAAAGTATTTGCACCACGGAAATTGGCAAAAGTTACAAATCAGGGCTCTATTTGTCTGAGAGCCAGTTTACCAGCACACAATGTCACCATTTTCCTTCCTGTGTCCATAAACCCAATTTTGAACCATGATGAATAAAGGCCCTGGGTAAGACAGCATTCTACAATCTGTTCAAAATAGGAGTGGTCATAGGCCAACAATCCCCATTTCTTTATGTTGAGAGAGGTAAAGACTCTTCCCTTTTCCATTTCCTATTCCTGCCACTAACCTCACTTCTGCCTTGGTAAATTGCAGTCAGTCATCTCAAAGGGTAATTCATTCATTATAAGTATTCTGTTTTCACATGTATTCAAGAATATGTATGGAAGGCCTACTATGTGTTAAAACTAAGCCAGGTACTGAGAATTCAACAGTGAGCAAACAACAGACTTAGTTCCTATTCTTAGAGTTTACAGTTGAGATACAAACATTAGATAAATCATAAAATAAATATATAATCATAAATGGTGACTATTATGAAGAAAAGATAGAGAATGGAAGATACTTAAACAATACCTTTGATGTTTTAACCTTTAAATCACCTAATAGCATAAAATAAAACATCAAGTTATTAGACACTAAGAATTAAATTAAGTAATGATATACAGTTTCAGAGAAAGCCAATTATAATTATTTTTAAGAAATTTTATCTTATCTACTGTTATGAAAAGCCCAGCTGAATACTGATATATCTTTTTTTTTTAATGTCCATATATGCACCTTGGCAATCACAGTGACTCACTTTTTTCATTTACTATATCATTACATTCATCTATCATTACAAAGCTATAGACACAGAGAAACTTGCATAGTATCAAAAATCAGAATTTTTCTCCTTTGGTCATTGTTATTTACACTGTAAAGAATATCTCATGTTAGAACAGACTCTCAGCTATAGCATTCAGATTTTTCTAAATAATTGCCTCAAAGATTATTAGTACAATTCTCTGGTTAGGACATAACATTTGGCAAAGAAAATGCAGAATCTCAACTCCAAATTCATATTCCTGCGCTGATTATATGAAGGAAAATTATGCATTGTACTTACTATTTTTATTTTAAGAAAAAATAATATTTTTGTTCTTGGAAAAAGCTGAGACTTATGCCTGATCAATACCTAACAACATATGAAAAGGGAAATTTAACATCTATTCATGATATTGCATTTCTTATGTGGATTCCTATCCATGATGAGCATGCAGCTAAAAGCACATATCAAAATCCTATTTTAGAGGATTTTGAAAGTAACACTTTCTATTTGTGCACCACAATTATGTGCTTGTGAATTCTGATCAAATAAAAAAATAATTAATCCAGGATAACCTGCCTCTAGTTCCTATGGTCAAGATTTAGATTGAACAAGATTGTGCCATTTTTAATATCTATTATCTTCATCCCAAAGTCATTACAAAATACATCTCTAGAATCAGATAAAAATTTATAAGTGTTTCCATTGTGGATTGCACGAAAGAGTTAAAACACCTCAACACATTATACATATATTCATACATAGGGCCAAAGGGATACCATTCTCATTTTTCATCATCAAGGCATTTATAAGACTTCTATCTTCTTTTGCTTTTGTGACCTCTAGCCAGAAAGGCCAAAGTAAATAAAGGTCAAGATAGATGTCAAATCAAGCAATTACTAAACAGGGAACTTGGCTGTGACCCTCAGATTAGAAATGCTGACCTGTCACAGCAACAGGGGAAAACCTTCCTGCAACTCCTTCTCTCATTTTGTGAAATGCAATCTAGATTTCAGCCTAGACTGAAAAAAACTGATATCCTTCATTTGCGTTTTAATTTTTTCTACCCTTCATATTGGGGTTGTCCTCCCATTCTCTCCTTGGCTATAGGCTCTGAACTGTAGACACTTAAAAGGAAAAATTAGTAGGAATCAGGAGCAGGGAAGGACAACATAGCTACCATGAAAAATGAGAATGATCCAACACAACACAAAATGTTGTAATATCACTTTTATTCACATAACTGTATTTGGAACTGCATGAAATTTAGATAATTTTCTTAATAGCAGTGATCTCAATCAATAATACTCATATTTTTTCTGCAGCGGGCCACCTGTAGTAACAGCTTTTTGAAATATTCTTTGGGAGATGAC
Organism: Balaenoptera musculus; assembly: GCF_009873245.2. Classification (NCBI taxonomy): domain Eukaryota; kingdom Metazoa; phylum Chordata; class Mammalia; order Artiodactyla; family Balaenopteridae; genus Balaenoptera; species Balaenoptera musculus. The sequence continues at coordinate 112,179,431 of NC_045789.1, forward strand.
TAAAATTTGCAAATTCGTTTATATATCTGGACCTGGATTCCTGTAATCTCTAGAATCTAGCTCTTTCCGCTTTGGTTCCAAAAAGATGCAACTCTTCTCTCCAGAGGCTATATTGAAAATATTATCTTTATTACCCATATTAATATTACATCCCACATTCACTCCTGAATTCCTCAACTCCATAAACTTCCTATCCATCAAAAGACCTATATTATTAGTGTTTTCACTGTCAAAAAGAAAAATAGAAGATTTACCTATGAATTTTGAGTTGAGGCAGAAAAAAAAGAAAGGAAGTCTGTCATAGCAATAGTTTGATACTGGCGTCTTACAAAAAGGCTTCTTGCTTTTCCTTTTACCGCTTGACTTGTCACAATTCACAAGGGAATATTAGCAATTAAATAAATCTCAGTCTTGTTTCCTGGTGAATTATTAAATTCAGTTGAATTAATGGATTTTGACTGTTGAATATAATTATTTCAATAAAGTTCATTAAGTCAAAGAACCTCATTTGAAAATCTGACTTTGAAATAAGCTGACAGAAAAAATACCAGCACCAAAGACTAATTAAAAAACAAACAAATCAAAAAAATAACATAACCATCATCCTGTTATTGGAGCACAGGCCTGGAACTACAGTGAGGAAGAATTATCCAGAAAAAAAAAAAAAAAACTTTTGAAGATGAAAGTCCTACTTTTCAAAGATTCTTACATTAGCAAACTTTAAATGTTGACCCTAAAGGAAGAATGCAAATATATCACTGTAAGGTAATTCTCATTTCAGACTCCACTCAAATCCAAGTCTTCACTGAAAAAAAAAAAAAAAAAAATTAATTCAAAGATTTTCTTAGCTGCACACTTCAGAAAAATGAAACAAAAGGAAAAGTTCCCATATCAAGATGACAGCCCATGTAAATTCTATATAAACCACACTTTTTAAATCTAATTATTTTCTATCCCTATGCTCACTGTTTTCACTTCTTTGTTCAAGGAGCCTAATCAAAGATCCTAGTGGAAAGTTCAGCCTATTTATTTTGTTATTATAACTGGTTCTTCTAGTCACCAAAGAAGCTAAAGTAGCAAAAGTGCTTTGAATAGTCAGTTTAGAAAGCATTATATCCCCCAAGGATTCCTTCACAGATTACATTAATTTTGGAATATTATTTCTTCCAAAAGCAGCAACATACAAGAATACCAGCAGGGACAGGAATGAACTAGAAATTCCATATTCTTTCTTTGAAAAAATTCATCTTTACCTCTATTGCATGCATTTTTAATTACAAAATTCCCAGAGCTGAGGCTAAATAAAAGAACCCAGCTCACAACCACTTTGAATTACTACACCTTATTTCTTCATTGTGTCTGCGGTTAACAAAACTGAATGAATAAGACTGAAGATGCAACCTGTGATGGCTTGACATGTTTTCTGTTTCCTCAAGAGGTGTGGCCAGATTTTTTTTTTTAATGTGTACTGAAAAATAATTGTCCAGGAGTGAGAACCTGGCATTTAGATAGGAGTGGATTCACTCTAAATTTTACCCCAGTGGCTCCAAGATATGAATCACAGAAAATGGGCAACTCCCTGTGACCAGCATTCCTTCTACACACCTTCAATAACGCCAATTAGCCTAGGTGGGGTCAATATGGGGGTAATGTTACATACTGGACAGTTTTAGTAATAATTTTTCACCTTGGACGGGGTGGGGGGGTGGTCTGTGGGCTTCAGGCAAACTAAAAATAAAATTAGTTTAAGGAAAAGGAAAAGTTAGACTTTAAAGTTAGAAAAAAATTTAAACTTTAATCAGTGTTTTTTCTTAATGTCTTCTTTATTCCTTTTGGAAACTTTGAAATAACTCAAGAAAGCATAATAACCTTCTCTGGTTATTATGAGGATGCCAAAAGTTTGTTAATATGTTTGCTTTCAACCCCATGCTTTTTAGAAGTGTAGTTCTCAAGGACTTAGATAAAAAGTGATTAATGCAAACTACAGAATGTATTTAGAAGACTGAATTTCTTCATAATGAATTATTTTAGTGTTGTCCTAAAGAAATGTATGTGTTAAATAGCACCTATTATAATTTTTATATAGTTATTTTCCCAAAAATCTATAAGCATTACACAAATCAATGCCTAACCTTTACCAAAATATTATAACAATCATGTATACAACGGAATATTATTCAGCCATGAGAAAGAAAATCCTGCCATTTGCAACAACATGGATAGAACCTGAGGGCATTATGCTAAGTGAAATAAGCTAGACAAAGACAAAGACTGCATGGTATCACTTCTATGTGAAATCTAAAAAAAAAAAAAAAAAAATCTAACTCACAGAAACAGAGTAGAAAAGTGGTTGTCAGGGGCTTAGGGCATGGAGAAAATAGGGATGTTGGTAAAAGGGTACAAACTTTCAGCTATAAGATCAGATCTAAGGATCTACTGTGTAACAAGATGACTGTAGTTGATAACAATGTATTGTAGAATTGAAATTTGCTAAGAGACTAGAATTTAAATGTTCTCACCAAAAATAAATATTTATTTATTTATTTACTTATTATAAATAAATAAGGTGGGGTGATGTGTGTGTTAATTAACTATATGCAGGGAATCCTTTCACAATGCATATATATATCAAATTATTATGATGTATACATTAAATGTCTTATAATTTTATTTGTCAATTATACCTCCATAAAGCTGCAAAAACAAAAATACTAACAATCAATATACAGTGAAAATATATACATGTAATAATCCAGGACAATTTCTGAGGTAAATTCTTTGATCCTCTAACAACCTTATAAAGTAGAAAAAGTCAGTAATTTTTCCATTTTAAAGATGAGGAAATTGAGATTCAGAATAATGTCTATGATCTCAAGTTAATTATTGGGAAAATAGGTTAGATTCCCGGCCTTCTGGGTTCCTGCATACCACTTCATATTCACCCTGTTGATATGTAATTCAGCCCCCAAAATTTTATGTAATCTGTCTGTTCTTTAGGAATTCAGAGAAAGCACAAGTAAATTGGTTAAGGCTTCATGTGCATGAGAGCTTTGAGCAGAGCCTTATATGTGGACCAGTTAGGCTTGGTTGAGGAATAGAAAAAAAGTATGCCAGGAGAGGGAAAAGAATATCCAAGTAAAAATAGTAACAACCGCATTTATTAAGCACATATTACCAGATACTCTACTGAGCACTTAACTTACATCATCTTATTTACTCCTCACTGTACACGTGAGTGAAGTACTTCCTATTAGGAAACTGAGGCTTAAGAAACTAAGTAATTTGTCCTGGGTCACAGAGCTGGGACAGAAGCAGTAGCTGGATTGTAGCCCTGGTCTGTTTGGATACCCAAAGCCAAACTCTTAACCTTTATTCCCTACTACTTCTGGAGCAAGGGCATGAGGAGTGGGGCATGAGTGAAAATAATCTGACAGCAGAAGAGTCCTGTTGAGAGTGGAAGAAAATGAAGTTGGATAAACAGATTGGGACCAAGTTACAGAGTGCCTGAAAATTCAAGAAAAATTAGATTCGATGTAGTAAGCAATGGGGCCCCTCTATAGATTTCTGAACTGGAGGAAAGACAATAAAGGGAAGTATTCAAAGAATGTCTTAAGGCAGGAAGATGGAGGGAGGAAAAGATGAAGATAAGGAGGCCAGTTACAAAACTAATCTAATGGTTCAAGTATAAAATGATGAAGGTCTAATCCAGAGTGGTTAATGTGGTCATGAATCAGAAGAAAAGGATACAGAAAATAACTTGAGGGAAGAATCAACATAATTTCGTGACTAATTAGATGCAAGGACTGAAGCAAAGGAATGATGAGTCAGAGATGACTGGATGGTTTCAAGCCTAGAGGACTGAAGAGATGGTGCCATGAAGAGTAAAACTGAGAGAGGAAACTGTGGTGGAAGAGCATGACTTTGTGTTTAGGCATGTTGGATTTTAGTGACTGATGAGTAGGGACCTGACTATGAGAACTCATTTTCAGATATCAGAATATACAACCATTAGAAACAAGGGCACTGTGCAATAATGAAAGTTGTGGATATATCTGAATTTGCAGCTGAAGAACATGGTAAGAGAGAAATAGGGCTGAGATTTTAGTCTAAGGAGTTTCCATAAATAAGGGTGCCTGAGAAGAATGAGGAGGCATTCAGGAAATAAACAAGACCAAACAGTGTCTTTCCTTTAAGGGATTTAGGAATTACTTGGGGAGGCATATTAGCATGCATGAAGCAACATCAGTGTAATTACTTATCTCCACTGGAATATAAGCTCCATGAGAGCAGAGACTAGCTCTTAAAATAGGACTTGGCATATTTTATAAATTCTATAATATTTGCTGAATAGATGAGTAATTCATTGTACCCCATATCTCAGCAACTAGCACAGTGCATGGCAAACAGCTGGTGCTCAATAAAGCTTGCTTAACTGAATTGAACTAATAATTCTGTCTTTAGTCCTAAGAAGATCTCATCTTAAAGTTGTTAATTATGAGATTCCAGACAAGTTCATTAAAAATTCAAAGAAAAGATGAATTTAAAGTAAAAATCATGAAGTGGCTTCAAAATAAAGAGAAAATCTAAATAAAAAGAAAGCAAGAAGTACAGGGAAGGAGATAGTAAGGCACAGAGGCAGAAATGAATTTGAGATATCTGTACATAAGTTAAAATTTTGGAGGTAAATGAAGGATATGAATTAAGAAAACATGAAAAATACCATTGCTTAGGTTGTGGTGCTAGTAAGCAATAAGTATATCACACACCTTCATGATTGGCTACTGGCAATAAAAGAGAAATTAGTTAAAGACCATGCCAATGTTTGTGACCTGAGTGACTATAAGAATGATGGCAATGGGAGCTCAAGTGGAAAGGAAGATGTGTTTGATTTTAAACATGGATGCCCAATTTCTCTGTTAGGGGTCATTTGAATGAAATTCACTCAAACCAGCTCAAGTGAAAATGGGACTCATTAAGGGTGAAATACAAAATTTTGTAGACATCAGAGAAAATTTTTAAATGTACAGCTTGGCTACCATTACACCTGGAAAATCATGATTCTGTGGCTCTGATCCATTTTCCAGCTAGTCTCTGTAGACCAGCTTCTTATGCTTTTTCAAGGTATTTCTGCTCCTTTAGAATTTTTTGCTTGGACATGACTTTGGCATGCCCTGATGCCAACTTTACATGAACATCCAATTTTTGCGCTTTCATTCTGAAAAATGTCTCGCATGCTTTCACAAAAACAATATTCAGTACTATACTGCTCTACCTTTTTTTACAAAACCACTTGAAGTCAATAATTAATTGTATAAGCAAATTCATTTTATTTTTACTATCAACTGCAAGTATACATATTAATTCCCCTTCAATTCGATACTTATTCATTTATTGCCTTGAAAAGCCTCCTTTCTACACTCCATGTTATCTAATATAAAAATCAACAGATAACACTCACTGCTTCATTGACCACAATGGCCAAAAAATTATTAGAGAAATGGATAATCAGTAAAATGTACCCACAAGCAATAACAAGGGATAGAAGAAAATTGACAAAACTGGTTAATTCACAAACCAAAAAGTCAGACACTGAATAACTCAGAATTTGATTAAGTAAGAATAGCCCAATAGCACTGAAGTGTCAATAATTTCATCTCTATTATCTTAGGTGGCTTTATTTTACATCCTTCCAAAAATTGGAGCTAACTATTTTCTAATGTGATAGCTAAGATTGAACAGTGGTCTCTGAAAAAGCCTGGAAAGAAGTGGCAAATAGCCTAAATGAATATCTCTGAACTTTTACCCAATAGAAATTGAGAATTGATAATTATCCCATGATGTATGACTGATCTCAGCTGATGTCTACAACTGATTTTTGAAGCAAAGCTAAGGCTGACCTTAGTCATTTAAAAGAGCAAGAAAAATTTGAACATGTTTCAGATTTCAAAAGAGTAATGAGTTTATCATTTAATAGGCACTGTAATAAAAAAAAATCTGTTGACAAGAAAAAAAGAAGTGGATATGAAAATAAAGATTTGTCTCTGGAGAATCACTTCCTCATGATAATTCCCTTCTTCATCAGCTTTAATAATCCAGAGTTAATTATATTACCTTTGAATTCTTCATGAATTACACTAGTAGCTACTCTACCAAATATAAAGCAATCCAAACCTGAGTGTCACCAAGATATGAGTAGGCAACTCAGAGACTCTAAGAAATGATATATAATAAGCATTTACTCAATTGAAAATAGATTTTCTGACAAATACTATGATTTCTGTCCCTCTTTACAGGTTTGTAAGGTAGGTCTTACAAACTGATCTATAATTTCTAAAAGGTAAAAATGACAGCCCTCATTTGTACTTTATATAGCATCACATGGATTAGAATTAAGGTATTATCTCTACCAATTGAATAGCTAAGAAAATATCTCTGAATGTTCTAAACCAAACAGGAAGAGCTTGATAATCTTTTCTTGATGGGATTTCATGGCTCCAGGAAAGAGGCCAGGCCTCCTCCCCCACAAAAATTCTCTCACTAGTGAGCCAGTTATCTGAAATTTCATTACCAGAATTTTATCCCTTTGGTTGACAACTTTGATCCTTATGAAAATACTTATTCTTCCTGGGTGTAATAATTCTCCCTGTTCCCAGAGACAACTCCTGACTACTGAATTTTACCAGGTCTAGCTTTCCTGGTAAGCTAAATCTTTTGCATGTCATGTGCTCAAATCCATCAAATAATTCAAGATAAAAGGTCAGTGATATCACCAAACTGTAGGCCAGAAAAATAAACTATGTCAAATGTTAGTATGAAATAATCTCTTGCAAATTATTTGTAAGTACTTCATAAGGATCTGTTGAGAAAACAATTTTAATTTTATTAAGCCACAGACTGTTTGCAAAATTAGGTTTTGTATTATTCTATAACTTGTGGTACACAAGACCACTGGACCCAAATTTTAAACTAAAAGAAAAAAAAAATCCTCCTTTAAAATATAATCTTAGGGCTTCCCTTGTGGTGCAGTGATTGGGAATTCACCTGCCAATGCAGGGAACACGTGTTCGAGCCCTGGTCCGAGAAGATCCCGCATGTCCCAGAGAAACTAGGCCCGTGCGCCACAACTACTGAGCCTGTGCTCTAGAGCCCGCAAGCCACAACTACCAAGCCTCCGTGCCACAACTACTGAAGCCTGTGCGCCTAGAGCCCGTGCTCCGCAACAAGAGAAGCCACCGCAATGAGAAGCCCGCAAACCACAACGAAGAGTAGCTCCCGCTCGCCGCAACTAGAGAAAGCCTGCACGCAGCAACGAAGACGCAACGCAGCCAAAAATAAATATTTATACAAAATTTAAAAATAAAATAAAATAAAATATAATCTTATTAAGATTTTATAGAAAGGCAGCAGTCACTATCAATGTTTAATCTCCCTTCAAATAACTTTTTTTGATTCTTCAAATATATGTTTAATAAACCATATGGGAAAGATTGCAGAAGGCCACACTGACGTTTCCAAAATATGAAGAAAGTAAAGGATAATTAAAATCAGTATGTCTATCATCACTCATGGCCTGATATGTATATATCTATATATATATCTATATATATATATCTTCATGTCAGACCTACTTTGTTACCTTATGTAGTATTCCACAAACATAAAAATTCTCAAGGCATAGATGTACCATAATTATCTTCTAACTGGTTCATTTTTCCTACTATTTACCGCTTGACAATTTCTAATAGTCCATTTTTAAAGTGTTAAAGCTTTTCTGAAGATAAAATTTTATTTAATTTAATCTTTCAAAGTATAGACAATTCGTTTCATTGTTTCTTCTAGATTCAACAGTAAAGAATACACACATGCATTCCTATTTATAAATGGATAAGTATGCAAATATGGACCATGATATAAGATCTTTTAAGTCAGACAGTCATCATGTGTGAAAACAGAGATTAGTTCTCCATTCACCACAAATATTCAGATATTACTGACAGTTTTAAGATGACTACTCAATGCAAAAATCTTAATTACATTATCTGAAACTATTTGAATTAAGAAGGACTCTTGAGTGAAACAGCTCCACAAGGCAAGCATGTATTGGTTTGATGGACTCATTCAATTTCAAGTAAACATTTGACCAAGTTATAGGATTTATATTACAATCTATTTCATGTCTTTAATTCCAAAAATGTAGCTGTGAAAAATCTTATTAAATCCTTTCACCTAGTAGTTGCAGAACCTGAAAAGGTTATAAATATCTCTGAGAGAGCGCCGAATCCTAACCACTAGACCACCAGGGAAGGCTATAAATATCTCTGACCCTCACTTTTCTCATCTGTTAATTTGAGAAAGTAAATCACAGCATTTTTCTGTGGATTAAATTAAATGAGATATTAAAGTATTTGGTGCATAATAGGGTCTCAGTAAATGTTTGCCTTTATTATTATAACTGGGAAAAGTATTTCAAGGGAAGAAGAAAAATGGCATTATAATACCACTTTTAAATTCAAGCATTGAGGTGATTCCCTGGTGGTCCAGTGGTTAGGACCACTTTCAATACCGTGGGCTGGGGTCCAATCGCTAGTTAGGGAACTAAGATCCCACAATCTGCATGGCCAAAAAAAAAAAAAAAAATCCAAGCATTGAAATCACATGTATTCTTGGGTCATCTTCTTTTTCCTTCCTTACCACTACCTAGAAGTCCATGTAAATCCATTGAATTCTTAGCGTCTTAATTTTGGATTTGATTCTACAGGAATAAAATCAGGAGTATCAGGATTATACACAAGAGCCACGTTGATGATGTTAATTCATTTCATCTTAGGGAATGCAACTAGTGAATGAATTAACTGAGCCTAGCTATTAACCCTTAAACAGAGGGTGATTACTTTCTTTTTACCTCGGATTGCTAGGAAGATGCTTTGGTCCTATTTCAAGACTAGTCCCCAGTTTGTCTCTCATTTATATGAAGCAATAAATACCTTTTTTTTTCCAGTTCCCTTCTCCCTCCACTCTACCTTCTGATATAATGCTAGATGCATCCTACCCCTCTAATCCTGCTAATCATTCACTCCCTCCTGCTCCTGTACCCTGCAATAACTGACCTTCAAGCACTTATTACACAACTTGGTCTTCTCTTTCTATATTTTAGTAAATTGAAGACCTCACTTTGTAGGATCTTTCACTTAAAATGTCTTCCATCAAACCTTCCTATTGACATGTCCTATAGTCCAAAGCAGGACCTGGATGGTATCCAGAATAGTGAGGCTGACCACTAAAATTCTGGTATTTATGGAGAGCCAAATGAAAATCATATAGGCCAAAATAAACATTAACACTCTGTAAGCATAATGCAAATGGTCTTAATAATAAGGTTCAGAGAAAATGAAAATGAAAACAAATGTTATCCCCTGTAATTTGACACTAGTTCCAGGCTTCAACTGAAAATGTTTTCTTATTGTATAGCTTGGTCAAACTTTGAAGAAATAAAAGGAAATGTTAAATGAAATGTCCCCAAAAGAGCTAATTACCCTCAATGTTTTTTTTTTCATAAGCCAGAGTTTTAACCTAATTAACCCATCTTTCACAAACATGTTGCAGAAATGGGGCCTGGCCAACCACCCCTGCATATGCTCTGTTGCCTGGACATGCTTGCTTTTGTGGTTGAAACTCAAATGCTTCCTCCCACACAATGAAACAGAAAATACTTTCATTTCCTTGAAAAGGCCAAGTATCTGCAAAATTTCATATTTATTTTATATATGTTCTCCTTTTTATAAGATTCATATTGCCCATTTAATAGATTCCTTTTCTATCCTAGCAGAATCAGAAGTTTACATTTATTTAATAAATTTAATAAATTTATTTAATTTAGTTTCTCTTAAGTTTGCAGAGTATTGATTACATATCATTCAAAGCTATTCACCTACACAGGTTCTCTGTTTTTTGCCTAAATTCTGTATATATTTTATGAAAATTAACAAAATAAACATATAATAAACTATATTGTATTTTGTGACTACAGATTCAGTCTCACATGTACTTTGGGAATTACTTCAATTTGATAAGAGTATTTATAAGTTTATGTTTCATGCTACATATAGAGAGACATTTTAGTATTTATTTTAAACTTCAATATAAAAAGGATTTGAATAGATCCACAAATATTTGAGCAATATAATGGCATAACAATATACACACACAGACATACACACACACACTATATTATGTGTCAGATAGCATTCCACATGCATTATCTCATTTATTTCTCATAACAACCTCAGTAGGTCAACCTATTGTTATCTTCATTTCTCACAGGTGAGAAATGGGGCTAAGAGAAGCTAATGAACTTGCTCCAATCTCCAAAACTGAGGAGCAGTTGAGACTGGGATTTGAACCCAGGTGATCTGACTCTAGATCCACATTCTTGCTAGTAAATATAGAGGAAGAAAAGGAAACCAGAGTTAAAGTTAGCCCAAGAAATGTGCATTGAAAATTTTGTCTAATACAAAAAGGGAATCATAAACTTGGTTCTGATTTTCTGGGAACCAAAGACAGAAAGCAACAAAATCAGAAACAAAATTCACAATGCCCACAAAATAAAAGCCATACCAATAATTCAGAAGAAACATGGCTTCTCCTCTAGGGGACATTATGAGAAAGAGCAAAGAGTAGTCTTAAAAACAAACAAACAAACAAACAAATGAACAACAACATGGTTCAACAACAAAATGTAGCACCTTCTCATAATCCCCTTAAAAGCAAACTCAGGGAATAACCCAGAACCTAGCTCAGAAAAAGCACATTTTTAATGCTCCAAAGTAATATTATCAAAATGCCCAATGGTATGGCTTGATCCGAGAGTAAAATTTGGAATATCTCAAGGAATAATAGAGTACATCTTCTGCGAGCAATCTTTCCAATATAACAATATAATATCTTAGCAGTTACTAAACGTTTAATGAGAGTTAGGAAGAAAATGCTAATATTATATTCATTGGTAAAAAGCTGAGATGTACCTATTTTACCTTGCTGATTTAGAATGTATCTATTTATTTAATTCTTCAGCGAAGTAGAAGATAAGAAAGGACACAAATCACTCAAAGCTTCATTCTCCTCAACTGTAAAATAGGGAAAATAGTATTACTCCCTCACTGTGCTGCTTTGAAGAATTAATGAAATAATGCATAAAAAGTTCTTAGAACAGTGTCTGGCTTGTTCTCCACATTGATTAAAATGTTGATTGCTATTAATAGTAGTACGATTCCTAAATCCACATTTAGAAATTCTAAGATGGTCCTTCAAAGCTTTATAAAGCATAGCAAATTGAAACAGAATATTAGGGCTTAAAGAATCAAAGGTGAAATCTTCATATTGTCCTAGGAATCAATTAACTACTTGAGTCAGGATCCAACTCTGAATAGTTATATGTAGATTTTGTGGGTTTGGTCACTTTTTCAAAATGTTTTAAATTCGGTTTAAATTTTTGTGGGGGAAAAAAAGATTGTGTTTTTCTTTTTTTTAATTTAGTTGTCTAGGTAAAATTAAGCCCTTGAATCTATTAATAAAGTAAGGATATATCTCTATCCAAACTGGAACTTGAGTGAAAAGCGTGCTGAAATAATTAACAAGCATTAACTGATCTACAACAGGTATAAACCAGGACATTCCAGCAATTCTAGGATATAGGGTCACCCTAACTATGCTTTCTTCTATATTTCAATCATACAGAGAAGAATTAATGGCTATGCATTATCTTTAAAAAATATTTGCAAAGGCCAACTGGGCCAGTATTTTTTGCAAAATTATAATTGCATTTTATTTCAACGTATTAATCTCCAAAACAAATCAAGTATTACCAATTGTACTCAGATTCGAAGGAATTCTAAAACTTTATGCAGAAGTTGGGACCTTATAATAAATTCCAATGACTTATGATGCTCATCATTTTGATATCATAACTGGCCAATTAATGTTATTCAGATTTATTTAGATATATTTTTTTCTTTGTAGAATCTATGGACAAATAAATGCCCAGTAAATCCCTTCAGTGACTTTGTAAACATATATAATAGAATCAATTATGTTCCATTCCTTTTTTTTTTTTCTTTTTGGAGGACATCCTAATGCAGGGGAAAAAAATGTTTCCAGATTCTTTAAATCAAATATTACTTTTCTTCCACAAAGGATTTTTTATCTTGCCATTCCCCTAGTTTATTCTTTCTATAGTCTTCAAACTCTCATTACCACAACAAATAAATGAACAGGGATAAAAATAACAAATATTTATCTAACTCTTCAGATTGGATTTTTTTAAAAAATCTTTATAAAATAAAAATACATGGAGGGTTCCCCACTTCACTTCTAATCTTTGAACAAAGTAGCATAATTCCATGCTCATCCTCTGAGAATCTAGGCTTTATGAGAGCAGAGAGAGTTTACTCAGCACTGTATCCTCAGAACATTACATAGAATCTGACATTTAATAGGTGCTCAATAAACATTTATTGATTAATGAATATAAGGCCCATTATTTAGGTGCCACGCTTCAGTATTTAAAGTCCAGGATTAGAGCAACCAATTAAAAAACAATGTTACAAACTTGTTTTAACAGATTTACTATGACCCAGAAGGGTGAGGTAGTTTCAAAGTCTAATGCAATCTTTGGTTTTATTGGTACAAATAAAGACTAGATCAGGGACTAGTAATCCTGCCTTGTTCTGTACTCATCAGATCATGTGTTATAAGTAATTTTGACAAAGTGGAGTCAATTAGGAGAAGGTGAAAAGATGGTACTGAAATTAATCATTAATGCCTCATCAAAGGAATCACAGGGAAAGACAAGGTGGGGCATGATCACTATTTAAATATATTCCAACCTTATGGAAGAGGAATTAGATGATTTCATGTAACCAAGAGCATATAAGATACTGTGAAACAAACTGTAACTCAATATAAAAATTATTGTTTTATGGGAATTCCCTGGCACTCCAGTGCTTAGGACTTAGTGCTTTCACTGCTGAGTGCCCGGGGTTCAATCCCTGGTCAGGGATTCTGCAAGCCGTGCAGCATGGCCAAAATAATAATAATAATAATTGTTTTAATAGTTAGAGCTGAGGAAGAATACAATGGATTATCTTCCTTTGAGGTGCTGTGCTCTCTACTTGGGTTGATAAAGAGTTCTTCTAGGACTTCCCTGGTGGCACAGTGGTTAAGAATCTGCCTGCTAATGCAGGGGACACGGGTTCGAGCCCTTGTCTGGGAAGATCCCACATGCTGCGGAGCAACTAAGCCCGTGCACCACAACTACTGAGCTTGCTCTCTACATCCCTCAAGCCACAACTACTGAGCCCGCACACTACAGCTAGTGAAGCCCGCCTGCCTAGAGCCCGTGCTCTGCTGCAAGTGAAGCCACCGTAATGAGAAGCCCACGCACCGCAACGAAGAGTAGCCTCCCCTCGCAGCAACTAGAGAAAGCCCGCACACAGCAACAAAGACCCAACGCAGCCAAAAATAAACAAATTTTAAAAAAACGAGCTCTTCTAAAAAGACAGACTGAAGTCCATAGAACTTCTAAATTAATATTATTTTATTACATATCTATATACGTAAAATATAAAATAGAATGCAAAATTCTAATGCTTTGTATAGATGCTTTATATAAATAGCTTGCAGCATATACAAAATAGCACTTGGATATCTAATGGAATTTTTCATTACTTCCATTATAATTTCAGAGATATATACCAATTGAAAAAAAATTTCTGTGACTCACTTCAAAAAGACGTCTGTGTTTTTAGAATGCTTATTACATATAGTCAGTTGTTAACTTCTGTAAGAAGTTAGTGAATGAATAATCAATTGGTATAAACTAACTCTCTCTGAAGTACTTGTCTGTTTATTTCTATTTCATTTGAGGAGTTAAGAATTTGTGATAAGCGTATAAAAAAGATGCTCCACATATTATGTCATCAGGGAAATGAAAATATTTTTTTTGGCCGCTGTGCATGGCTTGCAGGATCTTAGTTCCCCAGCCAGGGATTGAACCCGTGCCCCCTGCAGTGGAAGCACAGAGTTGTGACCACTGAAACGCCAGGAAATTCCCAGGGAAATGCAAATTAAAACAACAAGATACCACTACAAATTTATTAGAATGGTCAAGATCTGAAACTGACAATACCAAATGCTGGTGAGGTTGTGGAGGAACAGAAACTCTAATTTATTGCTGGTGGAAATATAAAATGGTATAGCCACTTTGGAAAACAGTTTGGCAGTTTCTTGTAAAACTAAACATACTCTTACCATATGATCCATTAATCACATTCTTTGGTATTTACCCAAAGGAGCTGAAAACTTACGTCTGTAGACACACAAAAAATACCCTGTACATGGGTATTTATAGCAGCTTTATTCATAATTGCCAAAACTTGGAAGCAACCAAGACAACCTTTAGTAGGTGAATGGATAAAAAATACTCTGGTACATCCAGACAAAAGAATGTTATTCAGCACTGAAAACAAATAAGCTATCAAGCCATTAAAAGACATGGAGGAACCTTAAATGCAATTTACTAAGTGAAAGAAGACAATATGAAAAGGCTACATACTGTATGATTTGATCAGATTCTAAATGGAATATCAGATAAATGTAAAAATATACTACTGAGGAAGAAAATATGCATTTTAAGTTGTTGATAGCTAAATTGCCAATATATTATATTCCTTAATATATAGTCCTTAAGAACATATATTATATATACATATATATTCTTTAAGGAAAATATATATGTACTTTAACCTCCACTTCACTTCTTCCTTCCCACACTTATTTGTTTACCCTAGGAAAATCAATTTTGCATTTTATTTTAGGTTTTCACTTACTTGTAAGTTGCGGGGAGGGCTCTAATTCTTGTTGCAAAGTGTTGGTGAGCTAATGACACGTTGCCACAAGGAGAAAACATCCTAAGTTATAGAATATAGATTTTTTTTAATAAATACCATCAAGATCTAAAATGCTCAAAATTGTCAAGTTACCATGAACATCACCACACCCCTCTTACCAAGCTGCCTCTCTTCACACCTTGACATTCAAAATAAAGAACCCAAATAGTTATATGATTTCATTGTTTTTCTGTTTTGTTTAATTAGTTGTGTTGTTTTCTTCTAGACCAACCACAGCCCACTATGAATTAACTCTGATTTGGATTACTCTAAAAACCCAACCCTGTTTTCATGTAAAAATGTGTATAGTTCATTTTAATAATGAGTGCTCACTTAATTTCTAATTATAGCCCACTATTTGCTGCAAATCTTTTTTTCTGCATAGCAATGCCTAAGTCAATCTTTTTCATTTCGTTATCTTTGTAACTCATGTTTTCCTAATGATGCTTCCTCATATGTTATCCTAAAGCATACCAAAATAAAATATAACTTTGTTTTTAATATTTTTTAAAAAGAAAATATTATAGTGTTCAAAGACATCACAGCTATCAGGATATACATATATATATATATATGAATATATATGGATATGTATATGAAAATTATATGCATATAAAATTTTCATTCAAAAATTTCAACTAAATATTATTCTACTCAGACTAATTTTTCAGCATTGGAAATATCCAAAGAGACTCTTAATCCACTGGGTTACTGAGAGATCTATGAAGAGTTCTTATTCATCAGTTTCTAACAGGATAATTGACGGCAGAACCCAAGACAAAAAAGATCTGGAAGAGGATGTGGCAAAGTGGTAAAGGAAGTAACTTAAGATATTCATAGGGCTCTTGAATAGCAGATTTTGAAAGAGGGGGTTAAAAACACCTTTGCAGGTTCCTTGGATAATCTCTTAAACATGCAAATAAGTGACTAAGTTAGGGAAAATCAATTTAGCAATGGATGGGGCATTTTTCTGTGGCATTTTAGGATCATGTTAAAACTGGTGATAATTAAACCTAAATCTCAAGGGTCTCATGTACAAAGGCAGGAGTAAATGAAGAAGAGACCAAATGATTGAGAAGACTTCTGGGCTGGGATTTTAATCACTGGCACCATGGAAGATTCTCTTTTTCTCCATCATGCCATGAGGGGATTAAATGATTTCTCTGTCTCTGAATTTCATGGGCTCCAAGTGGATTTTAATGGATTTCAGATGATTTCATCACAGTGCTGAGAAAACAATCCACAATACTGAAAGCATGAAACCAAATGGACAGTTTTACAACATATTTCCATTCATTCATAAACTACTATGACAATACCACTCATTATATCTCCCCAAATCTCATATAAAAATAACTATTCATGACAATACTATGTTGACAAATTAATAGTACAATCAGCTATTACCTTTTTAAAACAGATATGATTTTTAAATAGATTCTCAGTAGAATATCAAAGAAATGTAAAGATAAACTACTATGGAAGAAAATAACAGTGCATTTTAAGTTGTCAAAAGCCAAATTACCAATAAAAAGACTTTCAAACTGACACTTATGGAAGAGTTAAGTACAGGATACTGTGGGAACAACTGAGGGGTGCCTGGCCAAGAATGGCTAAGGATGGGGAGAGACTGAAAATTCAGGAAGGCTTCCTAGGAGACTTACTGCTAGAACAAAGAGGGATTACTTCAGAGAGGTCCACATTTCCTGCCCTTCACCCTTCAAATTAAAGCAAATGGACTCAATCTGGACTTAAAATGTTAATGTCAGATTGGTGCATTAAATAAAGCACTTGGTATAACCAAGGTCATCAATGTTTGGTATATCTACATCTTTCTCAAGAAAATGTGGTGAGTTGATCTTCCCTAAAGATTCAGCTCAATACAAAGAAAACTATTAAATCTGGTAACATTTCTATAGTAACAAAGACCAATAATCACTATAATCTTTTTAAATCACCATTTAAAATTATTTATCAAACTGGAAAAATTCCACATTTAAAAATATTCATTGTACAATCTGCAACCATTAGTTTTTCCACTTATTTTTAAAAAGGAGAAACAAATTAGATACTGCCATTCATGGGGTATTTTTTACATTTTTTTTCACTAAACTGATATCAGACATACATTGTTATTCAACTTTTTGAAAAGTCTTTCCAATATTCTGACCAAAGGTCATCCCAATATATGTATACCTACACATATATATACACACACATATATATAGTTAAAAACATCTAAACAAATATAACAAAGTGACGGTTATCAACTACACCAAAATATGCCCCTTGAGGTTTATGTACATTTTTTTTTTTCTTTTGGGACAGTAAGCTTTAGGATTTCAGTTTTGTAATTAAATGGAGTAAAGATGATATTTTCAGTAGTTAGGCAGTGGTCTTTTATAACTTAATTTTTTTTAAAAAAAAAAGGAGGGAGCAGCTTGCTCATCACCAGAAAGGTTGACAAGATTAATTCTCACCGTATCATCTCTGAAGCTTGACTAAACATCTTAATTAAACCATTATATAACAATGAATTAATAAATAGATATGACAGGATGTGTTTTACTCATGTTGGAGAGTGTCTCACCTGGGATTTAGAGTGACTAACTTTGTAACCTAAAATTTTAGAATTAAAAAGTACTGCTTTTGTTAATCAGATATGATTAAAATTAATTATCTCAAGCAATGCTCAGAGGGCAGCTTGATTGAAACACAAAGGAGACAGAGAAAACATTCATAACAACTTCTTTTCATAAACAAAGTTCACACTGAATCCTAAATAAGCAAGATTTTTTAAAAGTTAATGTATTCCTATCCATTCTGAAGTCTTACATAAGAACAAGTCTCCATTTCTAAAATGACTCTAGGGGTTTCTCTGGTAGCGCAGTGGTTAAGAATCCACCTGCCAATGCAGGGGACACGGGTTCGAGCCCTGGTCTGGGAAGATCCCACATGCCGCAGAGCAACCAAGCCCGTGCGCCACAACTACTGAGCCTGCGCTCTAGAGCCTGCGAGCCACAACTACTGAAGCCCATGTGCTGCAACTACTGAAGCCCGCGTGCCTAGAGCCCATGCTCCACAACAAGAGAAGCCACCACAGTGAGAAGCCTGTGCACCGCAACAAAGAGTAGCCCCCGCTCGCCACAACTAGAGAAAGCCCGTGCGCAGCAGTGAAGACCCAACACAGCCAAAAATAAATAAAGAAAATAAATAAATTTATTTAAAAAAATAAATAAAATTACTCTAGGTTTATAAAGCATACATATATAAATGTGAAAAAATAGGTAAATATAAAACATCAAAAAGAGTTAGCAACTGTGTACTAAGAAAAATTAGTAACAGTAAATTTCTTTCAATAAATATGTGCGAGAGAGAAAGGACATGGACTCTCATTCTTTTTAAAAATAAAACTAGATAGCAGATGGCCACAGTAAATGTTTCCTTTGGATCACAAAACAGCTCTAAAACATTGCTAATATATAATTGAAATATAGGTTTGTTTTCTTTTTTCGTGTAGGTAGTCTCTCATATCTAAAAGGAAAATAAGTAGAAAAGGTAAACACGACAGCCATGGAAAAGGAGATATCAAGCACAATTAATGGAAAATGTCCACCATGAAGATTACAGAATGAACCATGATCAGTATGACCAAATATGAGGTCATGGAAGAGTTAGAGGAACACAAAATAAGAACAACTGCTAAGGAGGTTCTTTTAAAATATAAAGTAGGCTACCATTTCAAAATGACCAAAGAAAACATACCTTTTGTGAATTTTTTCCTTAATTCTTTGGCATTTAAAAACACAGTGCCTAAGTTTACATTTCAAGCAGATTATAAAACAAAGTCTTGGAGAAGAGGTAAGTTTTTAAAGGCTGTTTAAAAGCACCAATATCCAGGTGCTGGCGTCATACTCCACATGAAAACTTTGCAAAGAGCTCCATCTTCAGGCCATTCACAATATGCTGAGCTCAGTTATAAAGGTGTCTTAACTCCCACTTTCCCTTAATAGTTCTTTCATTGCTGACTATCTTCTTCAGATTTGTTCTGTGTTAGCATGGGAAATGTCAGATTGAGTAAATTCATTGAATAAGACACAAAATTTTACAATTTTCTTTCACATGGAATATTTCTTCATAGATCAGTTTATTGCTCAAACACATCTATGCATGAAGACCCACCAATGGGAGAACATTAGCTCCACAGTTACTCCTAAGGTTAATTCTAAACAAGGAAGTCTAAAGGAAAAAGAACTCTTTAAACTTCATTTTCTAATTTTAGAAGCAACTATATTTTTTTATCTTACAACTTCTCAAATTCCTTGTTAGGGTTTAAGTTATTAAATACAACATTTACAAGCTTATGATTGAAGCAAAACAGAGATGACTTAAGCAAGAAGACTCCTTTTTTTGCCCTGGTAAATAATATTCATTTCTTTTTCCATTTCTCCTTTCCCCACTCTTATTAAAGTCAGAGAACATTAAAAAAGAACCTGGAAGGAATTATACACAGCAAATGAATCCAAAATAGCTCTAAATCCTGACTTTTTAATCTTTAAACCCCTATGCAAGTCATTTGACTTCTTATCTCAAGGAATGAGACACATCCCAGACAGACCTGCTTTCAGATCTCACATGTCTGAAAATTACCGTATTTATTCATTAAGCCAAGCAACTCCTAGAATCAGGGTACAAAAGAAAAGAAAAACTGCTCTTCATACCGAAGAGAGCAACGCAGAGTGACTTAGACAACCAATCATAAATATTTATACAGTTAAGCATACAAATCCACCATTGGCCACAAACTTTGATCATTAAAATTTCCAAAGAAGTTTTATGAACATATTATAATGGCTTCCATGAAGATATTTCCATATAAAGGTTACATAAGTAAAAGACGCATTTGACACGAATCATATCTGGTATGAAATGTTAAATATTCTTCTCACGCAGATAATTATGGAATGACTGTATTACAATTCAGGGTAAGTGTTGTAAATCTCTTAAAAAATATGAAGACAACAGCTGCCCCAGGCCTCAGCTCTTCAGGACAAATCTGACACAAGGTCAAAAAAAATCATAGAATCTCAGGTTTGGAAAGACAACCAAAGATAATTTAATCCAACCACACCTGTAATGCTGTTATTAAAACCAATCTCTCTATACACAGTCTCTTCAAGATGTAGTTGATGATATTTCACTGCCTGATATTAAAGTCACTGATGAAGCTAGAATTATTTGGACCCAAATTTAAATAGCAGAAAGAATCTCATTACCCTGTTATTTGTGAAATAAACAGATTTCTGGGCCTCCACTTCCAGCACTGCAGGCACAACACGGGCAGACTTCATAGTCACGAACAAGGAGAAAGGTGGGGAGTGAAGAGAGAAGCACAACAGCACACTCTCTGCTTCGGCAGAGCTGGCTGAACCACCAACTCTGCAACCTGAATGGGGTTCTGCTGCTAATGAGGAGGGTAAAGACTAAAACAGAGAATGAACAAGCACTATCTTTTATGTAGTCTGACAACACTGTGTAAATACACTTTTTTGAACAAGTAGATCCAAGTTGCGGCGATTTCTGCGTTGGCCGACTGAAACTCCTTCATCAGCAACCAGAATCCTTCTCAAATGAATGGGCACTGCTTGAGCCAAAGCTGTAAGTCTAAGTCTATTTGACCAGATTCAATGCTATAGGCATTTCAATAAGCTGAGACATTTTAAAAAGCACAAGACGATAAAAAGGAGAAAATAAGGCTCAGTGCAAATGATGGTATGATTTGTAATTTCATGTATCTAAAAGATCCTTTCTCAATGAAGAGCTAAAGTTGAATGTATTTCATTAAATTTAATTTAATCACTGAATTTTAAAACTAGGGTAGGGAAATAATTTTTCATCAATTAATGATGAAACAACAAATTATTTTTGTATACTACATAGGCTAATAATTTAATCAATTGTGGTATTTTTAATTACTTAATTTCAAGCACTAGTATTTAATTGAGAATACCTATAGTTGATCAGAATAAAACAATGGAATTTAGTCCAGGCATGTCATAGATAATTCTTTATTTCTCTTGAGAAAAACCATGCTTCTTATGAGCAAAAATCTAAAGTAAAGAAGCAGGAAGAGAAAAATATAAAATAAGTCAGAAGAGTAGTCATTCTTTTTGTCAACTAAAATATAATCACATAGGAGTGCTTATTTAGTTATATTTTTGCAGACAAGAAAGAGAAATATCAATTTTAATACAATTCTAAAGAAATTGATAAAAACATTAAAAGTTTATTGTACTGTCACTTACAAACAATATGTTCTTCAATGTAAAACCCAGAATTATTGGTTATCTGAGAAGTAAATATAATCCTATTGTCACACATCATTATCATAATAACAAAAGCTATCACCCTTTTTGAAAGACTGTGTTTGCAGCATTATACTCAGTGCTTTACAAATATTAGATAAGTTTATCACCAAATGAATGTTATGTATATTTTATTATGTGAATTTTTCAAAAAAAAAATTGTAGCTAAGATGCCACATTCTTTGCCCAAGGCCCATCTGTCCGACCCAAAACTGATACTCAATTTTGTCTCCTTGCCTTTAAAATACCACTTTAAAGCCCTACTCTATACTTTAACAATCATATTGATCCATGTGTCCTAAGAATTTAAATTTAATTTTTATAATTCTATTATGCTCATAACACATTTCAAACTAGAAATACATCATACCTTTACTTTATAGAATAATATTTTATTGATCTCAACAATAACTAAATGAAATTTAATACATACAAAGTTTAATCAAACATTAATAGTTTTAGGACTTCCCTGGTGGCGCAGTGGTTAAGAATCCACCTGCCAATGCAGGAGACACAGGTTCGATCCCTGGTCCTGGAAGATCTCACATGCCATGGAGCAACTAAGCCTGTGCACAACTATTGAGCCTGCGCTCTAGAGCCTACGTGCCGCAATTACTGAGCCCACACGCCGCAACTACTGAAGCCCACATGCTCTAGGGCCCGCGTGCCGCAACTACTGAGCCTGCGTGCTGCAACTACTGAAGCCCACGGGCCTGGAGCCCATGCTCCACAACAAGAGAAGCCACTGCAAAGAAGAATAGCCCCAGCTCGTTGCAACCAGAGAAAGCCCATGCACAGCAACGAAGACTCAACGCAGCCAAAAATAAAATTAAATAAATAAATAAAATTTTTTAAAAATTAATAGTTTCACTGTATTTTAATGCTATACTGGAACATTATATTCAGAATCAGAGAATTAAATTGCATAACAGAAGCCAAACTTTGAGGACGTTAAAGTGGTTGCTAAGTAATGAGCAAAAGAAGAAATAAAGGATTGATTTTCTAAGTTAAAAGAAGTTGAAAACAATTTCTAAAAAGTAAAAATATCCTGAACTCTCATTAATTATGCCTGAGAGTACATTTTACATATGAATCTTTAAGGGAAAAGATGAAAAGATAAGGAAGAATTCCCATAAATCAGTATTTTAATTTCTTAGTTTTCCAAGTGAAGTAACATAAATTCATGAATGCAAGTGGTTTAAAATGCAATAAATTAACCTAAAGTATAGTATTATGGTACTCTAAGTCAAATAAAATAGTAATTTTGAGAGCAGAGACGCATTTAGCCATATATCTGCTTCTTTATAATTACTGAAAAACATGAAGTTTTAACTTTTAAGACTAATTTAAATTAACTTTACTATTAAGTTTTCATTTTCCCTCTGTTGAGAACACTTAATCATTAATTCATACCTTTGAATGTTTATGTATGTGAAATTAAAAATTTCTCTCTGAAGGTACACTCAACTAGGCTATATATTTTGGTAACAATCGGAAATTGGCCTGTCCCTAAGGAAGCAGTTCAGAAGATCCTGAGTCCCATATTTGGAAAGGCTGTCTGAAATGTCCCTCACCAGGAAAGAATGGCTGAGCCATTTGCAACTGCCACTAGGTGGAAATCAAGGCACTCCCTCTGCACAGGCCCTTGCTGTGGTCCCCAGGCTGGCCTTACTAACATTTCACCCAGAGCCCTAGTGTGGAAAGGAGGGACCATGCCTGACTCACTGCCATGTGCAGGCCCCGTGCCCTCTCAGATGCCTACAAAGATGCTGACAGCAGTGCAGAGCCTTAACCTGTCACCTCTCTGAATATTGAACCTCAGCCAGGAATGAAAAAGAACAGAGTGAGCATCTTATAACCACAGCCAAGCTCGTGACGGTCTGATCACTCAAAAGCCTCTAGATCATTCTGAAGACTATCCACATAATCAGTTTTGCAGATAAGTATTCTTTTTTTAATCTTTTCTGCCAAAGTATTCAAACAGCTCAACAGCTCTTGTTGTTACTCCTCGTTCTAATCAGCCCTCCTTCTTCATGCTTCTGATATCAGTGGTTTGTTCAAGAGTCCCCGAATATATATTTCTACCCAAACAGAGTTAAGACACAATGTCCAGGAGCTAGGCACTGTGGAAGACCACTTACTTCATTCATCTGAGGGAAGACAATCGCGAATTTCTGTGAAGAACACAGACTTCAGGTAGCACACTCAGGCATCATCATAAAAGGGGGCAACCTTCGCAGATCGACCATAATCACCATCAGAATCTTGACCATGATAGTCAAGGTAGGGTCTGCCCAGGCCAGATGGGCAGCTCAAGGCAAATAAGTCAAAAGTATCCTTTCATTCAGGCTTAATGAAGAAATAAAGGGAATTACTGAATAATCACTAAACCTATAGTATTGATTGAGGTCTATTTATAATTATATCTAATTAATAGATAACTTGAGCATAATTATGTGTATATACCAAAACTACAATCTATATGCAGTGAGGCAGAGATATAAATTTCCAATTATCTCTTCCTAAGAATAGGTGAAAATTCTTAGCAAATGTGATGAAAATTGAGGTCTGTGGTATATTCTGTCCTCCTTGTCTCCTTGTACTGCCCATGTCTCTTTGACCTCTTTGCTATACATCAGTCCTTTTCAAGTCATATGAAAGCACACAAAAAGTGCTTTTTTATATTAGAACCATCACCTAAGTCTCTGCTTATAAAGTTGGTCAGTGTGAATTTCCAGTACAATTATCATCAGTAGATTCCTACTGGGGATTGCTCCCTCCATTCTGCTCTGAAAAAAAAAAAGGTCAGCCACTGTTTACTCTGTTAATGTGGCTCCATGACCCACGACCAGCCAGTGTGAGGGCTCTGAGCACTCTGTAACTTGCTTTTATCCTTCAGCACCCAGGATGGTGTTGCAGTTAGCAACAAACTCTAAAGCCAGGCTCTCTGGATCTGAGTCCTGACTTTGTCACTAACTAGCTACATGGCCCTAAGAGATATGTTGAGCCTCTTTCTACTTCAGATTTCTTATCTGTACAATGGAGATAGTTGGATTCACTCCTAGGGTTCTATGAGGATTAATTTACCTAATTCATTCACTTGGAACTGAGCTTGGCATACAGTGAGTATTTTATGTTACCTACTTTTATTCTGCCCAGTTGACATCTGCTATCCAACTACTTTAAGAGCTAATGTTTGAATGCAATACCCAAGTGGTGACCCTGATTTCTTTAACTGGAAAAGGGGATGTTTCTCAAATAACTAGATAAGTGGTTGCATTATCAATAAGGCATGACCAAATTCCAACTTTATGTAAGTTCACCAGTTCTGAGAGACTACAGAGTTCAGCCAGCAAGGCTAAATCATTGCATAATGTCCCCACAGGCCATCACTACATTGTGATCACACTGTCAAATTGCCTCTCTCCAGCCGTTAAGCTTAAAGATGGAATTCCATTATATTTCAACTCATCTCTGCTCTAGAGAAGCTGTCAACTCATATTATTAAATCCTCTGTTAAGAACTCTGTTGCAGACTTTTACAGAAGTGACTTCCTGATTGAGGTATGGGGAGTATCTACCATTAGCAATAGTAGGGAAGAGATGAGAGAAAAGTAAAACCCTGCTTGTTTCTTCCGGGAACTGTGAGATCTAGATGCTCATATTTAGAAGAAAACTACTGAGGTTTGGATTAAACCTAGACTTTCTCTGTGTCACTGACACTCAAGCTAATAACTAGCTAAAAGAAGAAGTTAGTAACTGGCTGAGTGTAATGGCTAAGTTTATAAGTCAACTTGGCTAGGCCACAGTACTCAGATGTTTGGTCAAATGTGCCTGGATGTTTCTGTGAAAGTATTTTTTGGATGAGACTAACATTTTAATCAGTAGACTTTGAGTAAAGCAGATTACCCTGCATAATGTGGTGGGCTTCATCCAAACAGTTAAAAGTCTTAATGAAAAGACTGATCTCCCCTGAGGAAGAGGTAATTCTGTCAACAGATTACCTTCGGACTTGAACTGCACCATCGACTATTACCTGGGCATCCAGCCTGCTGCCCTATCCTGCAGATTTTGACCTTGCAAGACTCCACAATCATGGAAGCCTATTCCTCAAAATAAAAATCTCTCTAGACATAGACATGATAGAGATAGAAATAGGGATATATACATCCTATTGATTCTGTTTCTCTGGATAAACCTAATACACTGAGCTTCTGCAAGTAGATTCCTGAACGCTGACAACCTACACTATATCCAGAGAGAAAGTCACTCATATCTTCTTCAATTTCCCTTGGGTGGATATCAGATGACACATGATTTATAATTGTCTTTGTAAAAGGACAGGGACTGCACAGCTGCCCAAATAATGAGAACTTACCCAACACTGAAAATAGTTTGCTTAATTTAAATTAAAAGCATTGAATTAAAAAAAACAGTGCAAAGATATACTTCAATTCTACCTCTTTTCAAAAATCATGAGCTCTTAATGTACTGCAAATCTAAAACTTTTGACAGAATTTGCTGCATCCTAATTTTTATCTTGTGAAAACACAAATTTTCTTATAATTCCAAAATGTCAAAGAAGCAGCTTCTTAAATTTTAAGTGCATGGTGCAACACATTTTTTTTAGATTGCCCCCTATATCAATAAAGAATGCATTTGGCTGCAAGTACCCATCCAATATGCTGCAGATGAATTACAGGTGTGCTATAACTGTATCTCTCCCATTAGCTCTTGGATCATCTGGGAAGAGTCTGGAGTGGTCAAAGTTCCTGGGCCAAACATCTCCAGACATGAACAGCTTTTTCCAGAGCTCCACAAAGGGCTGATCCAGTAGAGTTGAAGATTGGTGGTATGCCTATGGTCCCCATGGGCAGTAAAAACTAACAGTCACATCCAGCCATTCACTCTTCTACCATGAATGCTACATATAACCAAGTATGATATATTACCTGAACATCTACTTCAGTAGCCAGCACACTTTGCCAGTCATGGACATGGAGCCCAAGGAGCTACTGAAGGAGTTCATATAGCAGGCACCCGTGGAGCATAGCATGTAGCCCAAGGTACAGCTGCACATGTCTGGCTGGTAAGCTGAGAGGGAGGCTGGCAAGCACATGTTCAGGCAGTGCCCCCCAGTCTCCACCTTTGCTGGATACTTCTCTTTGCTGTTGCTTGTATGCCTTTGTAGTAGAGTATAAGTGAGTTGCAGGGTGACTGATCTAACTACCTATGCATTTCTACTAATTAGAGCTTCATTATTTTAAATACTTGATAGGAAAAAGTCTGATTAGATTCAACATCTATTTACGTTATCACAAGATATTTTAACACTACATCTGTTGCTGAAAGAAAATTAAAAGCTTTTAGATTCTAGGGTTTCGCTGGTGGTGCAGTGGCTAAGAATCCGCCTGCCAACGCAGGGGACACGGGTTCGAGCCCTCGTCTGGGAAGACCCCACATGCCGCGGAGCAACTAAGCCCGTGCACAACTACAGCCTGTGATCTAGAGCCCACGAGCCACAACTGCCGAGCCCGCATGCCACAACTACTGAAGCCCGTGCGCCTAGAGCCCGTGCTCCGCAACAAGAGAAGCCACCGCAGTGAGAAGCCCGCGCACTGCAACAGAGTAGCCCCCGCTCGCCGCAAGCAGAGAAAGCCCGGGCGCAGCAACGAAGACCCAATGCAGCCAAAAATAAATAAATAAAATAAATAAACTTATAAAACAAAAAAGCTTTTAGATTCTTAGATAATAATTTCAACTGGCATAAATTTGTAAATTGTAAAAATACATTTTAAAAATATTCTCTGCTATTTATGCAAATAATTTCTCATTAGTGATTATTACCAAGAACTTGAAGAGATCATAATTTTAAAGTCTTACTAAAATTTTTCAAATTATTTTATCTATCTTTACTCAAATTAAATATTTAATATTTATGCAAATTAAATGTTGATTTTTTTTCTCTCCCAGATGCCTCTGTATTTTATTATTATCATCATAAATTCCCTGAAGATTATCCCAGTGTGCATTGCAAACATTATTTTTTTCTTCTATGTGTATCATGACGAGATACAGAATGAGAAACACTGGTTAAAACAGACTATTTTTCAACATATATCAAGAAATCCCCAGATTGTTGCTGCACCACCTACTCCTTTAAGCTTCCTAAGGGCAAATTATATGCCTGCTTCATCATTAGGTGTTTAGTTCCTTGTCTGGTGACCAGCCCAATAAATATGTGCTAAAGGAATGAATACATGACAAGTATGGAAAAGGACCATCACTTTCTTTCAAAACAAATCTTTAGCTATTTCATTATGGACAGGAGAACTTACAGAATTACTTGGGGAAATTCTTTCTTTCCTCAAGGAAGCACTTTAAACTTAGAATAAGAACCTATATTACTTAGCAAAGAAGAAGGAATTCTTAAACAGCATTTTCAAAGAGCAGTGGTAAAGGACAATGTCACTCTAACACTCCAGAGTCCCTCTGACTCTTCCCACTATCTAACTCCCCCTAAATTCTCTCTTTCCTGGTCTGACTTCTAAAAGTGAATTTATGGAACATTTTAACTTTTTTTTCCTTAAAATTAAAAAAAAATAAGTTTATTTTTTTAATATATGAGTCCTTAAAATATGTTTACTATAAGTCAGTGGCTGCCTACAAAGGAGTTTTCTTACTCTTGTTACAATGTTTCTCTCAAAGATTTCCATCCTTCTTCAATGACATTGCCCACTTTCAACTTTGCTGAATTTTCACTTCAAGTCAAAATTTGTTCATTTTGTTCATTTGTTCAATATTTATAAATTATCAATAGGTGAAATAAAAGACCAAAAAAGCAGAAAATATGTACAAAGTTCTCATTGCAAGAATAATAGCAAAGCATCTAGTTAAAAGGTAACACTAGATAAATTTACCAAGTTTCCTGGAATGCCTATCATCTTCACCACAATCAGAGTCAGAAATGGAAACACCCTTAGATATTTTCCCTTCTAAGAGTAGCATCTACCCAAAGTAATAGCTATATTTCAAGAAAATTTGATTTTGGCCTCAGATAATGGTTTCTGCAGGAATAAAAGAAAAACAGCAAGCAAACAGATAAATGAACAGCAGATATTTTGCCTGTGAAGCCAAAGTAATTTACTATTTCATCCACCCACATGCACCATATTTGAACAGCTGGAATATGTTTAATTTGTTACATGATTAATTATCACTTTTTCTAAAATCTATGGCCCTCTCTACCTCATAGCAGAAGAAACCAAAATGATACACCACCTTAGGAAAAAACCTAGGTGGGTTTAGCAAAGCTGGGTTTAGCAAAGCCAGGTTTATCAAACTTAATCAATTACACATTCCTTTGTTACCTGTGTGGTTAATCTGTTTTTAATTGAGCTCCGTTGTCATATATTTAGTAAACAAATGAGCATAGGTGCAAATATCATGATTGTTTACAGCACAAATATTATGTAGCTTGCAATTTTACAAGACCCATTAGCAAGACTTAAAGCTAAAAGTATTTAATGTTCACACATATTCTTTTCTTTCCACTTTTGTTTCTCATTTTTTTGTTTTCCGAATATCCCAGACCCAGCTGTTTAGCTCATGTGACATGGCAACTGAATGGACATACCATAGAAGCTCTTTTTCTTTTTTTTTGGCCGTGCTGCGTGGCTTGTGGGATCTTAGTTCCCTGACCAGGGATGGAATCAAACCCGTGACCCCTGCAGTGGAAGCATGGAGTCTTAACCACTGGACTGCCAAGGAAGTCTCTAAAAGCTCTTATTAAACAGAGTTTCTTTCTGGTTCCCATTTATTTCCCCAATGAACAAAAGGAAATTTCACACTTGCCTGGAAAAGACCACTTTGATTACTTCACTGAGAGGAATTCTTTATTATTTTATTGACAAGCAGTAGATTACAATTCTCTCTTCATGAACAAGTCTATTCCGAATTTCTCCCACATAAAAGTTACATCACAAGAAAAAACAAACCAAAATTACCTTAACTTGTTTTTGCGGCATTACCAATGTTAAATTTTTTTAAAAATAATAATTCTAAATAGCCAGATGCCTGTTGTTACCTCTAATTCTATAATTATCTGAGTTTGATGCCTTAAGAAAAAAAAAGGGATTATATCTAAAACTTCCCTCCAAATCTTAGATCCCTCAGAAAAGGAAGAAAATAACATACAGTCACCCTTTGTCTGTCATTCTCAAATAGCTTGGAAATATGGCCAATATCAAGAAAGGTCAGCATTACAAGCATTCTAAACCCAATAAATTAAATATTGAAGGTAAAGAAAGCCTAAGACTTAAAAGTATAGATAAACATATTACTCTTTTGAATTTCTCATTCTAGAGTAGTATGCAATTACCTGGTGACTCCAGCCCAATAAATTGTTTGTTAGTCTTCAAAATTCCCCCAAATTCCTCTTCATTTTGCTAAATTTCATTGACTGTATATTTGTGTAACACATAACATGATACAGCAGAACCAGAGGCTTTTAGAGCCAGAGGTTTTTAGAACTGACTGTTGAACGTATGTCACTGGAAAAGCAATATCTCTGATACGTAATATGCCCGAGGTTTTAAGGGACTTCCTCAAGGTCACACAACTAGTTAGTGACCAAAGCAGGACTAGACTCAGCCTCTGGAGTCCAGGCTCAGTGGCAAGCGTTTCTCATTTCCTGTTGCTTGTTTAGCATGGGAGGGTTGGGGAAGAGAGGTGTCAATTGTCACCACTTTATTACTGAGGACAAATGTTGCATTACTTAATCAGAATGCAGTCCTTCATTGAGCAAAATCTCAAAGTGACATCTAGTGGAATACCCAGTCTCTATGGAGACATTTAATTAAACTGTAGTCCCTTTATACCAGCACAAATATTGTGAGGGAAAACAACTCAACTCCTTTGACATTTTTGCAAATAGGTTTAGTGGAGTCCATTCTGTTTACTTTTACTGACATTTGTTTTTCAGTCAATTATCCCACATGGTTATTTTTTTCCTTTCATAACTTATTGCTAGCAAGCTAGCCATAAGAATAAATACAAGTAATTCCTTTCTTTGGGACAAGCATCAGAGTTTAGGTTAATAATAGCTGAAGAAAATGAATACGCATTTTATCCCTCCCGTTTCCTTGTCCTAATAGTTCTAGTTGACTTATAAACCAGATTGGTGGCCACAGCAGAATCCAAGTAGAAAGACTTTAACCTCAAGTGCATCGGGGGTTTCTCCTCACATAGCCCTAAAACTCTGGAAAATAACACACTTTACTGGATGAGTCATCTGTCAGATAACTAGCTAAATATGACAATCATTTTTTATCTCATATCCATCTGTCTCCAATTTTTGCTCACCGTTATTTTGAAACTTTTTGTGAAGTCCTGAAAGGGTCAGAAAGCCTTCGCCACAAAAAGTTCCATTCCCTTTGTTATTCCATGGGATCTCATTGAGTAGACACAGAAAAACTAATTTTTAAGAGGTTGAAAACTATGTAGTGCAGAGCAGAGCTGCTCAAACTCCAACAGGCACATAAATCACCTGGAGATCATGTTAAAATGCATATTCAAATTCAGAAGATCCGGACTGAGGCCTGAGAGTCCATGTTCCTAACAAGTTCTCAGACTAGACTTTAGTGCACACTTTAAATGGAAAGGGTATAGAGGAAAGGGCATTTACTTTGGAGCTCAGGAGCCCTGGATTGAAATCCAACTTCAGTGGGGTCTGGCAGTGAGAACCTGAGAGAGCCCACCCCACTGCCAGACCCCTCCCTTCTCCCTGTACAGCCCTCACAGCCTCACCACCACCAGCTGCCTTGGAGCCCCTGGGACTGACCTCAGCATGCCCTTTCTCCCATTCTATGTCAGGCCACCCCTAGACTCCCAGGCTGCCTCCCAGATCCCACAGCTGAACCCCTGTTAGCCTCTGTGAATCTATCCTAGTCCTCCTTGTTCCTTATTGCTGCTTTCAGACAATTTTCCAATCCTCCCTTTTCCCCAAAACCACCCATGTTGAATCTCTGTCATCAGATTATATCATCCATGATTTCTCGTTGTTCTTGTCACCAAAATGCCAAGGATCCCCTTCATTTCCTCTACCCAACCTAGCCACTCACTCCCACGGTCATTACCCTAGACCTTGTTACTGTTAACAACTGCATCTTCTCCTTAGTGTTAATTACACGCATCCCACTCTCTGCCATCAACTCCTATCATTTCATCTCATTCTCTCTGTATTCTGCATGGCACAATTCTTCCATACCACTGATACTGCTAAGTCACTGATCCTATCATCTTTTCACTGTTCCTTACTCCTTCAATGTCCTCATTTCTCTCCTTACCCAACTTAAATTCCATTGTCAATGATTACTGACTCCCTTACTTCTCTACCTTATCTCTTACCTCTTGTTGCTCTTGCTTTGCAAAACTAGAGTCCCATTTAAATCCAAATTTCCGCTTACTCCAAGCCTTCCTCCATGCAGCTAAACATGGTGGAGGAAATTACAAACCCGGATGGCTGGTCTTTCTTTAAATAATTGACCATAAACCTCAAGTGTTCCCACCATTTATACTCTATGTCTGTAGTCCATACACTCTTTAAATTATGTAGGCTGCCATTTTAGACTCTCCCCTCAAGTACTCAATACCTCTTCTCTCACTGTTATCCTAAGCTGATAACCTTGCTTCCTATTTTACTGAAAAAAAAAAAAAATAGAAGCAATAAAAAAACAATTTCCACATACTCCCTTCAACACATCTACCCACATGCCTGCATCAGCAAACATCTTTGCCTTCCTGCCTGCTACCATTGTTGAATCCTCCAATGCTCCTATCAAAAATCAGTCCTTATATGCATGCACTAGATCTCATCCCCCTCACTAATCCAGCCCAGACAGGCCTTCCAATAGCTGTAGTTCCTGCTAACATCTGAATGTAACCTCCTGAGAGACCCTCATCCAGATCCATCCAGCTAAGCAGCTTCCAAATTCCTGACACATAGAAACTGTGTTAAAAAATGTTTATTGTTTTAAGCCACTAGGTTCAGGGGTGATTTTTTTTATGTAGCAATAAACGTAATACAAGAAATAAATGAATGAAACGACAGATCACGAGATCAACTTTATACCCACTAGTTAATTAGGAAGGATTTATATACCAGTCAACTGAGGGACTAATTTTCAAGTATCAGGAGGGGAAGTACAGTAGGTGTTTCTTCCTCTGGATAAATGGGGCTTAGAGCTTGATAAGGAGTGGAGCCTTCAAACAGAACTGTAGAGTATGAGTAAAACATCTTTGACTCTTCTGAACCCCAGTGGGAAAGAAAGAGAAAACTCTATAACCAGAGAGAAACTCTGACAATTACGGAGGCTCACTCTCCAGGCAGGGTCCACATCTGCTGTCAGCACAGCAGGATATGAGGGGAGGTCCTAACAGCTGTGGGACCTTAGGAAAGCCAAGTCCTTTCTCCCCTCTCCTGAAGATGGACGGCATTTCTTTCAGCTGGTCCCAGGAGATGCGTGTGCCAGAAGATGGCAGGTGTGTGTCATGTGACCTCCTTCTTGTGGGGCCAGCCAACTTACACAAATTCTTACTGGAGTGACCATGAAAACCAGAATAAGGCAGTTTTATCACATTGGGACTGACCAGGTGTTTAGGGGTCAGGCTGCCCACTCATCAGTGATGGCCAGACATTCAGGGCCTGCGGCTCCCAAGCTAAAAATAACCCACTGGCCCTTTAAATCACAAATTAAAAGGCCAATGATATTTTCACATTTGAAAATAATATTGGGGTCTAAATTCCAACTCCTGTTTGATGAAGAATTCCTCAGTTAGTTTTATATCTAAGGCCCATAGGCTTTAACTCTATAGTTTGATAACCAGAGAAGAAAGAAGTCTCATAATAAAGTAGGGTTTTTGGTGTTTTTTTTGTTTTGTTTTTTTTTTGCTTGGAGGGCTCTAGGTCCAGGAGCAACTGTCCCCAGGAATACCCACCAAGACACTTGAGAGACTCTATCCATCAATCGACTGATAAATAAACAGATAGATAGATACACACATACATATATATTTAAGTATATATAAGTAGAAAATTTTTTATTTTTTTAATTTAGCAAGAAAAGGTATTTTTTAAAACATAAGTAGAAAAGTATCAACTAATCCGAAAGTTTCCATTTCTTTTAAACTTATTTTCACCTACCAGTAGTTTCCAAACAAAAAGATATGTGTCCTTCTAGGCTTTACAAAGAATCAAACAATGAATTTGGCCAAATCTTATATCTATGGTTTAGATGTTTCAATAGAAAAGTCTAAATAGTTTTTAAACATTTTTATTTTGTTTACAGAAAAGTTGCATCTGAATATTCAATAGTCTAAGTGAAAGACCTTTACTACCATAACGCAGTTAATGGTTTCATATAATTTTAATACTCCTAATATTAATTATATTTGTGGCTATGATTAATACAGAAGCTATCAAGCAATTTCTACTAACTCATATAAAACATGCCTCTTTGAACTTCACCTTCCTTCTAGCTACACTCACTCCCTTGATGATCTCATCTAGTTACTTGGCTTTAAACATCATCTATCCACTAATGATTCCCAAATTTATATCTAGAACCCAGACAGCTCCTTTGAACTCCAGACTCATATATCCAGCTGCCTATTTGACATCTCCATTTAAAGGCCTAACACACACTTCACACTTATCTTGTCCTAAACCAAACTTCATATCTTTCTCCCAAACCTTCTCCTCCCACAGTCTTCCCCTTCTCAGTAAATAGGAGTCTTATCCTCCTAGTTGCTCAGGTCAGAAGTCTGGGAGTTGTCCCTGACTCCTCTTTCTTTCACTCCTGACATCATATCCATCAACCAATCCTGTCAATTCTACCTTCCATATCGCCCAGAATCTGACTTCACACTGTCTCCGCTGCAACTGCGTTGATCCAAGGCACCATCATCTCCACCTGTATTACTCAGTAGTCTCCTAACTGGTCTC
Organism: Balaenoptera musculus; assembly: GCF_009873245.2. NCBI lineage: Eukaryota > Metazoa > Chordata > Mammalia > Artiodactyla > Balaenopteridae > Balaenoptera > Balaenoptera musculus. The sequence continues at coordinate 112,213,740 of NC_045789.1, forward strand.
CTGCTTCTGCCCTTGCTCCCTATAGCCTATTAGGTACACAACATTCAGGTGATTAAGTAAAACACAAGTGATTAAGTAAAGCATGTCCTTCCTGTGTGTAAAACCCTATAACTGTACCTCCTTTCAGCAAACTAAAAGACAATTCTACAAGGTCCTACATAATCTCCACATCACACTCTCCACATCTTCCACCCTGTTACCTAACTCATATCCTGCTATTCTCCCCATTGTTCACTCTACTGGAGTCACTCTGGCATCTTTACTGATCCTCAAACATCAGCGCCTTGGCACTAGCCCGTCCATTGCTTGGGATGTTTTTCCCCCAGTTAGCCACATGGCTCATTCCCTTATTTCCTTCAGGTCTTTGCTCCACTGTAACCTTCCCAAGGACTCCCGTATTGAAAGCATAATCCCTCCCCTCTCCCATGATACCTATTCTCCTTTGCTTCATTTTTCTCCATTGCCCTTTTCAACAGCGTAAACATTTAATTTGTTTGTTTGTTTTCCTCCACTAGAATGTAAACTTCCTCAAGGCAAAAGCTTCTATCCATTTTGTTTATTACTATACAGTCAGCTCTGAGAATATTCTTAGCAAGTTGTAGGCACTCAATAAATACTCATTGAATGCATGAATATTAAAGGACTGGAGAACCATTTACAATCAGTATTTCAGCGACTGGTCACTATCCTAGCTAGTAGAAGGAAAGCTCAATATAGTATTGCTCTTTCCCCCTTGAAACATACTCTTTATCATATTTGAATACCTAAGGTCATTTTCACTTGGCTTTATTCATCTTTGCAGCAAACATAAGCTCCAGGGTTACGATCCTTTTTCTGGAAACACTGGTTTCTGAATATCTCAATATTTTTCCACATCTGAGAACCCCATTAGAGTTGATGATCATATTACTATTTAAAACTAAATGGGCAAAGCATATGTGGGCTTAAACCCCCTCATCTCTCTACCAAATGGAACCAGGGAAATATTCTGCAAGAACTGAATAATTATAGAATAGGGGTCTGCAAACTATGGCCTGAAGACCAAAGCCAGCTAAGATTTCCAGATGAAACACAGAATGCCCAGATAAATTTGAATTTCAGATAAACAACAAATAATTTTTAGTATAAATATGTCCCAAATACTAAATGCTGAGTCTGGAAACCTTAAATCTGGCCTGCTACATGTTTTTGTACAGCCCACAAGCAAAGAATGGCTTTTCCATCTCTAAATGGTTGGAAAGAAACTGAAAGAAGAATAATATTTTATGACAAGGGAAAATTATATGAAATTCAAATTTCAGTGTCTATAAATAATTATTGGAACACAGAAATGCTCATTTGTTTACTTACCATCTATGGCCACTTTCACGCTACAACAGCACAACTGAATAGTTTCAACACAGACCAAACTGCAAAGCCTAAATATCTACTGTCTGGCCCTTTGTAGAAAAAGTTTACCAACCCCGGTTGTAGAATATTTCCTTTTTATTCTTCCTCTCACTGAAGACAAAGCAAAGTAACTGTTTTCCCTTTAGAACCCTCCTTCCCTCAGGAGCACTAGTTTTATCATTATGTTGGAAAAAGGAGTAGAAGCCTCTGAGAAGAGGCAAAATGATAAAGATTACTGTGGGCGATAGGTCCCTGCAGAACTGAGTGTGAATCCTTTCTCCACCTTCACAATCTGAGTGAGTTAAATGGGGGCCATATGAATACCACCACACAAAGTGGCTGAGAGGGTCAGGAGATAAGGAGAAATGATTGATTATAAAGGACAAAAAAAGGGTCAAACTTCTAGACTACAATAGAGGATATGATTGTCAGAAGGAAAAGAGATGGAGAAGAAAAGTGAAAAGATAAAAATTAGGACTAGGAGAACAGACTTCTCAATCACTCACCAAGTGATGAGCTTGAGTGAAAAATATAGACTTCACATGGATTCAAGCAAGATATCATAACCAAAAAAAAGGAAGAAAGAAAGATATCATGACCAAAATTAGGGAAGGATGGATGTAAGTACTCAGACCAAGTAAGGCAACAGTAACACCTTTTCCAAGGTAAATAAATCTTGGGTTTTATCTATTCAATACACATGCGATTGTCTTAGTAAAAATTATATAATTCACACTGTCAGAAGCTAGTATTATTGTATTCAAAAGGTGTGAGTATGTGTTGCTGTTACCATGAGGGGAAGTGAGAAAAGACAGAGCCCTGTTTACACCACTGTGGAATTCCCCATATTCTCAAAGGAGTCAGTGGACGAACTAGCAACCATAGCCCCTTTAGCCTCATTCTTTCCAACAAATATTTTCTACTCAGGCCCCTGGGTTACAGTTATCAGACCCCTGTTTTTAAGGCCTGAAAAAACAAGAAGTGTATAAATTGAGGGGACAATTTATAAGATCTATCAAATGACTGTCTCTGTAACCCATGACCCTAGGCAGTGGTTCTCAACATGTGAGTCTCACATGTAAAACATATTCCCAAACATAACTTCTGGCACTAGATATACTGCACTTCACTCCTCCTAAAAGGCATATCAGCATGGGAGAGAGTGAGAGTGATGTTACCACAGAGATAACCTTGAGGTTGTTCTAAATATATTTTTAAATGTAAATTATTTGCAAGCTTCAGTACTTCAACTGTGTTTAGTAACAAATACTTATGACATGTCTCACTCCTGACCTGTGTCACAACACTATAATTGAGTAGTACTGTTTCATGCTACTTCTGAAGAACAAAATTTTCCCAAAGTATAGAAGTCATATTAATATTAACCATGGCAGAAATACGATTAAAAATACATGTAATCATCCCCAAGGTTACTTTAAGGTCTGTGTTTTTGAAATTGATTTCTGTTCACAATATATGTTGATGTACTTCATAGGCTTATACTCAGAGCTGGCCAAGACATTCATTAGTTCAATCATTAGTTCTTCATATTCTCAACATATGAAGTTCACATGATGAGAACCACTGACCTAATGTAACAGATCACAAATACAGACATCTACGGATGTAGAGAACAAACTTACGGTTACCAAGGGGGAAGGGTGGGTGGGAGGAATTGGGAGATTGGGATTGACATATATACACTACTGTGTATAAAATAGATAATTAATGAGAACCTACTGTATAGCACAGGGAACTCTACTCAATGATCTGTGGTGACCTAAATGGGAAGGAAATCTAAAAAAGAATGGATATATAACTGATTCACTTTGCTGTACAGCAGGAACTAACACAACATTGTAAAGCAACTATACTCCAGTAAAAATAAATAAATAAATAAGTAAACTAATACAGACATCTGACACATTTCAGTCAACCAATATGTAATGAGATCCTTTGACAGCTGCAGTTCTAGGGGTAAAGATGAATAGCCAGAGCTCTGGCCCTCTAGGAGCTCACAGCCTAGTAAGACAACATACAAATAAAATAATTTCAATGTAGTACGATTAAGTAAAATGGTGGACATGAACACAATGTGTTATGAGCTCATGGGAAAGGAACCGAGTCCACAAGGGAATGATTAGCGAAAGCTTTGCAAGAGAGAGAGCACCCTGAGCAGCTACCCAGTGTCAGTAACTGTACTAGCTGCCGCTAGCCACAGAAAGCTGTTAAAAACAGCATAGCGCCTGACAGTAACTTACAGTCTGGTGCACGGGGCAGATCCATTAATCTGAATCTCAAAGGCAAATGGAAAGTCAATGAACTGTGTTGGTGCCCTTGACCTATCTCCCTCCTAACCAGGCCTCTCACCTTCACCAATCTGTATGTACTCTCTTGTTCTCCTGTGGTAGATACTTAAAGGAATAACTCCTTACTACAAAATTCTCTCCTATTTGGGAATAGCCACAAACATAGGTACTAGATATGAGAGGACATATCTTTACATGACCCTGACCCCCTAGAAAGAGCTGATTGTTATAGAAGTAGATATCTGACCCAAACTGGACCATTCAATGCTCTTTCTTTTAGTATTTGAAATTCTAAACTGAGATGCACAGGGACTTGGAAGTGACTCACACTGATGGCAACACCCTATGAAGAATGACCACAAACTCCTGTCCCACAGGAAACCCATAGCCACCCTGCCTTCTACTCTTTCCACGTGTTGCTTATTGCACTCCCTTCAATTCTGTAAGAACTCTCCCAATTCCCTTCCATCTGCTAAGGCTGGCCAGAGTCAGTTCTTTGCTTATAATCCAAGAAACCTTCATACATGTCACCTATCCACATAGTCTCCCAAGTCTTACACCAGTCTAACTGTATTTTCCTCTGATCAACAATTTACTGAGAAATTAATCGTTCATAAATCTTAGTATGTTATCCACCCCCCCCAGAGAGGTAATAGTTTACGGGGACTTGTGGAGATACAAGTTGAAATGCAGAGATTCACGCTGGTGACATCCCCATGCCACCCTTCTTTTTGCTACTGAGTCAGTTCTTCTTGTTAAGATCTCCTTACTTCTGAGTAAGCCTTAGAGAAATGAAACATCTTTCATGACTCTAACTGCACCACCTCTAGCACTTACCTAAGAGGTTTGAAGAAGAATTTTAGAACTTAAGTTTTTAACCTAATACCCAAAGCAAAATCATTAATGAAAAAGCAAGTTTGGGATTTCCCTGGCAGTCCAGTGGTTAAGACTCCGGGCTTTCATTGCAAGGGGCACGGGTTCAATCCCTGGTGGGGGAACTAAGATCCCACATGCCTTGGGGCATGGCCAAAAAAAAAAAAAAAAAAAAGGAAAAAACAAGTTTGTCCCTAAATAATTCTACATACTCTTAGAATTGACCCTCATATCCTTTCTAGATTCATTTCTTTCATCAGGCACACTAGTAGTAGCAGTAGCAGTAGTAGTAGCGGTGGTGGTGGTGGTATTTGTCTTCTTTCTATTCCTAACAAACCCACAAGAAGGAGGGACTTGATCTTCATTTGGGGAGTTAACTGACAAGGATGAATCTGTCCAGAACTACCCTCTTTCAGGTGCTAGGAGAAAAAGTCCCTTGCTAAAGTTACATAAAAAAAAATTTTTTTAACATAGGCAACAGATTAGAAAAGCCTTCTTTTGGGGGCAAAGAAGAGAGTTTTCAGTAATTGAATATTAGCTACCCTGATTATCAGAAAAGCATTTCCTATAATTTCTCTCCTCTGTTCTCAGTATTTGCTACTACTGGGGAGACATTTCTATCAAACTCAGAATAAAATAGAGTGGCATATCAAATTAAATAATACCCCAAAGAGTTATTTATCTTTTCCAAAGATTGAACATTCAACCCAAAGTACATCTTCAAACCCTGCCTCTAAACAGGCTCCCTTCTTTTCTCCGGCTACTGCACACCTCAGTAAGAAATGTGTGTGTATGGGTGGGGGGAGCGTGGAGGGGGGAGTATGAGTTTATGTGTGTGTGTTTTATTCCAAGTGCATGGAGTAAGACATTTAATGAACACCTGAAAACTGGAGCTGGCAAATGACAGCAGATGCTCCATAAATATATGTTCGATGAATGAACAAGATCTATACCCTTTCTAATAACATTTTAAAGTAATATATTGTCCTTCTTCCTGATAAGCTCATACCTTTGAAGAGAGAGACCAGCATCAGCAACAACTATTCCTGAAATTTCACACCATCTTGGTCATTTCAATAAATTAATAGCTTGAATTGGTACCATGGGTTTCCATGAAGGTGTCAATGCATTTGATGTGTTTTAGCTCCTGGGCAGAATGAATTAAGTTTTTAAAAAATGTGCCTCCCTGGTGGCGCAGTGGTTGAGAGTCTGCCTGCCAATGCAGGGGACACGGGTTCGAGTCCTGGTCTGGGAGGATCCCACGTGCCGCGGAGCGACTGGGCCCATGTGCCACAACTACTGAGCCTGCGCTCTGGAGCCTGTGCTCCGCAACAAGAGAGGCCACGATAGTGAGAGGCCCGCGCACCGCGATGAAGAGTGGCCCCCGCTTGCCACAACTAGAGAAAGCCCTCGCACAGAAACGAAGACCCAACACAGCCAAAAATAAATAAATAAATAAATAAAAGTGAAATTCTTAAAAAAAAAAGTGCCTCACTGAGAAATTAGTCTACTAATACCATATTTTGATTGTAAGTAATTAAGGATTGTAGGTGATCTTGGGAAAATATTACTTTTAGCTAAATTGAAAATAGGATTATAAAGGAACAGAGATGATATATTTCATTGTAAATGAGGCGAGTGACTTATTCTTGGGTTAAAGACCCAAGTTACTTTCTGTTCCAGTATCTCTCACATGTAATAAAATGGTGCTGTCTACTTAAAGCTCCTGTGCATGGCAATTTCTATGATTAAGGCTAATTAATTTCTCTGGGAAGTATAATTAATCATCTCCATCCTACTGTTTCAGGAAATTTCATCTACAAAAGGCAGTGGAACAACTGTTCATGGCAACTAATAAAGGCTTTCTTTCATCGAAAGATCTTTCAAAACAATTAGCAATTGATGAAAGGCCTGCAAGTGCCCAGAAATTGCAGATGTTCAATCAATTTCAAATGATACGGCCTTTAGCTATCCAACCAGCAAGAGAAGTAATAATAAAATAATTAGTTTTAAAAGCTACAGAACACTGGTAAGAAAAATTGTAAGAAGGAAATCAGTTACCCGTGTATAAAATTCAATGTAAATGTTAGAAACATAAATTAAAATAAGGGTGTAATTGCAAAACAAGTAGAGAAAGAATAAATTAAGAGAGCATAATAGTGATTTATGTTTTCTATGTTCAGCTTTTGTCCCTAAACCCAAAGTGAATAGTTTTTATTCAGAATATTTTATACTTATATTTATCAGAAGTAATTGATCTGGTTAGAAAACTGACCTTTATTTAAACTGCCCATTTTGCATACACTAAAATCAGATTTTTAATTTCATGAAATCATAATTTCTCAAGTACTGAAAATGCTTCCCTCTTATTCAAACTAATTCTCACCCCTATTAATAAGGCTTTTTTGCATTTGGTTGGTAAACATGCATTTGTATTATACCAGAAACTTTCACTGAATCATTTTTAAACTGAGTTGCTACCTGGAAGGCAGTGATAGCATTGTCATAGATCTATCAATAAACAGAAAATTATTTATACGATTCTCTCCAACCCTTCCTGTAGTATCTTGGGTCAGGACCTCTTGTTCAATTCTCACACCAGCTCTGCTAGTCAGTTGTAAAGGGTTCCCTTTCAGTTCTAACCCATGAGCAATCCCTAAATTCCATCAAAATATCAACATGATATGTACCAGAAAATTAATCAAGACATCAGATTTTGTTTAATGATGAAGTATTTTCTATCTTAGAGAAGAGTTTGTCTAATATGCTACTTATCAAAATATATCTTGTTTCTCTTATGTATTCTTATATCTCTGAAATTATATCTTATTCATCTTATTCTGTCAATTCATCTTTGGAGGCCTGAGTTTAAAGCTGTTTCTCCCTTATATGGACAAGCATGTCGTCTATAATGAAGACTCTGCAGGGTGTCCTCACAGACATTTTTGTCTGCCACATACCTCATCTTGGATGTCCATTCTGTAATAGATCCTCCCGACATTCCTCTGTTGACAGAGCACCAGCCCACTGATGGAATTAGATTATCACTCCATGGACAAGTATCTCTGACTGAAACTCTGGAAACCAAATCATAGAACACTAAGAATAAACAGTTAAGAATAGGTTCTCATGTTGTATGTGACATGCAAAATACAGCATGTATTTCTACTCTTATTAAAATGGAAAATTTTCCTTCACCTGGTCAAGGCCAATTAGTTACAGTTAAGCCACAGTCTTCTGTGACATGTAACATGTCTTTCAATAAAAGGACAGATCATAAGCTACTTCTCAGCTGTGACATGTTGTCTAGGCTCTGGTATGCCTCAAGTTGGAAAATATGCCTTTCCCTTCACAAAGAGAAATACCACATGCCACAAAGTCTGTGAACCCAGTATGCTTGCTTATCATGGTGCTCTGAAACTGAAAATTACCTATTTTAAAGTCATATGTTATTAAAAGATATCTTTATTTAATTTTATAAAGGCTTCCCTCTAACAGCAATTTATTCAGTGCTGGAATAATCCAAAACAACTGCTATTCCTTCAACTAGTCTATGATATTTTACTTTTAAATCTCAGGTAACGGGGCTTCCCTGGTGGCACAGCAGTCAAGAATCCGCCTGCCAAGGCAGGGGACACGGGTTCGAGCCCTGGTCTGGGAAGATCCCACATGCCGCAGAGCAACTAAGCCCGTGCGCCACAACTACTGAAGCCTGCGCGCCTAGAGCCTGTGCTCCACAATAAGAGAAGCCACCGCAATGAGAAGCTCACGCATCACAATGAAGAGTAGCCCCCGCTCACCACAACTTGAGAAAGCCCATGCGCAGCAATGAAGGCCCGATGCAGCCAAAAATAAATAAATAAATAAATAAATATATTAAAAAAAAAAAAAAATCTCAGGTAACATGTCCTTGAGGTGAATTGCTACAGCTATCTAGCTATCTTCAGACTTTAGACTGAATGCTCAGAGCAGGTATTCTCAAACTTGTCTTCACACTGGAATCACCTAGGAGTTTCAAAAAATACCGACGCCTATGTTCCACCACCAGAGATTGCAAATTAATTGGTCCCAGTGTGGTCTGAGCCTGGGAATTTTTAAATATCCTTAGATGATTTAATGTGCAACCAAGTTTGGGAATCACTGGTTTATAAGAATATTGATTAACATACCACCATGTGGGCATTAGATAAATAATTACTGCATCCCATTATTATCTGACAAGATCAGAGAATGACATTCAGAATAATTAACCTTACTAGTAATCGTTACAACATATTAAAATGCTGAGAACTTTACCAACATATTTAAGCCTCACAGCATTCCTGCAAGGTAGGTATTATTATTCTTACTTCATAGATGGGGAAACTGAAGATCAGAAAGTCTCGATTGTTTACCCAAAGCCACCAATTAATAAATGGTGGAGCTGGTATTTGAACCCAAGTCTGTTGGACAATAAAAGACCTGTTCTTTCCACTATGCCAAACAGTTTCACTGGAAGCTATATCACCTCCAAGGAAGTGAAAATTAGTTCTTGAAGGTCAAAAAATTCTTAGATATTACAATGATCTGTGGTCCTCCAAAGTTCAACTCTGCTGACACAATCTTATTCTTTAATTTCTCTCACTGGATAAAATTTAAATTTAATTTCATTTTTCTACTTAGGAGTACAATAATGAAAAAAAAAAGTTCGAGAAACACTCTACTATATCGTGTTCTGTCTCCATCCATTTTGGTTAATAATGAGTTAACATGTGTACTACTCACACACCACTTGCATTTTATCTACTATATCAAATACCTGTAGAGAAAATGGCTCTCTCATCAATTTTACAATTCCCAAGTTGTACTCAGAGTTGAAAAGAAACATAGTACAAATAAAGCTATATATGTCATAGGTCCCCAGAATGCTAATGACAGGAGAGGAAATAGTAAGTCCAAAGAGTATTATCTAAAAGTCTTTATAAATATCTATTATACTGCTACTCCAGCATCATAGGAGTAGGTTGTTGGTTTGCAAACTTGGGATTTTCCAGGTGAAATCTAAGATTAGCCCTTGTACATGAAGGGCAAGGAAAGACCAAGAAAAAGGCAGACCACTTAAGATTGGGAGGTGGCAGGTTTAATAAGCAAGGGAACTTACTTACAAGGCTTATCTTGCGCATTGGCAAGACATCTCCACACCTGTCCACCAGAATCTTAGAAGTTTATATAGAGGCCTTAATTGAGTTTAGTCATGTATACCATCCGGATGATCTCAACAACACTGTCTAAATGCTGTGTCCTGGAGACAACTTCTAGTGCAGGAAACTCAAGTGGAACGCACATTCCAATCTTACTAGAATAAGATTTCTCTGATCTGACTTGGTTAGATGGCAAAATATTTCAAAGTTTTAAACATCTGGAGGCAAGAATCAAGTCATTCAAGTGTCTATCTCCTATAGCGCTGGGCCTCAGATAAACTAGTCAATCAACAAATGTGTGTAAAATTTAAAAGAAAGAATTTCCATTGCCCATACAGAGGTTATCAATCACATAATCATAAATACACAATAATAAAACTATTCTAAGCAAATTTTAATTAGTTTTTATTGATTCAGAAGATGCTTTTCTATTTTCCTTAGAATCATTATTTTTAAAACCATTTCTATTCTATAACAGAGGAAAGTACTGCACAAAATAAGCATCAAAATTTACCTAATATCTTCTCTAGATACTAATTTGATTTACCAAGTTGCCACCATTACCCTATGAAGGAACACATAAAGAGGCATTTGGGGCTATTGGCAAGTGTTCAAATACCTGAGCTCAAACTTTGGCTGAAGGCGATGATAAACCCTACCCTACAGCAGCCTGAGAGAACACCTTCGGGAAGATGTGTCCAACTTAAGCCGAAGAGTCAGCGTGTTTACGCCTGCCTGAAGGAAACAGAGAGAGAATTAAAGTGACAATCAGAAATATGGTGTCACAAAGCCTATTCGCCCAAGGCAAGACTAGACAGCTTTGAACAATTTCCTCAAAGGATTTGCTGCTTTGAACATCTGATAACCCAACAATCAAGGAGGATTCCTTTGTGAGCAGCATTCTAGAAAAATACCTTGAGGTTTCCAACTATGGAAATAAAGAATACTTGAGAATGTTCCTAGGGGGTCAATGACACCAAGAAAGGAGTCACTGTGAGCTCTAGTTGGGAGTTGCTTTTACATCCACAGCCCCTGTGCTCTACAGAGGAGGAGAGTTGACCTAGAAGAGGAGAACCCAAAGGGAACTGCCACTCTTAGTGGTGGTGGCCACTGGAGTTGAGATAATGTCTGTTGGGAAAGAAGCCTCATTGCATGGGGACCTCTAGCCCTTTCTGCTTTCTCTAACCCTTTATGCACCTAGAGCTCCTACCCAGCCTGAGTATCTTTGGTTATTCTTCTCATCTCAGAGAAAATTAGGTCCACAAGAAAAAAAAAAAAGACCTAGTTGAATTTGCATTAGACTCAGAAGGGTAAAGTCACATTCAGATTCCTGTCCTAGACAGAGTCTGCCCCATTAAAGGATCTATATGAGGCAGTAGTGAAACTGAGCAGGACCCTGTGGGGCTCCTAGCCATGGAAGCCTTATTGTGTCCCCCATTTCTTGTTTGTAGGGAATAGACTTCAGCCTCTTTGACCTTCCCTGAGTTCCAAAGGGCAGATTCTAAACAGTTGCTAATCGGGGAAGGGAAGGGATGCAGAGACAAGGGAGGGGCAGTCAAGAAACAATAGTGCAGCCTTGGGGCAGGGTCTTGGTTCTGCCTCAGGGGATACACATAACAGTATCTTTGAGCTCTTTACAGAACTAAAAGCCCCAACAAATGGAAGATGTTAGCATTCTTCATTTCAGAGAAGATCACAGTTTGATAATCAGAGAAGCTCATCAAGAGACCACCTGAGGCCAGATTAAAGGAGTGCAGGCCCTGCACACACCCTGATCCTTATCAGCAACTCTGCCCTTGAACCACTGTTATAAAACTCCTCACCAAATCCTCCCAGGTTGGGACACACAGTTTTTGAGAGGCATGAACCTGCTTCCCCCTTTGCCTGGCAAAGCAATAAAGCTATTCTTTTCTACTTCACCCAAAACTCTGTCTCCAAGATTTTATTTGGCACCAGAGGCTGAGTTTTTGGCATGAGTACTACTGCTAATAATATTAAAAATAATAATAACAACAACAACAAATGATAGTAGATAACATGTATTGAACATCTGCCATATGTCAGTCACCATATTAGGTGTTTCATATTCATTCTTTCACTTAAAACTTTCAAAAATCTTGTAAGATTTTTTTCTTATATATAAAGAAAGAATGCTAGAGGATTTAAGCCTGTAAAATGTTAGATCACAGAATTTGCTTTGAGTTTTCTTGTGTGGTAAGCTAGTACTTGAACTTGCAAGCTTAATCCTCTCACATTAATCCCCCTTCTCTTATGTCTATGGATGTAATGAAGAATCTTTTCTTCCTTTGTGAGGGACAGAAACCTAACTCCAACTAGGCAAAGCAGAAAGGACATTTTATGAGCTCGTATAACCAAACCACTGCAGGGATCAGGCACCAGATCCCCATCTCTTGCCTCTGCTTTTCCTTGGATGTTAGTCTCTTTCTCATATATGGTACACAGGTATTCTCCAGTCGACTGGAAAAATAGCCATTGACAGTTCCAAGTTTACCTCTTTCCAGGTTCATGACTCGAGAGAGAAAAGCCTTCTCCCTCCAATTTCAGGGTAAAGAAACACAGGGTAGGACCTGACTGGCCCAGTTTGGGCCGTGTAGCCCATGTGGCCACCCTGGGACCAACTGTTGTAGCTTAAATGTCCAGATTTGAATTACGTGAGCACCTCTATGGCCAAAAAGTCAGGGCCCTATGTCTTGCAACCCCACCAGAATCACCTGAGTAGAAAGAGAGAGAAGAAGTTCCTTTAAGAAGGGGTGGGGAGGCATGGTTACCAGAATCAGGAATGCAGGACAGATACAAATAATCTAAAGATCATGTTAAAATGGAGAGTCTGATTCAGGAGGTCTGAGGCAAGGCCACAGGTCCTGCATATCTAATAAGTTCCTAGAAGATGCTACAGACCACACTTTAAGTAGCAAGGCACTAACCTTCTATCCAGGCATTGCCCACAATCATCTAACATGGTAGATGCTCTAACGCTTAGGGCTCTCCCCCAAGGACAAATGCAATCTCACATGCTTGTCTGAGTACGGTGCCTTCTCGGGACCAGCTGTGTGTCCCCGTCACAACACTGAAATAGCAGAGGTGTTGCCCGTCAGGATCGAGACATATTGGCAGAACTCTGTGATAAAAACACTTTACAATTTCATAGCACCTTTCATTCCAAAGTGTTTCAAAGCTATATACATTCAGCACCACAGAAAGATGATAGAGGCAGCAGACTCCATGGGGTGAAGGAGGTGTCGAGGGATGGAGTGGGGGTGGAGGAATATGTAAGCTAAGGTCAGTGGGACATGTCTCTGTTAAAGGGAACACAACACCAAAAATCAAAAAATAAATAAAATAAAAAGGAAAGAAAACTAAAATCTTTAAGGTTCATGTTCAAAGAATGATAGCACATAAGCTAATGTTCAGAATCATTTTCATAGGACCATCTTCTCCCAATAAGTTGCCTATGGGTATGGGCACTCTGTGAGCACAAAGAAAAAGAAAAGGAAATCAGAAATGAGCTAAACAAACAAGAAGATTAAAAAGCATCAGGAAATCTATGCGGTCTGAATCCATTAACTCCAGCCTGAATAGACTATGTTGGTCTTAATTAAACGATTAAGTCTTAAAATCTTAGAGGGCAGTTTTCCATCACAAATTCTCTGGTGTGAGAAGTAGCCTTGTGTTTGCAGAGCACTGAGTAAAAGAAATAACTTTTCTAAGTACTGCAAAATGTGAATATCTAACATAACCTTAATATACCTGATGAAAATATAGGTAGTTCATATATGTTCTGCACGAAACAAAAGTCACTTTATGACAGTGCTTGAAAATGGAAACTTTTAATGACTCCTAGAGTGTTTGCCTTAAAAAGAAATCCATTTTCTAGTGTTGCTGTGTCCCATTTATTACCAGGGACTGCTAGGGGGCTTCCAGTGACTTAGAAAGAGTTCTATTTTCACTTCTTCTGGCTCCTGTGACTATGTCCAGCAGAAAACTGAAGACCATAAGCTCCCACAAGACGGTTTCAAAGAGGCTGTGCTTGGCAGTATGTGGCCACCTGCCAGGGAAGCACATACCAAATTAAAAGGGCGAGGAGAGAAATCCTTTTACCATTTCATATTTCCTGGGGTTTCCAATGAACTCATTGCATTACTCTTCTTTGTGAAATGTTTTAGTAATTGTGCTTATTTATGAACATTCACAAAAACCTCAAGATAGGGCTTCCCTGGTGGCGCAGTGGTTGAGAATCTGCCTGCCAATGCAGGGGACACGGGTTCGAGCCCTGGTCTGGGAAGATCCCACATGCCGTGGAGCAACTGGGCCCGTGAGCCACAACTACTGAGCCTGCACGTCTGGAGCCTGTGCTCTGCCACAAGAGAGGCCGCGATAGTGAGAGGCCCGCGCACTGCAATGAAGAGTGGCCCCCGCTTGCCGCAACTAGAGAAAGCCCTCACACAGAAACAAAGACCCAACACAGCCATAAATAAATAAATAAATAAATTTATAAAAAAAAAAAAAAAAACCTCAAGATAACAAGGAAAAACAAAGCAGGGATTCTTAGACCAGAAATTCATCTTTCTGGCTCTTTTTTTATTCACTATCCTCCCATCCTTTCTCCTCCCACCTTCACTTGAGACAGGTGGTGAAACCTTCCCCAGCCAGCAGATAACAGTGGTTACTCCATCAGGCCAATTGTTATCTGGAATCACAGCCGTATTGTATTGTCAAAGAGAAAATCATGCTACTTATAAATCCAACAAAGATGTTTTCCATTAGGAAATACATTAAAATGACCCAGTACTCTTGTGCCCTCACACTGTAATTTTGAGCCCCTGGCAAAGTTCTTCCCCAAAGCCTATTTTTATAAATGATGGGAAGTAACTGATGCATCTGGTTATCGCTCAGGATTCTGTCAGTTCCACAACTGGAAATGGTGCTGCCACGCTCACTCCAAAGGAAGGTGGTGGTGAAGTGCAGGCTTCAGATAAGGATTTACACTGAGAGGCCAGCTCCAGATTATAGACAGGAGGCGGGCAAAGAGAAAGGTACAGTCATAGAATTAGAGTTATTGCAATCTTGCAGATAAATGAATATATTCCATTTTGGTTTGCTGTACATTTGACAATAGCACAGAAACAAAACTGAATATATACGTTTTGAATTATAATAATCTAACATGCCAGCTTGGAATGAACAATATAAAAAGAAAGAAAAGTTGCCAGTTAAATGGCACATTTTAAGCAATGGAGTCTTTGGAATTATATCCTTGTTTGACTTATCATCTGATTTACTGATAGCCCATTTGCTTCTCAAAAGCTTTAAGTTGGCTCAACATTTCACTAATGTCAACCACATAAATATGAATTGAGAGCTTACTGCATCCAAGCACAGTTCTAGGAACTGGGGATTCTTGGTAATTAAGACAAGTATGCCTATGCCTCTCAGAACTTACCATCTAACATTGTAGTCTAGTTTAGCATGAAGAAAATAACTGTCTAAGTATGGACTACTGAAACTAGAACAGTACTGTTAAAACCTGTATGGCCCTTGCATCACTAACCACCTTGTGAACACATCTTTTATTGAGTGGAAGTGTTTAAAAACAAAAGTTACCATAATCCTCTTTAAATTCTAACATTTTCTTTTGCTCTCTGAGTTCACACTCATTAAACGTACTTTAATATGGATAATAAAATATTTTCAGAGCTCAGATAAACAGCTTAGGGTAACTGAATTATAACTCCAAAAACATCCACTGATTGTCTTTGAAGTGTAAAGCATATCGTGTAGTCCTCCAAGGAACACAAAACCAATTAAGACCTAGCACCCACTCTTAGGTTGTCTGTAACTCCATTCAGGGGGTATTTACATGAAGAACAGAAATAGAAAGTAGAATGAGGTGACCACTGTAATAGAGGTTTAAACTTAAGTTCTAGATACATGTGGGATGAAAAGGTTAATTTTTTAAGACAGCTGGAGAACTCTACAGAAGTTGAAGTGGCACGGATGCCATGAAGGATGAATGGATCTCATCAGGCAGATTGGGTGAAGGCAGAAGAGCGCAATGGTTAGGAACTGGCAATACAAAGTGATGGTCAGAGTGCTGGTGCTCTCTCTTACTAGCTCTGTGACTTGGTCCAGTTTCTCATTGGTGAATGGGGATAATATAAGAGTACATCATACGGATGCTATGAGTATTAAATAAGACGATTCACGTAAAGTACTTTACCCAGTTCCTGTTACATAGTACTAATAAATATTACTTTCTATTATTATAGACTAAGAGTGGAGGAAGAGAAGCAGGGAAGTATAGATTATGCTTTAAGTAATAGCTGAAGAGGCGCGTAAAAGGCCTACTGAAAAAGCGAGGTTAAGAGATAAATTGCTGAGAGCCTCCAAATGCAAGAAAAATAATATGGCCTCTATTATACAAGAAAAAAGAAACCACTCAAAAGCTTGGAGTAAGGGAGTCAGTGACATAATCAAATCATAATTAAATTCTGTTTCACCCTTACCAATTTTAAGATCATATTCCTAAAGCCTTTTTAAGATGAATAGTGGTACAACAATCATGACTTTGAGTACTACTAATGATATCTACTGTTCACCAAGCACTTACTATACACAAGCATTGTGCTAGGTACTCTGCATATTTTTTTCATTTAGTCCTTACCAAAAAAAATTATGAATCAGGTATAATCAGACATATATAACAGATGAGAAAACTAAGACTCACGGAGGTTAAGAAAAGCCCAAGGTCACACACCTAAAAGAAAAGTGAGTGCTATCAACTGATGAGTCCTACAGCAAACTTAATAGTCTGGTTCTGGTTTGTTCTATCCTAATGTTTATCATACTCCATTGCATTTGACTGTTTAATTGTCTGCTACTCCTACTAGAGTGAAAGTTCCTTAAATCAGGGACTATATATTAGTCGCCATTGTGTTCTAGGCAACCAGCAACATATCATGAATGATTAATAAATGAGTGAATATAATTTTATGGCAGAATTTTCCTTAAATGGCATGATTATAAGCGTCATCTGATTATTGCAAGCATGCTAGGGCTGTGGCTAGAATGTATGTCCATAGAGTTTATATTTTTACACTTTTAAACTATATAATAGTTATATGAAAAGGAAAAAAAGTTCTTTGTTAAAACTAGACTATATTTAGAGTCCTCTAGAGTCAATCTGACCCAGGTTCAGCCCAGTCAAAAAAAAAAAAAAAAAAAAAAGTACCAAACAAAGATGGAAACATGAAACACAATAAGTCTAAAAATGGGCAATCAATAAAGTTAAAAAAAAGACAAACACTTTAGATCATTTAAGTATGGGTTTTGTCTGGCTGACTGATGTTGATTCTCTAGCTCCAGACCAACATGACATGAACAGAAGTTATATGGTCATTTGGTTAATTCATTGAAATTTATATTATCCGTTAAGCATTACTGTGGACAATCTTAAATGACTTGAAATTTAAAAGAGGAAAGCCCATAAGACAATTTGATTTTTCCAGAAGATTTACAGCCCAACTAGCCTTTTGCCTTGGTTCAGTAAGCACAATGTGAGGCTTAAGATGATTCATAATGGCTAAAGAGTGGCTAAAAAAGATCATGTTCTAGGATGTTAAAATTGCCAGGAATAATCTAAATAGAGAATGATGCAGACAGAAAATATGCATGTAAATGTATCTGGATTAGACGATCACCAAAGACTTTCATTTCTCCATTATGATTTCTATATCTTTCATATTTCATATTTACTATGGTTGTAATAAAGGGTCTAATTCCATTCATGATTTTTGACTGCTGATAGCTTTCAAGGCCCATCACCACCCATCCCTTTCTGTCCCTCAGTTAGGCAAGCTGGTGAGAAATCCTAGGTTCTCCCTCCTTTGGTACCGGTGGGAATTTCAAACCACAGAGTCCCTGGTCTTTATACAGGAACCCAAACCCTAGACCCATTCCCAAACTACAGTAAAGACTGAGCCAGTCTCCTTTTCCTACTCTTTCAAGCTATCTCTGGACCTGCTCTTTGCAGAATGCTCATTTTGTTAGTAATAAATTTTTTCATACTCTCTTGGTGCATGTGTGGCATCATCGGTCTCAACATCAGAATCAAATTTGGGGTTGGGTTCATCTCTGCAGAGTGGATGACAACAGTTAGTATATATATATTATTTTTGTAATGTAAAAAGGACTTAAAAATGAATAAAGTTTGAGTGTTGACAAACCTCATCAGCATATACCATGTCTCTCTCTCTCTCTCTCTCTCTCTCTCTCTCTCTCTCACACACACACACACACACACACACACACACACTGAGCAAAGTAAAATATATGTCACTTTTCTATGTGCATTTCCTAGATATTTCAAAAAAATAATTCTATATCACATCATGGAAAAAACTAATGCTTTCAAATAATTTTCTATGGAAATATGATATCTTATGAATAACTGATAAAAGGGACAGTGAGGGAATTTTGATCAGAGTATATTATGAATTTGATTCAGAATAAGCATTTATCAAGTGCTATTGTGAGCAAGGCTCTGATATAAAAGCTTTGCATATATTAGCCCCTTTAGCCCTCGCAACAACCCTATGCAGTAGATATTTCAGGATCCCGCTTTACAGATGAGGAAGCTAAAGCACATGGAGATGAAGTAACTTGCCCAAGATCACAAAGCTAGTTAGGGAGGTGAGAATTGAAAACCCAGAAAACATGTCTCCAGAACCACATACCATAAAATATTCCCTTAACCACCTCTTCTCCAAAATTTAATAACATCAGTTTTTTATCATAATTATATCTCACAAAGGATTTATTATCTTTTCTCTTCATGTGGACATTTTCTAAGTTTCTAGCATTTTGCAAGTGATCAAGCCCTAAACTAAACACAAGTTCCAGACAGGCAATTATCATGGGTTAAATCTGTATTACATTCATTCCCATTTTTCCCGTTCCTAATAATGGTCCAGTTTTCCTTCATGCATCCATCTCTACCCCATAAGGCCAAATGCATAAAGGCACAAGTACCACATCTTGAGCTCCACGAGTGAACCCAACAGGTAAAAAGGTAATCGCAACACGTCTGCCACAGTGAATGGGTCAGGAATACAGACATAAGCCAGTCAGCACCGGGCACTGCCCTTGCCACAAGGATTAGTTCAGGAATGGACTTATGATCTAAGTTAGACCAAGGAAATACAAAGAAAGATTTACATAGAACTCCTGGGAACTAAGTTTTCTCACTCAATAAAAAATCACCAGAAAAATAGTTCTCACTCCCTCTGAAAGTCATGAAACAGAGCTGTGAAGCTTAAAGTAGCTACAGTCATTTTGCCTCCGTCAAGGAAGCCTGCCTGAAGATGAAGCCAATACACAGAGGAAAGTACAGCTGAGCAAACTTCGGAGAACCAGCCAGAGCCACTGGATTAAGCCAGCCTGAAGCGAGCCTCCTCTGAATTTTTGAGCAGGGGAGCTAATAATATTTATTTGTTTGTTTAAGCTAGTTTAATTTTGTTTTCTGTTACTTGCAGTCGTAACTCACACACATGTAAAATCGGACTCCCTCTAGCGATTTTATACTACTCTATCCTTTCAAAGAACCCCCTCATGGTACCAATGTAACATTCCTTATTCATATGGAGTGGAATGTCAGTAACTTTTCTCTCAGATTTGTGGCTGTTGGTCTGTATTTTTCCTTTCCAGAAATGTTAACTGTTTTACTCCACTATTTCTCATCATAGTTAATCCTCGGCTTTCTCACAGTTTGTTTTTGGTCCCATGTCATAACAGATATCAGTGGGAGGAAGCTCGTAACAGCTAAGTTTTTTTTTTTAATTGTTTCATTCCTTGTACTTCCTGAGTCATCACTCCCATAGGACTCCGATGCAGTGACTGAGGGTCAATGAAGGATGAAAGAAAGCTGGTCAAATTGAGCACATAGAGCAGTGAAATCTCACACATTAAAAAGTAGGGAGTATGGAACAATAGGTAAATGATTGAATAAATTATACTCTAGGCCAGAACGTCATGAAATATTATGCAGTTATGCAGGTTTTTTTAAAATTATGATTCTAGAGACTTTGGTAAACATGAAAGAAAAACAGTCATTATCCTAAGTGGAGGTAAAAGATATAAAATTATATATACAATATTTACAATTATGCAATAGTCACAAACCAAAAATTTTTTAAAAACATAATTTTTAAAAATTTTATTGAAGTATAGTTGAGTTAAAAAACAGAATTTTTAAAACTCTGAAGCAAATAAAAAATAAAACACTAAAAATATATTAACAATGGTTGCACTGGAGACTATAGAAATTTCTTCCTATTTTTTCTTTTACTCTTTTTAATGATCACAGATTATTTTATGAAGAAAAATTTTAATTTTTTAACATAGGAATGCTATACATCATTTTCAGTAACCACATGTCTAAATTGGCAGATTTGTTTGAGATGTACAAAGATAAGAAAGTTAAGGAGGGAACATTCAGCATTGCATAGTTTGAACATCTCAATGTCTGCTTTCCCAGAGAGGTTTTCTAGGCCAAAGGAGATGCACAGTATCCAAAATAAGACCTCACACCTCATGAAATTTAAATACTGTCTCTCAGGTGCTAAGAAACAAAAGACCACCGATTGGGTCTTCGCAGTCACTTGGCAATCTTTCAGCCTCCTCCAAAGCAGTAATACCACACAAGAGATAATACAGCTCAGGAGGGGAGAAAAAAGAGGACAGAGTTGTGAATCAGTCCAACTTAGTCAGACTATGCAAAGAAGGGAAAGAGGCAAGGAATTAGATAACACCAGGCTGCAAATCTGTATCTATCATTACTTTCCAAAAGTGAACCTCAAAGTGAAAGGTTGAAATGAAGGGGAGACAAGAGGAAAATGAGGTGAAAGGAGATGGAATTGCAAAGATCGAAGCCAGAGATATGTGTATAAAAGGACAAATGATAAACCAGAATTATGAATAGAGATAAAGGAGTTAATAGAAAGGACAGAAAGAAAGTGAACAGGCAACCAAACGAGAAAGGATATTCCCAGTGGTGTCAGACCTGATGATGGAAACCTTGGCGAGACCCTAGGAAGGGAAGGTGGAGGTGAATGACAAATGTGCAGCATCAAAATAAATCATCTTTTCTAGACCTTCTGCAGGAACAAATTTTCCAGAGATTTAGATTTGGTAAACGGACCAAGCTGGATCACAGTAAGGAACTAAATATGGGATTTGAGATGTCAAACACACAGAAGCCAAGGGTTGCCTGTAATGCTGAAAATAACACCACGCGTGGCCTTTTAGTATCGGGCTCGTTTCAAATAACTGCAGTTCAGAGAGACTTCTCTAAAAAACCTGCGACAATATATTAGTTTTTCTTTAGCCATAAGATATAGCAATAATCATTCAAACTCGATGTATTTAGTCTTGTTAATTTTTCCTTAGACTCGAAAACCGTGTATTGTGTTATGCATGTTTTGTATTATTTAACGTGTTTACATTTAGTATTTGAAATCAACTCATTATTTATTCATTATAATGTGACAGAATTGTCCGACTGAGAGAAAACACACTTGAAAAGAATCTATATTTTCTGATTTTTAAAATTACAACTTTTCAACCATAAGCTGTTAACTGGGAGTGAATTTTGTGCTTGAAGTTGCTTTATTAATTTTCAGATCCGGACAGACCTTAGCCATAGTAATTAAGAGAAATGGGCTCTAGAATGAGAGGGACCTGCCTGGGTCCAGGCTCCACAGTTTTTCAGCATGTTAGGCCTGCTTCCTAAGCTCTCTGACCCTGAATCTCCCTAAGAGATAAAATATCAGTACCTGCCTCATACGGCTATTGTGAGGATTAAATAAAATGATACATATTACATACTTAGCATAGCATCTGGCACATAAAAAACATTCAGTAAATGCTGCCATTAGTTCTAAAAGTCACCATAATTGTTGTCAGTATCATTGTCAATATTACTGCAAATATTGTTGCCCCTGAGAGTGGGAATTTCATTGACCAAAAAAATCATTTCTTACTTAGCTGTGCACGTATTTCAGGCATCCTGAAGTTCCTGACCTTATGTGTATCATCTCCCTACCTCCTCCATGTCTTCTTTGCCTGGCTAACTCCCTCTCTTCCTCTGAGAAGTTAGCCTTCTCTGACCCTAGAGGATGGGCTTGGTACCTAGCAACCTGCTCTTCCCCTAGGCTCTTGTCATCACATTACACTGTAATTCCATGTGTATTTTATTGATCTGTATTCCCCCTCCTATTACACACACACAATTTTAAGCTTCATGAGAACATAAATCTATCTTCTTGGCCTTCATTTCTAACCCAAACATGTAGTCGAAGTGTTCATGGCACATACTAAGTTACTAATAAATGTACATTTTGAATAAATAAAAGACACTTAGCAAATAAATGTTAAGAAGTTTTACAAACCCTATGTGCTAGGCTGAATCATAAAATGTCCACTAATCCAGAAGCATCCCATAACTACTGAACTATTAAATTCACTGACTAGTTGCCAAGAGTCTCCTAAATCAAGGAATTTGACAATAAATAAATAAAGTATCTTGACATATTTATGAAGATCTTTGAAGCAGTCAGCGAAGAAAGCAATTTAAATAACATGTCCTCAAGAAAATTTTTACAAATTTAGTCCTTTCCTGAGTCCAGCTATCTCAGTAGTTCCTTGAATAGAAATTACCTTAATGGGAAGAATGATGGAAAACAGCCATCAGAACCGCATAAAAAATTCATCTAATAAACATTTGTGAATACTTCCTTGTGTGTTAGGTTCACAGGCAGATCAAAGAAAGACAAAATACAGACTTTCCTCTCAATAGGTTGATAATCTAAATGACACATAAATGTCACCTCCCCCCACCAAATTCATTAATGAATGACATTTATTTGTAGTTTATATACATTTACTTAGTGTTGAATTTGAGAGGTCCTTATTGAACATTAATATGTACATTAAGGTTTTTTGCAGCTGACATGAACTTTTGTATTTGAGATAAACTAAGCATGCAGGTTGTATTACAACTTTATGATTAATTCAGTCTTTTGAAAATAAACCAGTTTCTCCAAGAGCACATGCTCATAACATCCATGAAACAGACAAGATGATTTGTATATAGCTTCTAAAATTTTACCCCGAAACATCTAATTATTTTTCCTTTTGGCAAAAGCTTCTGAACACCTGTTGAAGCCATTTCTGTTCTGTCCTTTGGGGGCAATAGGCGAGATCAGCTCCCTCACATGCTGCATTTTTCTCAAGATTCACCAGGAACCTCACAGACTTGTTGCTGCACAACCAGGTGGCTGGTCCTGTTTCTTCTCCCCCACCTTCCCCTCATCAAGAACAATATGCTGGATTTCCTTTATCTTTTCTTTTCTTTTCCCTCATGCAAATATCCAAAGTAGTGGGGAGATTCTCTAAAGCTGACAGAATTTAACCCAGCAGATTAATTTCACGAACCTGCATGGAACAAGAGTTTTGCTGATGAAATAGGAGATGAATGGGTCTTTCCCTGTTCCTCAAAGCTGAGAAAAATGGGTGAGAACTATGAAGATATCAGTCCTTCAACAATATCAAAGGTCAATAGAGAAAAAAAAAATCATCTCAACAAAATGATAGCTACTAAACAGTTTACCGGACAAATACTGAAACCATTTCCCTTTGAAAGTCAAGAAAGTCTTAATTTGTAATTACACATTTTGCCTTTGCCTCACCAAGACAATGCTTGGAACAGCACTTAGGCTGCATGTACTTATAAAGAAAGTTTTTGTTTTGATGTGTTAAGAGACTAGGGTGTAGTGGTTCTCAACATCTGGCTGTTGAGTATTCCCATTCTTCCTTCCCACAATGCAGTCCATTCTCAATTAGTGACAAAGTCTTATTTCAAATTCTGAGTCTATGGTTCTATTTTCCATAATACTAATACCCCTTATTGTATCCTTTGGGATCCTGGTGGGAAACAGATCCACTCCAAATCATTCAAATTCAGAGACTCCAATGAAGCAAGAATTTACATAAATTTTGGGCAGGGTTAAGGGATGGTGACACATGGAACAAAGAATGGTGAGGCAACCCAAAGACTTCAATACTGGAAGGAAATAGTGTTCCAGGAGCCCAGAGGGATCTAACACTCAGGAGGTGGGACCATGCAGTAGGAGCTATAGCCATAGGAGGCATAAAGGAGGAAGAGGAAGTAAACACTCTGACCTCTCTTTCTTCTCATCCTCCCATTGATCTCCTATTGGCAAAATACAACTAAAGGTTAGAAATCAGCTACAGGAGAATCCAAGTAATAAAATCTGTAGGGAATAGCCTCATGGAAGTACAATGCAAGATAGAGAAGGGCAAAGAATAGATCTTGCATTGAAACAAAATATAAAGAAAAAGGTAAAGACACATCCAAGCAGAACTTGTTAGCAAGTTATTAAACTGGTCCAGCAATGTTTATCCCCAGTGATCTAAATAGAAGAACCATGGAGAGTTCTCCAGGTGAAGACTGTAATGCATTAGCACATAAATAGCACTGTCTAATTTCCTGTCTCCTCCTCTCTTCTCAAGCTAAATAAGGGTCCCCAAGAGAACTACTCAGAAGTACTGAAAAGATGTTCTCCAAAAGGGCAGACTCTCTGGCAGTATTCTTGCCGAGGGACAGAAGCTCAGAGTCGACCCTATACCACTACTGGCACAAAGCAAGAGCCTTTAGTCCTCAGGAGTTTGGGGGTATAGATACTGATATCTAACCTCATTTGGAGAAATGAGGATAGGCTGCTAGCCAGAACATCCATGATAGCTGGATGAAAAGAGAGTAAATTGGTGGAATCGTGCCAAGTTCCCATGGATTACATTGACACTAAGAAAGATGGATGGGCATGAAGCAAGTAGGAAAACATGCTCAAAATGGTTACTTTCTAGGGCCATGAGATACCAGCAGATAGAAGCTATGTGGTTGGACCACAGGATAGGCAGGGAGGTGAGGGAGGCAGGCACAGAAAAGGGGGTGCTGCAGTGTCAAGATACACTGCAGAGGGAGCTCCAAAACACCCCAAAAAAGTGGTCCATAAGGCAGAGCAAGCACTGGGCTCCTGCCATGAGAAAAGGTATTTGAGAGCCAAAATAGAAGTACTAATAACCCATGTTAAGTGAAAAGGGTTTTATCTCTCATCCTCTACTCCCTTCTTTTTCTTACCCCACCTTGAAGGAACCTGAAGCAAGAAGAAGAAAGTTAGGAGCAAGAAGAATGGAACAATAGTTCACCAGATCCCCCTAGCCCACGGCTGGCCATGGAGCCACTGGACAGGGAAAGGGGAGAAGCTTTGATTTGGATGAGAGACTGTGAAAGAATTTCCTTTGGTTTGTACCGGACCTTTTAATACCTAAAAGTAAGGCTAAGATCAAACATCCGAAACTGACTATGCAAAAGGCTGCACAGCCTCAGAAATACTGAGAAATTAGAGGAACCAGGTCCCTCTAAAGTGTAAGGTGAAAGTTGGGGCTGAAAACAGGCAGTTGTATTGAAAGTCTCTACAAGAAGCAGACTTACTCCTCCCCGATTTCAGAAAAAGACTGAAGTAATAGCCCTCCCTGGAGCCATTGAACCAAAGAAGCTTTTAAGATCACACAGCTAAGAGTGGGAGTGAGGTGTCATAATGAACAGAGGTAGTTGACTTACATAACACTGGAAACCCGTAACCCCTTTGCCCACCTGGGTCCCAGAACTGCCTAGGCTTACACACCTCCCAGCAGGAAACTGGAATTCTTGTAAAGGATACTTACCAGTCTAAAAGAGATGACCTTGGGGTTAAGAAACTGGATGGCAGGTGTCTAGGGAGGAAGGAAGGTTCACTTTTTACTGAATATCTTTTTATTGTTTGAATGGTTTACCATGTACATGTATTGCCTATTAAATATAATAAATACACAAACATTTTAAACATGAGCATTTAAATATATGAATGTTTAAACTGATATGAATGCCTCAAAGAGACATAAAAATGATATTGAGTCTATGAAACAAGAAAGGGATGCTACAACAAAAGAAAGATTCTAAGACCAAAAAAGAGCTGTTGCAGGTGAAAACATGATCACAAAAATAAAATGTGATAGGATGAAAGTTTCCAGAGAAAAAAAGCAAGTTACATTAAAATGCTTGGGAATCAAAATGTCATCTGTCTCAGGAGCAAAACTGGGCAATGAAGAAATACTTTCACAGTTCTCAGGAAAAAGATTTTCCTACCAAGAATTCTTAACCCAGTCAAATTAAGGATCATTTTAAAGAGAAAAATAAAAAATATGCAAAGCACCAGAACAAATTTAATTCCCACCACCTTTTTCAGAAAGCTACTAGAGGATGTGATCCAACAAAATGAGAGTAAAAATCAAGAAAAAGACATGAGATCCAGAAAGCAGGAGATCCAACATGGAAGAAAGACTAGGGCCACTCTAGGATGTTGATAAAGGAAAGTTTGAGCCTAGAAAGCAACTAGTCAAGAGTGAAGAAAGAAGACAGAAGGCTCCATAAAGGATGTATCCAAGAAGAAAGAAAAAACAGAAAGATGGACAAGAAGGAAGGAAGGGAGGGAGGGAGGGAGGAAGGAAGGAAAAAAGAAAGGAAGGGGAGAGGGAAGGGACGAAGCAGGAAGGAAAGATATGTTTGACTAAATTGAAAGGACATTTATAATTCTCAGAAAGCTGGAGAATAAATTAGTGAAAGTCTCTAAACATCGTTAAGAGAGAAAGAGAGGCAATTATTAACTTCAAGAAATGATGTAATTAAACAACTTGACTCAGCTGTAAAAAGTATTTACTTAGTTGTAACACTGAATATTGCTTTAATCAAAAAAGTGTGATATAACTATATTGGGAGACTGGGGTGAAGGCAGGTGGACAGGGAAGAAGGGTATGTTGCAGGTTAAAAGAGTGAAATCCTCATCTTCTACAATATTTAATCTAAAATTGTTAAATCAAGTCTAAGGATGTTGTTTTAAAATATAGAGGTAAATAGCATAAAATTAGCTAAAAATTCAAAGTGGATGGCTTTGAAGAATGGGAATTGGAGAAAAGTGGGGTAGGGACGGGTCAGAATTTTTTGTTATTATAAGCTCGCTACTATTATTTCAAATCTTTGTATATGTATATACAAAATGTTATATACTGTGTGTATATGTGTGTGTACCTGTGATAGAGATTAAAATTTAGATTAAACATTAAAGAATCAGCCATAAAGTTCAGAGTTACACTTTGCAAGAGTAAAGAGACCTGTTGAATAATACAGAGTAATTAGAATTCCACATGTGGGTCTAATAGGAAACCATTTAACCTATAAAGAAAAGGATAGCGCCAAAGGTCATCACATAGAAACAATGGGAAGCATTAAAATAATGTAACACCAAATGAGAGTGTTTCTATCTCTGGATGGAGTGCTTTAATTGCGTCTCAAATAAAATACACTCTGGAATATTTATAGTTTTAACTAATCTAATTTTCATATAATATATGACAGACATTAGCCCTTCCTTATACATGGAAAGGGTTAGACACCTGTTGACTTATCGTTTGTACAGCAAACTAAATGGAAAATCAGTGAAGTCCCCACAGCTCCTTTGCAAAATATAACTTGGTGGCAAAGGGCTTTTGATGTGCTCCTAAATGTGAAAGCCGACTAGGAAGGGCCAGTGTCAAGATACTCAGAGGCAGCAGAGCAGCTACTCACAAGCAAAGGGATAGGACATCATCACTCCTTCCAATGTCCAACTCAGGGGGACCAGAAACACAACAAAAGTGTTCCTATTCTTTTGCTGTTAATCAGAGATGTCCAAGAATGTGTTTTAAATTGTGTATGTTTCTTTCCTGGTTGCAAATAGGAAAACAAAAGTTAACAAAAGAGAGATGGTTCAGAAGTATTCAAGACAAAACAGATCTTTATTTATGCTTCCTGGAGCACTCAAATTATCAGCAGCCCTTCCCAGGATTTTTTTAAATCCTGACACTTGTTTGCATTATTTTCTGATAAACCTCTAAGGCAAAGAGATATACAAAAAGTAATGGGAGAAGTCTCAGTTGCAAATTCAGAGACATTTTACTTTCCAAACTATCCTTTAGTGTCAATGTGAGCAACACAAAGAACATGGGATTTAGAATCAATATTACCAACCTTAACATTAGTCAATCTTGCACTAATATTACCAACATCAAAGGATTCTTGTAACAACTATAGATAATTTATGTGAGCAGTCTGGCATATAATAGATACATAATTGTCTTTATTATCATTATCCTCTGAATAGCTTAGACTGTAGTCAAATATAACCTCGTAAACACTGTTTCTATCAAGCTCAGTTTCACAGATAAGGAACACTGGTGGAGAAGAGAAAATGCTAAATATTTTTATGGCTACATTAATGTCAAGAGGTAATTAGAGGGGGCTTCCCTGGTGGTGCAGTGGTTGAGAATCTGCCTGCTAATGCAGGGGACACGGGTTCGAGCCCTGGTCTGGGAAGATCCCACATGCCGCGGAGCAACTAGGCCCGTGAGCCACAACTACTGAGCCTGCGCGTCTGGAGCCTGTGCTCCGCAACAAGAGAGGCCGCGATAGTGAGAGGCTTGCGCACCGCGATGAAGAGTGGCCCCCGCTCACCGCAACTAGAGAAAGCCCTCGCACAGAAACGAAGACCCAACACAGCCAAAAATAAATAAATAAATAAATAAAAATAATTTAAAAAAAAAAAAAAGAGGTAATTAGACAAGAATAAGACCCCTTGTCCTAAAGTGTGGTAGCAGTTAGTGCTATTCACCAAATATTCCCCATTTAGGCTCCTTCTAAGCACATGGCTGGGGAGAGGGAGCCTAATATTAGTTCTGGCCTATGTGCTGTGAGCAGGAAGTGGCGTGCATCACCTGGGCCAAGTATTTAATTGCAAAGCAAGACCATACAAAGCTCTCTTTTCCATCTAGCATAGTGACCATCAATGTTCACAATGGTGGCCGCTCTCTCAGCCGAGGTCCCTAAGAGGCTACAATGCACAGAGCCTCTCTGATGACCCATAATTGACATGCAGTGTAACCAAGAAATGAAGCTTGCTGTAGATCTCTGAGCATATTTGCTACTAGCCTAACCTAATTGATACATAAGGGAAGATGATTCACTGTCTGGACAGCAACCTATCAGTCTCTCTCTGTCTCTCTTTCTCTCCCTCTCTCTCTCATATAAATAACAATTATTATTATTATTATTATTATTATTATTATTATTATATGGCACTAGACACTCAACTGAAAGATAACATGGCATTGGGGGTGGTCATGTGCATGCTAAGTGCACACAGAAAGAGCCTACAGAGAAAGCGTAACAGACTACACGTCCATTCACATAGATAATGACACCCTCACAGGGACAAGAAACAGGAGTCACTAAATGACAATTTTCTGGTTCCTTTGAAACGAGTTGTACTTCCTATGTTTTATTTCCAAAAGAAGTCATTATATTCTCTCAGCACACTTTTACTACTTGAGCTAGTTTGAATAAGTTTCTGGTCCTTGCAACAAAAAGAATGCTAATTAAAACTGGGCCTTGGACCAGAGCAAGGCACATGGAGCCCAGTACCATTACAGGCAGTAGATTGCTAAGAAGGGCAACAGCGGAGAGATTAAAGGGATGACCCCTTGCTCTACAGCCTGACAGGCAAGCCAAACAGTGCAGTTACTGACGGCACACTCTGCAAGCCCCCAAATAAACCTTAATGACCATAGTACATCATAAGGAATGTTCATTGCCTGTTTAATGAAATAGGGGGAAAACTGCTCATCCTCCAAATTAAACAAATGCTTATATCCTATGTAGTAAACAGCTACATAAAAATAGGTCATTAATGAAAAATGTTTGCATGCTAAGATCTTACTCCAAGGAGAATGTGCGTTAGGCCAGAACATAGTTCATCTGGTATGTACAAGTGCTGCAGGGAAAACTCGAGCACCTGCATGAACATTTGATTACTTAACCAGGCCTTTTGTCTAGCCTGTCAGATCTCTCTGTTAGAAATCCCTTTTTCTGACACAATAAAAAGAAAACCAGTTTTTCAAACGAATGTTCTTTTACTCCAAAGAGCAAGCCAGGACTCATACCTGCCATGTGTGTCTCCATCTCCTTTCAGGAGACAGTTGGTAATTATTGCAGGGCTTCACTCCAGGGAGGGATTGTCCCTGCAACTTTCACTGATTTGTTTAACTAGCAGTGAAATGTGATTTATATGCCTTTCTCCCAAGGTGGTCTTCTCTAAAAACCACAGCAAAATGATCATCTGCAAGCTGAGCTCATGGTAAATAAAACCAGGTCCTTTCTTTTCTAAAGTGGAAGGTCTAATCCTGTAGTCTTGATTGCTTTCCTAATTACAGACTCCAATCATTGCCACAGTACCCAGTGGTGGCAAGAACTCTGTAACTGGTTATATATTCCACCCTCATCACGAACTCCTCACTTAAACCCAATACCGAACCAACTCACATCTACATGTTGCAGGTACTGAAAACTACACTTAAGTGAGGGCTTCATTTCCCTTTTCATTTGTTCCCTTTTCATTTGTTCTATCTTTCTCATTATTATATCACCAGGAAAATATGTTCTTCTCTTCCAATAAAAAAAAAATTAGTCTGAAAGACTAGTATCATCTCCTGTGAATAGAATACTGAGGAATAACAAAGCAACCCAGATCCCAAAATCACAAGGGACTTTTTTTTTCTTAGCTCATTTCTCAAATATAAGATGAGTGGAGACAAGGAAGGTATGTATCACAAGCAGATCTCCCCACTCCAAGAATACAAGTCTTACAATAAAATGAGAGGTGCAGGCAACTCTGAAAAACTCACAGAAAAACATCCCAGAAGACCTCATCTTAAGGAAACACCAGCCTCCATCTGCCCACACTCTTCCATTTGACCATATGAAAAACTCAGATTCCCCTGAAGATATGCCTTTGTCCCAGGCACCACACCAGCTCAAATTTGGGAGGAAGGAAAAGTTTTTAACTGAACTTAGAAAACAGGGGAAACTTAAAAACAGGGGAAAGTTTTTAACTGAAACCTAGAAATAGAATTTAGTACTTTGTAATTCAGTAGCACCTCCTAATCAATATGTCGAAAGCTTTTCAAGTATGAGGTTTTATTACACTCCTTTTCAGAAAATGGCAAAACAAATTGAGGTAGAATAAAGGACTTAAGCCTAAACTCAGCCAGCAAGGCAGGAAGAAATAGAGGGAGGAACCCAGAAACCTTTACTGTGAGCTGGGCTTCTGACATCTTTAAGGTGCTGCCCAGTCACCCAGTTCTGAACCCAACTCAACTTCAAGGAACAAGGGGATACAGCTACTCCTGAAGGGGATTAAAAAGGTGACAAGAAGCTTTTCATCAGTGAAGAGGTCACTCAGAGATCACTGCCCACCACCCGATCTTGGAGATTAAGGAAGCAGGGAAGGAGAAACCACAGCTCTTCACCACCCAGCTAAAAGTCTATTGCTTCACAGAACAGCAAGATTATAATGCTAACTCAGCTGGTCCAGACAAAAATGGCAGCAGTGGGGCTGACTAGTAAGGTTTAATTTCTATAATTATTATTAGGTTTTTTTTATAAATTTATTTATTTTTGGCTACTTTGGGTCTTCGTGGCTGCGTGCGGGCTTTCTCTAGTTGAGGTGAGCGGGAGCTACTCTTCGTTGCGGTGCGCGGGCTTCTCATTGTCGTGGCTTCTCTTGTTGCGGAGCACAGGCTCTAGGCACGCGGGCTTCAGTAGTTGTGGCACATGGACTCAGTAGCTGTGGCTCGCGGGCTCTAGAGCTCAGGCTCAGCAGTTGTGGCGCACAGACCTAGTTGCTCCGCAGCATGTGGGATCTTCCCGGGCCAGGGCTCGAACCCGTGTCCCTTGCATTGGCAGGCAGATTCTTAACCACTGTGCTGCCAGGGAAGTCCAATTTCTATAATTATTAACTCAGGCAAGAAACTATCCACCTACCCATTTTTTTCTCACAAAAAGTGAGTGCAAATAAGATAAACAGAGTCACATCTTAATTTTTATTCTCTCCAACTACCTCTGCAGTCAGTTTTACACATTCAAGGTGTTTTCTGACCATTAAAACAATACCATAAACAAAGGACACTTTGTATATTTTTTAAGTGAATGAAAGATTCTTTAAATTCTATAGTGCTTTACAATTTTCAAAAGTTTCACACACATGATTTCATATAATGCCATAATAACCCTTTTTTCCCCCTACCCCTAGACTGCCCTTACCGTCTTCCCTCTCCCCACCGGTAACCACTAGTTTTGTTTTGTTTTTGTTTTTTTTTAATTAATTAATTAATTTATTTATTTATTTTGGCTGTGTTGGGTTTTCATTTCTGTGCGAGGGCTTTCTCTAGCTGCGGCAAGCGGGGGCCACTCTTCATCGCGGTGCGCGGGCCTCTCACTATCGCGGCCTCTCTTGTTGCAGAGCACAGGCTGCAGACGCACAGGCTCAGTAGTTGTGGCACACGGGCTTTAGTTGCTCCGCGGCATGTGGGATCTTCCCAGACCAGGGCTCGAACCCGTGTCCCCTGCATTGGCAGGCAGATTCTCAACCACTGTGCCACCAGGGACGCCCGTAACCACTAGTTTGTTCTCTATATCTGTGAGTCTGCTTCTTTTTTGTTATGTTCACTAGTTTGTATTTTTCGATTCCGCACAGAAGTGATATCATACAGTATCTGTTTTTCTCTGACTTATTTCACTTAGCAAAATGCCCTCCAAGTCAATCCACGTTGCTGCAAATGGCAAATTTCCATTCTTTTTTACAGCTGAGTAGTAGTCCACTGTATATATACCACCTCTTATTTATCCGTTCATCTGTTGATGGACACTTAGGTTGCTTCCATACCTTGGCAATTTGTTAATAATGCTGCTATGAACATTGGGGTGCATGTATCTTTTAAAATTAGTGTTTTTTTCAGATATAGTCCCAGGAATGATATTGCTGGGTCATATGGTAGTTCTATTTTTAGTTTTTTGAGGAATCTCCATACTGTTCTCCACGGTGGCTGCACCAATTTACATTCCCACCAACAGTGTACGAGGGTTCCCTTTTCTCCACATCCTCACCAATATTTGTTATTTGTGTTCTTTTTGATGATAGTCATTCTGGCAGGTGTGAAGTGATATCTCATTGTGGTTTTGATTTGCATTTCTCTGATGATTCATGATGTTGAGCATTTTTTCCTGTGCCTGTTGGCCATCTGCATTTACTCTTTGGGAAAATGTCTATTCAGTTCTTCTGCCCATTTTTTAATCAGATTGTTAGTTTTTTTGATGTCAACTTGTATGAGCTGTTTATATATGTTGGATATTTACTCCTTATTGGTCATATCATTTGCAAATATCTTCTCCCATTCAGTAGGCTGTCTTTTCATTTTGTCAGTGGTTTTCTTTGCTGTGCAAAGTTTCTAAGTTTAATTACGTCCCATTTGTTTATTTTTGCTTTTGTTTCCTTTGCTTTAGGAGATGGATCCAAAAAAATATTGCTTCAATTTATGTCAAAGGGTGTTCTGCCTATGTTTTCCTCTAGGAGTTTTATAGTATCCGGTCTTACATTTTGATCTTTAATCCATTTTGAGTTTATTCTTTGGATGTGGTGTTAGAGAATGTTCTAATTTCATTCTTTTACATGTAGCTAGGACGCTTTGTATTTTTAAGATAGAAAAACTAGTAAATTGCAAATATTAATAAATAAGGTATTTCTCTCTTCATTCAGGCAGGCTTCTCACCCTCCTCCCCAGCAAAGTGCACTGAACAGTACAGAGCATCATGTCCTAATGAAGGCTACACAGAAACAGGAGCTCAGTAGAACCCACTTTCAGAGAATATATTTACTTATATCCTTGCCTCACAGGCAGTAAGTCCCTTTCTGACCAGTTTTCTACAGAAAACTTTTCTTTTTGAGAACCAATATCAGCTGACAAGAAGATTTTCATCGAGATCAATATTAATCAGGATCAAATACTTGATGGGAAATATTGGGAAGATCAGGCCTATTTGACTGGTTTATTTTCAAGGTCTTTATTGTCCAAACCACTGCCTACTTTCTTATATAAATATATACAGCTTGAAAAAGAGACTATGCAGGAGTACATAAATAAACTTTAGTATATCTAGAGATTCAAAGACATTTACCATTACCATTTTACCATTTTTTATTCTTAAACAGTTTATATTTCTGAGCATCACACACATTCTTTTGAGTTGAGCTAATAATATGATTTCTAGTTTACAGATAAGGAAACTGAGGCATCAAAACAGTGGTTAGATCTATCATTGTCCTTCACAGTTAGAAGACTACTGTTGACAGTATTAAGAGAGACAACAAGGCAAGTCAATTACTGAGCTGGATTAAACCTTCAAGTTCTCCTAGGTTTATGCTTGATCAGGGAACCGCCTTGTCATTCCCACAAGGTTGTGGAGGGGGGTAAACTTTTCATAATGTTACTGACTTTAAAGGAGTCCTATCTTTATTTAGTTAACCCTTTATCTTGGTCCTTGCTATTTCAGATCCGCTGTCTGCATATTTCCATGTTTTGAGTATACTCAAGAGTAAGACTGTAAAGAATACAAAAATAAATCAGTACATAACGATTATCAGCCTGAATGCCACTAGGAGACAAAAGAAACTGCCACAAGGAACAAGGGAAATTAACATTCTTTCCTATCCACCTGGCAAGAACTAAGATCAAAATGAACTTGTTGGCAAGCTCTGTTAACATGGAAGCATTAGGAGAGTAGGGACCCCTCTAAAATATTCTGGAGCTACTAGTACTAAGGTTTCCAAGGACCCTTTTATCAGTTATCATTCTTCCCCACTAATACCATGTTTTGTGAGATTCTCCTTATCAAACTGCCTTGAATTCTTTCTGGAAAAAAAAATAAGGAATGAATGAATGGTTGGATTAATAGCAGAATATGTGCAAGCTTTATAATTAGACAGACTTTAGCACTGTTAAGGTCATATTTATTTGACATTGTGCAAGTTACTTAGCCTCTCTGAGCCACTTAACCTCTCTGAGCTACAATGTTCTCATCTGTTTAAAAAAATGAATTATAATGCCTCCTCTTATGATGATTAAAAGAGAATATACGTAAACCACTTGATACATAGTAGACATTCCATAATTGATAGCTATTAATTAAAGCTTCTAATCAACCTGGATTACCAGTAAAACCATTCTACATCAATGGGAGGTGGAGGGCAGGGGGAGTATTTAAATTAGCCTGACTGCCTTTATCACATGGAAATAAAGCATTCTATTTCTGCATTTTGGAAATAGTTTGCATTTATTACTTCTAAGATTTAATGGTCATGAAGGGATCACCAATAGATCAAACACAATGTTAATATTCTTTACCTCTCTGTGGAAAGAACAATGCATTTCACGAATGCCTTTGGAAAGAAATAATGAAGTTCAGAATTTCTTAATTGAATTCTCAGACCCTACTAAGTGATCTAATGCAATATCAATCTTAAACTCTAGTTACAATAAAATTTTTTTAAGAAACTAAAAATTCCTCTATTAGAACGTGAATTCATATCTAATTGAGCCACTTGAAGTCATATGACATTAAGCATTTAAACCTTTAAGCCATTTAAAACCTTTGAGCTATGATTTCTCACATGTCTAATGAAAAGGTTGAAGTAGGTTTCTAGTTGAAAACTGTTTCCTTTTACCACATCATGCATTTTGTGCATTAAATATGGGCAGCGGTGGGTAGGGAAAATTATTAAAATAGGAGAGGGAAACAGAAAAAAAATAAGTTACTGTCCTTCAGAATTGAAATATGTTATCCAGGTCATGCATTCAAGCTCCAAAATTCTATGGCACTCAGAGGGCAGGGATAATATATGTATCTTTTTATCTCTTCCTCACCCCCATCTCAACATAATACTTTCCTTATAGTGGTATTTAATAATATTTGTCAATGAGGAAACAAACAAATGAACACATAAACTTTGTTTTACATAGTCTAACAGCCAAAGAATTGTCTAGGATTTTTCTTTTTTTAAATACTCTGATTCCAATGCATGAATATACAACAACCATGATTTGCCCCTGGAAACATCTCCAAGGTAATCACATGAGAATAGGGGACTCTGTGGAATATAGTGGTGATGCTGATTGATCACAAAATGGAAGAAATGTTAAAATTTATTCTAAAAAGGGAAGTAAATGACATTTTCTGAGTTTCTATTTCAAATGAAAAGGCAGTGAAACAATCAGCAAAATGCCAAGAAAATTAATTCAATATGCATGGAAGATAGAACACAAAACAACCAACTTCAGAAATCTGTTTAAGTCATGCGGTAGGGACTCAACAGTAAAAGACCAAGAACTTCTGTTTTAGTTTTACACTTACTTCAGAAAAAGCCACAAACTTTACAAAGTATGCGATGGATACTTTCTGCTGGATATTTTTAATTTGATCAAATTGTTCTCGACAGTTTCTTTTACCACATCATGCATTATGCACATTAAAGATGGGCAGTGGGAAGGAAAAACTATTCAAGTGGGAAAGGGAAATAGAAAAAAAAAACTATTTTCTTTCAAAATTGAAATAAGCTATCCAGATCACGCTAAACTGTATAATTTTACATAAGAAAAAAGGAAATGAAGACGGCAAAAATCATATTACATTTAGTGTCGAGAGTGTTAGCTTAATTATCTTTTGAATAATTCAATGAATTATCACACCTACAGTGCATTTTATCTTTTAAATTATGTTAAATCAGTAGTCAAATTTTACTTAGGAATTAAGGTAGTGCATTATTAAAGCCTTCATTTAAGTTAGCTGCATTTAACTGGGATTGGAATGAAATTTATTAACATGTTTATACTCCTAGACTTTGTCACCTTTCCCACGTCCTCATTCTCCACCTCTACAGAGAGCGTTGGCTTGGCCTACTCAGCTTTATCTTCTTTCCCTGCCTCTAAGGAGAGTTCCATCTTACCAGTCCAATGCCCCTGCTCATATTTTCTGGAAATCATCAGGGATTCTCTCTGAGTAAACTGAATATCCCCTGGGCCCATCAGTTATGGGTCCCAGGTATTATCGATTCCTTACTTGTTGACACTAGGAGGATAGAGTCCACTAACTCAAATAATAATCAGACCAGCTGCCTGCAGTTCTGTATACATCCATTAATTTATCTAATACTCTCTATTGGATAGGACAGCTGTTAAGAGGCCTAGCCAAGTCTTGACTCTGACCCTAATAATATCCATTTTTAAAACAGCTAGGATACCAAGGTAAGCTAGGATCCCAAACCCAAGAGGTTACTGGATTTGACCAGTAAACGGTAACAATATGATAAATAATTAATAATATCATTAAGGAAATTTTCCGTGGTGAGAGATTAGGAATCAAATATTTAAACATAAATAAGAGAGCAGATAACTACTAACTTGAGGATGTGGGTATATCATTCAAATGGATTTACAAAAAAACATGAGATTCAAGTTGGTCGATGCTGAAATGTAAACCATGAGCTTAGGGCAAGGGTCAGCAAACTAAAGTCCACTGCCTCCTTTTGTAAATAAAATTTTATTAAAACACAGTCACACCCATTCACTTGCATACTACCTATGGCTGTTTCCCTACTTCAACAGCACAGTTGAGTAGTTACAATAGAAACCATATGGCCTATAAAACCTAAAATATTTATTATCTGGCCCTTTATAGAAAAAATGTTTGGCAACCTCCATCTTAGGCTTTAGGAAACTGATGACTACATTGTGAGAAAAAGGTCTCTGAGTTCATACCTCATGTTCACACCTCAAATTATTTCACACTTTAGGCAATATTTGAGTAATCTGAATTTCACCATTTGGTTGAAGTGATAAATTTAGAGACGTCTACAGATCAGTATACAATTTTTCATATATAAACCTAGTTAGATAAAGTACACCCTTCTTTACTCTTCTGAAATATTAAGGAGCAAAATTTCTTTACACATTTGAATTGTAACATTTTTCAAATGAAAACTGGAATACGGTAAAAGAGTTTGAGGAGGATGAAGAAAAAGAAAATGCCTTTAGTGATGTATTAATGATGAGGGAAACACTCTGAAGCAAACTAAAGAATGAGTAGGTATTCTCAAAGATCTCTGTAGTCAAAAACTTCTGGTAACCATCTAATTATCAGCTAATTATGACCACCATGATTAAGTGGTGCAACTGCCCCTCCTGGATCCTGTGATCTTCATTGAACAGGAAGCTCTTTCAATGGCAGCCTCTCCCATCTTCAGTTCTAACCTAGTGAGAACAACTATTATAATTTAGGATGCTCATATGTCCTTTAACAGTGCATTTCTCAATTTTGGGGTGAAAGGAGTAACCTCTAAACCTTCTTGCATTCTTAGGACTAAAATAGATGAGCAACTCAGTAACATCTGTAGAATTGGAAAAAACAAAACAAAAACAAAACACCTCTAAACCTGACAGAAAGAATTGACTTGCACTGGACCACACTGGAAAGTCTCGGCCCCTCACCCAATTATCAGCTCTAACTCAGTTTCCAAAACCAGGGCCTCTGGAATGAAAGGGATGCCTACGATAGACAGAAGGAAGAAAGGAAGAAACCTATAGCATCACCAGTTAGTAATGTAAATCTCCACTCTACCTTCTCCTAAAGCAAACTGGCGCCATTTACACACCCTTACCCATCCCAGAGTTTGTCTATTGGCTTCATGCTAGAACAGACTATTGAAGACTCAGTTGCAACCTCTGTTGTGAGAAAATGCCTCCCAAGGTATGGGGTGCTCTGGCATGTGGTGTGCATTCTGAACCCGCACCCAAATATGATACTGTTTTTCACATAGAAATGATACATGGGTTCAGGGACCAGAGGATAAAAAGAGAAGTGGCAGCCTTCACTCTAATTCCCAGTAATTCATTATCAAAATTGTTGCTTCTCAACACCCAATGATTCATTATCGAAATTGTTGCCTTTCAAAACTAGAGGTCCCTGAGTTACTACCGGGGGTATATGAGGTCATACTATTTTCACAATTATGCTAAGATATTATTTGACTTTTTCACTGTGTTGACATTTGCACTGATGGTAGATAAAACTGCTGGTGGCTTATCATGAATCAGAGCAGTGGCACCAAACTATACTAGTAGCCATTGTGTTCTTCACCTCCTTGCACTCACAATAAGAAAAAACAAAAAGTGCCAATTACACTTTAGAATGCTTTTAATGAAGCCATAAAAAATGTGAATTATATTAACCCTTGACCTGTGAGTACACATCTTTTTAATGTTCTGTGTGATGAAATGGGAAGGATACATAAAGCACTTCAGCAACACACTAAAGGACAATGACTTAAGGAAAAGCACTTGTGTGATTGTCTGAGTTACGAGCTAAGCTAACCTTATTTTTCATGGAACACTAATTTTTACTTTTTAAAAAAATGACTGACAGATAAATTATGTCACTTCAAGAAAAACAACGGAACAGTAGGTGTGGCCAATGATAAGATTCCAGCTTTCAGAAGAAATTCAAAATTTTTAAAATGTGTATCCACCACTGTGAGCTTGACAGTTTTCTAACACTTAGACTTCCTGATGAGATCAGTGGTAGTATTAACAAATGTGAATTTTTGATATTGTATGATGAAAAAGGTCAACCTTTAGAAGAACTGAATAAGTCAGAGAAAATATTTTCCAAATAACCAATGCATAGTGTTACAAAATCATAAAAGATCCATTAAAAACACAAGACAGACCAATGGATTTTAATGTAAAAGAGTACTAAAAGTTTACTGGTGTGGTATCAGATTCTACACTGCAACTAATCTGCAAAAACCTACAACTAGTCAAGTTTTAGTGGGTATCAAAAAGGATATCCACAGTTATATGAAAAGACTATTAAAATACTCCCTTTTCACCAAGTACATATCTGTGTGAGGCTGGACTTTCTACATATACTTCACCTAAAACAACACATTGCAATACTGAATAGAAATCCAGCCGTCTTCTATTAAGCCAGACATTAAAGAGACCTACAAACATGTAAAACAATACCACTTTTCTCCTCTATAGTTATTTTTCCTTAAAAATATATTCTATATTTTAACATGTAATGAGCTTATCACTATTTTAATGAAGTAATAAATAAACATATCAAAATTATCTTCAGTTTAATTTCTAATATGGTAAATATCCATCACTATAACTATGTAAACAAATGCTCTTTGGGAACCTCAACACTTTTTTAAAGTGTAAAGGAATCCTAAGAAGACTAAAAGTTTGAGAACTGTTGCCTTAGAGACTCTTTTTTTTTTAACTGTAATCCAATGCTGTCTGATAATTCCTAACAGTTCCTGGCTGACAAGAATAAGGATTTATAAGATAACTATAAAACTTATATAAATTGAATGGTAACTTCAAGAAGCTTACAATCTCATATTCATTTTATAAAATCATTTTACAGTTACTACTTTCTCAAAACCAGTATTTCCATGGGAAAAAAAAATATTGAGGGGTATCTTCTAATAAGTTCCTTGGAATTTATTTCCTTGAAAGCCATATTCTTAACTATGGGCATTTTATGCTAAATATGTCCTGTCTTCATTTAGGGTTCACAAATATGCATAACGTGTTATCAGGGCCCACTTAATCTTCACTTAACTGAACACAATTTAGCTGCCTTAATCTCTCCTCACAAATCGATTCTTCAGTTCTCTTTACCACTATTATTTCTCATTTCTGGATTTCCTCCAGTGTTTCTTTTCTAAGAGTTCACAAAGCACCAAATTGAATTCCAGGTATGATCTCTCTACCACCCAATGGATGGGAATGGTCTGTTCTGTGCTCTCCTAATGAAAAGCCCAAAATAATCATAGATCATCACTGCTAGACGTTATCTAATATTTTTGTCCTCAGTCATGTTGAGATATCTATAGTATTCACTGGCTTCCAGGTTATTCTTTCCTACTGACTTTCAGAACTGCAGATCAATTTCCCACATTTCAAGTGAAGTACCTGTAGAGATAATCTTATTGACACCCTCAGTTCTGTAAGAGTATAAGAGGGGCTGTGGTGAAAAGAAAGTCCAGTAAAGAACAAGAACAGCACTCAACCACAACAATTGTATGTATATGTCTGCACATACGTGTAAAAGTTGGGAAAGGTAATTATTTTAGCCACATAAATTTAGCCATCAAAAAATAACATATAATTTGGTTCAAATACCTGATTTTTATATTCAGGGTACACCAGTCTTTCAGCATTCCATTATTTTCCTTTAAATTTATTACTAGTGTGTCTTTTTTTAGCAAAGGGGAAAATATTTTAGAAATTATTCTCTTAAAGGAAAAATAGCATACCTTATGTGGATTTTTTTTCACATAGTAGGACTCAGAATGTATCTTTGTATATTTAACATTTTTCCATCTACTGGTCAGTGGGATTTTTAACTTCTCAGCCTCTTGAGACATGCAATCACTATTAAGCAGAAACAAGCCAGGGGTCACCTAAATTCAAAAACTATTGCATAATTAATTGGAAAAGGCTGTGTACTTATAGACGTTTTCTGAAGACACCATGAAGAAAGTAATACAGGAAAAAAATTTATTGTAAATATAAACAATATTCCTCTATTTCTGAGACGGATTTTATAAAATGCTTGTTTCAGAAGAAATAAATTAAAATTTAGAACGGAGTGACTAAAATGAAGCATTGTATTTGATGTTCTCCTCAATAAAGAGAAATTACTCCAACCATAACTGATATCCATTTCTGTTTTCCAACATCAGTCAGTCAAACGAATTGAGCTCTCATTATATCTGTGTACTATTCCTAGCTCCGTGAAAAATAAGTTACTTTCAAGAAGCTGATGCTTACTCATTTGCTTTGTAAAGTTAACATTGTCATTAATTAGAAACTAAAGAAAATAAGAAAATATAATCCCTATGTATGCTAAATTACTTTGGAAAGAACTAGGATACTTAAGAAGATTAAAGGATTCTGATTTTAAATATTCATTATTCATATTGACAATCCCCAGAAAATATGTTTGTATTTTTAAGGGACTACCTTTAAAAAGTTGTAAACCTCTATTCCCTTTAAACAAACAAATAAATAATTGATGGCTATCACTTAGTGAAGGTTATTGATCCTGCAAATTTTCTGTTTCTGGAAAAACAGTAAATCTTTCAAACCTTGGTTTTTGAGCCACTTCTCAATGAGCATGGGGAAACTCCTCATACTCAAATTAAAAGCATAGATTAAAGCATAATTTAATTCCCTGTAACTTTCAAAATAACAATACATCTTGTAGAACTTTGCAGATTTTACTTAGTCAAACAAATCAAAGAGTTTATGGTTTACTGTAAAAATTCCATTTAGAAAAATTCATATAGCAAAATAATTTGTTCCTTTAGAAGATCTGAGGCTATAATATCAAGCTTCTAACCACATTTTCAACATAATGATCAAGAACTCTTACTACCTTTACAAAATATCTCCATCCAACCCCCCACACCCAAATAAGTTTTATTTTTAATGTGGTTAACCCGCAAATTTTTCTCTAGCAATTTTCTGTTTTGCCTGGATTTAAGTCCTATTATTAAGTCCCTACAATTCAACATATATTTATTGAGAGTCTCAAGTGTGCAAAGCTCTGGGTTAAGCACTACTCTTAAATCCCTGAATCCTATGGTAAAATCCTATTTTGCCTACATCAATGAATCCATTTCAGAGGGTAAATAACTACAATAGCCTTCTGACTGGTCCCCATAACTTTAATGTATCCCCCCTTTAATCCCACCTGAAAACTACAGCCAGATGAATTGTAAAATAAAAATTTAATAGCGACTGTTGAAAAAAGCACAAAAGGCTCCACTTTTCTAAAGTAAATTCACATATTGCTTTTAGCTGTGGAAACTTTTGTTTAAATAAAATACTTTCTAAGCCCCATACACAAAACAGATGCAGGTAGAGTTACTTGGATTAAGATAGGGAAGGGGGAGAAAAAACCATGGGTTCAAAGGAAAATGTTTAGGCTTCTTGCCTTGCATTGAAGGTGTTCTACAAAATAACCTCTGTATTCCTTAACCACTATCTTCCTCATACTGTCTCCATTCCTGAAACTTCTGGATCATGCATTTTGATCATTTTCTCTCAGATACATTCTGAACAACACTACCTCAATCACCCTTGCTTATGCTATTTATCTCACCTGAGATACAGCTTCCTCACACACTTTGACCATTTAATCTATTTCTAACAATTATTTGAGGCCTAGTAAAATTCTGCCTGCTTTTATACCTTTCACAGTGACATAAAAAGTAGTGAAAATTCTCTCCTATGCTTATCATATGGACTGCCACTTAGCATTGTTAGGTAATTACGTGAAGATAGCTTTTATAGTTTAAGGTAGTTTTTCCAAAATTCCCTCATCGATTTATAAATATCTTCTCAGTTAAATTACTTCTAAGCAAACAATCTTTCAATCCAGATTTCCTGTGTTTGAAGATCTGTCAAACTATCGCCGGTCTCAATGTTTTAGCCTCTGTCTTAATAATCTATTGCTAGGTAACAGCTTACCATAAATTTTGTGGCCTAAAGCAACACACATTTATGATTTCACAGTTTCTGTGGGCCAGCTTAGCTGAGTCCTCTGCTTAGGGTCTCACAAGGCTGCTATATATAAGGTATCAGCCAGAGCTGCAGTCTCACCTGAGGCCTGACTGAGGAAGAATCTACTTCCAAGTTCACATGGTTGTTGGCAGTATTGGGTTCCTCACAAGTTGTTGGACCGAGACCCCTGTTTCCTGCTGGCTGTCAGCCAGAGGCCACCCTAATTTCCTGCCACTATGTAACATAATCATGTACGTCCTGTCACCTTTGCCATAATCTACTTGGCTAGAAGAAAAGTCACAGGTCCTGCCCACACCCAAGCAGAGGTAGTTACGCAAAGGCATGAATACCAGGAAGCAGGGATGATGGCTGCTGTTATAATTACTGTATCAGTGAAAGGACGCTTAGATTAAATGAAGTCAAGAAGACTTTTAAGTTGGTTCCAGACATCTGAGAATCTTCACACACATTAGTAAAAGGTACACATATGTTCCAAAATGCTCAGCAGTTTTATAAATAGTAGTGTGAGGACATGGAAAGAAATTTTCTTAGCACATACACCAAATACCTCGTCAAAATCTTAAGGGCTAATGTGACTTTGCCTCTTGTTCAAAGGATTTTTCCAGCTGACTCATTAAGAAAAGGAGCTAACATCTTGGAAATGGTGGAATTCCATGAATGCTATTTACTAATACAACTGGGTTTGGAGAAGACTGATTGATTTAGGAAGAGCGTAGCACATTACCATCAGTGCCTTACAGAGGCATGATTCCAGATGTCCTCTTCCAGAGAATTTGGCCAAAAGCAGAGGACCATGATTCTCCATAACTGTAGAGAATGGGGTCCAGTGAAAGTCTGAGTCAACCTCAAAAGCTAGAACATCTGCAGGGAAAAGATTTGAGGGGAATTCACAGGAAAGAATAGAATGGAGGAACTGTCACGTAAGTGTCATCAAGTCAGGCTCCACACATCATTCAAAGTGCTCAATCAGGAAATCTGTCAAGTAAATTAAGGAAAAAGACAAAGGGATTGTTTTGGTTAAAAAATTATTCAAAAATGAAACTAGATCTAAAGTCAGGTCCCAATATGAGTTTTCTTTGGCATATTTCAGTCCCATGCATAACAGTCATCTATTCATTCATTCTTAGTGAGACATACACAAAATATACATCTCAATGGGGCGTTGGATCCTAGTCAGTTTTTCCATAATATTCTTGATAAGAGAAGGGATTTGGAAATTTTTCACACTAGGAGAACACTTTGGAAAAGCTACACTAATGGGAGGCCAACAAAGTTAGTCAGATATTTCT
Organism: Balaenoptera musculus; assembly: GCF_009873245.2. Classification (NCBI taxonomy): domain Eukaryota; kingdom Metazoa; phylum Chordata; class Mammalia; order Artiodactyla; family Balaenopteridae; genus Balaenoptera; species Balaenoptera musculus. The sequence goes on from NC_045789.1 coordinate 112,258,494, forward strand.
CTAAAAATGAATTCTAATGGCTTAACTATTTTATATTGTTCCTCTCTGCAAAAAAGTATATGTTTATTTTTTAAAAAACATATATATATATATATATATAGAGAGAGAGAGAGAGAGAGAGAGAGAGAATGCCTCCCCCTTAGGTTTATGTCAAAGTTTTAGGACTCCATGACCATTTTCTAGAATTAAACCTATGCACAGATTATACTGAAAAGACATAAAAATAGATCTGTGGCTGCTTTTTTTTTTACAGATGTATCTCAATTGCCTAAAAGAACACTTGACATAGTAGATGCTCAACAAATATTTGCTGAGTGAATGAATGAAAAATCAGAGCCGGGAACGATTTCAAAGTTCATGTAGTCCAACTGATGTCTTGCTCAGTATAATACTCCCACAGATTTCTAATCTTGAGCTCTTTTCATTTGTAGAGCACCTTGGAGTTGACAAAGTTTATTCACATCTATTATTTTATTTCATATTTGACAAAATATTCTATGATCAGTATTAATACACTTCAGATGGAAAAACAGACTCCAAAAAAGTGAAGTTATGTGTCTAAGATAACACAGACAGAGGTGGAGTCACCAGTTAGTTTGTTCCATTCATTACAATTTTATGTGCTTGGCCTCATTTTAGGTACCCATATGATAAAGATCACCACATCCACTTCATGCCAGCCTGAACCCTCTCCTTTTGGATTTATTATTTATTTATTATTTTTGGCTGTGTTGGGTCTTCGTTTCTGTGCGAGGGCTTTCTCCAGTTGCGGCGAGTGGGGGCCGCTCTTCATTGCGGTGCGCGGGCCTCACTATGGCGGCCTCTCTTGTTGCGGAGCACAGGCTCCAGACGCGCAGGCTCAGTAGTTGTGGCGCACGGGCCCAGTTGCTCCGCGGCATGTGGGATCTTCCCAGACCAGGGCTCGAACCCGTGTCCCCTGCATTGGCAGGCAGATTCTCAACCACTGCGCCACCAGGGAAGCCCCTCCTTTTGGATTTAAAAGCGCCCCTTTGCAGGGAAGGGCAGGGTGAGCCAAGCAACCCTAAGCAACATCAAAGCCACAGATTTTCTGGAAAGGCTGTCAGTGCACCCTGGCTTCTCTGTGTTCAGTCACTCTGTGTTGGGAAGACCGCCTGCCCTCCATTCTAAAGATTCCTACAAAGACCTCACTATGGTAGTGCACATTATCCCAGCTCCTAATCACACTGTCAATCTAAAAGAGAAAGACTGTAGCTGTTTGTTAAGCACCACTTATGTTAAGACCTTAAACCTAAAGCAAGAATGAAGAGAAGGAAGAGTTAAAAAGTATTTTCACAGTGACTCCAAGACAGTAGACACTTACTGAATGTTATATTAATTAATTAACTAGTTAAATAATTGTCGACTTTGTCAAATATAGGTTTTTCAAAGGCTGCTTTTACTAATAGCATTCTTCTTTCACTCTTATCAGAAATCTAGCTGGACTCCTTAAGAACACAGATCAAAAGCAAAAAAACTGTTTTCTAGATGTGGCAACAGCATGAAACTAAAAAGAACTAAAATTCATTCAAATGTAACCCAGGTGCCAGCTCCCTGGATATCCCCAAGTCCTCCCAACTATATTAGGTCAGCCTGTTCTTTATTTGAATCTTTCTTCCACTTAGGATAGGCAATCCAGAATCCATCTCTATTAGGGATGGGGTGAATTATGTTGATTCTAATTATCTCTGGCTCCCAGTTATTGCTTTCTCACAATTCTCTAACATTAATGCATGTTATGACTTTTCCCTATTCTGTTGCCCTCTTGAGACTACCCTGCTATTGATTCTAGGTACCAAACAAAACACAAGGTTTTATTGAAGGTTTAGGACAAAAGAATACAGCATAGCAACTTAAAAACTAAACATGTATGTATCCCTAAATACTTTATTTGCAGGGGGGGGGGTCAGTTTTATAAAAAATGTTGTTATTTAGTATATAATTTTCTGACATTTGATTTTCCTTATTACGTGTCTAAAATTTATCCATACAGTTTCAGCTGCAACAATAAAGATAATATTCTGGTTCTTAGGCTGGATGGTATGTTCACAAGTGTTTATTACTAAAATTAAATATCACTATATACTCTTTCATATGTAACAAGTATTACATTCTTAAAACATTTTAACTAAATATTAGCCGCTTCAGTTCTTAAAATTCTGACAGCCATTAACACCTCCAGGAACTTTTCCTTCTCCATCCAACTTTATTCCTTCCATGAACCTCAGTCGAAGACCACATTACTAGGCTCCAATCTTCCTTCCTTCCTCCCTCTTCTCAATCACTTTCTTCCAACTGCAGCTCTTAATCCTTCCGATTCCTATTACTGATTTTTCCAAATGTATTATTCAATATTAACTTGTAATAAGCAGCCCCAACCCCCAATATCACAGTACTTAATACAATAATACAACATTCTTGCTCATATAAAAGCCAGAGCTAAAGTTCCTGGCCAGGAGATCTCCGGGGCAGCTGTTCCTAGTGGTCAACCTGGGATTCAGGCTCTTTCCATTGTACGTTGCACCACCTCAAAGTCCTTCTCTTCCTGCTGTGTGGTTGGAGGAAAAGAGCAGAAAAGATCTCACAGGGACTGTCTATGGTCAGGCCTGGAAGTGGCATACATCACTTCTACTCACTTTCCATTCAAAGAGCTCAGTGACACAGTCCCCCCTGGATACAAGAGGCTACTGGGAAATATGTGTCTTCCTCTATGTCCAAAAGAAAAACCAAATAGTTTGGTAAACTTGTAGTATTGTCTCTGGTTTGTTTTCTTTGTTTGTTTGTTTTTTTTTTTTGCTTCTCCAGCCTGTTTAGACTATTGTGGGAAATGAGGAGGGAGAGAGTAAGGAGTTTATTTTTATGTATATCTTTCATACACAAACAGGTATCAGGCTACTTTCTATACAAAAGCAGAACTCTTTATATGAGTCTACTACAACCATATAATGGGGTGGGGGGCACTTGGAGATAATAACAGAAGTTTTCCTTATTAACACTTTTTTTTTTTGGCATTGCCATTCCTTGTCGTAGGAATGGAGATCAGAAGTTAGAAGTCAACTGAAGTCCTGAAACCTTTTATTTTTTTCAATTCGTTTCAGAGTCAGCTGTCTTAAAATTTTACGCAAGGGAAGAAGTTTTCAGAGATAAAAAGGTACCTTGAATTACGAAAAGCTTGGTTTTGCGTATAAAGAGTCACAGCTTGGAAGACTAAAATGGAGTTTATTCCATAAGCCTTAGAGTAAAGAAAACTTAATCATGAAGGAAGAGAAGTTTCCCCAATTCAGAAGGAGATTATATGTTGGTCAGTGGGTGGGAAAGGAAGAATTGAAGGTAACTTACTAGAGTATAAATATTGGTAGTTGCTTGAGAAAAGGTCTAGTGTTCCATCTCCTTAGGCTAAATAATGACTGGGAAGAATGTCAGAAGGGAAGGAGGCATCTCTGGATAGTATACTGATAGAAATCTGAGATGAGTTTGAAAAGATTCTAGAACAGAAAGTTCATTGCCTGGCTATAAAGAGTGTAACCAGGAGCTGGGGAGAGAAGTCCCCCGTCCAACACTGTATCTGAAATAGCAGTGGCTGAAGGAGGCGTCTAGATGGATGGTCTGAGAGCTTCCTCATAAGAGTCTCAGCACTCCAGATAGATGGGGCTGCATCAGCCAAGAGTTTCCTAGCAACCTTCACAGAGTACATATAAGATTGGGCATCAAAAGCCCTGAAAAAGCCTTGTAGTCGGGTAAGAACTGGAGGCCCATGATGAGGCATGAATTCAGCATCAGGGACAGAGGCCGACACCCAAGACCAAGAGAAAAGACTGACACTGCAATGGAGGCCATAGAGCGTACAAGAGGTCCAGCAGGCCAGTTGGCTGGCTTCTAACGCCAGAAAGAAACATCAGATAATCACCATCACCATCCCCCAAGAGGGCCAGATTACAGAATCATAACTAAGTTGTTACTGAAAGAGACTTAAAGTTTAACTGAAAGTGCTAATTACCTTAAATTGGCAACAATGAGTTGGCCCTCATCAACAAAAAATGGGGATTTGAGTAAGCTTATGTTAATTCCAGGAAAACAAAGAATATTGCATTTTTTGCACACAAGCTGTAACTTGTGCCTATTTACAACTTTATGTCTTCTAGAAACAACATTTTATTGATGACATACTGTGTTTTAGGCTCTGTACTAGATGTTAAGAATATCCTAAACAAGGGCTGAAAAAATAATAAAGTTCATCTTTAGCACTCAACTAACTATAAGCAGTCCAGAGTGGATATGGTAGCTCCACAGTATCAGGATGTAGGCCTCTTCTGCCTTGTTGCTCTGCCATCCCAGGGTGTTACCCATATCTTGCATAAGCAAAAATGGTTCACTGTACCCATGTTCTAGTCAGTGGGCAGGAAGGATAAAGGGGTAAGGGAAGGAAGGGCATACCCTTTATTTTAAAAGGCCCTTCTCAGAAATTGCACACACCATTTTGTGCACAAAGCACTGGCAAAGAACCCAGTCCTACGGCCACACATACTGCAAGGGAGGCTGGAAAATGTAGTTCTCATTTGGACAGCCATATGCCTGATTAAATCCTTTTACTACATAAGGACCGACCAAACATTGGGAGACAACGTAGCATCTGCCTTAGTCTGCTCCTCTGGCTTCTCAAACATGCGCAATATGTGATCCAACAAAGAAAAGAAACTAACTTTTGAAGGGAAAATAGAGGAAAGTATGAGGGAAGAGACAGCACACTAATCAGGGAGGCCTTCAGAGAAGAACTGATGCTTGAATTGAGTCTCATAAGATGAGTAGAAGTTCACGGAGACCACAGAGCAGAATAAAGGCATCTAGAGGGAAGGAAAATAAAAACATGTGCAATAGCACAGTGTGATATCAAAACACCAAATGTGACATTTGCTGTTCCATTTAGGGAACTGCAAGTAGTTCTATGAAGCCAAAGTGTATGGAGGAATAGATGGAGATGAGATTGGCTCGATATTAAGAAATCAGATAATAAACAGTCTTCTATGGCCAGCAAGGAATTTAGCCATTGCTCTGTAGGTAAAAGGGAAATGCTGATGAATTTTAAGTAGAGAAGTGACATAACCATATTTATATATTTAAGAGATTACTCTTGAGACAACGTAGAGAATAGATGAGCCTGAAGATAAGGATAAGATTTAGGAGGCAGCTGCAATTGTACAAAAACAAGATTACAAGGGTATTACCTATGGCAATACACATAAGAAATAAGAGCTTTAAGTGACAGATTCTGTAGGACTTGGCAATTAACTGGTAGTAGAAGTGAAGGGGAAAGAAGATTACTGATGCCTGGGTGGATGCAGCTTAAGATGTAGAATTCAAGATGAGATCATGGATATGTTGAGTCTGAAGGTACAAGGGATACTAAGAAACACCTGAGCGAAGGTGACCAGTATTTACATAAAAATAAGGATCTGGAGCCAAAGAGGGAGGTCTAAAATGGAAATGTGTATTTGGAATCATCAGTGTGATGTGATAGTTGAAACATCTGACATCAATCAATGAAAATACCGAGGTTGAGAAGACATCTGAGAATGGAAGATTGCTTAGCATGCAGTGCCAAGTAGCACTACCGACCTTGTAAAACATTTCTGGAAGTCAGATTTCAAGGTTCTGGTCCACACAAGTAGTTAATATATTCAAATACATTGAAAGTCACTGTAGGGACTTCCCTGGCAGTCCCTGGCAGCGGTTAAGACTCCGAGCTTCCACTGCAGGGGGCACAGGTTCGATCCCTGGTTGGGGAACTAAGATCCCGCATGCCATGCAGCACGGCCAAAAAACAAAAAACAAAAAAAAAAAGAAAGCAAAAAAAAGTCACTGTAATCAGGAGCTGACAGTGAATCTGTAAGGAGAAGGAATTCTGTTGCTCTATAGATAGAGAAGGAGGAATAGAACTTTAAAATAATGATTATAATAAAGTGTAAATTAGAAGATCTGGATGCATATCCCAGGTCAGTCCTTACTGGCAGGTTGAGCCTGGGCACGTAAGAAACATACCTTCAAATAGAAAGAAGAGTCATGTGCAGAAAGAAGCAAAGACAGGAAATTGAAAGTAAACACTGCCTGTATTTCCAACATGTTCTAAATTCCTGTCCTTCTTGGACTTTCTTCATTCCTACCTTTGACTTCCACAAAACACCACTGTTATTTATAACAGATTTCTCTTTTTCCTCTTAGTCTAAAGTAAACTGATTTGCTTCTTGCAACAGTAAGATCCTAATATACAGATACAACATCCTTTTAGAAAGAAAAAATTGATTTTCTCCTACATGGATGTGAGGAAGTGTGAGGAGGAAAGTGGGTAGAAAAAACTATCCCTGTCTACAGCAGAGATCGTTAGGTACCATCCCATATACATTACCCTCTTTCTTCAAAGAGGAAAGGAGAACCCACATTTTAATTGATAATTGGTTGAAAGCACTTTGCAGTCTCCCTTGTAGCCCGTCATGACATGTGACAAACTTCTGAATGATGAGATGTAAGTGGAAGATGATATTGGAACTTCTTAGAAGACTACTGAAAGAACACTAACTCATTTAGAAAATACCTTTTTGTCCTTTCTCCCTTCCTTCTTCCTGCATTCTGGACAGCTGACATGAGGGCAGGAGTTCCAGCAGCCATCTTGAACCAAGAGGTGACCTTGAGAATGAAGGCCATCCACAGAATAGTGGAATAAGATGGCAGAAGGAGCCCAGGTCTCTGATGACCACAGAGCCATAAGAAAAGCCTTGAGCTCTCTTCTCTGTTTCTTTTATACGGAAGAGAACTAAATTTCTATCTTATTTAAGACACTTGAAGTTTGCTGTTATATGCAGCTAAACCTAATTGTAGCAGATACTTTTTTAAAAATCGATATGCCTTTTTATAATTTATACAACTCCAATTCCTAATATTACTACTGCACTTATCACAGAAAGTATTTTCTTAAACTAAAAAATTATTTAAGAACTCTTCTTCTTTACATTTCTTTATAGGAGAAGTCAGAGTGATGTGGTGGGGAAAAAACTGCCAGAAAATTAAGAAACCTGTATCTAGATGCTAGTTATATTACTTTATTAAGTAATAAAACTTCAGGTACTTTTTTTTATCTTTAAAATGAACGATTTGAACTAGATGATGTCTAAGATCCCTTTTAACTGCAAAAACTTCTTTTATCCTGTATGTTTTGCTTTTTTTCAAAGGATTATTGAAAAGATCAAATGTATGATTATTATTTAGCAAACACATAGCACTGTGCCAGGCACTTTGCAAATATTAATCATCAAACAGACCTATGAGGTAGGTGCCACTCAACTTGCCCAAAGTCACACAGCTTATACTTGGCAGAACCTGGATTCAAACCCAGGAAGTCCGACGGGCCTCTAATCTTAACCACTATCCCATCCTGCTTCAAGTAAACAGAGCCGTAAATAAGCCCCACTTAACGAAGTCACTCCAGTACCAATGACTCAAAGAACCTAACAGGACCTGGAAATTTTATTTATAAAATATTTCCAAATGTGATTTCTCCCACATACCCTTTGAACACAGTATTGGTGAGAATGTCATAGTGCAACAGTGACTTCAGAAGGGTACCTGTGCCGTGCTCTGGACTAGATGTGTGCACAGTTTCCCTGTGAAGCAGGACTGAAGAAATTTTCTTAGAATAGCCTCTGGGGAAGAAGGATGCTCATTCTTTCTAGTAAATCAGATTTTTATTTTAAATAACTAGATAAATGAATAAATAAACCATCGCCTATCATTTTTTCAAGCTGGGCTGTACCATTGATCTTGCCACTGCCATGCAGCAGATGGGCTGCGCTCTGGCATGTCTGATGCTGAGCTGCCATCTCTCAGTGACTCCAGACACTATTCCTCTTCCTGTCCCTAGTATGTGAATATTGGGTTTCACATAGAAATGTGAAAAATGCCTTTAAGCTCATTTCTTCATGAAATACAATATATTTGCCAGATAAGCTGGACCCTCATATTATTCATAAATCAATTATGTTTATCCTTAGCCAAGAAAGTACTAAAATGTTCTTTCCTCATTTTGAAATCTAATCTGATATTCACAGTAATTATGCTGCCTTTCATATGAATCACTGTCTCATACTGTAATCGTTAGTACTATGGCTGATTCATTTTCTGCCTTATAGTATTTGAAATGATCATTTCACTTGTGGTAGGATTTTGGGAGTTACTGAAGTAAATCCTTTTATTCACTAGACTTTCCCTTTTTTATCTCATCTTCAGTCTCTTTGTTCAGATTTTACACCAAAGTTTTCCAAAGGCTGTAGCAAGTAGGAGAAGAACAAACTGTTAAATCCTACTGAAGCCAGAAAAGCCATACAAATGGATGGCGAAGCCTCTCTGTCCACCACTTTTCATTGATCTTGCCTTTCCTACCAGAGTCAAACCACACCCGTTCTCTTATTTACCCCTTTCATCCCTCTAAAATACAGTCGTGTTAATATGCTGTGCTGAAAAGCTTTTAAAATACCGAAGTCTTTATTTCTGGTCATTATCCAAATACACATAAATAAATATGAGTTATTTTCTAGGTATCATATACATCACCATTTTGGAAGAGCCACATTTAAAGACAGATGTCTGCTGCCCTGGAACCTCCAATATCACATTATTCCATGCATATTAGGAAGGTGTCATGGGATCATCTCTGGTTCAGACCCTCTGGAATGTAAGGCAAAGTCTTGGGATTATGCCCTGCTGCCCTTTCCACATTAAATGCTCCACTGTCAGAATGAGTGGAAACAGGTGGACCGAGCACAAGGCCATCTGACTCGGGCTGCCAACCCCCAGGTGGAATGTAACGAGACGGAAAAGCAGGAACCTTTGTGAACACTGCTGTCGCTGTAACAAAAGATAATAATGAAAGGGGACTTTTGCCATCGCAAATATTAATGAGGGCTACTCCAGTGAAAAATTCCTTTCCACGGCCACAGTCACAGGTAGATTCTATTTCAACATCCATGACAGCTTTACTTCAGGAGGGGTTGTTTATATTGTACTCCACTTAAGGGCTATTCCGTACCTAGAAAACTGACTAAAGCTTACGCTGTCTTTGCATTTGAAGTATTGGGCTTTTCATTTTAAAACATTAGGTATGAAATTCCATCTTCAAAATGAGAGTGGCCATTCACTGAATGTGTAGGATACTGTGCTAAGAGCTTTAAAGTCACAATCCTATTTGAACCTGAAAACAATTCTTTGAGGTATTATAAACTCTTTACAGATAAGGAGATAAAACATCACATATTTATTAGAGAAGATCCACATCAGAAGTCAGGCTTTTGGAACTCCGAAATTCATGTTTTTAACTACATGTTATTTTTTTAATCTCATGCTATATTGCCTTTGCACTCACGCATAGATTGCCCAAGAGTTGTGCCCAGTTTTTCCCCAGACCAGTATGTCTTGCTATAACCAGTTGGTTTTTAGAAACGTCCTCTTTGCTTTCCTTTTTCAGTGCTCACGGGGTTGTTTTGATTTTTTTAATGGAGTTAGAGGAAGTACTGAACAATGACAACATTATCAAAAAGCAGAATTTGTTTTAAATGGTTTTCAACCACTGTAATTTTCTTTACCAACACATTTATTCTATCACCACATAAAAAGATACAGTACTAGTTGGATTTTTATTTTGGCTGAAGATGATGCTGCATTTTGTAAAATGACATTTATAAGATACAGAAGGATACACCTCTGTGCAGCAAAGCAGTTGGACTTAAAATGGGCAATTCAGCCATCCACTCTTCCCCACCCCTGGTTTCTTATATGGAGCTTCCATGACATCTAGTGGTCAAAAATTAGGGGAGATATTCTTTATACAGCATGTAGGAGTTCTAATTTAGAAGCATATTCTAAATCTTACATTGTTAATGAAATTTTAAATTAATACAGTACTTCACAGTTTACAACTCACTTTTGCATCAATTACTGGTTTATGAGCTTGATGTAATGACTTTCTTATACTACTTAGATTTTTTTAAATATTTATTATAATTGTTACACCAAAGCCATCGTTTATTCCGAGTACAGGATTGAATCATAGAAATTGATTCTTTGGGTTTAACTTCTACAAAAGTAACAATTCTTTAGATTAAATATCAATAGTTAAATCAAACTTACATTTTTTTAATTTTTTTAAAAATTTTTATTTATTTATTTATTTTTTTGGCCATGCCACACAGCTTGCTCTTAGTTCTCCAATCAGAGATTGAACCTGCGCCCTTGGCAGTGAGAGTGAGGAATCCTAACTACTAGACCACCAGGGAATTCCCAAACTTACATTTTTGATGAGAGTCTAAGTAAACAAGTAATACATTTGTATTATCGCAAATAAATCAGAGTAAAAAATTATTAATATACAAGTAAATTCTCTATGCCTCTTGCTGAGTTAATTTAAGAATGATTTTTGCTAAATTTTAAAAAATAGTTAACACTATTGGAGTAAGAAATAAAAGACCAAAAATTGGTTTAAAAAAACTAAAAATGATCATTTTCAGCAGCTTTTTTTATCTCAAAGGTCTATTCTCCAGTAACTATACTTTCTGTAGATTAAGCTAAAAGAAAATAATTCATGGAAACCACCATACAAATAACCAGAAAGATTGTTTAAGATTTTTTTTTTCTAATGTAACTTCTCAGCCTAAGAAACCAAAAGGAGAGTCTGAGAGAAGTCTGATGCATAAGTGTTTATTAACTGCAATTGCAGAAATAAGAGCAAGAGACAAGGGCCAGGAAGGACAAGAGTGGATAGAGGAGAAAGAGCCAATACAAAGGTGCAATACGGAGTTGGCCACTACCGGGTGCTAGATTTGTGGGACTTTCTGAAAAGACTTATTGAATATACTGTATCTCCAAATCATCTGATGGAAGGATGAAAGGGTGGAGCATTTATCTGTCAACTCACATCCCCCATTGGTCAAGGTTTGCCCCCTGGGTTACAAACTCTCCCACACTTCCAGGTTGCTCATGGGTGTTCAATCATCCCAAGCTGCAGGTGTCAGAGAAGGCAATATGGGCCAAGGCAAGGCAATTCCGGTTACACATAAACAAAGTAGGTCAACATCTGTGCAGAACTGTTCCCTGCAACCATGACTGGAATGAAAGATCAGGCCAAGTGGATCTGCAGTTGTACATAAGAGATGTCCAATACATGTATATATAAAATCTGTTATGTTCACAAAAAATAGGTCATTCAGGTTTATTGTTATGGATACTTTTATATTTTATGGACATTATTAAATATGTTGATTAATTGATGCAATCATCACTCTAGCCAATGCACAGTAGGAGTCAAAATTACAAAGAGATCTTGAATCAGCAGTAAAAGCCATTCATCTTGATCAGCAACTATTTTAGCAGTGTCAGTCCAAATAATGTTCACAGTAGGAACTGTTATGTGGAGATATTTAAATCTTGTAAAAAGCCAACATTTAAAATCAATTATCTCGATGTGAAATCCTGATATGGTGGGAATAACTGGCTCCTGGGAAGGAACTCTGTTTAACTTTCATAGCAGTCCCAAGAGCAGATGTTTTCCAGAAAGAAGAGAAAAACGTAAAAGAAAATGAGAGTGGGAAATAGAAGAAAATTAAAATCCTACCTCAGATCATGAAAAAGATTTCCCAGAAGATAAATTTAGATTTTGTCTGCCAAAGGAAAATTAGAAGTTCTACTATATTGTATGTCCCTGTACTGCTCAAACTGATCACTTTATCATCCTCAAAGAGTAAAGCTTTTGTTAGATCCTTTCTTCATCACTGCTATCAAACTCAATTCAAGATAAGTCAAAGACTTAAATGTAAAAAATAAAATAGTTAAATTCCTTGAAGACGACATAGGTGAATTTTTTTATAATCTTCAGGATGAGGAAGGCTTTTACAGCCAGAAATCTTAAAAGATGAGCAAATTTTATTACTTAAATGGTAAAAACATATATGGTACAAAGATACGCCAAACAAAAATCCAAATACTTGTAGCATGTATGACAGACAAGTAGTTAATATCTGTAATATTAAAAGAGCTCTATCAACAATCAGCAGATTGACCATAAGCTCTCATTTCAGATACTATTAGAATGAAAATAAATGAATATTTTCATTTCTTAATAAAGAATTTGATAGTTGATGCTCCTACTCTAGTCATATAACAAAAACAATAGCAACACAAACAGAAGAAGTCACCATTACGATTTATTGGTTTTATTTTGAAATATATGTACATAGAGAGAGAGGAGATTGCCATAATCATTTTAGTGCTTAACAACTCCAATGTCATTAATATGGCCCTTTATATGGCTGTACTCACAATGAAGTATAGAAAGTCCTACTTTCCAGTAAGTAGGATGATGAGAGTCTCCTGACAATATCATCTGTATTCCTATTCATTATGTCAAGGTCAATATACCTTCTTTATAGGTTTGTTGGGGTAATGATTGAGGCAATATATGTAACTTTAGCATTTCAATATGTATTTTTAAAAATAAAATAAAGGGGCTTCCCTGGTGGCGCAGTGGTTGAGAATCTGCCTGTCAATGCAGGGGACACGGGTTCGAGCCCTGGTCTGGGAGGATCCCACATGCCGCGGAGCAACTAGGCCCGTGAGCCACAACTACTGAGCCTGCACGTCTGGAGCCTGTGCTCCGCAACAAGAGAGGCCGTGATAGTGAGAGGCCCGCGCACCGCGATGAAGAGTGGCCCCCGCTTGCCGCAACTAGAGAAAGCCCTCGCACAGAAACAAAGACCCAACACAGCCATAAATAAATAAATAAAATAAAAATAAAGGAATTCCTTTAAAAAAATAAAATCAAACAAAAATAAAATAAAGATAAAAGAGCTCTATCAAATCAGTAAACAAAAGATGAACATCATAGAGTATACCAAAGAACCTGAATATACAATTAATGAATTAAAAAGTTAAACAGTAATTAACATGAAAATATACCAATAGCTAACATTTACTGAGAGTGAGTTTACCAGGAAATGTGAAAGCTTTATGTGTGCTAATTCATTTAATCCTCACAACAATCCTACATTATTATATTATTATTATCACCATTTTACAGATGAGTAAACTGAGACATTGAGAGGTTAAATAATTGGCACAAGGTCAGAAAGCTGATAAGTGATAAAGATAGGATTTGAACTCACGTAGACTCCAGAGCCTGGGATCCTAACCAACTACACACCCTCATTATTAATCCAAGGCAAATGCAAAAACAATTTACTGCTTTCCACCTGGTCAATTGATAATGATCTTAAAGATTATCAGTGCTCTATGGGCACTCATAAATTGTTGATGGAGTGTCAAATGATACAATCTTTCTGAAAGGCAGTGTAACAATATGCATAAATGTTAAATGTTTTCTCTGTGTTGCAGACATCCTTCCTCTAATAGCATATCCCAAGGAGAGAAAGAATCATAAAGATGTATAAACAAAAATGTTCTTCAAAGCACTGCTAATAATGGGAAGGAGAAGGAAAAGGAATACACTTTAAATAAACTGTAGCTACACAATGAATGAATATACAGCTTTAAAAACGGGTGATCTAGTCACTGACATAGAGAGGTCTGAAGATTACTGAGTATAAATTCTAACTACAAAGCAGGATACAGACAATGATTTTCAACTTTTTGCCGTCACAGATCATGAGAGCCTTTAGAGTTCATAATGAAAAGTGGTTCACTGAGTCACTGATTCTCAATTCGATAGGTGAGGGGCGCACAGTCCCCATTTATAAACCATTAATGTATAGTATGAGGATATACATAGATAAAGATATATGTATATATTTATACTATATATATAAGCATATATATACCATATACATGTATATACATATATAACTCTATTATACACATGTTTGCTAAAAAAATCTGAACAGATCTTTACAAAAACTTGAACAATAAATATTAGCCTGAATAATAGTATTGGGAGCTATTGATATTTCCCTCTTCATATTTTTTATTTTGCTTGAATTTTCTATACAATTGTATATTATCTGTCAAATCAAAAAAATAAAATAACACGATTTTCATCTGAAAAAAGAATTAATGCCTTTCATATGTTCTTCTTAAGCTGAGGAAAACACCACCATCTTTCTCTGTTTCCCCATAGGGTATCCAAGTTTGTAAGTACCTTATGACCAGATTTCTCTTATTTCATCTGCTGGGTTACTGCCATACTTGTGGGTCTTCAAACAAGGACCAATATATGTAAAATGAATGCTTCCTTTATAGATGACACACTTAAATATTAAACCTAAATGATGAAAACACAGAAGGAAAAAATGCTGACCTGCTTTGTGACTTTCAAAGAGCCAACTTCCTCCTCCCACAAGAGGTAACTCCTCACATTCCTTAAGGCTTTAGCAGATCCCTGTTCCCTGGAGGAGAAGCAGAGCGTACCAAACTTAAGGAGCCAATGCCTCCCTTACACACTAAGTCAATAACTCACTTCTACCAGGATTAGATCATTGATTCCAACATGATCTTAACAGAAGTGTTTAATGGCAGCTCCCTCCCTGCTAAACCTCTTAGTATAGTACGTTCTTAGGATATATCCTCCCAAGAGAGTAGCAGGGTAGATTCAAGCTAGGAAAGCTAAATCAGCTCCTCTTGGTCAGTAGCTCAGCCATATGGCTACTGAAAAATAGTCTATGTTGCAAAATGGGAAATCCTATACCCTGAACCATCCACCAATTTCTACTGGATCTTATAGAAGCTATAAAGCTCCCTGGGATTAGGAATCAGAAATCATGTACCATATAAAACAGACTATGCTATAATAAACTGAGTGCAAATCCAGAGTAGATTGTGCTTTTTTCTGTGGAAATATGCATTACATACACATACACACACACACACACACACACACACACGGATAAAATTAAAATGGCAAATAAATGTGAAAGTAAAACGTTCCTAAAATTAAGGACAATCTCTTTTCCAGGAAGCTATACATAATTCAACAGGGTATAGTAAGATAGAAATGTTAATTATATTAGAAAGTCATTTAGCCTTATTTTTTTTTAATTTCAACTTCAATACAGTATTTCTGCACATAAAAATCATTTAGTCTTTAAAACAAATGATCTAGAAATAAATGTGACTGAAGAGATCTCATTCTAAATCCAGGTCAGAATTTAGCCTGTGATGTACGACTATTCTGGGTGACAGGAATTATCAGTAGTATTTTATAGGTAAAGAAACTAAGACCAATAAATGTTAACTGACTTGCTCAAAGTCAAACAGGAAGTAAATGGAAGGACTGGGATTAGTACCTAGGTCTTGACTTCTAAGTCTGAATTTCTTTTTGCTGCATCATGCTTCCTCCTAAACATTACAAAGAGAAGTTTCTTATTCAGAGTGGATGAGAAAGAGTCAGTTATTTGTTTAATTTTAAAATATATAAGAACACAACATACAATTTCTTCAAGACAGAAATAATATTAGTAGGTTAGAAATATTATCCATTACATAAGAAGTTGTAATGAATGCCTTCTGAGTGAATTTAATTAATGAAGTAGTAAAAAGACACCATTATGAGTTGATTCATCTACATAAATCCTGAGGATAGCACAGCAGCTACCTGGCTCAGGCTCCGTGTTAGAGCATTAGTTGATGGTGAGGGGTGACACGGGACTACCAGTCTTACCCCAGAGAACTGGGCCTAAGTTAACTGTCAGATAGAATGAGTCAAATACAAGCTTTCTAACAAGTCCGCCCTGTGAGAGAGAAGGGAGTGTGGAGATGTATATTAAAATCATGGAACCATAATGAGAACAGAGCCTTCTCAGCAAACACAGAAAGAATGATGCTTGGAGAAGAAATGAGGACCACTCAGGACTGCAGGAGGGATATCACTGCAATATCCACATGTTTCAAGGCTATATATCAAGGTCCTAAAAATGGGAGACACAACAGGACACCAGAACTAAAGCCAGAGCAAAAAGATTGGCTCAGGCCGCTATAGAGAAGGAATAACAATGGCTACTGAGAAGAGTTTGTGAGCCATCCCAAGACCTGCTTAGGAAAGAGAGAAACTTCAACGAATAGGGATTTAAAATGATTAAGCTTCTGGCACTCATAGCCAAAGATTAGGTAGAGTGAAGGTTATGCTGGTGTAATATTCGGGTCTAAAGCTACAGCAGTCCATGTTGACATGTGTCTTTAGTCCACATGATCCATGAACCACATTGCTCCCACCCTGCTACTCCTCTAGCACCTCTTCTGCCTGGAAGAAGCTGTAGACACATGTTTCTCAGCTCATTAGATATGTCTTAAGACCCAAGCCCAGAAGAGTCACACATAACTTCTCATATATCTTTGGTAAGAATTTACACACATGGATACTCCCACCTCTGAGAAAGACTGAGACATGTAGTCTCTCATATCCCAGCTAATGTTGTGTAGTCTTTAGTTCACCTTATAATTTACCTTATAATTCTATTATGGAAGGAGAGAACAAATTTTTGTGATCAATAGTCTCTGTCAACAAGTAGTCTTTAATCTTAATATTTATTTACACGCCCATGATTGTACCCCTCCCTGCATAAAGCTAAAAATTTGAAAAGGCGTATGGTTCACATATGTATGTTTATGATTCTTGCAACCTTTATGTATGTAGTATGTAATCCATAGTACAAGTTCAAGAAACCCATAAGATATTATTTGGGTGATATGTCTGAACCAATGCCCAGAACAGCAAGAAGCAACCCTCACATAACAGAATCTAAACTTGGACATAAAATATATTACTGTAGTATATCTTATGAGTTTCTTATTTTTAGTAATTAGCTATTACACATCTACGAAATCTATGGAAAACTTATTAAAAGCACAATTATCTTGATAACTCAACGTTTTTTCTGTAAGGAAGGAGATCCAATTCAAACAATCCCTGATTACACAGAATACCTGGTTGAAAAAGTTCCAATTATATGACATGTAGCTGCTTTTACTAAGTTCAACCATTGGAGTGTTGATTTTTACTAAATTCATTCAAATAATTTATGTACACAGACTATCCTAGAGATAAAAACAAAGTAGTATAGACCTCTGAAGCAGGATCTTTTCAGAGTGTTGTGTTAAAAGCCAACAAATAGGAATTTTAATATTTAAAAGTTTCTCAATGTGGCTGAGTCTATAAAAAATTCATATTTGCTTGACCACTTATTTTTTTAATGAAGTATAGTTGATTTACAATATTATGTTAGTTTCAGGTATACAACATAGCGATTCAATATTTTTATACATTATACTCCATTTAAAGTTATTATAAAACATTGGCTATATTCCCTGTGTTGTACAATATATCCTTATGAGTTATTTATTTTTTACATAATAATTTATACCTCTTAATCCCTTACCCCTATCTTACCCCTGTCCCCTTTCCTCTCCCCACTGGTAACCACTAATTTGTTCTCTGTATCTGTGAGTCTATTTCTGTTTTGTTATATTCATTCATTTGTTTTACTTTTTAGATTCCATATATAAGTGATAACATACAGCATTTGTCTTTCTCTGACATTTCACGAAGTATAATATTCTCTACGTCCATCCATGTTGTTGCAAATGGCAGAATTTCATTCTTTTTATGGCTAATAGTCCATCGTATATATATACCACATCTTCTGTATCCATTTATCTGTTGATGGACACTTAGGTTGCTTCGACATCTTGGCTATTGTAAATAATGCTGCTATGAGCATTGGGGAGCATGTATCTTTTTGAATTAATCTTTTCATTTTCTTCAGATATATACCCAGGAGTGGAATTGCTGGATCATATGGTAGTTCTATTTTTAGCTTTTTGAGGAATCTCCATACTGTTTTCCATAGTGGCTGCACCAATTTACATTCGCACCAACAGTGTACTAGGATTCCCTTTTCTCCATATCCTCACCAAAATTTGTTATTTGTGTTCTTTTTGATGATAGCCATTCTGATGGTGTGAGGTGATATCTCACTGTGGTTTTGATTTGCATTTCTCTTATGATTAGCAATGTTGAGCATCTTTTCATATGTTTGTTGGTCATCTGTATATCTTCTTTGGAAAAATGTCTATCCAAGCCTCTTGCCCATTTACTACAAAGCTACAGTAATCAAAACAATATGGTACTGTCACAGAAACACACACATAGATCAAGGGAACAGAATAGAGAGCCCAGAAATAAACCCACATATCTATGGTCAATTAATCTACAACAACGGAGGCAATTATATACAACAGAGAAAAGACAGTCTCTCCAATAAGTGTTACTGGGAAAACCAGACAGCTACATGTAAAAGAATAAAATTAGAACATTTTCTCATACCATATACAAAAATAAACTCAAAATGGACTAAAGACCTAAATGTAATGTAAGACCAGAAACCATAAAACTCCTAGAAGAAAACATAGGCAAAACACTCTTTGACATTAATTATAACAATATTTTTTTGGATCTGTCTCCTAGGGCAAAAGAAACAAAAATAAAAATAAGCAAATGAGACCAACTTAAAAGCATTTGCACAGCAAAAGAAACCATGGACAAAACAAAAAGACAACTTACTGAATGAGAGAAAATATTTGTAAATGATATGCCCAATAAGGGGTTAAGATCCAAAATATATAAACTGCTCATACAGCTCAATATCAAAAAAACATATAACCCGATTAAAAAATGACTTAACCATTTTAAACACCTCAACATTATTTTCTTAAAATAGCATTAATTAAATTTACTGAAATAATATTAAATTGTTACTTAACATTAAAAATGTTTCCTTTTTCAACCAGTTAATTTGGTGTCATGTAAATGTAATTTTAAAACTACCTCCACCATTTAAGAGTCTATTGTACAATCCTATTCTGTTTTAAATTACATTTTAATGAAACAATTCTAATCAATACGATTACATAATTTTGAGATTATGTTAGGAGAGAAACATACTTGAATAAATGGGAATTCTGATAATTAGAGTGCAGGTACTCACAGCCAAAGATAGGTTAGAGTGAAGGTTTCCCAGTCTATGTTTTCTCAAGAAAAGCAAAAGTATGATAATAAAAGAATGCTCATCTCAACCTAGGAACAAAATATTCAGTATATAAAATGAAAACTCTGCTTAGAAGTCAGTGAAGTACCTGAATATAATATTAAGAAGCTGCTCCAGCTAACACTGAATGTAAGATTTGAAAAATTTTTTATGTGTTTTATATTTTTGAAAGGTGCTTCAACACACAAAATGGACCAGTTTGGTGACTTACAGTACCCCTATTTATCCACAGAAAAAGATAATCAGGCCAGCAGCAAAACAGGCTCAAAACACGCTGGGCCAGCAAACCCTTGATCTTAAATTTAAGGAGAGAAGAAACAGACTCAAAGATGGTTGTTAAGGAATTCTGGCAGAATCTCTTCAGAGAGAGAAGTTAATAGGTGTAATAAATGACCCAGGGCACTGGTAGGAACAAATTATATAAATAAACTTAAGAAGAAGTTATACAAAAAACTTGGACTCAAACAAATGTGAACCTGTAAGTTACAAATGCAAACTCAGGATGGCATGGCCTATTAAAAGCCGTTTGACCTGCCGCTCCTCTCTTCTTTTGTCAGTTATAGGAGTAACCTCTTAAGCTGTCACTTTTACAAATGTAAGCAAAATAATTTTATAAAGAGATATTTTGTCTTATTAAACACTGCTCCCAGTACATAGTCCAGATTTCCCTATTAGCTTGAAGGAAAAGTGAATGAATATTGGAGCAGAAGGTTTACATTAGAGTTTTTATTTAAATTATCATTACCATGGGCTCTTAAATCACCTAATGATTCGTTTGCTTTGCAAACCTAAAACAGAACTTTTTAAGATAAACTTTAACTCGCTACAAATCATAAAATTATTTCCATATAAAGTCTGTTTATTAAATGTGT
The DNA here is from genome assembly GCF_009873245.2 of Balaenoptera musculus. Lineage (NCBI taxonomy): Eukaryota > Metazoa > Chordata > Mammalia > Artiodactyla > Balaenopteridae > Balaenoptera > Balaenoptera musculus. The sequence continues at coordinate 112,278,469 of NC_045789.1, forward strand.
TAAACTGTTATATGGTCCCTTTAAATTTATGGAAAGGCAAAGAATTGCTTGGAGGAATACCTGCAAAAGCAATATACATCATAAGAAAAAAACTTTTATACTATGAAAAGAGAGAGTACACAAGGAATATCTAAGGCTGGGAATTGAATTACTAAGTCTAACATGAGCCAAGATGATCTCATTTTATGTGAAGCCATCCTGAAAGGCAAAGATTACAGCCCTAAACTTTATCTATTAGACTTTCATTATTTTGGCTAATTCTAAGAGGAGACACTTCAGACTTCTTCATCTTCTGATTACAAGGAATTTAATGACTGATTGGTGTTCAACAGCACATAGCCCTTTCCCCTATTTTGGATGCAAACAAAGTCCTGAAAGATATGGTTACAAATTACCATAGCTCCCAGCAAAAGATCATAAGGTTAATGTTTTAGCATCTCTGGGGTATACCTGTTAGAGATTTTAGCTGTAGACACAACCATAGCCCTCCCTGAAAGGAACTATATATGGCTAGTTTAGCTTTGTAACACCTTGAAACTGGCACGTTACGCCATTATGAAAATTATTAGGGACAAATGCCCTGTTTCTGTCAAACAACAAAGATTCCCTAAGTAAAGTTGCACTGCTACATCAACAACCAGACATTATTTTTTTTCCTATGACAACCTTGATAGGAATTAACAACAGAAGGAACTCTGTGAAGGCTCAGAGCTCCAAGGGGACTATCTGGCAGAGTCTAGAAAGGCTCCTTTCTGAATGAGTAGCTGTAACATGTATTAACTATTTGGTTACTATACAGATAAACCTTTTTTTTTTTTTCTCCATGACTCTAGTTCATTGGTGCATGTCAGAGGATTACCAGTCTCAAAGAAAATATCACTTCAGAATATTTTATGATAAGTCTTTAGCCTGTGGTGATCAGAGATTGATTTTCTTTCCATATTTTCACAACCATAGCTAAAAGTGAAATCATTCCTAACCTCCTGCTACTCACCGAGTCAAATACCCATGAACACAGAGAACAAGCAGTATAGTCATCCAGAATATTTTCTTCTAAATAGATTTGCCACCTTAATTTATTAATTTAATTGCAGCAAAGAATATATTTTTCTGATTACATCATGAGGTTATAATGAAAATTAAGCACTTACAAGTCTCTAAAGAATCCTTATCTCTTTGGATACAAAAACTACCCAACACATGAAATACCTAAAATATCTTCCGTGTGTCTTATGAGTTTCACAGGCGATAAATACAACATTACACGACTGTCTTGAGACAGTGACTTGTTTCTTCACTGTCGATGAGGAACAAAGGAAAAAATATCTGTAACAGGCTTCCATCTGGATATTACAGAATCTGAGTGTTACTCTGAACAAAACTGATCCTGGAAGTGGCTGGATTATTCTCATTGCTATCATTTTTTGACAGGTGTGGCATGATACTGCCAAGTAAAATATATATTTAAATGAAGTAATGAAAGAAAGGTGATGAGTTATGTAGTTTGTATTTTACAAACACAGTTTCATTTGATATGTATGTGCTCTCCTCATCAAGATCTTAAAAGGAGAATAAAATGCAATTTAAAGTTTAATTAATATCTAGGACACACTTTCACTTGCTATCTCATTTAATCCTCAGAAATAATCATACGATACAGATATTATTATCCCCATTTGCCAATATGATGACTGAAACTCAGATGTTGAGTGATCTGTCCAAGGTTATAAAGCTAGTAACTAATGGAATCAGATTTTGAACCCAGGATTTGAAATACCAAATCCAATGTTCTTTCCACTACACCATGTTGCATCCTTACACAATACTCAATATTCTTTTCGGCTGAAGGACAATACTGAGAAAAGCTCAGCATATGACTCAACATATGACTTGGGGTACTTGTGTGGATTTCCAACTTATGAGGTTCATTGAGAGATAAGGAAGCAGCCAGGAGAGCAGCAGTAAATCCTTAAGTGTCATTCCACAGAAAACACCCCAGAGCCATTCATTTTAACCTTGGCAAAGGTGTATTGACTTTCGGTTTAGTTCCCTTTTCTGGATTTCATTAAAAGATGGTGCATGTGTAAATCAAAAAATACAGGAAGAATGAAAATTGGTAAGAAAAAAAAAAAACCTGAGTGGGTAAAGGAGACCAGTATTTATTTTATAAATGCAATACTCTTTATAAAACATATTATTTCTGACACATTTTATGTAATTTATGTAAATTAAATTTTAATTTCCTTGAAGAAATTAATTACTCAGAGGAATACTTTGGTGTAATTTTTGTAAGCAAATATTATATTTGAACATAGCTGTCTGGAGGCAACATAGCACGATGCCTAACAGCAGGGACTTCAGAGCCAGACTTCTAGGATTTTATTCTGACTCCTCTGTTTACCAACCATGTAGCCTTGAGCAAGTTACTAACCTCTCTGTAACTCAGTTTCCTCATTTGTAAAATATGGGGCTGATAAAAATAGTATCCATCTCAACAGTTACTGTGAGAGTTAAAACGAATAAAAATATATATTAAGTACTTGGAACCATAAGTACCGGCACATAGTAAGTATTAAACATGTTAACTACAAACATTATCACATTGCTTGAAACAATGTATATCTCTGTTACAAATAGCTGCTTATTTGGATCTGAATAAACATTGATGATAAAGATAATGATAATAATGTAAAATTATCGTAACCATATTAACTACATTATTGACCACTATACTGTATAGTTCTTTGGGTATAAGCCAAATCTCTGTCTTAAAGACCTGGTTAAGCCAGTTTTCAGATACATGGGTAAAAAGTACTGAGGAATGCATAAGTAGGCCTATGAGCTGAAAAGAATAAAGATATAGATAGATAGACAAATAGAGATTATATACTTACAGAGTTAGAGATATATATACAATAGGTGCATTAAAAAAAGATGGTAACTTTATAGAAACAAACCTGACCACTGAAATGAAATGACAATTTGCCTACCTAAGCATTCCAAGAAGATGTTGTTGACTCCTTAAAAACTGTTCCTGCCCAGATGCCAAAAAGTCTAAAGTTCTACTTTCTGGGACTTCCCTGGCGGTTCAGTGGTTAAGATTCCGAGCTTCCAACGCAGTGGGCCGTGTTCTATCCCTGGTCGGGGAACTAAGATCCCGCAAGTACAAGGCGCCGCCAAGTGTAAAAAAATTTTTTAAATGAAGTTCTACTTTTAAAAGACTCATGCTATTGGATAAACTTTATTCAATTCCTTTTTTTAAAACAAAATTGCTCCTAAAAGCAGTTAGTCACACATAAGTTAATTCAGTCAGGTATAAGTGACTGATCAGGTTCTCTTTTCTAGGAAAATAAAGAAGCACAAGGCAGAAGAGTTCAATCTTGTTTAGTACTCTGCTTGGGAGAGGAAGAAGAAAGGGAAGACACAGAAAGTAATGAACTAATAGGGGATCCACTGAAAGAGTATAGAACCAGCCTTAGCTTGACTTTCTGTATTTCTTATCCTCTAAACCAGGCTTGGAAAACTTTTTCTGTAAAGGTCAGATAACAAATATTTAAAGCTCTGCAAGCCATACAGTCTCTGTCACAGCTACTCAACCCTGCCATTGTAGCACAAAAGCAGCCCTAGATAATACTACACAACAAATGGGTTGTGTTCCAGTAAAACTCTATTTACAAATACAGGCTGTGGCCAAATGTGGCCCTCAAGATGTAGTGTGCTGACCTCTCTTCTAGACCAGTAGCCACTTGAGATTTTCTGATAAAACCCCTTACCATATTGCCCCCACATAGAATTTAATTAGTAACAAAGTTACAAAAAAATTATCTCTTAAAGATAGTAAAAAGAGCATATATTAATGTGCTTAAATCTTTAATCCAAGTAAAATGTAGAGTAAACCCAGAACTCTGCTACACTATCTACACATAAACCCTGTAACAGAACACATAGACCCCAGGCTGTCTCAAACTGATGTTCTGGAATTTGTGAAAGTCGTTGTGGCTCAGTGTTTTCTTTTTCTGGACCCTTCACACAGAGATTTCTCCATTTTAATAAATAAGGAAACAAACTTTAAAAATGTTAAGGAACCCAAAGCGAAGCTGGACAGTGGAGATCCTGGATTGAAACACCAGACTGGTCTGACTTCAAAGCCCGTGCTAGAAAAAGAACTTTGACTTATTTCCACCAATGGGAAAAGTGGTCTTCACTAGAGCCCATTGATAGCATAAGCATTTATCATAGGTAAAGCAGGATTACTGCAGCAAGGTTTTCACTCTGGAGGTTCTTGAATAGTATCAGGACTCTAATATTTACTGTTGGGTATTTCAAGAAAATGTAGAATATTTACAATCAACCTATACTTTTGTTACTCTAAATATTTTGAACAATTTTGGAAGTGCCCAAGCATAAGTTGAATACTGATTTTCAGAGTGAGATGTATTAATATTTAACTTAAAGCTATATATTAATAAAGATGTGTCCTGGCAGGGGAAAGAAAAAAATCCATTTAAATTTTGCTATACGCCAGGGGAAAATATAATTGGTAAATCCAATTCAAAACATGTATTGGGCTCTTACTCAAATAACTTTAAACATATATACAAATTAAATATTTGGGGAAATTTCATAACGTAAATTTCAAAAGAATAATCAGGAAAGGCAGATGGGGCTTCAATTTAAAGAACTGCTTCTTACAGAAGAGGCACTTGTGGGCTTCCCTGGTGGTGCAGTGGTTAAGAATCGGCCTGCCAACGCAGGGGACACGGGTTCGAGCCCTGGTCCAGGAAGATCCCACATGCCGTGGAGCAGCTAAGCCCAGGCACCACAGCTGCTGAGCCTGTGCTCTAGAGCCCATGACCCACAACTACTGAGCCCACGTGCCACAACTACTGAAGCCCGTGCACCTAGAGCCCGTGCTCCGCAACAAGAGAAACCACTGCAGTAAGAAGCCCGCGCACCACAGCTCGCTGCAACTAGAGAAAGCCCACATGCAGCAACGAAGACCCAATGCAGCCAAAAATAAATAAATAAATTTATAAAAAAAGAGGCACTTGTGATAATTCACACAGTGAAACATATGACATCACAGTGTACATTTTATTTATAAGGGACTAGTTGGTTATATCCTAAGAATAAATACAATGCACTTCGGATTTGCCCTAGGCTGCCGAGATTATATTATGACATTGATTTCTGTATCTGTCATCATACTGTAACCTTAAAATGTATTGCTGAACTCACAGCAATTGTATTGTATCTCACATCTTTGAGTAAGGCTTCTGTAGCACTTAGATTGCAAAAGGATCATGACAAAAAGATTGCAATTTATTATTACTGAAATTCTGAAAAACAATTTCAATCTTATATAATTTCTTCTTTGATATTCAGAGAGTTTCTGTTGACTAAATTAACCACATTCTCTAGAGGACTTTTAAAAACATGATTGTAGGAATTCAGTAATGACAAAGTAGATAATTTGCACAAATACTTAGCTAGAAAAACTGAACAAAGTATAAAAAACATACTCCAAGGCACTGGAAGGCCAAAAAATAGTGAAGAATAACCAGGCCAAGATTTGGGGAGATTGAGGACCAAGGAAATGAGCTTGGCATTTGAAACTACTTATTCTCTGAGGGAATTGACAAATCCAGAAGGAGCAACTCCATGGCTAAGAAGCTGAACGGTGCTGCTGATAGTCTTGTAGAGGTAAAAGGAAAGGCGTTGAAGTCCAGGGGTACTAGCTCTCTTTTGGTTAGTGTTTGCATGGCGTATCTGGATATAAACTCAAGTTAATTATTAATTACAATAAGTGAAAAATAAACAATTCCAATTAAAGAGAAAAAGATCATAGATTGAATTTTTTTTTAATTATATGCTATAATAGTCATACCTAAAGCAAAGATACAGAAAATGGAAAGTAAAAGAATGATAGTGATGCCATGCAACTCCAACCAAAAAACATAATATACTAATATAAAACACAGCAGATTTGAAGGCATTCCTAGAGATTAAACAGCACATTTAATAATGATAAAAGTTTAACTCACGGGCTTCCCTGGTGGCACAGTGGTTAAGAATCCGCCTGCCAACTCAGGGGACACGGGTTCGAGCCCTGGTCCAGGAAGAACCCACATGCCGCGGAGCAAATAAGCCGCTGCGCCACAACTACTGCGTCTGCGCCCTAGAGCCCGCGCGGCACAACTACTGAGTCTGCGCTCTAGAGCCCACGAACCACAACTACGGAAGCCCGGAAGCCCGCGCACGTAGAGCCCGTGCTCCGCAACAAGAGAAGCAACCGCAATGGAAGCCGGCGCACCGCAACGAAGAGTAGCCACGGCTCCCCGCAACTAGAGAAAGCCCGCGTGCAGCAACAAAGACCCAATGTAGCCAAAAATAAGTATATAAATAAATGTTCTTTAAAAAAAAAAAAGTTTAACTCACCAGGAAATATAATAACTCTAAATTGGTATACACATTACAAGCTAGCCTCATAATTCATAAAACAAAAATTGATAGTACTACAAGGGGAATTAGACAAATCTACAATCATAATGGAAGATCCTAACATATACGTTTTTTAGTAAGTGTTAGAATAAACAGACAGAATATCAGTAAGAACTCAGAAAATTTGAACAATATAATTAATAAGTTTGAACCAATTGACAGGGAACACTGCCCTCAATGACAATATACATTCTTTTCAAGCACGTATAACTCATTCGTAAAAACTGACCCTCTTCTAAACCAAAAGGCAAATTCCAATAAATTTTAACAAACTGAAAGTTATAGTATGTTTTCTGGCCAATTAAGGTAAAATAAATTTTAAAAATTTTTAGAAAAAAACCCTTACCTTGGAAATTAATCAGTATACCCCCAAACCATTTATAGATTCAATACAATCTCAATTAAAATCCTAGCAGGCTTTTGCTTTATTTTGTTTTGTAGGATTTGACAAGCTGATCCTAAATGTACAATATATGAAGATAATGAAGGCCAAAATTATCCTGATATCAAGATTTGTATAAAAGTACATAATTAAAACTGTGTGGTATTGGCAAAAGGATGGGTAAATAGAACTATGGAACAGAATATAGAGCCAGGAAACATTTACTTATTTGTGGAGAGTTGATTTATAACAAAGATGGCACTGCAAAAGAGCAAGAAAAGGATGATCTTTTTAACAATTTGTTCTGAGACAAGTGAATGCCTTTGTGGGAAAAAATTAAAATTGACCTTTACCTCATACTATGTACAAAAATATGAAAGGCAAATTATACTAGCTTCTAGAAGATAATATTAGAGAATATATTTATGACATTGGGGTAGAGAAAGACCTCTTAAACAGAACCGAAAAACCATAAAAGAAAGGGTTGATAAATTGGACTACATTAAATCTAACCATAAAAGATCATGAAAGAAAGGATTCATAAGATGGACTACATTAAATTCAAAACTTCCGTTTTTCAAAAGACACCACAAAGAGAGTTAGAAGGCAAGCCACAAACTCGGAAGATAACTACAATAAATACAGTGAGCAACAGATTCACAACAAATTAATGAGAAAAAGTCAGTGCAATAATAATATGTGCAAGAGACTTAGATAAGTGCTTCACTAAAAAGGATATCTAAGTGGCCTGTAAATATGAAGCATTCAACATCATAAGTAATGAGGGGAATGGAAATGAAAGTCACCATGAGATACCACAACCTCCCATCAGAATGGCCAGAATAAGAATGTCTGATAATATCCGTATTTGAAAGTATGCAGAACACTGGGAATTCTAACACTGATGGCAGGAATAATGTTAATAGAAATAATATGGAAAACAGCTTAGAATTATCTTTTAAATTTGAAGATATGCATACCCTGTGACCCACCATTTCCACTCCTAGGTATATAGCCAATAATAAATGTGTGCACATGTTCTTCAAGAGACATGTTCAAGAATGTTCATGGCAATATTATTCATAATATAAGAAAAACTGGAAACAGCACAAGTGCCAATCAATGAAAAATAATAAATTATGGTATATTCACACAATGGAATTCTATGCAACAATGAAAATGAATGAACTTCACTCAGACAATAACATGGATAATTCTTACAAACAAATCTGTTGAGATAAAGTCAGATTCAAAAGAATTTATGTCAGTTTAATTTACATAAAGTTTTTTAAATAGACAAAACTAAACTGCAGGAATTATGGACATGTGCTTGAGCCCAGCTATAAAGAAAAGCAAAGAAATGATTTTATTAGCCAGGACATTAATTAACGTTAGGAGGGATAGAGGGGGCAATAATTGGGAGGGAGTATGGAAGGGGGTTTCTGGGGAGTGACAGTGTACTATTTCTTGACCTGAATGGATTACATGGATGCTCGTTTTGCAATAAATCATTAAGCTATATTTTTATTTTGTGTACTATTCTGTATGTGTGTTATGTTTTACAATTAAAAAGGATTTTTTAAACTACCTTCTGCATGAGAACTTAATTAAAATTCAAAACATTATTTTGATAGCTATCTGATATTGCAATAATGTGCTTGAAAATGAGTTAAAATTACTGACATTGCAGGGGAATATTCACCAAGAATTGAGCCAAGCAAATAACAGTAATAATAACAAATATAATATTAATAATGGCTAAGATATATAGCACTTACTATGTGTCAGGCACTATTCCAAGCACTTTATATATATTAACTCTTTTAATCTCATAAGTCCTATCAGACATTTAGAACAGAAATATGGGAATATATATTCACTCTTCTAATCTGAATCACAGAATTAGTATTTGTAAAGAAATACATCCCACAAGAAAAACAGCTCTGAATATAACAGCACCATTGCTCCCAGGGGTATACCCTTTCCGAAAGTCACAGATCACAACAAACAAACAAAAACACCTGTCAAGGAGTTTATGCCAATAAATCAGAAAGAGATTAGATACTTTAAAAGAGATTAAGTCTGTCCATCAGTTAAAGGTGGAGACAGTTAGGAAGCATTGTAAATAAATGAGTAAATTTAGCAGAAGATTTTTTTTTTTAATTCAGATTATCTAACTAATCTACCCATTTTGGGGCATTTCTTCTTTTGCCTTAGAATTTTCCTCAATATTTGCACATACAATATATTTCTTTTTAATTTTTAACATCCCAACATAATGTTGAAATAAGTTTTTCTTATATCAGCTAATATCCCAAATGAAATTAAGCTGACCTTGTAGGGTAGTGTAATAAGAAATAGACATCAAATGCTCCATGGTTGGAAGGATGTGTTCAACCAAGCAGGACACAATTAAATATGTAAACACTACAGTGTCTTTAAGTTGCTAGGAAGATATTTTGATTCTTTTTAAATTCTGAGATTAAAAGCTCACTGAGAATTGTGTTTTAGTTTATGACAACTAGAATATCCAGTCTACTATTTGATAAAATAAAATCAGTTTCCTTAGATACATAGAACAGCATGGTCAGCTAACTCGAAGTTGACTATTTCACTTATCAATTCTGTTTGTATATGGCATAGACACACTGCTTATTTGAATTCCCTGGCTCTCTCAACATATAAAACAACTATACCCCAATAAAAAAAAAAAATCTAAAAAAATAAATAAATAACTGCAGATGTAGAAAATAATTCCTCTTCTAACTTTGATCAAAAAAGATCAGTGTGTGGGACTTCCCTGGTGGTGCAGTGGTTAAGAATCCACCTGCCAATGCAGGGGACATGGGTTTGAGCCCTGGTCCGGGAAGATCCCACATGCCTCGGAGCAGCTAAGCCCGAGCACCACAATTACTGAGCCTGAGCTCTAGAGCCCGCGAGCCACAACTACTGAAGTCCACATGCCTAGAGCCCGTGCTCCACAACAAGAGAAGCCACCGCAATGAGAAGCCCACGCACCGCAATGAAGAGTAGCCCCCGCTCACTGCAACTAGAGAAAGCCCGCACGCAGCAACGAAGACCCAACGCAGCCAAAAATAAATAAATAAATAAATTATTTTGTTTAAAAGAAGGATTAATCCATTAATTCTTCAAAAAAACAAAAGATCAGTGTGGGTCTTGTGAATGGTAATGCCACGTATAGAGGCAGGATAATAAATACCCCTCAACATATGAAAAGGTTGCTTTGCTAACTTTGACTAAAAAGTTAATTAGAGAACAGTTCTGTTTCATCTGGATTTATTGAAAAAGTTTAAAACAATATTATTAAGATTAAGCTGTGGTGATGAACACACATACAAGACAAAAATTATTTTACCAGTATTTATTTTCTTAGTGAATTAAGTTATTTGCATTAGGAAATACTAATTTTCTTTTCTTTCTTTCTCTTTACAAATAGTAATACAACCATTTTTACAACATAAATATTACAGTGATATAGTAAAAACTATTTTTTAATGTTGACAGCATATTGAATTATATATCTTCCACAATCAGGATGCTGTATGGAATGACCCAAATTTTTAATAAATTAATAGACTTAATTTAAATAGGAACGTTTAGGAAACAATCCTGAGTGTGTATTCATCAATTCAACACTGAGTTATCTTTTGGTAAACCCTGCTATATATTTTTAATTAAACTTTTATTTTGAGGTAAATGTAGATCACATGCAGTTGTAAGTAATAATATAACGAGATCTCATATAACACACACTTTGCCCCAGTGGTACCATCTTGCACAACTGTAGTACAATATCACTGCCAGGACAGTAACATTCATATAATCAAGATGCAGGGGCTTCCCTGGTGGCGCAGTGGTTGAGAATCTGCCTGCTAATGCAGGGGACACGGGTTCGAGCCCTGGTCTGGGAAGATCCCACATGCTGCGGAGCAACTGGGCCCGTGAGCCACAACTACTGAGCCTGCGCGTCTGGAGCCTGTGCTCCGCAACAAGAGAGGCCGCGACAGTGAGAGGCCCGCGCACCGCAATGAAGAGTGGCCCCCGCTCGCCGCAACTAGAGAAAGCCCTTGCACAGAAACAAAGACCCAACACAGCCAAAAAATAAAAATAAATTTAAAAATTAAAAAAAATGTGCAGTTCCATCACATTTAAAAAAAAAAAAAAAAAGATGCAGGCCATTTCCATTACCACAAGGATTTCTTCTGTTGCCCTTTTATAGCCACACCCACTTCCCCTCTGCCCTTCCCCCATGCTAAACCACTGCAACTACTATTCTATTCACCTCTATAATTCTGTCATTCAAGAACCTACATACCTCAGAGATATTGTGGGTTCAGTTCCAGACTATGCAATAAAGCGAATATCACAATAAAGCAAGTCACACTAATTTTTGGTTTCCCAGTGCATGTAAAAGTTATGTTTACACTATATTGTAGTCTATTAAGTGTGCAATAGTACTATGTCTAAAAAAATGTAATATCAAAGATCACAGATCACCATAACAAATACAATAATAATGAAAAAGTTTGAAATATTGCAAGGATTACCAAAATATGACAGAGACACAAAGTGAGCAAATAATGTTGGAAAAAATGGCATCGATAGACTTGCTCGATGCACTTGCCACAAACCTTCAATCTGTAAAAAAAAAAAAAAAAACACAGTGTCTGCAAAGCTCGGTAAGCGAAGTACAATAAAACTAGGCATGCCTGTGATTGGAATCATACTGTTCATAATCTTTTGGGATTGGCTTTCTCACTCAGCATAATTCTCTGAAGATTCATCTAAGTTGTTGCATATATCAGTAGTTTGTTCTCTTTATTGTTGAGTAGTATGGTATAGATGTACCACAGTATGTTTAACCATTCACCTGTTGAAGGACATCTGGGTTTTCCCTAGTTTTTGGCTATTACACATAAAGCTGCTATAAACATGCACAGGTTTCTGTGTGAATGAAAGTTTTTATTTCTCTGGGATAAATGCCCAGAAGTGCAATCACTGGGTTATATTATAGTTGGACGTTTAGTTTTTTAAGAAAGTGCCAAAGTGTTTTCCAAAGTGGCTGTACCATTTTACATTCCCAGCAGCAATGTATGAGTGTTCCAGTTTCTCTGCATCCTTGCCAGCATTTGGTGAACCCAACTATAATTTTTAATGTCAGCACATTGCTAGGACACAAATATTCAGGCAATGTATTTGTGCAATTCCATTTCCTTGTGAAATGATTTTTTCAATTATAGAAAAATAAAAGATGGCCAGTTACAAAAAATTAAGAATAAAAATTGAAACCAATAAAATTGAAAACAATAAATTAGGTAACAACTACACATACTATATTATGAGGATAATATATATTATGAGGATAATATATTATGATCATATGATCCTCTAACGTAACTTTTATGAGTCAATGACTTATTATTCTCCATAAAAAAAAGCTCTTGACAAGCTCATCTTCACCAACCATATCTTAAGCTTACAGCTTTACCAACAGTTTGTTGTGTTTTTTGGGTAAAAATTCAGTCAAAAGAAATCAACATATCTACATGAATAGATGGATAAAAACAGTGTTATCACATGCATTCACTTAGTTTTCTTTTTCTTTCTTTCTCTCTCTCTCTTCTTTCTTTCTTTCTTTCTTTCTTTCTTTCATTTTGCAGATTTATTTGCTCTTTGCTTCAGATTATTCATCTAAACCAGTGCTACTTCTCAAACACAACTGTCCACAGAAGTGTTGCTAATCATTTGAAAAGACTCAGGGAAAAAAAATGTCATAATCCATCTAGACTCAACTCACTATCTTAAGAAATCCATAGGATTATATGCCTATTCAGTTATTTAGGGAGTTAAACCCAGGCTTAGGTATAATAAAAGCTTGCTAAAATGTCTTTTGTCCTTTACTGGAATACATAGTCTCACACGCGAAACAGAGAAGCAGGAAGCAATCACAAGAAGAGGAAAGATAGCACTACAAACTGAGAATAACCAGAACTTGTTCTCTTGTGTTTTGAGTTAGCTTCTGCTTTCCATACCTTGAGAGGCATCAAATTAAAAGAATGTGACTCGAAACCACAAAAAAAAAAGTAACTACATAGATTTACAGGCATGCTCATAAGTCCATGTAGTTGCACAGCTCCAGACAGAAGGTTTATGTTCATTTAAGAGTGGAAAATTTTCAAGTTCTTCCAGAAGCACCATCTGTTTCTACTGGCTGGTCTCAGTTTGAATTATTTATTACGGTAATCTCAGATTTATCAGGTTAACCTTTGGATTGCCTCCTAAAACTAACTGTGGAATATGTAGAATTTTTTGAGTAATATAGTAGAATATAAGAATTTTACCATCTTATCGAAAGAAACTTAAGGTCTTCATCATAACAAAAAAAATTATATAGTTTATTACATTTAATGGGTTTGACCCGTACAGACAACACAAATGGGCCACAAGATGGCGCTAAGGTAATTAAAAATTTTAAAGAATTATTTGGTACTATCTTAAATAATTTAAATAAAAATTTCCCACCACAGTTATCATAAGATATCTGTCTTATCAGTCTGTTAATGAGAAATGGAAAAAAAACAGAGTTCCCAAAATCAAAGCCAGGACTTTAAAGGCTGACAAACAGCTTTCTATGATTCTTTATGATCTGGTAAGTCTCAGAATCTTAAGAAAAATATAAGTGACTTCTTACAAGTAAAGTTGAAGATAAACGGCACGCTATGAAAGGATTAAATATAGAAACATTGGGGAAAATGCATTTCCAAAAGACAGCAAAGCTTTCCCTAGTGCAAAGTTACATTAATCTCGATAAGAGTTATTTTTAAGAAATGGAAAGAGAAAATACAATTTTTCTCATATTTAAGAACCCCACCTATACATTCTTGGGTTTTGTAGACTGCGACAACAAACCTTCAGTTAAAAATAGACAAATTTAGAAAAAGAAGCTAAGAACCTAATTACAACACCAAATTGACCAATTTCCACCTTCTTGAACTAAGTCACAAAACTGGTTGCCTGCAGGCCATTAACACAGCCAGTCTAATTCAGCTGCATTTTCTCAAGCTCTAGCTTCAAGACAGCTCCTAACTGGCTGATGGCGTTAGAGAGCAGCAGAGGGTACAGGTTGCAGTTCCTTCTAAATGAAGGTATCAGCTTTTCTTTCTCAATTTATTCTGGTTTTGTTGAGGCTGTATATTTTGTCATAAGCTTTTCCCACACTCATACTGATTCTTTTTTACTACTATTTGGGACCAGCAAGAACTGAGAAGCAATTATTTCTCATTTTTCTTTGTCTGAAAGTCACTTCAGTGATTACTAGCTACTTGTAATAGTGTGGATAAATTTTTAAGTTTGTTAGCACAAAGTTACACATGAAAGTAAAATGGAGTACTAGTGGCTTTTGAAAGCATAGAAAGCAACTTAGAAAAGAAGTCCAAGTCCTATAAGATCAGTTTTATTCCTAATGGGAAACATTTCAGAGTATGAGTCATGTGCAACTTAGCTAGGAGTTTTAAACCTTTAAATCTTAATCCTTTGAATCTTTATGGAAGAGAGTCCTTAAATGAAAAGCATTCCATACCTAACTCCTAAATGGTCTCTTTCAGATTAAAGTATAGCATCAATTACATGTGGCCATATTGAAAGTCTGCATTACAGAGTAAAATTTTTAGAATTCATTCCTTAATTACCAAATTAATAGTCAATGGAGGGACAAACATATCTCTCTCGGTTCACCTTCAGTTTCATGGCCCTTTAGTAATATTTCTAGCCATAAGGAAGAGGAAATAATTGCAGTGTAGCCTCTCTATCTTTATTTCTTAGTTCAATAAACACTATTGAATCCCTAGGATATGTTGAAAACAAATGAAGCCAGACAGGAAACATGAGCCCAGAGTCTACTGCCCCAACATTGATGGCTGAAGAACAACCCTGCCAAGAGCACTGGCTCAAAAAGATAGAGAAAGATGGACAAGAACACTGAAATGTAGTTAAATATAAAAGACACTGTGGATTTGAGGTATTGTATATTCGAGGGTGAATGAGACAACATCCTTGTCTTCAAAGACTTCATAACCTAGTTGGGAGATAGACATTTATACAAATAATTACAACGGCTACTATAATTGTACAGCTCATTACACTGCAAGGAAGTAGGTCTGACATGCAGTGGATGTGAGACCCTCAGTGCATGTCTACTATACTCAAACAAGAGCTGTTCAGAACTGTTTGTCAAGTATTGCCTGAATATAGTAGGTAAAAACAAAGTATGAGATCCTAAAAATGTCCTTATACTCAAGTTGCTGTCTTTCGAGCTTAGGCCAGAAAACTAACATACAAAGAACACTGGACAGAGCCCTGGCAAAGATGTAAATTCAACTGATATTTTAATCCAGCAATTGTAAAATCTATCTCTGGGTTTCATTTTCAACATTCCCAACCCTGTAGAATTAACAAACAATAAAAGATCTTGCAGCATGATCACACATACAAAAATATTGGAGAACAGTGAGTGTTAATCTAACACTGACTGCAAATTATAGATTGCTCATAAAGGTGAAAATCTGTTTAAGCAGCAGTAGTCTAAAAAGAACGTTTGGAAGAGAAGCAATTTAGCTGTTAACCTCTCTGCTCTACTGAAGCTGCACTTTTCAGGGTCTACAATGAGTTCTTAACTGAAGGTTCAAACATTTTTCTGGTTTACATCATGCTTTACCTTTTGTTATGTCATTCCTTCTCTACCTCCTCACCATACCCAGCCAGACTGCAAGCCCTTTAGCTACCACCACAGTGTCTCTCACATCCATCCGTTCTTTTCCAATCTCATTTTCCTGTATTACTGGCAGGATACAGAGTCCTCACCTTTTATTATAAGAGCAAATGGAAGAAATCACCTGATTCTCTGCCCAGTGGCAGCCAAAACAGGAACATATGACCTATTTCCAGCCAATCATATGCTTCCACTTTGAACCTTGGAGGAATGACAAACAGAAACACGTTCCAATCATGACTTCTTATCTCAAGAATGCATCAGAGATGCCTATTAAGGTATTTCCTGTTAAGTATAAACTTCTTGGGCTGATAGTTCAGATTTTCCAGATCTTTCTTGTCTGTAATTAGACTAATTAAGTAAGAGCTGGAATTAGAGTTCAGTGTCAGGTCAGTCCAACAGAAACCCCATGTTCTGCCCATATATCCCACTGTCTTTTTGACAGATGTTACCTGTGGCATCTAATGAGTGAATCAGACAAAAGAATTAGTGAGTTGGGCAGATGTGTTTTTATTTTACCCTACAATCCAGGGAACTGATATTATAGTCACAAGATCTGTCTTTTAAATTTTCTAAACATGCCTTTCAAATGAGAATTTACTCTTTCATTGTGAAGGTGTCATGGCAACTTTTAACATTAAGAAGCCATTTCTTTTCATCTTCTTTACGGAAAACAAGCAACTAAAAAAATCAACAACAGTGAAGAAATAGTGTACTTGTCTAACTGGTTTCATAAAATTGATTTTGGTTTTTTACAAAAGTCTTTAAATCACAAAGTAATAAATGGTATATATATGGTATACATGTACAAATGTTTTAATTGAACAGTTTTATCGAAAATTCACCACTAATTGATTAAAGAATAAGAAAGAAAGAAACCTATAAACAGCATTGAAAAAGATGCTTAGAGAATGGTGACAGTCATTTCTAATCCAAAACCACAAAATTTCCAGTTCAATTCAATCAGGGGAATATAAAAATATACCTTACAATTGGCAGGTCAGTCCTTGAGTGTGCCTCTGATCTGAGACATCATTCTTGCAAACAGAGGAGAACAATGAAACTAGAGATAAAGAATACAGGGCTATATCTAGGTGGCTCATATCTTAAGTTAATGATGGTATAAATAAAATAATAACTATAACTCACCACTTATAGGTCCTCTTAGTCTTTTATTAGCCTTTGGTTAAGATCCTGATTCTAGATCCAATATTAGCAATTAAGGAATGAATAATTTAGCTGATGACTTTAGAAATAATATTTTTTCATGAAAAAAATCTCCCATTAATAGAGAGTGATTACAGAGCACTAGAAGTTAAGACAGATTATGGATAGAAAGAGACAGATAGATGATAGAAAATGATAGCTAGGTAGCTATTCAGATAAATTGAAAGCTTGCTGGTATGGTGTTAAAAATAACACTAATTTTCCTGGGCATAGTTTCACTATATAAACATTAGTAAAACTTGAAAAATGTTTCAATACATAATTTCTGCAATTTGTCTCAAGGCAACAGAAAACCACTGAATGGTCCCCAGTGTAAGAAGAGTTTAAGTCATGTCATTTCTTATTACGTCTGTACAAAGCACTTGTCAGCAGCATTAATACACCTACATTAGTAATTACTGGTATTGGTTTGCAATACTCCAGGATTTCTCTACTAATCTTGAGGGATGTCATGAAATTATCAAAACAAAATTAACACTCTTAATTAAAAATATATATGTATATCTTAAGACTCTGCAAAAGAATAAATAATAAATAAATAATAAAATATTGCACTCCAAAATTGCAGGAAATCAACAGTTTTTACGTATTACAGCTAAGCAAATTGATGGCTGCAAGTCAGGGAAATTACTCCTTGAATCTATAGAAAGATCACTTGCCTGATACTACAGCTCCATCCAGTGGCAGTTAATGCTAACCTGACCAGGAGGACTCCAGCCAAATAAGAGCAAAGGAAAGAACAAAGATGTTCACAGTGGGGAAGGGGCTTCTGCAAATGGTCAGGTTCCAATCACACTAGAACTGCCTTGTACCAACATGCATTATCTCAGATTGCTCAGAGAGTCTCAAAGCTGCAAGACCATTTAAAATGAGGAAATTAAATCATTCGAGACACCACAGTTATGTCTACGATGTGTAAAGAACCTAGTGGAAAGTGAAAAATTAGGTCAACTGTCCAGATATTTGACTCTACATAAATAAGAACCCTGGGACTGACTTTTCCACTGTATATTCTTGGGTAATATATGTATAATCTGAGATTAGAATGTGAGCATTTTGCTTTCCTTGTGTTTTCTCTAATTGATTTCCATGACATTTCTTGTGAAACGTGGCTCTCTTTGGTACATAAGTTCAATGAAAGAAGAATCTATCTGTCTGGTTCACAGCTGTATCTCAGCCTCAAAACAGCGCCTGCCCCACATTATATTCTCAATGCACATTTATTGAATTAATGAAGAAATGTGATTCCTTCAACAATGCTTTAGAGATGCAGTCTTTTACTCTTACGTTCACAAATACCTTTGAGAATATGATAAAAAGCAATAAACTCTTTATCCCCAAATATGCATGTATATAATTATGCATGCAGTTTCCAGGGTTTCTTGGACTCTCTGTCACTCATGTTTATGAACCACAGGTTAAGGAGTTCTGCTCTAAAAAGAACATCAGGACCAACTTCATAATTGCGGAATTGAGATGGTCAAGTGCATGCATTATTTTTGCCTGTTTTGCTTCAGCTATTATTGTCCCAGATCCTGGTCTGAGAAATGCTGGACTTACTGATGGTGAAATTAAAACTCATAGGGGGAAAGAATCAGTTCTATTTGAAAGTTATACTAAACATCAAAAAAGGTATGAGAACACAGAAAAAAAAAAAGATTTATCTGTGAACATAGAACATTCAGTGTACTGTTGCCCCTTTCTGTTCTTCTCAGGCATGTGCCCAAAGTGATCATCATGATCAGCAGGCTGAAAAGAATGAGATTCACCAGGTCCACAGGCTCTAAAGAAGGCACTCCTGGAATTTTACCCGAGTCCTGCCAAAAGGGCCAAGTCAGTGCCTGGACGTTTCCTCATAAAGCCATAATTCGGTTGTCAAAATGCCTTAACACCAAGACTCTGTCCGAGCTCTGGGCTCTAAAATCTTTATTGCACCAGTGGCTGTACAATCTCCCTTTTCTGTGACCTAGGTTTGCAGCCTTTCCTTACCTTCAACTTTGTCGCAAAACATACAAATTTTCCAATGATTCTCTCCTGGAGCATTTCTGTGAGCAGACCTGGTGACGGCTCACAACCTTAGGCGTCCTTGGGGGGAAATTCGAAACTGGCCTCCCCTTCCATACACGAAAGGCAGGAAGGGAACAAAGAAAGAGGCAGCCACTCGGAATTGGTAGGTGGCAGCTTTTTTTTTTTTTTTTTTTTTTTCCAGTCTCTTTATATATTTAATGATATATTTCTCCAATACATGTAGAGACATCAGACCATCAGACCTTAAGGTAACTGAGCATTAACATTACATTTGTTAGGCCGAATCTCTTAGGCCAGTTTCTGGCTTATCAAATAATCTAATTATTTGAGTTTTCATAGTTTTTCTTTTTTTTTTTTTTTTTTAAACATCTTTATTGAAGTATAATTGCCTTACAATAGTGTGTTAGCTTCTGCTTTATAACAAAGTGAATCAGTTATACATATACAATATGTTCCCATTTCTCTTCCCTCTTGCATCTCCCTCCCTCCCACCCTCCCCATCCCACCCCTCTAGGTGGTCACAAAGCACCGAGGTGATTGGCTGCTTTAATAAGCAAGGGAACTTATTTACGAGGCTTGTCTTGGGCGGCTACAAGTAAATCTGCATACCCGCCCACCAGAACCTCAAAAGTTTATAGAGAGGCCTTAATGGGTTCAGTCACATACACCGTTCAGAGGGTTTCAACAACACTTTTCTCTCAAGACTGCATCCTTGAAGCGGTTGCTAGTATGGGAATAGTAGGCGGCCCATACATTCCAAGTACAGGGCAGTGGGTCAGGAGTCCAGCTCACAGTCAACCAGCAGTTGTGTCCTCTCGATGACCTCTTCCAACACCTGGCTATAGCCCATGACAGCCACCTACTTTAATTCAATTGAACCATTATTTATTGATACCACTTCTGACCGAGACTCTCTACTAAACATTGCAGAGATAGAAAAAAAAAGAAGATGGCCCAGCAATTCAACTCCTATGAATGTACCTGAGAAAATTTAAAACATGCTCACACAAAAATTTGTTCATAACAGTATTATTCATAATAGCCAAAAAGTGGAAACAACCCAAATGTCCATCAACTGATGAATGACCAAACAAAATGTGGTATAGTCAGTCATACAATGGAATACTAATTCAGCCATAAAAAAAAAGAAAGTATTGACACATGCTAACTGAAGGAAGCCAAACACATATTGTTTGATAACATTTACATGAAATGTCCACAGGGGTAAATCCATAGAGATGAAAGTATGTTAGTGATCGCCAGAAAATGTGGCAAGGGAGGAATTAGGACTAACTGCTAATATGTACAGGATTTTTTTTTGGGGGGGGCGGTGTAAGGAGCGGAATGGAAAAGTTCTGGAATTAAACAGTGGTGATGGTTGCACAACATAGTAAATATACTAAAAACAACTGAAGTGTACACTTTAAAATGATGAATTTTGTACTGTGTGAAGTATATCTCAATTTTTAAAATGCTAAAAAATTCTAGTCTTTTGGTAAGGATGGTAAATGGGAAGGGACACACAGGCGGTTGGGGGAACTGGTAGTATTTTACTTCTTGATTTGGGTGGTGGTTACACAGGTGTTTGTTTAAGATAATTTATTAAGCAATGTATTTATGTTTTATGTACAATTCTGAATGTATGTTATAATTCACAATAGAAATTTTTAAAAGAAAGAAAGTAGGAGATAGTTACCCACACACTTATGGTCAATTAATCTACCACAAAGGAGGCAAGAATATACGATGGAGAAAAGACAGTCTCTTCAGTAAATGGTACTGGGAAAACTGGACAGCTACCTGTAAAAGAATGAAATTAGAACATTCTCTAACACCATATACAAAAATAAATTCAAAATAGATTAAAGACCTAAAATGTAAGACTGGAAAACATAAAACTCCTAGAAAAAAACAGGCAAAACACTCTTTGACATAAATTGTAGCAATATTTTTTTCAGATCTGTCTCCTGAGGCAAAGGAAACAAAAGCAAAAATAACCAAATGGGACTTAATTAAACTTAAAAGCTTTTGCACAGCAAAGGAAACCACTGACAAAACAAAAAGACAACCTATGGGATGGGAGAAAATATTTGCAAATGATATGACTGACAAGGGGTTAATCTCCAAAATATATAAACAGCTCATACAACTCGACATCAGAAAAACAACCTCATTTAAAAATGGGCAGAAGACCTGAATAGACATTTTTCTAAAAAAGACCTACAGATGGCCAACAGGCACATGAAAAGATGCTCAACATTGTTAATCATCGGAGATATGCAAATCAAAACCACAGTGAGATATCACCTCACATCTGTCAAAATGGCTACCATCAAAAAGAACACAAACAACAAAAGTAGAAAAAAGGAAATCCTTGTACACTGTTGGTGGGAATGTAAATTGGTACAACCACTATGGAAAACAGTACAGAGGTTCCTCAAAAACTAAAAATAGAACTACCATATGATCTGGCAGTTCCACTCCTGGGTATATATCAGAGAAAATGAAAACATTAATTGAAAAAGATATATGCACCCCAGTGTTCACAGCATCATTATTTACAATAGCCAAGACATGGAAGCAACCCAAGTGCCCATCAACAGACGAATGGATAACAAAGTTGTGGTATATATATATACAATGGAATACTACTCAACCATAAGAAAAGAATGAAATTTTGCCATTTGCAACAACATGGATGGACTTGGAGGGTATTATGCTTGGTGAAACAAGTCAGACAGAGAAAGACAAATACTGTATGATATCACTTACATGTGGAATCTAAAAAATGAGACAAACTATTGAATATAACAAAAAAGAAACAGACTCACAGATATAGAGAACAAAGTAGTCATACTTGTGGGGAGAGGGATGGGCAAGATAGGGGTAGAGGATTAAGAAGAACAAACTATTTACTAAGTATAAGATTAAAAAACAAGGTCTTACTGTATAGCACAGGGAACTATATTCAATATCCTGTGATAAACCATAATGGAAAAGAATATGAAAAAGAATATATATATACGTATAACTGAGTCACTTTGCTGTACAGCAGAAATTAACACAACATTGTAAACCAACTATACTTCAATAAATTTTTTTAAAGTTAAAAAGTAAAATAAAATAAATAAGCTACAAGGATATATTGCACAGCACCAGGAATATAGTCAATATTTATAACTATAAATGGAGCATAATCTTTAAAAATTGTGAATCACTATGTTGTACACCTGAAATTTATATAATGTTGTAAATCAACTATACCTCAATTTAAAAAAATCTTATGAAGAACAGAAAAAAAAATGTAGGAGATAGTAAACTAATATCTATATGGTGTTGTTACCAAAAAGAAATTAAAGTAACAAAATTAACATGGAATTTCATTTCTTTGGACATGGGATTAATGAATATATATTTAAGGCAGTGAATTTTTATGCTCACTGTATATATTAAGAATATAGGGCTTCCCTGGTGGCCCAGTGGTTAGGAATCCGCCTGCCAATGCAGGGGACACAGGTTCGTGCCCCAGTCCGGGAAGATCCCACATGCCGCAGAGCGACTAGGCCCGTGAGCCACAACTACTGAGCCTGCACGTCTGGAGCCTGTACTCCACAACAAGAGAGGCCGTGATAGTGAGAGGCCCACGCACCGCGATGAAGAGAGGCCCCCACTCGCCACAACTGGAGAAAGCCCTCACACAGAAATGAAGACCCAACACAGCCATAAATAAATAAATAAATAAATTTATTTTAAAAAAAAAAAGAATATATACAGTGACCATAAAAAATGCTTACTATAATATATTCTTATTTCAAATAGGTATCTTAAAAGATGTGCATTGTTGGGGAAAGGATTATTTAAAACTAAAGTAAAATCAGAGAAATAATCATATACAAATAGAAAACACTGACCTTAAAATTTTACAAACAATAAAAAAGGTAATGATAACCTTCCATAAAAAGTAAAAACAATGACAAATTAATTTGTAACTAAATCAAGAGTTTTGTGGATTGTGATAAAAATCATCAGAGAACGAGATAGAATTTTGTTTGAAAAATAAATACTAAAAATTATCTGTAATACATTCAATTTGTATTCTTTGCCCACTCACTGCTCTCCTTTTTTCCTTCTTTTCTCCTTCTCCTTCTCCTCCTCCTCCTTCTCCTATTGTCATTGCATATTAAATGGGTGCAAAAAGGGAAGCAGAATAAAGTT
Organism: Balaenoptera musculus; assembly: GCF_009873245.2. Taxonomy (NCBI): domain Eukaryota; kingdom Metazoa; phylum Chordata; class Mammalia; order Artiodactyla; family Balaenopteridae; genus Balaenoptera; species Balaenoptera musculus. Next base: position 112,301,610 of record NC_045789.1, read on the forward strand.
GAACAAAGATAAAATGAATAAAGAATTACAAGGGGAAAAATTCATTCAATTTCACCATTTCATGACTTTAAATGATGGGTGCAACTTATATAAGGCTCTTGTAAATCAAATTACTTTAAATGTTCTAAAAGAGCTGCATGAAAGAATACTTAAGAATGTATCCTTCTAAAAACTGAAGAGTTCTATTACAGTTCAAATAAACATTTCCAAATTTTGTACCATTGGATTATTACTCTATATTGAGTTTTCTTAAAACAGTATAACATTTATAATATACTTATTATATAAATTTTTTATTTTTCCCATAACTGAAAATTTTTATTTTCATCTTGGATGGCAGTATAATGTAATAATTATGAACTATCACTTTCAAATCAAAATATTATTTTATGTCCTAGCTACATCATCGATGAGCTGTTGATTTGGGGCAACGTAATTAGCCTATTTGAGCTTTAGTCTCCTTACTTGTAAAAAGAGGATAATAATAATACATACCTTGTTGGGTTTTCGTGAGGAATAAGTGAAATAAATATGTGTGGGGGGTGGGGGCGGTGTGCAGAGAAAAAATAAATAAAAAATGAATAATGAATTCCAAGGGGAAAAAATTCACTCAACTTCATCATTTCACAACATTAAGTAATAAGTACAATTCATAAAAGGCTCTTGTAAATCAAATTACTTTAAATATTCGGGAAGAGTAACTGCATAAAGGAATACTTAAGAATGGTGTATCTCTCTCTGCAGAGAGAGTTTTACACAATAAAATTTCAGCACATGATAAGTAATAGTAGAACAGGTAGTAATAATATTAATTACTTGACATACTATATATCTTTCTCCAAGAAGTCTGCCATTTCTAAGAATGTATGAAAAAAACAAATCCTTCCTACTTAAAATCCTCCTTCCAACCAAAAAGCAAACCATGATAAAGGTATCCTTTAAATCTAAACTTATTTACTTAGCTACTATGCAGCTTAACGTACCAATATATTGGAAGTTATAAATATGCAAGGCTTTGTCCATGCAGAACATCATATTTTATCTGTCAGCTACTGACATTAATAGAATTGCAAAAAAAAATAAAAAAGAGGAAAGAGGAAATTATTCCTTTTACTGCTGTATGGTAACAAAAAGCTAAAATTTAGTCTGATGGTAGACCCACAGAACATGGACCTCTTATTATATCTCACAGTACATGTAAAAACACCATTACTTCCTGACATACCTAGTTCTGTAGTTAATTCCAAAAATCCTATATGTTCAAACAATTCTTTGTGTTTATTCTCTCAAGTGGGTACAATCTGTTTTAATCACTGAAGCCAGAGAGATTTTTTTTTTTAAGAAAAAGAAAAAAAAAAAGTCTGACTGTGGAACTTACCTGTTTAAAATCCTTCAATATCTGCACATTGTTTTGGGGATATGAGGCTAAATCTCGGCCACTACCTTCAAGGTCCTGGATGATTTGGTCCCAACCTCCTTTCCAGCCTCATTGCTGACCACTGTCCCTTTAATCGCTGAGCCTTGGCGCCCAAACCAGCTTTTCATTCCTTGTATTCAACCACCAAATATGCTGCTCCCTCTGAAATATTTTCCTCCCTGCCCTCTTCCACCCCCTGTCTTTCTTATATGCCTCCTACTCATCCTCCGAGTCTCAGTTTAAACGTCTCTTCCTCAGGGACCAGGTTACGTCCTCACATTATTATCTCGCAGCACTCTACGCTTCTCCTTCATCACACTTGGCACAATTGAAGTTAAGCATTTGTGCAAGTGTTTGTCTAATATTTCTTGCACCCACTAGATTGTAAGCGTCATGAAAACAGCAAGCATAAATGTCTGAGTTGCTATTGTATCCCAGCATCTAACCTGATACATGGTACTAAATAAATAAATAAGTGGAATTTCATATTTTTATTCCCTTGCAATCCCTTAAGTTAAAACTCAAGAAATTTTATGATGAATTTAAATGCCAAATAAGACACCTGATACACATGCTTAGCCTAGGACAGTGCTAGGCGCCATAAATATTTATTGCTTAATAAATATTGAGCAATAGTCCTATGAGTCAATACATGGCCATAAAGTTATAAAACATTTACTATAAATTGATACTATTCTTAATCTCTCCTGAGATATTGAATTTCCATAAACAAGAGGAAAACTTAAATATAAGTCCTCTCTTTTAATATCTGCGGCATTTGATCAAAACATAGTTCTATAGCAATGAAACCAACATGGCCCCTATCCCAGGCTTGGAATGCATGTTTGATCACATCTTATATTTTTCCACTAACTCACTCTCCCCATCTGCCTTCATTAACAGAAGGTCCATTACCTCTCTCTTGAGACCTACCCATTCCCACTCTAAGCCCAGAGGGTTACTCACTCTAAATGCCTGGCCGATGGAGAAAACAAGAAAGCCTCCTTGGCCTAGCACAGCTGTTGTTTCTTTCACTGCCACGAGATGTCACTGTTGAAAACCAGGTCTTAGTCTAACCTGCAGCAAAATCCTTTCCATCTTAGTGCCTGCATAACTCCACCCTTGAATGTAAATTCATAGCTCTTTAATTTCCTCCTCAGATGCTCAGTCTTTTTTTGCAAAGCATGACAATTAAGCCAGAATGACTGAGTCTAAAGGGGTTTACAACCTCAGCCATATACTATGCCATAACCAGCCCATTTGTGACGTGCAAATCGGGGACCCCAGTTCAAACGTGTCTACTTGATATTTGCTTATCCACACTCTTTGAAAATTCACATAAAGTTTTTTACATAAAAGAGGAGAATTTCCAGTGTCTCGTGAATAATATTGCAATACTGAGCTCATATCTGACAGAGACAACCTTCTGGAACTGAGCTACAGGTATAGTGGCCCCTCAGTATCTGCAGATACCAAAACCTGCGGAGGCTCAAGTCCTTACACAAAATGGCTTAGTATTTGCATATAACCTATGCACATCCTTCCGTATAGTTTATCTCTAGACTACTCATAATATTTAATACAATGTAAATACTTTGTAAATTATTGCTGGCCTGGGGAAATTCAAGCTTTGCTTTTGGGTACTTCCTGGAATTTTCTTTCCGAATATTTTCAATCCATGGTTGGTTGAATTCTTGGATGTGAAACCTGCCTATATGTTGGGCTGACTTTACCTCCTTCCACCTCCTACATGTCTGGTTACACAAGGCAAGCACTTGACCTTAGTCTTTCTCCACCCCAGATTCTTTGATGTTGGCTGTTTACTGCCATTCAATTTATGATGCCTATTCTAGGCCTTGATGGTTATCCAAAGTCAACAATCCAGGTTTCCCCCCTTTTCCCACAAGTTTCCCTATGTGGACCTGCGGGTCCTTACCCGCCATCAGATGCCAGTCAAGGTCACTTTTGCCATCAGAGAGGTCTCAGGGCCTTTCCTCCCAGAAGACTCACTGACCGCCTCCCCCCCAACCATTCAGTAACAAGCTCTGCAGACAAGGCCTGCTACATAATGGGCAAATCACAGCAGAAAATAAAATTGTGGGATCTCTTGTTCAAAAACCAGGGAAAAGTATCAGTAAAAGTACTATAATGTAAAACTTTTTTCTTTTTTCCACAGTCCCTTTCTCTTAGCATGTCATGGTGGGTTTTATTTGCTATTTGATGGTGTTCACTCTTAGGCATGGGGGCACTCATAGGGCAAGTACAGACCTTCACAGGTACCCAGGGCTCCTCTGTGACTCCGCACATGTGGCCCACCAGCTGCCAGGATCTGTTTCCCGGCAGCCGCCAGGTGCCATGCCACAGCCAGGGGCAGGGAAGTCATCTTCCCTTCTCAAGGCTCTACTGCTCCAACCCATGGTGGACAGGCAACTACCAAGGGACCACAACTTTCATGCCAGGAGGCATGCAACACCTGGATAGGAGGTGAAAAAAAGACTCTCCCTCACTTACTCAGCTGCCAAATATACAAAGGAATTGCCAGTCCAGGGCAGGGATAGCCGCCACCTTGCCTTGCCTTATGGTGCTGCAAGGCACGCAGTGACCCTGAACTTCCCACGTTTGTTCACAAGCCACTCCTAGGGCCAAAAAGTGATGGCAGAATGCTGCCTATGGCACCTCCCAACTTCCTCCCCACCAATCCAACCTGGTTGCCAGCTCAAGAAGAGGGCAGCAGTAGTCATGGGGCGCAGGCAGGGAGGGTGTGAGAGACTGGGGAGCAGACAGCCAAGAACCCACCCTGGGGAAGTGGAAGGAGGAGGGACCAGGAGTGAGAGTGAGCTGAGGCTCAAGCCCCCAAAGCATGCTCCATTGTGCCATCATACTTCACTTACAAAATACAAACCCTAAGGTAAAATTATTAAGAATTTCATAACAACAACGCAGACCACCAAACACCAAGTGTGGGGACCTTCTGAACAGGAGATCCTGTGTGACCACACTGGTCCCACACCTGTGAAGCCAGCCCTACCAGCAGACCATGGAATCTAGAGAGAAGGATCTCTGTCAAGCCACAGAAAGTCTACTGCACCTTTCCTCCAGGGTCATGGGTGTATACTCACTTTAAGTTTCATAACCTGGTGGGGTACTCAAGTGACTAATGTCTGAAGATGAAAATTCTGTTTCAAGGTGATTGGCTCCATCCACCTAGGCGTAGAGGTGGCTGGCAGCTTCTTACAAAAATAAATAAATAAATAAATTCTGTATCACCAAGCACCGTAGTTAGGAAAAGCAAATGCTCTAAGAAATTCAAACTTTTTGAAGAGAGTGATTAGATGATTAGTAAGATAAAATAACAACAATAACAATAATGATACATTCATAGACAACTTCTCCATCCATAGTGTCTCAGTAGAAGAAAGGATTTCACAAGCACATCTGTGTTCATTAAGATGTGATTGCTGTTCTTCACTTTTAACTGAATTTGGTAGAAAAGAGAACTAATATAAATGCATATTTTCTCAAGTGGCAGAAGAGAAAAAGTTAAATAGTGTGATATTGTGGCTTATAATAAGAAATATATATTTGGTCTTCACGCCTGCTTCAGGCACTGAGCTCCTAAAATCCTCGGCATTTCCTATATGATAAGAGCGATTAAGGTGTCAATATTCATAACAAACCCCTTTCAACCACACCTGAGTTAATGTTAATGAAGTGACTTTTGGGAAGCACCTAAGGATGGGGTCTCGTTGCCAGGAGAACCAACTATGTGATTAGAAGGTTGGAATTTTCAGTCCCATCTCCAGATCTCTGGGGAGGGGAAAGAAACTGGAGATTGAGTATAATACCAGTGGCCAGTGTTTTAATCAATCATGCTATGTAATGAAGCCTCTATAAAAACCCAAAAGGACAGGGTTTAAAGAGCTTCCAAGTTGGTGAACCAGAATGCTTCCACATGCCACTGTGCCAGGCCCCAAACTCCATGATGATAGAAGTTCCCTTGCTCAGGACCTCGCTCTATGTATCTCTTCATCTACCTGTTGATTCGTGTCCTTTGATATCCTTTGTAATAAACCAGCAATCTAGTGAGTAAACTGGTTTCCTGAGTTCTATGATCCACTCCAGCGAATTAATCAAACTCGAGAAAGGGTCATGGGAATCTCTGATTTACAGCCAGTTGGTCAGAAGCATAGGTAACAACCTCGACTTGAGTTTAGCATCCACAGATGCTAGTCATGTGGAATCTGATGCTGTCTCTGGGTAGGCAGTGTCAGAATTGAGTTGAATTGTAGGATGTCCAGCTGGCATTGGAGAATTGCTTGGTGGTGTGAGGAAAACCCCCGGCCACACATTCTAATTGGTGACTAGAATCGTTACATTGTATGTTTATTATGAGAAGTTACCGTCATATTGGCCAAAGTCTTCCAAAAATCAAGTAACAAATACTAAAACAGTCAGGCTACAGCTTAGTGAAGAGGCTCAGCTTTTCCTTCTTAATTAAACGGGCTCATAAGAAGCAGAGAGAATCAATTTTCTTCCTTTGCCTCACCTCTTTTCTCTTTCCGTCTATGTACATTACATTATGAATATTTCTGAACTTTGCCACATTTTCCTTTTTTCAACATTATTTTATCATGTTTGATAGTAAGCATATTTGACTGTGTTCCTGTTTCATAATTATATTACTTGGATTTAATGCTCAGTTAATGTCAACTTCGAGATTATGATAGTTTCATTAAACATATTTTATGCTATAGTATGTGTTGGTCACTGGTTAAGGCTACGGCAATAAGGATACTAAAGAAACGAAAAAAAATTTTAGTTTTATATGAGGTAAATCATTATGCAAACATTCAATTTTATTTTATGGTCTGTTTATATTTCATAATTCCCTTCCATGATGTCAATGGTTTTCATTTAAGTGTATGAATGCAACATACAATATGCAAATTGTTTTGTGTGGCTGTTTCAATAACAAGAAAACAAATGAAATGAAAGTAAAAGGGGCTTTTCCGACTGGAAGTGGGATTTCTGTGGGTGCCGAGGCTAGACTGGAAGTGGTGCTGTGTAGGGAATGGGGGCCGAGGCGCACTGCGGGTCGGCAGGCGAGGCATGAGGCTCGTGGCGCTGGGCTGGAGGTCAAGGATGCATTCCAAGACAGTTCTAAAAATATGTCACCAGCTCCAACCTTACAGTTGACCTAGCCATGGAAAACCTCATTGGAACCTCACAAGAGCAGACCATACGGGCACTCTTAAAAACCCTTCCCATCAAAAAGTATCAGGAATGAAAATCGGGAATGATACATACCTACCACTTCAAGAAAGTTCCTGTATCAGCCAACAGTTTAGCAGATCAGCTAGTTTCTTTGATCATCAAGCAGACGTAGTCAAACCACTAACACAAAAGAGAATGTCTCTATATCAGTGTTTTTCACATTATGCATGTGATCCATTTAGTAGGTCATGAAATCAATTTTGTGAGTCATGACGAACATTTTTTTTTTTTTTTTTGGCTGTGTTGGGTCTTCGTTTCTGTGCGAGGGCTTTCTCTAGTTGCAGTGAGTGGGGGCCACTCTTCATCGCGGTGCGCGGGCCTCTCACTGTCGCGGCCTCTATTGTTGCGGAGCACAAGCTCCAGACGCGCAGGCTCAGTAGTTGTGGCTCACGGGCCCAGTTGCTCCGCGGCATGTGGGATCTTCCCAGACCAGGGCTTGAACCCGTGTCCCCTGCATTGGCAGGCAGATTCTCAACCACTGCACCAGCAGGGAAGCCCCACGACGAACATTTTTAAAAACAAAATAAAATATAAAATATCATAGTGCTTTGCATGAATCCTTTGCCAGAAGTATATACCTTGCAAGGAATACTAAAGTCAGTTTCAATACGTGGAAAGATATTTGATGGAGGCAATATGATGAATAGAATGTACATTGATTGCCTAAGAAATGGTTTTTCAATCATATGTCCACTGACACCTTATTTGGTTTTCATAATAACAAGGTTGATGTGCAGTCTAGTTGTATATTACCATGACTTGCAAGTGGATATAAAGTCTGAGATGTTCCACTGACATTCAGTTGCAAACTGAATTTTTTGGAAAGATGTTATCTAGTCTATAATATATATATATATATATATATATATATATATATATATATAGCAATTATAATATTTTATTCAAAATTGCTTTTTAAATGGATCATTTCTTTTTTAAAAGAAAGAGGAATAATGAAGCGAAATATGCAGAAGCATGTTCAAGTTCTACTGCTGGATCTGGAAGTATGAATAGTGACAATATTGAGAAAAATATTGACTCTAATCTGCAAACATCAACTTCGTTTGAGCCACATTTCAAAAAGAAAAAAGGAACTGCAATACGTTATAATGAAGATTATTTAAAATACGGTTTTATCAAACGTGAAAAACCCTTTGAAAATGACAGACCTCAGTGTGTTATTTGTAATAAGATTCTTGCAAATGAAAGCTTAAAACCTTCAAAATTAAAAAGGCACTTAGAAACACAGCATGCTGAACTTATTGATAAGCCTCTTGAATATTTTCAAAGAAAGAAAATAGATGTAAAGTCATCAACACAATTTCTTAGCTGCTCTACTACTGTTAGTGAGAAAACCTTATTATCATCATATTTAGTTGTATATCGTGTGGCAAAAGAGAAAATGGCTCTCACACAGCTGCGGAAAAAATTATTCTTCCAGCATGTTTGGATATGGTGCGTACAATTTTTGATGATAAATCTGCTGATAAATTAAAAACTATTCCTAGTGATAACACAATATCTCTTCAAATTTGTATGATTGCCGAACATTTAGAGGCAATGCTTATTACTCGGTTACAGTCGGGAACAGATTTTGCAATCCAGCTTGATGAAAGCACGGATATTGGAAGCTGCACAGCACTTTTGGTCTATGTCAGATATGCGTGGCAAGTCGATTTTATGGAGGATTTTTTGTGTTGTTTAAACTTAACCTCACACCTAAGTGGATTAGATATTTTCACAGAATTAGGAAAGTGCATTGTTGGTCAGTATAAATTAAACTGGAAAGACTGCAAAGGAATTACAAGTGACGGAACAGCAAACATAACTGGAAAACAGAGCAGAGTAATTTAAAAATTGCTAGAAGTTACTAGTGCTGCATGGAATCATTGTTTTATACATCGTGAAGTGTTAGCATCCAGAGAGATTCCACAGAAGCTCATGGAAGTATTGAAAAAGGCAGTGAAAGTTGTTAACTTCATTAAAGGGAGCTCACTAAACAGCCAACTTTTGAAACATTTTGTTTGGAGATTGGAGCTAATTATACCCACTCACTGTATCTTACCAAAGTTCCTTAGTTGTCTCAAGGGAAAATACTAAGCAGGGTTTACAAACTCAGGAATGAGATCCACGTTTTTCTCATTGAAAAGAAATCTCATTTGGTTTTGAGGATGATATTTGGGTAACGAAACTGGCATATTTAACTGATATTTTTGGCATCCTTAATGAACTAAGTTTAAAACTACAGGGGAAAAACAGTGACATATTCCAACAGGCCGAACGTACCCAAGGATTCCAAAAGACATTATTGTGGCAAGCTAGGCTTAAAAGCAACCGTCCTAGCTACTACATGTTTCCAAGGTTTTTGCAGCACATTGAAGAGAATGTTACCAATGAAAACATTTGAGAAGAAATAAAACTAGAGATATTGTTGCACCTCACTTCTCTCTGTCAAACCTTTAACCATTTATTCCCAGAAGAGAAATTTGAAACATTAAGACAAAATTGTTGGGTAAAAGATCCATTTGCTTTTCGAAACCCAGAATCAATAATTGAGTTAAACTTGGTGCCTGAAGAAGAAAATGAATTACTGCAGCTCAGTTCTTCATATACATTGAAGAATGATTATGAAACATTAAGTTTATCAACATTTTGGATTAACATAAAGGAAGACTTTCCTTTGATAAGTCGAAAGAGTATCCTGCTATTATTACCATTCACAACAACTAGTTTGTGCGAACTAGGGTTTTTGGTCTTAACCCAGTTAAAAGCAAAGGAAAGGAATGGATTAAATGGTGCAGCAGATATGCGAGTAACATTATCCTCCTGTGTTCCAGACTGGAATGAACTTATGAACAGGCAAGCACACCTACCACGTTAAATAAATCTTTTTTTTTTTAAATTGGAGTATAGTTACTAAATCTTACCTGGTTTTTGTTTTTGCATTTCTTATTTTGTGATTTTTTTATGTGTTGTATTTAAAGGTTAATATAGCACTGTATGTGATACCTTTGTTTTTATTTTTGTTATGTTTTAATACTAATAAAATCATAATGTAATTTTTAAAAAAAGAAAGTAAAAGGGAAAAATTTGCCATCTACAACTTCAAAGGAATATTATCATATCAATATGCTTAATCTAATTCGTGCAAAACTCTGTGATTCTCTGCCTCTTTATTACTTTTTTACCTTCGGAGTAAAAATTCTTTTTAAAATCCTAGCTTCAAAGAGCTTTCATATGTCCTCCACTCTAGGAGCTTCAGTGTACTTCAGTAAGTCCGTCTCACATTCTCAATTCCAGTGGCTTCAGTACACTTGAGTAAATCTCTCCCACAGCCCCACTTTGAACCTTGTCTTCAACTCCAACATTTAACCTAAAAATACCTCTCTCTGACTAAAGTTTCTATCACGCCAGCTCTCTCTTTCCTACACCCCACTTTTAGACTTGGACAACATGCCACTGACTCCTCCAAAGATCCATGCTGGCCTCATGTCCTTCCCTGTCTAACCGGGACACTGTGGTTTACCACTTGAGGTATCATCTCTCTCCAAGTTTACCTCCCTAGACCTCTGCCCAGTTTCACAGGAACTTCAACACAATTTATTAAATTTTTTGTTGTTCTTCTCCCTCATTATTCACTTAACATTCACCTCGAGTTCCCAATCTGACCCTAACCTCAATCTCAGCAGATGGTCTTGTCTTACACACCACTGCATAAATTGTTAAGTCTCAACAACTTTCCTCCCTTTGTCCATGCTCAGAGAAAGAAACTTGCCTCCATTCCTTCACAATCAATTCTCTACCGTTTCATCATCTCATGCCTCCCCAATCTTCCACTACCTTGGAGGCCTTGCTCTATTTCTATGTCTCCTGTAGGTTCAACCTCACTCTCTCTACTAAATCCTTCCTTTCAGATTATAAGCATGCTCATCTTTCGTCCATTGCTTTTTTAAAAGCACAATAAAAAAACATCTTCATCTGATCCCATAGTGGCTCACTCTCGTCTCTACCTACTATATGAGTTTACATTTCACATCATATTTTTCCCACCTTACCCTCACCCTATCTCCCTTCAGCCAGTTAAACTCAACTCACCTTTTGGGCATCAGTACATGTATCGCTTCCTTGGGGAAATCATTCTGGCTGCCCAAGACATATCAAGGTCCTTTGTCAAACACATTCAATAATCTCTGTTCCCTCCCTTCAGAGATTTATCCCAAATTGTAATTATATGTAATTTAGCATGATTCATTTATTAATTTTTCTCCCCACTACTCTTCAAGCTTTGGGAGAGGAGGCACCATGTCTGTCTTTGATCAACAATGTCCCTTCAGTGTATCACATAGATCCTAGAACATATTTGGTGTTCAATAAATGTTTGTAAATGAATGAATAGGTTCATTGATTATTTCTCCTAGATACCTCTTTTAAAAGTTTATTGTAGCTCTTCAATCTAGAAAACAAATATGAGTCTTTTAGGAAAAATAAAACACTTACTTTTTTCTTCATAGTAGCGATGCTAAAAGAAAGAAAGTGGGAGGAACCAAGATGGCAGAGTAGAAGGACGTGCTCTCAGTCCCTCTTGCGAGAACACCAGAATCACAACTAACTGCTGAACAATCATCGACAGGAAGACACTGGAACTCACCAGAAAAGATACCCCACATCCAAAGACAAAGCAGAAGCCACAATGAGATGGTAGGAGGGGCGCAATCACAGTAAAATCAAATCCCATAACTGGTGGGTGGGTGACTCACAGACTGGAGAACACTTATACCACAGAAGTCCACCCACTGGAGTGAAGATTCTGAGCCCCACGTCAGGTTCCCAACCTGGGGGTCCGGCAACGGGAGGAGGAATTCCTAGAGAATCAGACTTTGAAGCCTAGTGGGAATTGATTGCAGGACTTTGACAGGACTGAGGGAAACAGAGACTCCACTCTTGGAGGGCACACCCAAAGTAGTGTATGCATCAGGACCCAGGGGAAGGAGCAGTGACCCCAGGGGAGACTGAACCAGACCTACCTGCTAGTGTTGGAGGGTCTCCTGCAGAGGCAGGGGCTGGCTCTGTTTCACCGTGGGGACAAGGACACTGGCAGCAGAAGTTCTGGGAAGTACTCCTTGGCATGAGCCCTCCCAGAGTCTGTCATTAGCCCCACCAAAGAGCCCAGGTAGGCTCCAGTGTTGGGTTGCCTCAGGCCAAACAACCCTCCTTCAGGGAGGGAACCCAGCCCCACCTATCAACAGTCAAGTGGATTAAAGTTTTACTGAGCTCTGCCCACCAGAGCAACAGTCAGCTCTACCCACCACCAGTCCCTCCCATCAAGCCTCTTAGATAGCCTCATGCACCAGAGGGCAGACAGCAGAAGCAAGAAGAACTACAACCCTGCAGCCGGTGGAACAAAAACCACATTCACAGGAAGATAGACAAGATGAAAAGGCAGAGGGCTATGTACCAGATGAAGGAACAAGATAAAACTCCACAAAAAAACAACTAAATGAAGTGGAGATAGGCAACCTTCCAGGAAAAAAATTCAGAATAATGATAGTGAAGATGATCCAGGACCCTGGAAAAAGAATGGAGGCAAAGATCAAGAAGATGCAAGAAATGTTTAACAAAGACCTAGAAGAATTAAACAACAAACAAACAGAGATACACAATACAATAACTGAAATGAAAACTACACTAGAAGGATTCAATAGAAGAATAACTGAGGCAGAAGAATGGATAAGTGACCTGGAAGACAGAATGATGGAATTCACTGCTGTGGAACAGAATAAAAAAAGAATGAAAGGAAATGAAGACAGCCTAAGAGACCTCTGGGACAACATTAAATGCAACAACATTTGCATTATAGGGGTCCCAGAAGGAGAAGAGAGAGAGAAAGGACCCGAGAAAATATTTGAAGAGATTATAGTCGAAAACTTCCCTAACGTGGGGAAGGAAATAGCCACCCAAGTCCAGGAAGCGCAGAGAGTCGCATACAGGATAAACGTAAGGAGAAACATGCCAAGACACATAGTAACCAAATTGGCAAAAATTAAAGACACAGAAAAATTCTTGAAAGCAGCAAGGGAAAAACGACAAGTAACATACAAGGGAACTCCCATAAGGTTAACAGCTGATTTCTCAGCAGAAAGTCTACAGGCCAGAAGGGAGTGGCATGATATACTTAAAGTGATGAAAGGGAGGAACCTACAACCAAGATTACTCTACCCGGCAAGGATCTCATTCAGATTCGATGGAGAAATCAAAAGCTTTACAGACAAGCAAAAGCTAAGAGAATTCAGTACCACCAAATAAGCTCTACAACAAATGCTAAAGGAACTTCTCTAAGTGGGAAACACAAGAGAAGAAAAGGACCTACAAAAACAAACCCAAAACAATTAAGAAAATGCTCATAGGAACATATATATCGATAATTACCTTAAACGTGAATGGATTAAATGCTCCAACCAAAAGACACAGGATTGCTGAATGGATACAAAAACAAGACCAGTCTATATGCTGCCTACAAGAGACCCACTTCAGACCTAGGGACACATACAGACTGAAAGTGAGAGGATGGAAAAGGATATTCCATGCAAATGAAAATCAAAAGAAAGCTGGAGTAGCAATATTCATATCAGTTAAAATAGACCTTAAAATAAAGAATGTTACAAGAGACAAGGAAGGACACTACATAATGATCAAGGGATCAATCCAAGAAGAAGATATAACAATTATAAATATATATACACCCAACATAGGAGCACTCTATACATAAGGCAACTGCTAACAGCTATAAAAGAGGAAATCGACAGTAACACAATAATAGTGGGGGACTTTAACACCTCACTTACACCAATGGACAGATCATCCAAAATGAAAATAAATAAGGAAAGAGAAGCTTTAAATGATACAATAGACCAGATAGATTGAATTGATATTTATAGGACTTTCCAGCCAAAAACAGCAGATTACACTTTCTTCTCAAGTGCGCACGGAACATTCTCCAGGATGGATCACATCTTGGGACACAAATCAAGCCACAGTAAATTTAAGAAAATTGAAATCATATCAAGCATCTTTTCTGATCACAACGCTATGAGACTAGAAATGAATTACAGGGAAAAAAACGTAAAAAACACAAACACATGGGGGCTAAACAATACGTTACTAAATACCTAGGAGATCACTGAAGAAATCAAAGAGGAAATCAAAAAATACCTGGAGACAAATGACAATGAAAACACAGTGATCCAAAACCTATGGGATGCAGCAAAAGCAGTTCTAAGAGGGAAGTTTATAGCTATACAAGCCTACCTCAAGAAACAAGAAAAATCTCAAATAAACAATCTAAACTTACACCTAAAGGAACTAGAGAAAGAAGAACAAACAAAACCCAAAGTTAGCAGAAGGAAAGAAATCATAAAGATGAGAGCAGAAATAAATGAAATAGAAACAAAGAAAACAATAGCAAAGATCAATAAAACTAAAAGCTGGTTCTTTGAGAAGAGAAACAAAATTGATAAACCATTAGCCAGACTCATCAAGAAAAAGAGGGAGAGGACTCAAATCAATAAAATTAGAAATGAAAAAGGAGAAGTTACAACAGACACCGCAGAAATACAAAGCATCCTAAGAGACTACTACAAGCAACTCTATGCCAATAAAATGGACAATCTGGAAGAAATGGACAAATTCTTAGAAAGTTATAACCTTCCAAGACTGAACCAGGAAGAAATAGAAAATATGAACAGACCAGTCACAAGGAATGAAATTGAAACTGTGATTAAAAATCTTCCAACAAACAAAAGTCCAGGACCAGATGGCTTCACAGGGGAATTCTATCAAACATTTATAGAAGAGTTAACACCCATCCTTCTCAAACTCTTCCAAAAAATTGCAGAGGAAGGAACACTCCCAAACTCATTCTATGAGGCCACCATCACCCTGATACCAAAACCAGACAAAGATACTACAAAAAAAGAAAATGACACACCAATATCACTGATGAATATAGATGCAAAAATCCTCAACAAAATACTAACAAACATAATCCAACAACACATTAAAAGGATCATACACCATGATCAAGTGGGATTTATCCCAGGGATGCAAGGATTCTTCGATATACGTAAATCAATCAATGTGATACACCATCTTAACAAATTGAAGAATAAAAACCATATGATCATCTCAATAGATGCAGAAAAAGCTTTTGACAAAATTCAACACCCATTTATGATAAAAACTCTCCAGAAAGTGGGCATAGAGGGACGCTACCTCAACTTAAGAAAGGCCATATACAACAAACCCACAGCAAACATCATTCTCAATGGTGAAAAACTGAAAGCATTTCCTCTAAGATCAGGAACAAGACAAGGATGTCCACTCTCACCACTATTATTCAACATAGTTTTGGAAGTCTTAGCCATGGCAAACAGAGAAGAAAAAGAAATTAAAGGAATATAAATTGGAAAAGAAGAAGTAAAACTGTCACTCTTTGCAGATGACATGATACTATACATAGAGAATCCTAAAGATGCCACCAGAAAACTACTAGAGCTAATCAATGAATTTCGTAAAGTTGCAGGATACCAAATTAATGCACAGAAATCTCTTGCATTCCTATACACTAATGATGAAAAATCTGAAAGAGAAATTAAGGAAACACTCCCATTTACCATTGCAACAAAAAGAATACAATACCTAGGAATAAACCTACCTAGGGAGACAAAAGACCTGTATGCAGAAAACTATAAGACACTGATGAAAGAAATTAAAGATGATACCAACAGATGGAGAGATATACCAGGTTCTTGGATTGGAAGAATCAATATTGTGAAAATGACTATACTACCGAAAGCAATCTACAGATTCAGTGCAATCCCTATCAAATTACCAATGGCATTTTTTACAGAACTAGAACAGAAAATCTTAAAATTTGTATGGAGACACTAAAGACCCCGAATAGCCAAAGCAGTCTTGAGGGAAAAAAACAGAGCTGGAGGAATTAGACTCCCTGACTTCAGACTATACTACAAAGCTACAGTAATCAAGACAATATGGTACTGGCACAAAAACAGAAACATAGATCAATGGAACAAGATAAAAAGCCCAGAGATAAATCCATGCACCTATAGTCAACTAATCTATGACAAAGGAGGCAAGGATATACAGTGGAGAAAAGACAGTCTCTTCAATAAGTGGTGTTGGGAAAACTGGACAGCTACATGTAAAAGAATGAAATTGGAACACTCCCTAACACCATACACAAAAATAAACTCAAAATGGGTTAGAGACCTAAATGTAAGAGCAGACACTATAAAACTCTTAGAGGAAAATACAGGAAGAACACTCTTTGACATAAATCACAGCAAGATCTTTTTCAATCCACCTCTTAGAGTAATGGAAAAAAAAACAAAAAAAAAACAAATGGGACCTAATGAAACTTCAAAGCTTTTGCACAGCAAAGGAAACCATAAACAAGACGAAAAGACAACCCTCAGAATGGGAGAAAATATTTGCAAACGAATCAACGGACAAAGGATTAATCTCCAAAATATATAAACAGCTCATGCAGCTCAGTATTAAAGAAACAAACAACCCAATCCAAAAAATGGGCAGAAGACCTAAATAGACATTTCTCCAAAGAAGACATACAGATGGCCAAGAAGCACATGAAAAGCTGCTCAACATCACTAATTATTAGAGAAATGCAAATCAAAACTACAATGAGGTATCACCTCACACCAGTTAGAATGGGCATCTTCAGAAAATCTACAAACAACAAATGCTGGAGAGGGTGTGGAGAAAGGGAACCCTCTTGCACTGTTGGTGGGAATGTAAATTGATACAGCCACTATGGAGAACAGTATGGAGGTTCCTTAAAAAACTAAAAATAGAATTACCATATGATCCAGCAATCCCACTACTGGGCATATACCCAGAGAAAACCATATTTCAAAAAGGCACACGCACCCCAATGTTTGTTGCAGCACTCTTTACAATAGCCAGGTCATGGAAGCAACCTAATTGCCCATCGACAGACGAATGGATAAAGAATATGTGGTACATACATACAGTGGAATATTACTCAGCCATAAAAAGGAACGAAATTGGGTCATTTGTTGAGATGTGGATGGATCTAGAGACTGTCATACGGAGTGAAGTAAGTCAGAAAGAGAAAAACAAATATCGTATATTAACGCATGTATGTGGAACCTAGAAAAATGGTACAGATGCACCGGTTTTCAGGGCAGATGTTGAGACACAGATGTAGAGAACAAACGTATGGACACCAAGGGGGGAAAGCCAAGGGGGGATGGGGATGGTGGTGTGATGAATTGGGCGATTGGGATTGACATGTATACACTGATGTGTATAAAGTTGATGACTAATAAGAACCTGCTGTATCAAAAAATAAATTAAATTAAATTAAAAAAAAAAAAAAAAAAAAGTAAAGGCAACCCAAATACCGATCAAAGGATGAATGGGTAAACAAAATGTGATGAATCTATACAATGGAATATTGTTCAGCCATGAAAAGGAATGAAGTGCTGATTCATGCTACAACATGGATGAACCTCAGAAACGTTATGCTAAGTGAAAGAAGCCAGACTGTAAGGGCCAAGTATTATATGATTCCACTCATATGAATTATCCAGAATAGGCAAATCCCTAGAGACAGAAAGCTAATTGGTGGTTGCCAGGAGCGGACGGGGAGCAGGGGGAAGAAAGAGTGACTGCTTAATGGGTACAGGGTTTCCTTTTGGGATAAGAAAAATGTTTTGGAACTAGAGACAGGTGGTGGTTGCACAACACGTGAATGTACTGAATTCTACTGAATTGTAAAACAGAATTTAAAAAATTAAAAAAATAAAAATAAAAGGGAGAAAGCATGTGTAGAGAGAAAAAAAGGATTGGCTTGGGAATTGGGAAACCAGTTCTCTGCCTCTGTCTCCCTATTCACTGTGAGAAATAAATGTGCATTTCTTGAAGTTTATTTCTTCCTCTGAAATCATCTAATTTTCAAATTATTGTCCACTAAAGCAATTAATGGGCTATTCCTAGAAGGGAACTTTGAAAAAAGTTTTATATATCTACACATATTTTGAAGTTCCTTTCACTTATCGAGCACCTATGAAACAAATGTTAATTTGACCTATTGACTTGTTTTAAAATAAGATACTATGTAATAGATTATACATCCATGGTGACCTTCATTCCTGAATATAACTACTTTAATATGCTACAGAAAAAGTTTTCTTTAGCAGCCCAACTTCAACTGCACATTGAAACTAGGGACTTCAATACCGTTTAATTTCTCTGATGAAAAGATGATGAACGTGGTGTAAAAATATGATAATAGAGCGTCCATTTCTACTTGGAAATTTTAACAATCTATTAATAATTAATTTTCCATGGATTTTCCATTTTTCTTTTTCCTAGAAGATATGGTTTCATTTTTTTTCCCAAATAAGTTTCAAAATGTGTCTTTTTCAATACTTTTATATTCTTATAATGCATCTTCCAACAAACTGTCTGCCTTGGATTTGTCTAAAATAAAGGATAAAAAATTAAAAACTAACATTTTAAAAAAATTTTATTATGAGTTTACCAAAATGAAACTCCCTTCAAAGAAAACTGTATCCCTCTCCCTCTCTTATTTTTTTTTTCTTTTGTGAATATTAAGTAATACACTGGCTGGTACTCCAATAGTTCTACCACAGAATAAATTTAAGTTAAATTCCTGAGGTAGGTTTCATCTGGTACTCCTACTATTCTAGAGACACCACCATGTGGAAAGATGTTCTAACCTAATAATGTAAACCTGAAGGAAAACACTTGGCTGAACATATATAGCTGGTCTTTAGACAAAGAGTTCAATTGCGCTGTATGAAAGTAATGTCACTAAGCAAAAAAGACAGAGCCCTTTTTAAAGTCCTCATAAGTAACTCTGTTAAGTCTCATATCCAGAGGACTGATATTTACTGAGATTTCCAAATGACATTTAGCAACAATGCTGACTATAAGAAAAGAGACATACCTCAGCAAAATATTTAGGTTGTAAACGTTTAGGGGATTAAAGAGCTTATAAGTGGTCATTAACACAAAGGGATGCATAGCTAAAGAAATAGAAAATGAAGCAGGAACTGTTAATGTTTTTCATAGTCAGCATATAAACCAAAGAATGTGGTTTGTAATTATCATGTATGCATAGATTTGTCTTTAAAGACACTGTGGTAAAGCCAATGTCAAAATAAGCTCAGCGTGCTGGAACAAACACTTCTGTACACCACTAACCTACTAACAAATGTATCGACCACATTTTGCCTTGAAACTCAGTCTGTGCCAAACGAGAGTCATCTTTGAAGATTAAAACTAGGCAGCATTCACCAGTCCAGCTGATGCTCAAAACTAATATTGAGCATGGTGGTTCCTCAAAATATTAAACATAGAATTATCATATGGTTCAGTAATTCTACTTCTGGAATTGGGTTTATACCCAAAAGAATTGAAAACAAGGACTCAAACAGATATTTGTACACCAAAGTTCATGGCAGCATAATTCACAACAACAACCAAAAGGTAGAAAGAACCCAAATGTCCATTAAATGGATAAACAGAAAAACGTGGTATACACATACAATGGAATATCATTCAGCCTTAAAGGGGAAGGAAATTCTGACACATGCTGCAACATGGATGAAACTTAAAGACATTATGCTAAGTGAAATAAGAAGCCAGTCACAAAAGGACAGATACTACATGATTTCATTTTTATGAGGTACCTAGAGCAGGCAAATTCATAGAAACAGAAAGTAGAATGGTAGATGCTAGGAACTGGGAGAAAGGAATGGGAGTTGTTGTTTAATGGATACAGAGTTTCAGTTTGGGAAGATGAAAAAGTTCTCAACACAGACGGTGGTGTTAGATGCCAATGATATGAGTGTACTGAATGTCACTGAATAGTACACTTAAAAATTATTAAAATGGTAAATTTTGTTATGTATATTTTACCATTGTTTTAATCTTATGTAAGAAATAGCCATATAAAATTTAGAAAATACTGATAAACAAAAAGTTCTCATAATTTTACAAGCCTCATGTAACTACTGTTAACTGTTATTGTAGGAGGAAAAAACCCTAAAACCAATGATTATGCTAAATGTGGCAACTATTCACATCCCTCAAGGAAAAACAAAAAGTGGAACAGTTTAAGCAAAACCAAGTTTAAAGGGATCTTAAAACTCATCTTTTACATATGGAAAAAAAGAAATAAAAAAGAGTTCCAGAGGGGTTAAGGAACCTCCTCCAACTTCATAAAACTCAAAATATATCTTGACTCTTATCTAGTACTCATTAACAAAATATCTATTTTATAAATATTTTATCCTACCTGGGAAAAAGCTAACTGAGTCCTAACAAATTAAGTCTATCCATGTAGCCAATGTGTTTCACATTTAAAGCCTTGCTGAATAGATATAAATAGCCCAAGGTTGTAGCACTTTAATAATTAGCAGATAGAAAGGAGGTGGAGAGGACCATTTAGATGACAGCAGATCTTCTATTAGGTATACAAGTACCGGAAATGATGTAAATTTCAGTCAAACATTATTGTTACTGCTTTGTGTTTTCATCTCTCTTTTTCCCATATATATAGATTACTCATTGTCATACGGTTTCTTGAAAGCCTGAAAGTTAATCTTTAATGTGGACAGGAAAATTGGTTAACACACTGAGAGCTTGTGCTGTGGCTCTTAATACTTCATGTGCGCTCACTGCAGTAAGAGGGAAAGAATCCACTTGATCTGGAATATGGCCCCTGGAAATTCAACTTGACTTGAGTTTTAAACAGATATACACACTTCATGTGCACTGTTCAAAATTGAGGTTTATCAAGAGTATATGTCTATTAACCACATGCTAAAAAGAAGAGTTGGTAGGTCTTTAAAATACACATATCTGCATTTATCACACAAACTCGATCCAACTTATTTTTGTCTGTGTGGATTCTTCCATTCACACTTTATATCCCAGAGAAAGGCTAAGTAATTTGTTACTTAAAAACAAAACAAAACAAAACAAAAAATCTTGATGACACTTCTTGGTTAGGTCCCAACATTATTAAGGTATGAGAGGACAGCGTAGTAACTGATTCAGGAAGGGAATGTGTTCTCTTCTCAGTGACCCTTGGCCTCATTTGTGACCATGTTTCCTCCTCCCCTGAATGCTTATCATTCCCATGACCTGAGAGGAGAAATGATTCATCTCCTCAAAGATGAACTTTCCAGGGTGTTTATTATTTGGGATTTGGCTGACTCACACATACAGCAGAATTTTTTATGACTCTTCCTTTGATTTCTATTTTATGAGAACGTTCCCGAGCATGATCTTTTTCACCTCCCATGACTTGTACATGCATTTCCTTAGGAAGAAATGCCCTTCCTCAAACACTACTCTCCTGGTGAGCACCTTCAAGTCCAGGTTAATAAGGAACCTCCTCTGAGAAGCTTTTCAGGCTCCTCACTCCTATCTCTCATTGGATTGATCACACACACCCCTGTGTTACAGGGGTGTCCTGACACAGACATCTATTGTTCCATTTATTCCACTACATTGCAATGTTCTTATGCTCATAAAAGAAGAAATATGGGCTAATTTTTGTCTCTGTATTATCTGCACCTAAAACAGTGTGAAGTACTAACAGATCCCAATTAATTTTTGTTAAATGTTGATTATTTGAACTCTAAAAAGTAGTCTATTACTTTATCAGAGAAGCTGAGATTTAAATCTAGGTGTGTGTCCAAAGCCAGTATTTCCTCTCCAGCATGCTATCTGTGTATCTGTTCACTAAACCCCATTTCTTCTGCCTTCTGACCACACAGCTGGATTTCATTTCCCAGCCTTATATAAGTAGAAGTGACATATGCCCCTTCAGGGCCTGGCCCCTCAAAATAAGTTGCTGCCAATCTTCTACCACTATTGCGCCTCTTGTTTGCTGGCTAGATTCAGTAGATCCAATAGAGTGATCTAAGACCCTAGAAAATGGCAGAGCCACCCGATAGAGAAAGCCTAGCATCCCAAGTCACCATGTGAAGGAGACCAGAAATACCCAAGTAGAACTATTATGTGAGCAACAAATAATTTCATATGGGTGTAAGCTCCTAAAATTTTTGAGGCTTTTTTCAGCAGTTTGCCTATCCTGATTAATACACTTCCAGAATTGTAATTTTCATACCTTTTTTGTTTTCATTTTTAAAAGCTATATGTACACTGTAGAAATTTAAAGATATAAAAAGAATAAAGAAGAAAAATAGTTCTCATCACTCAGAGATAAACCCTGTTTTATTTTTCTTATATATCTTCCCAGTCTTCTTTCGGGGAGTGGGGGAGCGGGGCAGTGGGAGGTATAGATATAATAAAGAGAACAAAGAGATGTTATTTAAAAGATGGAAGCAGAGGTTTTCTTGAAGAGAACTTTTCGTTTTGTTCCTTAATGGATTCTTTTATTGTGAAGTGATGGGCCCCAGGGCATAGTATGGAAAGCAGAAAAATGATTAAATTAGATCGCTTTGCATAATAAGTAAAAGGATTTTGAGATTCCTTGGGCCATGCAGGAGCTTAAGAGAAGAGTGAAGGAGCCAAGAGGAGGAGAAAGGAAAGGAGTCTGGTGAGGAAGAGAAAGGTTCCATCAGGACAGGAGAAGGCTAGGACCTGGACCTGGGAGAGCAATACCAATGAGAACTTCCCATCACTGGGAATTCCTGAAACACATTTAAGAATAAGAGTGTCTATTATTTGGTCCTAACATTGTTGCCATGGGGTGTCCTGCTGGCCCATGATGCAAACCCCTTGCCATTTATACCCCTGAGTGTCTCATCTATATGAGTCTCATCTATATGAATGTTTATATGAGTTGTGTTTTAAGAAAGAAAATCAAGGGAAATGGCAAGAAGTGAGACGTAATAGAAATTACAATCTCAGAGGAGGCAGGATGTCAGAGAAAGAGATGACGAGGAAAAACTTGGCACTGGGGACTTCCTTAGTGGTGCAGTGGTTAAGAATCCACCTGCCAATGCAGGGGACACGGGTTTGAGCCCTGGTCCGGTAAGATCCCACATGCCGCAGAACAACTAAGCCCGTGCGCCACAACTACTGAGCCTGCGGTCTAGAGCCCGCAAGCCACAACTACTGAGCCCTCGTGACACAGCTACTGAAGCCCGCGGGCCTAGAGCCCATGCTCTGCAACAAGAGAAGCCACTGCAATGAGAAGCCCACGCACCGCAACGAAGAGTAGCCCCCACTCGCCACAACTAGAGAAAGCCCGCGCACAGCAACAAAGACCCAACGCAGCCAAAAATAATTAATTAAGTAATTAGTTAAAAAAAACTTGGGACTGCTTCATCAAATAACATGTCATGTACCTTTGCCCAATCTTTAATGTCTCTGAAAATATGCTTTTTAATGGCTGCCTGCCATTCCAGTGTATGAACGCACCATCACTTACTTAACCTTTCCCTATTTGGTACATTTAGATCGTTTCCAGTTTTCCACTGTTAAACATACTTCCTCACGAAACACACGCATATATAAAATCTGGGTCCAGATTTTCTGGTTTAGCCAATGTTTTGTTTGTTGTAATGAACAAAACGTCACTCAGATCTGATTAAGTAGAGAAGTGCAACTTAATATAAGGATCCAGCATTACTGCACAAAACCCACAAGCTCATGTATTCAGTCTCATGAGGAACCGGTACAGGAGGTGCTGTAAAATCACCAGAAATTGCCATCTCATTGCTTCTTTCAGAGGATATCCATTTTCTCTGCCTCTACACATGTGTCTGAGAGAGAGAATTTACAATTGATGTTCATCTTAAATAATGTATAAAAGATACACAGTAGGTTCTAATAGCAATCTCCAATTCCTTCTAAGAAACTTCTAGATGTCATGTAACTAATGTGAGTAGGCTACTTTCCTTGCCTGTCCTGTATCCTATACTTATGTCTCTTTTTCTCATGTGTATTCTTATTTCATGTGTTTGCAATGGGAGTCCTGTTTCTCACTTCAGGGCCAAGAGGCCCTGAAGTCTTATTCATTCACTGTTTATCAGCTCCAGAAATGGCTACTTAATACTTCCAACCCATCTGTCTCTCTCACTTGAGGGCTCTGTCCCTGTGGAATGACTGCTACATTCTCTCTGCAAAAGGAGCCTTCTTCAGTATGAGTGGTGGGGCAGTGACAGGGGTCTGTGTCTCCTCCATAACCTCAGTCAACTTCTGCTGTCTTTGTGTCCACATTGGCATCTAATGTCTGGCAGGCTCTTGACTTCATCCCTGTTCACTACTATGGTTTTCCATTTGTGGTCCATGGAGGTGTTTACCTTGTTTTTGAGTTGGTAAGTTCCTCACAGATATCTCCTTAGAAAGATTATCTATCATTGCTCTTTGAAGCAGAGAATATGTGTTCTTAGCCTGGAAGTCCTCTTTGCTTAATTCTTCTCATCCTTGTACGTATTGACTTTCTCTCCTCAAGCACTATGACATGGGGTCTTCCCCCAGTGTCCAGAGAAGGAGGGCATGGGCTGGGCAGATACCACAGAAGATATCTATACACATCCTTAGGATAAATTCTTAGAAGTGGAATTTTTGTTTGAAAGGTATGACACTTATAGCTTTTGATATGTATTGTAAAATCACCCTTTAGAATGGTTAAATCAAGTTATGCTTCTACTAGCAGTATGAGAGAGCAGCCAGCCCTAGGCATTCTCAGGAGCTGTAATTGAAATTGGCATTTTTTCAACATTACTTCTGATGAGGTCAGAATCTTGCATTACCTTTCCCTTTCATCAGGGTCATACTTCAGGGAAAGCCACACTGAGATAATAGTTTGGCACTTCCTGGATGGGGATCACAGAGTTCTCTTCCTGTCACTTTGCATCTTTGGACTACCTTCACATTCTTGCATAAACACAACTGGGCATATGGGACGTATAATATTGTGATTTATGATAAGAAATATGTATTTGATCTTTGTTTCTGTTTCTGGCATAGAACTCCTAAAGCTCTTGGAATTTCCCAAATGATAAAAGTCATAAAAGTGTTTTGATATTCACAACAAACCCCTTTTAACCACACCTGAATTTATGTTAATGAGGTGGCTTTTGGAAAGCACCTAAGGATGGGGGCCGGTTGTCAGGAGAACCAACCATGTGATCAGAGGGTTGGAACTTTCAGTCCCACCCCCTGACCTTAAGGGGGAGAAGGGCTGGAGGTTGAATCAACTGCCAACACCAATGATTTGATCAATCGTGCCTATGTAATGAAGACTCCATAAAAACACAATAGGACTGGGTTCAGAGAGATTCTGGGTTGGTAAGCATGTAGAGATTTGGGGAGAATAGCAAACCCACAGAGCGTGGAAGTTCCACGCCCCTTCCCACATACCTTGCCCTATACATCTCTTCTATCTGGCTATCCCTGAGTTATGTCCTATTATAATAAACTGGTAATATAGTAGTAAAAGGTTTCTCTGAGTTCTGTGAGCCACTCTAGCCTATTAATAGAACTCAAGGAGTGTGTCATGGGAACTTCAGATCTATAGCTGGTCGATCAGAAGCACAGGTGAAAACTTGAACTTGTGATTGGCATCTGAAGTGGAAGCAGTGGGCAGTCTTGTGAGACTGAGCCCTTAACCTGTGGGATTGGATGCTATCTCCAGGTAGATGGTGTCAGAGTTGAATTAATTACTTGGTGGTGTTGGAAAAAACATATACCAAAGAATGCATAGTTATTATTACATAGAATCTGTGGACTAAGCATTAGTAGTTTAGTACAAATTTTACCAGAATATATGATGCTAGATCCAGGTCACATAACTTTCTAAAGGCATATAGGCATATGCTTATAAATTTTTATTATTCATAATTTCTAGACTAAGCTTTCTAAAGGCTATGTTTACAACCATCCAAAGCAATTATGCTGGAATTTTAGGAGATTTTATTGAGTATAAGACACTGCCTCTGGCATTTCCTCCAACCTGGCTGGGTCTCTTCCTGGAGGGCATGGCCAAGTAACCCCACATTTGACCCTAAGGAAGTGGGAAGTTAGGCTCACTAAGCATACCCAGCTGATAACTCCTGTTCTGTTTTGTTTTGGTTTTGGTTTGTTGTTTGTTTTTTTTCTGAGCAGGTGTTCTTTGCATTTTTCTCAATAAATCATAATTTTATACGACTTAGGGTCAAAGGGCTCACTTCCACCGAGCTCCATGGGACCACCATAGTACTTTTACACACATTGTCTCACCAAATCCTCATAATAACACTTGAATAGATATTATTATTCTTCCCATTTCACAAATGAGAAAACTCAGGGTGCTTACCTTATAAAAACAACCAACATAAATTATGTAGTACAAGTTTGTTGTTTCTGCCTTCAGGCTCAGTTTGCTCGTTTGCAGTATTTGCATCTGGATTTTGTTTTGCAGCAAGTTCTTGTCAGTCCATGGAATGCAAGTGGTGTAGACTCCACATCACCTTTGGGGGTGTCCACATGACTCAGACAGGCCACTCCGCTGTCTTCTGGACGCAGAGAATGTTTCAGGGATGGACACCATTAGGAAGGAGTAACTTCCTCCTCACTCTTGATAGTTCCCTTGTGTCTTAAGGACATTCAAATATTGTAACCAGCCCTCTTTTCCCCCTTTCCTCACTCCAACCAAGGAGAGGTGAAGAGACTTACCTGATTGTTACAGGTGGGAAGAGAACACTGGACATGTTCATCTCCACAACTCCAGGTATTCTCTTAAGAGCTGGTCTGTGAAAACAAGGGGTCTGCTTTGCCTCCCAAGGGACAGGCTGAGCCCTTACAGGGGGAAAAAAGGCTGCAAGAAAGGCTTGGGCCAATTTACTATTGTCATGGCCTGGTGGCTAATCTGCAATAGTCTCGGGTTCAGTTGTTAAACCAATTTTGCTCTCACACTAAGATAAACTTCTATTGCTGAAATGATTTTTCACCAGCAAAAAGGGTGGTGTTTTGTTTCTCTGCCTTATTGAACCAAACAGGTTCAATCAGAGCTAGTCCCCAAGCTTTTCTAGGGATGATGGGGAGGAGAGGAGGGAGGCATGCTCTTTTCCCCTGGACTTGGATGGGGGAGGATGTGAGCCTATATGGCTACCAGAGGAACGCAGAGTTAAGTCAAGGGTAGAAGCCAGGTCCTGCTGACATCGGGTGACTTCCTGAAACCAGTTATTCCTGAAGACAACTCTATAATTTAGACTTCTAGATTAATGACCCAATAAATTCCCTTTTTTTGCTTAAGCTGATATGAGCTGGATTTTCAGTCACTTCCAACAGAAAGAGTCCATATACAGGAATTAGCAAAAGTATGTTAAGTAAGAAGGCATAGATAAATGCTACTGGAGTTTGGAGAAGGAAGTTCAGGCTGAGATGAACTTCCTAGAGAAGCTCTTAGTTCGGATCAGTTAAATACACAATCATTGATCACTACCATATGTTAAGATATAAAAATGAATAAAGTCTCTATCCTCGAGTTATTTACTGTTATTTAGTGGGGGAAGATGTGCATGTAAACGATCATTTCCATGTGAGGTGGCAGGTGTGACAGCAGAGACCTACTCACACTGTGATATGAGACATAAAAAGAGAGCATCCTGCAGGGGGCTGGAGTGGGGACTTGTCAGAAGCTGACATCTGAACTGTTTCCTGAAAGGTGAATAAGGATTACTGGTGAGAAGATGGCAGGATAGGGTTTTCCAGACAAAGGGAAATAAAGTTGCTTAGACAGAGAAGTATAAAATAATATGATGTTAGAGGAGGGAAGCATGCTGACCTAGGCTTCTTGAACATTGAAGGATGCAGAGGAAGAGAGAAGCATGTGGTCACATATCTGGAGCGTATGATTCATACAGGGAAGAGTGGAGACACACTAGAAAGGTAGGTTGTCAGCAGACTTTAAGAGGGGCAATGGAACTTGACCCTATAATAAGTGATGCGATAAAACTGAAGCAGGGCTTTTAGCAGGGAATCACACGATAAAAGCAATGTTTTAGAAAAATAATGTGGCAACATTCTACAGCATGGACTGGATGCTGAAATACCAGTTAGAAGATGTTCGTCCAGTTGAGAGACGAGTGCCGTTGAGAAGAACTGAACTGTAGTGGGAAATGAAATGGAAGTGCGTGGAAGAAGGAAGCTAACTATCAGTATTTGCTCCAATCTTATAAAATTGGCTTAAAAGTCAGTATTATGAAGAAATGTTTCATCTCTGTCTGTATGAGGATTATGTATGAGTATATTTTTTTCTATATAGTTTGTAGATTCTCAAAGGAAGTGACTAGGGTTCTTTGTGATTCTGTTGACACATAGTAGGCATTTAATCAATATTATAGACTAATTGAATTGTCAAATCGAGTTTTGCCGGTTTTATTATTTTTTATCTTCTTCAAATATATGCCTGTGTTTAATTGACAAGTTTATATTATTTGCACTGTTATTGGAAAATGAGTTCAACTGGGCACTGGTCCAGGAGAGAGAATACACAGTGATTCCTCTATTGTTTACTAAAGAACCATGCAAAGATATTTAATCCCATTTACCTGCTGAAGTCTCCCAAGGTGAAAAATGAGAATGTTGTTTTACAAAACATCTGGAGACTTTAGGTTAAAAAGGCTAAGGAGGAATAAAGAAAAAAAAACAACAAAACACAGTCCTTGTCTTCAAGAAATGCACAAAAGGGAAATAAAGACAGGAATAACTATTATACAAATCATTTTCTTAAACTTAATATTCAGACATATCCTAAGCCCATGGAATTTTAAGGTTTTTGGAGAAGACCTATAGTTTAATAAATCAATAAGGTGCTGAGGGCTTCGTTGGTGGCGCAGTGGTTAAGAATCCGCCTGCCAATGCAAGGGATGTGGGTTCGATCCCTGGCCTGGGAGGATCCTACGTGCTGCGGAGCAGCTGGGCTTGTGCGCCGCAGCTGCTGAGCCTGCGCTCTAGAGCCCATGCTCTGCAAAAAGAGAAGCCACGACAATGAGAAGCCCACGCACCGCAATGAAGAGTAGCCCTCGCTTGGCTTGCCTCAACTAGAGAAAGCCCACGCACAGCAATGAAGACCCCACACAGCCAAAAATAAAAACAAATTAATTTATTAATTTAAAATAAAAGATGCTGCTCACAAGCATATCTTCTTTTACCTCACTTCTTTTTTTTTTTATCAGGAGGCCTGATTAAAAGCAAATCAATATAGGGGGAAAAAAAGGGAAGCACCTGTACCACTACCATTAACTGCAACACTGATCACTGAAGCCAAACCCTTGGCCTTGCTGCCAATAAAGCTCTGAGTGCTCCTGACCTCCTGGCATATGTCTTGTCGATTAATGCAGTTCATGGATGGATTGCCACTTCAGCTGATGTCTTGAGTTTCTGCAGCTGATAGAGCAGTGGTTCTCAAACTTTAATGGATAGAAGATACTCAGCTGTACTATTTGTTTTACTGGTTGCAGACTGTACCCCCAGAGATTCTGAGTCAATAAATCTGGGGTAGGAATCTTTCATTGATCACACACCCTAGATGATTCTGAGGCAGGAGGAGCTCCATGTACCTTGTTTTAAAAATAACTTGCTATCTTACTATGTTGTAAATATCTGGATTCAGGCTGTGAATCTGACAATGTGATATGGGCTCTAATTGGGGAATAGTGGCACAGATGAGAGACTAATTTTGCTCAGTGAAAAGGAAAGGCAAGAGGAGGGTAAGAGAGACCCCCAAATATTTGACCTGGTATTTAAAAGATGAGAAGAAATTTTACAGCTAGGAAGGGGCAAGAAGAGAAAGAATGAGGCGGGAGGAAAGTGCATACAGAAGAATGACAAGTAGATATAGCAAAATACGAGACTATCCTGTGGGCTTGTGGTTCCCGAATACAACAGCTGCACCAGAAATCTCCTAAGATATTTATCAAAATGCAGATTCCCAGAGCCTCCAACAGACTGACTCAATCGAATCTCTTAGGCAAAGACCTGGGTATCTGGACTTGTAACAAAGGCCCCCAGACATTCCGATAAGCAGACAGCATGGGAACTATTGGTAGACCAAGAACTGGTCCAACCTGAGACTCTAGGTCCTTAAGAGGATAGAGCATCTGAGAGTTAATGTCAGGAAATATCCAGCCAGGGGATAAAAATATAGCCAAGAAGAAATTCCAAAGCCAGTAATAGGTCAGTCAGAAATTTTCCACAGAGAAAGGGATAGATTACAAAGATGGGAGTTAGGTAAATGAGCTGAATTTCAAAAAACAGAAGATGTAGACAAAGAAGGCAGTTTCTAGAAATAAAGACAAAGTGAGACCGAAAATCACCCTATGAGAGATCAGGCAGAGGTAGACTTCCTGAACTCTACAAGGTACTGTGCAAGGAGATGGCTTAACAGCAACCTTAATGTAACTGATCACTTTCACCTGGAGTTGAAAAGACATCCAGTTCAATTAGCTGCTGAAAAGACAACTCTAAGGAAAAATCAAGATTTTCAGAGATTAGAGATTACGGAGTTCAGAGATTATGGTTCAGTAGAAACCTGACTTTTAAGAGACAGAGTGAAGAGACACTGAATCATCAAGAGGAGAAAAGGGTAGTGTGAGCTATCTCTCTTCATTTTATCAATTACCGGGGCCATAGAATTCAACTCATAATTCCCCTTAATCTATGCATATAGAACTGTTCTTTAAACTACCAGTAGGTGGCACCGTGGTTTTGGTTTAAAAAAAAGCATATTGCCAATGATAGTAAATTTAGTACCCTGTTTAAAAAAAAAGAACAAGAAAAACTTGTGTTAAGGAAAGACTAAAACCAAATTAAAATGCCAGATCAATATCTGAAGGCTTATGTATTGTCCTTACTCAGAATTCTACACGCTACGCTAGTTTTAATTTATGACCAATAAATTGCATAATTTAGCCAGAAATGGAACAGATCATCAAATTGACAAACATAAAAATCTGAAGAATGTCAAATATGGTTGTAAGTTAAGAGATGTTTATTTGCAGTAAAGCAGCTAGCAAATTTCCGTGTGTATTATGATTTTTGTGAGCTTTAGGTACTATTGCCTTCATGGGCTCTTTCCTCCAGAAAACACATATAAATTATAAAATATTTTATGATTGCTTTGATATAAAGACACATATACTCCAGGCTAGATTAATCATTAAATGTTTTCTTTTTTTTTTTTTTACTGAACTTAAAACAGAGTTAAAATATTTTTGTGGGCCCCTAACTGTGTCATGGGCCCTATACACTGTGTCTACTATGTCCAATGGATAAGTCCACCCTGGCTCCTTTAAGTTATCCTAAGAAATGAAACCTAGAGAATAAAACTAGGACAGAATGAGGTTGAGCATGAACATAGCTTAAGTTGTCCACAGCAAAAGTGAAATTTCTTTGAAGCTTTGTGCATTAGCTTAAAGTTATATTCAAACATTGCAAGAAGTATGTTTAAAGTTACTTCCCATCAGGGAAAACTAAGGAAAACAAAACTTCTTACCTGAGCCACTGGTCAGTGGATAAGATGCAATTGCAATGAGTTGATTCTTCTCTGAGAGTTGTTACTCAGGAATTCCCTGCTGAGGGAAGCAGAAATTAAGTGTACACACAAGACATTGATCAAGGGCAGTTGCAACAGGAAAGTAGAACCAATTTATGAGAAAGAATATTTTCATTTTGAGAGTTCTAGGTTTCTATTTTGTCAAGGGGGGAAGAATGAAAGCAGAAGGGAGCTGCTGTTATTTTTCTCAGGATCTAATTCTGAAAAAGAAAGTATATGAATTTGAGAGTCTACAGTTTTAAGTAAGGGCCTACACAGTATAATAGTAGCAACTTTAAATAGAATCCTGGGAATTCCCTGGCGGTCCAGTGGTTAGGACTCGGCGCTTTCACTGCCTAGGGCCCAGGTTCAATCCCTGGTCAGAGAACTAAGATCCCACAAGCCGCACGCAGTGCAGAATGAATGAATGAATGAATGAATGAATGAATAAATAAATAAATAAATAAATAAAATCCAAAATCCAAGAGTCAGAGACCCTGAGAATAGGAGGGGCTGATAACAGAGATTCTTGGGAAAGCAAAGAGAGCCATTCTAGGGCATTCTGAGAGACAATAAAATAAGGTGAAGCAGTGTTGGGTGTCTGGAGCCAGGGATCCCAATCAGGGATCAAGGGTCAGGAGTGTGGAGCAACTCTCCTAGGGGAGTGATACCTTTGAACACCATCCTTGAGGTGGAGATTACTTCAATTGAACCTATCTCTCATGATATTTTGCTAGACTTTGGGTACAAGTATTTGATGGATAACATTTCAGTTTTTCATTTGTGCTTAATATTTTACATATTAAAATAATAATTCATCAAAAACTTTCTGTATTGTCAAATAAAAAGTCCTTCATTCAGTTTGGAATGACATGATTTGCTTCATTTTAACTCTAATTTTCTTTCAATGTTCACACTTCACAAAGATTATGGGGGAAATATTTATATAATTAATCCTCACCATGACCATTTTCAAATACTTAGAGCTACCAAAAAAGAAAAATCTTAAGAATGGAAATAGTGGATTTCTGGATTTCCTGTTGTAATAAGAAGAAGTTAAAGTCAAATTGGGATGTACTCAAATTCCAAAACAAATGCTCAATTATTTATACTCAATTTAAAGACTGTTGGCACTGAAGCACTTGTGTAGGCAAAGACTTCCCAGAACCTGCGGCATTAATGATTCAGAGGAAAAAAAACCAAAAACTTAAAGAAGTATGGTCTTTTATTCAGGAGTAATTCTCAGGGGATTTGAGTCCAATGCAAGGTCTCAAAGAGAAGATGGTGAAAGAGTAGCCCGCTGTACTCTCTATTTTTCTCAAAGAGCATGTACCGTTCCCCCCCTCCCAAGCTTTACCCCATGAGAGGTGGAGAAGGAGGGAAATAATAGGCAGTCTACAGTTCCTGCTCTTTCAGACGCCTGAGGAACAAGGCGACGTAATGACTTTAGCAGCAGTCCTCCACTTCCAATACACAAGTCTGATCATTGGATTTGGGGAGGTTGGAGTGGCTGCAGGGTTCTTAGGGAGTACTTTGCACATGAAGAACAAGCAATATAGATTGTTTATACCAAACATTCCTGACCTTTGGCAGTTCCACTCTCACCTGCGTAAGACTAATGTAGGTCACATAGCACTAAACATTCATCTACAATTCTATCCATTAAGCTTGCACTACATCCATCACAGAGAGTGAATTCTCTGATGACCAGCCATTAGGCGAGGCAGTACAGGGTTTAGGATCAAACTACCTGGGTTCAGATCTTGTCTCTGTTACTTATTAGTTGTATAGCCTTAGGTAAGTGGCTTAGCTTCCTTAAGCCTCCAGTTTATATCTATAAAATGGAGATGACGATAATAATACCTACATCAGAAATATCTAATGAGAATTAAATGAAATAATCCAAATCAAAGTTCTTAGCTCATAGCACCTGGCAAGAATAAGAGTTCAAAGTTGGATATTAGCCATACTGCTTGTTATTCCAGGAAATGGCACTTCAGGACACGTCTGTTATAGATGGCTGAGGCCATCTGGATATTACACAGAAAGAGCAGGGACAAAGGAGAGTTCCCCCATGCCTCTGCCAAAAGCAACTTGAAAGTTCAACTTTCAGTGGCAGTGAACAAGATGTAAAGGTCAACAGCCGTTTCCTCTGGAACCTGGCTAGTAATCTGACATCTGGGAATTGGCTCAACTTGTGGGTAGAAATAAACAAATTTTCTTCGCTGTGACCTTACAAACCAAACTTCATTCTAACCCTCGTTTCTTCCTAATCCCACTTCCCAAAAATTTATAAAATAATTTCCTCACATAAGCCCATGTGGTACTTTTTGGGTGTATCCTAAACTGCAAGGTTACGAATCACTGTGTGAATGCTAAATATTTCTATTCCATTATAGGGTTTAATAACAATGATAAAGAAACGCTCTATATTAAAAAAAAATTAACCTCTTGATTTCAAATTCTGGCTTTTTTTTTCCTTTCACAGACCACTTCTTACTCCACAGCATGTTACTATACTATTATTTATAAAGCACTCTTGGTCAATATTTATTTGATTCAAAATCATTATAAAGGCTAGAGTTGTTCCCCCCTAATTTCAGTTCTACATGTTTTCCACCATACACAATTTGTTTCAAACAAAATAGAAAGATCCTTATCCCCACAATCACTTTGCTTTTTCTTTTTTACAATAGGTCATTTCATAAGTGTCCTTTAAGGCCTCTCAGAGATGTAGAATCAAGGAGCATAAGAAATGAAGTCTGTTTCACAAGTAGTATCCAGCTCTATTCATTGAGGCTACTTGAAGAATTTTTTTTAAATCCCTTGCCTCAAGCCTGTGCTTCTATCCTTTAATTTATGCTGCACACCACCTAAATTGAAGTTGCCCAAACATCTATTTTCTAAATTATTCATTCTCTCTCACTATTAGTAGCCTGGTCACAGAAATACTGTGAAAGTTTTAGCATAATCAAGCAAACACTTTGATCTATTCCTATTTCAAAAAAAATATTCATTGAATACTTTCTGTTTCAAGCGTTCTGCTAGGTGTTGCTTATATAGTGATGAATAAAACAATTATAGTCTCACCTTCATGAGGCTTATCATTTAGTTGTGAAATCAGACATGAGACAAATAAACACAAAAATAAATATATAATTACAAATTATAGTGAGCCAGAAAGAAAGAAAGAAAGAAAAGACAGAGGGAACATATGTGATTATAACAAGGGGGCACCCAATTTACACTGAGGGAGTCAGAGAAGATCTCTCTAAAAATAGAATATGTTATTTGAAAGCTAAAGGATTCACAGAGGTTAGCTAGGAGAAGATTTGGGGTGGGGGGCGGTCTTCTAAGCAGAACACATGCAAAGGCCCTAGGACAACAAAGAACTTGCCACATTAAGAAACTGAGGAAGTCTAACATGGTGGAGCTTAGTGAGCAATGGGAAAAATCCTATAATATGGACTTGACCTCATATACCTCTTCTGAAATCAATTTTTTTCTTTAATCCAGAATGTCTATTCAAAGAACCATATTGCTGGATAATTTACAGTGTGGTTTCAAATTTCAACTTCTCAGCAAAATTATATTATAAATAAACCTGTACTCAAACCTTCCAACTTCCACACTCCCATTCACCACTCCCCTAAGGTCTGTCCCTGCTAAATGATGCTTACATTTTTAAAATTATTTATCGAATGATCTAAAATTAGTGGAGTAGAAACATGAAACAATTTTTGTTTTACTCCTTTTCACCATGCACTATAAAATCTCTCTTTCCTATATTTTAACATCTTAAGCAGATTTCATAGGTTGGTGGTCACATCCAGCTGTTAATGTCCAACCTTACCTAATCCAAAATTTAAAGCGTCAATCTCAGTCCAACTCTGTGTTGGTTCCTTTCCCTCCTGGCACCTGCCATATTTGGCCTGAGTGATTAGGGAAGGAGAAGGGTAGTTCTGATCACTCATTCATCCTATCCCACGCCTGGGTTCTTTCTTCCTCCAGTGTACTGGTGAGAGCTAGGGCTTCAAAGATTGCCACGGGCTAGATCCTGAAGAATCTTCTACGTCAAACTAAAGAACTTGGCCTTTATTTTTAAGGAGATACAGAAAACATCAAAGGGGAATTACACAAATAGATTTTCACTTTAGAATGACCCCTTCACCACACCGTAAAGAGTAGATTAGAGGAGACACGCAAGGATTTGGATTACAAAGAGAACACAGGCCTCTTGAAATCTCTCCCAAAGCTCCCTTCATAAGTTTCGTCTCACAAACTTGTCTCAAAATGCCATGTGACCTCCACTGGCTTTGAAATACTCCTGAAAAATCCTTCCTCTAAACTTGGGCAAGTCTGACCAATCATTTTTAGGATTTATTAAACACCACTATGAGGAAAATGGCATTCTGCTTTATTAATCTTGGCTGAAGGGTAACAAGATATTAAAATAGGACTCTTTTGTCTTGGAGTTTCACCAGTGGCCCTGAAGTCTAAGCACAATGTCCAAATTAAGGAGCAAGACCTCCAAAGCAATACATCCTAAGGACTGTGAAACTGAGTCTACCAACATTGCTTAAACTCCCACCTCCATTTCTGTAAATATTGAAACTGAAAAAGCCTATAAAGAGAGGGCCTTTGGAAATTGTTCTGGGTGCTACGGAGGGGAGGAGGTGGGGAAGGGGAGGAAAAAGTACTTTCCTTCACCTTAATCCAGGTGACAGGAGCTTCTCTGAACCTCGCAAAAAACTTGGCCTACAGCCTCTGAAGATTGGGAGACCAGAGATTGGACTCTGCCTCTGCAGGAAGTCCAAATATGCAAGGCTGTAACTATTATTAGTCTGTAAATAGCAGAGAGAGCTGCATTAGCAATATTTACAGTTCCAATGACAGTAGGCAAAGGAGTTTGTCTCCCGGGACCCAGATGTGGATCCAGGGTCAGAAAGGCAGCCTGGTGTGTGAGAGGTGAGCCTGGAGAAGCCAAAGGCCCCCAGTAGGGAGACATATTGCTGGAAGCTTATGGCTAAAGGGGGACTCAAAAAGAGCCAGATATGGGAACATTACTTGTTTAAAGGGAACTGCAGTCATAGGTCCTTTAGCAGGAAGGTCCCAGGAAAAAAAGCACCCCCAGAGAATAAGAGCCAACAACTGTCTAGCTGTCATCTTTGACACACGTCTTATCTATGCCCCCTGCCCCTAACCCTGGGTATCCTTGTGACTCTCTTTTAACCAGCTGGATGTGGCAGAAATGACATTGCAGGACTTTTGAGGCTAGGTTAGAGAAGGCAATGCAGCTCCCACTTTGTTGCCAGATACAACTATATCAGTCAAGTAAAACTTTTCTTACCTCTTATCTTTCTTCCCCAGAGAAGTGGGAAATCATACCTAGGAGTGGAAGAGGAAGTAGAATTACTAAATTATAAAGAGGTAGAGCATGCTTCCCCCATTCCTGGTCAGGCCTAAGCTGGGGGACAGGAGAACCCTAAATTGGATAAGAATCCTAAATTTTGATACTATACTTGACAACAATTTTTATTTGCTAAAATGAGACTTTCTTGTGATTGAAGGAACCAGAAAGCTATTCTACCTGCCAAATATTTCATCCAGGGTAGGAAAGAGTAAGTCCAAAAGCAGATTTGAAAGGAAAGAATAAAAATAATTCACACACTACTGAGTCCAGTTTATTTGATAAAATGTGTACACGATTTATGATATGTTTTGAAGCAGATGTAAAACAAGAGCTATGGAGTCAACAGAGAGCTGGAATTACATAGAAAGCAAAGGCCATAGGGTGACTATATCAAGGCCAGCTAAAATCCCTGGCCTGCTCAGGGTTAGGACTTTTCATGAAATAAATAAATTAGCTAGTGTAATTGTTTGGACAAGTCATAAAAACAGAAGAAAGCAAAACTGGGTTATACTTGCTCTTCTTTATTTTATACTTTTCTGTTAAAACTTTTTGGGTTTTTTTTTTTTTGGAGGGGGGTAGGTAATTCCTGGAAGCCCAGTGGATGTTGAGTAATATGGGATTAATTTTAAAAGCATAAATTATTCTATGTTGTGGGAAGACACACATGACCAGTAGATGAAGTGGCATTTCTGCATGCAATCTGTTTTCTATTTCTTTCCAAAAGCAAGACAAAAAACTTGTTTTTCCCTTATGCGGTCTTTTACAATATGTCCTATAATTCAAATTTCCTTTAAAGAGATACGTGTTCTTTTTTTCTTTTAATGATCAGAAATTTTCATGTCAAGAAAGATATAGTGCCTATATCCCCTCCTCAAAATCTGGGTGGGCATGTGACCTATTTTTAACCAATAGAATGTGGCAGAAGTGACATTGCATGGGCTTCCCTGGTGGCGTAGTGGTTGAGAATCTGCCTCCCAATGCAGGGGACATGGGTTCGAGCCCTGGTCTGGAAAGATCCCACATGCCGCGGAGCAATTAGGCCCGTGAGCCACAATTACTGAGCCTGCGCGTGTGGAGCCTGTGCTCCACAACAAGAGAGGCCGCAATAGTGAGAGGCCCGCGCACCGCGATGAAGAGTGGCCCCCGCTTGCCGCAACTAGAGAAAGCCCTCGCACAGAAACGAAGACCCAACACAGCCCTAAATAAATAAATAAATAAATTTAAAAAGAAACAGCACACTTGGAGACACACACACAAAAGTTAAAAAAACAACAACAACAACAACAGAAGTGACATTGCATGACTCCCAAGAGTAGGTCAGAAAAGGCAATACAGCCCCCACTTTGTTTGCTGAGATAATGACTTTGGGACCCCTGATGCTACAGAAAGAGGATTACCCTGAGACTGCCATACTTTGAGGAAGCCAAGGCAACAAGGAGAGTTCAAGTGGAGGTGGTCCACTTGACACCCCTGTTGATGTCACAATTGACAAATAATGTCAACCACCAGGGAAATAAGAGAAGACACCCAAGTGACTCCAGCCCCCACCCGTTGAGCCATCTCTAGCCACCAAGTCTTCTCAACTGAGGCCCCAAAGTATGAGCAGAGACAAGCCACTGAACTATGCCTCATCCAGATTTCTGAACCACAGAATCTGTGAGCACAATAAAATGTTTATTTTAAGCTGCTAATTTGGGAGTAATATGTTACACAGCAGTAGTAAGTACAACAATAGAAATTTTGCAAAATACTGACTGACCTGGCCAATTTCTAGAATTCACAAGCTCCACCAGTCGCTTTATCCTATAGTTCCAACTTTCCCTTATACATCTGTCATGCATTGAGTTCTGTCCCCCAAAATTTCATATGAAGTCCCAGCCCCAGTACATCAGAATGTGACCTTATTTGGAGATAAGGTACAGAGGTAATAAAGTTAAAATGAGATTATTAGAGTGGCCCTAAACCAATATGACTGATGTCTTTATTTTAAAAAAAAAGAAGTAGAGACAGACATACATACAGGGAGAAAGACATGGGACCATAAAGATAGCAAACTACAAGCCAAGGAGATAATCCTAGAGCAGATCCTTCCCTCAGGGACCTCAGAAGGAACCAACTCTCCCAACACCTTGATTTCTTTTTTTCTTTTTTTATATTTTCAATTTAAATTTTTATTTTTATTTTTTAATTTTTTTAATATCTTTATCAGAGTATAACTGCTTTACAATGGTATGTTAGTTTCTGCTTTATAACAAAATGAATCAACACCTTGATTTCTGACTTCTAGCCTCCAGAATTGTGAGGCAATAAATTTCTGTTGTTTAAGCCACCAAGTTTGTGGTACTTTGTTATGACATCCCTAGAAAACAAATACAGCATCCAAGCTAGGGCCAGTAGTCAGGGAGAATTCCCTGGGGCCAGAGACAGATGGAAGATTTCAGAGTCACATTATCTATTGTTGGAACTGTCCCAATGTGTATCATCTCCAGTAATCCCATCAAGTGGTCTGCTAACCTATTTATCCCTGTGGTGCTAAGGATTTCACTACCTCCCAAAGCAGCCATTGCATCTTTATCCAACTTTGTTAACAATTTATTTAGTAAGCCAAAAGCATCTTTAGGATCATACAGACTGAATTTAATCCACCTTACAGAGGATGGTCCTTTACAAATTCTCAGACAGCTGTCTGTCTCCCCTGAGTATACTCTTCAACAAAAGAAACTTCCCCAGGCTCATGCAGACATTCCTTATATGATATGATTCCATGTCCCTTCACCACCATGATTATTCTCCTCTGAATTTACGTCCATTTATGCCAAAACAAGAAATAAATTTCCTATAATAAAAGCTGTACAGTAAAACCACAGACTACCTCACAAAGCAGTGAGTTTACTGTCACTGAAAGAAGAGCTTTGAAGACTCACAGATGCTGTAGAGCAATTACTAAATCAGAGAACATATTAGACTCACTGTCCTCAAGGATACCTTTTGATTTTATGATTTAATAACATATTAGACACCTGAGATTCTGTTTATATTCTCTCGTGAACTGACTAATAATTGAAGTACAGAAGGGGCACACAATTAAAAACTCTGATGACAGTATATTTCAGTAAGGCTTCACAAAAGAGGAAAACTGCAGAAATAGAAATGAGAACATTCTGAACAATAAGCAGCAAGCTAGTTATTTATCATAGCATCTCATTTACCTTCCCTTTGGATAAGCTAGGTCTTTAATCCTTCTACCACCAATGCTCATGAGAACATTTTTACCAAAGCAGGTTTATGGAATTAGATCTAATTGCTTGATTCTTTTTATTGATGTTGAAATCAGAAAGCTCAGAGGAAGATTTCTTTCACATGGCTAGCCCTGTGGCATTTTCATACAAACCTATCTATAGATCAATCTCTAAAATATGGTTCCTTTTAGTAAAACATATTTGAATAAAGCTTTTACCTTTGAACAAAAAATGAAAAGGCTGTAAGGAAGTTTTTGTGTGCCTGACCCAATGCACAACTAGGTTGTGAATGGTTCTAAGCCGTCCAGCTTCCTGCATTCCTTAACAATGCTGCTGAGCAAGAGAACTTGTCTACAGATAGAGAATTCCTAAGATTCTGTGTGCCTACGTTCAAACTCCTATTCTGCTCATAAAGCTAAATGAGCTTCAACTGTGACACTTGCTATAAAATAGCAAATACAGAATATCATACCCTCAGGATACCAACATTTCATGATCCCATCTTTGCTCTGGAGATAGGGGCATTTTCCAATTCACAAGCTCTTCACTCCTTGAAAATACTCCAGAAAAGAGCAGGGTAGGGGTCAGGGGAAAGAGTTGCCTAAGGAGAGTGAAGGGGCCTTTTGTACCTTTGTATGATTTCTCAAAAAAGTGGCTTCATTCCTTAGCCCAAAATAAATTTAAATTTAACGTCAAAGATTTAAACAAAACAAAACAGAAACCACAAAATATCCAGGAAAAAAAAATGAGGGATTCTTTTTTAATCTTGAAATATGACCTTTATAAACATGACCCCAAACACAAAACCCATAAAAGTAAACTAAGTTTAACATCATAAATTTCTAAACTCTCTGAATGACAATAAATAATCAAACAAAACAAAACCACTGGCAACAGTTTCTATATGAATAGAAACTAATATAAACAAACAAAAAAATGCTTAATTTCATTCATAATTTTTAAAATGGAACTCAAAGTGAGGAAATTGCATATTTTACCTATCAGATTAGTATTCATTTTAAAAGTAAAAGCCAGTGTTGTCATGAGTGGAAGGAAATAGGCCTTTACATATACTGTTAATGAAGCAGTACATTGTTGCAAAAATTTCGAAGGGCAATTTGGCAATATCTATCTCTGATGCTTTTCATCAGTTTTGGAAAATATTGGCCATTATCTATTTGAATATTGCTTCTGCCCCATTATCAATCTTCTTTTAATACTCCTATCATGTATATGCTACCTAAAATAATCTTGAAGAACAGAGCTGAACAACTTACACAACCACAGGTCAAAAACTATTATAAAACTATGGTAATTAAGACTGTGATAATAATGCAAATATAGA
Source organism: Balaenoptera musculus (assembly GCF_009873245.2). Taxonomy (NCBI): domain Eukaryota; kingdom Metazoa; phylum Chordata; class Mammalia; order Artiodactyla; family Balaenopteridae; genus Balaenoptera; species Balaenoptera musculus. Next base: position 112,342,887 of record NC_045789.1, read on the forward strand.
CAAACCAACCATGGTAGGCAGAATTCTAAAGATACCAACTTCCACTTCAAGATCACTATTCACTGTTATTTAATCAAACCTAATCAAAATACTGCTGTGAAGGAACTTTGCAATATTATTATGGTTACTAACCACCTGACTTTAAAATAGAGAGATTATCCTGGATTCTCCAGGTGGGCCCAATGTAATCACATGAACCCACAAAAGAAAAAGAGGAAGGCAGAAGAGCCAGTCAGAGATGCAGCAGAAGGGGTAGTAGGAGAGATTCTAAGTGTGAAAGGAACTTGACTTGCTGTTTCTGGAGAGCCACCCAGAAAGCATGAGAAGGAATGCACAGCCTTGAGAAGCAAAAACTAAACCCCAGCTGACAGCCAACAAGGAATTGGGGAACTCAGTCCTACAAGCACAAGGAATTTAATTCCACCAACAACCTGAATGACCTAAGAAGCAGATTCACCTCCAGAGCTTCCAGATAAGAGGCCAGCCCTGCCAACACCTTGATTTCAGCCTTGTTACACTCTAAACAGAGGACCCAGAAGAGCCACACTGTACCTAGGCTTCTGACTCACAGAGCTGTGAAACTTAAAATAGGTGCTGTTTTGAGCCACAAAATTCATGGTAATTTTCAATGACAATGTAATATATTCTCAACATGGAATACTATACAAAAATGAGAATGAATGATCTACTACTATATCTAATGATACAGATGAATCTCAAGAACAATGAGTGAAAGAAGCCAAATACAAAAACAGCATATAATGTATGATTCTCTTAAGAAAAATATAAAAGCCGATAAAATTAATATATGATGTTTAGAAGGACAATAGTCACCTGTGGGAGGATGGTGAGGGTTTGGTTAGTGACTTTGGAACACAAGGAGAGTTTCTGGAATACCAGTAATATTCTGTGTCTTGATCTGGGTTTCATGACACAGAAGTGTTCAGTTTGTGAAAATTCATCAAGTTTTACAATTACAATATGATCACTTTTCTGTATGTTTATCATACATCCATAAAATATTTAAACAATAATGGAAGCTAATGTTTGCAGTCCAATTGGACATTCTCAGTAACTTTACATCATAAAAATATGTTTATATATGCAAAAAAGTGGTAGAGTCATGAGTAATTTATATTTTTTAAATTAAAATTGTTTAAAATTAAAATATACAAAAATAGGCACTGTACTTTTTCTTAACAGTCTTTTTTACATAATGCATCACGTTTGTTTTTGTACTCTTATCTCATTTCTTTTATAAACTGTAGTGTACTAACTAAAACATTAGTCACACCTTTAGAGCACTCAAGCTAGGTTCATCATCATGGTTTTATAAGAATATGAGAAAACTGGAGATGATTTAAGTAATGAATCATAATTTATTCTTGAAAACCTGCCAAATGTTTTAGATCTTGGTTCCTATCTTCCCTTTCAGGTTGTAGTCCCTCATATCTACAAATAATCTACAACTGTTTTTTATTTGCTTTAGTTCTAGCTTTTTATATTCCTTTCCCACACTCCATCTGATTGACTATACTTGTTACATCTTCAATCTCCCTGATACAATGCACACCACTGGGCTGGACTGTTTTCTGCATCAGTGCCTCTGGATGCCTTCTATCTGATTGCAGGCCAGACTTTCCCACAACATATCCTGAAGGATCATCATCCACTCAATATTTTCCTCATCCCCATATGCAAGTCCTGACCCTTCTCTATCTTCTAGGTTCTGCCCTTTCATGAGATAAGATTCATCTGAAAGAAGACTTTTGATAAATGAGCGCACTATAAAATGAGAGCCCAGATCAAGACACAGAATATTACCAGCATGTCTGATACGACAGTTCACTAAAAGTTTGGATGAGAATCTATTAAAATCATTTATTCATTTAATCAGTATTTATAGTACATCTACAGTTCCAGTCAGGCTTCCTGGTGCTGGTACTACCCTAGAAAATCATGAGGCCCAATTTTTGGTCCTAGCTCTGCCTCTTTCTAGCTATTTGATCTTAAATGCATTATTTAATGTTTCTGAGCCTTAATTTCTTTACATCTAAAACTGTGTTAAAACATTTCTAAGATTTCATAACTATCTAGGGAAAGTCAGATAAGCCTTACTTAGAAAATACGGGTTGGTTTGGGGGTGGGGAGGGGCGTGGGGCAAAGACTTCCAGTTAAGCAGAGTTAATTGACCATTTTTTAAAAAAAATTTATTCTCTTTTCATAAACCCCACAAAAAAGAAGAAGAAGAAGAAGAAGAATTAAAAGGAGATAAACTATGAGAAAAAAAAAAAGAATGGACAACAGCAGACAGAAAATATTTTAACAAATTTAGTGGAAAAGAAGATGGAGCAGGGATAAGTAACTTAGCAGTGTGACCTAAGTGTCTGCAGAGAGGTATACCAGTAAACCAGTCAGTTTGTAGGCTAGAGGCTCAGGGTTAAGATAGCCGAATTTGCATGGAAAAGGGTGGGGGTGGGGGATTGGCAGTGGGGGGAGGGGGGTGTCAAGCTGAAGCCAGAGCCAGCTGAAGGTCTGTATGTTTGTACATTAAGCAGTTGGCAGTCTAGATCCCCTTCCCATCTCACCCATCAAGGACTAGAAATGGACTCAGAGAAGCACTGGACTCTCATGAAACCAGAGAACAGTGTGGCAGGTGAAAGACTGAAAACAGAGGAGAGGATTAAGAGAAAATCTGAATACCAGAAGCAGAGACTTTTTTCTATCCTACTCTCTACACTACTTTTTTCCACCCTATTTTCAACAGCAGCTGGACATGCAAGCCAATTCCCTCACATTTACCCCTCCTCCCCAGTTCATGCTGCATTTAAATATATTCAAAACGTTGTTGCCGGGCTTGTGACAGTGATGTAATATTTGGAAAAAATTAGCAAGGAAATCTGGCAAATGAAAAGATGAGAGAATTATTAACTGCAGGGAAAAGTATTATATGAGAAAGAGTAGTGATGTCATATACAATGTGGCTTACATTTGCACAGTCATAATAATGTAAACACTGAGTTGATTTAACCTAAATTTATTGTGTTACTACATCGAGGAATGTAGTAGAAGGGAAGGAGAGTGGTGGGACTTGGGAGTGTGCTAGGTATGATCGTTTGATCTTCAACATACATTCTCACCCTTTCAATGTACCCCCTTAATCACAGAGGCTAGGAAGATAAAAATGACCACATTTCCCAATTGGTCTTGAAGCTACAGTTCTGCATATAATTTAAGCTCTGTCATAAGATGCACTTGCTTGAGATTTGGAAGGCAGAAGTGAGGCAAAGACCATTTCCTTGTAGCTGTGGTTACTGGTAAACAAGGTTAGACAGATAAGAATGTTTGAAGTGGGCAGACTTCACATTCCAATGTCTATTCAGGACTTAATGGGTGTGCCATGCACTCTGCAAGGTACACAATTGAACCCAACAGTCCTGTGTGGTCTTTGCCTCCACTCAGTTGTTGCCTGCCCACCCCCCTAACAATTTGGTAATCACCTAATTCCCTGCTCTGAATCCCTAGCCCAAACCAAACACTGAGAAAACTTAAGTCCTAAATGACAAATTGAGAAATAGCAGTATGAGCACATTATTGAGAAATCTAGAATTTCTTTTTTTTTTCTTCTTTTAAATTTATTTACTTATTTGTTTTTGGCTGCGTTGGGTCTTCATTGCTGTGCGTGGGCTTTCTGTAGTTGCAGCGAACGGGGGCTACTCTTCATTGGGGTGTGTGGGCTTCTCATTGCGGTGGCTTCTCTTGTTGCGGAGCACAGGCTCTAGGCACCCGGGCTTCAGTAGTTGTGGCTCATGGGCTCTAGAGCGCAGGCTCAGTAGTTGTGGCACACAGGCTTAGTTGCTCCGAGGCATGTGGGATCTTCCCGTACCAGGGCTCGAACCCATGTCCCCTGCGTTGGCAGGTAGATTCTTAACCACTGCACCACCACGGAAGTCCTGAGAAATCTAGAATTTCTTACCAGGGAAATCAGTTAGCAGAGTGAGAGTGAGTAGAGTAGCATTGGAGAGCAGACCTGGGGATACACAGAAGTGAATATAATTTATAAATTATACTGCAGGTATCCTAAAAGCATCAACTATGTCTGGCTTCGTTCACCTAATATTGTTGCAAGGTTAAAGGTAATACTGAAACAGGAGGGAAGGAGGCAGGGCACAACCTTTGAAAGAATGACATAGCCCGAGGACATGACATAAACTGATTAGAGCCAAATGGATCCAAGATGGCAGACAAGTTGACTTCCACTAGACCTTGAGCCTCAGTATACACTCACTGTAACACATCATCAACTAAATGACACACTCACAGGCGCCATAACAGTTCCAAGGCCAACCATAAGGATCAAAAAGTGGGCAGTGGCCCAATTCATGGAAATTCCCACCCCTTCCCGAAATAGCTGGAATACTCCTCCCACTCATTAACCTATGAAATTACCCACCCCTATAAAAACTGACAACCCCATATCCTGGTGCCTTTCTCACCTTCTGAGATGGCCCACACTCTATTGGTGCAGTGTGTTTCTCTCTAAATAAATCCACTTCTTACCTATCACTTTATCTCTCACTGAATTCTTTCTGCGATGTGACATCAAGAAACTGAGCTTCATTAAATCCTGAAACCAGGTGTGTGATCTCAGTTGGAAGACTGTGGGTTTTGGCCAGGTTCAAGTCCCAGCACATGGGTTCAAGTCCCAATCTGAGGTGCACGGTTTCAATATTACTATAGGGCAGTTTTAAACACCTACACAGATGCCAATTCTCTTCTCTAAAAATTTTTCTTGTGTCAGGTTTATAGTATTCATACAGCAAAAGGAGGAGGTACATCCAAGTATTTCACAACATATATGTCTCACCATACATCTCTTCATTGTCCTCTGAAAACAAAAGAAATAGTACGCGTTAATACAAACAAAATGTTTTGATGCTTTCTTTTTAACCCACTAACAAGGACTTTTACTCTCTCCCAAATCTCTAAGAATTTTCAGGAAGCTTAAGGTCCTATGATCATTTCTGGTTCTGCATCTACTGAATTACCACTTTGCATTTGCTAACTCTTCAGCCCAAATGGGTTCACACAAGGAACTCAGCTTCTGTTTTTGCTTTCTCTGTCTCATCCCTTCAACCACCCAAAACAAACATTTATGTACATACTTTCACACACGCTTTTGAGAAGAGCTGACTTTGTCAAGTTCTGGGGAATATAGAGGGAATTTACTCTGGAGAAATATAAACATCTGAAAAATAAAGTTTTAAATTCTTGTTCCTAAAAAGCCCTGTGATCATTTCTACAACTGCCTCCTGCTTTTAGCTCTTCTCTTCCTGGCACCAACCCACATAGGAAAAAAAAAGTCATATTTTCTTATGTGGAAAAACTGAAGTCACTCCAACTCTCTATTTCAAACTCATCTCAGGGCCTCCCATTACACAGCCCAGGAGTCAGTAGAAACTTAGAAATTACCGCTGTCTGTTCAGCCACAGCACATTATCAGAACAGAGCTAAAGCTTTTCCCTATTTTTGTCCCAAGGTAAGGTGCAGAAGGTTTTTAATTCAAATGGCGCAAAGGATGAGTTTCTGATTATCAGAACAATAAAATAACAAGAAGAATGCCAAAAGGAAATCATAATGTGCCATACTTGAAAATACTATAAAAAAGATAAATAGTAATCTCTCCTGGATGGTTTATGTCAGGTTTTGACTGTCTTTTTGCCATTGGGTGGTAAATCTTCATTCACTGCCTCCTTCAGGAGCCCACAGAATAAGATTAGGTAAAGAAAGCCCAAGTTATCCTTGAAAAGAAATCCCTTCCTCTGTGTGTGTGTGTGAGTGTTTTTATTTAATCATGTCTTCATATCGTTAACATTTTTTCTGCTTTGGCAAACATGTCATAGGCAGTATCTCTCAGTTTTCTTATTTTGATTTCTGCATAAGTAGTCATTGGATTATAACGTAACTCAAAAATATTTTCATTCAGGAAGCCAGTTTCTGAAACTGCGAAGTGGTAAATATTTTATTCTTTAGACAAGTACACTTATTGAATGTTTCTAGACCCACTTTCCTCATTAAAGATTGAAAGAATCTGAAGACTGAAAGGTTAAATACCTTTAATACTTATTTATTACTTTCATTTATTAATGAGAAATATATAAGTGAACTTGTGATTTTCAGGCTTTTTAAAACACCTTGAGTCATAATTAACATATTCTAAAATTTGCCCTTTGTAAGTATACAAGGATTATTAGTAAATTTATAGACCTGTACAACCACCATCAAAATCTAATTTAAAAACATTTCCGGGCTTCCCTGGTGGCGCAGTGGTTGAGAATCTGCCTGCCAATGCAGGGGACACGGGTTCGAGCCCTGGTCTGGGAAGATCCCACATGCCGCGGAGCAACTGGGCCTGTGAGCCACAATTACTGAGCTTGCGCGTCTGGAGCCTGTGCTCCACAACAAGAGAGGCCGCGATAGTGAGAGGGCCGCGTACCGCGATGAAGAGTGGCCCCCGCTTGCCACAACTAGAGAAAGCCCTCGCACAGAAACAAAGACCCAACACAGCCATAAATAAATAAATAAATAAAACATTTCCATCACCCCCCAAAATTCCCTGGTGCCTATTTGCAGTCACTCCCATTCCTACTCTCAGGCCCAGGCAATAACTGATTTAATTTTTGTCTCTGTAGATTTATCATTTCTTAAGATTTCTTATAAATAAAAGGATGCAATATGTAGTCTTCTGTGTTTGGCTTCTTTCACTTAACATAGTGTTTTAAGGTTCACCCGTACTGTGGCATGTATCAGTAACTATTCCCATTTATTACTGAATGTACAGGTAGATATAACACATTTTGTTTATCCATTCATCACTTGATGGACTTCTGGGTTGTTTCCACTTTTTTGGCTCATATAAATAACGCTGCCATGAGCAGTCATGTGCAAATTTTTGTGTGAACACATTTCCAGTTCTCTAACAGCTGGGTCATATGGTAATTCTATGTTTAACTTTTTGAAGGACCACCAAACTGTTTCCAAAGTAGCTGCACTATTTTTGCATTCCTACCAGCAATACATAAGAATTCCAATTTTTACACATCCTCACAAAAACTTGATATTGTTAATCTTTTTTATTATAGCTATTTTAGTGGGTAAGTAGTAATATCCCATTGTGGTCTTATGCTGCATCTTCCTAATGACTAATAATGTTGAGCATCTCTTCATGAGCTTATTAGACATTTATATATCTTCTTTGTGAAATGTCTAGTCATACCTTTTCCCCATTTTTAAATTGGGTGATTTGTCTTCTGATTACTGCGTAGTTATGTGTTCTTTATATAGTCCAGATGCAAATACTTTACCAGATGTATTATTTGCAAATATGTTCCCCCAATCTGTGGCTTGTCTTTTTAAGACTTTCAGGTTTTGAAATGGGGGAAAAAATGTAATGGACTCAATATTATGTAAGAAAGATACTTAATCTCTTAATAATTTTATTATTTTAAACCCTCAAATGCAAATTTTAGAGCTTCTGGGTAATAATGCAGACCGAATTTGCTAACTGGAATTAAAGTTTACCCCCTAGAGGATGAACTGTAACACAAGAAAAACCTTTTATAATAATATGTTTTGATATAAGACTAGTAGCATACTAGCCGCAACTGGCTAACTGTCTTGTGGAGGGTAGGGGCAGGGGGGATGGGAAGGATGGGGGGAGGGGGGGCTGGGTGAGGAGAGGGAGATGCTAAGTTGTATCATTGCCAATTTCCATGGTGTAAATACTTCCCCTTGGACCTCTCAAGGTACTAATGGTTTAACAACCAGCTCACAAATTCCTGAATATTCAGCTATTGACTCTAGAGAGCCAGAAAGAGCTAGCTCTAGTACACTACTGAAAATCCATGATTAGACTGACAATAAGAAGTCTTGAAGAGAAACCCCTTTAAAATTTAAAACAAACAAACAAACAAACAAAAAGCTACTGCTTTGCAGGAATTTACAGATTACCAATAAAGAAGTCACTGATCCTTTACATAAGAATGAAAGGAAGATGAGTTTTTAAAAATCCAGGTCTACAGATAATAAAAATATATTTTTAAAAGTTCTACAAAGGATGAAAATGAATATAGAAATATTCTCTAAAGCAGAAAATGGAGAACATTTTATAACAATGGTATCACTCCATTAATCAGGCAAACTGACTGGAGCAAACTATGGTAGATATGGGGAATTCATTCCATATGGTTTGGGTAGTGCTGACCTTTCCCATCTTTCTACAGCTGCAAACACACAACCCTGGCCCTCCAATCAGAATATTTCACCCCCTTATTCTCTGAGATTGGTTCAGAAAAGGCAAATGAACCAATCCAGAGACCTACCTAGAACTTTCACTGGAAGGAGGTGTACAGGTATGCCCTGCTTTTGGAAGGTTTGCTTTATGCCACTTCACTTTTACTAAAGACCTATATTAGTACCTGTTTTTTCTAACCAAAAGAAATCCAAAGAGGACTTCTGCTTTTACGAAAAAAGGCAAAAAGCGAAAATAGCATTCAGGGTTTGTTTTGCAGCGAGCTGTTACAAAGGCAGTGGGCACTCTGAGCAGTGACAGTGGCACTGCCAAGCTCCTTCCCTAGGAACTACACTCAGTATCTCATCTAGCCGCCAAAGCTTTGAACTGTGTATGTGAGCATCTGTGCCTTATGGAGATTTATTTTGTGCATTCACTAGCAAGAGGTGTCCTAAAATAATTGCTCCTTTGCTTTACACAACTTCAGCTCACGAAACGTTTCATAGGAACACTCTACTGTCGGATAGCAAGGGAAACCTGTATTCTTTTAGCTGAGGTCACTAGGCAGGAGGACAATGAAGCCTGGAGTTGTAGTTTCTCAAATGGTGAACCATTCTTCTCCCACTATTTAGTCATCGGATTTGAAAGGGATTTTTTTTAAAACCAATTATCACATCCCTCTTTCTACAGTGCAAAGCATTCCCCCTAGCTACTGGTCTAGAAGTGATCCAGTCAAGGCAAAGGTCAGAACTTTCAGTCAGTGGTTACGGAAGCTAAATGCTCTCTTTCCCAGAAAGTGACCCAGTGGTCTCTAGCAGTCATGAGAAAAGTCAAGCTGAGGATAAACCAAACACAGGGAGGATGGCAAAGTCTAGAGAATTTCAGAGAAAGATCCAGAATCCTGATGAAGAAGGCTTTCTTGAAGAAGTTGTGTGGACAAATCTTTTTTGTTTTAGTTTTTGTTTTTCAGCCAGTTTATATTCAATTTTCTATTACTTGCAACAAAAGCAACCTATCTGGTTGAACATCTTTCTGTCCTGGTTTGTTTTGTTTTTTAACTTTTCTGTATTATTTGACTCTGCCAGTCACTTTTTGGAATTTTGTCCTCCTGGGGCTTCAATCCTTCACTCATCTTCTGCTCTTTAAAGGCATCCAGCATATCCCCGGAAACAAGCATGGAAAGACATGTACAGCACAGCACATTGCTGTTGATCCAGGGTCATCTCTCTTTTTTCACCAGCAACCTCTTTTCACACAGGTCTATGTGACCCAGTTTTGGACTGTATCCTCACTCTAACATTTACTGACCTAAAACAAATAGACTGCCAGTTATTTCTCCAGCAAAAATGAGTTTATTCAGGGTCAACAAAGAATTGCATGAGCAATCACGGTGAGCTACATTTGAGTACCCTACCCCCACCCCTCAGCAAAAAGGAGAGGAAAACTGTTTTAGAGAGGGGGAAAGGAAGTTGGGAGGTCTATAGTACACAAAGAGTCTATTGCAGGAATTGAGAGTTCAAAGTATAGTGGCTTTTCATTAGCTGAGTCGTGACAGTCTCTCATTGGTTGAGCTCTTGCCAGGCAAGAAGAGGAAGTCTTTCTTCTTCCTGTTGGTCTCCACTATCACCCTAGGGTTTGAGCGCTCCCCCTTCTGGACTCCCAACACTATTTTAACTGAAGTTTCAGTTTATTAATTTTTACTTGCCCCCTCCTTTTGATTGAGATCTCTCTCTCTCTCTCTCTCTGAAAGCATTGCTCATTGAGAGTTAGGTTTTCCAGTTTTTAGCAGTTTTTTGTCCCTCAATGCCAGGAAGGACCTTTTCTGGGTATAGTGTCCCATGTCAGAGGAAAAGTGCATAGACTGGAAACCTCTTGAGGTTACATGTGAGTAACAATGAGGGATAGGAGGGAGAATTCTCAGGTACTTTTTATCTAAAGTTTATATGGGATCAAGATCATAGACATTGGAGATCATGTGAAACATTATGTCATCATCAATGGTTTGGCAGACAAACTTCCAACAGGCCTGGTCTAGATAGCTTGGAAAAGCTGTATCATCAGATGCCACCTGCTTTAATTCCAGAAAATCTTTACTTTCAGGTCACCAGAAGATGTGCAGGTCCAGTCAGCGTTCAGCATTTTCTTTAGGTGTGTCACATGAATCCAAGAATCTGTTCCCTGGAGTTTGACAGCACAAGGGTTGGTTAGCAGTGCCTGATAGGGGTCTTTCCAGTGAGACTGAAGAGTCCTTCTGAAGGTATCTTTTCCAATAGACAAAAGCTCCAGGTTGCAAAGTGTGATGCTTAAGGTCTTCGTCTCCTGAGAGCACACCATGATAAGACTGCTCTACCAAAACATGGTTATTTTTAATAGAAGCAATTAGGCCTTTGCATTATTAAAGTATCTCTCCTTTTACCTGTTGGGGGGTTAAAAGAGGCAGGAGTCAAGAGACCGTGGGGCATCCTGTGACTGTCTCAAAGGGTAAGAGTTTATAAGTTCCAAAAGGGGTGAGTCTAAGATTTAAAAGGACCAATGGCAATGCTTTTGGCTGTGGTGTTTGGAGGGCATCTAGAAATTTTGCCAGTTGAGTTTTAACAATGCCGTTAGTGTATTCAACTAAACCAGAGGATTGAGGGTGGCAAGCACAGTGAAAGTGTTGTAAAACCAGCCAAACAGTACAGATTTGACAAAGTACCTGACCAGTAAAATGGGTTCCTAGATCATGAAATTCAAGAGGAGTTCCCCAGGTAGGGATAATCTTTTCCAAAAGGATTTTAGCCACAGAAGAGGTAGTAGCCTGTCTGCAAAGGAAGGCTTCAGTCCAGTGTGAAAACATATAGACATGACTAAAATATATTTATATCCATGAGACAGACGCAGTTGTATGAAATCCATCTGCCAGATCTTGAATGTTCCATTAGACAGTTTGAAATTTTGGGAGCAGTACAAACATGCTTCCCTGGGTTGTACTTCAGACAAATGGGATAAGTGAGGTAGGCAGTTTTTGCAGCCTTGTTAATGGTTCCCAACCAATATTGATATATGAATGCTACCATTTTGTCAGTAGACCAATGGTTTAATGCAGGTACAATGGTTAGGAGTGGGAATGACAGAGTCTCTGATAGGACTGGGTTGTTATTTTGTCCAAACCAGAGCTTTCTCTCTCTCTTTTGTTTTAACTCCATATCCCCTTTTAATTGCCACCCATTTTTTCTGCTTGCTTTTTTTTTAAAGAGGCATTCAAAAAAAATTTTTAATTGAGATATAGTTGATGTACAATATTGTATAAATTTCAAGTGTACAACATAGTGATTCACAATTTTAAAAGGTTATGTTCCATTTATAGTTATTATAAAATATTGGCTATATTCCCTGTGTCGTACAATATAGCCTTGTAGCTTATTTATTTTATACATAGTAGTATGTACCTCCTAGTCTCCCACCCCTATCTTGCCGTTCCTCCTTTCCTTCTCCCCACTGGTAATGACTAGTTTATTCTCTCTGTGAGTCTGTTTCTTTTCTGTTACATTCAATAGTTAGTTTTATTTTTTAGATTCCACATATAAGTGATATCATACAGTATTTGTCTTTCTCTGACTTATTTCACTTAGCACAATACCCTCCAAGTCCATCCATGTTGTTGCAAATGGCAAAATTTCATTCTTTTTTATGTCTGAGTAGTATTCCATTTTGTGTGTGTGTGTGTGTGTGTGTGTGTGTACAGAGAGAGAGAGAGAGAGAGAGATGTGTGTGTGTGTGTTTGTGTATACCACATCTTTATCCATGCATCTGTTGATGGACACTTAACACTGCTTCCATATCTTGACAATTGTAAATAATGCTGCTGAACATCGGGGTGCATGCATCTTTTCAAATTAGTGTTTTCTTTGTGTGTATGTGTGTGTGTGAGAGAGAGAGAGAGTGTGTGTGTATGTGATAAATACCCAGGAGTGGAATTGCTGGGTCATATGGTAGTTATACTTCTAGTATTTTAAGAAACCTCCATACTGATTTCCATAGTGGCTATACCAATTTACATTCCCACCAACAGTGTACAAGGGTTCCCTTTTCTCCACATCCTCACCAATATTTGTTATTTGTGCTCTTTTTGATGACAGTCATTCTGACATCTGTGAGGTGGTATCTCATTGTGGTTTTAATTTGCATTTCTCTGATGATTAACCATGTTGAGCATCTTTTCATGTAGCTGTTGGCCATCTGTATGTCTTCTTTGGAAATATGTTGACAAAATTCAATATTCATTTATGATAAAAACTCTCCAGAAAGTGGGCATAGACGGAACACACCTCAACATAATAAATGCCATACAATAAACACACAACTAACATCATAATCAACAGTGAAAAGCTGAAAGCATTTCCTCTAGGATTAGGAAAAAAGACAAGGATGCCCACTCTCATCACTTTTTTTCAACATAGTATTGGAAGTCCTAGCTATCAGACCAGAAAAAGAAATAAAAGGAATCCAAATTGGAAAGGAAGAAGCAAAACTGTCAACTGTTTGCAGATGACGATACTATACATAGATAATCCTAAAGATGCCACCAAAAAACTACTAGAGCTAATCAATGAATTTGGTAAGGTTACAGGATAAAAAATTAATATACAGAAATCTGTTGCATTTCTATACACTAACAATGAACTATCAGAGTGAAAATTAAGGAAACAATCTCATTTACAATTACATCAAAAAGAATAAAATACCTAGGAATAAACCTACCTAAGGAGGTAAAAGACCTGTACTCAGAAAACTGTAAGACACTGATGAAAGAAATTGAAGATGATATAAACAGATGGGAAGATGTACTGTGTTCAGGGGTTGGAAGAATTAATGTTGTTAAAATGACCATACTACCCAAGATGATCTACAGATTCAATGCAATCCCTATCAAAACACCAATGGCATTTTTCACAGAACTGGAACAAATAATTTTTAAATTTGTATAGAAACACAAAAGACCCCAAATAGCCAAAACAATCTTGATAAAGAAGAACAGAGCTGGAGCAATCACACTCCTTGACTTCATACTATACTACAAAGCTACACATCAAAATAGTATGGTACTGGCACAAAAACGGACAAAGATCAATGGAACAGAATAGAGAGCCCAGAAATAAACCCACACACTTATGGTAAATTAATCTATGACGAAGGGTGGCAAGAATACACAGTGGTGAAAAGACAGTCTCTTCAATAAGTGGTGCTGGGAAAACTGAACAGCTACATGTAAAAGAATGAAATTAGAACATTCTCTGATGCCATATACAAAAATAAAATCAAAATGGATCAAAGACCTAAATGCAAGACTGGAAACCATAAAATTCCTAGAGGAAAACATAGGCAGAACACTCTTTGCCATAAATCATGGCAATATTTTTGGATCTGTCTCCTAAAGCAAAGGAAATAAAAGCAAAAATAAACAAATGGGACCTAATTAACCTTAAAAGCTTTTGCACAGCAAAGAAAATCATCAACAAAATGAAAAGAAAACCTACTGAATGGGAGAAAATATTTGCAAATGATACGACCAATGAGGGGTTAATATCCAAAATATATAAACAGCTCATACAACTCAACATCAGAAAAACCCCAAACAACCCAGTTTTAAAATGGGCAGAAGACCAGAGCTTTATCTCTTTTAACAAACAATTGTTGAATTTCCAATCTTATTTTTCCCTTTCTGAGGCCAATTGTTGGGCTTCTCTAGCCAGTTTTTCTAAGTTATCTTTTGGGGAAATATGCCTTTGGACCACGGCAGAAGTTTGGCTGCTGTTGGTTCCTTTATAGGCAGCAGAACTTGTAGAAATGTCAGCAAGGTGATTTCCCTTAGCTTCCAGAGAGTCAAGTTTAGAATGCCTCAGAATATTAATAACAGTTAAAGTGGAAGGTAAAAGTATTGCATCCAATAATTCCTGAACATAGGGGCCATTTTAAATTTTATTTCCACTGGAAGTAAGGAAGCCACATTGCTCCCACAACATTCCAAAACCATAAAATATTCCAGAAGCATACCTACTATAGATATAAATATTGGTAATTTTGCCCTTGGCTAAAGTACAAGCCTGTGTAAGAGTGTATAATTTAGCTTGTTAAGCCACAGTAACCACAGGTAAAGATGCTGTCTCTACAATATTGAAAGAAGTTGCAATAGCATACCCAGCACAATGTTTAAATCAGAACCATCAGTGAACCATGAGAAATTACCCAAAAGAATTTCTTGCAGATCATCACAAGGAGTCAAGAGGTCATCAGTCAGTGTTAAGTAGTCATGAGGGACTTCATCACACAGAGAAGAGTATCAGGGTTAAGGGGACAACAATGTAAAGAGTTATGTGAAGAGCAGTTAACAAAAGGACTTCATAGGAGTGAGCTGGCTAAGAACTGTTGCGTGCGATGAGAATTCAGGAGGGCTTCTACTGCATGAGGTACAAAAATAAAGGGATCCCATAATGAGTTTCTCAGTGGCCTTAACCAAAAGGGCAGTGGCAGTAATGGCTCTAAGGCAAGGGGGTTATCCCCGTGCCACAGGGTGAGTTGCTGGCCATAATACCCTATAGGTCAATGGTAGTCCCTGTGTTTTTGAGTGAGTACCCCAAGGGCGTTCCCTTCATTATCATTACAAAGAGGAAAAAGGGAATCTGATCATTGGGATGCCAAAGGATAGGTGGGTTCATCAAACTTTGCTTTAAGGTCTTAAAGGCTATGTCATCCAGTTCTTCCCATAAAATTGGGTTGTTGTTCTTAGTAAAACAGAGATTTGGCCATAAGAGATTAAGATTTGGCCAATAGATTGGCCAATCTTACAGCCATAAGATTTGGCCTATTTCAGCAATAACTAAGTAGCCCAAGAAAACCTTGCAGTTAGCACTTATTTTGGGGTTTTGGGAAACTTAGGACACGGTGAAGTTTATCTCAGCCCTTGTTCTGATATCAGATGTCCTAAATGTCAATCAAACCCAGGTTTGGGCAAACGGCAATTTTTCCTTGGTGAACTTATGTCCCTTTAAGACTAAAAGCTTTAGCAAATGGATGCTGTCTTCTTGTGAGGAGGCTTGAGAAGGAGAGCAAAGAAGAAAATCAGCCACATATTTCAACAAAGTAGAAACCCTAGGGAACTTTATATCATCCAGGTCAGCCTTCAGGATTACTGAGAAATAAAGACTCAGTAAAACCCTGAGGCATTACTGTCCAGGTGAATTTTTTTTTCCCCAAGTGAGCACAAAGAGGTATTGGTTAACTTTATCAACTGGAATACTAAAGAATGCACTGCATAAGTCAGTTACAGTTAAGAATTTGCTGGGACTTCCCTGGTGGCACAGTGGTTAAGAATCCGCCTGCTAATGCAGGGGACAGGGGTTCTATCCCTGGCCCAGGAAGATCCCACATGCTGTGGAGCAACTAAGCCCGTGTGCCACAACTACTGAGCCCACGTGCCACAACTACTGAAGTCCGTGCGCCTAGAGCCCGTGCTCCGCAACAAGAGAAGCCACCGCGATAAGATGCCCGTGCACCGCAGTGAAGAGTAGCACCCGCTCACTGCAACTAGAGCAAGCCCGCGCACAGCAACAAAGACCCAACGCAGCCTAAATAAATAAGTAAATTTTAAAAAGCCAATGCTGTCCCAAGAATTTGCTTTTGGTGGAAGTGGGTGTTAGTAAGAGTGTGAGGGTTAGAAACATTAGGGTGTGAAGGCAAACCTCCACCCTTTGCCCTTAGGTTTTCTCAGCAGTAAAACAGAAGTATTACAGGCCTTGAGCTTTGCAATTTTCTACTATGGGCTTTGTATCTCCAAAGGCTTCTTTACTTATAGGATACTGATTATTTCTGGGTAGAGGTTCTGAGGGATCTATTTGGATCTTGATGGGAGGTGTGCTGTGAATTTTGCCAGGATCAGCTGGAGATTTTGCCCATGAGGAGGGTGATAGGTGATTCAATAGGGACAAATTGATCAGTGTTTCCAAAATCAGCTATAGTACTGTAAGAGATGGCATGAATAAAAGACATCAAAGGGTCATTTAATTCCCTTGGTTGGCTGCTTTAACGACTATTGTCAAATCCTAGAATTATTTCCTCCTTTTGGGAGAAAGAAATTCTGGCATGATACTTTTCTAAGACGTCTCGGCATCATAAATGAATGGGGTGGTGGAACTAAGGAGAAAGCGGTGTGTATTTCTCAAAGGGCCTTAATAAAAGGGAATAGGCTCAGAGACAGGAATCTTTTGAGGTTCATTAGAGATCCCCCACTATTTGAACTGTTTTAGTACTCTGAGGCAGGGACTCTTTATAGTAGTGGGATGGAGTACCAAGAGTGTGGCTACAGTGTCAGTTAGGACTGGAAGAGATTCATCCCCAATCCGGAGACATGTTCTTGCAAGCCAGTTAAGAGGGAGGACTGGGAAGAGCCCCGACAGTTCTTCAAGGCTCTGTCATTGAGAATTGGTAGGGCATTGAAAAGACTGGTTCAAGGGCTGAAGGCGCTTGAAGTACTTAAATTTGTAGCAATCTCTTTTCCAATGTCCTGGCTCTTTGTAATAATACCAGAAACTAGGAGGACTTTGTTTTTGTTTAGGGGCCTTCATTTGCTGGAGTTGAAGAATTTTAGCGGTCTTCTTTTAGGGGACTCATCTAGGTTGTGAGAGAGCTTGTTAGCCAGATTAACTAAATCTAGAGTGGACATAGTTTTCCATTGCATTCTGGTGCTTTTTACTAGGAGGGAAAGGCCCTGGTTGAGCCCATTAATAAACAGAGTTAAAAGCTATCCAGGTGGAATGAAGGAAGGAAGACCAGAATTTTCTTTAAAAATAATTTGGGGCTTCCCTGGTGGCGCAGTGGTTGAGAATCTGCCTCCCAATGCAGGAGACACGGGTTCGAGCCCTGGTCTGGGAAGATCCCACATGCCGCGGAGCAACTGGGCCCGTGAGCCACAACTACTGAGCCTGCGCGTCTGGAGCTTGTGCTCCACAACAAGAGAGGCCGCGATAGTGAGAGGCCCGCGCACCACGATGAAGAGTGGCCCCCGCTTGCCGCAACTAGAGAAAGCCCTCGCACAGAAACGAAGACCCAACACAGCCATAAATAAATAAATAAATAAATAAAATTTAAAAAAATAATAATTTGAAGTCTACTGTAATAATTATGAACAGTTTCATCAGATTTTTGTGTGCAAGCCTGAATTTTGCTCCAGTCAACAGGCTTTGGAGAAGTCTAGGAATTGCCCAGTAAAGTTGCCTAGTGATTGCATAAGCCTGATCACATAGTAAGTGAACAGGCTGGTCTTCTGGTTATAATTCTAGAGACCTTTCAAAGTTTTTCCAGTTAGCGGTTTTCATGCAATGCTGGGCCTGGCCTTCATTAACAAGTATATGAACTAGCTGATATAAGTCAGAGAAACCAGGTTGAAGAGTTTGAATGACTATATTAAATTCCTCAGCAAATCTGTGAGGATCTTCAATTACTTTGAGAAAATCTTTGACTGTGGCTTGCAGTTCAGCTTTAGTCCAGGGCATATAAGAAATTAAGGGTTTAGCCTCTAGATCCTCAGAAGGCTTAATTTTAAAGGGATAGGTTCCGATAGGTTGAAAGGAAAAGGTAACGGGGAGCGTTTCAGAGAAAAGAGGAGGTTTGACAAGGGAATTAGTATGGGAGAACTGAGGGTAGAGAGGAGATGTAGGTGGTATAGAATGGAAGGAGGAAGATGGCACTAGAGTTAGGGCCTGAGCACGAAGAACAAAGGGAGAGGAAGAAGATGGCGCTGGAGGCAGAGCCTGAGAAAAGCAGCAAGGGAAGAGGAGCATGAGGCTTCAGAAGCCATCTTACCTTTCTTTAACCGTTTGTTTGCCTCAGTTAATCTTAAAATCTTATTTTGCAGAGAAGTAATTTTAGGCTCCTGATAACACTTGGAAGCCTCAAAAACCAATCAAAATAAGCATTCTGTTCAGTTTTGGAAATTTTAGAGCTATAGTGTCAAATTTGGTTTTAAGAAAAGTAGGTTTGGGGGTTTCAAAAGTTCCCCATGATAGCCAACAATGTTCTAAATTGCCTTTGGTTAGGTAAGTCCTAACCATTTAGTTAGAAATGCACATGAGGGAGGGTCGTGGTTTTTAAACATAAAATTGGCCAGGGTCCATGTAGGGGAGGGCACCCTCAAAATATTTAGATAACTGGGATCTCGTTTCTCAGAAGTTTTTCTCTAAAGAATAATTTTCAAACAGTCTAAACAGATCAAACAATTCAAATAGTCTGCAGGCCTAATACAAGCCAGTCCTAAGGAACAGTCTGGTCCCAAAAAAGCCAGGCTAAAGGCTGCACAGCACAGTTCAAATGAAATAGCCTAATTCCAAGGGAGTCAGGCCAAAAGCTTAACAAGCACAGTTCCAATAAAACAGCCCCTACTGCAAAAAGAATTGAGCTGAAGGCTGAAATGGCACAGTTCCAATGAAATAGCCCATGTTCCGAAAGGAATAGGCCAAAGGCTAGCCAGTTCCAGGAGGAACAGCTCCTGTTTCAAAAGGAATCAGGCTGAAGGCTAACACAGTTTTGAAACAGGAGGGAAGGGGGCAGGGCACAACCTTTGAAAGAATGACATAGCCCAAGGACATGACATAAACTGATTAGAACCAAATGGATCCAAGATGGCAGACAAGTCGACTTCCACTAGATCTTGAGCCTCAGTATACACTCACTGTAACACATCATCAACTAAATGACACACTCACAGGCGCCATGACAGTTCCAAGGCCAGCCAAAAGGATCAAAAAGTGGGCAGTGGCCCAATTCGTGGAAATTCCCACCCCTTCCCGAAATAGCTGGAATACTCCTCCCACTCATTAGCCTATGAAATTACCCACCCCTATAAAAACTGACAACCCCATATCCTGGTGCCTTTCTCACCTTCTGAGATGGCCCACGCTCTGTATGTAGAGTGTGTTTCTCCCAAGGCTGCTCTCGCCTTCTGAGATGGCCCACACTCTGTCGGTGCAGTGTGCTTCTCTCTAAATAAATCCACTTCTTACCTATCACTTTATCTCTCACTGAATTCTTTCTGCGATGAGACACCAAGAACCTGAGCTGCATTAAATCCTGAAACCAGGTGTGTGATCTCAGTTGGAAGACCATGGGTTTTGGCCAGGTTCGAGTCCCAGCCACGTAGATTCAAGTCTGTCAGGGTTTAGGCTGGGCTCGAGTCCTGGCATGTGGGTTCAAGTCCCAATCAGGGTTTTGGCCAGGTTCGAGTCCTGGCCACGTGGATTCAAGTCCCAGTCAGGGTTTAGGCTCGGTTAGAGTCCCAGCACGTGGGTTCAAGTTCCAGTATGAGGTGCACGGTTTCAACTTCAATTGGAACCGCCTGTTGCCAAAGTGCCAAATGAGTACCTGTATACAGAATAAGGCCTTAATCAGAAAGTGTGAAGCCTTAAAATAGATTCTGAATAAAACCTGGAGAGTTTCAAAACACAAAAAAGCAGAGGCTGGAAACCAGGCTTACTCTCAAACCCCAGGGTCTTCAAGAAGAGCAGCAAGCAAAAATGTACTCAATGTAAGTACCATACCTGTTTGCTTACCAGCCTCGAAGTCATGAAGGGTCTTCTCTGGATCCCCATATGGGCCACCAAAATGTTGACCTAAAACAAATAGACTACCAGGTATTTCTCCAGCAAAAATGGGTTTAATTGGGATCAACAAGGAATTGAAATTTGGTGTCTATAACCATGGTGAGCCATATGCAAGTCTCCCCCACCACAACAAAGAGAGGAGAAATCTTTTAAAGAGGAGAAAAATAAGTTGGGGGATCTATAGCAAACAAAGACTCCATTGAGGAATTGAGAGTTCAAAGTATAGGGGCTTTTCATTGGCTGAGTTGTGAGAGTCTCTCATTGGCTGAGCTCTTGCCAGGCAAGAATAGGAAGTCATTTTCCTTCCTGCTGAGCTCCGCTATCCTCATAGAATGTGAGAGCTTCCCCTTCTGGCCTCCTGACTCTATTTTAATTGAAGTTTCTGTTTATTAATTTTTACACCTTGCACACCATCGGAACACTGCATGTCCTAATTACCCACTGACTCCCTACAGAGATCTCTCGTCCCTCATGTAAGAAACATCTTGCCTTGGAGCCCAGCCCAGGTTCCTGTGACTTGTCCAAGCTGAGCTCATAGGATACATCTGTCAAGAGAGGGAATCAGATATGTGTCAGCTCTTTCTACTGGTTCCCTTCCTGTTTTTTCGACAACTCCACTTCAATTCTTTTCAATAGCTCTACTAGCCACGCCTACTCCCTAAGCATCAGTATTTCCTCAGGTTCAAGTGCCACATAGCATTCCCAATACATATTGTTAAATAAAACTGAATCCACAGAAACTGCGTAATCTGTCCATATCCATTATGACAAAATTGGGCTTGGTATTCAACTTTCTAAAGCCCAAGAGAGTGGTTTACTTTCTACAGCATATAGGGCAGTCTCGTAATTGCCTTCATGGGACAAACTCCATGAAGCACTTTATATTTGATTCTGGAGGTGACATTTTAGGCAGCATATTGATATATAAGTCATTCTAAGGGGGAAGGATCCAAAAGGCATTATCAAGTACAGAAAGTAAAGGGACTAAGAACGTTCTCTCTTGGGAAGAAAATTCTTAGGAGAGAGTAGACAGTGGTCTCAAATATCTAAACATCTGGGCTGTATAAAGGAAACCAGATTTATTTCATGCTCCTCAGGAGGAAGATAAGGAACAATGAGCAAAAGATACAATTAATTCAATCTGGGGTAAATGCATAATATGAGAAATTTCCAATAATTAGAATTGTCCCAAAATGTTGTTACCTTGTGTGGTAGTAAGCACCCATCAGTAAAAAATTTCAAGCCGAAGTTAGATGCCGCTCTATCAGGGATGTTGGAGACACAAACCTGATTTGACTTGATCAAATGGCTCTTAAGATTCCAGATCCTTTTTAAATTCTAGAATGTGTCTCGAGTGAAATGTAATCAGTAAAATTTTAATTGGTGCTTCTCAAACTTCAGTATGTACAAGAATCACCTAGAGAGCTGGTTAAAACATATATTTGGGGCCCAATCCCCCAGAGATTCTGATTCAAGGTGGGGCCCAAGAATTTGTTTTTCTAATAAGCTCCCAAATGATGCCAATTCTGTAGGTGCAGAGACCATGCTTTGAATAGCTCAGTAAATCATAATTATTTATTAGGTATTTGTGAAGAGATGAAGGAAAATTAAAAGGCTTTGGCAAGCAAAAAGGGAAATGAAAAGTAATGTATACTTGGCATTCATATAGGAAATAGAACAGTGTAATGACTACTTCAAAGGAAAGGATCCTTCCAAAACATAGGCCACATCTACCCAACAGTATAAAAACATTTGGAGAGGAAATTAATTGGTACATGTGGCTGTGGATGTTCGTTTCTAATCATTCTAAACACTCCACCAAAGTCTTTCTTTTAAACATTTGGTTACGTAATTCTAATGAGATGATACCATTTAAAAACCGCCTGGTAGGGTGGGGGGTGGTGGGGGAAGGGGGGTTACCCACTCAGGTCCAGGTATCTCTTCTGCACATCTCTAACACCTTCATTAGCAATTCCACCCAGACCAGCAATAAAACCTGGGGAGCTTGTCAGTTAGGAGTAAAGGGCAGCTGTTTGAGACAAACAGTACAATTCAGTTTGTAGATGTTTTTAACCCTTGAAATGGAGATCTGAGGTGACCACCTTAAAAATACAAGCTCCCTAATGGCAAATTCAAAGGAAATCCTTATCCATCCTTCAAAATTCATCTCAAATTGCACTCCCTCATTATATCTTTCCTGATCCCATCAACAGACTGTGAGCTACAAATCCTTATCTCACATTCAGATCTCTTGAGATGATACTACATACTTTATTCTGACTTGCAAACAGTACTTGTTGTATTAGTGTAGCCCAGATCACACAGTGGGTTAAACAGAGAATGCATATATAAAGAATGATCAAATTCTGATAAACGAGTGCATAGGAACAAGTGTAAGGAAACTTCGTGGTACTCTGAGGGACAGTACCACCAAGGGCTGAGGGACAGTAGCCAGGGAAGAACAAAGTTGGAAGGGGTTCTCCTCCCCAGGGTTCAGACCTCATTAAAGAAGGTACAGTTCAGGCCACTAGGTATCAGAAAAGTTCACTGGTTTGTTTTAGCCAGAGCTGATTGGGGTCACTGGGAGAGCAGGAGGCATCCCTCCACAGTGCGGGCCGAGGATAGTTAACCAGCAAAGAGAAGTGGGTGTGCACACGGGATGGGAGCCCTGGGAGCAGGAAGGCCACAGGGGCTGGAAGAGGAAGTAATGGCTCAGTGAAACCTTCCAGGCTCCCAGCAATACACACGTCGTACTGCACAGGGAATGAGGGTCCTGATATGGGCAGGAAACCTGTGAAAAACCAGCTTCTATGTCAAAGATGGGAGTGCTGTGGGAAGCTTATTGCCAGGCTAGGCTGAGGCTACAAGGTCACCTAGTGACCACACATTAAATTCAAAACCTTTGTGCTTCAAAGGACATCATCAAAGAAGTAAAAGACAGCCCACAAAATGGGAGAAAATATTTACAAATCATATATCCGATGAAGCACTTGTATCCAGAATATATAAAGAACTTTTACAAATCAACAATTAAAAAATAATGACCCAATATTAAAAATAGGCAAAAAAGGAACAGACATTTTTCCAAAGAACATATGCAAATGGCCAATAAGCACATGAAAAGAAGCTCAATGTCATTATTCATTATGAAATGTGTATCAAAACCACAGTGATTTATTCACCTCACACCTACTAGGAAGGCTATAATCAAAAAGAGACTAATAAATGTTGGGGAAGATATGGAGAAATTAGAACCCTCATGCATTGCTGGTGGGGATGCAAAATGGTGCAGTCACTTTGGAAGATCTGATAATTTCTCAAAATGTAAAACATAGAGTTACCATATGATCATCAATTTCACTCCTAGGCATATACAACAAGAAAATTGAAAACATATTTCCACAACAAAAACCTACACACAAATATTTTTGCATTCACAATAACCAAAAAATGGAAACAACTCAAATATCTATTAAATGATGAATGGCTAAA
Organism: Balaenoptera musculus; assembly: GCF_009873245.2. NCBI lineage: Eukaryota > Metazoa > Chordata > Mammalia > Artiodactyla > Balaenopteridae > Balaenoptera > Balaenoptera musculus. The sequence goes on from NC_045789.1 coordinate 112,366,299, forward strand.
CAAAATATACTATATCCCTGCAATGGAATACTAACACTACCATTAAAAGGGAAGAAGTATTGATACATGCTACCACATGAATAAACCTTGAAAACTATTCTTAGTGAAATAAGCCACACACAAAAGGGTACGTATGATTCCATTTACATCAAATGTTCAGAATAGGAAAATGCCTAGAGATAGAGGGTAGGTTAGTGGTTGTCAGGGGCTGTGGGAGGGGGAAGAGAATGGGGAATAACTGCTAATGGATACAGGGATCTGTCAGGAAGCGATGAAAGCATTCTGGAATTAGATAATAGTGATGTAAGCACAATATAGTGCACAGACTAAACACCATTGGATTGTACACTTTAGGGTGAACTTTGTGGTATGTAAATTATATCTCAGTATAGTTGTTATTTATTTTGAGAACTAAGATTTTGATATTTACCTCCATTTTCTTCTTTCCTTTCCAAGTACAGAGTTACATCCAAGGAACATGTACTGAAAAATTAAAATTTCTTTTCTTGGAACAATTAAGATATATAGAGAATTGGAATGTAATAATCAGTGACTTCAATTTTCTTATATTCTTATAAAATGTTTATTGTTACTGGTTGCCACGAATCCTGAAAGCTCATGAAAACAAGTGAGATAGTGGAGAGGCTAAGGGGCTGAATACCCAATGGAAGAGAAGACTTGAGCGAGCCACCTAGTCTCTCCCTGGGCCTCCAATTTCTCAACTGTGAAATGAAAAATTTGGGCGAGATGACCTCCAGCATCTGCATGCTCTTGTCATTTGCCCTAGAAAATTAGCTTTAGAATCAAATTTTCAAAGATGTTTAATATTTATGAATTAAATAAATAGTAATAGGGATTATCTCCTGACACCCCAAAAAATACTTCTTATTATATATGGGTGGAAGTATATATTATGCTTTTCTTTTTCTCCTGATGGAAACTGTGTCTCTTTATTACTAAGTTAAAATATATAATTCTAACCCTCTGTGTGTGTTTGTGCATATTATTATGCTTGAATGTTTAAGTATGCTTTGAAGGAATCTTTACCCACTTAACAACTTAGGCCTTCTAATTCTATACATACTTGTGCATACTTTGCACAGATTCCATTTTCTTCTGTGTAAAATTAAAATTCAGGGGCTTCCGTGGTGACGCAGTGGTTGAGAGTCTGCCTGCCAATGCGGGGGACGCGGGTTCGAGCCCTGATCTGGGAAGATCCCACATGCCGCGGAGCAGCTGGGCCCGTGAGCCACAATTACTGAGCCTGCGCGTCTGGAGCCTGTGCTCCGCAACAGGAGAGGCCGCGATGGTGAGAGGCCCGCGCACCGCGATGAAGAGTGGCCCCCGCTTGCCACAACTGGAGAGGGCCCTCGCACAGAAACGAAGACCCAACACAGCCATAAATTAAAAAAAAAAAAAAAAAAAAAAAAGAACCAGGAAATTAAGACATTTAAAAAAAAAAATTAAAATTCAGACAGCTAAAAAAATCATGAGCCATTTCTGCCAGCCATCTCCTGGGACTCTGTTCCCAAGTTAGGCAGTTATTTAAAATTGAGCAATTGTACTGCCTTTTTTTCTAATAGTTATCATTTCAAAAACTGATAGCATTTTTTAAAAAAACAGAGAATAAAGCAAACCTTCTTCAACTGGACAGTGTGTTCCCTTGAACACAGCAGATACACTTCTATCCATCTATATTTGGATTTAAGTATATATTTAGACTCTATCCTAGGGAGCTGAGTGCTTGCACTCTAAAAGCATGTTCTCTTCTGTTCTTGGTCATCTTAAAAAATATCATTATTTTTTCCTTTCCCATTTCAAGAAAAATTACGGGGGCTAATAAAAAAGAAAAAAATTGATTAAGAGCAGGGACAGAGGATAAGCAGTAAGAAAAAAAAATCACAGCTAATCAAGTTCCTTGAATCTGTTATGTCCACCCATCTGCTCTCCACAAGAGATCATTGCCTGCTCGTGAAGCCCTTCCTGATCACTAAAATCACAATTAACCCTGCCTTTCCTCTGTGGACCCTCAGCATGTTCCTTGAGACTCCATTTGATGCTTATTTGATTCTGCTGTATATTATGTAAGTTAGTTAAACGTTTGTCTTCCCCATCAAAATTATTTTTCTTTGAGTGTTGTGTCAGAATACTCCTGAGTCACACTGAATAAAAAACTAGCCATTTCCCAATGTAAAGCTCTCCAAATTCTCCTAAAATGGGGAGGGATGTCTAAATGATACTTATATTCCTTGAACAGCTCCTTGTACAGTGATTTCATAAAGTGTGTTCTCAATACAGTTCATTGAATTAAATTCACTTGTGAGATCATTCTGTTAAGCCTTATCAAATGGCCATTTCCTCAGGTTAAAAACTGGCAAGAATTCCATTTCCTGGCCCAAATGAAATTCATTTCATTTCAACAGTGGGCCCAAACCCACTGTTTGGTGTTATCTTCCTCCCTCCCTGTAAACGAGCTCTCCCATCAGGTACCTCACCTTCAAGTGATTTTTGTCAACATTTCATATGGCTCGATTTAATAATTTTCACTAAAGAGTTTTAAAGTTATAGAAGTATTTTAGTTATAAAAGCACTATTTGAAATTAATTTCCTCTTGTCTCTCACAAATTTGGTATTTAAAAAGCGAAGCAGGGCAACAACAGCCAGTAAGAATGGAACATAAGGTGGAGCAATGTTTGTTAGTCTTTTGAGTTGTTGTAGAGCCTTTGAGACTCTGACAGAAAAATATGGACACACTTCCCAGAAAAATGTACACACACACACACACACCATTTTGCATATAATTCCAGCTGTTAATAGATCTTTCCATCCCTGTCAAGCTATCGTTTAATAACTTCTCTTCTAGAGGACTACACTCAGAAGATGAAGAAAGTATTGAGTAACTGTCCAGTAATTTCAACCATTTCCCAATTTTAGATCAAGAAAAAAATAGTTTATTCTGGGATCTACCCAGTCTACAAATTACCAGATGGTTGCTACTTTTTGCCTGCATAAACACAACTAAACTGGAAGAGCATACGATGTATTGTCCAAACTGAGACACTTTTGAGGGTGAAAGGGGCACTAATAATTACACCAAGACAACAGAACCATGGTCTATAAAAAGAAAATGTCATCATTAAATATTTGTAGAGTTTATTTTAAAAATGTATCAGACCTCTATTATCCAGGTAACCATCCTATTTCTCCTCTTTCCAAGAGGGGCTAATGTCTACCACCATAAAAGACAACGTCCAAATTTATGGTTTTTTCTTCCTTTTATATTTTAACTAGAGTAAGTCAGTTAAATTCTATAGGGCTCAGCCTCCTCACTAGTAAATTAGTAGGCAGAAGAGATGACCTCTTAAGTATGGCTCTACCATCATATAAATCCAATTTTAAAATAAGGTTTTTATCAGAAATGTTTCTAAGTAAAAAGATTTTTAAGCCTTCTGCTTAGGAAAAAAAAAAGCACTTACAATCACAGTATATTTGTAAAAGGCAAATAAACTTGACTGAAAGTAGCTAATACCTTACAAACTTACAATCTACCATATAAATAATCAGTCTGTAATTTTGAAGTGTAAATTGTTAAAATGTCTTGTTATTGATTACCATGTTAACTAACATTTACACAGTATTTACTATGTGCCAAGCACTATGCTAAGTACATCATATATTTTCTCACATAATTATCACAATGAGATAGGTACCTTAGTCCCACTCTATAGACAAGGAAAATAGAAACTTGACTGAGGTTACATTGCTAGTGAATGACAGAATCAAAATTAAAACTCAGTCTGTCTACAGAGCCTCAGCTCTTCACTGATGCACTAAAGCTAATGAATTCACCAAGTAATGTCCAGCTTTGAACTTAGCTGTCATTCTACTTGTAGCCCTGACATATATAAAAATGCCATATTTCCTAACTTCATAACAGATATCTCTTGCACAATTACTTAATTGCTTATTATTACAATAAGTGATAATAGCCACGCTTTTGGTTTAGATAGGGGGGAAAGTATATTCAATATTTGTTAGTACATTTTAAAAATATCAAGTCTATTGAGACCAGTTATCTAAGGAATAGTTCATAATGGACTATGTCCTTGAATACAAAATAGCTACAGTTGTGAGGGATATTATTCCACCTGAAAGAATTTTTTAAATGACAACCCAAAAACTATACTCTGTATTTTTACATGTGGTATTTAAAACCAACTTCTACAGGCAGAGTCAAGATGGCGGAGTGGGAGGATGCGGAGTTCGTGTCTCCCCACAACTAGGGCACCTACCAGATGCTGGTGGGGGACCTTGACACCCCAGGGGACAGGAGGAACCTCCGAGCAACTGGGCAGGATGTGGCGGGGAGTGAGGGGAAGGAGGGGGGAGGAGGGGGGAGGAGGGGGGAGAAGGGGAGACTGGATGGGACCAGCACCCCTGAGGGGTGGCTGGGGGAGGGGAGGAGTTCCCACACCTGGAGGGACCCTCAGGGGTTCGGAGGATGCAGGGGGAACGCAGCTAGTGTTTCCCCTGCCCAATCTGGCCCTGGGAAGCCTGCTGGGCTCCCGGGCCAGGTCCTCCCCACTCCAAGGCCCTCTCTGGCTGCATTGGTCCTAGGGGTATAGGAGGGAGGGCGGAGGGGGGAAGAGGAGGAAAGGTAGACGGGGGTGGGGAACCCTCTGGGATGGGAGGATCAGAGGAAGCCCAGCTATTTTCCCCTGCCCACTTGGGCCCTGGGGAGCCTGATGGGTTTCCAGGCCTGGTCCCCTGCCTTCCGGGGCCCCCTCTGGCCACGTGGGTCCTAGGGGCATAGGAGGGGGGGAGAAGAAGAGGAGAGGAGAATGGGGAGAGATCCTCTGGGATCGGAGGATGTGTGGGGGAATGTGCCTAGCATTTCCGCCACCCACTGGGGCCCAGGGAGCCTGCTGGGGTCCGGGGCCTGGTCCTCCACTCTCCGAGGCTGTGCTGAACCTAAGCCCCCCCGAATCCCATCCCCCAGGGCCTTTTCTGGCCACATGGGTCCTAAGCCTAGACCCCTCCTGCCACCTAAACCCTGCCCCTGCCTAAGCCCCATCCCCCACAGCCAAGGCCTTTTCTGGCTTTTTTTTTTTCCTCTTTTTTGCTATTGTGGTTCCATTTTACCTTACAGTTGTTGTTTCATCTATATTTTTATTTTTTCTAACATATCTGTTAGTTTTCTAATCTTATTTTATTTTTTACTCTTTGTTATTGTTCTGCTCCCTTTTTTACTTCTTTTTTTTTTTTTTTTTTTTTGCAGCCAAGAATGACTTGCAATATTTTGGTTCATGAGCTGGGGGTCAGGCCTGAGGTCCTGTGGTGGGAGCTCCAGGTCCGAACCACTGGACTAACAGAGAATCTCAGACCCTAGGGAATGTTCATCAGAGTGAGGACTCCCGGAGGTCCTCACTTCAGCACCAAGACTCGGCTCTACCCAACAGCCTACAAACTCCAGTGCTGGAAGCCTCAGGCCAAACAACCAGTAAGACAGGAACACAATCCCACCGATCAAAAAAAAAAAAAAAAAAATGAGATGACAAAACAATATGTTACAGATAAAGGACCAAGGTAAAAACCTGTAAGACCAAATAAATGAAGAGGAAATAGTTAACTTACCTAAAAAAGAATTCAGAGTAATGATAGTAAAGATGATCCAGAATCTCAGAAATAGAATGGAGGCAATGAATGAGAAAATACAAGAAATGTTTTAAAAAGACCAAGAAAAACTAAAGAACAAACAAACAGAGATGAACAATACAATAATTGAAATGAAAAATACACTACAAGGAATCAATAACAGAATAACTGAGGCAGAAGAACCAATAAGTGAGCTGAAAGACAGAAAAGTGGAAATAACTGCCGAGGAGCAGAATAAAGAAAAAAGAATGAAAAGAATTGAAGACAATCTCAGAGACTTCTCAGACAATACTAAATGCTCCAACATTCGAATTACAGGGGTCCCAGAAAAAGAAGAGAAAAAGAAGGGCCTGAGAAAATATTTGAAGGATTATAGTCAAAAATTTCCCTAACATGGGAAAGAAAATAGCCACCCAAGTCCAGGAAGCACAGAGAGTCCCATACAGGATGAAACCTAGGAGAAACACACCAATACACATATTAATCAAACTAAAAAAAATTAAATACAAAGAAAAAATATTAAAAGCAGCAAAGGAAAAGCAAAAAATAACATATAAAGGAATCCCCATAAGCTTATCAGCTGTTTTTTCAGCAGAAACTTTGCAAGCCAGAAGGGAGTGATAGGATATACTTAAAGTGATGAAAGACAAAAACCTACAACCAAGATTACTCTACCCAGCAAGGATCTCATTCATATTCAACAGAGAAATCAAAAGCTTTACAGACAAGCAAAAGCTAAGAGAATTCAGCACTACCAAACCAGCTTTACAGCAAATGCTAAAGGAACTTCTCTAAGTGGGAAACACAAGAGGAGGAAAAGACTCACAAAAAAACCCCCCAGGCTTCCCTGGTGGCGCAGTGGTTGAGAATCTGCCTGCCAATGCAGGGGACATGGGTTCGAGCCCTGGTCTGGGAAGATCCCACATGCCATGGAGCAGCTGGGCCCGTGAACCACAACTACTGAGCCTGAGCATCTGGAGCCTCTGCTCCACAACAAGAGAGACCGCGATAGTGAGAGGCCCGCGCACTGCGATGAAGAGTGGCCCCCACTCGCCGCAACTGGAGAAAGCCCTCACACAGCAACGAAGACCCAACACAGCCAAAAATAAAAATAATAAATAAAAAATTTTAAAAAAAACCTAAAATAATTAAGAAAATGGTAATAGGAACATACATATCAATAATTGCCTTAAATGTAAATGAATTAAATGCCCCAGCCAAAAGACACAGACTGGCTGAATGGATACAAAAACAAGACCCATATATATGCTGTCTACAAGAGACCCACTTCAGATCTAGGGACACATTCAGACTGAAAGTGAGGGGATGGAAAAAGATATTCCATGCAAATGGAAATCAAAAGAAAGCTGGAGTGGCAATATTCATATCAGATAAAATAGTCTTTAAAATAAAGATTGTTACAAGAGACAAGGAAGGACACTACATAATGATGAAAGGATCAATCCAAGAAGAATATATAACAATTATAAATATGTATGCACCCAACATAGGAGCACCTCAATACATAAGACAAACGCTAACAACCATAAAAGGGGAAATCGACAGTAACACAGTAATAGTAGGGGACTTTAACACCCCACTTACACCAATGGACATATCATCCAAACAGAAAATAAATAAGGAAACACAAGCTTTAAATGACACAATAGACCAGATAGATTTAATTGCTATTTATAGGACATTCCACCTGAAAGTGGCAGAATACACTTGCTTCTTAAGTGCACACAGATCATTCTCCAGGGTAGATCACATCTTGGGTCACAAATCAAGCCTCAGAAAATTTAAGAAAAATGAAATCACATCAAGTATCTTTTCCACCCACAACGCTATAAGACTAGAAATCAATTACAGGGAAAAAAAAACTGTGAAAAACACAAATTCACTGAGGCTAAACAGTGTGCTACTAAATAACCAAGATATCATTGAAGAATTCAAAGAAGAAATTAAAAAATACTTAGAAACAAATGACAACGAAAACACGCTGACCCAAAACCTATGGGATGCGGCAAAAGCAGTTCTAATATGGAAGTTTATAGCAATTCAATCTCACCTCAAGAAACAAGAAAAATCTCAACTAAACAATCTAACCTTACACCTAAAGCAACTAGAGAAAGAAGAACAAGAAAATCCAAAGTCAGTAGAAGGAAAGAAATCATAAAGATCAGAGCAGAAATAAATGAAATAGAAACAAAAAAAAAAAGCAAAGATCAATAAAACTAAAAGTTGGTTCTTTGAGAAGATAAACAAAATTGATAAATCTTTAGCTAGACTCATCACGATAAAAAGGGACAGTATGCAAATCAATAAAATTAGAAATGAAAAAGGAGAAATCACAACTGACACTGCAGAAATACAAAGGATTGTAAGAGACTACTACAAAAAACTATATGCCAATAAAATGGACAACCTTGAAGAAATGGACAAATTCTTGGAAAGGTACAATTTTCCGAGACTGAACCAGGAAGAATTAGAAAATATGAACAGACCAAGCACAAGTACTGAAATTGAAACTGTGATTTAAAAACTTCCGACAAACAAAAGTCCAGGACCAGATGGCTTCACAGGCGAATTCTATCAAACATTTAGAGAAGAGCTAACACCTATCCTTCTCAAACTCTTTGAAAAATTGCAGAGGGAGGAACACTCCCAAATCTGTTCTATGAGGCCACCACCACCCTGATACCAAAACCAGACAAAGATATCACAAAAAAAGAAAATTACAGACCAATATCACTGATGAACATAGACACAAAAATCCTCAACAAAATACTAGCAAACAGAATCCAACAACACATTAAAAGGATCATACACCATGATCAAGTGGGATTTATCCCAGGGATGCAAGGATTCTTCAATATACGCAAATCAATCAATGTGATACACCATATTAACAAATTAAGGAATAAAGAGTATATGATCATCTCAATAGATGCAGAAAAAGCTTTTGCCAAAATTCAACATCGATTTATGATAAAAACTCTCCTGAAAATGGGCATAGAGGGAACCTACCTCAACATAATAAAGGCCATATATGACAAGCCCACAGCAAACATCATTCTCAATGGTGAAAAACTGAAACCATTTCTACTAAGATCAGGAACAAGACAAGGATGTTCACTCTTACCACTCTCATTCAACATAGTTTTGGAAGTCCTAGCCACAGCAATCAGAGAAGAAAAAGAAATAAAAGGAATACAAATGGGAAAAGAAACAGTAAAACTGTCTCTGTTTGCAGATGACATGATACTATACGTAGAAAAGCCTAAAGATGCCACCAGAAAACTACTAGAACTAATCAATGAATTTGGTAAGGTTGCAGGACACAAAATTAATGCACAGAAATCTCTTGCATTCCTATACACTAACAATGAAAAATCAGAAAGAGAAATTAGGGAAACAATCCCATTTACCATCACAACAAAAAGAATAAAATACCTAGGAATAAACATACCTAAGGAGGCAAAAGACCTGTACTCAGAAAACTGTAAAACACTGATGAAAGAAATCAAAGATGACATAAACAGATGGAGAAATATACCATGTTCTTGGATTGGAAGAATCAATATTGTGAAAATGACTATACTACCCAAAGCAATCTACAGATTCAATGCAATCTGTATCAAATTACCAGTGGCATTCTTCACAGAATTAGAACAAAAAATTTTACAATTTGTATGGAAACACAAAAGACCCTGAATAGCCAAAGCAATCCTGAGAAAGCAAAACAAAGCTGGAGGAATCAGGCTCCCCAACTTCAAACTGTACTACAAAGCTACAGTAATCAAGATAGTAAGGTACTGGCAAAAAAACAGAAATATAGATCAATGGTACAAGATAGTAAGCCCAGAGATAAACCCATGCACATATGGTCACCTAATTTATGACAAAGGAGGCAAGAACACACAATGGAGAAAAGACAGACTCTTCAATAAGTGGTGCTGGGAAAACTGGGCAGCTACATGTAAAAGAATGAAATTAGAACACTGCCTAACACCATACACAAAAATAAACTCAAAATGGACTAAAGACCTACATGTAAGAGCGGGCACTATAAAACTCTTGGAGGGAAACACAGGAAAAACACTCTTTTACATAAACCATAGCAAGATCTTTTTTGACCCACCTCCTAGAGTAATTAATATAAAAACAAAAATAAACAAATGGGACCTAATTAAACTTAAAAGCTTTTGCACAGCAAAGGAAACCATAAACAAGATGAAAAGACAACCCTCAGAATGGGAGAAAATATTTTCAAACAAAGCAACAGACAAAGGATTAATCTCCAAAATATACAAACAGTTCATGGAGCTCAATATCAAAAAAAAGCAAATGACCCAAGTAGAAAATGGGCAGAAGTCCTAAATAGACATCTCATCTTCTTCTTCTATGAAAGAAGACATATAGATGGCCAAGAGGCACATGAAAAGATGCTCAACATCACTAATTATTAGAGAAATGTAAATCGAAACTACAATGAGGTATCACCTCACACCAGTCAGAATGGCCATCATCAAAAAATCTACAGACAATAAATGCTGGAGAGGGTATGGAGAAAAGGGATCCCTCCTGCACTGTTGGTGGGAATGTAAATTGATACAGCCACTTTGGAGAACAGTATGAGGTTCCTTAAAAAACTAAAAATAGAACTACCATATGACCCAGCAATCCCACAACTGAGCATGTACCCTGAGAAAACCATAATTCAAAAGGACACATGTACACCAATGTTCATTGCAGCACTATTTACAATAGCCAGGGCATGAAATCAACCTAAATGTCCAATGACAGATGAATGCATAAAGAAGATGTGGTACATACATACAATGGAATATTACTCAGCCATAAAAAGGAATGAAATTGGGTCATTTGTAGAGATATGGATGGACCTAGAGTCTGTCATACAGAGTGAAGTAAGCCAGAAAGAGAAAAACAAATATCGTATATTAACACATATATGTGGAATCTAGAAGAATGGTACAGATGAACCTATTTGCAGGGCAGGAATAGAGACGTAGACGTAGAGAATGGACATGTGAACACAGTGGGGAAGGGGAGGGTGGGACGAATTGGGAGATCAGGATTGACATATATACACTACCATGTGTAAAATAGATAGCTAGTGGGAATATGCTATAAAGCATAGGAAGCTCACCTTAGTGCTCTATGATGACCTAGATGGGTGGGATGGGGGGTGAGTGGGAGGGAGGTCTAAGAGGGAGGGGATATAGGTATACATATAGCTGATTCACTTCATTGTACAGCAGAAACTAACACAACATTATAAAACAATTATACTCCAATAAAAAAAAAAGTGCTACAGCACTTATCTATAAAACAATGAAAGAACTGAAAAAAATTTTTAAATAATAAAAACAAATAAAACTTCTATCAAGATTTTTTAACCTTAGGGACATCCCTGGTGGTGCATTTGTTAAGAATCCGCCTGCCAATGCAGGGGGCACAGGTTCAATCTCTGGTCCGGGAAGATCCCATGCCACGGAGCAACTAAGCCCATGCACCACAACTACTGAGCCTGCACTCTAGAGTCCGCAAGCCACAACTACTGAGCCTGCGTGCTACAACTATTGAAGCCTGCGTGCCTAGAGCCCGTGCTCCGCAACAAGAGAAGCCACCACAATGAGAACCCTGCGCACCGCAACGAAGAGTAGCCCCCGCTCGCTGCAACTAGAGAAAGCCCACACACAGCAACAAAGACCCAACGCGGCCAAGATAAATAAATAAATAAATAAAATTTATTTTTAAAAATTTTTTAATCTTGAAAAAAATTTTAATATACATATATATAACATATACATGTATAACTGCATTATAATCTTGCATATTAACTTACCATATTAGGTTTCAAGGTTAAAACCTTAAACCTATTATTAGTTAGGTTTAAACATGTGCATTAAATGTATCTAATGGAACACCAAAGCTGGAGATAAACAGTCTTGTAAAATACATGAAAATATAGGTCCAAAACCAAGGGCAATCTTTAACACAGGCCTGAAATCTTGCTAAATCAAAGGCAAAACTTGAAGGTTGTTTTAGCACTACTGCCCAGAAACTTAAAACCAGCTGGGCACAGAGAAAGCAGAGTGAGGTTTCTTCAAAACCACCCACACAGTGGCTGTCTTCCTGCTCCCACGTCTGCCTGTGGAGACAAGCTTCCAGCTCAAGCACGAGGAGCACATGCATATGGAAAACTGTGAAGTCAGCCAAATTCCCACCCACATCAGTTCCTCTCCTCAGCAGCACCCTGACAACCCACAGAAACCAAATGGCTCAATGTGATGGCGAGATGAAAGCAGGACCCACTTCTCTTGCAAATAGAAATGTTTAGGTACACTGCAGACACTTAACCAACCCACAGAGCAGATGAATGAAGCATCAAGAGTTTTAAAAAGCAAAAGCTATAAAAAGATACATTTCATTAGAAGTGGAGACTTTAAACATGAAGGAATGGTATTTACCTAATTATAAATGGAAAAAGTAGAAAAGATATTAAGTGATCACATAAAGAAAACTAATATGAGAAATAAAATCCATTTCAAACGAGTTAGAAAAGGAAAAAAAAAAAACTTTGAGTAATGTTATCAAAAATTAGCACCTTGTCTCTCCAGAATCACTAGTGAATGAACTATGGTGAGCAGAGAGCTGGACGTTTATCCTTCAACTAACACATTTGAGAGAAGTTTAACTATCTTGAATGCAAATCTTTCTAAATCTATTATTTTATTATCTGTTATTATCTATTACTTTGACTTCTTAAATTGTTTATTCTTAAAGGCTCATGATAAGAAACATTGTGCAATGATTAAGAAACTCCAGCCTGAGATCAGGTTCCAGGTTGACTCATAAGAATCACCTGAGAAAACCTCATAAAAATATGGAGAAGATATTCTGATTTACTAGGGTAGGAGTGAAGCCCAGAAATCTGTCCTTTTAAAAATCTTCCCAGGTGATTTTGATTCACAGCCAGTTTCACGAACCGAGAGTAAAAGAGGAAGAACACTTGCGTGACCGTTAATATTCAGGTAGCTTTATTTCCAAGAACTGTGCATGCATTCAACCACAATGATTGGACATCTGATATGTCCTAAAATTGAGCACCTACTATGGTCTTCGGTATACAGAGATGAATAAAACAAGGTCTGTCAAAGAGTTCACATTCAAACAGGGTAGCCAAATACGTAATTATAGTATAAGTCAGTCCAATAATAGGATGTAAGGAAAATCCATCACTGGACAGGGAAGACCTCCTCTATCTTAACCTGGGCTTCCTGGAGGGGACGGCATATGAAGTGAGTCCTAAAGGTTGAGATATTAGCCAAGTGAATTTGGAGAGAGAATGAGGAGGGAGAGGGAGACAATGTGCCAACCCCCCCCCCTCCCCCCCATTGTACATATAGTATAAGGAGAGGTAGAAAGCAGGGAAGGGCTGGATAGGAGTTCGAAGTTCATCTTGCAGGCAATGGGAAGCTGTCGCAATAAAGTCAGTGAATGTTACCGTCAGATTTGCATTTCAGCCAGATGTCTCTGGCTGGATAAGTGGTATATAGATTTAAGAAGGATCAGAAATGGAAGGAGAAAGATGAGTTAGGAATCCATGGAAGAATTCCAGGCAAGAGATAGTAAAGGTCTGATATAAGGCAGTGAAAACTGAAATGGAAAAGGGAATATAAATTTGAGGAAACTGGAGGCAAAAAGACAAGGTGATTGCCTAGGTAGAGATGGCAGGTGGGAAGAATGGGAAAGGTGAGGCAAAGAGTAAAAAGGAGTCAAGTATGAGCCCCTCACCCCTGCTAGACTGAGGCAAGTAACTTACCCTTTCTAAATGTCATTAATAAAATGTGGAGCCTAGACAAGCTTTAAGAGAACTTCTAATTCTAAACGTCTATGAATCATTTTACAGCACTGATTATTGCATTATTCAATGATGTCCTCAAAGCCTCTAAAAGTTGACCTTACACTAAGTGGCTCCTGGACATTTTAAGTTCACATACCTGCTTTCTAGAATATTGCTAATTTATTTCTTGATGTTAACTTATCAGCTGTAATGGTAGTGGCTGGCAGCATGCCTGCATATAGCAGTTCTTCCCTCTTCTAAGTTTGCTATTTCAGATGTATACTGTGAAGGAAGTTAGGTAACTAAGTAATCTCCCTCTCTTCTGAAATACAAAGTACTTCGTTTGTAATTCCTTATGACACTTTCCTCATTCTACACTACTTTATTCTTAGTTGTGTAAATGCTTTACAAGGCTTATTAAGGTTTAACCACCTGAGAATAAGAAGAGTCTCAATATTCTTTGTGCCCCTTCACATAAATCATTCCATACACAACCACCTTGCATACAGAATTTAAACAATATATAGGTGTCTTTTTGCACCAAGATTGTTAGAATGTGAATAGATTGTGAATAAACAGACTCTGAGTAAGGACCCAAGCAGCATTTTTTTCTGAGTAGAGGAACTATAATGCTCAGGAGTCTTTCAGAAGGTCTTTTGTTTGGTTCTTTATTCTCAATTGTGTTCTCGACAGATAAGGTTATTAAGAGGCAGAAATAGAAAACAGCAAGCATCATTAAAGCACGAAAAACTGAAGATATTCAAGTACAATTTGAGAAAAGAGGCAACTATCAAAGAAAATAAATATAGGCAGCCCCATACCTTTGCATATAATGGATTTCTGAAGATCTATGAGAGTAAACTGTGTACATTCTCAGAAAACAAATACCGTATGCTAACACATATATATGGAATCTAAAAAAAAAATGGTTCTGAAGAACCTAGGGGCAGGACAGGAATAAAGACGCAGATGTAGAGAATGGACTTGAGGACATGGGGAGGGGGAAGGGTAAGCTGGGACGAAGTGAGAGAGTGGCATGGACATATATACACTACCAAATGTAAAACAGATAGCTAGTGGGAAGCAGCCGCATAGCACAGGGAGATCAGCTCCGTGCTTTGTGACCACCTAGAGGGGTGGGATAGGGAGGGTGGGAGGGAGACGCAAGAGAGAGGGGATAAGGGGATATATGTATACGGATAGCTGAGTCACTTTGTTATACAGCAGAAACTAAAGCAACATTGTAAAGCAATTATCCTCCAATAAAGATGTTTAAAAAAAAAAACTGTACATTCTCAGAAGGCTAAAGACTATAAAAAATGTAGGTACATCTAATTGGTGCAGTTTGAAAATATATGTCATGCAATTTGAAAATACATGTCTAGCAATTTGTATCAACACTTTATTTTTACCTTCCCTGATAAATGAACCTCACAGATAAACTGAACACGCTAAAGCTAGTGTACTGTTAATGCCAAAATTGTGCCATTGGGGACATGCCAGATGATTTTTACCTTTGCCCAATTGCAACTAAGTTTATGAGGCCTATACCTCTTACGTTTCAACAGAACTTTTATTTTTCTAGAACACTGCCTCATATCTATAAAAATGTTATGTCAAGATTCAACTGAATAAATTGTCACTGTTGTTCAGAAAAAGGTGACAATGGGGCCAAAACTGAGCTATTGGCCCTCTTCCTCTAATGGCTCAGAATAATCATTCTCAGCTGCTGAATATAACAGTACCCATTTTATTTATGAGTGTCAATTAATGATGTGGAAATTACAAGTTGGACAAAGTCTCAGAAATTATGACTTAAGAACTATCTACAATTTTAATATTTAGGAAGACAAGGAATCATAGAATTTTGATTTTGTTTTTTAGTTTTTAATAGATACTGTGTCTAATGGGTTGCAGAAGTAGGAATGAAAAGGAGCTGGTTAGTATGCACAGAAGGCCTAAAATTTGCATCTCCAGGGTCTTCCATATCCCTATTCCCTACCTGAATTCTGTCCTACATGAACTCTGAAAAAGGGTTTAGTAATCAGGGACTTACTGTGCCCTCTCTATTCTGATTAAAGTTTGGCAAACATCTTTTTGCTCTCAGTTTACTTGCTATAAGATGGGAATTTTCCAAAGATATTTTTAATAGGAAACTAAACAGAGCAGGAGGCTCCAAAATAAGCATAGAAACAGAATAAGCCTTACAGGATAAGGACTTTCAACCCAAACCTAATAAAAATTTAGATATAGCTGAATCAGCTCAAACATTGATTATGTACCTCCTACATACCTAGCAGTTGATAAAGCATGAAGGATAATAGTGGATCTTCCTTCTGGAAACTTATATTCCAGTTGGAGAGACAAACACATAAACAAAGGAGTTACTATCAATATAATGTGGTAAATGCTAGGATAGACATACACACATTTTACTGGTTTGCCAACAGCCTTGACGGAATACTTCCTTTAAATCTGCTAATTTTTCTCTCTCCTCAGTCTTTTTTTTTTTTTTTTAGTGAATTACCATTTTATACCCATCATATTGGCAAAACAAATTTTTTTATATACAGCAGGTTCTTATTAGTCATCAATTTTACACACATCAGTGTATACATGTCAATCCCAATTGCCCAATTCATCCCGCCACCACCACCACCACCCCTGCCGCTTTCCCCCATTGGTGCCCATACATTTGTTCTCCACATCTGTGTCTCAATTTCTGCCCTGCAAACCGGTTAATCTGTACAATTTTTCTAGGTTCCACATATATGTGTTAATATACAATATTTGTTTTTGTCTTTCTGACTTACTTCACTCTGTATGACAGTCTCTATATCCATTCACGTCTCTACAAATGACCCAATTTCATTCCTTTTTATGGCTGAGTAATATTCCATGGTATACATGTACCACATCTTCTTTATCCATTCATCTGTCAATGGGCATTTAGGTTGCTTCCATGACCTGGCTATTGTAAACAGTGCTGCAATGAACATTGGGGTGCATGTGTCTTTTGAATTATGGTTTTCTCTGGGTATATGCCCAGTAGTGGGATTGCTGGATCATATGGCAATTTTATTTTTAGTTTTTTAAGGAACCTCCATACTGTTCTCCATAGTGGCTGTATCAATTTACATTCCTACCAACAGTGCAAGAGGGTTCCCTTTCTCCACACCCTCTCCAGCATTTGTTGTTTGTAGATTTTCTGAAGATGCCCATTCTAACTGGTGTGAGGTGATACCTCATTGTAGTTTTGATTTGCATTTCTCTAATAATTAGTGATGTTGAGCAGCTTTTCCTGTGCTTCTCCGCCATCTGTATGTCTTCTCTGGAGAAATGTCTATTTAGGGCTTCTGCCCATTTTTGGATTGGGTTGTTTGTTTTTTTAATATTGAGCTGCATGAGCTGTTTATATATTTTGGAGATTAATCCTTTGTCCATTGATTCGTTTGCAAATATTTTCTCCCATTCTGAGAGTTGTCTTTTCGTCTTGTTTATGGTTTCCTTTGCTATGCAAAAGCTTTTAAGTTTCATTAGGTCCCATTTGTTTATTTCTGTTTTTATTTCCATTACTCTAGGAGGTGGGTCAAAAAAGATCTTGCTGTGATTTATGTCAAAGAGTGTTCTTCCTATACTTTCCTCTAAGAGTTTTATAGTGCCCGGTCTTACATTCAGGTCTCTAATCTATTTTGAGTTTATTTTTGTGTATGGTGTTAGGGAGTGTTCCAATTTCATTCTTTTACATGTAGCTGTCCAGTTTTCTCAGCACCACTTACTGAAGAGACTGTCTTTTCTCCATTGTATATCTTTGCCTCCTTTGTCATAGATTAGTTGACCATAGGTGCGTGGGTTTATCTCTGGGCTTTCTATCTTGTTCCATTGATCTATGTTTCTGTTTTTGTGCCAGTACCATATTGTCTTGATTACTGTAGCTTTGTAGTATAGTCTGAAATCAGGGAGTCTGATTCCTCCAGCTCCGCTTTTCCCCCTCAAGACTGCTTTGGCTATTCGGGGTCTTTTGTGTCTCCATACATATTTTAAGATTTTCTGTTCTAGTTCCGTAAAAAATGCCATTGGTAATTTGATAGGGATTGCACTGAATCTGTAGATTGCTTTGGGTGGTATAGTCATTTTCACAATATTGATTCTTCCAATCCAAGAACATGGTATATCTCTCTATCTGTTGGTATCATCTTTAATTTCTTTCATCAGTGTCTTATAGTTTTCTGCATACAGGTCTTTTGTCTCCCTAGGTAGGTTTATTCCTAGGTATTTTATTCTTTTTGTTGCAATGGTAAATGGGAGTGTTTCCTTAATTTCTCTTTCAGATTTTTCATCATTAGTGTATAGGAATGCAAGAGATTTCTGTGCATTAATTTTGTATCCTGCAACTTTACCAAATTCATTGATTAGCTCTAGTAGTTTTCTGGTGGCATCTTTAGGATTCTCTATGTATAGTATCATGTCATCTGCAAACAGTGACAGTTCTACTTTTTCTTTTCCAATTTGTATTCCTTTTATTTCTTTTTCTCCTCTGATTGCCATGGCTAGGACTTCCAAAACTATGTTGCATAATAGTGGTGAGAGTGGACATCCTTGTATTGTTCCTGATCTTAGAAGAAATGTTTTCAGTTTTTCACCATTGAGAATGATGTTTGCTGTGGGTTTGTCGTATATGGCTTTATTATGTTGAAGTAGGTTCCCTCTATGCCCACTTTCTGGAGAGCTTTTATCATAAATGGGTGTTGAATTTTGTCAAAAACTTTTTCTGCATCTACTGAGATGATCATATGGTTTTTATTCTTCAATTTGTTAATATGGTGTATCACATTGATTGATTTGCGTATATTGAAGAATCCTTGCATCCCTGGGATAAATCCCACTTGATCATGGTGTATGATCCTTTTAATGTGTTGTTGGATTCTGTTTGCTAGTATTTTGTTGAGGATTTTTGCATCTATATTCATCAGTGATATTGGTCTGTCATCATTTTCTTTTTTTGTAGTATCTTTGTCTGGTTTTGGTATCAGGGTGATGGTGGCCTCATAAAATGAATTTGGGAGTGTTCCTTCCTCTGCAATTTTTTGGAAGAGTTTGAGAAGGATGGGTGTTAGCTCTTCTCTAAATGTTTGATAGAATTCACCTGTGAAGCCATCTAATCCTGGGCTTTTGTCTGTTGGAATATTTTTAATCACAGTTTAAATTTCAGTGCTTGTGATTGGTGTGTTTATATTTTCTATTTCTTCCTGGTTCAGTCTTGGAAGGTTGTGCTTTTCTAAGAATTTGTCCATATCTTCGAGGTTGTCTACTTTATTGGCATGGAGTTGCTTGTAGTAGTCTCTTAGGATGCTTTGTATTTCTGTGGTGTCTGTTGTAACTTCTCCTTTTTTGTTTCTAATTTTATTGATTTGAACCTCTCGCTCTTTTTCTTGATGAGTTTGGCTAATTGTTTATCCATTTTGTTTATCTTCTCAAAGAACCAGCTTTAGCTTCTCAAAGAACCAGCTTTTAGTTTTATTGATCTTTGCTATTGTTTTCTTTGTTTCTATTTCATTTATTTCTGCTCTCATCTTTATGATTTCTTTCCTTCTGCTAACTTTGGGTTTTGTTTGTTCTTTTTTCTCTAGCTCCTTTAGGTGTAAGGTTAGATTGTTTATTTGAGATTTTTCTTGTTTCTTGAGGTAGGCTTGTATAGCTATAAAATTCCCTCTTAGAACTGCTTTTGCTGCATCCCATAGGTTTTGGATCATCGTGTTTTCATTGTCATTTGTCTCTAGGTATTTTTTAATTTCCTCTTTGATTTCTTCAGTGATCTCTTGGTTATTTAGTAACATATTGTTTAGCCTCCATTTGTTCCTGTGTTTTACGGTTTTTTCCCTGTAATTCATTTCTAATCTCATAGCATTGTGGTCAGAAAAGATGCTTGATTTGATTTCAATTTTCTTAAATTTACTGAGGCTTGATTTGTAACCCAAGATGTGATCTATCCTGGAGAATGTTCTGTGTGCACTTGAGAAGAAAGTGTAATCTGCTGTTTTTGGATGGAATGTCCTATAAATATCAATTCAATCTATCAGGTGTATTGTGTCATTTAAAGCTTGTTTTCCCTTATTAATTTTCTGTTTGGATGATCTGTCCATTGGTGTAAGTGAGGTGTTAAAGTCACCCACTATTATTGTGTTTCTGTCGATTTCCTCTTTAATAGCTGTTAGCAGTTGCCTTATGTATTGAGTGCTCCTATGTTGGGTGCATATATATTTATAATTGCTATATCTTCTCCTTGGATTGATCCCTTGATCATTATGTAGTGTCCTTCCTTGTCTCTTGTAACATTCTTTATTTTAAAGTCTATTTTATCTGATATGAGTATTGCTACTCCAGCTTTCTTTTGATTTCCATTTGCATTGAATATCTTTTTCCATCCCCTCACTTTCACTCTGTATGTGTCCCTAGGTCTCAAGTGGGTCTCTTGTAGACAGCATATAGATGGGTCTTGTTTTTGTATCCATTCAGCAAGTCTGTGTCTTTTGGTTGGAGCATTTAATCCATTCACGTTTAAGGTAATTATTGATATGTATGTTCCTATGACCATTTTCTTAATTGTTTTGGGTTTGTTTTTGTAGGTCCTTTTCTTCTCTTGTGTTTCCCACTTAGAGAAGTTCTGTTAGCATTTGTTGTAGAGCTGGTTTGGTGGTGCTGAATTCTCTTAGCTTTTGCTTGTCTGTAAAGCTTTTGATTTCTCCATCGAATCTGAATGAGATCCTTGCTGGTAGAGTAATCTTGGTTGTAGGCTCTTCCCTTTCATCACTTTAAGTATATCATGCCACTCCCTTCTGGCTTGTAGAGTTTCTGCTGAGAAATCAGCTGTTAACCTTATGGGAGTTCCCTTGTATGTTATTTGTCATTTTTCCCTTGCTGCTTTCAATAATTTTTCTGTGTCTTTAATTTTTCCCAGTTTGATTACTATGTGTTTTGGCATGTTTCTCCTTGGGTTTATCCTGTATGGGACTCTCTGTGCTTCCTGGACTTGAATAGCTATTTCCTTTCCCATGTTAGGGAAGTTTTCAACTATAATCTCTTCAAATATTTTCTCTGGTCCTTTCTCTCTCTCTTCTCCTTCTGCGACCCCTATGATGCGAATGTTGTTGCGTTTAATGTTGTCCTAGATGTCTCTTAGGCTGTCTTCGTTTCTTTTCATTTTTTTTTCTTTATTCTGTTCCACAGCAGTGAATTCCACCATTCTGTCTTCCAGGTCACTTATCCGTTCTTCTGCCTCAGTTATTCTGCTATTGATTCCTTCTAGTGTAGTTTTCATTTCAGTTATTGTATTGTTCATCTCTGTTTGTTTGTTCTTTAATTCTTCTAGGTCTTTGTTAAACATTTCTTGCATCTTCTTGATCTTTGCCTCCATTCCTTTTCCGAGGTCCTGGATCATCTTCACTATCATTATTCTGAATTCTTTTTCTGGAAGGTTGCCTATCTCCACTTCATTTAGTTGTTTTTCTGGGGTTTTATCTTGTTCCTTCATGTGGTACATAGCCCTCTGCCTTTTCATCTTGTCTATCTTTCTGTGAATGTGGTTTTTGTTCCCCAGGCTGCAGGATTGTAGTTCTTCTTGCTTCTGCTGTCTGCCCTGTGGTGGATGAGGTTATGTAAGAGGCTTGATGGGAGGGACTGGTGGTGGGTAGAGCTGACTGTTGCTCTGGTGGGCAGAGCTCAGTAAAACTTTAATGCACTTGACTGTTGATGGGTGGGGCTGGGTTCCCTCCCTGAGGGAGGGTTGTTTGGCCTGAGGCAACCCAACACTGGAGCCTACCTGGGCTCTTTGGTGGGGCTAATGGCAGACTCTGGGAGGGCTCACCCGAAGGAGTACTTCCCAGAACTTCTGCTGCCAGTGTCCTTGTCCTCACAGTGAGCCACAGCCATCCCCCGCCTCTGCAGGAGACCCTCCAACACTAGCAGGTAAGTCTGGTTCAGTCTCCCCTGGGGTCACTGCTCTTTCCCCTGGGTCCCGATGCACACACTACTTTGTGTGTGCCCTCCAAGAGTGGAGTCTCCGTTTCCCCCAGTCCTGTCAGAGTCTTGCAGTCAAATCCCGCTAGCCTTCAAAGTCTGATTCTCTAGGAATTCCTCCTCCCATTGCCGGACCCCCAGGTTGGGAAGCCTGACGTGGGGCTTAGAACCTTCACTCCAGTGGGTGGACTTCTGTGGTATAAGTGTTCTCCAGTCTGTGAGTCACCCACCCACCAGTTATGGGATTTGATTTTACCGTGATTGCGCCCCTCCTGCCTTCTCATTGTGGCTTCTCCTTTGTCTTTGGATGTGGGGTATCTTTTTTGGTGAGTTCCAGTGTCTTCCTGTCGATGATTGTTCAGTAGTTAGTTGTGATTCTGGTGTTCTCGCAAGAGGGACTGAGAGCACGTCCTTCTACTCCGCCATCTTGGTTCTCCTCCGGGCTCAGGGTCTTCTAATGTGGGCCCCCAATTACTCAAGTCCTTACTCTGGGTTGACCTCCATCCCTGACAGAACCGACTGCCTTTGGAGACACAGTGCGGGTCCTCGCTTGGCACCCAAACACTGATGCTGCCCCCACACCCACAGGGAGGACGTGGTGGGAGGGCGGATGCTGCTTCTCGGAATGGGTTTCGTCCTAATAATTAGGGACTGTGGCACCAAGGTGGCACCGCACCAGGAAAGTCAAGGATGCAGTAGGATGTAATCTCTGCAGACGCCCCGTGAGCTCTGGTTAAGAGTCCAAACACTCCTCTGGGTGCGAGAGGAAAAGGGACAGGCTCTGGCTTCCAGCAGCCTGGCTGGAGGGAAGCTTCCAGCTCACAGGAACGGGCAGAAAATCTCAGTCTTAAATGTATTTACTAGCCAGTTGTCAAGTTCACTTCCCATTCCTGAAACTTGCCTCCTTTGTCTTTCAGACCTAGATCGGAGAGGCAAATACATGGCACTTGTGCCAGTGCTCATATCTCCCGTGCCATGGCAGTTATTCTTTCCCAAAAAGTTCTCACAAGCTATATTATACAGTGTACCAGGCAGCCATGAAGAGTAATTGGCACATGAGATAAAACCCATCTGCTACCCTTATCTAGTTTTACTTCCACTAGTACCTTGCTGGCAGATGCTATTTGAAATTTTCAGCATGGGGTCTAATTTCTTGCCCAGCCAAAAACACATATTCTTTAATTTCTGTTTCAGCTCTTTGCATTCCCTTTTGAGCCAACCACAAATTTATTTCCCATGTGAGGAAACTCAAGGTCCAACGTCATTAGCAGAACACAGATAACTATGGTTTCCCACAAGCAATGAAAAATCACACACATCTCATGTGAGCTCTACTCACATAATACTACTAATTAATGTATTTAATATTAATACTAATTAATTAATTAATACTAATTAATAGGTGCCAATAATACCCATATTTCGCAAATATGAGAACTGAAGATTAGAGAGATCCAGGATCGAAATTCAGGAAAAGTCAAGACTCTGAATTGTTAGTCCCTACCCTGTACCAACTCTACTTTTCCAGATCCTTCTAAATGGTTCCAGAAATCCTCTTAGAAGTCCTTAGTTTTCTTAATACATACTGTTTTAAAGAATAATAGATTTATTTAGGAAAACACACACAGGAAAGAAAATACAGAAAAATATCAACAACAGGCCAATCTAGGTAAAAGCTCTGCTGGTGTTCATTGTACTATTCTTGCAATTTTTCTGAAGGTTTGAAATTTTTCAAAATGAAAAGTTAGAGACAAGAGAGTAATAGACCTAATTTTCACTGAGTAAAGGGAGTTATTTCATGACAAAGTCTTAAAATTATAGATGTCTTAGAACCATATTAGGACAATTTATATGTTCATTAAAACATTTTAAAAGATTGAGGGGTAGGGAATAGGGAAAATAATTTAAATATGAGTGATTAAAAAAAGATGCAGCATAGGAAAATTCCTTCTATCCTTTTGCTTTTGAGAGTTAACCTCTCCGAGAAGAATAACTTGACCAATTGGAATAAAAGCAAATGACAGCAGCCAAGACACTCAGGTTAGATCTAGAGGCAAAGTCATACAGAAATCATAGAAGTTTAAAGCAGGAGGAGGTTTTTCAAATTGTCCAGTTAAACTTGTTCATTTTACTGATGATGAAATTCAGTACCAGCACTTTAAATGAACTGCCCACATTTCTGCAGTCTGATAGTAGCAGAACTACTTCATTTCCTCTGTACCCTAGTTTAGAGCTTGTATCATTCTAACTTCTTTAGTAAGTGATAAAAAGCCAACCCAAGATGGCGTATGAGGAAAAAAAAGAGGGGGAGTGGTACTATGGTGATATATTTATTGGCTAACATATCTGAAAAAGGCATACAGGGGTAGCTCAACTTTTGGAGTAGTTAAAAGCTGGCTTTAAGAAGCTCATCTCTCAGTCATGCATTCTGCTGGACAGACTTCATTCTCAGGCCCTTATAAGATGGTTCTCCTGTAGTTCCAAGCTCATATCACCACACACCAATCCTGCAGACAAGACTTTGCTTTTTCTACAGTACAAACAAAAATCCCAGAATTGAGTTTCACTGGCCCTGATGGTCCTGATTTGGGCCACGTGCACATCCTCAAATCAGTCACTATAGCCATGGGAGGTAGGAAGGGTGAAATGCATTTGATTTACTTAGTAAAGGTCATATTCTCCACTCCTGGATCCAGGAAGAGAGTCATCTTCACTGAAATCACAGACAGAGTAGGAGAGAGTTGAATCAAAAAAAAAAGCTGGGGTACTGTTAACATAAGAAGTAGGTACAGATAATAAATGGCAAAATCTACAAATTCTACATCTATCCATAAATAACAGCTGAAAGAATAAAGGCTAAGAGAAGAGAAAAACTGCCTTTTAAAAAACATTCAAAAGACTGTCTTGAGGGAAAAAAAAAAAAAGATTAATCAGTACTCTTGTACTTCAGGAAAGAATTAGGACCAGTAGGCAGAGGAGACAAGGATACAGATTCAATTCAGTAGATGTAAAGAACTTTCTAACAACTAGAGATATCCAGTAATTGAACAGGTAGCATCATGAAGTAATGAGTTTCCCATAGTTGGAAGCCTTCAAACAGAAGGAGGGTGACCACCTGTCAGGAATGTTATAGAAGGGATCCTTATACTGGTGGGAGGTTGTTCTAAAATGCCTCTTAGATTCCTTCCAACTTAAGATTCTAAATTATTGAGAACGGCATGAATAAAAGATCCAAACCCATTCAACAACTAAATTATTCAACAAAAGGTAACAGAACTTTCAGCTATGAAGTTGAAGCAACCAGACTTTGCGTGCCAGCCATCCAATTTTACAAAGAAAACAGAAACAGATCTTTAAAAATGATTATTTTTAAATTACAACATTAAAATTAATTTTACTAGGAAACACACAACCCAGAAAACATTTTAAAAATTTTTCTTCCAAATTTGATCTATATGTTCACATAATTTCACTTCTGTCAGACTTATTCCCTAAGTTGAACAGAATTAAGTTCCGTATTACACTTTTTATCTTCCCAGCTCCTGAGATACAGGCTAAGTGGCTCTGCTACTATCAGGCTGCACTTTTCCACTTAACATCATATTAAATGTGTTTATCACATTGATATAAAATCTTTATCATTACTATTTTAAGGCCTTATACATTTAATTGTGTTGGAGTTCCATAGTTTACTCAGACATGTCCCTACTGGAGAGCATCTAGGCTTCTTTCAACTTTTCACTATAGTTTTGCCTTGAACACGGAACAGTTTTGTTTGTTTTTTTTTAACCTCTTTTGAATTTTTTTCTAGGTCTGCAGTTAGTAGGCCAAAGAGTATGAATATTTTTATGGTTCTGAATATGTACCGCCAAAAGAATGCCATGCCATCAGTTTGCAGTGCTACTAGCAGTAATTGAGTTTAACCATTTCCCTAAGACTTGTCCACATTAGGTTTTATTTAACACTTTAAAAATTGCTAACATATATTAAGTAGTACTTTATAATTGTTTACTTTTCCATTTTTTTCTCTACTAGTGAGTTTGAATAGCCTTCTCAACTCTTTTTTTTTTTTTTAGTGAAAATACAACTCTTAATCTACATTCCTACTGTAAGGAGAGAACTCAGTAGTACATGTGGATGCAAAGAAGTCACACCAGAAAAAAGAGAATAAAACAGTTAAGGTAAACAGATTAGGCCCAAGATGAAGTCACTCATGCTAAACACCACATCGACAAACCAAAACTTAACTAAATTTCGAGCCTCAGAGAAGGAAGGCCTAGGTCAACTGATCAGCCCTTGCCTGCCCAGCACAAGTTACCTCACCAGGCCCCAAGACTTCCTTTGCTCCATATAAGGGAATAACCCTGCATTAACCAATCAGCAAATGCCCAGTATAACTTTCCTGTTCCTGCTCACTTTGGTCTATAAAACCCTGTTAAGTTGTACACTTCTTTGGAGCTCCTTTCTATCTGCTAGATTGGATGCTGCCTGATTCATGAATGGCTGAATAAAACCAATAAGATCTTTAAAATTTATTCAGTTGAATTTTGTTCTTTAACAAAAGAGAGAATAGAAATTAATTCCAAGAAGAAGGGTAAATTTTTCCTTCTCCCAATCAGAATGGACTCTCTGGGATGGACAGAGAACATTGAGAAAGCATTGGTTCACCATGTTTCTGATATAGCTTCCTTAAAATAAAGGAACGATAAAGGAAGTGAGTGTTCTCCAATAAGTTCCTTTTCCTTTAAATTCACATGTTCTCCAGAAACCATAGTTTTTCCTGGGATTTTAGTTAAGATTTCAAACATCTCAAAAATTATTCCCCATACTGAAGGCTCTGCTAAACAGGAACGAAACAGATTTTTTTAAAAAATGAGAGGCAAAAATTAAAGCACAGGAAGCATATAATAACATCATAGTATGTCAAAAATTAAACTGAAAAATGAAGTTTGGTGCAGTTTCTACAAATAACTGCATTTGTTTCTAATATTATATTACTAAATGAGTACAGATCACTCTGATTTGTTCATTTTTCTCTCTGGAAAGTTGTACACATAAGAGTGGAAGAACATTAAAAATAAGATATTAAAGGTGTGAAAGTGAGAGAGTTCCCACAGCAACTGCAAAAGACACCTTTGCACTACACAGGCCACTCCTGAGAAATGAATCTGTTTTTTGCCACTTATTAATTCCTGGGAAAACACAAGGTAAATACACTAATAAAATCACAACTAAACTACATACAATTTGAGACCAACACGTTATAGCTGCCTAGGTAATAACAATCTTATATTTCCCATGGGAAACGGGCAGTAATAGCTTTATATATTTATTATTCATAGTATGCAACAGAGGGAAAACAGTCCTCCCCTCTCATAAGACACACTTGAAAGTATGTTATCTGTGATGTAACCTGAATAATGTCTTTTGTATAAAATGCTACTACTGGGTTTTGTTTTGTTTTTTTATAAATTTATTTATTTATTTATTTATTTTTGGCTGTGTTGGGTCTTCGTTTCTGTGCGAGGGCTTCCTCTAGTTGCGGCAAGCGGGGGCCACTCTTCATCGCGGTGCGCGGGCCTCTGCTCTCGCTCTCGCGGCCTCTCTTGTTGCGGAGCACAGGCTCCAGATGCGCAGGCTCAGTAGTTGTGGCTCACGGACCCAGTTGCTCCGCAGCATGTGGGATCTTCCCAGACCAGGGCTCGAACCCGTGTCCCCTGCATTGGCAGGCAGATTCTCAACCACTGCGCCACCAGGGAAGCCCACTCCTGGGTTTTTTAAAAAGAGGTGATTCTCTAAATCTTCAGGAAAGACTAAAGTCTGTATAAACAAATGAATAACAGTTCAAAGAGGAAACCCAAGCACTAAATAAAAGATAGATACTAAGAAAATGAAGAGGTTCTGACATCAGTCCTAGGCAGGAATCAGAGGATTCTGGCCACCTTTTGGTGAAAGTTCTTGGCTTTTGCCAGGAAAAGCAGAATTGAACTCAAAAGAAAATTAAATGTAAGTTACATGAGAGGAGGGACCTAGACCTGGGCCTAATGCCTAGAGGTGTTCAATAAATATCTGCTAAATAACTGAATGAATACACTTCTCAAAGAATCGAGAAGCCTGACTTTCCAAAAGGCCAGACAGTATGTTCTAAAGCACTTAAGTAAGACTTGTCCCCTAAGTTGAACAAAGCTAAATTCTGTATTATTCTTTTTTTCCTGGCCAGATATATATATTCTATGCCTTCTGAGTCCTCAAGTATAGAAGGAGTTTCTGTTCACTCTGTAACCTGATTGAAGAGTGCATAGCCACTTGATTTATCAAGTTATCAGCTACAAGCCAAAAGAGGGTGAACTTCAAAATGTGCCTTAAGCTCCACAGAGTTGGCAGTAAAAAGCTGATATTCTCTGTGCCACATACATAATCCTAAAGTTTTGTTTTAAATATATATATGAGGTCATTTTTTATAAGAAACACTACTAAGAGTCAAAGCAAAATTTCAAGAATGAAAATGTCATTAGAGGAAAGCAATGAGGTCCAACAGGGAATGCTTTTGGGTTCCCATGGTGACATTTGTTTCTGATTATATATATATATAATATTAAATACTTTCCTCTGGGGTTTTAAAGCCTTTTAAGAAAGGAAATAAACCAAATTCATTTCTAATTTGTGATAGCCAAAGGCATATTTTCTAGCTTCTACAGTCCTGATTACCAAAACCAGGAAACAGGTCTTTAAAATAAGTCTTTACATTCCCGCCTATTTTAATTCCCTCTGGGCCTAGAGACTTTTTAATAGAACATCTCAGATAACTCAGTCTTCTCCATACCTAGGCATATTTACTTTCCATTGAAAGATAGCCTGATATTTTATCTATACAATAGTCTATTATCTTCTGAAAATACAGATACGAGATATACAAAATTTGATACCTTATTTAAGTGCCCTCAACTTCCCTTTAACAAAATGGGTAGGGTAGTCTGATGTGTGTTTTTCAACACCACTAAGCAGTTAACTCAGTTCTGGCACTACCTATCTGGAGATAAGTTCACAGATCTTACAGGCCAGGGACTCAGTTCCGCAAGACTGCTCTCTCCCCCCCCCCCCACCTCCCCTCGCTCCAACTCCACCCACCACACACACGTCAGCTGCCAATTGCAACTCCGGGCTGTTACCTGTGCTTCTACCAGCCACCTATATATTGAAGGTTCCCACGATCCCCTCTTTGGGTTCCACTAATTTGCTTAGAGCAGCTCACAGAACTCAGAGAAACGTTTACTTACTTTTAGGAGTTTATTATAAAGGATATTACAAAGAATACAGGGGCACAGTCAGATGAAAAGGTACATAGAGCGAGGTATGCGGGAAGGGGCGCAGAGCTTCCATGCCCTTTCTAAGCTGCCACTCTCCCCCCATCTCCACGTGTTCACCAACCCGGAAGTTCTCTAAACCCCTATCCTTTGGGTTTCTATGGAGTCTTCATTACAAAGGCATGATTGACTAAACTACTGACCACTGCTGATCAATTCAACCTCCAGTCCCGCTCCCCTCCCGGGAGATCAGAGGGGGCACTGAAAGTTCCAATCCTCTAATCACAAGGCTGGTTCTTCTGACAACCAGGGCCCACCCTTAAGTTACCTAGGGGTTATCAAAAAGTTGCCTCATTAACATAACAAAGGACATCTTTATCCCTTTCACCACTTAGGAAACTCCAAGGTTTTAGGAGCTCTGCGCCAGGAATGGGGACAAAGGCAAAATATATATATATTTCTTATTATAAATTGCGATACCACAGGTAGCATGAAAAAGAATTATAAACTAGATGTCTCCCTTACCACACACTGAGTGACATATTCTTACCCATTTATAGAAATATACACAAAGGCAGATACACCACCAAGTGCTCCCAAGGCTCCAACAACCAACACACACCAGGGAAGCACTCAACAGAGAGAGACCTTCAGACCTTCAGAGAGACACAGAGAGCAGGCAAAAGGAACAAAATAGATGGAGAATGTGTATTACTTGCAAAGGATGGACAGCTACTCAGGACAGGCAGCCAGCATCACACCCAGGCACACTGCCGGTGCCAGGCAAGCCCAGAGGGGCCCCGCTGGAGGGTGGAACTCTGTGTCTGCGTGTGTTTCCCTCTCTCACACACCTACCAACACACGCTCTCCTCTCTCCCTCACAAACGCATACACCGCGTCTTTCAGTCTCTCTCAACACAGTGCCTATCAGGCTCTCACACACACGAGCTCTCACACACACAGTCTCATGCACATACAATCTCTTATACACAATCTCTCACAGTCTTTACGTACGTAGTCTCTCATACATTCCCTCTCTCATAGTCTCTCTCACACACACACAGCCTCTCTCTCACACACAGTCTGTAATGTACATAGTCTCACACACACTCATAGTCTCTCACAAACGCGTGCGCGCGAACACACACACTCGCGCGCGCGCCCCGTTGGCCCCGCCTCTGCCCTGGCCCCTCCCTCCCCCGGGTGGGCTCCGCCCCGGCGGCCGAGGGCGGGGCGAGCCGGTGACAGGAGGGGCCGGGCCGGGCTGGTACTTGTGGCGCCCAGACCGCCGGGGCGCGCTCCATAGGCTCCTGTCAGCAGCGAGCGCGGCCGATCCCAGGGCGGCCCTCGGGCGGCGATCGCTGCCTCCGGCTTCGCGGCTTGGCCCCTCCGGCGGCCGTCCCGGGCAGCGGGAGTTGGCGGCGGGATGTGCTCGGCCGGAGAGCTGCTTGGCGGCGGCGGCGGCGGAGAGCGCGACGAGGACGGGGACGCGCTGGCGGAGCGGGCGGCGGCGGGGACCGAGCCGGAGCCCGGGGCGAGCCCGCGGCGGCGCGACCGGCGGCCGCAGGAGGAGCAAGAGCAGGTGAGCCAGCAGGGGCGGCGCGGTCCGGCCGGTTTCCTGAGCCCCACGCGACGGCGGAGGGAAGTGGCCCGGCGGGCGGGCGGCGCCCGGGCTGTGCTCGGCGTGGGGCGCTGGTCGCTGCGGCGTTCTGGGAAGCGGCCCTGGAGAGCGGTTGGACGGAGCCCTCGGGGCCGGGCCGCGGGGTCCCGTGTGTGCGCTACCAAGTGCCGGCCCGGAGTCGCGTGCCTGGCGGGGTCAGCGCCGCCCTTACCCACCCGTCGGGCAGAGGCTTCTCAGGGCGGAGCCCGGGGGTCTGTGGAAGTGCTCTCCATAATGGTCACTTATCTAAAAGCCTTACATGTAAACATTCTTCAACTTCGAGTTCATACCCCGGTGCTGTGTTTCAGGGGCCAGCGGCTCCCCTCACGACTTCCATCTTGTCATTTCTGAACTCACACCTAGCGCCTCTGTAAGGTGTGGGTGTATTTCTCTAGACATGCAATCAGTACCTGAAGACGTGTAGGAGCGAGTATTACAATAGGTGTCTTGACAGGGACTCTCCGAGAGCAAGTTTTTCACATGAACCCAAAGGGGATCTAAACTTCATTTAAAAACTGAAAAAGGTGAGTAATAATTCAGTTTAAAAAATAATGCCTAAGGCAGAAAGAAAAAAAACTGAAAAAGCAAGAAAATTGCTTTCAGTTGGTACCAAAGGGGAAAAAAGTATGAGTCCAGCCATAATAAGGGAAAAGAGAAGTTGGGTAGTTTTTGAAACTTTTGAAAGAATTTGCTTTCACTAAGTTAAGTATGTGATAATAGGCATTATAACACATCATTTATCTTCAAGATTATGCAAGAAGTTTAATAAAATAAATTGAATTATATGTGGGATGAATTTTCACCAGCAAATACAGTAATTAGACCTTCGAAAATACCCGAGATAAGCTAGCCTTCAGAATCACATTAAAGACCAAGAATTAAAATGATTATTTGCCTTTATTACAGTGTATACTGTTGAGATCAGTTGATACCTGTCTCCTCTCATTATCCTTCTGCATCTGTTCTTTTTGTCACATTTCACAAACTCCAACATCATCACTAAATGCATTAGTAGATAAAGTATAAGTTCTAGTGTCTCAGCATTGTTTAGAAAACAGAAATAATTGTGTGGCACGCACAAAATATGCCTTAGCATTAGGTTTGCTCCCCATGTGGAAGTGTAATTTTTCATTCTTTTGACAATGTAAGAGATGGTGACTGAAGCAAATAATTGGTAGCTAGGAGATCTTCCTGACTGCTTTCCTGGTAGTTTTCCCCCATTAACTGTACCATGACTCAGTAGCTAAAGGACTGTTTCCTCTTACTTTAGTTGTTCAACTGGAAAAGTGAAGAAAACAGCAACAGGAACTCCCTGGGGGGGAGTGGGGGGGGGCGGATGTATTTGAGCTGAAGGTCCCAAAGCAATTTTCAAGTGGTTTTAAGGGAGCATGTAAAATCATTTAAGCTTCTGTGGATTTTTCATCATCAGTAGCTCTGGTCTTAACAAAATTGCTTATGGTACAACAAAAAGGGATGAAACGAAAAAAGAATGAAACATATAGCCTAGAAAACAGATATACTTTGCATACCTGCTTCTTTCATTGCATGTCATGTAAATTTATTTTCCTGTACTCCTTTGAAAATGTTATCATTTATTTTTATCACATGATTTATTTATGTACTCTAAGTCCACATACACAATACTTGAAAATTACACCTGAGATATGCGTTTCCTCCTATATCAGA
The DNA here is from genome assembly GCF_009873245.2 of Balaenoptera musculus. Lineage (NCBI taxonomy): Eukaryota > Metazoa > Chordata > Mammalia > Artiodactyla > Balaenopteridae > Balaenoptera > Balaenoptera musculus. The sequence goes on from NC_045789.1 coordinate 112,398,493, forward strand.
ACCAAAGAAGAACTTCTTATAAAGAAGTCAAAAATAAACAAAAAATTGATACAACCCAACTCACTGGTGTAAAAAGCAAGCTTTTGTGATAAATCATTTCTTGGTAATAAGTGTAGCTTTTTTGTCAAGTCCTGAAAATGAAATTTAAAATTTGTATGCACTGCCTTGCAATGATGGCAGAGATATAAAGATATTTGAGGGAGAGGTAAATGAAATTAACAACTATAAAACATAGTCTAAGGATTTGTTTTATTTTGTTTTTCTTTAGGCAGATGGTGTGTGTTTGTTTTGTTGTTTTAAGGACACATGGCCTCCAAATTACAAACGGAGTATTTTTGAAAACTTGGTTTGTAAACTTGTTGTTTAGAACTTAAAGTGAACTTTTCCATAGAAACAATGATATAAACAGAAACAGAACCAAAACTAATTAGCTGGAAATGAGACAGAGGCCATCTCCCTGCTGTCCTTTCTGCTTAGCACACTCACTTAAGGTTCCAGAATCTGAGTAGCATCATGGATGTTAAGAGAGAATTGGTAGTAGTGGCAGCGGCAGCAGTAATAGCAGAGGCTCCTTTATATCTGGATCAGGGTTACAGGTGGTGTGCTCTTGAATGCAACAGCTCCAGAAGGCACCTGACTTTTGCTTCTCCAGCTCTTTCAAAGATTTTTGTCAGCCCCTAATTTGCTGTATTAAATCCCTTTCTATTTCTAGTTCCTTCACAGTTTGCCCTTACCTGATCATTTGTTGAAGGAGCTTTCTTCCTTTGGCTATTCCCCAGCCTAAAGTCTCCTCTACATACATCCTTACCTTCACTGATTTTTCTTTCTATTCCTGTCTGAAAGACTCATGCCCTTCCCTCTACCTGGAAGCCTCTTGCATCAGCTTTGACTTTACAAAACATATCTTTGGCTCATTGTTATTATGATACCAGATCAAAATGGTATTTATTTCATGTAATACCAAAATACCAGTATTTATATAGGTGTTTTCTTAATAACTAAGATATTATAAGCATCTTTTTTTTTTTTACTATTTATCCTTAAGTACTACTCCATCTGAGAGAAAACTAAGGTTCCTCTGTCTTTCTGGCCTAAACCTTTCCAGGTACATGATTGACAAGGCAGCCTCTATCCTAGGAAAGGAGGACTTGAAAGACTGGACCAGGTTCCCTAGATGAAGGAACTGTCAAGTCTGAAGTAGCAGTTTGGCCTCTAAGAAAGATAAGCCAGGGAGAGAGGCAAAATGCCCAAGGAACTGAAGGGACAGGGCACAGCTGTCCTACATGTGTGTTGGTAATTGTGTGCATGGGAGATGATCCAAGTATGTTCATGACTGTGAATGCCAGGTCCCTTTAGGTAAGAGAGTCTCTGCCCTGCTGCATACCTGGAAGGTTAAATATCTCCAGTCCTTTTATTACATTTATGTATGTATGTGGCATTTTACAACCTGAATAACCTAAGATGGCCCTGCCTTAGGTGGGATAGAAAGGTCCCACCATCCTTGGATTGACTTTAGAATCATTATTTTTAGCTTTAAGGTCTTTCTTTATGATTATAAAAGTAATGTGTACTTCGGAAAATGTAGAACTATAAAACAATCTAAAGAAAACAAAAGCATTTGAAATCTCACTGAGTAATATTGTGCTATAAAATATGAAACATTTGATGTTACTACATTCATATATCTCTCTGTATGTGTGTATATGCATATATACACACATATTTTTAAACATGTTTTAATGTAATATTTGGATTTGGTATCTTGTTTTTATCTACTTAGCATGTTGTGTCATTTTCCCATGTTATCAAAAATTCTTTGTAAAAATTATTTTTAGGGCTGCCTAATAATCATTCCCCTAATACTACATATTTAAGTTGCTTCAAACTTTCTTTTATAGATAATGCTGTAATGAAAATCTTTGCTTATAAAGTTCTACCTTTTTCTCACTGTTCCACCTTGGAATAAATTCCTAGAACTGGAAGAACTAGGTCAATAAGTCAAACTCTTTGAATCCTCTTGAAACATCCTAAAAAATTGCATTCAGAAAAGCTTGCACCATTGTACTCTTCTGGCATTAGTATGTAAGAGTACCAATTGGAAACCATCCATTCCAGCAACAAACAGTATAATTTATAGATTAATCTTTGCCAACTTAATAGGCAAAAATTATCTTATTGTTGTAAGATACTGCTGGAGAGGTTTACTAAACCATTCATATATTTGTTGAGCATTTGTATTTCTTTTTAGTTGTGTTCTTTGACCATTTTTTCTTTTGGCATTATTATAAGATATTAAACTCATATTTCACATTGATTATAATTATTTTCCCTGCTTGCTGTTTACTTTATAATTTTGTTTATGATGTTTTTGACTTAGAAATGCTTTAAATTTTTATTAGCCAAAGGAATTTTTTTGTTAATTTCATACACACACATCTCACACCCTCATACATGCACACACACACACCCCACACATACATACATATATCTATTATATTTGTTTAGAACATTCTTTCTAATCCTACACTTAAAGTATCCACCAATATTTTCTTATGTGTGTGTTTATAGTTTTTTTTTTTTTTTTACTCTATATATTTAATCTCTTTAGAATGACTTTATGTATTGTGTGAGGTATGGAGCTGATCTTTTTTTTTTTAGCCTAATCATTGAATAATCCACTTTCTCCCTGGCTTTGCAATCCTTTATAGTAGTTATAAATACTGAAGTCTATATTAAGCTTTTACATTTCTGTTGGCATTGTGAAAGGGATTTCTTTTTCCACATCATGTTTTTGCTGCTGGTTTCTAGCTATCGGTTTTTATTTAGTTAGTTTTAAACTAGCTACCTTTCTGAATTCTTTTGTTAATTCTAATACTAATATATACTAGTATCTCTTAGACTTGATTCTTTTGCATCTTCTAGGTATATAATCATCCACTCTATAGATAAGGTTGATTTTGCTTCCTTTCAGATGGTAATGCTTCATTTCTATTTCTTGCCTTTTGCAATGCTGGAACTTTCAGATAAATGCTGGCTTATAGATATTTAAGTAAATAAATGAAGGAACCTGTATAATGGCATTTATCAAGGAATGTTCCATGAGATCATCTGTAAAAAAAAAAAAAAATGGTACCAGAGGGAAGCCTTATACCTCCTTTTTGGTCTATCATCAAAGATATGATTAGCAGTACATATTCTAGATCCAGAATACCTAGGTTTGTATCCTAACTCTGCCACTTACTAACTGTAACTTTGGGCAAATTAATTAACCTCTTTGGCCTTCAGTTTCTTCATCTGTATAAAGGGAATAATAGTTGTATCAACCCCATAGAACTGTTATATGTATGTATGTAATATATGTAAAGTGTTAGAGCAGTACTTAGCATATAATAAGCGTGTAAGGGTTAGCTTTTGGACCTAATTTTCAACTAGAACCTAAGTGAAAAGATATCTGAGAAATGTTATTTTTAAGTTTTCCAGACTCTGCAGTTAGAAAGCCACCCTAGGAGGAAGGTGGAATAGAACAGTGCTCCTCAGTTTTAATGTGTAGACAAATCATCTCTTGTTAAATGCAGGTTGTGATTTTGTTGTTCTGGGGTGAGGCCCAAGATTTTGCATCTCTGACAGGCTCCTAAAGTGATGCTGATGCTTTGCCCATGGACCACACTTTGAGTGGCAAGGGAATAATAAGCAAACCAATCCACAGTATTCAACAAACTTGCCCTTCGACATAGTATCAGTAATAGATATATATACATAAGGAAGTTATTTTACTATTTCCCTAGAAGGGTATATTAGAACTCTTGGTAAAGTGTAAGAAGCCAACAAGCCTTGCTTCTCCAGGCCAAGTGATTTGCCCTAGGTCTTAACAATTAACTGGTACTAGAGCACACCAGAACCCAGGTCTCCAAACTCCAAAGCCGGCTTTGTTTTTGTTTCAGAAATGCAAAGAGCCCTCCCTCACCTATGATGGGAGGACAGTCTGATAAATCTGCTGCTCCCCCTTAGATTGTGTAGTTCAAAAATAGATATTTGTTTATACCCACTTCCTTTCACATCTTTGAAAAGCAGTTTGCAAGCAATACTGTAGCAAGTGCTTTGAGTTTAGATGAACTCAGCCCTAAACTTAATCTAATTTTTTTCCAATGGGCATCTAGTCACTAACTCAGGGAATAATTTTGTATATGGTAGATATCTTTTGTCCATTTTTTATCATTATTTCAAGAATGGAACTTCTAAATCAGTGGTTCTTAACTGGGGGCAGTTTTGCTCACGGGGGACATTTGGCAGTGTCTGGAGACATTTTTGAATGTTAAGACTAAGGGGGTACAGTACCGTTGGCATCTAATAGGAAGAGTCCAGGGTTACTGCTAAACATCCTATAATGTGCAGAACAGTCGCCTACAGCAAAGCATTGCCTGACCCAAAATGTCACTAGTGCTGACGTTAAGAAACTCTGCTCAAAATGTATTAGGATTACAGTGATTTGAGTTGTCAAGAATAATTACTCTGTTGATAGATATTCCAATGGATAGGTAATAATTGTTTATTTTTTTGACACCTACATTCCAAACAGGTAGTCTCCCTACGGATCTTTTCTTGCATCTCTTCTTCCAGCAACTCCTTATATGCAACTTTCTCTATTTTGCTTTCCCTCTTTGTTGGAGAACAAAGGGAACAAAAAGTGCCCACCAAACTGAGAAGTTATCTTGAGACTGAAACACAAGGCAGGCAGCTCTATATAATCCATGGATCAGTATATTACAGGGTGACTTGCTCACAGGGTGGGATCAGGCGGATGCTCTGTAAGCGTTTGCAGCTGCACTCCACACTGCCAAGGGGCCACTGAGACAATTTTATAGTTAACATAGGGTATAGGGGTATGTGCTTTGAAACAGGAAATGCATTCCTAAGTCAATATTTATAAATGGGTAACTAGTATTATGGACCAGCAGTCCCCAACTGTTTTGGCACCAGGGACCGGTTTCATGGAAGACAGTTTTTCCGCGGAGGTTGGGGGGGATGGTTCAGGCGGTAATGCGAGCGATGGGGAGCGGCCGATGAAGCTTCACCTGCTCACCCACGGCTCACCTCCTGCTGTGCGGCCCGGTTCCTAACAGGCCTCGGACCGGGGGTTGGGGACCCCTGTTGCGGACACAGGGAATAAGTCAGCAAAGGTTTTCATCACTGTTTGAGGATTACAGAGCCAAGAGGCCAACCTGGTCCCAATGATTATTAAGCAATATCTATTAGCTACAAAGCCCTTGACAACAGAGATGTGATTTACCTCACAGTACTGTCCTGGCTGGGATCAGCGGAAGGACAAGAGGAACTGTACGGGCCCAGGATGGCATCACTTATGCTAACAGCCATATACTCTCATATTCTTTTTCTGCCCCTCTGTCCTACTACCCATCGTTTTTTCATCTCTCCCTACTGTGTCTCATTCTCCCATTGTCTGTTACTCTTCCCCACCTCCCATCTCAGCCACTTTCTCTTTTTTTCCATACGTCTGCTCCACCCCACTGCCTCCTCCTTCTGTAGAAGCTGAGCATTATGGAGCAATGAAAAAGGTTTTGGGTAATGACAGTTCTAAGTTTGAGCCTTGTCATCCTAATAACTTAATCCCTCAGAGACTCAGTTTCCTCATTGTAATGGGTATAATGCTATCCACTTAAAGTTCTTATGAGGGTTCAGTAACATTCTGTGTATGAAATACCTAGCATATAGTAGGTGAATATTAGCTCCCTATTTTGCCCTGATCTTCTCTCCCATCTTTTTTTCTGGTTCCCTTTTTCTTCTTCTTCTTAACTAACCACATCATAGAACTGTATTTTTAGTACATGTAATTTTCAGATTTATAGAATAAATATTATTTATTGAACAAAATATTAAGATTTCCTAATCTAAAAATCAGATGTGGGCTTCCCTGGTGGCGCAGTGGTTGAGAATCTGCCTGCTAATGCAGGGGACACGGGTTCGAGCCCTGGTCTGGGAAGATCCCACATGCCGTGGAGCGGCTGGGCCCGTGAGCCACAACTACTGAGCCTGCGCGTCTGGAGCCTGTGCCCCGCAACGGGAGGGGCCGCGATAGTGAAAGGCCCGCGCACCGCGATGAAGAGCGGTCCCCGCACCGCGATGAAGAGTGGCCCCCACTTGCCGCAACTAGAGAAAGCCCTCGCACGAACCGAAGACCCAGCACAGCCAAAAATAAATATATAAATAAGTAAATAAAATAAAAGTAGCTATAAAATTAAAAAATAAATAAATAAATAAATAAAATAAATAAAAATCAGATGTGTTTCATATTTCTTTAAAAAAAATTAAACCACCAACTAAATTATTAATATGTTGCTTTTTGTATAGATCGCCAGTTGATTTTTTTTTTCTGTTGTGGATCATTGATCTTGATGAGAAAAATACCCACCCTCCTCTGTACAAGTTATTCTCAATTTACTATTCAAGAGAAGTGGTAAAGCAAGGTTAAAGGGTAAAACTTAAAGTAGTACCATGACTTTAACCTTGCCCTAAGAGACCTAAGTAGAGACTGTATCTTTCCCAGGCCTTCTTTAAGCCCCAGCCACACTAGCTTTGGCTCCCATCGCCGTCTTCTCTGGAGTCATAGTCTTGTCTTGCAGTAACAGCCACATATCTTCAAAGAACCTTAAGCGTCTCCACTAGTCATGTTTTGGTTCATTAAGTGTGTGTGTGTGTAAGGCAATTAATAAGATAATCAAAGAGTAGTTTCATCCGAGCAGAGAAACTGCATTTCTAATTAACTTAATGCAGAAGTTACTTTCTATCTGCTGATCTAATTTTTCCCGTATCCAGTGTTTTGGGTTTTTTTTTTTTCCATTTAACATCATTGTCAGCTGCGCCTTATCTTGGCTAAGGAAGAGGAAAGGGTTGGCTTTATTTGCTGTTGCTGTTCTCTTATAGCAACAACTTGATCTTATCAGATTTCTGATCAAAGAGAAAGCATGGTGCAAATATTTTGAAATTTACGGGAAATGAAGGATAAACTAATTATTAATACTTAATATCTAAACAATATCTATTAATACTTAATATCTAATATCTCTTAATACTTAATACCTAAATTTTTTTTAACAGTGTTAAGAAAATTAAATTTCCATTTGTGGTTTTTACTATATTCCATTTGATATAATTTTTTCTAACATCTGTGAAATTTTTTTTATTCCCTCTTCCAATTAATCCAATTAATTTGTCTTTTATCCTCTTGATCAAAATTTTACTGGGATGTATGCAGACCATCTACAGAGGCAGGGAATTTAAGTTTGATTTCCCATGGCTGGCAAATTTCATCAGTTTGATTGAATTCAGAATTCCTTATTCCATGGTTTTCAGAGGTAATAAAATATAACAGAAGCTATTGTCACTGTCACAAATTGAGAATTGAGAAGGAAAGTCATTTTTAAGGAAAAATGTTTGGTTTTAGCTACTTTAAATAAACAAGCGATTGCACCTGTGGTAGCAGCCAGCATACAAGGTACTCAATAATGTCACCAGAAACTTCATTTCTTTAAAAAAAAAAAAGATTTTAGAGAAAGTACAAAATGTAGAAATTTTTAATTTGCAGCTTGAATTAATCATATTCTTCACTTCATGGCCTATTATTATCTATCATTAGTTCATGCACATCATTAAATTTTAATTAATTTAATTAATTTATTTTTTCATTGTAGAACCATTCTCTTCTACTACAATAGGCAACTTTTAATATTTTTGGTAGGTATGCCTGAAGGTGGTTTCATTTGTCTACGTTTGTAACTATGATTTAAAATATTGAATTCTATTGGTTAAAATGAAAATGAATACAAATTTTAGTATTTCTCCATTTATAATCATTTCAAAGACTTATTCAAGAACTAGCTGATATTCTCATTGATTTGTATCCATCCCCCCAAAAGCTTTTTCCTTTATTGGTTATATGTAGTTTAGTGGAAGATAAGTGTAAATAAATGTCATAACCTTGCATTTAATTAAAAAATGACAAAGAAGTTATAAATACAATGCCTAGTAAAATTTTATATTTAACACATTATTTTTGTACATTTTGTAGGAAATAAAAACTGCAACTACATTTAGTATCCAATGAGGAGGAAAACACGTCCAGCCTCACTAGAAATAAAAGAAATTCAAATTAAAACTATTAGGAATAATGTTTCACCTATCAAGTTGATAAAGATTAAAAAGATGAATGGTGTGGGTTTAAAGAAACAGTGTATGAAATAAGAATACACTAAAGTTAGAAGTAAAATTGATTCAGTCTTTCTGGAGGGAAATCTGGTTTCAAACCTCACGGGTAGAGACTGCTGTTGCCCCTCACTCTAAAGGTGTAAAAACTGCAGCACAGGGATGTTAAGTAACATATTGAAAGTATCACAGCTAGTAAGTTGCTGAGTTAAGATTCAAACCCATGCTTGAAGCCTGAGTTCTTAACAACCAAGCTAGTGTTGGTCCATGAAATCAATTCAGTGGATTGTGAACAGGATAGGATAGGACAGAAATTGTTAGAATGCATCACACATGGTATGAATGTCATTTCGTAGAAATTTATATGTACTGGGTCAGGAAATAAAATATTTATCTTATTGTGGATCACAATCAAGATCACTGCACTAGCCCAGCCAGCTCAATTCTATCTCAAGGCCTCTGCCTAGATTCTTTTCCCCAAATCTTCCCTTGGCAGATCATATCATCGGCTTAACTATAACCTTTCTGAGATCTCAGCTCAGCTCTGATATATAGAAAGAACCTCCAGTCTATCCCCTCTTCCTCTCTTCCATTACTCTTTTATTTTCCTCATAGCTCTCACACTATTTGACAGTATTTTATTTATTTGTTTGCTAACATGTTTATTCTCTGCCACTTCCCACTCTCTCCTTCACAGGCTCACACTAAAACATCATCCCTATGAGAGCAGAGACTGCATAAGGCAAAATGCTTCAGACAATTATTTTGGCATCTCTGAGGTAGTACAGAGTCTATAAAAATTTCAGTCTAAAATGACACTGCTGGTAAAAACTCAACTGATGTTTTTGCTGAAGCAATGTGGTTTCCCAGGGGAAACTTTCATAACAAAATTTAGTTTTGAAGAGAGAGAGGACTTTGTGTGTAACAGGAACATACTCTATTGTCAGACTCAACAGAAAAGAAACGAGTGGTGTTAGTTTGTGCATTGAGCTAAAGGTCCCTGTAAAACATTTGTAAGAATTTAGGCAAGGATTGTGTTCCTTGATGTGATGTATTTAAAAACTACCACGATATCAAGAAGGTGAAAGGCTGACAAACAGAATCTTGGAATACTAACTGGCATTAACTTATGTAATTGGTAAAACCTTGCAATTTTGTTTTTAATTTTTCTTGAACTAAACATAGGAAAGACAGTAAATGAAACCCAAAGCTAACATAGATTTAAATTCAGATCAGCCATTTCAATAATGGCAAAATGTTAAAGGATAATTTTCAAAAAGAGGTAAAATTATAGTGCTCATTAAATATAAAATGAACACATGTTAAGGAGTTTATTTAACTCATCATTAAAGAGGGAACCAGGCAAATGTTACAACTGCTTCAAAGGAGAAATCAGTCAGAAATGTATGTGGAGAAAAGGTATGTTGAAATGAATTTACAAATGGCCACGAGACTGGCTTTTTCCATAGGCAGGGAGGAAAGACAGTTGAACCTCTACTGGAGCAGAATTTGTTTGCTTGTCTATAGATATGAATTATTTTGCATTGCTATTGGTTATCTGTAATTTACAGACTTGTAAAATATCTCAAAAGCCATAAAGACCAAACAGTAGTATTCTAAACAATGCAGTTTTCCATGGAGACACCCATAATTTTTTTTTTGCTTATTCTTAATTTTCTTATAGTAATAAAGAAAAAAAGTAATTTCTAAAATTTGCTACACAGAGTAGATTAATTTGTGGATAATGAGGGTACTTTATCTCTCCCTTTACAATGTCTCATGCTGCTAGAAAAGATTAATTCTATTCTAGTCTTCTTCCATGGTAGTACATGTATACATACATGTATACATACATTCGGTGTACATGTGGAAATGTATGATTTGTATGCATGTGAAAAGCAAGGATTGATTTATATTTGAAGTTCTTTCTGTTGAGTTATAAGTAAAATTAACCTGATAGTCAGATAACTACTAAAAACAAATTTTGATAGGAACAAGATGGCTGCTCCAAGGATTCCATATCCATGTCTAGTTTTTATTCAGCACACAAATCCCAACTGCTTGTTCCTAGCATCCTAGCATACTTTCTTCACATGTTGAATGGTTATTGGTTTCACAGACAACTTTGTCTACTAAGGAGTTTCATGGGAGTTTAGAAGCACATTTGGTTTAAGCTTTTAAATTTAAAGGAGGGCAAGAATGAAGTGATTTCTTCATAGAGAATTAACCAGTTAGTTATAACCATTTTTGATATCAATAAAAATACTCAGCGTAAAACACTTGAGAATAAATATATGAAGAAAAAATTAAATACTAAACTTCTTTCTTTATTATTCAGTATGTAAAGTTTATTTAACAGTAATATCATAAAAATGGTTTAATGATTGTGCCATTTCTGGATGATAGTATTTTCCCTTTGGAGTTTAAATGACTAAGTATTTGGAAATCAGTCTTTGAGCACCCTATGTTAGGCTACTAATTTAAGACTTAAGTTGTGCTAACAAGCCGGCCATATACTAAAGATATTTTCCTTATCCATTTGTGTCATATAGAACATCAATTGCTTTAACAACTGATAACACATTGTATTATGGATGGTTTTCTGTATTTATTATTTGTATTCATTATTTGTTATTATTTGTTATTTGTTCCTTATTTTCTTGGTAGCTTTTTTTTTTTTTTTTTTTTTTTGGCTGTGTTGGGTCTTCGTTTCTGTGCGAGGGCTTTCTCTAGTTGTGGCAAGCGGGGGCCACTCTTCATCGCGGTGTGCGGGCCTCTCACTATCGCGGCCTGTCTTGTTGCGGAGCACAGGCTCCAGACGCGCAGGCTCAGTAGTTGTGGCTCACGGGCCTAGTTGCTCCGCGGCATGTGGGATCTTCCCAGACCAGGGCTCGAACCCGTATCCCCTGCATTGGCAGGCGGATTCTCAACCACTGCGCCACCAGGGAAGCCCCTCTTGGTAGCTTTTAATTCATTCATTCAAAACATTTTTGAGCTCCTACTATTTCCTGGGCAGTGCTGTAGGCACCGGGACACAAAGAAACAAACAGAAACAGGCCAGATCTCTCCTCTCATTAATCTTGCATTGTAGTAGGGAGAGACTATGAATAAATAAACAAGTACATCAGTGGGTTATAAATGCTATGGAAAAAAAAAAAATAAAGTAGGGAAGGTGTATGGGGAGTATGTGTATGGGGTAGGGGTGCTATTTTAAATAAGATGATCATGTAAGGGCTCACTAAGGCAAATATAAGCAGAGTCTTAAGGAAGTGAGAATTACTGGTTTGCCCCCTCCTTTTGATTTGACTCCATGGAGGGTAGAGCCAAATTTGAGGCTCAGTCTTAGTAATCATGGTAACATATCTTTCCCCAGTCTAGACTCTCAATTCTTTCTCATCCATCCCCCCTTCCAGTTTTCTATATTTTATTACTATTTTATTCATTTATTCCTACTATAAGCAAATTCAAATCCCTTGTGGAAAGATGAGAGGAAAAACCAAATTAATTATGGACTTAAGTAAATTAACTAAAAACTTCATCTTTTAAGAAGTATATTTCTTAAGGAGTATTATATAATCACACCTTATAATGAATTTGTTTAAATATTTTGCTTTCTTCTTAATACCTGGTTTAGTTCCTTTGTACTAAGGGATTTAGAGGTCTGCAGTGCAGTTTATTGGAAAGAGCTCAGAATTTATAGTCAGAAGACTCCTGTGCTCAAATTCTGGCTGGTTGTCTGATTCTGGGGAAGTCACTTGACCTCTAGAGTCTAATAATACCCACCTTAATGGTATTTTTGTGAGGAGCCAATGCTTGGAGTATGTGTGTTTAATAAGTTTATTGAACAAATGACTAGTAAGCAAATGAAATGGGGAGAGGATTCCATTTAAAAAATGGTGGGGGGAGGGCTTCCCTGGTGGCACAGTGGTTAAGAATCCACCTGCCAATGCAGGGGACACAGGTTCGAGCCCTGGCCTTGGAAGATCCCACATGCCGCGGAGCAACGAAGCCCGTGCACCACAACTACTGAGCCTGCGCTCTAGAGCCCGCAAGCCACAACCACTGGGGCCTGCAAGCCACAACTACTGAAGCTCGCGCGCCTAGAGCCAGTGTTCCGCAGTAAGAGAAGCCACCGCAATGAAGAGTAGCCCCCGCTCGCCGCAACCAGAGAAAGCCCACGCACAGCAACGAAGACCCAACGCAGCCAAAAATAAAAATAAATAAAATAAATAAATTTATAAAAATTTAAAAATGGTGGGGGGAGAATCAAAACTACAGGAATTTTTTTCCTGAAGAAATTAAAAATATTTCACTAATAATTTTCTCTTGGCCAGGGTGTGATTTTAAAAAGTGAGAGTCTTCAGCATATAAACTATGTAAGAATTAATAAAATCATTAGAGTACATGAAAGCTCCATGAAGAGAGACTGTAGAGTAAGAAGAGAAGAAGGCCTATAGGTAAGTCCCTGAGAAGTTCCAACACAGACTCAGAGGGAGATGAGCCTGCAAAAGTCGACCAAGCAAGACAAAGGCGGTAAAGACATCTAGAATGACTAGCAGGCTTCCTTGTACTTCTGGGTTGTGCCATTCCCTGAGGTAGGGGACGCGTGGAGGAAGACCAATTTTAAGGCAGATCATTATGAGTTTGATACAGGGCATGTTGAGTTTGAGGTCCTCTAAGACATCTGGGAAATGCTGAACATGCAATTGAGCATACAAGTCTCGGAATCTGAAAAATTGCCTGAGCTGAGAAAGATCAGAAGGAAACTATGAATCTTTTATAAAAGTATGGGTCATTTTAATTGTTAGGGGATTTGAATATGGCAATTTGAGTACATATCTTTCCTTATATATTAAGCAGCTTAATGGCAAGGAGTATAGGTTATTTGCTTTCTGTATCCCACAGCACTTGCCTTGTTCATGGTAGGCATCCTATTATTATTTATTGAATTGAACTAAATTGCCTAAAGGATTTATTTTGCAAGCAGACTATTCTGTGAGTCAAGGGTTGTGATTATCAGAGTTGGAGTTTAGTAATCAAAGATTATTGATACTCAGGGAGGACGTGACACACACTAAGAACCAGAGTGCGGTTTCCTGAAAGTAAGCAGCTGTCAGCCTGGCAAATCAGTCAGGTCTGTGCAGGCTTGCCACAAGTAGGGCACAACACATCTTGCATAAAATGCAGGTGTAAAACATGCTGAGACGAGAGGATCATAACTTCACAACATGACTACAGACTTCATTACAGTAGGCAGAAAACTTGTCATTTTCACTATATCACTATTCACCCAAAATTTAAATAACTAGTATATTCCATTATAAAATAAGGTGGCTTTATATAGATATACTGTTTTTCAAAGAATTTCTTCCATAAGAAATTTTATAAATCCACATACTTTTATTTACAAAACTAGATTCCTACAGATTCTTTAATGTCATAAATAATGAGAAGCAATTAAAATTTTTCCCCACTTAGTCCAAATGGTTGATTGATAACTCAACAGGCATTTCATTTCATAAGAAGTGCACTGCAGTGGTTATTTCAGAGCACAAAGAAAAATATCAGCCAAGTCACTGGATTGGACAAAAAGTGCAGTATATAAAACAAGAAGCTGTTATTGTACAGAACACAATAAACAACTCCCAAACATTGTTACGTGAGTGGCATTTTCATAGCTTTCTTAAAAATTGTCCCACTCATAAGTACTGTTAAATTTTCTTTGAGACAAAATTCCATTATGGATCTTAGTAAGGAATTAATGATAAAAAGCTAACTTTAAAGGCAACTTAATTCTAACAAGGATGGATCATATTTTTGCCTAGTTCTATTAGACATACCAGCCATATTTATCTTTAACTCTTCAAATATAATATGGAAAAGATATTTAATAGCATAAGCAAGTAGAATTTTCAAACTTTCATAAAGCTATATACTTCCTTTGCAAACTTAAAACTCCTATGATAAAATTTAATTTTAAAAGAGGGCATTCACAAAGTCACAAATGTTGATGATTCTTTCAATAGATACGGTCAAGCAACTGGAACAGCAGTGACAGACCCAGTGCTTTTAAGAATCAGTCCTCACCTACTTAATGCCTCAGATTCTGACAAGTGTCTTTGATTTTGTAATATCTTTGCCTTTCTTGGTTTTGTCTTAAAAGGAAGTGTGACTTGCCTAATGCACAAATGTTCCAGTTTCAATCGGGATCTCTGTTTTGCTTCTTTTGCTTTAGGAATGAAAGTATGTTACAGTATAAAATCCATTTTTGTACTTAGATGTATGGATGCGAGAATTTGGGATTATGAATCTTGGTTAACCTTAAAAACAAACAGCAACACCTCTAAGAAGGAGATGATAGAGTGGGAAAGATTTGGAACAATAAATATTTGGAATTGGATGGAGAGTTACCAAGAGGTGACTCTCTCCACTTAAGAGTATAGAAGTAGTACCAAGAACACTGAGACAACATGATTTTATAACGAGGCATCTGAGCACAATTTTTACCAACAACAACACTTAGCAGCCTAGAAGAAGCAGCAGGGAAATTGGAGGATGCTGAAAGTCAGAAAGTACGGGAGAATATGTGGCTATGAATTCGTGGTTGAAATGGTAGACTGTGGGTTCTAAACTGCAAGGAGAAAATAAAGGGCTAAATCTATAACAAATCCAGAGGCTTTTAAATTTTATAACTACTTCTTTCTTAATATCTATTTTCACATATTTGTTTATCGCAGTATGATACTGTCTCTTGATGTTTTGCAAATGTAAGACTCCTGCCCTTTTAAAAGAAAGCAACAAGATCTTTCTCAAAACAGGTCTTTCTTTTGAGAGGTCCAGTGGAATGGTGAGGTGGATTGAGAGAAACAAAATTACAGTATTTTGGAGGGGAAGACTTTCAGTCTAAAATCCCTCTGAAACTGACTCCCAGCTTGTTTCTATTGTTGTCCTTCATCCTTCATTTTTGTCTCTCCATAATTATATTCAATCAAAAATTACATTATTTATAAAGGCAGCCTTTCTATGATCATTGGAGCACATTCTACTATGTTAGAAGTTCATTGTTCATACTACGAAGGCAAGAAAATTTCAAAGGGAAAGAAAAGTTTATGTCCAAATAAAATGTATGTTTCTCTCTTAACTGGATGTAGTTAGAAAAATGAAACCAAAAATCTACTTCAATAGTGTTCTATGTGCTTAGTCTTTATGCCAGTTTATGTTGCTTTTCTTCTGGGGAGATGTGGTGGAATTAAGAATTCGATGTTGGTTTGGTTTTTAGTTTTAAAGAAAGAAAAATTTTAAATCCGGTCAAGCTGTATCACAATTAAGACCAGTTGCTATATTGTACAGTGAGTCAGATGTAACCATCACAAAACCATTTTTAAATGACATTATTTTTACTGAATATAAATTAATCAAGACAAGTGTAACTGTTTGAACTGCTGTTAGAAACTGATATATTAAAATAAATAGAAGGAGGGACTTCCCTGGTGGCGCAGTGGTTAGGACTCCGTGCTCCCAATGCAGGGGCCCCGGGTTCGATCCTTGGCCATAGTGCTATAAACCACTATTCTGTTATATAATAAGACAAAAGCAGTTAAACATGCCATATCATTTTTTAAAACATCATCTAAATATTTGAAAGCATTGCATTAACTTTTTTTGCCAGCTCTCCTGATTTAATTTTTTGACTATACTGACCCTTTTTGAACTAAATGCCAAGCATTTTGCAGCTCTTAAACACATCATATTTTTGCCTTAAAATATACTTTTTTTTTTTAATGTCTGAAACATTTATATTAACATATTTCCATACGTATTTCCATACAAATACAAATATAAGATTTTTAGAAATTTCATGTAAATATACTTATTTTTATATAAATGTTAACCTTTTTATTAAATTGTTAGCTTCTTGAAGTTAAGGATATAGTCTTATTTATCTAACACATTTTAGGTGTCAGGAAAATTTTGTTGAATTGAATTGGTTCTACAAAGCAGAAGTGTTTTTACAGTAAAATAATTTTAAATGTTTTACTGAATATATATGATAGCTTAAGATAGTTTTATTTGTTCTTATATGTATTAGTATATTTATTTCTTTGTTTATTTTTTTCTTTCTGGGCTGCCAGAGATTTAATATGGGGAGTTAGGAAGGAGGAGATGATTTTAATGCTCACAAAGCATTCTTGATTTACTTCTGACATTTCTGCAACTCTTAGAAACTTTCCCAGAGGGTTATAAATACTGATAAAAAGTATTTTACTATGCTAAAAATTATTTTAAAATACAGACTTGGGTGTAAAATTTAATGTATTAGATGCAACTAAAGGGAAAATCAGGACTATTCTGAGACTTGAATTTCCAGTTAACTTTCCTTAGACTTAATTTTTAAAAAATGAGTTAATTACCAGCTGAAGTTCAACTTTTGAAGTTCCATTTAATCATATGGTTCTTCTACTAACCCTTTTTTTAAAAAAATCTTTAAATATTTACTTATATTTAAAGCTTAAATGAATAAAAAACAATGGGTTTCTTTTCCTCCTTTCTCATTTCCTCTCATACCAACCATTAAAGAGGCAGTTTTCCTTCTTTGCTTAGCGAGTCTAGCAAATATTTTAGCTGCCCACACTACTGAAGCCTGCACGCCTAGAGCCTGTGCTCCACAACAAGAGTAGCCCCCGCTCGCCGCAACTAGAGAAAAGCCCACGCACAGCAACGAAGACCCAGTGCAGCCAAAAAACCCCTCAAATTTCACTTTGTTTAAAAAAAAATAAAATAAAATAAACACTCTTCAAAGTGCTTAAGGTCCTATGGATGATTCCAGAAAACTAGCTGCGTACTACCCAGGATCCCCTGGTTCATCCTTACAGGAATTATCCTTCAGTACACCATCAGAAGTAATTAATGTCCAGAAACAACATGGCAGGACTTCCAGAACAATGAAGTAAGGAACTCAGTAGATTTTATCCCAGCAAAACAACAATTTAACTGGTGAAAATTATTTAAAAATAAAATATCATTTAAAATCTTTGGGAATCACCCTAAGAGCATACAGCAAATGAAGGAACATTCATTCAAGAAAATCTACAAAATCTAGGTAAGAACAGTGAGTATTTGTGGCATTTGAGCCACAACCTAACCCATTACCTCCCCATCACAGTGCTGTGTTATAGAAGCTGCAACCCCAGCATGTGTAGCCAAGAAGCTGAAGTTCCCCTCTCCCTCTACCTCCCAGTCTAGGGCTACAGTTTCACCTGCAAGGGTAGGCCTTCTCATCCCTTTCCTCCCTTCCCCCTCAGCTCCATGTTACAGGAAGTCTATTCCAGGCAGGCATGGCTGAAAGGACCAAGTCTCCCTCCCCACAAGCAACCCCCACCCTAGGCACAGCAAGCTGAGAACACTGAGGCCGAATTACCCGTCCCAACTCACTATAGGGTAGAGATTCCACACCAAGAGAAGCAAGCCACGACCAAGAGCTGCTCCCCACCCCCAGGACCTCCTTATAGAGCCAGATTGTCACTCTAGGAAAATAGGGTCCCTGCCCCCAACTCCAGTGCAGTGGTGCAGGTGTTCTGCCCAGGGGAAAAGGCAGACCATAAAAGTGAAGAGCTCTTTGGATCTGCCTGAGAAGACTGACTTCAACTGGAAGAAGGAATGGAGAACTCCATGCCTAAGGGTGTTGTTGAAAACAGTACAGATCTTGATGAAGATCAATTAAGAGGAGGCTGGTAGCTCCATAATACATCAAAACAACAGAGCAGCCAGAGGTTTTAAAGAAAGAACCAGGGAAAGAGTTGGCCATGAAGAACCCTCTTGGGATCATAGTCACCTGTGAGGATCAGGAAGGCAAGTGTGCATGTGTTAGGCTGCACCCACTCAGGAACAATTGTAGCAGGATGTGGGGCAGACTTGAAAGCATTCCCTAAGCTGCACACAGACCCATCAACACAGGGAAGAAGCCTTACAAAGAACAAGGGGCTTAAATACAACCTGTGACCAAACACTGATTGAACAATACGCTACTCTGACCCAGGGATAACTCCTAGGAAGCAAGGCTCCAAAATATCACAATCACCTGTGACAGTCGGAAAAATGTATACATGCCCAAGGCTATAACCTCTCCGGAGTAGTAACAGTAGGACCCTCCAAGCTACTAGTCCCTCGCTGAATGTGGGGCAAAGAAGTAAAATCTCTGAATTATGATAGCAGTTTCCAAGCTACAGATACAGCCAATGGTAAAGAATGAAAATAACTGGCTAAGGGACCATAAGCACAACCTCTAACCAAGAAATGGCTATACTAGCCCAGGGACAACCCCTAGGTAATGAGACTAAAAGATGAAAACAAGGGGAGAAAATGTGAGTAGGAACATCAGAGGCTGCACACTGCAAAGGAATAGACTTTGCAGAATTAGTTCAGCCAAGTCACTAAACAAATAATCATGCGAATAACAACCACCACCACCCCCAGAGTAGTGGTAGGGGATCAGTATATAGTGTTGCAAAAATATATCTAAAATGTCCAGTTATTGACAAAAAAAATTATGAAAGATGGAAAGAAACAGGAAAGCATGATCCATAAGTAGGGAAAAAAATCAGACAATAGAAAATGTCTTTGATGGGGCCCAGTGATATACTTAGCAGACAAAGACTTCAAAACAGCTATTATAAATATATTCAAAAAACTAAAGGAAACATGCTTAAAGAGTTAAAGTATGATGACAGTGTGTCATCAAATAGAGAATATTAATTAAGAGAAATTGTTTTTCTTTTTAATTAAATGGAAATTCTGGAGTTGAAAGTACAGTAACCCAAATGAAAATTGAGTGGGCAGAAGATAAAAATCAATGAACTTGTAGATAGAGCAATATAAATTATGCAATCTGAATAACAGAGAGAAAAAAGAATGGAAAAAAATGAACAGAGCCTCAGAGAACTGTAGGACATGATTAAACACATCAGCATACAAATAATGGGACTATGAGGAGAGGAGAGAAAGGGACAGAAGAAATATTCTAAGATATATATGGCTGAAAATTTTTCAAACTTAATGAAAAGCATTAAGCTACACATACAAGAAATTCGATGAAATCCAAGGAGGATAAACAGAGTGATCCACATCTAGACACATTATGGTCAAAATGTTGAAAGAGAAAGAAAATCTTGAAAGCAGCAAAGGAAAAACAACTCATCACATAAAAGGAAACCCCAGTAAGATCAATAGTTGATTTCTCATCAGAAACTTGGAGGACAGAGGCAATTGGACAACACATTCAAAGCGCTGAAAGTAAAAACCTGTCCACAGTCTTATATCCAGCAAAATTATCTTTCAAAAATAAAGGTAAAACACATTCCCAGATAAAAACAAATTTTTTTGCCAGCACACCTGTCTTACAAGAATGATCAAAGGAAATTATAAGGATGAAAGCATCTGATATCAGACAGTACTTTGAATCCACACAAAAAAACAAAGAGCACTGGTGAAGGCAATAATGTAGATAATTACAAAAGATAGTATAATCGCACCATCTTCTCTTGACTGATTTAAAAGCAGTTGCATAAAACAATATGTATCTATAATTGTATTGTTGAGCCTATAACATACTGAAATATATTTGACAATATCAGCACAAAATACAAAGGTGGAAAAGTTGTATTGGAGTAAGGAAATGACACCAAATAGTGACTCACATCCACAGGAAGGAATAAAAAGAACCAGAAAGGAAGGTGTTGAGAAGACGGATTGTATACCAGCCAACAAACAAGAAAGATTAGACAACTATAAATGCCTGAGATATTTAGGATTTAAAATCAACAGAACCCACTGATAATTTGGATATAGGAAATTAGGTAAAAGAAGGTTTTGCAGATCATTCCTGAGTTTCTTACTTGTAGAAATTAAGGATGGATTTTATTCCTGAGAATCTGTTCATTGAATGAAGACCAGTTTTGAGGAGGAAAATCATGGGTTTGGCCTTGGGTGTGTTGAATATTGAAGTATATTCAAGATATCCAAGTGTAAATGTCGAGAAGGCAGTTGAATATACGGGTCTAGAGTGCAGAAGAAAGGTCTGAGCTGGCTATAATACTTAAATAACTGATTTACTGGTGGTAATTGAAACTGTAAAGTTTGGATGAGCTTATTTGGGAAGAGAATATGGAAAGAAAAGAGATAAGGACTGGGGACTTCCCTGGTGGCGCAGTGGTTAGGAATCCGCCTGCCAATGCAGGGGACACGGGTTCGAGCCCTGGTCCTGGAAGATCCCACATGCCACAGAGCAACCAAGCCCATGCACCACAACTACTGCTCCTGCGCTCTACAGCCCATAAGCCACAACCACTGAAGCCCATGCTCCTAGAGCCCATGCTCCGCAGCAAGAGAAGCCACTTCAATGACAAGCCCATGCACCGCAAGGAAGAGTAGCCCCTGCTCACCGCAACTAGAGAAAGCCCATGCGCAGCAACGAAGACCCAACACAGCCAAAAAGCAATAAGTAAATAAACAAATCAATTTATTAAAAAAAGAGAGAGAGAGATAAGGGCTTAAGACCAGAGGTTGAGGATCAGTATTTAATAACTAGGTTGAGGATGGTGAACCCACAAAGCAGACTGAGCAAGGAACAGCCAGAGGGATGAAAATAGAACGAGTAGAACCAGGAGAATGTAATACCATATAATTCAAAAGAAAAGAAAAAAATGGTTATTAATTCTGCTTAGGGTTTGAATAAAATGAGAACTGAAAAACTCTAATTTTTTTTTCTTTTTTTTTTGGCCCCACTGCGCGGCTTGTGGGATCCTAGTTCCCCGACCAGGGATTGAACGTGGGCCCTTGGCAGTGAGAGCACGGAGTCCTAACCACTGGACCGCCAGGGAATGCCCCTCCCCCCGCCACCAAAAGAAACCCTCTAATTTACTGATACAGCAGTTTATTGGTAACCTTTTCAAGAACTGTTTTGGTGGCGTAATAGGAACAGAGGCCACACTGGAGTAAGTTGAGGTCTGACTGGAAGATTGTTGGGAGCAATTCTCCATGGATCTCTTGCATTGAGAACTTTTGTTTAGGACTGTTTTTCAAGGATGTTTGTTAAATTAACAGACTTGGAAGATAGGAATATTGTCTCCTTTAGGAGCAGAGGGCAGATTGTCTGCTACCCAGTGTAATAAAAATGACGTCTCCCTCTGGGACAAACATCAGGCAGATTTGCTTACAGCCCAGTGTAAAAGATGAGAGTTCCCTAAGCTCAGAGTTCTTCAGCTGAGACATAAGCCCACTGAATGCAGCATCTACCTGTGCCACTCTGTCACCCTGTGGGACTGGGACTTAGGAGGTAAAGGGAACCAACATCAACATGAAACTCAGGCTGCTTCCTGTGGCATGAATAATAAAGTCCTTTGTCAGAGACAAAGGAGGCTTGTGTCTTCTGCCAGTATCCATGAAACCAAGACAGGCTAACTTGTTAACTTGCAAGTAGGATAAAACATCAGTCCCTTCACAGTTCCTGACAAAGATGAAAATATGGAAACAAGCAGAGTGAATTGTTTCAAATAGTTTGGTTATGAAGGAGAAGGAAAGGCAAGGCAGAGCTAGTGGCATTAAGGGGGAAAAATCTAAGCATGTATAAATAGTGATGAGAAGCAGCCAACTGAAAGGGAAAGACTGAATATATATGAGACAGAGGGATAATGGAAAAGGGATAATATAAGGTAGGAAAGGATGTGAGCCTAAGCATAGGTAAGAGGAATTGGACATAGAAAGAAGAATACTTCCGTATTTCTTTATTTGTAACAAAAGAGAATGAAGAGAAGTTGGATGTAAACTTTGGTAGTTGATACATTTAGTATCACAAAGTTAAGGAAACTCTTCTGACTGCTTCTCTTTTTCCTGAGAAATAGGAGGTCAGGTAATTTGCTGGAGGAGAGGGATAAAGAGAGGAGTAGGAGGCAGTTCAAGATTTTTAAAAGAAGAGATTTGAAACAGCCCTGTGTAGAGAGCAAAAAACCCAAAAAAACAAAAAGAGTAGAGCAGAGAAATGAAGTAGGAATGTACTTGAAGATCTGTTTGGGGTTGTCATAAACTCTTGGTGCCCTATGGTGTGACTTTCTCTAGCACCACGGGTACTCTGGTGCAGACACAGAAAATAGTTGTTACTCTAAGATTAGGGTTTCCCCTATGAGACAAAGGAGTTTTATTAAAGTTTTTAAAACTTTGGGTCATAGAAATCAAGCTGAATGTGAAAAGTGAAGAAGAGGGCTAGTGGATTGAGAGAAGTTAGAGACGGGACTGCAGTCCCAGTGAAGCTGAAAAACAGTGGGAGTACAGGTACTCCCTGCTTTCGAAAATTTGCTTTCTGCCACTTCACTTTTATGAAAGACCTACCTTAGTTTGTACCTGTTTTTGATAAGCAAAATAAATCCAAAGAGGATTTTTGCTTTTAAGAAAAAAAGGTGTAAAGCGAAAATAGCATTCAGCGTTTGTTTTGTAGCAAGTTAGAGAGGCAGCACACCTCCCAAGTAGCTAAAGTGACAACACCAAGCTCCTCCCCAGGAACTACACTCAGCATCTCAGCATCAGGCCACCATAGTTTTGAACTGTGTCTGTGCGCATCTGGGCTTTTTCTCAGTTTGTTTTGTGTATCCATCAGCAAGATGTGCCCTAAGATAATTGCTTCTTTGCTTTACGCCATTTCGGTTTACGAAAGCTTTTATAGGAACACTTTACTTTTGGATAGCAGGGGAAACCTACAGTTGAATAAACAAGTTGAAAGGAGAAGAGGTTGCAGCAAGAAGATTTAGGAGTTGTTCATTCATTCATTCATTTCTTCATTCATTTAATAAACCTCAGTTCCCAGACTACTATGTGCTATCCAAAAATACTTTTGCTCAGTATGCATCTTGATATGTATACCAAAATAAATTTACCTTCCCAGTTATGATTTCCATGGGCTTGCGTTATTGAGGCTGGCTCTGCTTGATAGCTAGGGAAGGTTAACCTAAAGTGGCAAGGAGAAATCAGCATCTTAGTCTTTACTCTGTATTTGTGTTATCTGAATACAATAACCATTTATCCACGTATTCTTACGTAGTTTTTAAACACTTTTAGAAAGTTATATCTAAAAATTTCTACTTGCATAACCCCCATTATTATTTTTTTAATATTATTAATACATTCCATGTTAATTATTGCTAGTAGCAATAAGACCAAATTAATGAGGAAGTTCTTGAGCACTACAGTTAAAAACACAGGCTTCGAAATTAACTAATAATACTTATTATAATAAATAATAATTAGATGGCATAATGAATGTAAAATGTTTAACACAATATCTAGCAGTAGAAAACATTCAGTTAATGGAAGCTATTACTACTTTTTTTTTTTTTTTTTTTTTTCTTTGGCTGCACGGCATGTGGGAACTTAGTTCCCCAACCAGGGATTGAACCCGCACGCCCTGCATTGGAAGTGTAGAGTCTTAACCACTGGCCCGCCAGGGAAGTCCCTAATGGTAGCTGTTACTACTTTTTATCATCATCATCATTATCTATAGTCCGAACTCTTAGTTCCAAGCAACAAAAATTCAACTTTTACTAGGTTTTGCAAAATAGGAATTTACTGGCTCATGTTATTAAAAAAAAAACAAAAAAAACAGGTAGATGCCCTAACTGGATTCAAGTATTCAAACAACATCAACTATGTCATTTCTTGGCTTTACTTCATATTAGCTTCATTCATAGCAAGCTTTCTCCTCATTGTAATATTGGGTTGGCCAAAAAGTTCGGTTAATGAATATGTTGTTCAATAAAGTTTTTGGTGAAAATGAAAAATGTGTCTTATTTTTACTTAAAACCAAATGAACTTTTTGGCCAACCCAATAAGATGCCCTCCATTTTGCCAGCTAACCAATATTAGTGGGGGGAAAACATGTCACTTTTTCAATAGTTGCAGCAAAAGTCTCAGGTAGAGCTTTCATTGGCCTGTCTTGGGTCACATGCTCATTCCTTAACTAATCATATGCCCAAGGAAATGAAATGTTCTGATTGTCCAGGCCTGAAACTGGGGAATGGGCACAAATTCAACCAAAACACATGGACCAAGAGTGGGCGGGGAGGGTTTTCCCAAAGTTAAATCAAGGTGATACCTGAGGAAGAAAGTAGCATAAAAATCAGGCAAAAACAGCAGACTTCCAGTACTACACTCGGGAAAACAGCTGAAAGTGAATCTTAAATTGTCACCCACTCAGTGAAAGCCTGTTTATAGAATGTAGCTTGTACTCTTCTTAAAGTAAATAAGCAGGTTCTGCCATACTAATGTGCACAGATTGTTCCATAGGTAAGGATGTGCCATAGAAAACATCCCACCTCAACTTCTATATAATTAAATTGTCATAACACTTGAAGAAAAATACAACTGAATTTAATTATCACAAGAAAGGTGATCATAAGGTATTAATTATCTCAGGCAGCATGTTACAATAGAAAGAGAATAGAAGTAAAAATCACAAGACATAAATTCTACCAAAACTGTAGTAATAATATTAGTTACCATATATTGAATGATTGTTATATCTATTCTAAAAGCCTTTTATCTGCTTCCTCATTTTATTATCACAACTCTATGAGGTAGATATTAATATGCTCCTTTTATACCTGGGGAAACTGAGGGTCAGCAGTTAAGTAATTTGCCTCATATACGTGACAGAGAAAGATTTGAATCTGTCCACCTTGCTTCCAAAGCCTGTGTTTTTTGTTAATAAGCTGTGTGACTTAACCTCTTATTTCTTGTTTCTGAAGTAAGAGGCTTTGTTTAAATTATCTTTAAGGATCCTTTGCTCTTAATAATCCTATGATTATTTAAGGGTTCACCTTTAATTTCTTTTTTTTAAATAAATTTATTTATTTATTTTTTATTTATTTTTGGCTGTGTTGAGTCTTCGTTGCTGCACGCGGGCTTTCTCTAGTTGCGGCGAGCGGGGGCTACTCTTCGTTTCGGTGCGCCGGCTTCTCATTGCGGTGGCTTCTCTAGTTGCAGAGCACAGGCTCTAGGCACGCAGGCTTCAGTGGTTGTGGCACGAGGGCTCAGTAGTTGTGGCTTGCGGGCCCTAGAGCGCAGGCTCAGTAGTTGTGGCACATGGGCTTAGTTGCTCTGCGGCCTGTGGGATCTTCCTGGACCAGGGATGGAACCCGTGTCCCGTGCCTTGGCAGGCAGATTCTTAACCACTGCACTGCCAGGGAAGTCCCCACCTTTAATTCTCATCACTAATTTTGCATATTTTTAAAGAAGGATTTTCAGTCAATTATAACACCCCTATGTCATTAATCGTGGACAAAAATAATATCACTATTTTGGTGAGAACTTTTTTTTTTTTTTAAGTGGGATGAATATCAGGAGTCCCACTTTTTTTTTTTTAATTAATTAATTTATTTATGGCTGTGTTGGGTCTTCGTTTCTGTGCGAGGGCTTTCTCTAGTTGTGGCAAGCGGGGGCCACTCTTCATCGCGGTGCGCGGGCCTCTCACCATCGCGGCCTCTCTTGTTGCGGAGCACAGGCTCCAGACGCGCAGGCTCAGTAATTGTGGCTCACGGTCCCAGCTGCTCTGCAGCATGTGGGATCTTCCCAGACCACGGCTCGAACCCGTGTCCCCTGCATTAGCAGGCAGATTCTCAACCACTGCGCCACCAGGGAAGCCCCAGTGAGAACATTTTTTAATGTGCATGTCATAGTCAGTACTATCATATGATCATGAAGGAAACTGTACATTTGACAAATATTCCTCCATTGGGATCTCACATACAAAGAATAAAATTTGACAAAGACACAAAGTGACTAATGTTAGAACAGGGGGGAAATGCCATCTGCATTTTTGCATTGGTGTATTTTATGTGTGAAGTGTTTGTGTGTGTGTGTTTGGTTGGTTGGTTGGATTTTTGCCTTATTGCAACTCGGCCAAGCCTATCTCCTCATTCTTGCTTGGAGTCTTTTTTTTTTTCTCACATTTGAATCTGAATTCTAGTCAATACTGAAAGGGCTATGAAAAATTTGCTAAACTGCTGCAAATAGCTTTACCTTGTTTAAATCTTTATATAAGATGAAAATTAAAATTTGAGCAAGTTTTGTGCTTCATAAACTCACCTTCAAGTGTAAACTGAAAAAAGATGTAATGCAAAAAAGATACTGATGTTGATTTCACTATGTTAAGTGTACTCTTTCTATGAAAAATGAAAATGTGCTTACATAGCTTGTCTTTTTTCAGAGATCAATATTTCTCTCTGCAGCATTAGACAGCTGCTAGCTATTAATAATATAATAATAACTGGAGGGAGTATAACATAGGGATTAATGGTGTTGTCTCTGTAGTAAGAATGTCTAAGTTCATATCATAGTTCCTTCAGTTACTAAGTATAAGTCAATGGCCAGACATTTAACTCCCCTGAAACTTAGTTTCCTTATCTGCAAATGGGGAAAATAATAGTGCCTCCCTCACAGCCTGTTGGAAAGACTAAACAAGAGAATGCATGCACAACACAGTGCCTGCCACATAGTAAGTACTGAGTGTTAGCTGTTCTACTATACCGTTAACAATAGTACCACCACTACTATTACTCTGAAAATTACACATACCTGAGAGTGAGTCAAGGACTCAAGAACTCATCCGTTCATATTAGCCTCTGCTCTTAAAATACAGTGGTTTAGGAACTGAACTGAGCATGTGAATTTTAGCTAACAGCTCCCATATCTTATAATCTAAATCTAGAACTTATTTATAAATATTTGAACAAATTCACAACTGTACTCATGGGAAAATAAAATAATTTATGTTACATGTAAAGTTTGTTTTTATTTTTCGAGTAGTTTTTTTACCTGATATGTTATTATAGAATATTTCTATTGTTTATTCAACAAATATTTATTATGAGCCTACAATGGGCCAGGCACAATGCACTATACTAAGTACTCATGTTAGAACTATAAGATATGGTTCTTGCCTTTAATGACTTGGCCTTCCCTATCAAAGATAGTGAGAAATAGATATATAAAGAAATAATTTTAAAATTAAATATTGTGGTGCACAGAATAATGGTTTCTCCCCACCCTCCCCAAAGATGTCCACATCTTAATCCTTAGTACCTATGAATATGATACCTTACATGGCAAAAGAGATTTTTGTAGATGTGATCAAATTTAAGGACTTTGAGATGGGGAAATGATCCTGGATTATCTAACTGGACTAGACCTAATCACATGGGTCCTTAAAAGCAGAGAACCTTCCCCTGCTGTGGTCAGAGGGAAAAGTTAACTACAGAAGGATGGTCTGAGAGCTGCAACATTGCTGGCTTTGAAGACGGAGGAAGGGGACCAGGAGCCAAGCAATATGGACACCCTCTAGCAGCTAGAAAAGGTAGAGAAATGGATTCTCTCCTAGAGCCTTCAGAAAGAAACACAGTCCTGCTGACATAACTTCTAACCTACAGAACTATAAAGTGATACATTTGTGTTGTTTTAAGCCACTAAATTTGTAGTAATTTTGTATGGCACCAATAGAAAATTAATACAAATACAGTAAATTCTCTCTATTTAAGGTCTATATGTGGAGAAATAGAAGAAGGATCACTTTCCAAAGTTGTATCAGAAGAGCTAGGAAGAATTTTCCCAGAAAACCCACAAAAGTCATCATTCCAAAGTAGATCACATGGCCTTTCCAAAAGCCAGCTTCTAGTAAAGGGAAGGGGATTACTCTTAGACCTATCACCTCTGAAGCTGTAGATGGGATTTTCCTCACATAAAGAATGCAGACTGGATTAAGGTTCTAATAGGAAAGAGGAAAGAGTGAATGGATGCTTATTAATATCCACAACAAAAAAAGACTGCTAATTCCATAAAAATTGATACATTGTTTTGAGATTACTATAATAAATAATACTTTGGAAAAATAGGACCATCTTTTGTTTGGCAAAAAGTGGAGCAGGTAGAAAACCTATCAAGATATTGCTTTAATGCTTGCCAGACACATGATAAATTCTCTCCATCTATTCAACAAATATTTACTGATACAGAAAATACTGTAATGAGATTAACTGTAATGCCAGTGATTTAAGAATGCTGCCTATTTTCTTTTCCATGTTTTTAAGTGTCTTTCCTCTAGGATTATTCAAACCCCCATCCAGTTCATTGCTGGATATCTTTGATGTTTCCACAGAACTTCATTTGTGAACGTATGCCGCTTTTAGGCATTCTTCTAGTGACTTTACTTTTTTCCTCTCCTTTAGATTGCCCAGATTAAGAAGTGCTTTGGTAAAGTGGCAAATTTTTAGTATTTAATCTGGTTGATAGGTGTTTAGGGGTTCATTGTACTATTTTCTCTAATTTTGTGTGTTTGAAATTTTTCATATTAAAAAAAGAAGTGGCAGGCTGCCACAGCACGCCTAGGCCAGTCCTTATTGGGCCTTCTACTTCCCTTCTCAGTCCCCCCAGCTGCTCCCAGGATCTGAGATGATATGATTAACTGCTGCCTCCCCACCTGGCCTCTAGGAGTTAACTAAGCATTGCAACACCTACTTCTTCCCCTGAAAAACCCACAAACAGTTCGTAAAAGAATTCAAAGAAATCTTCAGAAAGAACCGTTTCAGATTAGGGTACTTGCTTTGTACTAAAACCACAAAAATACTGAAAAAGTCTTAAAAATCTTCAGTAACAACAGAAAACCCCAAAGTACAATAAGTGCATAGATTAAAAGAAATTAGAGGTGGTAAAAAAGAAGAAAAACTTTAATAAAATAAATGAAAAAAAGAGGCCAAAAATGATACCAGCAATGCTAGACACTGGAGTAGAAGAGAGAGTTGAGAGACCAGAAGAATTACAAACTAAATCAAGAACTGTTCAAGTTCTATCCTAAAGAAAAGAAAGCCTTAATCTCAGGCAAGAACAAGATTTTTGTTTTTCTTTTTTAATATAGTATATTATCATGGAACACATAGAAAAGTATGAGAAGCTGAGAAACATAAAATTGATTACAGCACATCAGTGAAGGAAAAAATAATTTAGAAGTTAAAATACAAAAAATAAGGAAAGATTAACAAATAAATTATAATTCAAGAGGGTATTATCAGTATCAAAAGGGGCTCATATAAATCCCATTTTATGGATTAGAAAACTGAAGCTCAGGAAAATGAAGTAACTTGGTCAAGGTCATTCAGTTGAAGTGTTGGGAGACTAGATTTGAACTCTCCAGATGTCTCTACAACATTCGGTTTTTCTCTTTTTTTGGTAGAAATGGAAATCCAAAAGTAATTTATTAAATTATATGTACTTGTTAACTCAAAAATAATTCTGGCTTAAGCTTAAAATATAGACTTAACAGTGATGCCCCTTTAAGTCTCATTTTTCCACAACACCAATGACACTGTGTGCTACACAAATTACTGTTATATGGGAAAACATCACCTTAAAATCATATTGAAAATCATTTTTTCTGACTATTGCAAATAAAATTAGATTTTTTCACTCTCTTTCCTTAAACTGTATATGTAGAACAGAAAATAAGGCATTTTTTAAATGAAAAAATATTTTTAGTTATTTACATATTGATTACTGAAATGATTAAGCTTTGTTTTCTACTAAAGGAATCTAAGTTTGATTCATGTGTTTGAAGAGTGCCTCAAGTTAAGCTAATTAACTTTTTTTGGCATAGACAGCAAAATTAATGGCATTTAATACTTACCTGTTATTATGTGAAACCCTATACCCAAAGTCTTCTTTTTACACATGAGTAATTTTCTACCTTGCACCTACTATGAGCAAGTATATGTTCAATGAATAATTACTGATTTGAATCATCACTCCTAAAAGAAATTAGGCTTAATAAATTATAATTACAACTATGTCATCTACATGACAGTTTTTCTTTTGTGACTGCATTAGGGGCTAGTGAAGAGAGGGAAACTATACCAATTATTTTAACAAAGATAATCTAATATAAAGAATTGTTAAGTAGGCATTGAAGAATAGAAAAGGCAAAAACATTAAGGCAGTGATATTCAAAAGATGGTAAAAAGACAGCATCATAAGCATCCCGTGGAAACTTGCTAGAAGTACAAATTCTTAGACTCCAAGCCCCACTCGTGGCTTACTAAATCAGAAACCCTGGCAGTGGGCCAGCAATCCATGCTTTAAAAAGCCCTCCAAGGGATCATAACTTATGCTAAATTTTAAAAACCACTGCACTAAAGTAGGCTAGAGGGCCACAAATAGTAACAGCAGGAAGCAGCGACCACTGCTGGGCCTGAGGGAGTAAAGAAAAGAGGTAGAATACTAAAACTGAGAAGACTGGGGAAGGCCCCATCCCACGCAGCTGAAACTCAGACCTCCAAGAACCGATCACTGCTCACCTGGTGCTGGTGTTTCTGAGCTCAAAGGAGAGACACCATAGGCCTTGGGAACCAGATATCTGAGGAAAAGGAACCCACGAGTTTGATCTGGTGTCTCAAGAAGGCACATTGAGATTGGTTCTGCAAGTGTTGGGAAGCCACTAAATTGAAATCAGTGGCTGCTACCGGAAGGACCTACTACTGCCAGAGTGAACTATCACTAGAGACTGACAGGATCAAGAAACCCATGAGAGGCAAACAAGGAAAGAGCAAATCCCTTCCTCCTCCAGCTGTGCAATGTCTCTCTAGTTCCTCTATTGGCAGAGCCTAACAGGGAGACAGATTGTTTCCAGAATTCCAAAGGGTGGGGTTGAAGCTGAGAGATAGTAGCTTAATTAAAGACCGTAAAGACCGTAATTGTAATAAGACTGAAAGGTAATAGAAATAGTACTTAATTTTTGGTATCTATAATTGGGTACAGATGGACGTTTTCTAGGCGACTGATATCTAGGTAGACTTTTGGGCTTATTTTACAAAATGATTCCTATTTGGAAACTATATGTTTCTCCTGATGAGATTAATAAGAAACATTTAGGACATCTATAGAATTTGGACAGGAAACTACGCAAGGACCTACACTGAAGTCTTCTTAGCTCCCCAGCTAAAACTGAAAGATCACAGCCGTAATAGCTGAGGATGGCTCAATAGTAGCAGCAAGCCCTGCTCCAGTCAGCTGAGGCTGGGTTCCTTAAAGTCTTAGTGTCAAAGGAATGGACTAAAAAAAAGGCTTATTTACCAGGACAGAGCAATCCAGAGCCTGCCTCAAAACAGGAGATTGGTAGAAAAAGGTTGTTCTGAAATCACGGTCATTGATAAGAGAAATACAAACATGATTTTTCATTTAAGAAGTTGTCTTGGGCTTCCCTGGTGGCACAGCAGTTGAGAATCTGTCTGCCAATGCAGGGGACACGGGTTCGAGCCCTGGTCTGGGAAGATCCCACATGCCGCGGAGCAACTAGGCCCGTGAGCCACAACTACTGAGCCTGCACGTCTGGAGCCTGTGCTCCGCAACAAGAGAGGCCGTGACAGTGAGAGGCCCGCGCACCGCAATAAAGAGTGGCCCCCGCTTGCCGCAACTAGAGAAAGCCCTCGCACAGAAACAAAGACCCAACACAGCCAAAAATAAATATAAATAAATAAATTTTTAAAAAAGAAGTTGTCTTTGTGCAATTCCAGGCAACTAGAAAATGAATGGAAATGAATCAGCTACTTCCTTCATCTTGTAAATCAGTGTTCTAGTAGTTGAGTGTCCAGTCAATGCTGAGTCCACACAAATCAATAAATCAGTGCTTTTCATATTCTTGAAAGGTGGGCACAGACACAGTTGTTTTTTATGACAATCAAAAGGAACATTCCCAAGTGTTATTGAATGATTATCAGAAGTATGCCCAGTACATACTTTGGAAGATAAAGAA
This sequence comes from Balaenoptera musculus, assembly GCF_009873245.2. NCBI lineage: Eukaryota > Metazoa > Chordata > Mammalia > Artiodactyla > Balaenopteridae > Balaenoptera > Balaenoptera musculus. The sequence continues at coordinate 112,430,543 of NC_045789.1, forward strand.
GAACTATGAGATAGTCATTATTCTTAAAGACCTTCACCTATTTCTCATTTTATGTTTATGTTTTGTTTTGTCTTGTTCTGTTTTTTTAAGGATATTGAAGAATCACAAAACGCCACTGGCGAGCCTGTTGGAGATGACTACAAAAAGATGGGAACACTTTTTGGTGAACTGAACAAAAGCCTCATCGACATGGGCTTCACAAGGATGTATTTTGGAGAACAAATTGTAGAACCAGTAATAGTCATTTTCTTTTGGCTTATGCTGTGGTTCCTTGGCCTACCAGCCCTTGGACTAGTTGCTATTCTTTGCCTTGTCATTATTTATGTGCAACAGTAAAATATGGCCGAATGAACTACTGACATTTGGCAGCCATATATGTAATTAGTGAAGTTATGTATTTCACCGCATAAAGGCTGAACATTTTGCCTTGTTTCAAATTGTGTGCTGTTTTGTAATTAAATTTATAAGTTGATGTTGTTATAAAATTAAACTCAACTCGATTATAACAGGGTTGAATATATATTTTGTAGCTTATTCATAACTCTTAACTACTGTGATCTGTGCCCACTTTTAAACACTCCTATTCCCATGCCAAATCTTGAATAACACCAAAAAGTGAGCAGGGGATGTTCCCCTGTTCACTCTTCTAAATGTTCTAAAACATTTTAGAAGAAAAAGGATTTTCTTTTTGTAATTGGAGAACTGATCCCCACCTACCCCCACCAAATAAACCCATATTATCTGGGAAATAATTTGAATTTCCATTGTCCCTGCTTAGCCCAAACCAATGTAAATGATAACTTCTATATACTACCTTAATATTTTGATGAAAATCAGTAAAGCTAGCACATTTTCTAAAGATTGAAAAGAAATATATTTATTATTGCTGGGGAAACTTCCCAAGTTAAATGTAACTTTTTTATAATGTAATACTTGGGCTTCGAATCACTTCAGTATGTCATTTGAAGTTTTAGACAGTTTTGGTGCTAATTACTTTTTGTGAATTTTTAAAGTCTCATAAGCCAGGTTCATAGTTGGCTGTACCCCATGGTAATGGATATTTTCTTGTATCTAACCAGTTGTGTATTTTTTTCCTAGAGAGACATTTTCAGTGTATTTTTTTCAGAAATTTATATTTTATAGTTCTTTTATAGCAATTATTCTAAGATTTAAAAAATCTATTTCCTATCTTGACATGGATATTTTTCCCCCCAAATTGATTTGTATTATGGCTGAAATTCTTTACTATTCCTTTTTAAAAAAAAAAAAAATCATCTCATTTTCTTTGATACCTGTATTAGAAAGTACAGTATTACAGTATAAAAACAAATGCTTAAATTTGGAACTCAGCAGCCAATTGTATAATATTCCTCTAAGGCTAAAGCCAAAACAGTAATTGGCCAGGCATGTTATTAATGTGTCTTAATTCAGCACTTTGGGGTTTTATATTGAAATAAGCATTTCTTTCAATATACTTAGAAAATGAAAATGGCTTACTGATATTTTGGATTTTGTTAGAGAATCTAAAATCTTTACACTTTCATCTGAAAGACTTTCTATGTAGACAAAGGATAGGTAGTTAAGATAATTATCTAGAAATTTAAGTTAAATAGAGGAAAAATGGAACAATGGAGCATTTTTATCTTTGGCAGGGCAATAACTAAAGTGTGTAATGTGTTTACTATTCTACTTTATAAAGTTTTTATCCAATCCTAGTTTTAAAATTTATTCTATAAGTTCTCAGTGTCTTCCATTCCAAAGCAGAAAAATGATGAAAATGTTCAATTTAGATTTCTAAAATTAGATCATCCTGAACCAACAATACCAGTCAGAGGGCACTAAAAAGTATTGTGCATTTGTATAAATACAGAACTTTTAAAGTTTGACTTAAAAAAAAGACTTTGTACTATATCATTGTGTTTTTATTGGATTTGTAATATTTTTATAGAATATTTTATAGAACCTGGCATAAGTGCGAGTTATTTGAAAAGGTGTCTTTATTTGTGTCCAGTAGAACTGAGAGGTTTTTAATAGAAGTCATGAGATTTTGTATATCTGCATTTAATATTAAAAAGTGTATTCTTTTCTAATACTACTAAGAATTTTAATTTCCTTTTGGAATGTAAAAAGATATAGTATGCATAATAAAAGCTCTGGTTCCACCAGTGCCTAATATTGAAAATATTTTAAAAGTAAGTTTTAATTGTAATTATTTAGTATACTGTCAAATACTATGCATCTGCACACTGCTGTTAATAGAGTATATATTAAATTCTATAAAGAAATGAGATATTTTGCTGCTATTCTTTTTGCATATATTATTAGAGCAGTATACCATCAAATTATTTGCTTTTATAGGGAGAAAACAAACTTTGCTCATTTGATGGAAATAAAATATTTTCCCTTATGAAATATAATAGAATGCAAATTATACTGATATCTTGAAATGAAAAGAAATTGGTCATTTCTTTGCTTCATGATATAAGGCAGGGGTCCCCAACCCATGGGCCACAGACCGGTACAGTCGGGGGCCTGTTAGGAGCAGCAGGAGGTGAGCAGCGGGCGAGTGAGCAAAGCTTCCTCTGCCGCGACGCACTACTTACTGCCTGACCCATCGCTCCCATTACCGCCTGAACCATTACCGCCTGAACCATTGCTGCCCGCCTCACTCTGTCCGTGGAAGAATTGGCTTCCACAAAACTGGCCTCTGGCGCCAGAAAGGTTGGGGACCACTGGTATAAGGAATTTGTTCAAAAATAGTTCTCAGGGACTTCCCTGGTGGTCCAGTGGTTAAGACTCCATGCTTCCACTGCAGGGGGCCCAGGTTCGATCCCACATGCCGCGCAGTGCGGCCAAAAAAAAGTGCAGGGGAGGAGAAAAAATGATTCTCAATCATTTCCATCTCAGATACGAGCCAGTTTTAGAAACCAGTACTGCTATGAATAAAGAGATAGAAGTTACAGGGCTGCATTACTAGATTATTAGTGTATATATCACTCATACCACCAGCCCTCAATTCAAAGGAAAACGGTCAAGACCTACAAGTAAACTGACTATAGATGAATAAATCAATTTTCATTCAGGGAAAAACTCTGTTTTGTAGAATTCAGTTGTCTCATATGTTAAGCTGTCATATACAAGGTATTCTTCCATTCCTAGGCACCAGTCAGATCATTCTTGGTCCAGTAGTGTGCTGGAGCCAGCTTGCACTGGCTTGCAAGAGCCAACTGCATACATTTTATCCCTACTCTGCCTTTAGTGACATCAAGTTGGTAGCTTGTCATTGAGTATGGGGGCAGTATTTACACTATAAAAATTGGCAAACACAACAAATCAGGGCTCTTTTTTCCTGGCAAGCCAGTTGTTAAACATATATCAGCACATCACTGCTCAGCCACTCTAGAGGCCACGTTTCCATTTCTACTCCTACAAATACAAAGGAAGCATATTAAGGGAAATCCCCATGGACCCATTCAAAACTGTATTTGAATCTTTTCCATGTGGGAACTATGGACCATGGTGTCTTCTGACCAACATATATCTCTGTTTAATCACGTTTTGATCAGAGAAAATCTCTCCGGGCTATCACTAATCTGCAAATCCATTAAAGACTATCCAGATGATCAGGAAATAAGAAACAGTTACAGAACTGATGGAGGGCAAATTACAACATAAGTAAAGGTCTGTTGTAAAGTATTAACCTCAAAATAATCAAAGCTAGGTATTGAGCAATAAAGGACTGTTTGTTTGGTTTGTGATTATTTTGAGTTATTTTATAAAAGTTTATTGATTTCACTTTATTTTAAATGTTTTCATTGCAAATTAATGGCTTTACAAGGTCAAAGAAGAGAAAAAAATCAAATAAGACTTTCATACCTATTAGGACTTCTAGTACTGGACTTGACCAAGGAGAATATAAACTAATGTACAAATTATGGCTTCAGGATTATTGCTGGACTTAGTGTATTTTGTAAGTCCTATTTCTCTGCCCAACCCTTAATTTCTGGTGTTTTGACTGTTCTCTCATCACTCTACACCTTGCCCTGGGTAATATCACCACTCCCATGGTCTCAGTTACCATTTCATACTAACAGCTCTCCAGTCTACATCTCCAGTTCAGAGAGTTCCATACAGAATATAAGATTCATACATTCAGTTGCTTGCCCAACACTTGTACTGGCTTATCGCTTAGTACCCCAAATTTAATATGTCCAAAAAGGAACTCAGCATCCTTCTCCCAAACTTTTTCTTCTTCCTATGTTTCCAGTCTCAGCAGATGACAAAATCCCCTCCTACACTGCCCACATTGTAACCAGTCACCAAGCCCTGCTCTTTTACTTCCTAAAAATATCTTTAATCTTTCCACTTCTCTCCATTCCCAGTATCACTTAGTCCATACCACCATCCATAGATTGCTATCTCAGAATCCTCATTGGTCTCCTGCCTTCGTTTTTCCACTTTATAATCAGAATAATCTTTCTAAAATGTGACTCTAATCTCCTTGGCCTAAATCTCTTCAATGCCTTCCTGTTACCATTATGATAAAATCCTTACTCCTTAATATGTTTTACAAGGTCCTTCATGAACTGGTTCTTACATACCTCACCTCTCTATACTTCCACTTTTTCTTTCCAAGATTCACTATACTGATTTTGTTTTCAGTTGAGTGATGTGTTTCTGCCTTCCATGACTCTGTGCATACTTAACCTTCTTTCTTTAACTCCTCCCTAGCAAACTGACCAACGTATCCACAACTGTAACGCCTCAATTTAGACATCGCGTCCCTGGGGAAAACTTCTCTGACTCTTTTAGATCCAGTTTTGGTACTTCTCGTGCTTTCAGAGAACCCTGTATTTCCCCTATCAGCATTTATCATGCTATTGATATATTGTAAAAGCTTATGGTCAGCTTCTTCCATTAAACAACAGGCCTCACACCGCAGAAAACATGTCTCTCGTGTTCATGGCTGCACTGCCTAACAGTGCCTGGCATACAGTATGTGCTCAAAATCTTTGTCAAATGAATAAATCAGCTTCATTTATTCATGCTCTCCCCAGAGTGCATTAACAGAAGATCTAGAGTTGGTTATACTTTAGAGTTTTTTGACTCCAAAAATGTACTTATTGTGCATAGAGTGATTGATGTATATGTTATCATTTATAAAGTTTATTCACTTTTGATGGAAGAATATTGCTGTTATTTGCATACATATACAGTATTGCTACTATATGCTTGCCTTTTTTAGGAGAAAATGTATTTTCACTGCTGTGCCTGGTGGAATCACTGTTTCTCCAAAATGCATAGGGTCACTCATGTTACCTGAATTTCATATTTTTCCAGTATTTTTCAGTAGACCTTTATTTACTAAACTTTAATTTTCTAAAAATCTCAGAATTGTGAGCAGGAATCCTCAAGTATGTAAGCTTGGTATTTTGGGCTCCAGAATAAATACTTTGTTATTCTTTCTAATAAATAATACTCTTTCACAACCCTGCATTCTGAGTCTCCCTTCTGACTCCTTATATTGTGTTCTACTTGTCAGTTAATTGCTGCCACATCAAGTTTGGAAATTGTCACCTGAGAGTGAAAACAGCTTGTTTATTTTCCTCATCCATATTGCTGGAGCAGAAAGCCAAGGCCTGATGTATGTATGGCTTCCCAGGCAATAGAGTAGTGGGAAAATCTAGATCAATAACAACCAAATTGTATTTCTTCTTTCTGTTGACTACTGTGTAAATTAGAATTATTGAATGAGCTTAGCAGGAGCCTGCTAAGATTCAGAACTTGGTCATTCGTATGCTTATTAAATTTGAATTGTTATCTTTTCAGCAGCTAAAGTTTTTTGGGTTTTTTTTTTGAGGAGGGGGGCCGAGTTCAAAGGTGGGACCATAGCATAGTTTTAACAGGTACCATCTTGGACTTTTTTTTTTTTTTTTGAATTTTATATATTTTTTTATATAGCAGGTTCTTATTAGTCATCTATTTTATACACATCAGCAGCTAAAGTTTTATCATTTAACCTCTCATCAAGTTAATCAGTTGGAAATTTCTTTGCTAGTTTTCCAAAGCACCATAGAATATAGTGACTTTTACCACAAGACCATGGACCTTTTTTGTTATGGGTTTACCCTTGTATTACAAGAGGCTAGCTGATGGTATATTTTTTAATGTGAGATTTTTTTTAAAGGGAAGAATGAAAATACTTATTTATACCATAGTTGCTTTAAGACAAAATCTTAAGAATTATTTTTGTGGGGCTAGGGGAGTGGGATATGTAAAAGCTCAATATTTGAGAATATGTGCCATCTACTGAATGCCCTTCTCTGGTCTGTCATGAGAGCTTGTTATATATTTTCCTGGTTTTACATATGTAATATAAAAAATATTCATGTCTATTATTTAATGTATTTTCAGCTTTTTAAAAGGCACAAGAGTATATGTGTAAATGTAACATACAAATAAAGATTAAGAAGAAACAATTACAAAAGGAAAACACACTCCTTAGATGTTGGTTTGGAAAGATTAATCTACAGAAATTAATCTTGCACAAAACCATAATGATGATTTTTCATATAAGGTGAAACATTGTTTAATTGTTGGATCAGTGGCCTTCAAAGGTTTTAGTTTGTTTTGCTTTAAGTGAAATCTTACATAAATATCCAATATATATAAATGATAAAAGCAGAGCTGCTTTAATTGATTTTGCTGTAGGTCCCAGTTCCCTGGGAGGCAGACGCCCGGAAGACGTTAGCATGCGGGAAATTTATTAGGGAGTGCTCTGGGATCAACACCTGTGAAGGAAGTAAAAGAAGCAGGATTGGGCAGTTCAATACAGTCACAGCAAGGCCTCAGTGACTCTACCGGGTGCTCCCAAACAGGGATGGCCCTTAGGGACTGACCTATAGTTGGGACAAGGGAGCCCTCTTCAGCCAAAGGTAACCACCAGAGAGGACTGACAGCTAGGGGTTGTCATCTAGCAGCATTCCAGCAGCCATCAGAGAAACTTTGGTTCTGAAGGAAGGATCTGAGCAGCACAACACAGCATCCACGTAGACTCTATTCTTTTCTCACCTCGTCTTCCATGATCCCTGAGTCGCTTCCAAAAACCTCACTCTTCAGAGTACAGTATGAAGATGACTAATTTAAGTAATAAACTCATTGGTCAAGATAGGTTAAAAAATTTAAAAATGGGTACCGCCTTTATTCTGTTGTGTTGCCTGCTTCTATTATGAGATTCAGGTCTCCAATTATGATAAAGTTTTAGTTGACTAAACACTATGCCCAGAGTTCGAAAAAGGCTTGAAGTTATTACAAACAGGTGAGCAAATGATTGACAGAAAGGCCCATTACTTAAAATCAGGAGTAGGAAATCTATGAAATTTTGTATATGTAAACTGCTTACGCCAAAATTTATGCTAATAAGTCCCTCAGATAGTGCCTACAAGACATCAGGACAAACCATCAGGGCGTGTCTTGGGAGCTGGATAGGTTCAAGCCTAGATGTAGGTAAGTGTTTTGTCCTTTCTGGCCCCTTTCCCAAGTTCCAAAGCAGTTTCAATCCTCAACCTTTTGGAACATGTTTAAAATAAAATTTTCAATGGCAGAGCAGAACTCACTTGTAAAGAAACCATATTCCCCTTGCCCCCAACACACTACTGCAACTGATTTATGACTTGGAGATTTGGCCCTAATCATGGCTTTTCTATTTATTTTTAGCACGAAAGTCTCAGCAGCTGAATTTGGTAATTCAGTAGGCACTTGAACTTTCTCCAGTCTTGGCCCAGAATATTTTGGGGGCCCCTAAGAGTAATTTTACTTACTATTTTTATCCCTGGAATTTTAGGAGTGAGCAAGATCAAGCAAGACAGTGGCCCCAAGCCAGTTACATACTAAAACTATAGCATTGTTTAGGCATGATTTCCCCCTTTGGTTATAGAAAAATTTTATAAAAACATACAGACTTTCAGATAAAGAGATCTCTTTATGTTAGACATGAATTTAAGACTTGGTTCTGCATTTACTAACTGCATAATTTGTATAAGTCATACCCACATCTCTTTAAACTCCAAGATTCTCACCTGTAAAATGGGGTAATTTTATGTAAGGCTGAATAAATTTATCGCGTATCTTATTGTAGTGCCTTACACATAGCCAGCTTTCAATAAACGCTAGTCATTAAATATAAACATTCACACATAGGAGAGGACATTCTTCGTTATCCATGGATACATTCAGAGCCATAAAAGATGAGTATTTTATTGTTGCCAAAAGATAGATAAATACAAGGGAATTCTATTACAATGCTATGGTTCACAATTCTTCATGATTGAAATCTTCTGTGATATGTCTTATTAATTTCAACTATTAGTGCTTCATGAATCAAAATGGTCATAAAAATAAGGAATCAAAAAAAAGAAATAAGGACTCAAGAGCCTAAAGACTTGAATAGAAATGAAATATGCTCTGTGCAACCACACCTTCCTTAACGAGATGTTGTTTTCTCTAACCACCTGCTTACCACAATACCATGCACTTTCTATTGCTCCTTTGCCTTAGTAAACTTAGGTGCAGAATCACACTCACCAATGCATACACAATTCTGCTGTGGATTTGCACAGTTTACAAAATGAAATCAATTCTGAAAATACTTTTCTAAGTTTTACTCCATTGCATAGGCCAAGAGTACTATGTTATGTTTATAGAATCGCAAACGGTATCTTGCTTTGATTCCAAAGTGAAATTTCAGAACTAATCTGTTGGTTTATATGTTATATTACGTTTTCAATGTGCACTAGAAATGTTATCACCAAGATATATATAATTAAACACTAGTACTCTCACATAAAAAATCCAGTACATACATGGATACATTCTGTACACAGGTAGGTAGTATAAGCCAGTAAAGATTATTAATATATAGTGTTTAAAAGAGTTTTATTAATTTGTTCATGAAGCCTTATCTTTTTAGTCTGTAAAAACATGCTAAAAGCATATTAGGATCTTAATTTCTATTGTAGTAAATCTTCAATTACATTGTTCCACCCTGGGTTTCTCTTTCATACTTCCTTTTCTTTTAAGTATTCTCCCTACCTGAAAAGTGAAAGTTCCTCAAATCAGATGTTTATGGATATGAATGTTTTATAATAAACTATGGCATATCTTTAGTGCCATCTCCTAGGGCATTTCAAAACTGGTTCTCCCACATTTTCCTTAACTGTCAGTTTATGCTTTCAGATATTTTTATAAGATGCTCAGATAGAGCTAATGTTGGCAAAATAGAGCTCTCCTCAGGCATTTCTTTCTTTTTCAACTTGTAAGAAACATTTCTTGAGAGCTCCATGCCTAGCTACCTAATCATCACAATCTCCTTCCTCTGTAATGGAAAGATACTGTGCTTTTCCTTCCCCTGCCATATCACTGACACTCAAGTCGATGACACAGGCTTTTTTCCACCAGCCTGACTTGCAAAAGACCTAGGCTAACAAAGAAGACATTATTTTTGTAATGCAGAAAGGTTTAGACACAAAAAGGCCTGAACTTCCATGCCTGTTTTAAATTGCAGGTGCTTTACTGATATCATTTACTAGTGCTAGGTGCTGCTGCTTCATCTCTGCCAAAGCAAGTAAGACAAACTGCTGTGAAAACTACCTCTTTACTAGGTGAGTCACTTCTCTCCATCAATGCCTAGCGGAAGTGGTCACATCAGGAAAAAATGATCCTAGTGAATCCTCAAAGTATTTCTAAACTACGTACTTCATCTCTTCATCACCATGTAGTCAAAGAGCAAGGTTGTTGCTCCACCTGCCCGACTCTTCTATTTCCTCTAATGTTGACCGAGCTTCCAGTTCTATGCAGGGCTTTGTGCCTAATAGAACCATGTTTTTAATACAATCTAATCTTCAGAGGAGGCCTAGAGAATGGACAATAATTTTTTTTCATAGATTTGGCACATATAATCATAGCAAGACTGAAAGGAAACTTGCTGCAAGACACCATCTGTTGCCAACTTTTTTCTTTACGGAACAAGGAACATCAGTATGAACTCATGTTTAGCCTAATATAGATACAGATAAATAAAGACAGAAATAAGTATAGATATGAGTATATGCAGTGGCTTAGTATTGAAAGAGTTCAGGACATGCCACCCCAAAATATACCACTTTGGTACATTGATTATTTTGAGCCGAAAGCACTTGAAAAGCAGCAAATGCAGAGGAGGCTTTCTCTGAACTCCCCTTATCTGACTAAAGACAGATGCTCTAAAAGGAACTCAGTCATAAATCCCCTTGACATGAGTTTCATCAACCAGGGAACGCTGACACCTATCACAGGAGAGGAGACTAGTGGACACCACAGCCAGAAACACTTTGTCACAAACCATCATACCTCCCATCTCCCATTCTTCTAAAAGCCCATTCAACTTTCCTAAAAATCAGTTCCTAAATTGCCTACATCCCCAATCCCCTTCCCCTATTAAGATGGTATATAAGTTCTCAAATATCACCGATTGGCAGGGTGAGGGTTAATTCATTTTTTTTCCCCTGTGATGCTCCCATGAATGAAATATTAAAATTTAATGAATTTGTATACCTTATCTCCTATTAATCTGCCTGTTGTCAGTTTATTTCAAAGACACAGCTATCCAATCCAGGAAGATAGAGGGAAAGTCTTTGCTCCCCTGCAGCATACATTCATATATTTCCAAACTGAGAGCACCTAGAAGTAAAAACACCACAGTGGTAATCAGTACACCAGCACCCAGACCTTTGTTTCTAATACCATTCTCTAATAAAAGGAACCCAGGCTTCCTGGAGAAATAGCCGATTCTAGACTGGGCAGGGAATATACAAGATGAGCCTGGGATATCTTACAGTGCCAGAAAGTAAGGGCTAAAATCAGTCAGTCTCTCTCTTTCTCTGTCTGTCTATCTCTCTGTCTCTGTCTCTGTGTGTCTCTCTCTATGTTTCTCTCTGTCTCTTTCTGTCTCTGTCTCTCTCTCTCTCAAACACACACACACACACACACACACACACACACACACACACACAGAAGGGGTATAAGAGCCAATTGAAAGAGTTCCCAATGACCAAAGCTGGAAAAATTTGAGCAAGAAAATATAGGAAGTAGTATTGTATTGTAACACAAAGTATAATATAAATACCCATGAGTTCATCCTGATATAAATAAATTAATGTGGGAGAATAGACAAATCTCCTGTACAGAAGAATTCAGAATAATTAATATAGATACTGCCCCCTCAAGAAGGTGGAACATAACTCCTCACCCCTTAAGTATGGGCTTTTACTTTCCAAAGATTACTGTATGAAAGGGAGATGGGGAAGTAACTTTATAGTCGAGAAGCCTGACTACCTCAGCCATGTTATCAAGCTCAGTATCATCAGTGGTAAGTCATGTTAACAGCATGTACCCTTGATGGGATATGATAAGAATGTTATTTTACATCTGTGATCTTCCTCTCAAGAAACCGTATCTCCATGCTAACCATGGGGGAAAACATCTGACAAATCCTGATTGAGTATCATTCTACAAAATATCTGACTGGTACTCTTCAAAACTGTCAAGGTCATCAAGAACAAGGAAATTCTGAGTAACTGTTCCAGACAAGTGGAGGCTAAGGAGACATGACTGTTGAATGTAATGTGGTATCCTGGAAAGGATTCTGGAACAGAAAAAGGACATTAGGTAAAACTAAGGAATTCTGAATAATATATGGACTTCAGTTAATAATAATGTATCAATATTGGTTCATCAGTTGTGACAAATGTACAATACTATAAGTATAAATGTAAATGTAAGATGTTAATAGGAGAAACTGGATGCTTGGATAGATAGGAACACTATGTACAATCTTTGCAACTTTTCCACAAATCTAAAACTATTCTAGAATTAAAAGTTTATTTTTAAAAAAGTAATTTAATGAATTCCACCTAAACCCTTAGTCATGTCAGTAACTGTGTATTATCCCCTTTACTGTAAATGTAATTTGTGTTATCAGACAACATGAGTTTCTGATGATTTCTTTTCATCCTCTTTATATATTATTTTATAACAGCAATATGAAATTCACATTAATTCACTCTTCTTTGAAAAATCATTGACCTATAACTTTCCATGTGAGCATTTGATTAATGTTTAATAAATTTCCAGGGGAAGGGGAAAGAATAGGAATCTAAATGTTCTGATACAAAGAAATTAGCTCATACCCAAGAGAGCCTTTGGGTTTGACATATACTCCTATACTTGTAGATGTTCTTTCTGGGTGTGGGGTGTGCCTCCAGAATGCCCTGGAAGTGGACACACTGTGAATGCAACAGAGAGTCTGCTGGCTCAGAGGTCCTGAAGAGCCTCACCACTGTTGAATGTTCTGACCTGCTCAGGACACACCAAACTGGAACGCCGTCTCCTTCCCCCCACCAACCCCCAAAGGAAAGTCTTAATCTCAGAGCTTACCCAGAAGAGAGTTCCTAGGCTGGAAATATCTTAAAAAGTCTTTCCAGGGCAGCCTCCAAGGTTCATATCGATATGCCCCTGTGGCCTTAAGGACCCTGGAGAGGAAGCATGCAAGGATGGGTCCTGCAGCCTGGCAACTTCCTTTTGCACTCATATCTGCATGTCACTAAGAGGCCTTCTCAGGGGAGAATAACAGGTGCTGGGTACTCTCTAATGGGTAAGGCTTTACAAGGTTTGATAACTGCTTCTGACAGCAACACCTGTTTTCTTCTCATTAAGCAATCTTGTGCTTTCTCAGCGTTTGAAACTATTTCTGCCTGAGTATCTTCAGTATATTCCCTATCATTTTTTGAAGGTCAGCGATTCTAACTACCCAATGGTGATTATGGAGACTATCTGTACATTGAACAGGTGACATAACAGAGAAAAAGGAATTTCACTTGCAATCTATTCTTCACTTCTGCCCTCGAAGAAGCAGGCTGTGCTCTGGTTTTCCTGTTTGTAAATGTCAATTTAATCTAACTCTCAAAGGGGTAAAACATTATCAGATAAGGTTTAAAAAACATCTTGACTTTGGTTAAATATTAAATTTAAATTATTGGGTTACAGTTATATATATATTTATTATGAATATTTATTATACTTATTTAATTTTTATATACATTTTCCAGAAGACATAGTAAGGTGTTAACAGTGGTGGACATGTTTTTATTTAATCATTTTTGCTTAATTTATTTTCCACAATGCAGTCCATGTACACTAGTAGCAAAAGGCTATTGTTTTTAATCTATGCTAATTTATGCATTCAGTACATTAAATTTCTCTACCTTCTATCTGCTCCCTGCCTGGCAGAAAAGTGACTTTTTTAAAGGATAATCTATTTAATGAAATAGAAAAGCTGCAAAAATACATACTAAGAATGTTAATAAACTGAGTTTTTATTCATAAATAAAATGCTTCTCGAAGTTTTCCATGAGGTATTGGCCTTCAAGATGGAAATTTCCAAACTGTTTTCACTTGCTACTATAAAAATTGCATGAGTGGTCAGGCCTGAACACAGATGGGGAAACTTGGTGATGCCTAGATGACAAAAAGGATAATAAGGCCCATATCCTGAGCTGTTTTCTTTACACTGCACCTGGTCTATGGGAGCCCAAAGTGCTCCACAGCTGATGTCATAATTGGTTGTTGGGAAAATGAGTTTAATGTCACAGAAAGGTCAATCGTAACACTGAAAACCATTTGAACTAACTTCTCATCACTGTACTTTGAACGTAATTTTTATACAGTTACTTTGTTCAACTGTTTGCATACCCAGGACAAATAATGAAAGTTTAAATTCTGGAATCCCTGAAAACATTTTTCAGGAAGTTCCTTACCTCTGCTGCTCTTCCACTCCCATCATAACAGAATGCTAGGAAGAGGGGAATAATTCCAAACAAGGCCAAGACAAGTTCCTTTTGAAGCTCACTTGGACCATCTGCTGGAGCAGTCCTGTTCTCTCCCTCAAGTTGGCAAAAATGCCTATTTTAATCTAACTAATCAAATAAACAGCAAGTCCAAAATTCTTATTTCTTAAATCTTAATTCTTCCCTTATACATAATCAAAGTGCCTTGCAGACCTGCTCAACCAGGCTTTGCCACATTCTGGATAGTCTGGGAGTTAGGTAGTACCTGAAACTAAATAATACGGTCCAGCTCTCAAGTGATTTGCTCAAGTCTAAGGATAAGTGTCTATCTCCCAAACATTATGACTGCTTTCCTCATTTCCTTTCATGTAAAATTGTACAGAACTTATTTAAATATTGCAAAAGTAAAAAAAAAAAAAAAGTTCAGTGACAGATTTTTAGAAGATTTTCTTACTTTCTTCAATATTTTCTCAAAACAATGGGCAAAGTAAAAATTTCTCACCTATATGTTATCCAGACATTTGCAGGGAAGAGAACCCTTTGGAAAAGCAGTCTGAGCCTTCACTTGACATTTGCTTTCTGTACTGAGATTTTGGGGGTTTGTTTCATTTTGGTCTTTTGGAAAAATTTTGGAGGTCTGCTTTTTCTGTTGAATCACTCAATCTGCAAACACTTATTAAACACCTACAATCTGCAAAGCAATGCAGGCACTACATGCTATAAGAAATTCAAATTATATAGCCTGGTATTAACTGTTACAGAGTTTATAATCTAGCTGGAAGAAATCAGAAATAAATGTGAAAATTTTAATAGCAACAAGAGATTAAAATAGGTTATAGATCCAATTCTGTGGTTGAATATGATAAAGTTAGAATACTATTATATGGGAGAGTGACATCAGCAAAATCGTGGCATAGGAATTTCTAGTGCTTGCCCCTGCCAAAAAAAAAAAAAATACACATCAAATTGAACAATTATCCATGCATGAAAATATTTACCTTCACAGAGCCAAGGATTCCAGGCAAGGGATTACAGCACCTGGGTAAAGCATAGAAATAAGAAAAGATGCAGTGAGGAAGATAGGAAAGATAGATTCACATTATCCCCATCACTCCTCCCCCAAGCCCAGGCCCCCAAACATGGAGAGAGGACCCTCCCCGTGGAAGGAGAGTGAAGGGAGCAGCCGCCTTCACCTCGGACCCCAGCACCAGGATGACTCCCACGGCCCTAGGTGGCTCCCTGTGGGCTTCTGCGAAACCAGGCCCCGGGCTCACCCCAATGCCTACTGGCTCCAGCAGCCCCAGGTGACTCCTGAGGCCCCAGGCAGCTCTTGCAGCACCGGGATCCCAGCTCACCCCTGTGCAGGACAGCTCCCAAGCCCCAGGCTCCAAGTCAGCCCCCCCTCCTCCCCTGCAAACCCAGGTTCCCAACCAGGCCCAGGGCCAGGCCAATTACCACAGATGCAGGCTTTCAACCTACCCCAGCACCAGGCTGGCTCTCTCGGCCCCAGGCCCCCAGCCCTCTCCAGCACCAAGCTAGACTCTGCAGACCTAGGCTCCAGATTATCTCCCTCCACTAGGAATTGCTCCTTTGCCTCCTTGGAGACACTAACCTTAGTTCCTTCCCCTAATGTTAGAAATTATAGTTTTAGCTGCTCTCCTATGCACTTCTGGAAGCAAGAACCACTGCTTTCCTTGCTTGGACTGGAGATGCAGAACTCCTACATGTGGGTGTAGGTGAGCCCGGAATCACTCATATACAGAGAGCTGCATAAGTCAGGATAGAGCATGGACTCTAGAACAAAACAGACCTGGCTCTAAATCTCAGCTTCCCTACCTCCTAATTTCTGATCTCTCAATTTTCTCATCTGTACCTTGTTAAGATGTTCTGACAGCTAGGGATAATGAGTCTGGCTTCTTATAAATACCCAACAGCACAGTTATTATTTTCTCAGTCCTTGACTTACCTGCTTAGGTCTCTATTAACAGAATTCGACTAGATGTGATGTTTGCTAGGTCCTTACAGCTCAGTAGGACCCAGTCTTGATTCCCTATCTACCAGTCCTGAACTGAGTCTGTCAGGGAGACAGATTAAGGGCAAATCCTTCCACTTCAGAGTCACAGGTAGACAGAAACCCAATGGGCAGTATTACTGAGCTACATGCTACTGAGGTAACAAAGGTAGGCAAAGAAATTATGATGAACTGGAATTTGTCTTCAGTGTTTGTCTGCCAGCCCCCTTCTTTAATTTCGTCTTTTGTTTCGCTTTGCCAGTAGTCATCCTGTCTCTCCCCTGGGATCTTTCTTTTTCACTCTATCAATTTTTTTGAACTAAAATCATGGCCTTACAGGTTGAGAGGGACACTGAATACTAAGTCCATCTGTGTTATTTTAGAAGTGAGAAAACTATGGCTCAGATTAGTAATTTGCCCAAGTGAACCCAGCTTCTTTGTTCCAGACCTAGGATAACCACCCAGGTCTCAAGGCTTCTGGTCACATGCTCATTCCATGCCTCCCTGCTGTCTTCATATTACAACTGAAGTAAAATCACCAAAGAAAAAAGTCTACAATTCAATGGTATGCTTTGGGAGTTCATTTAATTTTTTTTATTTCTTAATATACATAATAAAGATCAAGGATTCATTAAGTATGAGTGTCTTTATGCATTTTAATTAAGAGGATATTTTGTTAATAAGACAAGACAACCAATATGAAAGTTTTTAAATTGCAGTGAGTATGTAAATAATGTGGGAGTTTCTTAAGTCCAGAAAGTGAATATCTAGTAATTTACTCAAAAAATTACATTTTCTCCGACACCATCACAGATGATCAGATATTACAGAACTAAACTACAGGTAAGGGAAATGGTACCGTGAGAAAATTAATTTTATGTCTAAAATCCCTCCTCTTATGAAAGGAAGGATGAAATAGTCAATGGTGGAAGGAAGGAAGAATAAAAGAAAGAGTAGTATAAAATGCTTATTTCAGAAAAGGTTTAACTCTGCTTCAGGAAGATTTCACAGCAAAGTATCAGCAACAAATTCCAGAAAGCCAAATTTATTATCAATTCAAAACCAGAAACATTCCCAGCTTCTCTGTATATTTGTAAGATACATGATACTGAGAGTGAAATAGTTAAACCTTATGCCCCTAGGAAGTATTAATAGTATTTCATAGTCAGGATAAAGATGCCCATGCTTCTGCCCAATGGAGAAATCCATTATTGGCTAAGGCTCAACCAAGAAATTACTTTTTCTGCCAAAAGGAGCAGAATTTAAAATGCCTTCTCCAATCCCTATACAGGTATAAATTAGAGCACTCAGAGCAAGTTTAAGGGAACTATGAAAGGTAAAACTTTTCTTTGTGTAACTACTAGAGATATTTTACAGAGCATATTGTAGAAGTATACTTTCTTAGGAATACCATTTATAAAAACTCAATACTTCAGGTGAATATGGAACATACACAAAGAGACTGGTAATTCTGCAAAATAATAGGCAAAGAATAGGATCAACAGAAGTGGAACAAACAAAAAGAAAAAGAAACCACATTAGACCAGAAAAGGGACCCATTGTCTTAAACCATCCATGATTTACAATTTTCACCGATAAATACTATAAAGAGGACTTTAAAACACGTGTGTGTGTGTGTGTGTGTGTGTGTGTGTGTGTGTGTGTGTGTGTCTGTACGTGTAACATCTCTGGAAGATTATACCAGACACTGGTAATAGACGTTGCTTCTGAGTAGGGAAACTGGGGCACAGGGGAGAGAGAGACTTAACATTTCACTGTGTTCCATGTGAATGTATTAACTAGTTTTTTAAAAAGTAAATAATCCTAAATGCATATATATAATATCCAAAAGGATTCATACCAGCATGTTAATAGTGGTTATCTCTGAAAAATAGAGACTGATTGTTTTTCTTTTCTCTTTTGTATTTTATAGTTGTCAAATTTTCTACAATGAGTGTGTATTAATCTTATAATCACAAAAATATGTACCATTAAATATCTTTAAAAACATAGAATAGTGAGTAACCAATGAATCAAAATAAATAAAATTAATAATATCAACATTATTACTGTATAGTATTAGTAGTTGTTGCATATAATTTCACTTAAATCAACAGTATAGAAAACTAAATACAGTTGTCATTAAACAGTATTCACTTTCAACGAACTTCTTTTTTCTTCATTAATTTCACATCTTAAGGAACTCATCAGGTACAGATACCTGAACTAAGTGGTGCATACCCTGGTCCATTTGGGTACCTACCCTGGACACTTGGGTACCTAGGAAGTACAAAACTGGATAAGCAGCACTCCTAACATGCTCTACCATGGCTAACTTCCACATATCACGTGCTCAAGGCTGGCCCTAGAGAAGCAGATGCAGCTGATATAAGAGTAATGTAAAAATTATAATTTCATACATAAAATATCTTTAAAACTTTTATACCTATATCTGTTAATGTCTTGGATAAATAGGTGACATGAGAAAGTTTTTTAAATTTTTCATTATATTTCACCAAAGAAAGTATACAAATGGCCAATAAGTACCTGAAATGATACTCAACATCATTAGTCATTAGGAAATAAAAATGAAAATCACAAGATACTAATACACATTCACAAGGATGGCTATAATCAGTAACAGATAATAACACATGTGCAAGGATGTGGAGAAATTTGAACACTCATAGATTGCTGATGGGAATTTTAAATTGTGTAGCTGCTTTGGAAAACAGTTTGGTAGTTCCTCAAAAATTTAAACATAGAATTTCCATATGACCCAGAAGTTCCACTTCTACATATATGCCCAAGAGAAATAAAAACACACATCCACACAAAAACCTGTACACAAATGTTCAAAGCAGTATTATTCATAATAACCAAGAAGTGGAAACAACATAAATGCCCATCAGCTGATGAATAACTAAACAAAATGTTGTATATCCACCCATACAATGGAATGTCATTCAGCCATAAAAAAGAATGAAGTACTAACACATGTTACAACATGGATGAACCTTGAAAACATTATGCTTAAGTTAAAGAAGCCAAAAACAGAAGACCATATGTTGTATGATAACATAGATATGAGATGTTCAAAGATAGAAAATAGATCAGTGGTTGCCAGGGGCTGAGAGGAAGCGAAAATGAGGAGTGACTGCTAATGGACACAGAGTTTCTTTTGGGGTGATGAAAGTGCTCTGGAATTAGATAGCGGTGATGATTGCACTGTCTTGTGAATATGCTAGAAACTACTGAATTGTACATTTTAAAGTGGTGAATTTTATGGTATGTGAATTATATCTCAATGATTTTTTAAAATTTCATTATGAGCTGTATGCCCAAGGTCAGGGTATCAACCTGGTCAAGTTGATTGACCCACGGGCATAAGGATCATGTGGACTGATTCTTTGGGAGACAATGGTGTTACTGTTACTTATTAAATAGAATATTAAAACTAATGCAATACAGACCATATTTAAAATCTCTTCAGGGATATGCTAGTTCTTAAATTTTACTTTGGAACTTATTACCAAAAGAAAAGTAATATGACACACAAACAAGAGCAAATATGCTTTTTCACAGACTTTCATTATAATAGCATAGGGGTTCTGGTTATTTTTAGAGTTCTTAATCACCAATGACAGTGAAAATTGATAACAATGTGGCCTCAAATATTAATTTGACTCATTACAGCAAGTGTTTGGCAGTATACACGAATATGGCCATAGCCTGACTTCTAATATTCATCAATACATCTTGTATATTTTACACACAGATTATGCAGAATCTGCATTTTAATTACTGTAAACTAAACATTATTATGATTTTTTAATTAGAATCCTTTTTAATGTTGAGAGTATACTGCAGTTATTAAATTTCTATGTATTACTGACATATTTAAATGAAAACATCTAAATTCTCTTGTTTTTTCTCCTGAATTATTTGGTTAATATTTTGTTAATATAATATTGTAAGAGGACAATAAAATTAATGAATAACAGTTCTCCACCCCTCATTTCCCTCTTCCTTCCCTACACACATGAAGTACTCACAGTTTTATTTAAAAGTGTTAGTGCCAATTAAAATGTTTTTACTTAGCATTTCATTAGGGAATTCTTTATGCCAATAAAGTTGATTTTACCTTATAATATTGAATTAGTTATCTACTGCTACATAACAAATTACCCCAAATCATAGTGATTAAAAACAAAAACATTGGGCTTCCCTTGAGGCACAGTGGTTAAGAATCCGCCTGCCAATGCAGGTGACATGGGTTTGAGCCCTGGTCCAGGAAGATCCCACATGCCGCGGAGCAACTAAGCCCGTGTGCCACAACTACTGAGCCCACGCACCTAGAGCCCGTGCTCTGCAACAAGAGAAGCCACCGCAATGAGAAGCCCGCGCACCGCAATGAAGAGTAGCCCCCGCTCGCCACAACTAGAGAAAGCCCTCATGCAGCAACGAAGACCCAACACAGCCAAAAATAAAATAAAATAAAAAAATTTTTTAATTAAAAAAAAATTTATTATCTCACTGTTTTCATGGGTCTGGAGTTTCAGAGCTGGGTGGTCTGGCTCAGGAGTTCTCATGAGGTTGCTGGAGCTTCAGCTGAAGGCTTGACTGGGACTACAGAATCCATTTCTACGCCAGTTCTGCTACATGGCTGTTGGCAGGAGGCCTCAGTTCCTCACTGTACATAGAGCTGTTTGGTATATTCCCCCAAAGCCAGTGACCCAAGAGAGAAAGCATGGAGGGAGCCATGATGCTTCTTATGATATAGTTTTAGAAGTCACACCCATCATAATATCCACCGTATTTTATCATTAGAAGTGCATCTCTAAGTCCAGCCCACTCTTAGAAATTAGGTTCCACTTTTAGAAGAGAAGAATGGCAAAGAATTTGTAGACATATTTTTAAATCTCCACAAATCCCGTTGAAATCAATCAGCATGAGTATATAGTTAATGCATTATATATAAATCTCATGTTGTACTAATTTGGCTCCAAATTTCACTTGACTAATTTTGGAAGTTCTTTTTTTTTTTTTAATTAATTTATTTTTTTTTTCAGTAGATTTGAAAGATTTCTTTATTTCAAATCAAGAGATCTAATAAGAGAATCACTTGTCAACAGGCATTCTGTGCATCTTATCACATGCAAATTTTATAGACTAATATTGCTGACCATAATCACTTTATGGAAATGTTTTGCTAATAGAAATAAAGACTAAATATATTTAACTATGTCATAGAATATATTTCAGAGTAGGCTTAGAATCTGTTTTTTGTTTTTTGTTTTTTTTACACACACACACTGTATTTTATTTTTACAAGAGATAAATAAACTGACACCAAGCATTGTAAATGGATGACCACAACAAAAGCAACAATGATTGCAATTACCAAACACGAAACACACTCATACTATGTCACAATATTGACATTCAGTCCAGTAATCTTCCACTGTAACAGCTCCTTTACTTTGCAGTGAAAATTGATTTGTAAATTTTTTGCCTCTGAGTCCTTATGGGACTTTTTTTTTTATTCAAACAGAAAGTCACAAAAATTATAACCATCCTCATCAGTTCACTCAGTCCCATGTAATTAATTCTTTTTTTCATCTTGATCTTTTGTTAGCACTTTTATGAATTCATCAGTTTTCCATTAGAGTTCTGAAAATGTTTATTCATTCAGTTCAGTAGTATAGGCAGTTACCAGAAACCTGTACTTGTCAGAGTCTTTTCCATGTATTCCTTGAAGATGAAACCCTTTTATAGGAACATTTTTGCAAAAGCATCAGAGTACACCCAGAACTGTCTGTAAATGACAAAAGACTTAAAAATGACCACGGTTAAAGATTTGATGAAAGTTCATAATAATGCAATTGACAAGGAAATTTAGTTTTTTCTGAGATATACATTTTAAAGTAAAGGAAGTTCTATATTAGGATTCTAATTCTTTTGTTTGAAATTTTTTTTCTCTATTTCAAACAAAAGAATTAAAAAAAAAAAAAGTCAAGATTTAACAATAAAAGCAATGTGACAGAGACTATTAATTCTCATAAAATATACATGTGTTTCTGTATATGTCATAGCCTTCCCTACGGTTAGATTGGGGCCATACATCAAGTTCTAGCCAATAAATTGTAAACAGAAGTGATGAATGTCATATTCAAGCCGAGACAGTTAAAAGCTGAGTCGCCTTTTCAAGCCCTCTTTTCTCTCCCAAAGCAACTTTGAATAGTGCATGTTCCAGTTCTATAAGAAGACATCCCAATCATTATTGTTCTATAAGAAGACATCTCAATCATTATTGAACTATGTTGTGAATGAAAAGTAAACATTTATTTTGTTAGGCCACTAAAGTGTGAGGATTAATTTGTTAGCTAGCATAGCATAACAGAGCATAAAGTGACTAATTCATACTGCTAATACTTGAGTTAAATATTTAAAAGTACAATTTTTTATGTCCTAAACAAATGTTTTTATCCTTTTTAGAAATTAAGATATTTCCTTTCAAGAACAAATAAAAGCAACTGACACTAGAATATTTAAATCCAGTCAATGGAGCATCATACTGTATCCCAGTTAATTATTACCTAATGGGTAGAATCAAAGAAAAATAGCCTCGAGAACAAAGAAGCTATGAGGAAAAATTAATGGCGGCAATTTAATCTCAGAAAAACCCAGACATTAAGAGAAATAGTAAAAGACGTTCATGACTTTATGTGAAATTCACTCTAAACTGATATTTCTTAAAGCTAAATCCAAGGCTTAAAAAATAATTCATGGAAGAAACAAGAAAAAGAAACAGTTAAATTTGCACATTCCTAATCTTTGGAGGCTAAAATCTGAGATAAATAATGTTTTACACATGGCAAGACTTAGGGTTATGTACATACTAACTAATCGAAAATTAAATTCCTAAATCCAATCATTATTGTTTAGAAATCTTATCACATGTGTCTTTTGGTGTGGAAGATAGTTGAATAGGGAGGTGAAGAGGATGATGTTGACAAAAGAACAAGTGAAAAAATGGGAATTAAAAAAACTAACAACAAAGGAAAATCAGGAAAGACTGGTAAATCATTGGAAGGGAGAGGGAGCAAGATTATTTTACTTTATTTTATTTACACTAGGTCCTTGTTGATTATCTATTTTAAATATTGCAGTGTGTACATGTCAATCCCAAACTCCCACCCTATTATTTTAAATAAAGAAAAAATGAGTACTGATGATGAATTCAATCCCATTCAAAAAGAAAAAAGGCCCAGTGAATTGTTATTTTATTTTTTGCCTGCAGGTGGCAGCTCTAGTTAAATATTAACAGAGATATTCCCGAGTATTTCTGTACTATCCACACGTAGGTAATCCTGAGAATTAAACCTAGGCTTTCACTTTAAAAGGAAAAAAAAAAAAGAAGCCAAAATTGTATTTCTGTTACTTCTTAATACAGTACTAAAATGGGAATTTTTCAAAATTTTTCATGGTTTTTGTCACTTTGCTAAATAGCATATTTTTATTACAATTTCAATTGCTTGCTGTAGTACATACAGAAATATGGCTGATTTTTGTATTTTGACCTTATGTCCTGAAATTCTGCTAAATTCACTTATTGACATTAGTATTTTTCTGTAGATTCATTGGGATTTTTAATCTACAGGTTCATGTCATCTTTGAATAAAGACAAGGAATGCCTATGGCCAATATGCATATATATTATTTCTCTCTCTCTCTCTCTCTCTCTCTCTCCATCTTTGTCTATTTCACTGTCTAGGACTTCCAGTTTAATAGAAATGGTGAAAGCCAACATCCTTGCCTGGTTCTTGATCTTAGCAAAAAAGTATTCATTCACTCTTTCACCATAAAGTGTGATTATAGCTGTAGGTATTTTATAGAGTTCCTTTATCAAGTTGAGAAAGTTCTCTTCTTTTCCTAGTTTGCTGAAAATTTTTATAATGCATGGATGTTAAATTTGGTGAAATACTTTTTGTTGTTGTTGCTGGAGTAATGGCTTAAGTATTGATTTTCTGCTTTTAACTTTATTTTTAATTTTTTTTCACAAACACACACTGTATTTTATTTTTACAAGAGATAAATAGACTGACCCCAAGCATTGTAAATGGATGACCACAACAAAAGCAACAATGATTGCAATTACCAAACACGAAACACACTCATACTATGTCATAATATTGACATTCAGTCCAGTAATCCTCCACTGTAACAGCTCCTTTACTTTGCAGTGAAAATTGATTTGTATATTTTTTGCCTCTGAGTCCTTGCGGGATTTTTTTTTTAATTCAAACAGAAAGTCACAAAAATTATAATCATCCTCATCAGTTCACTCAGTCCCATGTAATTAATTCTTTTTTTCATCTTGATCTTTTGTTAGCACTTTTATGAATTCATCAGTTTTCCATTAGAGTTCTGAAAATGTTTATTCATTCAGTTCAGTAGTATAGTCAGTTACCAGAAACCTGTACTTGTCAGAGTCTTTTCCGTGTATTCCTTGAAGATGAAACCCTTTTATAGGAACATTTTTGCAAAAGCATCAGAGTACACCCAGAACTGTCTGTAAATGACAAAAGACTTAAAAATGACCACGGTTAAAGATTTGATGAAAGTTCATAATAATGAAATTGACAAGGAAATTTAGTCATTTCTGAGACATACATTTTAAAGTAATAACTAGAATTATGCCTTATAACATTATACCAGAACATATAAGATTTTTAGAAATTTCATGTAATGTCTGAAACATTTATATTAACATATTTCCACACAAATAACCCAAAGAAAGTTTAGTATTAGTTGTTTTTTTGTTTGTTTTTTTTATACTGCAGGTTCTTATTAGTCATCAATATTATACACATCAGTGTATACATGCCAATCCCAATTGCCCAGTTGAGCACACCACCATCCCCACCCCACCGCGGTTTTCCCCCCTTGGCGTCCATACGTTTGTTCTCTACATCTGTGTCTCAACTTCTGCCCTGCAAACCGGCTCATCTGTACCATTTTTCTAGGTTCCACATACATGCATTAATATACGATATTTGTTTTTCTCTTTCTGACTTACTTCACTCTGTATGACAGTCTCTAGATCCATCCACGTCTCAACAAATGACTCAATTTCGTTCCTTTTTATGGCTGAGTAATATTCCGTTGTATTTATGTACCACATCTTCTTTATCCATTCGTCTGTCGATGGGCATTTAGGTTGCTTCCATGACCTGGCTATTGTAAATAGTGCTGCAATGAACATTCGGGTGCATGTGTCTCTTTGAATTATGGTTTTCTCTGGGTATATGCCCAGTAGTGGGATTGCAGGGTCATATGGTAATACTATTTTTAGTTTTTAAGGAACCTCCATACTGTTTTCCATAGTGGCTGTATCAATTTACACTCCCACCAATAGTGCAAGAGGGTTCCCTTTTCTCCAGCATTTGTTGTTTGTAGATTTTCTGATGATGCCCATTCTAACTGGTCTGAGGTGATACCTCATTGTAGTTTTGATTTGCATTTCTCTAATAATTAGTGATGTTGAGCAGCTTTTCATGTGCTTCTTGGCCATCTGTAGGTCTTCTTTGGAGAAATGTCTATTTAGGTCTTCTGCCCATTTTTGGATTGGGTTGTTTGTTTCTTTAATATTGAGCTGAATGAGCTGTTTATATATTTTGGAGATTAATCCTTTGTCCGTTGATTCCTTTGTAAATATTTTCTCCCATTCTGAGGGTTGTCTTTTCGTCTTGTTTATGGTTTCCTTTGCTGTACAAAAGCTTTGAACTTTCATTAGGTGCCATTTGTTTATTTTTGTTTTTATTTCCATTACTCTAGGAGGTGGATCAAAAAAGATCTTGCTGTGATTTATGTCAAAGAGCGTTCTTCCTATGTTTGCCTCTAAGAGTTTTATAGTGTCCGGTCTTACATTTAGGTCTCGAATCCATTTTGAGTTTATTTTTGTGTGTGGTGTTAGGGAGTGTTCTAATTTCATTCTTTTACATGTAGCTGTCCAGTTTTCCCAGCACCACTTATTGAAGAGACTGTCTTTTCTCCATTGTATATCCTTGCCTCCTTTGTCATAGATTAGTTGATGATAGGTGCGTGGTTTTATCTCTGGGCTTTCTATCTTGTTCCATTGATCTATGTTTCTGTTTTTGTGCCAGTACCATATTGTCTTGATTACTGTAGCTTTGTAGTATAGTCTGAAGTCAGGGAGTCTGATTCCTCCAGCTCCATTTTTTTCCCTCAAGACTGCTTTGGCTATTCGGGGTCTTTCGTGTCTCCATACAGATTTTAAGATGATTCGTTCTAGTTCTGTAAAAAATGCAATTGGTAATCTGACAGGGATTGCATTGAATCTGTAGATTGCTTTGGGTAGTATAGTCATTTTCACAATGTTGATTCTTCCAATCCAAGAACATGGTATACCTCTCCATCTGTTGGTATCATTTTTAATTTCTTTCATCAGTGCCTTACAGTTTTCTGCATACAGGTCTTTTGTCTCCCTAGGTAGGATTATTCCTAGGTATTTTATTCTTTTTGTTGCAATGGTAAATGGGAGTGTTTCCATAATTTCTCTTCCACATTTTTCATCATTAGTGTATCGGAATGCAAGAGATTTCTGTGCATTAATTTTGTATCCTGCAACTTTACCAAATTCATTGATTAGCTCTAGTAGCTTTCTGGCAGCATTTTTAGGATTCTCTATGTATAGTATCATGTCATCTGCAAACAGTGACAGTTTTACTTCTTCTTTTCCAATTTGTATTCCTTTTATTTCTTTTTCTTCTCTGATTGCCGTGGCTAGGACTTCCAAAACTATGTTGAATAATACTGGTGAGAGTGGACATCCTTGTCTCGTTCCTGATCTTAGAGGAAATGCTTTCAATTTTTCACCATTGAGAATGATGTTTGCTGTGGGTTTTTCATATATGGCCTTTATTACCTTGAGGTAGGTTCCCTCTATGCCCACTTTCTGGAGAGTTTTTATCATAAATGGTGCTGAATTTTGTCAAAAGCTTTTTCTGCATCTATTGAGATGATCATATGGTTTTTCTTCTTCCATTTGTTAATATGGTGTATCACATTGATTGATTTGCATATATTGAAGAATCCTTGCATCCCTGGGATAAATCCCACTTGATCATGGTGTATGATCCTTTTATTGTGTTGTTGGATTATGTTTGCTAGTATTTTGTTCAGGATTTTTGCATCTATATTCATCAGTGATGTTGGTCTGTCATTTTCTTTTTTTGTAGTATCTTTGCCTGATTTTGGTATCAGGGTGATGGTGGCCTCATAGAATGAGTTTGGGAGTGTTCCTTCCTCTGCAATTTTTTTTTAATTAACTAATTAATTTTATTTATTTTATTTTTTTGGCTGTGTTCGGTCTTCATTTCTGTGCAAGGGCTTTCTCTAGTTGCGGCAAGTGGGGGGCCACTCTTCATCGCGGTGCGTGGGCCTCTCACTATCGCGGCGTCTCTTATTGCGGAGCACAGGCTCCAGACGTGCAGGCTCAGTAGTTGTGGCTCACGGGCCCAGTTGCTCCGCGGCATGTGGGATCTTCCCAGACTAGGGCTCGAACCCGTGTCCCCTGCATTAGCAGGCGGATTCTCAACCACTGCGCCACCAGGGAAGCCCCCCTCTGCAATTTTTTGGAAGAGTTTGAGAAGGATGAGTGTTAGCTCTTCTCTAAATGTTTGATAGAATTCACCTGTGAAGCCATCTGATCCTGGACTTTTGTTTGTTAGAAGATTTTTTATCACAGTTTCAATTTCATTACTTGTGATTGGTCTGTTCATATTTTCTGTTTCTTTCTGGTTCAGTCTTGGAAGCTTATACCTTTCTAAGAATTTGTCCATTTCTTCCAGGTTGTCCATTTTATTGGCATAGAGTTGCTTGTAGTAGTCTCTTAGGATGCTTTGTATTTCTGCGGTGTCTGTTGTAACTTCTCCTTTTTCATTTCTAATTTTACTGATTTGAGTCCTCTCCCTCTTTTTCTTGATGAGTCTGGCTAATGGCTTATCAATTTTGTTTATCTTTTCAAAGAACCAGCTTTTAGTTTTATTGATTTTTGCTATTGTTTTCTTTGTTTCTGTTTCATTTATTTCCGCTCTGATCTTTATGATTTCTTTCCTTCTGCTAACTTTGGGTTTTGTTTGTTCTTTTTTCTCTAGTTCCTTTAGGTGTAACATTAGATTGTTTACTTGAGATTTTTCTTGTTTCTTGAGGTAGGCTTGTATAGCTATAAACTTCCCTCTTAGAACTGCTTTTGCTGCATCCCATAGGTTTTGGATCGTCGTGTTTTCATTGTCATTTGTCTCTAGGTATTTTTTTATTTCCTCTTTGATTTTTTCAGTGACCTCTTGGTTATTTAGTAACGTATTGTTTAGCCTCCATGTGTTTGTGTTTTTTATGCTCTTTTCCCTGTAATTCATTTCTAATCTCATAGCTTTGTGGTCAGAAAAGATGCTTGATATGATTTCAATTTTCTTAAATTTACTGAGGCTTGATTTGTGACCCAACATGTGATCTATCCTGGAGAATGTTCCGTGCACACTTGAGAAGAAAGTGTAATCTGCTGGTTTTGGATGGAATGTCCTATAAAGATCAATTCAATCTATCTGGTCTTTGTGTCATTTAAAGCTTGTGTTTCCTTATTTATTTTCATTTTGGATGATCTGTCCATTGGTGTAAGTGAGGTGTTAAAGTCCCCCACTATTATTGTGTTACTGTCGATTTCCTCTTTTATAGCTGTTAGCAGTTGCCTTATGTATTGAGGTGCTCCTATGTTGGGTGCATATATATTTATAATTGTTATATCTTCTTCTTGGATTGATCCCGTGATCACTATGTAGTGTCCTTCCTTGTCTCTTGTAACATTCTTTATTTTTAAGTCTATTTTATCTGATATGAGTATTGCTACTCCAGCTTCCTTCTGATTTCTATTTGCATGGAATATCTTTTTCCATCCCCTCACTTTCAGTCTGTATGTGTCCCTAGGTCTCAAGTGGGTCTCTTGTAGACAGCATATATATGGGTCTTGTTTTTGTATCCATTCAGCAAGCCTGTGTCTTTTGGTTGGAGCATTTAATCCATTTACGTTTAAGGTAATTATCGATATGTATGTTCCTATGACCATTTTCTTAATTGTTTTGGGTTTGTTTTTGTAGGTCCTTTTCTTCTCTTGTGTTTCCCACTTAGAGAAGTTCCTTTAGCATTTGTTGTAGAGCTGGTTTGGTGGTGCTGAATTCTCTTAGCTTTTGCTTGTCTGTAAAGCTTTTGATTTCTCCATCGAATCTGAATGAGATCCTTGCCGGGTAGAGTAATCTTGGTTGTAGGTTCTTCCCTTTCATCACTTTAAGTATATCATGCCACTCCCTTCTGGCTTGTCGAGTTTCTGCTGAGAAATCAGCTGTTAACCTTATGGGAGTTCCCTTGTATGTTACTTGTCGTTTTTCCCTTGCTGCTTTCAAGAATTTTTCTTTGTCTTTAATTTTTGCCAATTTGATGACTATGTGTCTCAGTGTGTTTCTCCTTGGGTTTATCCTGTATGGGACTCGCTGCACTTCCTGGACTTGGGTGGTTATTTCCTTTCCCATGTTAGGGAAGTTTTCGACTATAATCTCTTCAAATATTTTCTCTGGTCCTTTCTCTCTCTCTTCTCCTTCCGGGACCCCTATAATGCGAATGTTGTTGCATTTAATGTTGTCCCAGAGGTCTCTTAGGCTGTCTTCATTTCTTTTCATTCTTTTTTTTTTAGTCTGATCCGCAGCAGTGAATTCCACCATTCTGTCTTCCAGGTCACTTAACCGATCTTCTGCCTCAGTTATTCTGCTATTGATTCCTTCTAGTGTAGTTTTCATTTCAGTTATTGTATTGTTCATCTCTGTTTGTTTGTTCTTTAATTCTTCTAGGTCTTTGTTAAACATTTCTTGCATCTTCTCGATCTTTGCCTCCATTCTTTTTCCGAGGTCCTGGATCATCTTCACTATCATTATTCTGAATTCCTTTTCTGGAAGGTTGCCTATCTCCACTTCATTTAGTTGTTTTTCTGGGGGTTTATCTTGTTCCTTTATCTGGTATATAGCCCTCTGCCTTTTCATCTTGTCTATCTTTCTGTGAATGTGGTGTGAAATACTTTTTTTTTTTCTGCATCTATTGAGAGGATCATATGGTTTTTCCTTTTTAGTCTATTCATATGGTGAATTACACTGATTAGTGAACATGAACCACGCCTACAGTCCTGGGATAATCCAACTTAGTTATGATGGTTTATCCTTTTTATATATTTCTGGATTTTATTAGCTAATATTTTGCTGAAGATAGTTGCATCCATGTTAATGTGATATATTAGTCTTAAATTGTCTTTTCTTGAAATGTCTTTGCTCTGGAATCAGAGTGAATGCTAGTCTCATAAAATGAGTTGGGAAGTATTCCTTTCTCTTCTATTTTCCAAAAACATTTGAGTAAAATTGGTATATTTCTTCCTTAAATATTTGGTAGAATTTACCAGTGAAGCCATCTGAGCGTGGAGTTTTCTTTGTAGGGAGGGTTTTAATTACAAATTCAATTCAATCTAACAATGTCTGCCATCCAGTTGGGATGTTTGAAGCATTTATAGTTAATGTACTTATTTATATGATTGAATTTAAACCTACCACCTTGTTATTTTTTCCTTTTTCTCCAGCAGTGGACTGTCATTGTTTGTTACTTGATGGGTAGTTTATGGTGGGATGTAGAGGGTTCTTATTTCTCCTGCCCATCCTCAGCCTTAGGCAGGCCATGTGTACCCAGGTGCTTAGGTGTAGGCTTTCCCAGTTTTTCTGTCCCTCCCAGCTCTAGGAATCAAACTCTTGGGAGTCTTGGGCTGGAGAAGGTTTTCTGCCTCTCCTCCAGCAGCATACAGCTCTTCTTCCCAGTGCAAGACTCATGGTTGGGCAGAGGAGTTTCCTGTCCTTCTCACTGTGGCATATGGATTTTGCTTCTGTCCCTTCCTCAGCAGCACTGTACCTATGCCTGGGCCCTGGGAGTAAATGGTTTCCTGTCCATCCCCCAGAGGTTTACAGCTTTTACTTTGCATGTGAGAAAAGTCTAGAAAGTGGACAGATTTTCACCAAGGAGCATGCTCTCGGATCTCCTGGCCTGTACCCGAGACTGTACTCACAGTCTTTTTTGTGAACACCAGGTAGAGACCAATGGACAAGAATTGACAAATGAATGACTCCAAAGTTCCCAAATACCCTAAGCTGTCAGGAGCCCCTACTCAGCTTTAAGGTTTTGTTAAAACTTTAACTGTTTTCTTTTTCCTGCTTTTATGACAACAACCACTTCTGTCTATGCTCTGCAAAAGGTGAAACAGGTTGTCTGTGCCATTTCTCCTTGGAGAGACTTGTCACCTTTTAGAATTTATCTGTTTGTCTTGCAACCTCAGTTCTCTGATGGGTTTGATAAGTTATTACCTGGCTTTTTTCTCATTGTTAGGATGCAAGCGACACTTTTTTTTTTTTTTTTTTTTTTTGGCCGTGGGAGATGTGCAAGGAGATAGATGAAACAAGACTGGCAAAATGAGTGATGGCAGATGGAGATTAATATTTTTTTTTCTAATTCTGTGTATGTTTGAAATTTTCCAGAATAAAAAGTTTTTGAATAATTGCCTGAAGATTGAAACACTTTAGAGATTAGGCTTCATATTCTAGAAACTGCTTTATAATTAATATTTACTCTAAAATAGAAGAGTCTTTGATAAACTGTATTTATAAAGTAAAGGATTTCACCTCTGAAAGCAGAAGGATGTTAGAAAGAGTGGTGAGGAATTTGCCCTAATAATTAACTCAGAAGCTCTGATTATTGCATTTCCATCCCATGACCTCTGCAATCTTCTTGTTTGCCAATGTTGCTAACTTCACTCAGTGTAAAGAAGTTAATTTTCTTGTCAACTGAACTTTGAGTCTTTTTATTACCAGCTATTACAGATACTTGTGTAGATTTCAATCCTGGGAGAAAGGACCCCAATGATGAAGAAATTGTATTAAATACTCCAGCCCTTAATAAAAAGATTCTATTTCTAATCTTATTTTTTTATTGAAGTATAGTTGATTTACGATGTTGTGTTAATTTCTGCTGTACAGCAAAGTGACTCAGTTATACACATATATACATTCTTTTTTGTGTGTTCTTTTCCATTATGGTTTATCCCAGGAGATTGGATATAGTTCCCTGTGCTATACAGTAGGACCTTGTTGTTTATCCAGTCTAAATGTAACAGTTTGAATCTACTAACCCCAAACACCCAGTCCATCCTTCTCCCTCCCCCCTCCCCCTTGGCAACCACAAGGCTGTTCTCTATGCCTGTGAATCTGTTTCTGTTTTGTAGATAGGTTCATTTGTGCCATATTTTAGGTTCCACATATAAGTGATATCATGTTATTTGTCTTTCTCTTTCTGACTTACTTCACTTAGTATGATAACCTCTAGTTGCATCCATGTTGCTGCAAATGGCATTATTTCATTCTTTTTTATGACTGAGTAGTATTCCATTGTATATTTGTACCACATCTTCTTTACCCATTCATCTGTTGATTCATTTAGGTTGTTTCCATGTTTTTGCTATTGTGAATAGTGCTGCTATGAACATAGGGGTGCATGTATCTTTTTGAATTATAGTTTTGGGAGGTATATGCCCAGGAGTGGGATTGCTGGATCATATGGTAAATCTATTTTTAGTTTTCGGAGGAACCTCCATACTGTTTTCCATTGTTGTCTGTACCAACTTACATTCCTACCAACAGTGTAGGAGGGTTCCCTTTTCTCCATACCCTCTCCAGCATTTGTTATTTGCAGACTTTTTAATGATGGCCATTCTGACCAGTGTGAGGTGGTACCTCACTGTGGTTTTGATTTGCATTTTTCTAATAATTAGTGATGTTGAGCATCTTTTCATGTTCCTACTGGCCATCTGTATGTCTCCTTTGGAGAAATGTCTATTAAGGTCTTCTGCCCATTTTTCAATTGGGTTGTTTGTTTTTTTCTTGTTGACTTGTATAAACTGTTTGTATATTTTGGAGATTAAGCCCTTGTCAGTTGCATCATTTGCAAATATTTTCTCCCATTCCATAGGTTGCCTTTTTGTTTTTTAGTTTTAGTTTTAGTTTTTTATGGTTTCCTTTGCTGTGCAAAAGCTTGTAAGTTTGATTAGGTCCCATTTGTTTATTTCTGTTTTTATTTCTATTGCCTTGGGAGACTGACCTAAGAAAACACTGATACAACCTACATCAGAGAATGTTTTGCCTATGCTATGCTTTCTTCTAGGAGTTTTATGGTATCATGTCTTATGTTCGTCTTTAAGCCATTTTGAGTTTATTTTTGCACATGGTGTGAGGGTGTGTTCTAACTTCATTGATTTACATGCAGCTGTCCAACTTTCCCAGTACCATTTGCTGAAGAGACTGCCTTTTTCCCATTGTATAGTCTTGCCTCCTTTGTTGAAGATTAATTGACTGTAGGTGTATGGGTTTATTTCTGGACTCTTTATTCTGTTCCATTGATCTGTATGTTTGTTTTTGTACCAATACCACATGTTTTAATTACTGTAGCTTTGTAGTATTGTCTGAAATCTGGGAGAGTTATGCCTCCTGCTTTTTTTCCCTCATGATTGCTTCGGCAATTCTGGGTCTTTTATGGTTCCATATAAATTTTTGGATTATTTGTTCTAGTTCTGTGAAAAATGTCATGGGTAATTTGATAGGGATCACATTAAGTCTGTAGATTGCTTTGGGTAGTATTGTCATTTTAACAATATTAATTCTCCCACTCCAAGAGCATGGGATATCTTTCCATTTCTCTGAATCCCCTTTAATTTCCTTTATTAATGTTTTATAGTTCTCAGTGTATAAGTCTTCCACCTCCTTGGCCAGGTTTATTCCTAGGTTTTTTTTTTTTTTTTTTGGTGCAATTTTAAAAGGTTTTTTTTTTTTACATTCCCTTTCTGATATTTCATTATTAGTGTAAAGAAATGCAACTGATTTCTGAATGTTAATCTTGTATCCTGCTACTTTGCTGAAGATTCTCCTATTTCTTAAACCACTCTCTCTGGCTTCTTTTTCTTTGCACAACCCCAATGCTCCTTGACTGCCAGTCCACTCTATAGCATTGACCATATATAAGGTGCATAGTATGTGCCAGGCGCTGTGGCAGATACTTTTATACATATTACCTTCACATCACAGAGCCTCTCCTCCATTTCCACAGGTTCTCTTTTTGACCTCATCTGTTGCTCTGCCTCAAATCTCAATTCTAGCATCTCTAGGTCTGCCCTTTGTCCACAGGTCTAGGGCCACATTCCCAACCGATGGACTTCATATTGTCCTCTCTTGCCCCTCAAACTTGATATGTCTGACATAGAAATACTTATGCCATTCCAGCTGCCATTTTATATCATGCCAGAAAATATGTGCTAAAAAATTACCACAGAAAAATATTAACACATATTTCAAGTCACACTAAATATTGAAAAAATTCTATATACCTCAAACCCTATGAAGTTGTATTTTTTAATGATGTGACATTCCTTATCTATGTTATTGACCATGCTAAAAGGGGAATAACTCTTACCTTTTGGCAAAATAGCTGAAGAATTATCACAAAATATATTAAATACTCACTATAAGCTGAAAATATGAAAACGTAATTCCTAAAAAGGATAAACTCCCAAGAATTTGGGGGAAGAGCTTAACAAAAATCATTCTCTGAGTTAACTTTCACAATGTTAGAGTGTTCCCCCAAATTAAACTGCTCCTTAATTTTATCAAAGGGAATAAATATAAAGATAACTTTGGATATTTTTTATTGTTGTCTATAATGGTGTCATGCTATGTAACTGAAGAGTAATAATCATTATAGGGTCTAAAATAAGAGAGCCAAAGAGCAATGTTTGTCAATATTTATCAACTTTATTCATAGCAGAAGGTAACTTGATTGATTGACCAATTCAAGCATTTGAGTCAGATTCACTTTGTCTTTATATAATAGTAAGAAGCTCTTCTGGTTTGATGACAACTCTCCACAGGCCCACCCAGCTACTTTTCCTTTTTGCTGTACCAGATGGTCCTTCTTATTGGGAAGAAATGCAATCAAAAACCAACTCCAAGATAACTGAAAAATTGAATTCTTGTGTCTTAAAGCTAAGACCTGGGCCTTCAACCACAGGTGACTGATCCATTTATAACACAGCCCCTCCCTAGGGCTGAACAAGCAGAATCTAGTTTCCCCTTTCTCCTGTCACATCTTACAGTCACCTTCATTTGTGTAAAATTCTGCTTGGTATGACCTAATGAAGTGTTCCAAGTTTTATTACAGGCCTAGAATTCTGCTCTTCATTCAAACAGTAAATACATTTGCATTTGCCTGAAATACTTGAATGGATTTTTTATAAAATTTATTTTAAGAAAAATTATCAATGTCTTGTTAAAATACTTGAATTTGTAAAAGGAGAGAAAAGTCCATAACTTTGTTATTTTAATACAGCTGTTATCATTTTTTTGTGTTCTGTTCTGGTCAAACTGCTTTGCAAAAGATTGACAACAGTTGACAACTCAGGAATGTATGTATACAGTGGCAATTTTTTTCAGTAAAAGGCCAGACAGTAAATATTTCAGGCTTTGCAGGCCATACAGTCTGATGGAACTATTTGACTCTGCTTTTGTAGTACAAAAGCAACCATAGACAATACAGAAACAAGTGTGGCTCTGTTCTAATAAAACCATGAACAGTAAAATCTGAATTTCATATAATTTTCATGTGTCACAAAATATTACTCTTTCTTAATTTTCTCTCAGCATTTAAAAATGTAAAATACAGTCTTGACTTGTGGGCCATACAAAAGTGAGTAGCAGGTTGGCTATCCATGGGTCATAGATGGCCAGCCCTGTTTAAGACCTTATCTCTAGTTGTGAACCATGTCCTGAGCTCCACAGCCACAATTTCAGCTTTTTCCTGAACATCCCATCAGCACCTCAAACCAAAACCATTTCAAACCTAACTCAGAACATATGTCTCATGTAAACTGTTCACTTGTCTCAAATCTCCTATTTCTGTTCATGGAACACTGTCTCCCAGTCATCCAGATCTGAAGTTTAAAAATCATTCACTACCCTTGTCAAGTCCTGTCCTGTCTCAAATATGTCTCCAGTTTGCAATTCCCACACCCAGCATCCAAGTTCAGGCTTTCATTGTTTAGCCTGCATTGTTATTGTAGTACTATAATTGGTTTCCATACTTCTAGCACTCCAATGTATCTAATATATTGTTGTCAGAATAAGCTTCCTAAAGGGCTGCTCTAATTATGTCACTATGGAACACTATCTTAAAACTCTGTGTAACTCTATTGCTTGCCAAATTAAATACAAACTTTTCAACTAGCTTTCAAGACCATCCAAAACATCCCAAATATCTTTCTAGTCTTGCTTCACCCTAAATCTTTGTCCATTCATTCAACAAAAGTGAAGGAGCACCTATTAAGTACCAAGGCACTATGCTGGATACACAAGGGGATACAATGATGAGCAAAAACCACATGACCTCTGCCTTCATAGAGTTTACAGCATAGCTGTGGAAAAAGACATGAGTCAAATAATCACTTAAAAGATATAAGAAGAACATGAAGCAATATTTTCAAAGTACTAAAAGAAAAGAACTTCAAATCTAGGGCTTTACGTAAAACTAAACTATTATCTAAGTGTGTGGCTGAAATAATGATTCTTTCATGCACATAAGTATCAGAACATTCATCACATAAAGACCACCTTTGAAAACATTTCTAGAAGTGCTCCAGCAATAAAAAAACAAAAACAAAAACCTCTGGAGGCTTTGAGATCTATGGGAAGTAGGTCTACTTTAAACTCTGATAGGCCTGATTGTGGTGATATTTTACAGCTGTATACATATGTCAAAGCTTATAAAATTGTACTTTAAATATGTACAGTGTATGTATGTCAATTATACCTCAATAAAACTGGCAAATATTTGGTAGGAAAAAAATTTTAATGTTAATGTACAGTTTAAAGTAAAAGAATAAAAGGAAAAAGAGAATAAAAGAAACACCTAAGTTATTTTTTAAATCCATAAATAAATGTAAAATTATGACTGTGACTATAGAGAGAGCATAGATGCTCCACCCCTTTTCCCATATCTTGCCCTGTTCATCTCTTCCATCTTAGGAATGGCTGTTCCTAAGTTATAGCCGTTCATAATGAACCAGTGATCTAGTAAACAAAATGTTTCTCTGAGTTCTATGGGCCGCTTTGCAAATTAATCAACCGAAGGAAGAGTTCATGGGAACCTTCAATATACAGCTGGTTGGTCACAAGCACAGGTAACAACCTGGGCTTGCGGTTGGCATCTGGAGTAGGGAGGTATTAGGGAGTACTGTAGAACAGCGCCCTCAACTTGTGGAATCTGATGCTGTCTCTGGGTAGATAAGGTAGAATTGTATAATACTCAGCTGGTGTCAGAGCATTGCTTGTTAGAGGTGTGGGGACAAAATCTCCACCCCCATAACTTAGAATTGGGTGCTCAGAACTAAAAAGACCCCCCATTTTACAAATTAGGAAACTGAGGCACAGAAAAGCTAAGTGTCTTGCCTGAGGTCATTACGCCAGTGAGTAGTAGAACTGGGATTACAAACCAAAGTAATCTGGTTCAAGAGTCCACACTCTCAACTATGAAATTAACAGATGAAGAGGGAAGAGAAAGAATTTCAAGCTGATGAAACAATACATGAAAATACCCCATGTGCTTGGGGAGTATGGGGATTCAACATAGGCCAGTGTGGCTAGGGCAGAGAGGCGAAAGAAACATGAAGACGTCTCTGAGAGGAAGTAGAGGCCTATTACGCAAAACCTTCTAAACCAGGTTGCAGAATGTTGTCTTTATCCTTAGAACAATGGATACCATTTAAGTCTTGTAAGTAGGGACTAATAGGAATTTTGAAGATATTATTTTGGCTTCAATGTGGAAAAGAGATTAGAGAGGGCTAGAGTGGATGTGAATAAACTCATTATTGCAGTTGTACACATGAGATATGTTGGTAGTTGAACTGTGATAAAAGTCAGCTTGAAGAAAGAAAGGCAAGCTGGAAATAAACATCTTACTGCATAACTCAGAAGTCTTTTCCTTCGTAGTAATTAGAGGCAGATTGATATTGGGAGGGAATGGATCTGCTCCGAAACTCTCAAGGTGATGGTAGACATAAAACTCAAGTTCTGGTACAGTGAAGCCTGGAGGAGACTGCTAGTGTCCTGCCCACTCTAAGCAGAATTTTTTAAAATAGGCTATCTTTGGAGAAGAGCAGATAGCCTTCTCCCACAGAGAAAGTATTAGAAGAACACAGAATATAGTCCCTAGTGAATAACTATTGTGCAATGTGTGCCAAGTGAAATTTTATTATGTACTTGGTTTAAATACTATCCATAAGAACTCATCTCTAATCTTATAATGGAAGTCAAAGGGAAAATAAATTCCTACAACATTTAACTTGGAAGAGATATTAGATATTATATAGCCACAGTCTTTTTACAAATGAGGAGACTCATCCAAGCTGTGATGTTAATAATTTAATAAACAGTAAATTAACTTGAAAAGTACCTGGCAGAACATGACACATATTAGCCACTTAATAAGTAATATTTATTAGTATTATGCTTAACATCACTATTTTTGATAAATATTATGTTAACAATAAGAATTCAATAGATGTTTATTCAGTGAGTTCTATGTGTCAGATGTTTGTCAAGGCTTAGAATATAAAAATAACTAAAACACAATCCTTATTTTGAACTTGAGGTGTTCACATCCTACTGATGATTAAATAAAATACATAAAAGGCTAGATTACAACGTGGGGGATAACTGCAACATAGTAAGTATTAAAGCATTATTTTTAAAGTTTTGTGGGAATTCAAGCCTTATTACTCACAGACCCCGTGTTCTTCCCACTCAACCATTCTGTCTATTCATATAACCCAATACACACACAGATGTATACATACAAACTCAGAGTCAGGTTAAAAATAATGCACTCATGTTCCAAAGTAGAGAAACACCGAATTGAAAGTGAAATTCGTTTTATCATAGGGATTTTCACAGCATGGACACTGTGAAAATCAGTATTCGAAGCTTGAAGCTTTTGTGGTTCAAAATTCAACAAAATGGCATATACCTCACAGGTTTTCCCTTTTATTTTAAGAACAATTTGTATCCCAAAGAGAAAATGTAACCAGATAATAGGCTATCAACCTAAACTTTATTTGGATTTTTATGTTTGACTGGGAGAATCCATGCTTATAAGGATTATTTTTGTTTAGATTAAGATCCCAGCATCCTCACACTTAGCATAGTGTTAAATATATTAAACTTGAGAAGGTTTTCTGATACATGTGGTAGAGGACATTTCTTTTCTGCTCAGCATCCTTTCCTTTGGATTAACATGGAATCTCATCCATTCCACATTAATAGTTTCAGTCCATGCAAATCAGGTAAGACTGTCATGACTCAAACAAAACCTATTAAAATATCTCCAGATCATCAGAGATTTCATATCTGGTAACTAGGAGGGAGTGTAATGTTCTATTTTTCTGGACGAATGACTTGTAAAATGAAGTAGATTTGGAGCAACACTAGGCATCTTTCCATTA
This sequence comes from Balaenoptera musculus, assembly GCF_009873245.2. Classification (NCBI taxonomy): domain Eukaryota; kingdom Metazoa; phylum Chordata; class Mammalia; order Artiodactyla; family Balaenopteridae; genus Balaenoptera; species Balaenoptera musculus. The sequence continues at coordinate 112,470,129 of NC_045789.1, forward strand.
TGATATTCTCTTTCTGACAATGAGGTCAGGCAAAGATGGATAATCTGAGTGATGGAAAGAAATAAAGAGTCCTAAGGATATCATTTCAACCATTGTATCTAGCTGTGCCCTAAAGCTCTAGCTTCTCCCACTGAAATTTCCACATATGTGAACCAAAAGAATATGTTTTCCACTTAAGCTTGTATGAGTTGAGTTTCTGTTGTCTGCAACCAAATGGTCCTGATGCCTACATGCTGGTAGTACATAACATTTATTGCTATTATTATTTCACAATTATTCAGCACCAGCAATACCTCATACAAAGTACTGTACAATATAATAGGTTTAGCATCACAATTCCTATCATCTAGGAACTTATTTAAATTCGGTCATGACACATATATACAATGGAATATTACACAGCCATAAAAAGAAACGAAACTGAGTCATTTGTAGTGAGGTGGATGGACCTAGAGTCTGTCATACAGAGTGAAGTAAGTCAGAAAGAGAAAAACAGATATCATATATTAATGCATGTATGTGGAACCTAAAAAAATGGTACAGATGAACCGGTTTGCAGGGCAGAAGTTGAGACACAGATGTAGAGAACAAACATATGGACACCAAGGGGGGGAAGCCGTGGGGGGGGTGGGGATGGTGGTGTGTTGAATTGGGCGATTGGGATTGACAGGTATACACTGATGTGTATAAAATTGATGACTAATAAGAACCTGCTGTATAAAAAAAATAATAAAATTAAATTAAAAAATTAAAAAAAACACTTATACTGAACTTTCTTTGGGTTATTTGTATGGAAATATGTTAATGTAAATGTTTCAGACATTACATGAAATTTCTAAAAATCTTATATGTTCTGGTATAATGTTATAAGGCATAATTCTAGTTATTACTTTAAAATGTATATCCCGGAAATAACTAAATTTCCTTGTCAATTGCATTACTATGAACTTACATCAAATCTTTAACCGTGGTCATTTTTAAGTCTTTTGTCATTTACAGACAGTCCTGGGTGTACTCTGATGCTTTTGCAAAAATGTTCCCATAAACGGCTTTCATCTTCAAGGAATTCATGGAAAAGACTCTGACAAGTACAGGTTTTTGGTAACTGACTATACTGCTGAAATGAATGAATAAGCATTTTCAGAACTCTAATGGAAAACTGATGGATTCATAAAAGTGCTAACAAAAGATCAAGATGAAAAAGAAATTAATTACATGGGGCTGAGTGAACTGATGAGGATGATTATAATTTTTGTAACTTTCTGTTTGAATAAAAAAAAATGTGATGTAAATTTATGTAAAAAGAACTTAATATAAAACAATGCCACTCTTCTCACATATTTTCTCTGGTTTTGGAAAATATAGATATTTTCTGTTAAAAACGTGATTTATGCTGACACGTAATAGGTTGATTATTATTACTATAAATGAATTAATAAATATTTTTAAGTTAAAAAAAAAAAAGACACAGACGTAGAGAATGGACTTGAGGACACGGGGAGGGGGGAGGTGAAGCTGGGACGAAGTGAGAGAGTAACATTGACATATATACACTACCAAATGTAAAATAGATAGCTAGTGGGAAGCAGCCCCACATAGCACAGGGAGATCAGCTCAGTGCTTTGTGACCACCTAGAGGGGTGGAATAGGGAGGATGGGAGGGAGGCTGAAGAGGGAGGGGATATGGGGATATATGTATACATATAGCTGATTCACTTTGTTATACAGCAGAAACTAACACACCATTGTAAAGCAATTATACTCCAATAAAGATGTAAAAACGATTTAAATAAATAAATAAGGCCGTGAAAATGAGAAGAATATTCATTTGTCAGGAAAGAAGGTGAGGTAAATAGAAAGAAAGATTGTGACACTACACTGATCTCTCTGATGTGCTTTTCCTTAGACGTTGCCCTTACCCATTCAGAGGACAATCTGCAGTAATTTTACTAGATTAAAGCAAGTATGAGAAGGTAGAATAACAACCAACAAGAGGATAACTCAATTGCCATATACTCATAAAACTAGAATACAACAGCAGTAAAATAAATGCACCACAGCTCCACACATCACATTGATGAATCTCAAACACAATGTGGAGTGACAAAGCAACTTCAGAATACTATGAAAACATAAACACTTAATGTACCACTAGAAATATATAAACATAGAGTAAAACTATAATGAAAATTGAGGAAATGATCAAATTAATATTCAGAATAGTAGCTACCCTTGGTAGGAAAGGAGAGGGATGTGACTGGAGAGGGGTAGACAGAGGCTCTCAAAGGCACGTTTAGCGTTCGATTGCTTACTCTGGGGTGAGAGCACAGAGGTGTACTGGTTCCTATTGCTGCTGTAACAAATTATTGCAAACTTAGTAGCTTTAAAACATTAAAATTTATTATCTTTCAGTTTTCAAGTTTAGAAGTCTGAAATGGGTCTTATGGGGCATAAATCAAAGTGTTGGCAGAGCTGAGAGCTTTCTGGAGGATCCAGAAGAGAATACATTTTTGGGCTCTTCCAGTGTTTAGAGGCTGCTGCATTTCTTGATTTCTGGCCATACTGCTCCAACCTCTGCTTCTGTCATCACATGTCCTTCTCTGATTCTGACCTTCCTACCTCCCTATAATAAGGATCTTTGTGATTACACTGGCCCACACAGATAATCCAGGATAATCTCCCCATCTCAAGATCTTTAACGTAATCACATCTGCAAAGTCCCTTTTGCCATGTAAGGTATAATATTCATATGCTCCAGGGATTAGTACATGGACATCTTGGTGTGTATGGTGGGGAGGAGGGCAGGGATTACTCTTTCCAACACAGTGAGTGTTTGTTTTATTTCTTATGTCTTATTCATATGTTATATATATTCAGAGTGGATGCTGTAGTGTACCACTCAAAATTCTGTTCAGGCCTAAAGCACTCATGCCTTCTGGGGAAACTGGCAGCTGACGGTGCCCTCTAGGAATTGCCCTTAACCAAAGAGAGGCACTTCACCCGATGTTTTCCCCTTCTCCAGAAGCAGCAGACATAGGCAGATATACGAGTATAAAGGCCTGGCCTCCAGAGCTGCCCAACAACTCCCTCTGCCCAATCTTACTTCTTTTCCTCCCCTTATAGGCACTGATCTCAAGAACATGTCACAGTAGACTTCCTGAGCATAAATCTCCCTCTCAGAGTGTGTTTCCTGATCTACAATAATATCATTTTGTAAAGATAAAATATTTCATGATCATTTAAAAAAATTTAAGGACTACTTAGGGCACTAGTAGGGAGTAAATAAATTCAGAAACAAAAACAAGATGAATTGGAGTAAAAAGAAACTGGAAGCACTAAGTCCAATTTAAAATCCTATGGAAAAGGACACATGTACCCCAATGTTCACTGCAGCACTATTTACAACAGCCAGGACATGGCAACAACCTAAATGTCCAATGACAGATGAATGGATAAAGAAAATGTGGTACATATATACAATGGAATATTACTCAGCCATAAAAAGGAACGAAATTGGGTCATTTGTAGAGATGTGGATGGACATAGAGTCTGTCATACAGAGTGAAGTAAGGCAGAAAGAGAAAAACAAATATCGCATATTAATGCATATATGTGGAATCTAGAAAAATGGTACAGATGAACCTATTTGTAGGGCAGGAATAGAGGTGTAGACGTAGAGAACGGACATGTGGACACAGTGGGGGAAGGGGAGGGTGGGACGAATTGGGAGATCAGGATTGACATAAATACACTACCATGTGTAAAATAGATAGCTAGTGGGAACCTGCTGTATAGCACAGGGAGCTCAGCTCGGTGCTCTGTGATGACCTAGATGGGGGTGAAGAGGGGGGAGAGAAGTCCAAGAGGGAGGGAATATAGGTATATGTATAGCTAATTCACTTCATTGTACAACAGTAACTAACACAACATTGTAAAGCAATTTTACTCCAATAAAAAATAAAATAAAATAAAAATAAATTTAAAAAATAAAATAAAATCCTATAGATATCTAGATACTTAGTAAATGCTTTGATTGAGGAATTAGCAGTAGATTTCAAAAGAATTAGATAAATTCAACATTTCAAAATAACTTTCAATATGAATTAGCAACTGAACTATTCAGGGAGGTCAGGGTTAACACTCTTAATTTGGACTTTTGGATTTAGTCCCAACTCTGTTTCTTAACTTCTGTGAGCTGTGGTTTTCTTACTATGAAATGAGATAATTGGCTGCTAATCTCTAGTCTAAATAGTTCTAAAAATCTTTTAATCCAACCACAAACATAGTATTTACACCAATTAAAAGATCTGAAAAATGAGAACAGACATAAACCAAATAATTTGCCTTTGAAAAAAATGCTGAATCTTTTGTTCTGCTAGCTATTAGGTACTCAACATGGTTCCTGTACTCTAAAAGAAAAAGCATGGAAAAGTCCAACCTCTCACAGAGGGTTAGTGATAATTCAAAATCTACATTTGAAAATATTTTCCTCCCTAGTGACAAAAGTCTGAATAGGTCCTGACATTCTTTTTTTTTTTAGTTGTTTTGTTTGTTTATACTGCAGGTTCTTATTAGTCATCACTTTTATACACATCAGTGTATACATGTCAATCCCAATCGCCCAATTCAGCACACCACCATCCCCACCCCACCGCAGTTTTCCCCTCTTGGTGTCCATATGTCTGTTCTCTACATCTGTGTCTCAACTTCTGCCCTGCAAACCGGCTCATCTGTACCATTTTTCTAGGTTCCACATACATGCGTTAATATACGATATTTATTTTTCTCTTTCTGACTTACTTCACTCTGTATGACAGTCTCTAGATCCATCCACGTCTCAACAAATGACTCAATTTCGTTCCTTTTTATGGCTGAGTAATATTCCGTTGTATATATGTACCACATCTTCTTTATCCATTCGTCTGTCGATGGGCATTTAGGTTGCTTCCATGACCTGGCTATTGTAAATAGTGCTGCAATGAACATTCGGGTGCATGTGTCTCTTTGAATTATGGTTTTCTCTGGGTATATGCCCAGTAATGGGATTGCTGGATCATATGGCAGTTCTAGTTTTAGTTTTTTAAGGAACCTCCATACTGTTCTCCATAGTGGCTGTATCAATTTACATTCCTACCAACAGTGCAAGAGGGTTCCCTTTTCTCAACACCCTCTCCAGCATTTGTTGTTTGTAGACTTTCTGATGATGCCCATTCTAACTGGTCTGAGGTGATACCTCATTGTAGTTTTGATTTGCATTTCTCTAATAATTAGTGATGTTGAGCAGCTTTTCATGTGCTTCTTGGCCATCTGTAGGTCTTCTCTGGAGAAATGTCTATTTAGGTCTTCTGCCCATTTTTGGATTGGGTTGTTTGTTTCTTTAATATTGAGCTGAATGAGCTATTTATATTTTTTGGAGATTAATCCTTTGTCCGTTGATTCCTTTGCAAATATTTTCTCCCATTCTGAGGGTTGTCTTTCGTCTTGTTAATGGTTTCCTTTGCTGTGCAAAAGCTTTGAAGTTTCATTAGGTCCCATTTGTTTATTTTTGTTTTTATTTCCATTACTCTAGGAGGTGGATCAAAAAAGATCTTCCTGTGATTTATGTCAAAGAGTGTTCTTCCTATGTTTGCCTCTAAGAGTTTTATAGTGTCTGGTCTTACATTTAGGTCTCGAATCCATTTTGAGCTTATTTTTGTGTATGGTGTTAGGGAGTGTTCTAATTTCATTCTTTTACATGTAGCTGTCCAGTTTTCTCAGCACCACTTATTGAAGGGACTGTCCTTTCTCCATTGTGTATCTTTGACTCCTTTGTCATAGATTAGTTGACCATAGGTGTGTGGGTTTATCTCTGGGCTTTCTATCTTGTTCCATTGATCTATGTTTCTGTTTTTGTGCCAGTACCATATTGTCTTGATTACTGTAGCTTTGTAGTATAGTCTGAAGTCAGGGAGTCTGATTCCTCCAGCTCCGTTTTTTTCTCTCAAGACTGCTTTGGCTATTTGGGGTCTTTCGTGTCTCCATACAAATTTTAAGATGATTTGTTCTAGTTCTGTAAAAAATGACACTGGTAATTTGATAGGGATTGCACTGAATCTGTAGATTGCTTTGGGTAGTATAGTCATTTTCACAATATTGATTCTTCCAATCCAAGAACATGGTATATCTCTCCATCTGTTGGTGTCATCTTTAATTTCTTTCATCAGTGTCTTACAGTTTTCTGCAAACAGATCTTTTGTCTCCCTAGATAGGTTTATTCCTAGGTGTTTTATTCTTTTTGTTGCAATGGTAAATGGGAGTGTTTCCTTAATTTCCTCTTTCAGATTTTTCATCATTAGTGTATAGGAATGCAAGAGATTTCTGTGCATTAATTTTGTATCCTGCTACTTTACCAAATTCATTGATTAGCTCTAGTAGTTTTCTGGTGACATCTTTAGGATTCTCTATGTGTAGTATCATGTCATCTGCAAAGAGTGACAGTTTTACTTCTTCTTTTCCAATTTGTATTCCTTTTCTTCTCTGATTGCCGTGGCTAGGACTTCCAAAACGATGTTGAATAATAGGGGTGAGAGTGGACATCCTTGTCTCGTTCCTGATCTTAGAGGAAATGCTTTCAGTTTTTCACCATTGAGGATGATGTTTGCTGTGGGTTTGTCGTATATGGCCTTTATTATGTTGAGGTAGGTTCCCTCTATGCCCACTTTCTGGAGAGTTTTTATCATAAATGGGTGTTGAATTTTGTCAAAAGCTTTTTCTGCATCTATTGAGATGATCATATGGTTTTTCTTCTTCCATTTGTTAATATGGTGTATCACATTGATTGATTTGCGTATATTGAAGAATCCTTGCATCCCTGGGATAAATCCCACTTGATCGTGGTGTATGATCCTTTTAATGTGTTGTTGGATTCTGTTTGCTAGTATTTTGTTGAGGATTTTTGCATCTATATTCATCAGTGATATTGGTCTGTAATTTTCTTTTTTTGTAGTATCTTTGCCTGGTTTTGGTATCAGGGTGATGGTGGCCTCATAGAATGAGTTTGGGAGTGTTCTTTCCTCTGCAATTTTTGGAAGAGTTTGAGAGTGGTGGGTGTTAGCTCTTCTCTAAATGTTTGATAGAATTCACCTGTGAAGCCATCTGGTCCTGGACTTTTGTTTGTTGGAAGATTTTTAATCACAGTTTCTATTTCATTACTTGTGATTGGTCTGTTCATGTTTTCTGTTTCTTCCTGGTTCAGTCTTGGAAGCTTATACCTTTCTAAGAATTTGTCCATTTCTTCCAGGTTGTCCATTTTATTGCCATAGCGTTGCCTGTAGTAGTCTCTTAGGATGCTTTGTATTTCTGCGGTGTCTGTTGTAACTTCTCCTTTTTCATTTCTAATTTTACTGATTTGAGTCCTCTCCCTCTTTTTCTTGATGAGTCTGGCTAATGGCTTATCAATTTTGTTTATCTTCTCAAAGAACCAGCTTTTAGTTTTATTGATCTTTGCTACTGTTTTCTTAGTTTCTATTTCATTTATTTCCGCTCTGATCTTTATGATTTCTTTCCTTCTGCTAACCTTGGGTTTTCTTTGTTCTTCTTTCTCTAGTTCCTTTAGGTGTAACATTAGATTGTCTACTTGAGATTTTTCTTGTTTCTTGAGGTAGGCTTGTATAGCTATAAACTTCCCTCTTAGAACTGCTTTTGCTGCATCCCATAGGTTTTGGATCGTCGTGTTTTCATTGTCATTTGTCTCTAGGTATTTTTTTATTTCCTCTTTGATTTCTTCAGTGACCTCTTGGTTATTTAGCAACGTATTGTTTAGCCTCCATGTGTTTGTGTTTTTTACTTTTTTTTCCCTGTAATTCATTTCTAATCTCATAGCGTTGTGGTCAGAAAAGATGCTTGATATGACTTCAATTTTCTTAAATTTACTGAGGCTTGATTTGTGACCCAAGATGTAATCTATCCTGGAGAATGTTCCGTGCACACTTGAGAAGAAAGTGTAATCTGCTGTTTTTGGATGGAATGTCCTATAAATATCAATTCAATCTATCTGGTCTATTGTGTCATTTAAAGCTTGTGTTTCCTTATTTATTTTCATTTTGGATGATCTGTCCACTGGTGTAAGAGAGGTGTTAAAGTCACCCACTATTATTGTGTTACTGTGGATTTCTTTTATAGCTGTTAGCAGTTGCCTTATGTATTGAGGTGCTCCTATGTTGGGTGCATATATATTTATAATTGTTATATCTTCTTCTTGGACTGATCCCTTGATCATTATGTAGTGTCCTTCCTTGTCTCTTGTAACATTCTTTATTTTAAAGTCTATTTTATCTGATATGAGTATAGCTACTCCAGCTTTCTTTTGATTTCCATTTGCATGGAATATCTTTTTCCATCCCCTCACTTTCAGTCTGTATGTGTCCCTAGGTCTCAAGTGGGTCTCTTGTAGACAGCATATATATGGGTCTTGTTTTTGTATCCATTCAGCAAGCCTGTGTCTTTTGGTTGGAGCATTTAATCCATTTACGTTTAAGGTAATTATCGATATGTATGTTCCTATGACCATTTTATTAATTGTTTTGGGTTTGTTTTTGTAGGTCCTTTTCTTCTCTTGTGTTTCCCACTTAGAGAAGTTCCTTTAGCATTTGTTGTACAGCTGGTTTGGTGGTGCTGAATTCTCTTAGCTTTTGCTTGTCTGTAAAGCTTTTGATTTCTCCATCGAATCTGAATGAGATCCTTGCCGGGTAGAGTAATCTTGGTTGTAGGTTCTTCCCTTTCATCACTTTAAGTATATCATGCCACTCCCTTCTGGCTTGTAGAGTTTCTACTGAGAAATCAGCTGTTAACCTTATGGGAGTTCCCTTGTATGTTATTTGTCGTTTTTCCCTTGCTGCTTTCAAGAATTTTTCTTTGTCTTTAATTCTTGCCAATTTGATGACTATGTGTCTCGGCGTGTTTCTCCTTGGGTTTATCCTGTATGGGACTCTCTGCGCTTCCTGGACTTGGGTGGCTATTTCCTTTCCCATGTTAGGGAAGTTTTCGACTATAATCTCTTCAAATATTTTCTCTGGTCCTTTCTCTCTCTATTCTCCTTCTGGGACCCCTATAATGTGAATGTTGTTGCATTTAATGTTGTCCCAGAGGTCTCTTAGGCTGTCTTCATTTCTTTTCATTCTTTTTTCTTTAGTCTGTTCCGCAGCAGTGAATTCCACCATTCTGTCTTCCAGGTCACTTAACCGTTTTCTGCCTCAGTTATTCTGCTATTGATTCCTTCTAGTGTAGTTTTCATTTCGGTTATTGTACTGTTCATCTCTGTTTGTTTGTTCTTTAATTCTTCTAGGTCTTTGTTAAACATTTCTTGCATCTTCTCGATCTTTGCCTCCATTCTTATTCCGAGGTCCTGGATCACCTTCACTATCATTATTCTGAATTCTTTTTCTGGAAGGTTGCCTATCTCCACTTCATTTAGTTGTTGTTCTGGGGGTTTATCTTGTTCCTTCATCTGCTATATAGCCCTCTGCCTTTTCATTTTGTCTATCTTTCTGTGAATGTGGTTTTTGTTCCTGACTTTCATATTTTACATTGTGTACATTTCAAATACAACATAACTAAAGAAGATTAACTCAGTATATCTCCTTATCTACTACTTCACTTGGAATATTAATATTGAATGTGTATATTCACGCCATGACCTGTTTTAGAATAATACCTTTCATGCCTATTATGTCATTAGGAATAGTATATAAAATATTCTATATTGTATATAGCTATAGACTATCCACACAAGTGAGGATTTATATGGCTAGGGAAGATACATTATATGAACTGGTAAGCATAGACAGATGTTCCCTGCAATCACTGAGCCATGTGGTTTGGAGCAAGCCCTAGTAGCATAGATCTAAACCACCATAGGCTCACAGATTGGAGAAAAGTCCATTGTGGAGTAAACACTCATTTATCAGCAAGTGTGTGTAGTGCAGGATATGTGACAGACATTTCATCTGGAAATCTAGCCTTGGCCTAAAGCCCCAACACAATTTTAGAACTCACTAGGTACTCTGAACTGAAAATAACAAATCCAAAGCCTAAGAACCAATTAAAATACAAACCAAACAACCTACCTCCTAAGATTAGGAAAAGTACTGCTTTAGACTTGCTCTTTAGTTTCCCATGTCCAACTTGATATTAGCCTCCTAGAACCATAAAGAAAAAATGGTTTTGAAATCATATTTGGGCCTAAATCATAACTTTGCCACATTTTGGTTTTTTGAATTTGGATGATACCTAATTATTTTAGCTTCAGCTTTCTCATTTGTAAATCTAACTTCCTCATTGAGAAAGAAAAATGAAATAACTAATTTAAACTACTTTAGGATTCTAAAAGGCTATGCAACTGTGTTTCTGTTCTTGATGAAGTTGGTTTTGATGGTGAGGGGTTGACAGGCTTACCACCTTATTCATAATCAATAGAATCAAGAGATTGGAAGAAAAAGAAAATGCTACAACAGCAACATGAAAGAGGAGGCTGGTGGGGCAGGCTTTTTTTCCATTCAATAAATGACTAACAAAGGCAATTACATTAGAAATAATATTAATATGGGATTTGTATACTAAATCAATCCACCTTCTAGGCAGCCATCCTAGTTAACAAGTGAACCTAGCCCTTCTTCCCAGATGTGTAATTCATAAAACATGTCAATCCCATAGGAAACAGTTAACCAAGCCATGTGCCCATTCTTGTATATGTCAAACAACAACAAAAAACACAAAATCACTAAATTGATGGTCTGAAGATTATGTTTCTAATAACTGCAGAAAAATGCTAGCACGAGTTCAGCTCTTGTCAAGCCATTGGTTCAAAGGCATAACAGATTATAGAAAAGGAGGAGAAAAGAGGCTAACTTAGAATATTATAAATGACACTAGACTAGCTGTCAGTAACCAGAATTCAAAGGCTAGCTCTTCCATGAATGAACTGTTTTACTTTGTATAAGCCACTTTGCTTGCAGTTACAAATGCATTCTCTGGCTTATTTATTCAACAAATGTTTCTTGATCACATACTAAGTACCAAGCACTGCTTTAGTTGCTAGTGATTCAATAGTGAGCAAATACAGATATAGTTCCTACCCTCATGGAGTTACTAAAACTTGTTTCACTTTGTAAATCAACTATACCTCAATTAAAACAAAAACAAAAACCTGTTTCACTGGATTATTGTGAGAATGAAACAAGTTAATATACTTAAAATATTTTGTTGTAATGTACTACAGGTAAAATCCAAATGCCTCAGTGCCCACCACTCTTCAATTTATTTAGGTTTTGAAGCATTTAGAAAAGTATAGAGAATAACATAAACCTTTATGTACCATCCTCCAGCTCTAGTCAATCTTGCCATTTTTGCCTCATTTTGTTTCTTTGTTTGGTTTAGCTCTCCTCTCCCTCTACTGTTTCCCAATCTTATTTCCCTTCCTTCTTCCCTACATGTAGCTACTACGCTGAATGTTGTGTTTAACATTTCTATGTAGTTTTTAAAAAATAGTTACTACATAAATTAGTGCCTTACGGTAGCATTGTGTATTTTGGAATTCCATTTAAATTGTATTACACTGTACATATCATTCACCAGTTTGTTTTTCATTAAAAATTTTATTGGAGACTTTAAAAAATATTATCATAGTATTAGTTCATTCATTTTCAGTGCTATAGAGAAAGAGCTGGCAAACTTTTTCCATAAAGGGCCAGATAGAAAATATTTTAGGCTTTTTGGGCCATATTGGCTTTGCAGCAACTACTCTGTGTTTTGACACAAAAGTAGACATACATGACACATAACAAATGAGGATGGCCATGTTCCAATAAAACTTTATCTACCAAAATAGGCAGCTGTGGATGGTAGTTTGCCAACCTCAGCTGCTGAGCAGTAGTTCTCAACCTTGACAGTACATTAGTGTTACCTGGAGAGCCTTTTAAAAATACCCATGCTAGGTACTGAGACTAGATTGGTTAAATCAAATCTCTGAAGGTGGCCCCTGGCACTGCTGGCTCCCCCCCTCCGTTTTTCTCAAGAACTTTCAAGGTGCTATTAAAAATTTTTACAACTGATATGATAATCTAAGTTACTATAGAAATCAATATATAGATTCAAATATTAAAAATGTATTTCACTTTTGTCCTCTATACTATAGAATTATGTAAAACTGCTTGTTAGTAATATAAATTATAATGTGTATCATTCATCAAATCATTCTAGTTATTTGCAAATCATTTACTGAATTTTACAAATTGCCATTACAATCTTTTATTTTACATAGGTGTCCCTTGCTGAATGATACCCCTCTCTTAGCCATGACTTGACATAGGAAACTATATCAAACTGTTTCAATAAACTCTGCACTAAATTGAGTGTAATTAGGCAAATTACAGTCTCAGAACATAAAGAAGTTCTCTTAATATTGCTACCAAGCAAGGGCTCGCTGCCAGACATGCATAGAAGTCAATACTATTGCACCGGCCTTTGAGAAAAGAAAGAGCTTTACTGCAAGGTCGACCGGCAAGACAGGAGGCAGGGCTCAACTTTTTTGAATTATGGAGGACAGACTGGTATGTACAACTGCTGGCAGGGCAGGTTTCCACTGGAGAGCGTTACACTTGGCCATAGATGGTAAGGTATGTAATGGTGGGTTTCAGCATCCGACCTTCCTGGACAACGGACCCCTTGTTTCTGAAAGGGTTCCAGTGTTCAGGTTCCAAGGGGAGGAGATGTAGGTTCTGAGTGTTATTTGAGGGGGGCTTTCCTTCTCTGCACATGCCCAGGTTACATGACTTGCAGTTTTGGCTCTGCTGTATCTGCAGGACAACTAAACATCCTTTTTATCAACAGAGAAGGACCAGTTTGAGCTGGTCCTGTGGTTATAATATTAATAATTTTAATTGTTAAAATATTGACCTATATTAATTTTTTTTCCAATTCTCATATTACTGTCTAAGATTTTTACATAGTTATTAACTCTATTATCTCTTACAGGATTATCATACTTAATTCGGTTAAACCTAATCCTACAATCCAGAAGAAAAGAAGCACAACATTGCAATGATTATGTCTGACTCTGTGTCTAGGCTTCCTGGGTTCAAATACCAACCCTTCAACTTAAGTTTTGAATATCTTGTTTATGTTTTAGTATTACCATTTGTAAAATGAGAGTGATAGTGATAATTCTATGACCCAAGTGCGATTCTATGACCCAAATGTGTTAATATATGTTTATAGTGATGCCTGACACAGAGCAAGCAGTATATAATTTAGTTCTCATTTTTACTATAAAAACAAATGTTGTGTGCCTGTGATGGAGGGTGTAAAAATGGTTTTAACAAAGTCATCCTATTAAATAGAACTGAAAATAAATAGGGTAATAAAAAGGGCATCCTCTGGCTCCAAACCACCCATGTAGGTCTGCTTATCCTCTGTGGCCTTGTGTCTGTCATGGAATGTCTCTTATGCTGGAAGAACTTGCAGCACCTGAGCGGGGACAAAAGTGGCCTCCATTACTGCTATTAACTGATTTCTCTGTTTCTTCATAGCTTTCTCAAAGTCCTAAGGAGATTACAATTCCCACAAGTGACCATTCAAAGGTGAATCCAAAGGCGAGTCAGCCTGCAGCAGGTGGCCACAGCATTGGGGAGGGAGTCAGACTGGTACTGAGCATTTGTCCCCAAGAATACAAGGGCTGCTCCAGTGGGACAGAAGTCCATTTTGGCCTGGAGAACATTGTATATTGGGTGCTAGCACATGGGAGCCATAGCAACCTGGCTTATAAACCTGTAGGCTGGCAGGTACCTGCACATACTTCCAGTGGTACCCACGTTGACCTCCACCACAACAAGGACCAGGTGATAGGCTCAGGCAAAGAATAGGCCAGTCCGACAAAGGATTAATCTCCAAGATTTACAAGCAGCTCATGCAGCTCAATAACAAAAAAACGAACAACCCAATCCAAAAATGGGCAGAAGACCTAAATAGACATTTCTCCAAAGAAGATATACAGATGGCCTACAGACACATGAAAGAATGCTCAACATCATTAATCATTAGAGAAATGCAAATCAAAACTACAATGAGATATCATCTCACACCGGTCAGAATGGCCATCATCAAAAAATCTACAAACAATAAATGCTGGAGAGGGTGTGGAGGAAAGGGAACTCTCTTGCACTGTTGGTGGGAATGTAAATTGATACAGCCACTATGGAGAACAGTATGGAGGTTCCTTAAAAAACTACAAATAGAACTACCATACGACTCAGCAATCCCACTACTGGGTATATACCCTGAGAAAACCATAGGTCAAAAAGTGTCATGTACCACAATGTTCATTGCAGCTCTATTTACAATAGCCAGGACCTGGAAGCAACCTAAATGTCCATCGACAGATGAATGGATAAAGAAGATGTGGCACATATATACAATGGAATATTACTCAGCCATAAAAAGAAATGAAATGGAGGTATTTGTAATGAGGTGGATGGAGTTAGAGTCTGTCATACAGAGTGAAGTAAGTCAGAAAGAGAAAAACAAATACAGTATGCTAACACATATATACGGAATCTAAGGAAAAAAAAAAAAAAAAAAAAGGCCATGAAGAACCTAGTGGCAAGACGGGAATAAAGACACAGACCTACTAGAGAATGGACTTGAGGATATGGGGAGGGGGTGGGGTGAGATGGGACAGGGTAAGAGAGTGTCATGGACATATATACACTACCAAATGTAAAATAGATAGCTAGTGGGAAGCAGCCGCATAGCACAGGGAGATCAGCTCGGTGCTTTGTGACCACCTAGAGGGGTGGGATGGGGAGGGTGGGAGGGAGGGAGATGCAAGAGGGAAGAGTAATGGGAACCTATTGTATATGTATAACTGATTCACTTTGTTATAAAGCAGAAGCTAACACACTATTGTAAGGCAATTATACTTCAATAAAGATGTTTAAAGAAAAAAAAAAAAAAAAGAATAGGCCAGTCCTTTGGGGGTTCTCTGGGACATCCAATGGCAGTGCCTGGGAAGCAGGATTTGGCAGATGGGCAGGACCCAACTAATCAAAATAGACACCATTCACAGGGCTGGAACAAGGTCCTGGAAGCCTCTCTCTGTGCCAGGAATTAACCTTTTAGTTGTTAGATTCTATAGAGATGGGAGGGAGGGTCCTAAGGGACACTCCAAGGGCTTGGAACAACAAGTATGTTGTTTACCAATCAGTATGAAAGTATCCCAGTATCTGAACAACAGTAAATGCCATAGTTGTGTGACTTTTTATATATTAGATATAACAGATACCTTTATTTTGCTCTCACTGCTGAACAATGTTTTAGCTCAGTATTGGTTTATTTTCTCTCAGCACTTTGAGTATATTACTCCATGGTCTTCTGGTTTTTCTTGTTGCATTGAGAAGTCTTTTGAGGATCATCACTCCTATAAATGCAATATGTTTCTTTTTTGGGGTCCTTTTTAAGATCTTTATGACTTGGGTGTTTTTCAGTTTTCATATGATGTGTCTAGATATGGATTTATTTTCCTCAGGAATTGTATTTTCTGAATCTGAGGATTCATTTCTCATCAAGTATTGATGATACTTCAGATATTATCTCTTTGAGTATTTCCAAACCCTATTCTTTCTTGCTTCTCCTTCTGGAACTCCTATTATACCTGTCTATTCTATATACTACTCTATTAACCTCTTTTTCATATTTCCATCTTTATGTACTAGACCCTGGGCAACTCCCTCAGAATTTTTTACTAGTTCATAAGTTCTCTTTTTAAAAAATATTTATTTGTACCAAGGTAATAAAGTATCAAAGAGGCAACCACTTTAAATTTTTTTTACTGATTCCTTTAGTTATGACTTTCGTATCCCTAAATAACATGCTTTTATTGCTAGTTCTTGATTTTTCAGATTTAAGTATTGTATCTGTTATCTATTGCTGCATAACAAACCACCCCAAAATGCAGTGACTTAAAACAATTTATTATCTCTCACAATTCTGTAAGGTGACAGGGTGGTTCTTCTTCATATGATATCAACTAAGATACTGGACAACTAGAAGGCTTAGATGACCTTACTCACGTAGCTGGCAATTGTTCTGGCTGTCAGATGGAAGCTTAGCTGGAGCTGTGGGCAGAGCACTTCAGCTCTCCTTCACATGGTCTAACATGGCAGCTGAATTCTCAGACTCAATTATTAGGTACATGCACAAGTTAGGATTGTTATGTCTTCTTGATAATTCAACTTTATCATAATAAAACATCCCTCTTTACCACTGGTAATGTTCCTTGTATTGATGTCCAATTTGTCTCACATGAACATAATCATACCAGCTCTATGATTTAGTGTTTGTATAGTTAACTTACTTTATCCTTATTTTTAATCTATCTGTTTTCATATTAAAAGTGCATCTCTTGTGAACAACATATAGTGGGATCTTTTTTTTTAATCCAGTCTGCAAAAAAAATTCTTACCTTTGAATTGATGTGTTTAGCCCATTTACAGTAATTATTAATATGGTTGGTTCTACCATCTTGTCATTTGTCTTTCATTTGTCCCATCAATTCTTCCTTGTTTTTTTTCTTATTTACTGCACTCTTTTGGATTGAGTCCTTTGTCTGTTTATTTCCTTGCTTTTAATATTCCCTTTTACCTCTTCCATTGGCTTTACAGCTATAACTATTTGGGTGTGTGTGTGTGTGTGTGTGTGTGTGTGTGTGTTTGTGTGTATTGCCTTTATTGTGTGTCTTCTAGTGATTGCCTTAGGGCAGCAGTTCTCAATAAGGGGCAATATTGTTTCCCAGGAGACACTGGCAATAACTGAAGAAATTTTGGTTGTCACACTGGGAAACATGGATACAACACATCTGGTGGCTAGAGGCCAATGATGCTGCTAAGCATCCTGTACAGGTGGTACAGGACAGACCCCATGACAAAGAATTATCTGGTCCAATATGCCAATAATGCTGAGATTAAGAAATCCTGCTTTAGGAATTATTATATGAGTCTTTAATTTACCATAGAAATTGAAATTATATTAAACCACTTCTCTGCTAATAGAAGAATCTTACAACCGTGTATTTCCATTTAACCTCTCCATTCCTTTGTGCTACTGTTATATATTTTACTTGTACATGCTACGACTCCCACAATACATTGTTGTTCTTTTTGCTTTGTAAGGTCAATTTTCCTTTTAAAATTTTAAAGAAAAAAAAAACCAGTGGCTTATATTTATCCACATTTCTAGCACTCTTCATTCTTTCTTATAAATCTGCATGTCCATCTGGTATCATTCTCATGCAGCCTGATGAACTTTCTTTAGCATTTTTTGTAATAAAAATCTGTTGCATTAAAAATTCTGTTTGTGTTTATCAGAAGATGTCTTTATTTTGCCTTCATTGTTGAAGGATATTTTCCCTAAATATAGACTTCTAAGTTGACAGTTGTTTTTTTCTTTCTTTCAGTCCTTTAAAGATATTCCGTTGTGGCTTGCATTTGTTCTGATAAGTAAGATGGTGTTCTTACTGTTACTCTCCTATAATGAGTCTTTTTTTCCCCAATGCTTTTTTTTTTTTGAGATTTTCTTTTTATCTTTAATTTTCAGCAATTTGACCAGGATATGCGTAGATGTGGATTCTTTGTATTTATCCTGTGTAGGGTTTGTTAAGTTCTTCTGGCTATGTGGTTTGATGTTTTTGATCAAGTGTAAATAATTTTTTGCTATTATTTCTTCTTCATATACTTTTTGCTACCCAATTCTCCTTCCCCCTCTTTTGGAACTCAAGCACAAATAGGTTGAACCACCTGATATTATCTCATAGGCTGTTGACAATCTGACTTTTTTTCCAAATCTGTTTTTCTCTCTGGATTAATTTCTTTTTCACTATTTTCAAGTTCACTAATCCTTTCTCCTGCACTATCAAATCTGCTGTTAAGAGTAACTGATACTTTTTAAAATTTTTTCTGGTATTGTATTTTTCAATATAATTTTTAGTTCTAAAATTTATTTTCCTTTTGATGTTTTTCTTTCCTGAAATACTACATATCTTCACGTATTATATCCATGCTTTCTTGTATATGCTTTCATATATTTATAACAGTTGTGTTAAAGTTCCTGTCTGTAGAGTCGAAGAGGTGGGTCATCTCTAAGTCTACTTTTATTGACTATTTTTCTTGATTATAGTCCCATTTTCCTGCTTATTTTCACACCCATTAAAAAAATTTAGATATTTATGTAAAACAGCAATGAAAACAAAAATGTAATTTGTTTCATTTTGATTATTCCCAGAGAGTGTAAGCCCTTTCCTCAGTTAGGGTGAGGGTGATTATTCAGATTATTCCAAAAGTTATGTTGAACAGAGTCAAGCCACACTTTTTTTTTTTAGCTTTAATTCACCCATAATTAGCCCAACTCCGAACACATTAACTCTATGTCTTTTTTTTTTTTTTTAAAGTATTTGAGTTGGGAGGAGGTTGGGTACTTTCAGATAATTTTGGCTCATTTTTAGATTCAACTCTGATAAGGCCCAGAACTCCAAACATTGTGAGGATGTAGAGGAGTATATTTTTTATATACTGCTTTCTTGGCAATATTTGGCAATATTTTTATATTGCTGCTTTCTTGGCAATATTTGGGTGTAAGTGGTATGTGGAGAGGGGAGAATTGTCAAGGTGGGTAATTTATTTTCAAATTTGGAGCTTATTCCAGTTATCTATTGCTCCATCACACATTACCCCAAATTTAGCAGTTTAAACATTTTAAACAAAGACATTTGAATTGAAATAAAACAATAAAATTTGAAATAAGATCATTTTATTATGTTCAGGGATCATGTGAATCAGGCTGGGAGTAAGCTGCCTCCAGGGAGTAGGAATCTTCTAGAGGTGGCTCCAATCACATGCTTGTGGGTTGATCCCGACTGTTGGCTGCAAACTCAGCTTGGGATGATCCAGAACACCTCCACATGACCTTTCCTCACACCACAGCAGCTTTAGACTTCTTACATTGCAGTTGGGGTTGCAAAGTCATGCATCCCAAGAGGTCCAGCTAGAAGCTATAACACCTTTTATGACTTAGCCTCAGAATTCACATATCATTATTTTCATCATTGTCACAAACTTGACCAGATTCAAGGGAGGGACCATGAACACTACGACTCTGTGGAAGTAATGTCATTGTCACATTGTAGGAAAGATTCTGTAGGATGGAAGATACTGTTGAGGACATTTTTGGAAAACTCAATCTACTATAGTCTTCTTCCAAATTCCCACAAGCCCACATTACTGTCAAAATCTTGGTTGGTTTCTTCTCATCTCCATCTTTGACAAGCTAATTCTCCATCTGCCTGTATTTAGACCAGGTGCCTACTCCCAAGTGGGGAATTGCTGAGGCTTTCTGTTCATTTATGAATGCCTCATTTCTCTTTGAAAAGCAGTTCCTCAGGGTTTTCTTTCATTCTTCATTCCTCACTGACCTCACTGAAAAATATGATTTTAACTTTGTTGAGGTTTTTCTTGTTACCATTTGTCTTTCAAGTACTTCTACATCTTAACTGAAAGCAGAAATCTCTCCTTAGTGTTTGATTTTAATATCTTCATTTTTCATTTCTATTAGTTGTTTTAATTAACTATTCTCTTGTATTTCCATGCTTTCTTTTTTATGACATTAACTATTTTAAACATACTTATTTTAGAGTATCTATCTGCTTGCTTTATTACATTTATTCTATAAAATGCATGGGATTTTTTTTCCTCTGCTATCCTTGTGTCATGCCTACGTCATGGTAGTTTGTAATATGTGATCGCAGGTTCATTTTCAGTGTGGTTTTATATCCACGGGAGTCCTGTGCAACCTAGATGGAAGTTATATCCCTCCCTCAGACCAAATATGTTTTTGCTTTGCAAAAAATCTCAAGGGCATCACTGCATCAAAACCACTTTTATGTTAATTTCTTGGCCTGGCATTTCAAAACTCTGAGGTTACTGTAAATTCCAACTCCTTAAGTAGAAAGAAGACAGACCTTGGTTTTTTTTTTCCTAACCCAGATCACATCAATATTAAAAAGCTTCCTTTATATCTCCCACCTTTCTTTGCCCTGTTTTTTGATGCTACAACTCAATTGTGCAGACTACCTTTCTCCTTTGCTGGCAGGCTCTATGCTGGGATCTTCCAATAAGGGTGCTAGAGGGACACTGCAAGGCTGGAAGAAGCAATTCACGCTTTTTCTGCTGTTCTGTTCTCCATATGGTGGCAAGCAGATCAGCAGGAAAGAATTCTGGCAGTGATTACCACAGTGGCCACAGCCCTCTACTTCAGTGGTGAATGCCCCCTAGCCTACAGAACTGGGTTCACCAGCAGACAGCTTTCCATCTAGCTTCTCAGTTACCACCGTGATAGGCAGCATGTTTCTATGGCATCCACACTGTCTTCTCAGAGGTGTGAATGTCTAGTATGTAGGGCCTTCCTCTAAATGTCTAAATTTCTTCTCTCTTTACTTTTCCTCAGTCCCGGGCTGGTGGCAGCTCCCTGCAGTAGCTACATCTGTTAGACCTTCAAGTTTCTTCTAGCATTAACCACTACTTACCTACTTAATGATTACTTGTGTTAAATTTTCCCTGCTCAAATTACTAGTACACAGTTTCTGAACAGGCAAGAGTGATCTGGGACAAACTCTACCCAGTGGAAGCACTTCATATTAATCACATAACTGTTATTAATCCCTCTCTTTGTGAAATGTAAATGTTGAATGAGCAAAGAAGGAAGGAAATCACTCAGTGTGCATTGTACTCAGTGGTACTGACCAACTAATGAAGCTCATCACACACCCAAAAGTCAGAATAAACGGGTCACTGGTGATTCAGCCAAGAGTTAAGTAATTTCCCCTTCTACTTTCCCTTTTATCTTTAAGCCCATCTTTGCATCCCTTTGTTCTTGGAAAATCACTTAAATGGTCCATTTAGCTATTTAGTTATGCAAATGTAAAGTAAAAGACCACTGCAGAAATAAAGTCATTTGAGAAGAGTGATTTTAAGGAGCTAAACCCCTCTGTAAGATAATGCAAAGGCTGTCTGCATTGTAGGCAGAGTTGCTTCACTTGGACTTTTTTTTGGAGAAATGTTTGTTTTTTAAGTATGAACTTAAGCTGTGACATGCCTGCAAAATGTTAGGACTCATTTTTATGGAAATATGCTCTTTTCAAGCCACTGTTGAGCATTCAGAAGCTGAAACTAGGTTTAGTGCACCTAAATTTTCACTTCATAATGAAGGTAAATATGTACAAAAGAACTAGGCAATGCTGGGTTAAGTTAAACCTGGATTGGACTATTGGTCTTTTTACACAGTTAAGAATTAATAACAAGACTTTAGGAAACATAATGATACTGGATTATTGTGTTATGGTGAGATTGTGAGCTCCCAAGACAAACACTCCTAGCTGGTAGGGGATGAGGTCTCCCTGTAAGTCAGTGGATATTCTGACTTTCAGTCATCCTGGAAAGAGGCAGATCATGGGACAGATAAGGCCTGAGAGTTTGAGAACTCATTCCCACGTAGGCCACACTTGCTTAGAGCCTGATCTCAAGTAGTAATGTGGGGTATGTCTGAATGCATGCCTAAGAAGTGCAATTTTGAAAAAGCTAAGTTTTTTCATGGGATGCCAAGGATGTAGCCACAAAGGAAAGAATACCTTGTTGATGAAAATCTCCTTTGGTTTGTGGATAATAATAACAGCTAATATTTATATTACATTTATGGTATTACAGATAATTACAGCATAATATACAGAGTACACGATTGGAATTATATGTGTAATTATATTATTCTAAGCACTTACTTTTATATTACTAAGCATTTGATTAAATGCTTAATCATTTATACTGACAACAATCCCATAAGGTAAATTTCATTATTATCTCCATGTTGTAGTGGTCATATCTAGTATCCTGTGTAAATTTGGTAATTCAAACAATGCTCCAATGAATTAAAAGGATGCATTTACATCGATAAACTCAGTGGACCAGTGTGGCAATGGGGAGCACAGAATTCTTCCCCAGCAGGGAACCCCTAACCCCCAAAACAGCACGATGGTAGCAACCAATCTCAAAATAACAAAAAGTGATTAATAGTCAATACAGAGGGAGTTCTGAGCAAAGAGAGATTCCAATTTGGAACCACTAATCCAAAAGACAGTTCAAGGTACAGACTGCATCCTGATTGACTCCAGAGCATCTGTAAGAAAAACTCTTGCTTTGACTTCAGGATAAACTATGAGAGAGAAAGGAACTTTGAAAAGGATGGGGAAGACGGAGAAAGGTCCTATTACCTGGAAGGTGGGCACATGGGGTCTCTCTAGAAGGCTGACATTAAGTGCCCATCATTGTAAATAATCTATTTGTGTCTCTTACTGGTTAACTGAATATTCTGCCTGGGCAACTGCCATATAAATAAATTCTTTAGCTGTGATACACTTGTCTATTGTCTTTACTGATTTCATACCCATGCCCAAATGTAGGGTTGGGAAAGTGATACTGTATCCATTCAGTATAATTTCCTGCAGATTCATTTAAGGTGTGTGTATCAGTAATATGTTCCCTTTTGTTGCTGACTAGTATTCCATAGAATAGAAATTCCAACTGGAATAGAAAGTCCAGTTGCTTTAAACATGTAGAGTTAAAATTTAAAGACTATTTCACAAATATATTTGCTTGATTTCAGGGGCTGAAACGGGAAAAGAAAATACAGTCACTATTCAGGAAGTCATTCAGTCATTCCGCCAACATTCACTGATGGCAGACTATTGGGCCAAATATATCCCTATACACTTGATTACGAAAAAAGACTAAGACCAAAATAAAATCAAAATTAGTGAAGTAGCAGGGCTAAGGTTGAAACCCAGGTCGGAATAAAATTCAGGAAGCAAGAAAATGAGTAGGTCAAAGAATATGTAATCATTAATAACAATTTTCTAAAATGTAAAAATATTCCTAAAAATTGGCATGTCTGGTTAGTTAGTAATTAAAGTATCCTATCCACTAGACCAGGCGTTTACTAAGCCATGACTTACACCCGATTTTAAGGCCAACCACAGAAAAAAACCTAGTTTTAAAGGAGCACTTGAGGAGGGTGCCACAAACCAAGTCGCATCAGAGTAGCTGTCTCTTCCCACCTACTACTGTTCTGGGAAGCACGCTTGGACTGGCAAGGCTGGTGTCCCTGAAAAACCTTAGCCCTCTAACATATTTCCTCTGGACCCCAACTGCTCCTCCGAAATTATTTGACAGTTTGATTCTAAACAGAACAAATAAGGCCAGTAGGGCACTGTTTATAAACTTCCCTACAATGTTGACAGTATGGAGACTGAAACGCAAACTAGAGACCAGAGAGAAAAAATTCTTAGTGCTTCAAAACAACCACAGTCAGTTCCCTGACTCTATTTGCCACTTATGGTGTAATACAAACAAAACCTAAGCACACACCTCACAGAGAAGTGCCCCCTTCACACCTGATGACTCCTGGCCCGGGGCTCTAGGTAAGCCGCTCACAAGGCTTTGGTACAAAGTTCGAAAACTGAGCCTTGATAGTGTGACACCGGAGACGCTCGGGACCCAGAGGCGGGAAACTGCAAGGAGAAAAGATTTCCTAGTCAGGTCAAGGTCCAAGAAAACAAACACCCACACCCACGAACTGAGATGCGTACCCCGGAGCTGGCGGAAGTGACGTAAGGCCAGTCGCCGGAGGAGGCGGGGCAGCCGAGGTAACGGCCTATTGGGGCCCGGGAAAGCCCGGGGGTGTGGCGGCGACTGTGGCCAGGCGCCGGTCTGGGTGCGCCGGAGGGCGGGGCCTGGGCGCGCGACTCGCGGGGACTGGCCTCTTTCGGCGCCAGGAGGCGGTCACTGGATCTGAGCTTGGGGGTCTGAGGCGAGCGAGGGGCCATGAGGACAACGAGGGAGTCTAGAGCCCGCTGCCCGGCACTCCTCCCTCGCACAGCGGCGACTCGGCGGCCGCTGGAGTAACCGCTGCCTTTGTTCCGAGCGCCTGTCCCTCCCGTCGCCCTAGCCTCTCACTCCGCCGCGCTCCGGCCGGCCCGCCCTCGGTCCCCGAACCCCCATTCGGCTCGTGCCGCGCGGATGCGGCTGACGGGCCTGGGTTTGGGCTTTGAGCTGGAGGAGGAGGAGGAGCGGCGGCACCTGGGCGGCATGCAATGGGGAACTGCTGCTGGACGCAGTGCTTCGGTCTCCTCCGCAAGGAAGCTGGGCGACTGCAGCGAGTAGGCGGAGGCGGAGGGTAAGCCCCCGGGGGGAGGGGCCCGGCGCCCGCTGGCTCCTCCTATTCGGCCCCTGGCAGGGAACCCCTTTCACTCCCCCAATGGCTTAGAGGAGGCTGGGAGCCCCGGTACCCTCACGGCTGAACAGGCGTCGAGCGGGTTGTCGTAGTGGAGGCCCTGGGAAAGAGGTAGAGAAGGGGGCGGGGTGTCGCTCTTGCCGCCTCCGAGCGAGATTCTCGCCGGGCGCGCTATCACGCGGGGAAAGAGTGACGGGAGGCATTATCTCTAGGAAGCACGGGGCACCCTCACACGAATGGTCAGTAGAACAGGATCCACGGCGACCCGAGCACTCCCTACGTTGAGCTTGGTTTATTGCTAAAGCTGGTAGTAGCTATGTGTTTGATTCTCTCTTTGGCTCTGACAGAGCAGGTGGAGAATCTCTTCCAAAAAGTTGATGTCTCCGAGAGATTTTTTAGTAGAAGTTATTTGGATGCTGGAGTAAAATAGGGTTTCAGACATTGAGCCGTTCTTTGATACTTGCGAATTGCTGGGTTTCCACTGGGCATTCGGATTCTTAATGTTAATAACAAGAGGAGCAGTGTGTAGCTTTTTCATATTAATTTTTTTGAATTTCGAGGGAAATGCCATACCCTGATTGCTACCTACAAGCCCTGTAACACTAGGGAAATCACAGTCCTTCTGAAGTTCTCTTGATTAAATCTGGGATATGCCTAGGTTTTTCTGCTCATCTACCATCCATAGAATAATAGAATTTTGTAATTATTCCATTTTTGTGTTTTTTATTTCATAAGGTAGTGAAAAACTTAAATTCCTTGGAAATTGCCTTTGTTGTTGTTGTTAAATATTTCCCAGGAATTCAAACTTAGAATTGAAAATCTGAACCACACCACTTTATGTAAGGAATAAGACATTAATTTTGCACTTTCTGGAACAGATTGCTAAGTTTTCACGATCTGTCCCATTTAACCAACATCATTAGATAATAAGATGTTCAACATAGACACATACTGAAGCCTAGTGATTTATCATTTGGATCTTTTGGTGGTGTAGGTCTTATATGAGTCACTCATTCGTTCATCAGGCATTGTGTCACCTCTCTGATGCAGAGTAGTTAGGGTTTTACACTAAGTGTCCCTTGAATGGAAAAGTAAGGACTTGAAGACTTTGTGCCTAGTTTTAGTATTTTGGTTTTCCTGACTTAAGGGTTATTACTGTTACAGGGGAACATGGCAGCTCTTTTATCTTGTCAGCAAAAGTCATCTAAGTTACTTCTAATTTTTATTCGTGGATACTCATAATAGTCAAGCTGCTTAAATAGGCTTGCCTAAGGACTAGGTGCCACAGAATCTTTGGCTTTGTTAATATTTTTATTTGTTCATTTGTAGTTGTGTTGTAGGATAACTAAAAATAGGATCTTATACTCAAATTAGGTAAGCAAAAATCATTTATATTTCACTTTGGAGTACATTGTTTGGTGTCTGTGGGATTTCGGGGTTTTGTTCTTTGATGGTGATTTTACAAACTGAAAATGTTTTCCTCAGAGTATAGCATTAAAATTACAGGTTTTACTCCCTGAGCACATGAACTTGACAGCATAGGGAAGGGTGAGGGGAAAATCAGTGAATCATTGTGAGTGTTAATTGTCTGTAGATGTGTCATAAAATCATAATAGTTGGATCTGTACTCTTCCGGCTGTGGGCAAAACTTGAACAAACAAGTTCTGTTGCGGCAGTGAGAGTCTGTGGGTTGTGGACACTGTCATCTAAAACAATATAATAATGATATCCATCCTTTTGTTTTAATGCATAAATGTAGGTTTGGACAGTCCGTTACTTGAATCTTCTGATTAACTTATTGTTTTATATTCATTTTAACATTTTAGGAGCTTCTAATAAACATGCAGAGGAAGGTGGTTATAGTTAATTGTTGTTTACAGAATAAGGTTAAACTTTACCTCTCATGTTAGTAGTTGCTTTTTTTTAATCACCTGGTAGTTCTGATTTTCTTTCAGTTATAGGTCTAGGTACTTAACTAGTAGTTCATCTAAGGGCAAAAAAGTTGAGGAGCAATCTCAAAAACTTGATTTATATTTTGTCAATGTAGTGACCATAGGCGGAAGAATCCTGGGCTTTCTTAGGCTGCTTTAAGCTGGGCCTCACAAGGGTGCGTTATAATCCAGGGCCTGATTTCTTAGCCTTGTAGATTTCCAGGGGTAGCTCAGAGTCAGATCACTTACTTTTCACTATCCAATTTCAAAACCAGAATTACCTATTTTTAAATTTATAACATATTAGAGAATTCTAGTATTTTATATTCTAGAATATGTCGACTAGTCAGAATATCAATATCAGTGTTAAGGTATGTCAGAAACCTTGCTACTAATAAAGTTATTTGATGGTTAAAGCAGAGGGAGTTAAATATCTTCAAGGAATAACATTTAGACATCCTAATGAGTCATACTTTTTCACTCCAGGGAGTTTTGCCTACCACACATTCTAGAGGGCTCCATCTGCTGGTCAGCTCTCCTTTTTTTTTTGGGTAGTACGAGAAATCTTTTGTATAGACACTTACCGTGTTCTTAATTTTTTCTTTCTCAAACTAAAGATCCAATTAAGTTTTGTTGTGTTGTATTTTAATTCCTATTTTTATCTTACCATATAATTGCACATAGTGGTTCTGGTTAAGATGTACTGTAGTTTTATATGAAAGTATGCTCATGTTTTATATCTCTCTTGATATTTAACATTTGTTGGCCTTTTTGGCTCCAGCAACAAAATTGCCTTCAGACGATAATTTACAATGATTTGCTGTTTTCTTTCCTGGTAGAAATGATTTTAATAATAGCTGCCAACATATGATTACTTCCTGTGTTCCAGGCACTGTTCTTAAGTATTTTACATTATCTCATTTATTCCTCACCACAATTCTGTGAGGAAGGTGAGTACTATTATATACACTGTAGGTTGAAAATTGAAGCTTAGAAAGTTTAACTTGCCCAAGATAGCAGAGCTGGGATTGCAGCCCAGGTCCCTCTGAATTGAGAGCCTTTACCCTTAACCACTAATATCTCATGGTTTTGTATTAAACATTATAAACATTTTATTAAACATAAATATTATAAACATTTAGTTGCTCTATCTCTCAGTGCATTATCGTGTACTTTGTCACTGGGAGATCTTATGCATATATCTCCGCAACTTGGCTCTTTATTCTGTGTGATAAGCTGTCTTCCTTTTCTTGAAACTATGCACTTGACCTCTGCAACATTGCTTTTATCTTTTTATTTTCCTGTTCCTGTCCTGGCTATATTTACTCTATCTGCCCATTAAATATGGAATTTTTCTCTGTCTTTTCTCTTCTTTATTTAGTTCTCTTAATTTCATCCACTCCTGTGGTTTCAACCACCACCACTTCCAAATCTCATGTCTTCTGAACAGACTTCTTTTCAGAGGTTCAGCATTGTATTTTCAGTTGCCTATTGAAGAGATATACTTAGATGTACCAAAGCTCCTCAAATCAACTTATCTAAAGTATCTAATATTTAATATTTGTGTCCCATTAAATATCTGAAATAGTGCATTTCCTTTCCCCCTAGATTTTTTCTTCCTCTGCTTCATGTATTCCCTAATCAGGGATTAACAGCTCTGTTCACAGTCTCTATACCACGAACATTATAGTCCTCACTAATCAGCTATTCAGTCTTTCCTTAATACATACTGAACCTGTTCCTTCCTCTGTGCTTCTTCCTTAAACTTTGTCTTTCAAATTGCTCTCCCTGTTGTATCTCTACACTTCATGCCATCTCCCCTTCCTATCAGTAGAGTTAAGCTTTCTAAAAACCACACTGGATCATGCCATTCCCTTGCTTAACAATTTCCATCTGCTAACTATTTCCTACAGCTAAGTTGCTCAACCTTTTTTTCCTTCTGTGACAGATGATGAGTTGCATGGCATTCAAACATGCAACATAATGTCCATCTGAATACTCAGGATTATATGCAGTTCTGCATTTGGGTAAAGAGTATGATCTCACTCTTTGTTCTCTTATTCAGAAAATCATGTCAGAATACACATCAGAATAACATTAAAAGGAAAACAATGACTTATTCTAATTTCAAAAACTTTAACTCATTCATAAACCTTAGTATTTTAACTTTTTTGATAAATGATAACCTTCCAATTCAGAGTAGTATGAAGTTCAGACTCCTGACAAGATAACTTAACCTTAATCTATTTTACTAGACTAACTGCATTTTCTAATTATATTTTCCTTAGAACATAGCATTAAAATTGTAGATTTTACTCCTTGTGTACATAGCGTGGCAGCACAGGCGGGGGGAATTAGTGAAAGGATTCTCTGCCATTCTTTCACTTGGTACATCCCCAATGGCCTGTATACCAGTTGGACTATACCTGTTTCTGTTTTCCTAACATACAGTGTTCTCTCATCTTGTGCCTTTGTATGTGATAGTTTTCTTCTTTTCCTGTTCTTGGTGAGCTTTTACTTATCCTTAAATATTACCTTCCCTGTGAAACCTGCTCTAACCCCCTGAAACAATATTATCTCCCTGAGGCAGTAATATTTTCTACAGGCCTAAATCTGCTGTGTATTAGGGATTGAAAACTTTTTCTGTAAAGGGCCAAGTAATGCATATTTTAGGCTTTGCAGGCCATAAGGTCTCTGTTGCAGCTATTCACCGTTGCCGTTTTAGCACAAAAGCAGCCATAGATAATATGTAAATAAGTGAATGTGACTGTGTTCCAATAAAACTATCTTTACAGAAACAGGCATTGGGCCAGATTTGGCCTGTGGACCATAGTCTGCTGCCTCCTGGTATATACCATGGTATGGATTGAGAGCTTCTCAAGGTCAAGGACTATGTTTTATCTTTATCTTTCTTCATTTTTAGTATCTCATGTTTACTGAATGAATGAGTATTATTTATGAACTTGTAAAATCTAGGGAACAGTATTTTCTCCTTTTTTTTCCTCAAGATAATTCCCTAACTTTGGCATCACTCACATAGTTAAATATATATCCTACCAGTTTTATGTTGACTTACTTTTTAAAGAGACCGTATAGAGAATGAGAATGTTAAATATTTTATCATAATGTATATTGCTAAAATATACTAATCAGTAGTCATTATTGAACGATTCAGTTTGGTTTTCTGCATGTTTGTCAGCTTTGAGAAATATACAAGCATAAGATATTTCTCTTGAGATTTCAGAAGTTAGGAAGGCAAATAGTAGCAGACTTAAATGGATATGAATTTCCTGAACATTCTGTGTTGTACCTTGAAGACTCCCCAGGGCTGTGTTCTGAATCTCACTCTGTTCTTCCTTAATATATTTTCCTTCCTTAATGTACTTTCCCTGGGTGATGGCAGGAAAACACATGACCTTACCTACTACCTGCGTACTAATGAGCTCAGTCATCTCAGTCTGAGCCCTGAATATCTTAATTGCCTACTATTTCCCCTTGGGTATCAACATAACCTCAAATTCGGTTTGTAAAGTTGAGCTCATCTTTCTTTCCTGCTCACAGTTCTTTACTCCTTTTCTTCATTTTTTTAAAGCCCCGACCATTTTTACTACTTTGTGTCCTACTTTGTGAGTAGTAAAATAATATACAGTTACCAAAGCCATGAACCTGCGAATCATAATAAACTCCTCCCTTTCACTCATCCTCCAAATCCACGTTGTCAAGTTCTGAATGTCCCCTACCATTTTCTTCAGTGGTTTACCATACTTCTAGGATAAAGACTGAAATATTTAATGTAGCTTTCAAGACCTCACATTATCTATTCCTTGCCTTTTTTTTTTTTTTTGCCTCATTTATGCCACACTCTTCCTTGAATCAGTTTCTTCCCTTTTTAGTTAGATAACTTCTACTCACTCATCTTTTAGATGCCAGCTCAAGGATTATTTCCCACAGAATTCTTCCTAATCTCTTTCCTACCCTTAGTGGATGAGTTCTCACACCATGATGGAACCATCTTCCTTATCCTCTCAGCACTTCCTCGGGTTATAATTATACCTGAAATAGTGTGATTATTTGGTTAATGTGTGTCTTCCACTCTCAGTGTAAAGGAACAAGTTCATGCCTGTTTTGCTTACCATTGAATACACAGCTCCAAGTTATGTGCATAGTATGTAGTAGATGTTTAGTAAATACTTGTTGGCAGAATTAATGTATGCAGTCTTGATCTTTTCATTCCCCTTTGCCTTTGGTAGCTGCTGCTCCCTGAAACATTCCTTTCCACTACTTGGGGGCCTGGCTAATTCCTTCTCCTTCAGATGATTTTTGATGCTCTTCATCTGAACATATCCCTTTCAGAGCATGGTAGTTGTTAATTTACCTGTGTGGCTACCCCATTAGACTGTAAACCTCCTGGGTACATGGGTCAATTTTTACTCACGTCTGTATTTTAAATATAAATACATAGCTATGTCTGTCATTCAGTTATCCAGGGAAGTAAGAAAAATTAGAACGTTCAAAATCATAGACACGTAAGTGGCAACAGTTTCTGAAAGAAGAAGGTGGTCAACAATTTCAGATGCTGCTCACAGACTGCAGAGGATGACCGAGAAAGAACTAAAAGACCTCTAAGATCCCTTCTAGTTGTTGGTCTCCTCTAAATCAGGCTCCTCTTAAAGGACAGTGACTTTTTTTTTAAACCCATGGTTTCCATCTTCAACATGTTCAACAGGAAGATTTGTCTCTTCCAAGGAACACAATAAATTTTTTGAACATCCAGTCTTCCTAAATTTGCCTTCATTAGGGAGGGGCTTATTTAACAGTAAATATTATTACTTTATTATTACCACCTATGTTGATGCTGTTCTACGTGGAAAATCTGTTGATAGATCATCCCTTGAGATTTGAATGGTTAAATCTTCACTGATGTATTTGATACTAATTGAAAAACAATGTGTCCATCATCTTCAATGTAATAGTTTTTGCCAGGCTTCCATTTGTAACCTTTCCAATCTTTTGTCCAGAAAAGAGTAGACTTGGGAAGCTTTTAATTTTTAATAGACTGTGGAACAGTTTACCATAGTTCTTCATTATTTTTTAATAATGTCAAACAGAAAATATAAGGAAAGACTGTTATTTTAACAGATACTATACAAGAGAATATGAAGAAAAGGAACAATAACAATGTAGGATTTATGAGAATTTTTTAGTTATCTTTTACTTAAGTCACTTTGATATGAGTATTTGCCTGCTTTCCATAATAACATGTAGAAGCATAAAAAACTGCATTTTCATTCTATTCTTGATGAGACTGATTTTATCCTTAATAAAAGATTGTCTTGATATCTGCCTTCACAACACTGACAAATAAATATATATGCAAGAATTGCCACTTTTGTACCTCTTTACTTTCAAGCTTTTCCAAATTCCTTTACATGCCACGATCATTCGGAGTATGATAGTCTATCTTTTCTACCCTTTTAATATCCTTTACATATTTGAGTCTACTTTCACATCATCAGCAATAGTAGAATGGTTATATAGAAACTTACATTACTTAGAGACAGCTCTCAGGGGCATAAGGATTGTGTATAAAGGAATGTCCATGGATGGCTTTGGAGTGCTCTAGACTGTTTTTAAAAAGGGAAAATAGATTTCTGTTTTCTTTAAATTATTGTTTTTGGAACCTGTTTCAGCAGCTCAACTTTCACCATAATTAATACACCTGAGTATACACACTCTTGAATACGATGGTGGATTGTTGCCCATCTTATTTCTCACCTCACCCTTCCCTCCAGGGCATATGACTGAATTCATGAAAGATAAATGCACACATGATGGGACTTTAACCAGTTATTTCACAACTCAGCTTTATTTTATGTGTATTCCTAGAGGGCCTTTCCAGCATCTTACATCACTTTGTCCTTTATCGTTTTCACCCCTGACATTTAGTTGCTGTGCGCTGGCTTTCTCTAGTTGCGGCAAGTAGGGGCTACTCTTCATTGCATGGCCTCTAGGCACGCGGCTTCAGTAGTTGTGGCATGCGGGCTCAGTAGTTGTGGCTCATGGGCTCTGGAGCACAGGCTCAGTAGTTGTGGCGCACGGGCTTAGCTGATCCGCAGCATGTGGGATCTTCCCAGACCAGGGATTGAACCCGTGTTCCCTGCATTGGCAGGCAGATTCTTAACCACTGCACCACCAGGGAAGTCCCTGTACCTCCATTCTTGACTGCTGCTTTTCTGTTACATCCCCATTGAGATTCTGATACTTCTCATCTCTCATTTTCCAGTCCATCTCCCATACCAGATGTTTTTTATCTTCTAAATATTTCTTTAAACTATTCATTTCTCTTACACCACTCTAGTCCAAGCTATCATCATTTCTTGCCTAGACTCAAATTTTAATTGCATAATTATTCATGCATTCCCTCACTCTCTGTGCATTTATCCCCACTCATTTCTCTAGGATTCACATGGTTCCTAGCACTTGCAGCTTTTTATGAGGACCACGTTTTCTCTTCTTAATTTGAAGGAAATAATGGTGTTTTCATTCCCCGATATAGTCACTTTAAATACAATAGACATTGATTGATTAAGTCTTTGATTTAGGGTAGTGATTCTTTTTTTTTTTTTTTTTTATAAAGTAGGCTATTTAATTTTATTTATTTATTTTTGGCTGTGCTGGGTCTTCGGTTCGTGCGAGGGCTTTCTCTAGTTGCGGCAAGTGGGGGCCACTCTTCGTCGCGGTGCGGGGACCGCTCTTCATCGCGGTGCGCGGGCCTCTCACTATCGCGGCCCCTCCCGTTGCGGGGCACAGGCTCCAGACGCTCAGGCTCAGTAGTTGTGGCTCACGGGCCCAGCCGCTCCGCGGCATGTGGGATCTTCCCAGACCAGGGCTCGAACCCGTGTCCCCTGCATTAGCAGGCAGATTCTCAACCACTGCGCCACCAGGGAAGCCCCGCAGGGTAGTGATTCTTAACTGAAATATTCATTCAAAATTTCCATCTTAGTACATGCAGCTCAGGTTCATTCATTTTTACTACTTTGTAGTGTTTCATTGAGTGAATAAGCCAATGCTTAAGTTGATAAGCATTTAGATTATTTCAAGACTTTTTTTTTTACTATTACAAACTACTTCAGTTAACATTCTTGTAAATGTTTCTTTGTACACATGTACAGGAGACTCTTTAGGCATACCCAGGAATTGAATTGCTGGGTCATAGCTCATGCACATCTTCAAATTTACTAGAACATATCAGACTTTTCAAAGCAATTATCTCAGTTTATACTTCTGCCAACAGTGGGTTTTCATTGTACCACTTCCTAACACTTGGTATTATCAGATATTGTTCCTGAACTATTAATGTGAAATGCTATCTATTAGTTGTATTAAAACTTTATTCCTAAAAAAAAAAAAAAACAAAACTTTATTCCTGTATACCAGCAACAAACAGATAATGCATATTTTAAAAATTACTTTCTGTGTTAGCAATGAAAAACATAAATAACTAGGGATAAATCAATAATAGATCTGTAAGACCAAAACAACATTTAAAACCAAAATAAATGGAGGACAATACCATGTTCATGAATAGAAAGATCTGAATTCAATGCAATTCCAGCAGTTGCACTGAACTTGACAAGCTGATTCCAGCAATTTTTATGGCATAAGGAAGGCATGTCAAAAGCCAAGATAGGCTGAAAGCTAGGCCTCTTGTGCCAGTTAGCCAAGTTGTGAATGCGAAGGAAAAGTCCTTGAAGGAAATTAAAAGTGCTACTCCACTGAACACACAAATGATAAGTGAAACAGCCTCATTGCTGATATGCAGAAAGTTTTAGTGGTCTGGGTAGAAGTCAAACCAACCACAACATTCACTTAAGCCAAAGCCTAATCCAGAGTAAGGCTCTAAATAACTCTGTTCAATTCTGTGAAGGCTGAGAGAGGTGAACTACAGCAGAGAAGTTTGAAGCTGGCAGAGGTTGGTTTATGAAGTTTAAGGAAAGAAGCCATCTTTATAAATGCAAGGGAAAGCAGCAAGTGCTGATATAGAAACTACAGCAAGTTATCCAGAAGATCTAGCTAAGATAATGAAGGTGGTTATACTAAACAGCAGGTTTTCAATGTAGATGAAGCAGCCTTCTATTGGAAGTAGATGCCATCTAGGACTTGCATAGCTAGAGAGGAGAATGCCTGGCTCCAAAGGACAGGCTGATTCTCTTGTTTGGGGCTAATGCAGCTGGTGACTGTAAGTTGAAGCCAGTGCTTATTTACCATTCAAAAAATCCTAGGGCCCTTAAGAATTATGCTAAATCTACTCTGTGCTCTATAAATGGAACAACAAAGCCTAATTGACTGCACATCTGTTTACAACATGGTTTACAGAATATTTTAAGCCCACTGTTGAAATCTACTGCTCAGAAAAAAAGTTTCCTTTCAAACTACAGCTGTTCATTGACAATGCACCTGGTCAGTCAAGAGCTCTGATGGAGATGTACAATGAGATTAATGTTGTTTTCATGCCTGCTAACACAGCCTCCATTCTGCAGCCCATGGATCAAGGAGTAATTTCAACTTTTAAGGCTTATGTTTAAGAAATACATTTTGTAAGGCAATATCTGCCAAAGATAGTGATTCCTCAGATGGATCTGGGCAAGGTAAATTTAAAACCTTCTGGAAAGGATTCACCATTCTAGATGCCATTAAGAACATTCATGATTCATTGGAAGAGGTCAAAATTTAAACATTAACAGGAGTTTTGAAGTTGATTCCAACCCTCATGGATGACTTTGAGGGGTTCAAGACTTCAGTGGAGGAAGTAACTGCAGATGTAGTGGAAATAACAAGAGAAGCAGAATTAGAAGTGGAGTTTGAAGATGTGACTGATTTGCTGCAACCTCATGATAGAACTTTAATGGATGAGGAGTTGCTTCTGATGGGTCAGCAAAGAAAGTGGTTTCTCGAGATGGAATCTACTCCTGGTAAAAATGCTGTAAAGATGTTGAAATGACAACAAAGGATTTAGAATATTACATAAACTTAGTTGATAAAGCAGTGGCAGGGTTTGAAAGGATTGACTCCAATTTTGAAAGAAGCTCTACTGAGTAAAATGCTATCAAACAGTATTGCATGCTACAGAGAAACTATTTGTGAAAGGAAGAGCCAATCAAGCAGCAAACTTCATTGTTGTCTTATTTTAAGAAATTGCCACAGACACCCACCCCTCAGCCACCGCCACCCTCATCAGTCAGCAGCTCTCAACACCTAGGCAAGACCCTCACCAGCAAAAAGATTATGATCTCTCTGAAAGCTCAGTCAATGGTTAGCTTTTTTTAGCAAAAAAGTATTTTTTAATTAAGGTATGTACATTGTTTTTTTTAGACATAATGCTATTGCGCACTTAATAGACTACAGTATAGTGTAAACATAACTTTTTTAAAATTGAAGTATAGTTGATTTACAATATTATGTTTAAGGTGTACAGCATAGTGATTCAGTATTTTTGCAGATTATACTCCATTATAGGTTATTACAAGATAATAGGTATAATAAACATACCTTTTATATGCACTGGGAAACCAAAAAAATTCGTGTGACTTGCTGTATTACAGTAGTATTCACTTTATTGTAATGGTCTCGAATCGAACCCACACTATCTCTGAAGTATGCCTGTAAATGAAATTAATTTGATATTCAATAGCTTTAGTCAAATGTTACACATATGAAAGGAGAGAATATGGTTTTTAGCTTTGTATTTTTATTTTCAAGCAATCATGTTTGCATAATAGAAAAATCTTAAATTGCTGTATACGGTTTGATTTTATAATTTTTCTTAGTAAATTTAGGGAGCTTTGTCCAATATGACCCACTTAAATGCTAACAGTAGAGTCTGCAAAAGTAGGATGGCCATTCTCCTTTATTTTTTAGATTCTTAAGAAGTTAATGATGAAGATATTAGACCAGATTTTCTTTTAAATGTCACCAGATTTATGTACCCCCAATATTAAGTGAAAAACTTTTTATGAGTAATACAAACTTATTTTTTCTTCTAAGAGTGTACTAAAAGCACCTATTGTGAGCAACATTACATGTAAAATCAGCATACTTTTTAGTTTACAAGTTGCACAAGTAGTATTCGAACATGAACATCAGTGTTTTTAACTGCAGAACTATGATCAGTTAAACTTGGAGGAGGATTAAGGAAACAACATAAAAGATATGTGTTTGATCATGGATATATGTTATAAAGAGCTTAGTTATTGGAGCTAGATATTTTATATTCTTTTTTTTTTGTACTAAGTCTCCAAATTCCAGTGTGTATTTCAAATAACCTTCTCAATTCAGACTAGCCGTATGTCAAAGTGCTTGATAGCCACATGTGTGGCTGTCATATTAGACAGTGAAGATCCACTCAATAAGATTACAGTACCTTAGGATTATTGTGGGAAGGAACGTATGTAAAATACATATAAAAACTAAGCTCATACATACTTAACCAAACCTGCCCATTGTAGGTACTCAGTAAATATAAGTCTCTCTTTGCTGTCCATTATAGAAATAGCCTGTTTGTTACACTTTAGTTTTGTAGCATCATATATAGTCAGAAACTTCAAGTCAATAAAGTACTAATTTTTTTTCAAATTGAAGGAAGCAAAATGTTATTTCTCTAAATTAAATAACAGTAATCAAGAGTCAGGCCTTTGCAGTAAACATTGCTTTTACTCAGTTTGTTTTTTATCTTTCCTTCGAAGATTTAACTTTCGCTGAATGTTGTTGGAAATGTTCTTTAATTGGTTAGTACCAAATTTCTGGTTTTAGACTATGGTCCTATTTCTTTTTATCTCATTTTCCTTTGCTCTTTTTTTAAACAGTGCCTTCTTATACACAACTAAAACTTCATTGTTGAAGAAAATATTCCCAACCAGGAGCTATGTATTGTACTATAATGAAATATAAGTGCACAGTACTTGGGAGACCTGATTAAGCCCTGTGATTTTTCCTGTGGCTAGTTTTGTTGTCTCATTGATACATAGTAATTTTGTTTGAACAACCACATTGGTGATTTCACCTTGTCTCAGGCTCCTGCTCTCAGCCTTATTGGGTCAGATATTAAAAAAACAAAGGCAAATTTAGGAATTAAAAATGAAAAATATAACTGTCCAGGAACTATATAGTACTTGTATCTTGAGATAAGGACATTCTTTCATTATGAGTAAAGAATAATGAGGTGGAGGTGCTTAGTGAGAATAGATTCAGAAAAAGTTAATTATACAATTCAAATAACTCATTACCTTGGAGCATTACCTACCACCGGGGCCAGACAGCTCAGTTCCTTGAACCAGGGACCCTAGTACAGGTAGACTTTGGATGAACTCTGCTAACATTTGCTTCTCTTTGTTCTGGTCTTCCATTTTCTCTACTTATCATGTTCTTCTTTTAGATGTCATCTTATTACCTCTCCTTTAAGTCTTAAAACCCAGGAGCCATTCTGTTTCGTAAAGGTGAGCCAGCTTGTCAAGGTAACGGATCCATTCTGTATTGTTTTTGTAGTTTTAATTTTTGGTTCCTATATTTCTAACTTGTTCAGAGATAACTCATTCTTCCTCTCTCTCCCAGGAAAAAGCTATACTTCTATTTTTCCATAGTGATTAGAAGTAAAATCCTTAAAAACCATAGACGTGTGTATGTATTGGTGATAACATGAAGCATATGTATAGGAGGGGAAAGATTGCTGACATTGCATCTTTGTCTACAGCCAACATTCCTTAGGATAGGAAAAGAAAACAAGATTAATTTCCTAGGTTTGAAGCAAGAAAGAAAAGTATAGTGTTCTTACTGATCTGAGATTGAGAAGTAGCCCAGGGTTAGTTATAGAAAGTACTCTCAAGGGGTGTTTGGACTGATGTTAATGTTCTAGGCTTGGAATTTGAATAGAGGACTCTCATCTAGACTCTTAACTGTGTGGACGTCAAGCTCAAGGCATCTAAAAACACAAACCTGCTCCTTTCCAAGACTTCTTTATCTCAGTAAATGGCAACTCCATTCTAGTTGTTCAGGCCAAAAACTTAGGAGCATCCTTGATTCTTCCTTTTAATATATACTCTTACAGCTAATATATTAGGAAATTCTATCAGCCTTTTCTTCAGAACTACTTCTCATTACTTCAATTTGGTGATCCAAGCTACCATCATTTCTCTGCTGTACTATTATGATAGCTTCCTAATTGGGCCTCTTAAAACTTATGGCAGATCATCTATTCTGGATTTTCCACTGAAGTTTTTATACCGCTAATAAATTCTTAAGGAATGTTAGTAATAAAAAATCATGATTTTTGTACCTTCTAATGCAATAATAGAGCTGAAATGATTTTATCAATGGATGCTAAAACCATTTGGTAAAAGGATGATGTGAAGCTTTGTAAGGGATGGATTAGACGGATAATACCTGAACCTACAGGTCATTCTTAGTGTCAGTAAAAGTGAAGCAGACAAAAATAAAGTTCCTCATAATTTGATTCAGTAGCAAGTACCACACATGAAGGGTTCTTGCCTAAAAAAATTGCACTCAATATAATCAAGGTTTTAAATAAAATTACCAGGAAATACAGAGGGTAGAGGAAAAACTTTAATAATACCAAGAGGAAAAATATCAGCCAGATCTAGGAAGTGAGAAATTCTGTGGGGCAAATGACATGAAAAAAGGTGATGGTGCAGGAAGGAGGGCTGTTAAAGAGGCTTAAGAGGCCTAACAAGCAAATGCAGTGTGTGCACCTTGTTTAAAATCTGATTTGAACAAATCATGTATAAAAAGATAATTGGGGGAAAAGTAAATGCCAAAGACAAAAAAAAAAATTCTCTTTTGTGAATTCTCATCTAATTAAGAATAAAATCCAAAACCCTTCCCATGGCCTACAAAGGCCTATGGTGTGACCCTGGCTACTTCTCAGGCTTTATCTCCCTTTCTCCTCCACTCTAGCCATTCAGGCCCCCATTTTCTTAGAATATGCCAAGCACTATTTACAATAGCCAGGACATGGAAGCAACCTAAATGTCCATCGACAGATAAATGAATAAAGAAGATGTGGCACATATATACAATGGAATATTAGCCATAAAAAGAAATGAAATTGAGTTATTTGTAGTGAGGTGGATGGACCTAGAGTCTGTCATATAGAGTGAAGTAAATCAGAAAGAGAAAAACAAATACCATATGCGAACACATATATATGGAATCTAAAAAAAAAAACAAGGTTCTGAAGAACCTAGGGGCAGGACAGGAATAAAGATGCAGACATAGAGAATGGACTTGAGGACACGGGGAAGGGGAAGGGGAAGCTGGGAAGAAGTGAGAGAGTGGCATGGACTTATATATACTACCAAATGTAAAATCGATAGCTAGTGGGAAGCAGCCGCATAGCACAGGGAGATCAGCTCAGTGCTTTGTGACCACCTAGAGGGGTGGGATAGGGAGGGTGGGAGGGAGACACAAGAGGGAGGGGATATGGGGATATATGGGATATATGTATATGTATAGCTGATTCATTTTGTTGTAAAGCAGAAACTAACACACCATTGTAAAGCAATTATACTCCAATAAAGATGTTAAAAAAATATTTTAAAAAGAACACAAAATATCAGGACAGTTTTTTTTTTTTTA
Organism: Balaenoptera musculus; assembly: GCF_009873245.2. Classification (NCBI taxonomy): domain Eukaryota; kingdom Metazoa; phylum Chordata; class Mammalia; order Artiodactyla; family Balaenopteridae; genus Balaenoptera; species Balaenoptera musculus. Next base: position 112,510,064 of record NC_045789.1, read on the forward strand.
CAACATATATCCCCATATCCCCTCCCTCTTCTGTCTCCCTCCCACCCTCCCTATCCCACCCCTCTAGGTGGTCACAAAGCACTGAGCTGATCTCCCTGTGCTATGCGGCTGCTTCCCACTAGCTATTGATTTTACATTTGGTAGTATATATAAGTCCATGCCACTCTCTCACTTCTTCCCAGCTTACCCTTCCCCTTCCCCGTGTCCTCAAGTCCATTCTCTATGTCTGCATCTTTATTCCTGTCAGGACAGTTTATAATGGGAAATACTGAAAAAGTCACATTCAAAATGTGTTAGGCTTTTAAGCATCCAATAATACAGAAAGATTTTAGTTTCAGTTTCTTTCATTTACTACTTAAGTAATGGAGAGAACTCTGAAATCTGAAAGGATACTTTCAAAAACTGCCTTTCTAATTACTTTTAAAATATGTATCACAAAGTTTCTCATCTTCTTTTCAGATAAATTCCAGGATAAAGCTCTTCTAATAAAAATGTTACCCCTGAGTTTGCCAAATTGCATATTACTTTAATCTATCAATATAATCTTAGCATTTATGGTAGTAGGAGTCAGTATGTGCCCTTTGTGAGTAATAAGGTCTCAATCTAATCTGTCCTAAAAGGAAAGCTTGAATTTTCTTCCAAACTTATTTTGCTTTTTTGTTTTCCTTCCATTAAAATTTTTTTTGCTATTTTTTTAATTTGCTCTTTTGCCATTCTGTCCCTTAGACTCTTGTTTACTTATTAGACAGGACTTTGGTTATGGGGACAGAAACCCAAATCAAACTATCATAGGCAAAAGGTAGAATTTCTTATAAGGATACTAGGTTTGTCAAGTACTAAGGAAACTATGGGCAGGGCAGGGCAGGGATGCAACTGGTCCTTAGGGATGACTTCAACACTGTCAGAACACTCTTTCAATTGATTTCATTCCTCTTTGCAGATTGTCAGAAGTATAACCCCTAGCAACTCCCTAGAGCTCTCAGGAGGGTATATCTCTGTCTGGTCAGTTTCTCTATAACCCTGAACCAATCAAATGAGTTCTGGGGGATGGCTATGATCTAGGTTGGTCAGATAATCAGGGAGTCAGAGTCATGCAAGAGCATGATTGTCCTCATCATAGTTAGATGTGGAGAGAGGGGACAGAAAAGGTAGACATTTACAACAGCCAACACCTTGGGCTTCTACTGAAGTTAGCTATATATCTGTATAAAATTGGGACAGAACACAGTACTCTGCCATCTAATGTAAGTGTAGTGCAACAGTTACTTCCCTTGGTTTGTATTGAGACAGTCTTAGCTTCAGGCTTTGTTTCAGCAGTGAAGTCACACTGATGGCTTATACTGGGATGCTTGGTATTACTAAACTTTATTTTACTATTCAGTTATATCATTCAGTAAGCCTGGAAGAGGAAATAGATTAATCAGAGGCAAACTCTTCATTCAGGGAAGAGAGTGATGGTTGCTGAGGGAGAGCGTACAGCACTTTATGCATGAATCCTAATGCCAGAACACAGTGCTACTGGAAGGCTCAACTCATATCTGTTTTTATTTGAGAAATAGGGAAAATAAAAGAATGGGAGCACTAGATGCCTAGAGAATTGGGGTATTTTATTTATATTGGATATGTTCCATGAATTATTAGATCTATGGGATGACAATACCAAATGTTCCATTTTTACCAATGATCTCTTAATGGGCAATAAAACTACCTTGCAGCTGTTAGCAAATAAAGATTGTACAGGAAAAATTGCTTTTTTTCTTCTTTATGGTAATAAAAACTTAGTCATGATAATATACCATTCTCTTTTACTAAACCCATCCACCACCTCTGCACACATACACTCATAACACAAAGCATTCTGACCTGTCATAACCCCAGGATTCTTCCCATCTCTCAAAGGGGTGCTTTTTGTTCAAGAGTCCTGACACATTAGGAACCCATAGTGTGATTTTGGATCCCCATGGGAGGATGGGGGGTCTTCTGTGCCTTCAATTTAGGCAGCAATAACAGGATCCACATTATAAGTGAAAGTCTTAAAATTTCCTGGTACTTGCAGTAGTAAAGGAGCTTGAGGGGCTTTGTCCTGTACCAGGTTTCATACTATAATAGTTAGAGGACATATAGTTAACAGAATGTGGTGATATCTTTGGAGCAGATATAACAGAGGAGATGCTTATTTGACTACATGTAAGTTTCACTAGTAGGAGCAGAAGATAATAACCAGAATTTTTAAATTTCAGCTTTACTGAGGTATAACTGACAAAATTGCAAGACATTTAAAGTATACATTGTGGTGATTTGATATATGTATACATTGTGAGGAGAAATTAAAATTAAAGTCAATATTTCACCCTAGTTGGAAAAATTAATGTAATGGATTATTTGGTTGATGTATATGTGATGTATATTGTTTTTCATTTTCTTTCTTTTATTTGTGCAGGCATGGGATGAGAATAAAAAGCACCTAAGCTTTTTTTTTTTTAATACAGAGTAGTATGTATATCTTTTTTTTTTTTTAATTTATTTATTTTTGGCTGTGTTGGATCTTCATTTCTGTGCAAGGGCTTTCTCTAGTTGTGGCGAGTGGGGGCCACTCTTCATCGCGGTGCGCGGGCCTCTCACTATCGCGGCCTGTCTTGTTGCGGAGCACAGGCTCCAAACGCACAGGCTCAGTAGTTGTGGCTCACAGACCTAGTTGCTCTGTGGCATGTGGGATCTTCCCAGACCAGGGCTCGAACCCGTGTCCCCTGCATTGGCAGGCAGATTCTCAACCACTGCGCCACCAGGGAAACCTCAGCACCTAAGCTTTATATAAACATATATGATCCCACCATCTAGAGATAACTACTCTTCACATATTGGCGTATATCTTTTTTAGATTTTTGTTGTTTTGCAAATGTTTAACAAAATTGGGAACATGCTCTTATACATTATTTAACACAGCAGTACTTTAACAAGATATTTTTCTTGATACAGTAAAAATAATGAGATAAAGTTTTAAATTTAATTGTATTCTGTTCTATGTAGTAAATATAGTAAATTAACTTATTATTACAGGTGTAGAAAATATTAGGACCAATAGAAAAATATTGGTTGACTAAACACTTTTAAACCCACAACTAAGTTTAAAAATCTGGAGTGTTTATATTCTTATGTAAGTTTAGTGGTTTCTTTTTTAAATATAAGATACTATATATTGGAGAATTTAAAGTTGCTTTTGAGGAAATGTTTTTATGCCACAGGATTGATTGTAGTTTTTAAAGTTGTTTTCCTGTTTTTCTTCCCAGATCCAAGTATTTTAGAACATGCTCAAGAGGTGAGCACTTAACTATAGAGGTAAGTAGAGTCGTAAATCTGATTGAATAAAACTACCTTCGGAAGGGCAGGAGAGACACTTTTTTTTAAGTAAGGGGAAGGCTCTGTACCTAAATTTAGTATGGACTATTTATATTTCAATATTATTGATACTAGTGAATAGGGAGAGACTTGGAGTGGTGGGGGAAGCATGAATAGGGAGAACAAGTTTGCAAAAGATTAAGATCCCATTCTTCTAGTAGAATTGTTATTTCTACTTAAGAAGTGGTGGGTTTTTTTGTTTATTTTTGTCTTTTTTCTGCCCTACACAACTGAGGGAGAGGGTACACTTCTATCAATTATAGTGGCTTATAGAAGCCAGTGATTCTAGAGACAGATCATTGGTCTGCCCTAGTAGAGGTGTGGCAGAATCAAAACAGCAAGTTGATTTTGAGCAACTCCACCGTATAATTTTTTGTGAGATATGTACCTTAGACAAATATTCATCCTAACACTCACTTTCTTGTTGTTTCAGTTTGAGAATCTAGTAGAAAGTGATGAAGTAAGTATTTTCACAGCAGTATAAAATCCATATTTGTTCTCATTAGTCATAAGTTCTGACAATTATTTTTTTTAATTTTTATTATATTATCTTTTATTTTAGAATTTTTACTTCTTAGTTGTTATTTTTACTTTTTAGTCCCTTATCGTTTCCTTCTTTTACTAATTTATATTAGCAAATTATTCAGAATTTTCTATTATTTAACATATGTAATACTATATATACTACATATATATTATATATAGTTTCATATATCAGTTATATATTATATGTGTGTGTGTGTATATGTATACATATATATAAAACAGGTTTTTAAAGTATTCTGTAGAACTTGAGGAACTTTAAAAAAAGATATTTCTAACATCTTGCCATCTTACCTAAGGTAAAATTCCTCAACAATCCAGAGTAGACCCATTGTTTGACCATAGTTTTTATAGATTTCTGAGGGTAGAATTTATACATGTTTGTTCTACAATCACTTTCTGACTTTAGCCATAATCTTTTTTATAAGTTATTCTTTTTGTTGATTTTTGTATTTCACCTCATCTAAAAATCAATTTTAAGATGCATCCCAAGTACAGAAATGTTAAAATGGAAAAAAAAAAGTACGTTTTAGAATTAGTGAAATATTGTATATATTTCTTATGCACTGGTATCGTTAGAAGAGTTTTAGTTTGTGTGTTAATTTCCAACTTTGCTAAACTAATTATATGAGTTTGTGTAAATTATTTAACCTGCCTTGGGCCTACTTTCCACATCTCTAAAGTGAATTTGACTAGAAGGACATTGCAAGTTATTTTTTTTCTTCATCATTTTTGTTTTCTAAGGAAAGAGAAAAATGTATTAAACCAAATTTAAATTATTCTTTAGCCCAGTATTTCCCAGTGTGTACAGAATACTAGTCTCAGAGTGTAAATTGGCATATTAAAGGTTCTGGGAAGAACTATTAGAGAAATTGTTAAAGAACTGTTAAAGAAAATTATTTAAACTTGTCCAATTTAGCATTTCCCAAATTAATTTGGGTATAAATCCATTTTTAAAATAGTAATAATATTTATTATTATCTGGTAGAATATATTTGAGGACCTGTCTTAGCCTTTTGTTTCCCAGTAAAATTTCTCCCAAATATTTTAGTGTTTCATAGAATCTCATTTCTTTCCCTTTTCAGAAGTAGCATTAATTTTGTGTATTTTTTTTTTAATAAATTTTTATTTATTTATTTATTTATTTTTGGCTGCATTGGGTCTTCGTTGCTGCGTGCGGGCTTTCTCTAGTTGCGGGGAGGGCTACCCTTGGTTGTAGCGTGCAGGCTTCTCATTGCAGTGGCTTCTCTTGTTGTGGAGCACAGGCTTTAGGCTTGCGGGCTCTAGAGCGCAGGCTCAGTAGTTGTGGCACATGGGCTTAGTTGCTCTGCGGCATGTGGGATCTTCCCGGACCAGGGCTCGAACCCGTGGCCCCTGCATTGGCAGGCGGATTCTTAACCACTGCGTCACCAGGGAAGCCCTGTGTATTTTTTTAAACAAACACTTAACATGATATTTTTAAAGTTTCTGACAAGTACTAAATGTAAGATTTCTGTTAACCTTCAATATAGTTCATCCCCCCATCATACAGCTTTTTAAAAGAATGTGTGATTCCAAGTGTTTTCCTAAGGTGCGTTTTGTTTGGTCTGAGTTTGTTTGTTTGTTTGTTTTGCTAACCAGTCTTTTCCTCTCTCATGTCATAGTTAGTGTTTGGTTTCGTTGAATGTCACATCCTGCTTTGTAGTGCTTTTTGCTAAGTTAATTTGGACCATTTGAAATTTTATTTCTGCTGTTACTTAGTCATATATTTTAATTGTGAGATGTGAATAGCACAAATGTGTAAGAAATGCATAAATCCAAATCAGTCTTGAAAGTAGTTACAGTTTGCTTTGGAGGAAAAAACTATAGGTAATTTCAGAATCCCACAAAAGAGAACAAAAGCAGTCTCGTTATTTGTGGTAGTTAGATTCTATGAAGTTGCCGTGAATACTGAATTAGTGGATACTGGAACATTACTCCTAGGGGAAATACAGAATTAGCTTCCTACAAGCTTCTGATCACAATATTTTCATCAACTGATCAATATACAACCTTGTTTTATGTTTCTGTTTGACGCCTTATTTTAATGTATATTATTGATTCATTAACTTTGAACTCACTACCAACAGCACTAATAATTCATGCCTGAATGAAGCTTATCTAACACATGTATGTGTAGGCACATGTAGGCATGTCACACCTTCTTATGATTAGGAACAATAGACAGCACTTCAGCACTACACATGGGGATCATTTTAAACAGCAAAATCAGGAACAAAAAAGCACAAAAATGCAAAAAGTGACACTGCATAGGCTGCAAAGAGGGCACAGTAAGAGTGCCGAAACAGGAAGGCAGAGCATCACCTTCTACTTCAACTGGGAATGTGTATGTCAGGCAACCAGATTTTTTGCTGCTCTGTGCATGCCCATGAATGACCATAAGAGTGAGGGGAGCATTGGTTTTGATGTTGGAAATAAATTTTAACTCATTGGTGAATTTGCAAATCCAGAATCTGCGAATAAAGAAGATCAATTGTAAATGATGAGAACATAGAGAATATGTTCTCTAGTACCATCTTGAACCCAGAAGGTCATTTGGTGTAGAGTAAATATTTGTTATAAAAAATTAGGAAATGTCCAACAATTGGTTGCTATATAATTAAGATAGTTATTAAACTAAATTTTGCCTTTGAGAAATAGTAAAATGTTAAAGCTTTTTGTTTAAAATACTTTTAATAATGAAATTTGTTACCAAGGTAAAATAGATAAGCAGAAAATATTTTGATTAAATAAAAATTTTATTGGCTTGCCTTAAATAGAATTCAGCTAGTGAAATTTGTATAATTGTTTAATTAATTCTTGCACAGGGGGAAAGCCCAGGAAGCAATCATAGGTAAGGCTTTTTTTTTTTTTTTTTAATAAAACAAACGACTTCTATGTGAACTATAAGCTCTCTGAAAATCCAAGCTCTGTCATTTGCTTGCTTTGAGGCATTGAACAGTTTACATTTCAGGACCTTGGTTTTCTCTTTCTATAAGATTGAGGCAAATAATAACATATCTCAAAAGGTTGTTTTGAACATTAAAGAATTTAATCTACATAAGTGCCTAAGTGCTTTCCTACTGAACCTAAGTTGTTATGTGTATTTTAGTTTAAAAAACCTATTTAATATTTTAATATTGATAAGTACATTTCTTTGAATTTGTAAAACTTTATCCCCCCCTTTTGCTTCCTTATGACATTCTAAAACTTGTTTTACTAATCATGTTTTTTACTTTATATAAGTAATACCTCAAAAAACAAACAAACAAAAAGCCCTAGGCAGAAGTTAGGGCTAAAGGAACAAAAGTAGGAGGAGACATTACCTTATACATGGCTGGTTATAACCATGATAATTATCAAGACCTGAAGTTGGGGAAGGGGGAGGAAGTGGGGTGATTGGAGCAGGGAGAGAGAGCAGTTGGTCTGAAGACTGAATAGGCAGACACTAGAAGAGGATTCAGAAGATAGCCAAGAAGCAGTGGGCAAAAAGAACCAGGAGAGCATAGAAAGCCAAGGGAGGAGGTAGAGACAGACTGACAGATGGAACGGAGGGAATGGTCAGCATTGCCACATGGAACTGAAGAAATAATATAAGGACTTAAACTGTCTCATATTTGGCAACATAGAAGCCATTGATTACCTTTGTTAGAGTTAGTAGAGCGATGAAAGCAGAGGCAGACTGTTGTGAGTTGATGAGAGAATGGGAAGTAAGGACATAGAAGGGAAGAGAAACACAGTTGTTAGGAGCAAGGAGCTAGACTACTTGGGTTCAAATTCTAGCTTTGCCACATACTATATGACTTACTTGGACATAATCTGTCTTCATCTCATTTCCCTCATATGTATGATCTCTGTATCTACCTTACAGGGTTGTTTGGAGAATTAAAATTAGTCAATATATGTAAAGCGCATAGAAAAGAACCTGACACATAGTAAGTGCTAGATGTGCTATCAATAAACTTTTAATTTCAGACATTTTGGCTGAAATGGGAAGGAGAGAGGGAGCAGTAGTTAGAGATAGGTATAGGTCAAATGAAAGTCTTTCCTTCTTCCTTTCTTCTTTCCTTCCTTTCTTCCAATCTTCACAAGGAAGAGAGGTGAAAACAGACAAAAAGAGTAGACTAAAGAAAAGAGGTACTAATTGATGGAGCAATGTCCCACAGAATTCTCTGGAGTGAAGGTTGTGTGGGGTAGCATCAGTGATGAATGAATCAAGTATAAGTGTGACAGGTGACCTTGAATAAATTAAGGAATACCACCTCTTTAGAGGAAGGAGGGAAGAGTAGGGAGGATAGACTTAGGTAAGAGGAGGACTGGCAAGAAGTTGAGGGATTTGATGGTTGGAGACAGGCTCGTCATGTCTCAGAGTGGGGTGAAATTGACTTCTAAGAGAAAAGAGTTTGAATGAAGAACTTAAGGAGTGTGTTTGTGAAGATTTTGAAGTAGTTAGCATAGGATGTGAGAGGGAGTTGGCCATGTATAAGTAAAGGGTTATTGCTAGGGTCAGAGGGCCAAACAGATGTTGGATTTTCTCTCGCAGCTCTCAGCAGAAAGAGCTAATCATGGAAATGATCCAAGGTCAGAGAATGAGTAATCTGGGTGAATAAGGCATAATGACAGGTGTGCAGGAAGGCGAGTATGTGGGTGAGAAAGTACTTCAGATTTGCCACAGAGTCCACACTGGTTGTAAGTGAAGTAAAGCCAGGAGAGGATCAGGATCGATAAACTGAGAGAAAAGGGAGGATCAAGGGCCTGGGGTGGTTAGAGGGATTGAGCAGGATAAATAGAAGGGCAGTGGGTATGAGAGTTAAGAGTTCCAAAATGATATGAGGGCTGAGATCAGAGTATAGTATACTGAAGTTTATATTTTATGATGAACATTTTGGGATATAGTCAGATGGCTGAAGAGCCAAAGTAAAGGGAGTCCACATTTCTTTAAAGTTGATTATAGGGCTAAAAAAAGGTACTCTGATAGTATATCATCTTATTCAACTTATATGCCAAATTATAACAAGTATTAGAATGTATCATTTTTTACTCTGACAATTGAAATCATAGCATCAAATTGCTTTAATACATTTTTGACAGTAAAATTTCAGAATTTCACTGATTTTATGAGTATTTTATTTAACTTGGACTCATCAGCACTTTTTTTTTTCCTTTTCTTTCTTTTTCTGCCTTATTTTTCTCTGTAGGCCTCTTACTGAGGAAGAAATTGTTGCCCTAAGAGAGAAGCATTATGATTCTATTGTTGAAAAACAGAAAGATCTTGATATGAAAATCCAAAAAGAGGTAAATAGTCTTATGTTGCTTAAGTATATATTATAATAAAGTCTCTGTTTATATGGGAAAAGTATCATTAAATAATATATTGCATGTGAACACTCATTGGACCTAAATTTAGATATATAGAGGTGAAAATGATTTAAAAGTTAAAAAATTATTCCAGCCTGTAATAATTTGGTTTAGTTTGGTTCAATTTATCAGAAATCATATGCTGCCAATAAGTGAAGAGAATACATTCTTCTGAAAATAATTTCTGAATTCACAAGTAGGGACTCTGGCAAGATACATGCACCTTTGTGTTTAAAACTAACTTTAAAAATTACTCTGTTTCACAATAAGTGGTTTATTTTTTTTAATCTTTTTTTTTGTCTTGGATTTATTTATTCTTAGTAAGTGAACCAAGTCTAACAATCATAAATGTTATATTTACTTTAATATATTTACAGAGGTGGCCTGTAATTATAGTTTTGCATTCACTAAACTAAATGGAATTAGTCATATCCCATTATACATTTAAAAATAGTCTGTTTAATTACCAATTAGTGATTTCAACAGCATTAACTTAAGCTACACAATAGATGCTAATATTAGGCTAAAGAAAAATATTGTGTTGAAATTTGATTTTTAAATTTGATTTGACTTGCAGTAGATTATCATTAAAGCAATTCGTATGCTATTATGAATGGCAGGAACTTAAATTTGGAAGTAATTTTTTAATAACTTGATGGTAATAAAATACAGGACATGTGTATCAATGCACCATGAACTTTGTGAAAGCTTACTTTGCTTTGGTAGGCAGTGATACGATTGACCTTAGTTTTAAAGACCTTGGACTAAGGAGGGCCCAAACCATGAAACTAATCAGGGTGATCGGCATTGGAACGATTGTTGAGAATGAACATCACTGCATATTCTAAAGAAAGCAACAGTTTTGTATTTATGCAAACTAGATGCTCTACTTTATAATTCAACTTCTAAAGAATTCTGTAACATGTTTGATATCATTTGAATTATTTTGTAAATAGAGAAATTGAGAAATCACAGAAATTTTAATTCTATTCTTTGTAGAGCTCAGTTATTTTTTTTAATAATTTATTTTTTATTTTACAAATAGAAACATTTTATTTTTAGAGCAGTTAGACAGGTTCTGATTTTTGTTAATCCTTATTGTTTTGTTCATGTACAGTTAGCCTTACAAGAAGAGAAGTTAAGACTAGAAGAAGAAGCTTTATACGCTGCACAGCGTGAAGCAGCCAGGGCAGCAAAGCAGCGAAAGCTCTTGGAGGTGAGGGGAAAAGACCCCGACATGTACTAGGGCTGCTTTTCTCCTGATTTTCTGTGACAAATCTTAGTTAGGACTTTTTTCCCCTAGAGTCAAGGACTTCTTGTTTAACAACAAATGTATTTATTCCTATACTCTTAGGAATTTTAAAGGCAAATTAGTTGGTCTTTAACAGCTAGAAATAACATCAAATTATACGCTTGATACTGAATGCTGTTTAACTTTAAATTACCAGAAGCTAATTCTTGTTTATCCCAAAAATGAACTTTATACTTTTCCAAAATTCAGCATTCTTTTGGAAAAATAAATATACTCTTAGATGAAACATTGCAAAACTAACCTTTAAATATCATTTCTGCAGCATTTTTTAGTTTATTTTTGTGAGTTGTTTTTTTTTAACAATTTCTTGAACTGCTAGACTTTCTTATACTTCCTAAAATTGGGTAAGCTGAGCAATTTTGCCCCATAGGAATACTCTGTATTTCTCATCTTTATACTTGTGTCTTTGGGAGATTGGGAGTTTGGGTCTTGGGAAATCTTTGATGTATTATCAGAAAAAACAACAGATTTATCATATCTTACTATGCTGTATTCAAACATGGCGTTGTCATAATGCCAGACAGCTATTAATAATAGACATTTATGGAGCCCTGGCTAAGTGTCAGGAACTGTTCTGATTAGTTTACATGTTTTACCTTGTTAAATCGTCACAACAATCCTAGGAGAAAGGTAGTGTTCTTAATCCCCATTTTATAGGTGATGAAACCAAGGGACAGAGATGTTAAGTAACTTAAGATCCTACAGCTAATAAATGGCAGAGCCAGAATTCAAGCACTGCTTAGCCACTTTTCTATTTAGTATCTTCCTCCATCTTTTGCCTGTGTGAACTCTACTGCAGTGTTAACTGAAGTGTAGTACAAGGATTATGTCACATAATAATTACTGTAACTTAGATGAACTAAAAAATCATGCATCATGTTTCTGTGATTTCTATGGGATCCGTGCTCTTCATCTCTCTCTCTCTCTCTCTTTTTTTTTTCCTTTTTTTTTTTTGGTGTTTCAGCAGATTAATTAGATTATGTGAGGGAGTATCTTTTTTATTTTTATTTTTTAGTAAGTTCTAAGTAATGGGAAAGTTTAAAAATTAACTCACCTTCTACTAAGAAAGGAAAGTATTTTTCTGGTTATAATTTAGACATCTCTTTTTGCTATAATAAATTCTCTGCTGCTCACCTTTTAAAGACTAAAATGATTCCATATGCAAAATCTGAGTTCTTGAGTTTTTTCTTCCTTGAATAAATATTGATATGGGAACACATAGCAGTCTGTACAACATATGTGACACACAAAGATATACAGATACATGCAAATTCATTTGATTCTAACAGTAGCCCTATGAATTTGCTAGGACAGTATTATAGCCATCTGTAATTTACAGATGAAGAAACAGAAAATAAAGAACATGCCAGGGACATACAGTAATAACTGTCAGAGCCATAACTCTGACAGGTTTTCTAAGTCCTTTGTTTTTATTATTTCTGAGTCAAGCCAGCCAGGTCTTTTAGATCTTTTGTTTAATTGCTACTTATTTCACCCAAAATAGAACTTCATATACCATTTTAACTATTACTTTCTTACCCCTCATCTTTCAAGTTATTAGAGGTTCTTAGGTGTAATAAGGAAGTCAGATACACCAATATATATTTTTAAAGTTATTTTTTAATAACAGTATGAATATTCTGACCACTTAAGGATTATACACTGAAAAATTGAGAGAAATTCTACCCATGAATAAGAGGACATAGAAGTGGACAGTGATTACTTTAAGGGAAAAAAAACTTCAGTAGAATAACTTTTAAAGTTTTTTTTTTCCCTGAAACTAGAAAATAACACTTTTTGGCATTGCATGAATAGTGTTAAAAAACATAATTTTACAACAGAGTGATTTTGTGTTGCATTATGTTTCCAAAGCAGGAAAGACAGAGAGTTGTGCAGCAATACCATCCTTCAAACAATGGAGAATATCAAAGGTAAATAGTGAAATACACTTCTTCCCTTTGTGGTAGAAAATATTATTTCCAAAGAGAACACAGTTCACCTCTGGATGCTTATATACATATTCATGTGTATATGTTGCATAAAAAATGATTGCTTCTTGAAGACACTTGTAAGAATACTGAGAACATTTGCTTTCTTTATGTTGGAAAATGATCATCATTTATTTTAAATTGACTTTATTGCATTCTTAAGAGTGGTCACATCTTTCATACAGAATATGATGCAATAGCACACTGAATGCCTTTGGACAAATTGTTTATGCCTTGGTTGTTTGTGTTTTCCTTAGCTCCTCTCTTTTCTTATAATAAAGTTTATGTGTGATCTTTTTTTGTTGTTTTTGGCTGTGCCATGGGGCATGCGGGACCTTAGTTCCCTGATCAGGGATCAAACCTGTGCCCCCCTGCATTGGGAACAAGGAGTCTTAATCACTGAACCGCCAGGGAAGTCCCTGTGAGATCATTTTTTAGAAGATACCTTTCAATGTCACATTTCCAGGAATATTTCCTACTCACTCAAATAAAATTGTTCATGCTTCATTATTGTAAATTACAAGTTAGACTTATGGCTAAGCTTTGGATTTTGACTTCAAGACTAACCAAAATCTTATTATTTTTCAGTTTATTGCTAGCATTAGGAAAAGTAAGACCTGTTTTGACTAGGTTATTCTAATTGTACAGCAATTACGAATTTGTGCGGGATAGACCTTTTCAAACCAAAATGCCGTCATTTAACTTAAGCATGAATTATGTTGTATCTACTATGAATATATTAAAAAAATTATTTCACTTTTATTACAGTTCAGGACCAGAAGATGACTTTGAATCTTGTTTGAGAAATATAAAGTCACAGTATGAAGTTTTTCGAAGTAGTAGTAAGTCTTTTAAAATATCTGCGTTCATTTTAAGGTTACTTTATGCCACGTTAAACAGATAATTGAAGATCCTGGCTCTGTTTTTCGAGAAGAACTTCCTGCCCTTCAATTTGTGTTGCCCAAATAAGTCAATTAACTAGTCCTTAATTATACAATTTTATTTTTCCTTTTTAAAAAGGAGTTGGAGAAACAGGAACAGACTCACAGATACAGAGAACAGACTTATGGTTGCCGGTGGAGGGGGGAAGGGGGAGGGAGTGATTGGGAGTTTGGGGTTAGCAGATGCAAACTATTATATATAGAATGGATAAACAACAAGGGCCTACTGTATAGCACAGGGAACTATATTCGATATAATAAACCATAATGGAAAAGAATATGAAAAAATATATACATATTAACTAAATCACTTTGCTGTACAGCAGAAATTAACACAACATTGTAAATCAACTATACTTCAATAATATAAATTTTAAAAATAAAAAAATAATAGGAGTTGGAGCAAAGAAAAACCTCAGGCTATTTCTGTAGATATGTATAGGGAATCAGGAATTCCTTTTTCCATTTCCACTCTGATCTCACCTCTCCTCCTCCCAGAAAAGGGAAGTAGGTACACAAAAGTGTATTTATTATACTTACTACAAATTAATTTAGAAGATTAAACTTTTCTCCAGGTTTCAAAAGTCAAAACTCCTATGCTCCCCAGATACGGAAGCATAGTAGTGGTTCCTTTTGAAAATACAGGCTGCTTTTCATTTATCATTTTTCTTTTTTCTTTTTTTTTTTGCCCCCTTTTGTAATTGACTATTAAAAATACTGCCTAGAGTTCATCATATTTGAAAAATTTATAATTCATTTAAATTTGCATGTGTACTGTGCTATATGGCAAAAAAAAAAGTAAAAAGAAAGCGGGAAAAGCCCTTTATACTATTTCTAACAAACTTACCAATGTAATGATTTCAATAATTGTTTTTTATGATGTTATGATTTGAAGAGAGATAATTATTGCAAAATAAATGGTTGTAGTAAAAGAGTATAGCTCACCACATCTAATTGTATTTGGTGTATATTCTAGGACTCTCATCAGATGCCACAGTTTTGACACCAAATACAGAAAGCAGTTGTGATTTAATGACCAAAACTAAGTCAACTAGTGGAAATGATGACAGCACATCTTTAGATCTAGAATGGGAAGATGAAGAAGGTATTTTATATTTACAATTTTACCTGAATATTTTTATTTGTGTTAATTTATAGAAATCTACTTTACATTTTACTTTATTTAAACTGAAATGAATGCAAGGCCTTGAAAAATCAGTGTAAAAATTTCTTAGACTCTTATATTATTAGTGATTATCATTTGTTGTAAATTGTTTAGAAAGTTTCTTAATTCTTTTTTTTTTTATTGTTTTTATTTTTGGCTGCATTGGTCTTTGTCTCTGCGCATGGGTTTTTCTCTAGTTGCGGCGAGCGGGGGCTACTCTGTTGCGGTACATGGGCTTCTTATTGCAACGGCTTTTCTTGTTGCGGAGCATGGGCTCTAGGTGTGTGGGCTTCAGTAGCTGTGGCACACGGGCTCTAGGGCACAGTCTCAGTAGTTGTGGCGCACGGGCTTAGTTGCTCGGCGGCATGTGGGATCTTCCCGGACCAGGGATCAAACCCGTGTCCCCTGCATTGACAGGTGGATTCTTAACCACTGTGCCACCAGGGAAGTCTGAAAGTTGCTTAGTTCTTAGTGTTTCTTGAGATTTAGAAAATAAATGTTGTTTCTCATTTTAAGGTTTTTGTAATCCAGCCCATTTTACTCTGTAGGAATTGCTGCCCGCTGGTGAGCAACCTAAAGCCAAAATTTAATTAACTTTTGGTTCATAATAAATAAGCAATTTGTTAGTTCTGTTGGTAGTACAAAAGCCATAACACAGACCTGAGTTTGAATTTTACCTGGTATGTCTTCCCAGCTCTAGTACTTTAGATAGGTTTCTTAATCTTTCTAAACTGCAGTTAGTTCATCATAAAAAGGGAATTATAAACCTACTTTCAAGAATGATAATTCACTATTATATACTGATGGTCTAAAAAAGCTTGGCTCATAATAGACAGTCAATAAATATTTGAACAAATTAAATCATGAATGTTAGGAGGATTAAATAAAATTTATATAAAACACCCAGAACATAGTGTGGCACATAGCAGGTACTCAAAATTATAGCTAAATGTGGACTTTTTTTTTTTTTAATTTTTTAAAAAATATTCAGCTATTTCACTGAATAAGGCCCAAGTCTTTATTTTCATTTTAAGAAATAGGTAATCCCAAAAGGAAGAATCAGTTACAGAATATGGAACTTTAACTTTAATTTTTTTTAATATTAAATATTAAATATTTCATAGAATTTTGAGATGGAATAGACCTTAGATATCCTCTAGTTGAGCCATTTGTTTTATCAATAAAGAAACTGAATAACTTTAGCAAAGATTGCATTAATTTACTTAAGTCTTCTCAGCTAAACACTGTTTCCCCAACCCTATACTTTTGTTATTGTGTATTTAGATCTCAATCTAGATTTTAAATTTATTTTTATTTTAGCATCTTGTTCAATTTGATCTAAAGCCTTTCAGGTCTTTTAATTCCTGATTTGTCATCCTCACTGTATGCTAATCAAATTTTTAGATAACATGACTTTCAAGTTTGTTATTCAAGTTATTATAACAGAATTATTCAACTAGACTAGGTAGAGGACAGAACCCCTGTAGAAACCTGATGATGTCTAATCCAGCTTCCTTTAGACATATTATTCAATTAAATACACATCCACAAATTTATATTAGTCTCCAGCTCATATTTTTATTGTGTCTATAAGGATGATTTAGTTTGCTAGGTTGAGTGTGCGATTTTGGGGGAGTGACAGACAATAGTGATAGATTTTTTTTTTTTTAATGTATTTATTTGGCTGCACCGGGTCTTAGTTGCGGTATGTGGGATCTTTAGTTGCAACATGCGAGATCTAGTTCCCTGACCAGGGATCGAACCCCAGCCCCCTACATTGAGAGCGTGGAGTCTTAACCACTGGACCACCAGGGAAGTCCCTAGATTTAAATGTTGTTTTATTATTGTAGGATCTGATTCTTTAAGCTCAGAAAACAAAATTATTGGGTGTGTCTAGAGATATTCTCTTACAATCTCTTTTCCTAGATTTTAATTCTATTAGCAGTGTTGATTCTGCACTCGCAAATTCAAATTTCTTTTCTGTCCTCCCTCTCTTCCTTCTGCCAAAATGATGTTTTTTTCTTCCACGATTTTTGACACTCACTTTACTGATCAATTTCTTTCTGTTCAGAATTAGATCTAGAACAGTTTCCCCTAGAAATGTCTCTACTTTGTTATACTAGAGTCAGACTAGCAAAAGAGCACAGACTTTGAAGCCAAACTGCATGAAATCTGTTTCTTGCCCCACCACTTCTATTGCTGTGTGACCTTGGGCAAATCACTTTCCTCTTTCTGCCCTAGTTTCCTCAGCTGCAGAATGGGGGATAATGATAGTACTGTACGTAACTTCATAGAGTTGTTGAGGATCAAATCAGTTAATATATGTCAAGTGCAAACAACGTTACCTGGAACCTAGTTAAGTGCTGGAAATGTGTATATTGTTATCATTATCATTAGAGTTATTATTATCTCTGAGAAATGAAATTGTCATCTAGGTAGGAAAGAAGTTTTGCAGACACACTAATTTGGCCATATAAGACTAACAGCAATTGAAATCCTCCATGCATTCTGCTTAACTTATGGCTCTTCAGAAATTTCATCTTACTAGATTACCAGTGTTGCATCAAAACTGTCCTTTGTTGAGTATTAATGTTCACTGTAGGATTATACCCTAACATTTCCCTTAAGAAAAGCTTCCGTATGACTGGCTTTTTAAGTTAATTCACAAATCAAGTCTGATAGTTTAAGTCTTTTAATATAGCTCTTTAAATCTTTACTGAGATTTCTAATAACCCTGCCCATACAATAGGAATGAATCGAATGCTTCCAATGAGAGAACGTTCCAAAACAGAGGAAGACATTCTCCAGGCAGCACTTAAGTATAGCAGCAAGAAGACTGGAAGTAATCCTACATCAGCCTCTGATGATTCCAACGGGCTGGAGTGGGAGAATGATTTTGTTAGTGCCGAAATGGATGATAATGGCAATTCCGAGTATTCTGGATTTGTAAATCCTGTATTAGAACTGTCTGATTCTGGCCTAAAGCAATATGATGTGGATCAACAAAAACGATAGGGAAAGATTATGTGATCTTGTTTATCAGTTATGACCAAATGTTTAAAACCAACTAGAATGTATAAATGGTTGTGCTGAGCCTTTTGTAAGAGGGGAAGTAAGAAACATGTTATAAATGCTTATTAGAAAGGAATAGGAATGATAGATTATATCTGAATTGCTTCAGAATTAAGTGCAATTTCATCATCTGCCTTCTGCTTTTCAAAAACAATTTAATGGTTCTGTCATGTTATTAATTAAATTTCTTTAACTCTTTTCTTCATAGCAATCCTGTTTACTGTTTGTAGATTTTCAGCTTTTAAAATAGTTTTATTAATTTCACCTTGAATGCTTTCTTAACTCTGTTTCAGTAGCTAACTATGAAAATATTAAGGCATTTTGTGTTAATTCTCAGCAGATGTGAAGGGAGCATGAGGAGGGACTGCCAGATTCAGATTCAGAATAGTGTTCCCTTTTCCAGCATTATTTATTCCTATGACTTACTTAAATTTTATTATGTGATAGTAAGCACAATTAATTTGAGTAGATGACCCGAAAGAGAGGCCGAAGTATCAGTTTCTTTCTACACTTGTTGCATATCCTACTATAATAATGTTGACTCAATCTGAACAAAGTATATGATATGTTAAAATAATCTTTCAGAGTTTGGACACTTAAAGTGAGTAATCAAAAGATCTTTAAGAAAATATATATACTTAGGTTTTTCACTTCCTTTTCTGTGCCACTATAAATGAACATTGACTTCAATTGATATAGTAAATTTCTAACTGTCATTTTTTTAAATTCTGTATTTCCAATGAATGGTCTTGAAAGATTTTACACAGAACATATTCTCTGTGCGTGATTTATTAAGAAAGGAAAACCTGAAAAAGGTAATATGGGTATTTCAAAGTAAATAAAATCCTTTCTGGTATGAAAGAATCCATTGATTTTATTAAACTTTCCTTTGCCTTGTAATACAAGGTGCTTTAATGGGATGGAACTAAGTAAATCAATATATATAACTGAATTTTACGATATACAGTTAACTTTTCTTTTCTCTAAAGTTTACGTATCAATTTAAAAGGCCAAGGATATAAGACACTCCCTGATTGCTTGTCTTGATTTTGCTGAGGATTGAATATGACTTTAGTAAGCAAACTGTTTTTCAGTTTTTCCTTAGTGTTTTTTTTTCTTTTTCTTGCAACAATGACAGTGCATGTTCTCGAAAATATAGGAAGGTCCAGATATAAATAGTAACTTAAAGTTCTTGCTATACTTTAAAAATATCATGCGGCCCTTTCAATATTTGAACTGCTGGGCAATGACATCTATAGTTTTGTCACCTTTTTTTATCTCATAGAAATAAATATGACACTTTAAATATGTAAATATATTAGGTAATGCTGTTATTTATGTCTCAACATAATTTAAGTTGTAGCTATGTCATTGGAACTATTTTAAAGATAATCTATATTCACGTTGCCTGTGTTATGCTTTTTAAAGTTTGTATACATCAGATGTATATTTTTGGTTTGGCATAAGCTACTATTGTAATTTTTCTTGGCATTTTGTTCATAAAGAATTTTTTGAAGGAATGGTAACTTCTCAAAGATTGTGAATAAACACATTTTTACATTTAAAAATAATAAATTATTTGATTATTACTAGTTTTACTCCATAAACATGGAACAGTTTTGACTCCTGACTTGTAATTATTTTATTAAATCTGCTATGAAGACAAAAAGGAATGAATTGGTAAAGCAGGATGGAACTAAACTTGAAAATGTGTTTGAACTGCTAAGAAAAGGATATCAATTTTCCTGCTTTATATGTTTATAAAAAACACTAGAAATAACATTTATTCAGCAAATATTGGAGAATCTACTGTATCTGGTAGGATGTTAGGGAGAGTGAATTTTATTTGATGTAGAATAGGAAGCCACTAACTTTTTGTAAGCCAGAGTGTACAATGATCAGATTTGCATTTTCGGAAAATTCCTCTAGCTGCTATGTAGAGAATATGCTGTAGGAGGGCACAAGTGGATATATGTATGGTACTCCCAGTGGGACATGGTGTGGCTTGGATTGATAATTGCTATAGGAATGCAGAACAGATTACCTTTAGAGGTAGACCAGCAAGATTTTTTTTCAGTTTTATTGAGATATAATTGACACAGCACTGTATAAATTTAAGGTATACAGCATAATGATTTGACTTACATACATCATGAAATGATTATCACAATAAATTTAGTAAACATCTATCATCTCATAGATACAAAATTAAAGAAACAGGAAAAAATTTGTTTTTCTTGTGATGAGAACTCTTGGGATTTACTCTCTTAACTTTCATATATAACATACAGCAGTATTAATTATATTTATCATGTTGTACATTACATCCCTAGTACTTATTTATCTTATAACTGAAAGTTTGTACCTTTTGACTGCCTTCCTCCAAATTCCCTCTCCCCCTACCCTCCACCTCTGGTAACTACACATCTGATCTCTTTTTCTATTTGTTTGTTTGTCTGTTTTTGAAGTATAATTGACCTACAACACTATGTTAGTTCCTGTTACACAACATAGTGATTTGGTATTTCTATACATTTCAAAATGATCACCACGATAAATCTAGTTACCATCTGTCACCATACAAAGATATTATTACATAGTTATTGACTATATTCCCCACACTGTACATTTCATACCCATTACTCATTTATTTTGCAACTGGAAGTTTTTACCACTTAATCTCTCACCTATTTCTTTCCTCTCCTTACCCGCCTCCCCTTTGGGAACCACTTGTTCTCTGTCTTTAACTCTGTTTCTTTTTTGTTATGTTTGATCATTTGTTTTTTAGATTCCACATATAAGTGAAATCATACAGTATTTGTCTTTCTCTAACTTATTTCACTTAGTATTATACCCTGTAGGTCCACCCGTGTTGTCACAAATGGCAGGATTTCATTTTTTTTTTTATGGCTGAGTAATAGTCACACACACACACACACCCACACACACCATGTCTTCTTTATCCACTTATCTATTGATGGGCACTTTGGGTGCTTTCATATCTCTGCTATTGTAAGTAATGCTGCAATGAGCATTGGGGTGTATATATCCTTTCTAATTAGTGTTTTTGTTTTCTTCAGATAAATATCCAGGAGTGGAACTGCTGAATCATATGGTAGTTCTATTTTTAATTTTTTGAGGAATCTCCATACTGTTTTCCATAGTGGCTGCACCAATTTACATTTCTACCAACAGTGCACAAGGGTTCCCTTTTCTATACATCCTTGCCAACACTTGTTATTTGCTGTCTTTTCGATAATAGCCATCCTGACAGATGTGAGGTGATACCTCATTGTGGTTTTGATTTGCATTTCCCTAATGATTAATGTTGAGCATCCTTTTATGGCCTGTTAGCCATCTGTATGTCTTCCTTGGAAAAACGTCTTCAGGTCCTCTGCCCATAACTGTAGGGTAATGCATTCAGCATGGCGACCTTGCTCACTTTGCATATCTGCATAGCCAACACTCAACTATAGTCTGACCCAAGTCTTGACAGAAACCCCTACGATCCTTCCTGGAACATGGTAAGACAGGCAGTCTTAGAGGAGCCATCGCAAGGCCATTTATCATCTGCCTCCCCAGCTTGCAGAATGCTGCCGTGAGGCAATTTCTCATCCCACTCCCTGGTTCCAGTGAGGCGTGGGATCTCCACCTCACCCACATTCAGGTACAGATGTAGGCTAATCAGACTGCTTGGTTGGAGTTTAGAGTTGGCTCCTCAATAACAGAGCTACCCTCCACTTAAGGCATCTGTCATCTGGCCCCCCCCCGGTTCAGTGTTAGCTCCGGATATCCCTAGCGACCAGGGATGTGGGACACTGACTCCTCACTGGTCCTGCTTTTGCTGTCTGTGTAAGTAATAAACTTTCTAAATCTATTCAGGTGCATTGCCTTTCTATTGGCCAAATCTGTGGAAGTATGACAGCCAAACTAACAGCTACGGCTACTCTTGGTGATAACTTCTTGGTTTCTGACTTAATAAATGTAGTGGGAGGAACAGGTTTGGGAAACTGGAGGAAATTAAGAGCTCTGTTTTGGAAAGTTAAATTTGAGGTATTTATTAAAAAAAAAAAACCTGAATGAAGATGTCTGCCAAGTAGGTGATGGGATATATGTCTACAGCTCAGAGAAGAATAGGTACAAGTTTAGGAGTCAGTAGTAGGTAAATAGTAATTTAAGTAATTATTCCAGCTGAGATCCCCCTGAGGAAGCAGACAGGCAGAGAAGCCCAATTAAGTGTTGCCCTTCAGAAGTCGGGGGTAGAGAACAGGCCAAAAGAAGCAGATAGGGGAGGAATTCGAGGAACCAAAGAAATGTGGTGTCACCAGAGCCAGAAAGAGAGGAGTCAATGATATCAAATGCTACTTGGGCACTGAGAGAAAGGGCAGGTGCATCCGCTGGGCTTGGGAACATGAATATTGCATGTTCCATTTTTTCAAATGAAGGGATGGAAACTGAGAAGTATCTTGTAAGGGGTGAAGAATAAAGAATGGCCAGTGTAGATAATTTATTTGAAAAGTTGCGGTCAGAGCAGAGAAATGGGGTAACTGGAGGGTATATGGAGTTGTGTGAGGGTTTTAAGATGCTAGAACTTTTTAAATGGTATAACCAGGAATTATGCCTGCTTTTATTTTTTTTTTTCCAGTAATTGGAGTGCTGTGCAACTTGCGGGGATCTTAGTTCCCAGACCAGGGATTGAACCTGCGCCCTCGGCAGTGAAAGCACGGAGTCCTAACCACAGGACCGCCAGGGAATTCCCATGTCACATCTTATTTTGACTGTCTATCCTCAGAAGTTTCCTGTTTTAAAATATTACTACCTTGATTTGGGTTTTTGAGAAATGATTCCACTAACAGTATTAAGAAAGCCATTGTGTCCCCCTGCATCTCACGATGATCTCTTCTATGAAGATGCTAGTAAGCAATGCCAACCTGGCTCGTCTCTAGTCCTTCAGTGGCCTTCCACCAGCAACAAAATGTTGAAACCAGCATCAGCGCTGAAACCCCTGCTTTCCTATTTTTTTCACCAGTGTCCCTGCCCTAAATGCATCGCTTAGAGAGATACCTGGCCAAATAAATATTTTCATGTAGGTTGAATAGTAGAATGATGAGTGATTGGACTTGGGTACAACTCATACCAACTAGAAGCCCAGTAAATTCCAATCACAATTTTCCAAGTGCTCATCCTCCATCATCACCTGAAATGGAAGATCTAATTGTTTCAATCAGGCTCCAGAAAGTAAAATAGTAACCCTGTTAACCGATAACAATTACTGTAAGGAATTAAATAAGTGTTAGAGAACTGAAAATGTTAAAAGGGCCATGAGATAACATGGAATCAGCTACCAAATATATACACACGAAATGTGTGAACACCAGTTATCTCTTGGTAGTAAAGATTATAGCTAATTTTTCCACAAGGCGTATTAAAACTAATACTACACTCATGTTAGAGCCTAAAAGTAATGCTTCTTCAAGTCAGTCAATGCAGTAGATAGTAGAGACAGAATCTTCTAGAATATGGTTATATAATCACATAGCGTATGAGATTTCACCATTGGAAAGCACCCCCTTGTCATAAAGTTGCAGGTTCAAGAAGAGACTGCCTATGACTGTTAACACTGGCACCAATTAATACACCCCTTTACTGAAAGAGCCCAAGAAAAATCAGTTTCCTGGGACAAGTGAGTCCTTAAGAGGTGAACTGCGAGTCTCACAACTTACCTGCAGTGCCTAGTATCAAACACCAACATTTCTGTTTGCCCTCACCCACACCCCACTGTGGCCACTTCCTAAGAAAATGCTTTTCTCATCCACGTGGTCACTGACAGGAGCAGCCATCATTTAACGTGACCTGAGGCAAGTTCATTGGTAGATGGGTGGGCACCTGACCCAAGCTGCCCCTTCTCTTGGACTGGAATTGGGGGATAAGGTTCTCTTTGGGTGGGTGATCAGTAACATATAGCACTTGGGAGCTCCTGGTGGCCATGTGCCTCCATGTGGGGTGTGGAACAAATAATGGAGCCAGTATGCATTGAGGGGCACAGCTGGATGTGTCTGAGTCCCCAGCCACAGCCTCTGCCTGCGGCCTACCGCAGTCCTCCCTTACAGCAGTCTAAAAACAGTTCCTCCCTTTCTTCAGAAAGAGTTTCAAAGAAAATGGTTAGAGAATTAAACTTTGACTTTATTATGTACACGGATGCTGTTAAAATTTTGAATTCATGGAATTTAAAACTCTGTAGTACATAAAAAACTATTTAAAATTTGGTAAGACAAATGAAAAATTGGGAATCCCTGGCAGTCCAGTGGTTAGGAGTCGGCGCTTCCACTGCCAGGGGCCGGGGTTCAATCCCTGGTCGGGGAACTAAGATCCCACAAGCCATGTGGTGCAGCCAAAAAAAAAAGGGAAAAGAAAAAGAATTCTAAACTTAACACAGTGGTTCGTTAAAATGTTTAAAACATTGGTTTTAGATACTGAATACAGACAAGGAAAACGGTATTCTTGGGAATAAACAGTATAAGTAAATCTATAGAGAAAAAAACAGAAAAGGTATTATTGCTCAAATAAGTCTTCCCATATTAAAAGCACAATGACACACTAAAAAACATTATGCTCTGTTCCAATACGCTGGTACTACAAGTACCAACAGGCTACAACACCCATAATAACTTGTTTGTAGCCCTGACCTTGAAAACAAATGACTACTGTGAAATAATATGACCAAACCAAAACTTACAAACCAAAATGAAACAACATAGGACCAAAATCAGGCATTAAAAAAAAAGTAACATAACCATATTTTGAGAACACTATTCCTTCATCACAAAGGATACTATTTGTACATTAATGCTCACAGATATACACTTACAGTAATTCTTCACACATCCAGCAATGCAACAGGTGACTAAATCAATGACTAACACAAGTTACAGACTTCAAATGATAACACCAGATCTCAAATTTGACAAAGTAATAGATGACAGTAATATACTACACTAAGAAACTCTTACTAAGTGGAATGTCTATAAAGTGTCTACAGAGTTCTTCATCCTTCATGATTCTCTTAGCCCTCTGCGTTTACCATTCATTCTCACCCATTTCTATAGGAGAATTGTTTTGGGTGGAACAGGATGAATATCTGCCACACTCAGGTATGGGCTTCTGTGGTAGCCAGTTGTTTTCTTGCAAGAGTGGTCTTGTAGACAAAGAAAATTGAATCTCAAAAACTTCTAATGACTCTCCATCTTCCTTCTCCATCAGGAACTGATAGTCCCCAAACCTAACCAGGCATTTGTGTGGCAGGTCCATTTTATTTAGGTAGCCCAGCTCCTTGTTGTCCACAATCAGATTGGTCTTCTTACTCATATTTTTAATTTCAAAAGAGAGAACTGAGCTATCAAACTTTTTAAATAGCTGCAAAGAAAACTGAACTCGGGAAGCCTGTTTGTCCTGAAAGGTATAATGACAGGTGTTGGAATTTCGGCCAAATTTCACCACTTCGCTGGAGGGGAGTTTTTGTCGGTTAAAAAACCTTATTGATTGGAATATTCCATTTTGCTGGTGGCCAGGATGGTAAACAGTCATCTGGAGACAAGTTACTGTCTCTTCTGTGTCAGCATCTTCGAAACTGGACATGATGTACACCAGAATCTGACCCGCCTGCAACAATCAAGTCAGCACGTTAGTTCACTCCCATACATCAGGCATTGAGATCTTTGATTCTAATATTTTGATGAAAATCTTCTGATTTATTTAGACTTTAAGAAAACAATACATAGGCAGGATACTCTCAGTTAATGAGTAGATATGTGAAATCTTGTACCAAACCCATATGAACTGGTGCATTACTTTTTCCTCTCTATTTTTCATTTCTAGTTTGACAGTAAGACCATACATATAATCTGGACATTAACAAGGAATGACTATTGATAAAAGTAATTTGGGGGGAGCATAAAGAAACTTCCATTCCTTTTTCATTTAAATAGAGTGACTTGATCCCAGACCAAACATGACAGCTGTACTTTAAACAGAAAATCAGGAATAAAGAAACGAGGATATACACATGAAGAAAACCTACAGTTTATTAACTGAATTAAAACTTAATGTATTATGAATTTTGTATCGTTTTGGGTGGAACAGGATGAATAACTACCACACTCAGGTATGGGCTTCTGTGACTTTTGAGGTATTATGTATTATCCTGATTAAAGACATGTAAAAGTTATATACAAATAACTGCAACATTTGTCCTTTATATCCTGACTTAGATTTCTAGTAGGTAAAGGGTTAAAAATAGTAAATGCTTTAAAAGTTTACTTTTAGACATTACACACTTTTTATTTAAAAAAAAAATCTCCATGAGGTAGTTCTAAATATCATAGTCTGTACTTCTACTGGAATTATTTATTTTTGTCAATGGTTCCTAATGACTGGACAAACTGTCATTAGCCACAAGCAGCTCCATCTAACTAACTGCTGTTAACCCATCCCTCTAGAGTGCATGGCCCCGTGGTGCCCTCCACCTCCAACTCACTATATGTACCTTTAATAACCAGTGGAGTAGTTTAAGCAGTAAAACAGAAGAATTCATTATTAAAATCTATGAGAGGTTATTTTGACCCAAAACTGCCATTTTAAAACCAATTTATTTAAAAAGAATTACATGCACATGATTTAAAAATTCAAACACTTAAAAAGGATTTTTTTTAAGTATCTTCCCTCCACCCTAATCCTTTTTTTATTCTTCTGGAGTCAACCACTATAAACGTTGCTTTTATCCTTACAGAAGTCTTCTTTACACCCCAAGCAAAACTCTGTGTGCACTCAAAGACACATAACACATTTCTACACAGAGAGAAAAAAATTTCTTACACAAATAGGAACATACTGTATTTAGTTCTAGACCTTGTATTTTTCAGTTAACACAAATGGGTGATTTTTTTCCATATCTATTCATATAAATATACCTCAATCTTAAACAGCTGCATAGAATTCCTTTAATCTAGTGTGGTAGTAAATTATACCAGTAGATAGAGTGATGCAGAATGCTCCCTGCATTCCTTAAATACGATACAGTATTTACAGTGGGGTTTGGGGAGCAATAGCCTTAAGCAAAGTTGATTTGTAGTTTTATTGGCTTTTGTTTGCCATCTATATTAGATATTGGTATCAAAATTATGCTGGTTAAAAAGAAAAAAACAATGTTTTCCTTTTCTTTCCATGCTGCTATTTACTTTTAAAATACAATCTTCTGTTTTGCAAAGTTGTGTTGCAAAAAATCAAACTCAATTTATTCAATTACTTAACAAATAACTAAGCAAAATTTCTTTATTGATTTAGAAACGTATTTTTAGTTATAAATTTACGTTCATAATAGGTTCTTTTTGGACATTATTTTACCATATTGCCTTACCCAAGCAACAAATGTCCAGCTATAAGCAGAAAAAGAGAAAGGAATGCTCAGAATCTTGGGGCAAGGGTGGTAAAAATTACTATGAAACCAAAGGCAGCAAGAATTAACACACAGTGGGTAGAACTGGTTAATCACCATGATTTGAAAATACTTTAATTACAATAATAAAGTCGTTATTCAAGAAGCAGACAGCTTAAAAGAGAATAAATATAATAAATCATGAGATGATGCAATTAGTGGTTGACAAGAAAACCATTAGCTGATAACAAGTAAAAAGCCTAAAAAGAAAGAGCAAGAATCTGTCATGATTTCTGCCTTGTCTAGGATACACTGCCATCACTCTAATTCACTCTTGGACTTTGGACAATAACAGTTCCAAAAGGAGACCTGGATTTTAAAACATGGTATATTCTGGATACAGTCTTTTGGTAACACCCAAATTTGTGTTTTTGTGTTTTTATATAACCTAGTAGCTTAGAATTAATTCAGTCTTTTGAGAAAATCCACCATCAAGAAAATTTTGCCCAGTACAGGCTCTTATGCCGAGTACCCAGGGCAGATATATTAAAGGAAAAATTTGGCATTCTGGCTTGTAAATCAGTGGCCATAAGTGTCTTGGGGTGACTCAATTCTCAGCTTTGGATGAACTTCTGGGTTCACAATTGTAACCCGTGTTACTATCAAGTATTTGCTGCCCCTCACTACCAGGCCTATCTCTACTGGTTCTGCCCCTTTAGAAAGATGATACTTCCCACTCCAGTGACAACCATATCAATGAAATGTGAGTGGAAGTAACATGAAGCTTATTTCCAAGCACAGGTTTTAAAAACCACTGTGTAGATAGACCTGCCTCTCCTCTTTCCATATGCCACATCGGTGGTCCACAAAAGTAGCAGCTCAGCGTGGGGTCCCAGAGGGAAGGGCCAAAGACAGAGCCATAGAGACTCATAATATAAGCAAAAATTAACCCTTCTGGTAAGGTGTTACTGAGCCATAAGGTACCCTGACACATACACTCACCTATCTTATGAATATATGAAACGATGACAAAGCCTGACAGTAACAAGGGCTGCTACTTACTGTATGCCTTTCATGTGCCAGGCACAGGGCTAGCCCTTCATACGTATTGTCTTACTTAATTTTCAAACTAACCCTATGAATCACCACTTCACAGATGAGGGAGCTAAGTCTCAGAGGGTTTATCTAAGTAGCCCAGGTCACAAAGACAGTGTCAAAGGCAGGATTCACACAATGGAAATGCACCCTCTCTCTTGCCCACTACAAACATTACTCCCAAATACCAGTTACTTCACAAACTGTAGCAGCTAACCAGTAGAGAAGAGGGCCACGGAGGTGTCTGTCAGAACTAGCAGGACACCAACCTAGAAGCTAGTGTTGGGGAGGCAAACACACCGTTACTGGCTCCTCATAAGAGGAAGAGGCTGTGAAGCACCAGGTTACTTCGAGTATCGGTTATCCTTAAGCCTGGGTGTATGGATGTTGGCAGGTCACTAGTAATTACGGCAGGTTGTTAGGGAGCTCCAAAGTTAAGGAAACCATGGTATCTGACCTCAAGGAACTCAGACACTAACCTATTCATTAGTTTGCAGAGCTGCAAGTTCCCTCTACAAAGTGACCTGAATCTCTGACATTTCAGAGTGGTCAGTAGAAAAACAGAAAAGACAGAAACTAACAAAAAAAACTAAAATAATAAAATTGTTGAATTTTTTTATTTAAAAAGTCACTAGTGTGCAGGTGCTCAGAAGCAGCTTTTTCAAATCTGTTTGGCCTAAGTTATCAAAGAAACACAGTAACAATGAGCTTATATAGTGGTATAAGTGGTTACCTCTGGAGAGGGAAACTGGGATTGATGGTGGAAAGGAGACTTGTCACTGCACTCTGTACTTACGTAATTTTATACCATGTGCATCTAATATCTATTCAGACATATAACAAATATTTTCTTTACAAAGTCACAAACCATCTGATTTTTATGGAACTAAATGGAGTTGGAGATTATCATCAAAGCGGGTTTAAACCATGATCTCTGACATCAAAAAGCTGTAAAACACTGCAATGATGCCTGACATACAGTAATATTTGTGTTAACAAATGAACTACAATAACTTTGCTGGCACTGAGCTAATAGGAAGGGAAGAGAAACTTGCAAGCACAACAAAAGACAACTATCCTGACCCCCCTCACCAGGTCATCACCCTGTAGTGTGGCTTTGAAGACATCCGTGAACGCTATTGTTCAGCAGAATCAATACTTACTTAAGCAACAGGTCTTGCTAAAGGAGTCGTGAAAACCAAAATCAACAGGAGGAAAACCTTAGTAAAGCTCAGTTTTTTCCAGAGACGATATCTTCTTTCTCCCACTGCCTGACTGGCCGGTAGCCAGCCAACATTGCAGAGTCCGGTTCTCCGTGGCTGCGGACTTCCGCTGCGAGGCTCAGGGTGTATTCTCGCTCCAGAAAATCTGGGAAATTCCTCCTTTCAATCTGAAAGCTGGGGAAAGTCCCAAGAAACAACGGATTACGTTATTTTCCTAACCAAACAGGCTGAAGCAAGGCAGGTCTACATGCAACCGCTCGGTGAGCTACACTTCATAAATGGAATTCCTTTTTGTTTACTGATTTGGGGGGGGGGGGAACTTTGCAAAGCACAGGAAAGTACAAGGAAAACCCATCTCCAATATTTCCTTTCAGTGCTCCCTCGCTCCATTTATAAATACTCCTATAGTTTGTAAAGCTGGGATCACGCCGTAAATAATCGCTCGAGCGTCTGCCCGATGCCGAGTCCGCGGAAGGAGCAGGAGATGACTTTCTACGTACGCAACGCCCCGGAAGACCCCTCGACAAAGCTTCCCTCCCCAGGCGATAAACAGAAAAGACGCAGTCCCCACTTTACAGCCCAGACCGCCCCTAGACAGGTACCTTGGGGTCCCAGAGTCCGTGAACTTCCCTTTGCTTTCCGGGCTCGGCACGAGGTTAATGGACGCGACCTGGCGGAGGCCCTGGATCGGGGGGTGGTCACCGCCCGCCGGCCGCGCCGCCGCCACTGCGGTCTGGGGTGCGAGCAGGGGGAGCAGGTGTGAGCCGAAGCGGAGGGACAGGGCCGAGCTGGGAGAGAGGGACGCAGACGCACCCCAGCCGGAGCCGCGGAGAGCTGCGACTTTCAAACGCGGCGGCGCGCACAGCGACTCCTTCCACCGGCCGGCCGCGTGCTGAGCCCTTAAGACCGAAAGCGCGGAGGTTCCCAGACTCCGCCCGGCCCTTGCCAGCCCCACCCCGCCCCCCGCCTTCTCCGTGTCCGACGCTGCCCTGTCAGACCAGAAAGCCCAGCCTCCAGGTCGCGTGGGGTGCGAGGTAAGCCGGCAAGGACGCCACCTCCCAAACGAGGGTCCCTCCGAAGAGGGTGTGGCTTGCGAGCCGGATTTTGAAAAGGGGACGGAATCACTTCAACATTAAAGGCGACTTCCCCCCACACACTGCGAGTGTTGGCCTGGGACCGGCGTGGGGAGAGGCGAGGAGTTGAATTAACCATCAAGCAAGCCAGGTGCGGGGCGCACGTTATTCTTATGTAATTCTCACAGTCGGGAGAGTAGGTCCACTTTACAGATGAGTCAACTGAGGCCCAGAGAGTGATTAAGTTTCTGAGCGAGAAAGAGGCAGAACTTGGCTCCAGAGCTCCTGATCAGCCTCCTGGTACCCATGGTGCCCTCACCTTACACCCGAGCGTCCAGGCGCTCCCTCTCTCCCCATCTACCTAAAGGCAGTCCTCACTCAACACACAGGGTCTCGGGTTCCAAAAGTAAGGGCTAGTACTTTGTGCAACAGGAAACACTCAACCTCCCAGGAGTCCTTTATAGCTTAGAGTAAATAAGATGATACGATTTTCCTGCCTCAGGGAGAAGATCTGGGATGAACTAACGGTGGAGACAGCCTAAAGACAATAGGTGTCTAGAGGGAGACAGGAGACTGTATGAAGAGAAAAAGGGCTGAGAACAGCAGCGGGGGGACAAAGCTTCTGGTGACCGAGGTCATACTGGCTTACTTACTTCAAGGCTTGGGAAACCGCCCACAAACTCTGGTAAATGTCTGATGGAAGCCGCTCATTTGTCTGGGTTCTGTCCTTGACTTCAGGAGAGCGCTTGTTTAGGGGTCCGTTTCACTGGCAATAAAATAACAGTGATGCTTGCTGCTTCACCACTTGATAAAGAGGTTCTGAGGAGGGGTTAAGTGTTGAACTCTCAAAGTTACATGTAATCAAGAACCATAAGCATGAGGAAAGACCGGTGCATCTATAAGTGAGGTAGATTCCTGTAAGGCTGCAATTTTGTTCGTTAATCATCAACACTTACTGTTTCTCCCCTGAAAGAGTCACAGTATCTTTTTCCAGTCAAAGAACATTAGAGTAGGTGGAAGATAAGACATGCAATTTGACTACACCAATAAACTCACACAATGAAATAGTATTACTGGAATTGCAGTTTCTGATCTCTAACCTTTAAAATTAAATGAGATGTGCAAATGCTTTATAAACTGCAAAGGACTATTTAAGTAGGTGTTATCGATAACACTAATAGAGAAAATGCAACAACTGTTAAAATTCATGATGCTGAACATTATTCCATTTTTCTCTTTCCTTTAAGATGACTTATTTGATTTACTAAATGACCCAAAATGAAATTTGAATAAGCCTTCAATTCCAGATCAGTATCTAATCTCAGTAATGGTTTTCACCCTCTGACAACTGGCTAAAAACAATGGGCCTTGAACCGAAAATGGCTTGTGCAAGTTGAGAAACAGCCAAGAGTGCACATATGAAAAGTTTCTGTTCCTTAAAGGTTTGAAGGGACAGTTGGTGGTGGCTACCTGCTCCTGGTTTCAAACTATACTACAAAGCTTTATAATCAAAACAGTATGGTACTGGCACAAAAACAGACACAGATCAATGGAACAGAATATAGTCCAGAAATAAACCCACACACCTATGGTCAATTAATCTAGACAAAGGAGGCAAGAATATACAGTGGGGGAAAGACAGTTTCTTCAATAAATTGTGTTGGGAAAACTGGATAGCTACATGCAAAAGAATAGAACTAGACCACTTTCTTACACCATATACAAAAATAAACTCAGGATGGATTAAAGACTTAAATGTAAGTCCTGAAACCTAGAAGAAAACATAGGCAGTGCACTCTTTGACATTGGTCTTAGCAATATTTTGGGGGTGTCTGTCTCCTCAGGCAAGGGCAACAATAGCAAAAATAAACAAATGAAGGTACATCAAACTAAAAAGCTTTCACTCAGTGAAGGAAACCATCACAAAACAAAAAGGCAACATACTCAATGGGAGAAGATATTTGCAAATGATATATCCGATAAGGAGTTTGTATTCAAAATATACAAAGAACTCATGCAACATCAAAAAAACTAACATTAAAGAAAGGGTAGAAGACCTGAATAGACATTCTTCCAAAGAAGACAATACAGATGGCCAACAGGCACATGAAAAGATGCTCAGCATCACTAATCATCAGGGAAATGCAAATCAAAACTACAATGAGATACCACCTCACGTCTGTCAGGATGGCTATTATCAAAAAGACAACAAGGGCTTCCCTGGTGGCGCAGTGGTTGAGAATCTGCCTGCCAATGCAGGGGACACGGGTTCGAGCCCTGGTCTGGGAAGATCCCACATGCCACGGAGCAACTGGGCCCGTGAGCCACAATTACTGAGCCTGCGCGTCTGGAGCCTGTGCTCCGCAACAAGAGAGGCCGCGATGGTGAGAGGCCCGCGCACCGCGATTAAGAGTGGTCCCCACTTGCTGCAACTAGAGAAAGCCCTCGCACAGAAACGAAGACTCAACACAATCATAAATAAATAAATAAATAAATAAAAGAACGTGAATTTATTAAAAAAAAAAAAAAAAGACAACAAATAAGTAAGTATTGGCAAGAATTTGGAGAAAAGGAAACCCTCCTGCACTGTTGGTAGGAATGTAAATTGGTGCAGCCACTATGGAAAACAGTATGGAGAGTCCACAAAAAATTAAAAATAAAACTACCATATGATTCAACAATTCCATTCTGGGGTATTGATCCAAAGGAAATGAAAACACGAATTTGAAATGGTATATGCACCCCAATGTTCATTGCAGCATTATTACAATAACCAAGATATAGAAACAACCTAAGTGTCCACCGATAGATGAATGGATAAAGAAGATATGGTAAATATATACAATGTTATATTAGCCATAAAAAGAATGAAATCTTGCCGTTTATGACAACATGAATGGACCTAGAGGGCATTATGCTACGTGGAATAAGTCAGACAGAGAAAGATCAATACTGTTTGATTTCATTTATATGTGGAATCTAAAAAAAAAAAGTGAACAAACAAAACAAAACAGAAACAGACTCATAGATACAGAAACCATACTGGTAGTTGTCAGGGGGGAGAGGTATGGGAAGGTGGACAAAATAGGGAAAGGGGATAAAGAGGTACAAACTTGCAGTTGTAAAATAAAGAAGTCACAGAGATGTAACATACAAGATAGGGAATACCGTCAACAATATTGTAATAACTTCGGTGAGAAATGGTAACTGGACTTATCATGGTGATCATTTCATAAAATATAACAATATCAAATCACTATGTTGTACACCTGAAACTCATATACTAAGTCAACTGTACTTCAATTTAAAAAAAAAAGATTTTAAATCACTAATATGTAAATTAGGCAAAATACTCTGTAATAATTGCTTTATTTTGTTACTGTTTCTGTTTGTGTAAAACCACTAGAAACATTTTTAGTAGAAGAGATTATTTTACAGTTCTACTACAGATTTTACTTTCTTTACTGTTATTCAAGATCAAAGTTTAAATAGAGTAACAATAACATTTACAGAGAAACATGAACATCGTTCTTTGATAATGAAAATGTCTTTGCTGTTAAAGGAACACAATAGGACTTGATGTGATGAAAGTTTACTAGATATTACAGGAAGAGGTTTATAAAATATCTTCATCTCAGCCTATGATTTCTCTGAAAGCAAGAGAATTACTAAAAGCCTGTGTGAAAATACTTCAGCCAAAGTAACATCAGTCTGAAGAAATGTAATGATTCCAGCATGTGCTACCATCACGCATGTGCTGATGAGAACATACCTACTGAAAAGCACTTTTGAGGGCCTCTTATTTGCAGATTTCCTTTTCGGAAAGGAGCAAAACAATTTTTGTTTTGGTTTCGATGTGGTTGTGTCATTTTGACAAACCCGTTCTTTGATTTTGAAGTTTCAAGAACTTTCTCTCGCACTCAGAACTGCTCATGAGCTTTCAACATCTTTTAAATTACACAGAATGTGGTTAAACTCCTTTCCTGTGAGTTTAATGAAGGAAGGCTTTGGATGGCTTTAAAGCTTGGTTAGCTTCACTTGACAACAGCCAAATGCTGTGAGTGTTGCCGGGGTTATATGGAGTAAGCTAAATGCTTTCCGGAGGGTTTAAGTATTCCTAGGCTACTAATTAGAGAGATTAAAAGGAACCCTTCAGAGAAATGGTACCTCAAAAGTCAGACCAGAATTGTTTATCAAAGCAAAACAGAAGAAACACTAGGCATCTATATTGTTGATACAAAAAAAAAAAAGAGGGATTTACTATATGAATTATTGATGAATCATTTAATCTGGAAATAACATAAAATGCCTACAATCCAATAAATTTCTATCTAGCTTTGAACAATTTGAAATTTCCAAATTGTATTAATCTTAAACAATAAAGTAAAATTTTGTCTCAGCTCTCATATTCAATTGATGATGTCCCCTTCAGTAACTGTTTCCCCTTCTATCACTACCACTCACCTCCATGATATGGGTTGCAACATAATTTCTAATTCAGTTACTTCCATGTTTGGAATTACAAAAATATTTGTCCATGGAAACAATCTAAAAAACTGTTTTTAGATACTTTCACTAGCCCATAATTAAGCTGATATACCTGAAAACCTACTGTATTTCACTTAAAAATCAAAAATAGAAGAAGCTAATTTGTGGTAATACAATTGCACACTATAGAAAAAAATTAGAAAGTGTTGCTTTTTTGTGTTGCCTGGTGGCAACTGGGTTATATGATACTCGTCTTCTGCTCAGTGCACTCTAAGCACCTTGGATACAGACGCATCTAACTCTCCCCGGCCCAGCTAAGGTGTTCAGATTCAGAGTGACTCAGTTCAGGAGTGCCCCATCTCAGGGCTGATGCTCTCTGCCAACCTGTGAAAACATTCAGAATCAACTAAGATAACTCACTTAGCTCTTTTCCCATTATCCCCTAATGGGAAACAGGAGTAGGCCCAAAGTATTGAGAATGAAGAGAAACTAGTCTGGACTTCGCTTTCTCCCTATTTTGGGGTCAAGCATCTGCAGTTAAAACAACTTAGATCTATGTGGAAAGATCTGATGGATGCATCACTAAAGCAAAAAACCAAAGTGTGGAACAAAAATGCTGTATTTGTGGGGGGGAAAAAATTTCTGTAAATGCATGAACTATCTACAAAGAGATCCAAGAAATGGAACTGTAATACCTGTTAGTCTGAGGAAAAGAATTTGGGAGACAGAGGGCAGAATGTGGAGGTGGGAGAGATTTTTCATTGTGTACTTTTTCAAACTGTTTGGATTTTGGTCTTATTTGCAAGCAATATGGTTCCATGCACACACAAAAAAGCTTTTTTAAGAAGAACCAAATGAAAGAAGTCTCCTGAGAGAAAGTTCTCACTTAATGCTTTGATGCCTCAATATTTTTCACATGAGGAGAACTGCAATAAAATTCAGGCTCTCAAGAGAGTGATCAGATGGTGAGGAGAAAATTGGAGCCCCCAGAGGTAGGACACCTGGAGGGTGGAGGGGGAGGAGGACTCATGCTGTCTCTGGCCGTTTGTCCGGCCCCTCCTTGGGCAGTTATGGGGAACTTGTGTGGGAGGCAGAATTCTAAGACGGCCCCCAAGATTCCCACCCCCTGGTATACACACTTTGTAAAATCTCCTCGCCTTGAGTGTGGGCAGAATCCGTGAATATGATAGGATATCTTCCTGTGACCAGGTTTCTAATCAGTTGTCTTGGAATCCAAAGGGAGATTATCCGGTTGGGCCGGACCTAAACATGTGAATCCTTAAAAGGGCTCAGCCCTTCAGGAAGTCAGAGACACATGCCCCTGCTGGCCTGGACGCAAACATCCATGTCAGGAACTGTCTACAGAGACCACACGGCAAGGAACTGTGGTTGACATCTAGGAGCTGAGAGTGGTCCCCAGCCAACAGCTACCAAGAAAATTGGCAACCTTGGTCCTATATATGGAATTCTGCCAACAACCTGAATGGGCCTTGAAGGAGTCCCCCCAGGCCTCACACGAGAACTGCAGTGTTCTCAGCTGTAACGTGCCCAGATTTCTGACTGACGAGACCTTGAAATAATAAATGGGTGCTGGTTTTTTTTGTTTTTGTATACCAAAGGACCTTTATTACTTTTCCTCTGAATTCTTAAATACTTATAAAATGTCCATGCTCTAGTTATAATATCATTTTATAGACATTTAAAGTGCATCTTCATTTATAAATATTTTACATTTAGTTCATAGAACAGATCATTTAATGGGTGCGGTTTTAAGCTGCTAAATTTGTAGTAATTTTTAGACAACAATAGAACACTAATAAGGTTTTTTGGTTAGAGGAGCCCAGTGGATTATGAGAGTCTCCAGTGGATCCTGATCCTGGAATCCCCAGTCACTTATTATGAGAGCTATGTAAGCAGGAAAAGAAGGGCCAGTTTTGGGGGAGGGATGCATTATTTCTACCTGTCACATATCCTCCAAACCAAGTAACTTAATTTTGCCTTGTTAAATCTAAACTTTGTCATATAGTACTCCTTATTAGTATAATTTTTAGTAAAAAAGAAAATAAAAACCCAAAACCTCCTCCTCTTTAATATTATATTTAAATATTTACATTTCATTTGTTAGTGCTTTTCCATTAATTTTTTTTTTTTTTTTTTGGTTGCACTGGGTGTTAGTTGTGGCAGGCGGGCTCCTTAGTTGCGGCATGCAAACTCTTAGTTACGGAATGCATGTGGGATCTAGTTCCCTGACCAGGGATCAAACCCACGCCCCCTGCATTGAGAGCACAGAGTCTTATCCACTGCGCTACCAGGGAAGTCCCAGTGCTTTTCCATTAATTTTTAAAATCTAATGAATTACTAGCATCCTAACAAATAACAACTTTATACTACTAATGAGGGATTAGACAATATACATAATTTAATTTATAATACAATAATTTCATTTTCTTATAAAATAAAACAGAAAGTATTTCCCCAGAAAAATGCCATACCTGGAATAAGTTCTCTTTTTATCCTCCATCTCTGGTTCTTTCTTTATGCTTTTCATCATTGTGCTGACAACTAATTCTGAGAAGAAAGTTCCAGAATGACATATTATGAGCTAACTCCTATCTTTCCAGGTAATTTCTAGCCATATATCCACCTGTCCAGCCATATATCTATCTGTCGCTGTGATTGCATTAAGGGTATTTCTTACGTGGTCAGTCTGAATCCATGGCACCAATGTAACACTTAGCACAATATAAATGCTCTAAACATGTTATTTGAACAAATGAATGGTATCAGCTTGTTTTAGCGATTTATAGTCAAGATTAGAAAATAGTCAAACCTAGAAAATAAAAATGAATATGATGGTGCAACCAGTTTTTCTAAGTGTATCATAATGTACTTCTTTTATGAGTGTACATCTCACAATAGTTGAGGCTTGCGTTATTTCCATCTCAAAGAATTTTTATCTTTGAAATCTTTCTAAAGCTCAACATTGTGATCATAAATGAGACATTCTATCTTTGTGTTTCCATGGCTCTGGGAATTCTACTAGAAATCGCTATTGGAGACAGATTCAACTGTTGTCCAGATAGTAGGGAAGATAAATGCCTCATTGCATCCCTCAAATAAGGATGATAAAAGTATCAGTACCCTTTTCTCTCTTTCCATTCCCAAGTATCCAATGCCCTCTTTTAGGCTCTAGAATACTGAATTTCTAACATTTTTGCTCATTTACTCTCAAACAGAATTTTACAAAAACAACCCTCTCACACATTTTTAAGTTGATATTCATCTTTTATCATGACTTTAAATAGCTGCAAAGGATCTAAGTCAGATGTTTAATAACTCTTTTAGATGTACCCAATGGAAATTATATATGCTAGTAATTTGATGACCCCATCATCCATTTAAAAACACATGTACAAGTTCTTCTATGTGTACAAGTTTAACAACTGGAAAGTTTATATTATTCATCTCCTTTAACTTTTATTTCCATTCCACTTTCTCCATAGAATTTTCTCCTAATATTAGTAGTTTATGTGCTTGAAAGTTATTTTAATCATATTTCTTGGGAATTCCCTGGCGGTTCAGTGGTTAAGACTCCGCACTTTCACTGCTGAGGGCCTGGGTGGGGGAACTAAGATCCTGCAAGCCGAGCAGCCAAAAAAAAAAAAAAAAAAAAAAATCATATTTCTTTGCAATAAAAACATGTGGATATTAAAATTCAACATTTTTAAATTTCATTTTTATTTCCTCTGGCTGTAGACTTTGTGTTAATTTTTTAAATACTGAGTTATACATTACAAGGATTATGAATTCATAATAGATTAGAAAGACAAAAATAAATGATATATTCTGATGAATAACTATTAAACAGAATAAGATTTTATGGAAAATGCATTTCTCAGTGAGATTTATAAGGTTTTTAAAAATTAGTTCATGGATGAATGTTACTGAAAGCTAGAATAAACCAGCATTCTACAAAAAAATGCATACAAAGAAAAGAGAAACTCTTTACATAAATAAAAGGAGACAGAAAGAGTTTTAATATACAATTCATTTGGTTATTTGAACTTCTTCTAAGG
This sequence comes from Balaenoptera musculus, assembly GCF_009873245.2. Taxonomy (NCBI): domain Eukaryota; kingdom Metazoa; phylum Chordata; class Mammalia; order Artiodactyla; family Balaenopteridae; genus Balaenoptera; species Balaenoptera musculus. The sequence goes on from NC_045789.1 coordinate 112,549,242, forward strand.
TCATATATTAAGAATTACATAGTGATCTATCATAAAAATTTTTTTTAAGTTGTCTAAATACTATTTAGCACTTGAAATACTTAGTAGCTGAATACTTAAGTAGTTTCTTTTTCTATTTTGTTGAGAAGCAGAGTTGGAAACCATCCAACTTGCCAAAGGATTTGTCACCCACTTATTCGTCATTCAGTTTCTCAATTTTGGGGAACCATATCAAAAAGGCTTTACTAAGACTTATCAAATTACTACTAATCTCTTACTCCTTCACTGGGGAGGACACTTCTTTAACCCAGCAGGCTCAGAAAGGACTGAGGAAATTAAAATATTGTTGACATCAACAACTTTTCCAATAAAATGTTGTTAAACATTTAAAAATCTTTTCATGTACTTTTGATATTTTTTGTCAAAATTTGGAGCCGCAGATTTAGATTGAAGGACGATATCCCCTATATAACACGAGTTGACAGTCCTCACTGTTAAACCAATCAACCCAATGAGATTTTCTATGAGATAAATTCCAACTTCATTTTTTTTTTAATTTTTTAATTTAATTTTATTTATTTTTTTATACAACAGGTTCTTATTAGTTATCAATTTTATACACATCAGTGTATACATGTCAATCCCAACTTCATTTTTCAATTCAAAAAACTTGGTAATATAGGTGTCCTGGTGACATAAGCTCAATTCTGCACACTAATTCTAAAATAGATGGAGCGCTGAATGGAGCTTTAACATGAATTTCTTTTGATAATAGATCAAAAACAATGTCATGTTCATTGTTTCTTACTAACCGTCTCTTTCCTCGGCTCTCAAGGGGACTGGCTCTCCATTCTGACTTAGTCCAAATAAGGAGTTTTCTTGTACTTTCTTTAGAAGAAGGAACTTTTCTGTAGTAATACAACTCCCAGAATACCTTTCACTAAAGCAATTCCTAAAGGGGCGTGTCTTATGGTGCAGAACTGCTGAAAGTCCCGGAGTTGAATTACACAAACTCTGAGACAATAACAGGCTATGTTTTCTTTCAAATTCCTACTTCCTGAAACGGAGGCCGTTTATGAGAAACAGTATATTTCAGGGAGGTTGTGCTATAATAAACTTTTTTCAGAGTTAGATTTGCTAGTTTTATAGTGTATTTCCTCTTCTTCGAGATAAAGGTGAGTATCAGCCTTTTAATGACAAAAACGCAGTAGATGTGGGTATAAAAGATGACATAGTTTTTAAGGAAGTATTTTCTTAAATTGTGACCCTGTTTGCACCTGGTGGTCTTTTCTACATTGAAATAACTTTGGAGCTCCAAGAACATTTGCACTTCTGAAAACTCCCCAGAAAGGGAGGGGGAGGGGAGAAAGGACCACCTACAGCAGTAAAGTTAGGTTATCAGGAAGAGGAGAAAAGAAACCAGTTTCTTTTTTTTTTTTTAATTTTTTATTTAGCTTTTGGATGCGTTGAGTCATATTTGCTGCGCACGGGCTTCTCATTGCGGTGGCTTTTCTTGTTGTGGAGCACGGGCTCTAGTTGCATGGGCTTCAGGGAACAGGCTCAGTAGTTGTGGCGCACGGGCTTAGTTGCCCCACGGCACGTGGGATCTTCCCGGACCGGGGCTCGAACCCGTGTCCCCTGCATTGGCAGGGAGATTCTTAACCACTGCGCCACCAGGAAAGTCCTGAAACCAGTTTCTTTTAAAGGTTTAAATAATGAGGACTTCCCTGGCAGTCCAGTGGTTAAGACCGGGCTTCCACTGCAGGGGGCGCAGGTTGCATCCCTGGTCAGGGAACTAAGATCCCCCACGCAGCGCTGGGCGGCCAAAAAAGAAAAAAAAAAAAGGTTTAAATAATAAAGTCCTCAAGTCATGAGACTTGCTAGAGCTGCTGCTAGTGGACATCTGGCTTTATTTATCACTGAATTATGATGTTTGATTACAGGAATTGGGATTACTTATTTGAAAAATTAACCTTGGGACGTTTGCCTGGAGTACATAGGTAGTGATAACAGAAACTGTCACTTTTTTGATGGCCTCAATAGTTTTGCCAGGAAACAGATAAGGCTGAAGAATTGCTCTTCTCATTTGGGATGAACCCCGAGGGGAATTCTGGATGTGGGGAAGCATTATGTAGAGAGAAAGTATGAAAAATTAAAGTCCTTCGTATTTCTATTCAAAAGAGTCCTTTCATTAACCAATTTTAGCATTTAAAATTAGGGGTCCAGATGACTTTGGAAAGCCACAGATTAAAACCTTTAGAATTGTTGGAATTTGCAGGTGGGTGGGGGCGCAAAGAGAGGCAGGATCAGAAGGGAGGGGACTTTATGGCACAACATCATGGCATCTCTGTTTGCTTCTATCTCCCTCTGCCTCTTCTTTTTACTTAGTGCAGCTAGTACTCTTATGAGAAACAATAATCGCTTTTGGTTGGCTGATACTTCATTGTTAAGAACATTTTTAATTCCTCACATGTAATCACTGTTGCTGTACAAGTTTATACATGATGCTTCATCATAGTCTCAAGATTCTGTTGTTTCTCCTCTTTCCTCCTTGACCTCAAATTCAAGTGAACCAAAAAGAGTATTAGTAATTGTACCACAGAAGCTGTGCACCCCTACGTCTGAGTGGTGTGTCAGCAGGTTACATGACTGTACGGTGTGCATTATTTTGGGTAAGGGTGGGTGTAGGTTAATTTACCACTTGGATAACACAACAGATGTAAACAAAAGCCAAGTCAAGTCTTTATATCCACTGACCAAAATAACTTACTTCTCTCTTCCCACCTCCTTTGTCCAAATCCTGTCAACCTGCAGCCTCAAAAGAAACGAAACACTTTAAATTATTCTAGCAATAATTTACTCTCCACTTCAAATGTCTTTTTGAGTCTGAGATGAATTCTTTAAGTTCTTCCCCCAACAAGACTCCAGAATTTTACAGCATCCACTTGCATGAGTAGGGAGACAATAACTACTTTAAACTCTAAAAAATTATTTTTTGAAGTTAAAAAAAGCTGTACGTAAATTGTGATGGATATTATAAAATCTCACATAAAATAATACTGTGTAATGAGCATGCCTGATTTGTTAAGCTGTAACAATCCCCCCTTAAGTGTTATGTGATCTAAGTTTGGGTTTAGAACCTGGAATTTTCCTTAAGAATAAGTGTGTGCATTTCAAAATATTTCTGAAATTCCATGGCTTCTCCCATTCCAAAAGAATTTCACTGACCCCTTTCCCAGAACACAGCACATGTACTACTTTTCCTGTCCCTTAATCTTTTGCAGAGAATGACAGCTTTTCAAAATAAAATGTTCATTGTAAATGCTTTTATTTCCTGATATTTTAAGTTCTATGGGTTGAAGAACTTTAACAGGAATGGACATTCAAACTTTTGTTGTAAACTCATTCCATATTTATGTTTATTGTATTTGTTGCCTCTCTATATGGGGGACTCTGTTTCTTGTTATTGACAGTGACATCTATTTTTTCAGGATGTTGTGATTTGCTCTGTTTACAGAGTTCAGTGAAATAGACGAATTTAAAAGTAAGAATATTATCTGATGCTATCATTCTTCTATTTCTGAAGAACAGAAAGAGATGATCATAGCTTAAATATCAGTTACATATTAATATCATTTGCCCAAAGTATGGTATACAAACTACTGATTTTAGGTGTCACATATCCAAACTTTGAAAATTTGAGTTGTGCTTAGTTTAATGTGCATTAAAAATATAATTAGCTTTTAAAATGTATGATTTCATGGATATTATTGCCCAGAAAGATAATAAGTAAAAAGAAAGTGAGCCACTTTACTATTGATTTTAAAGAAATGATTAAATAGCTACTATTACAGATAATATGCAGATATGGTCAAGATTGTTAAGGTGGCATGTAAATGGCTAAAATTTTGGAAATACTGCTGTAATGTGTTTGAGAAGTGGATATTTTCCGAACCAGTGCAATATCTTTGAACTTCACTGGTCCTTGGTGACAGAGCTCAACTGATAATACAATCTGTTGAAATTCCTAATTATAGATATACAAAATATAGATAGATAAAGAAATACTTTATCAAACTTTTATCAGACCTGCGGTCCTCATGAATTGCCATAGAATTGAAGAGATGCAGCATGTAGCTAATATTTTTTGAAATAAGAATCATAGAGAGGGTGAATTATCCCAGAATAAGCATTATAGCTCCATTTTGCTTGTTTCACTGAGACACCATTATCTCTGAAGTGGGGGTCAGGTTGGGGCTGAAGGGTGGGAGTTGGGGAGAGCATCATCTAAGTCCAGGGCCGTTAACATAACATGGTATGTGCCAGTGACCATTAAAATGGTCATATTGGCAATTTCTTTTTGGGAATTCATTCTAGGGAGGAAATAATTTTAAGTTAAGTCCTGTGGAGACCATGTAGCTCCTATGCTAGCAGACCAGGCCGACACTGATCTTCAGTTGCTTGCTGCTGAATTTTGAGAGGTAGAAATAGCATTACAGAATCATAGAGTTGGAAAGGACTTTAGAGACCTTAGCAACGCCCCCTAATTTTATTAAAAAAATTTTTTTTTCTTTTCTTAACATTAAAAAAATATTATTTTGTATTGGAGTGTAGTTGATTTACAGTATTTTGTTAGTTTCAGGTGTACAGCAAAGTGATTTAGTTATACATATACATATATCTATTCTTTTTCAGATACTTTTCCCATATAGGATATTACAGAGTATTGAGTAGAGTTCCCTGTGCTATACAGTAGGTCCTTGTTGATTATCTATTTTTTTTTTTTTAATTTTTGGCTGCATTGGGTGTTCGTTGCTGCATACGGGCTTTCTCTAATTGTGGTGAGCAGGGGGCTACTCTTCGTTGTGGTGCGTGGGCTTCTCATTGTGGTGGCTTCTCTTGTTGCGGCGCACAGGCTCTAGGCGCACAGGCTTCAGTAGTTGTGGCACGTGGGCTCAGTAGTTGTGGCTCGTGGGCTCTAGTGCACAGGCTCAGTAGTTGTGGCGCATGGGCTTAGTTGCTCCACAGCATGTGGGATCTTCCCGGACCAGGGCTCGAACCCGTGTCCCCTGCATTGGCAGGCAGATTCTTAACCACTGCGCCACCAGGGAAGTCCCTGATTATCTATTTTATATATAGTAGTGTATATATGTTAATCCCAACCTCCTAATTTATCCCTCCCCCCAACCTTTCCCCTTTGGTAACCATAAGTTTGTTTCCTAAGTCTGTGAGTCTGTTTCTGTTTTGTAAATAAGTTCATTTGTATAATTTTTTAGATTCCACATATAAGTGATATCATATGATATTTATCTTTCTCTGTCTAACTTACTTCATTTAGTATGATAATCTCCAAAACCCCCCTAATTTTAGAGGTGAGTAAATTGAGGTCTAGCAAGGAAAGGTAACTTGCCTAAATTCATACAACTGGTTTGTGACAGAGCCAGAATTAGAACCCAGGTATCCTAATGTGTGATGAATAGAAAGAGCCTGGGAGCAAGAGACTTACTGTGTGGTTGGGATCCAACATGAAGTGAACAGATCACAGAGTTCAGGGAATTCATGAACAGGCAGTATCTAAAAGTCTAAGAAGCCATGGAAGCAGGTCTCTCTCCTACTCACCATGAATGACAATCTGTTCACCAATGCTAAATAAAGATAGTTAATAATAAGTATCCATTATTCGTTAATGCATATTTATCGAGCATATTCTGTACAGTAGTCCACTTTTATCTATGATTTTGCTTTCCGTGGTTTTAGTTACTCTCCATCCGGAAATATTAAATGAAAATTTTCAGAAGTAAACAATTCCTAAATTTTAAATTGCCCGCCCTTCTGAGTAGCGTGATGAAATCTCGCGCTGTCTGGCTGGGGCGTGAATAGCGTGGATCGTCTGTTTGCGGAGTGTAGCCGCCCGTTAGTCACCTCGCGGCCATCTTGGTTATCGGGCCGACTGTGGCGGCATCTGATACGCAGGCACTGCGTGCAAGTCACCCTGACTTTACCGAACAGTGGCCCTAAAGAGCCCAAGTAGTGATACTGGCAATTCGGATATGCCAAAGAGTAGCCGTAAAGTGCTTCCTCTAAGTGAAAAGGTGAAAGTTCTCGACTTAATAAGGAAAGGAAAAAAAATCGTATGCTGAACTTGCTAAGATCTACGGTAAGGACGAATCTTCTGTTCGTGAAATTGTAAAGAAAGAAAATGAAATTTGTGCTAGTTTTGCTGTCACACCTCAAACTGCAACAATTTTGGCCCTAGTGCATGATTCGTGCGTAGTTAAAAGAGAAAGGTGTTAAATTTGTACAGTAAGATATTTTGATAAAGAAAGAAACAGAGGGAGACCACATTCACGTAACTTCTTTTACAGTATATTATTACAGTTCTATTTTATTATTAGTTATTGTTAATCTTTTACTGTGCCTAATTTATAAGTTAAACTTTGTCATAGATAATGTATGTAGGGTATATATAAGGTTCGGTACTGTCAACGAAAATTCACTTACCAAGTTAAGAAGAAAATGTTAGTGTCGAAGAAAGGGAAAAAAAAATTGACGTTTGCGGTTGAGCAGGCATTCCCACCTTTGGGGAGGTCTGGTTAATGTATAATGCAGATGAGCACGGCACGCTAAAGGGGGAGGGAGGAGGCCCAAACGGACAGAGAGAATTTTGTGCTTAAATTTTCTTGTCCTGCTTTAAAATACAAATTTTATTTCATCAGTACTATTCACGGTTTCAGGCATCCACTGGGGTGTCTTAGAACCGATCCCCTGTGGATAAGGGGGGACTACTGTTATGTCAGTCTTATTGCTACAAGGCTTATATACATTATCTTATTTAATATGCACTACAGTTTCGTGAGTCAGGTACTATTATTTGTCGTATTTGTTTAATAAATGGTAATAATTATTATTTCCACCTCTTTGCTGTGCTGTTAGCGTGAGTCCATTACTCTACCTCATGCAATACACTTCCTCCACCTCTAATTGCAACCATTTGCCAGAACTCTGCCAGTCGTCTCTTCACATCCCTCCCAAGTGAGATGACATACCTGCCAGACCAGACTTTCCCCAGTACCTGCAGCTGTGTTTGTCCTTCAGGTGCCTTCCTGACTTGAACAGATAACTCCAAAGGAGGTTCTGGCCTTACTCCAGGCTCCTGCATCCTGCTATTAAGTGCACTGTGCCTGCCCTATACACGCTAGGAGAGATCTTTCCTTAGGAAAACTTTGATAAAGGTTAACACTCACTGATGAGGGTTGGGATTAGTCATCTGTGATAGGTGGGATGTAGGGGGCAGGCAGAGTGGTAAGGATGTCTAGTTGCAAAGTAAGGCTGAAAGAAGAACGGAAGATAACACATGCGGTAACCATCCCTAAGTTAACCATAGGACACAGTAAAAGGAAGTGCCACCAAAATATGTACAGTGTCACCATGTTTTGTTAAATCACTTCTGAATATATGTAGGCATCGTAATTGAGAGGCAAAAATCAGACTGCTTAATTATAGTCAAAGAATACTCAAATTTTGAAAACTTAACACTTTTTAAAACTTCATTATAAGTATTATAACCATGCACAGAAACAATGATATCAAAATATTTATAGCGCTTATTTACTAGTGAGACCATAGGTAATTCTTATTTTCTTTTTTACCATATTTGTTCTCCAGATTTTCTACAATAACACTTTTTGCTCTCCTAATAATAAACTGTTTCAAAAATCTAAATTCTTAAATAATATATCAGAGATTACTGTGGCACAAACTTCAAGACTTTTATAATTTAAATACTTCTTGATCAAGGCTACTGGGAAGCATCCAGTAGGCTGGTAATACCTCTCACTTGCAAGCTAGTAGCCACTGTGTGTGAAAAAGGAAGTCAGAGTGGAAGAAAAGAAAAGCATTACTTATTATGCAGCAGATTTCAGAAGTTCCACAGCATCTCAACGCCGTAATTCCCCCAAGTCATGGTTGTCAGAGGAAAAGCTTTTTAGACTGAAAGCTGCACACATACAAAGTGAAAGGCTGAGTGAACATGAGGGAACCAAGGAGTTCCCCTGGCCAAATTTTTCCGAAAATATGTATCCCTTCCAGTCACCCCATCTGCTCCCGCTCAGCCTCTTCTGAATGCACAGCTCTTCTAAGAGCTGGTCTTTCATTTCACTCTCCTGGAAGGGTGTAGGCATTAGCTGAGGCAGATCAGGAGTTCAATGTGGACATCTTGAAAGTGTGATGCTTATTGGATATCCAAGTGCACATATCAAATAAACAGTTGCAAGTATGTTTCTGAAAATTTCAAGAGAGAAGTTTCAACTGGAGATAGAAATTAGATGACTGTCAACCAATACGTGGTATTTAAAACCATGAACTGAATGAAATCACCAAGGAGTGGATTTAGATTGAGAAAGGAGGAGGGCCAGAGACTGAGCCTTTGCACATTCCAACATGGTGGGGTCTAGGAGAGGAGGGGCAACCAACCGAAAAGTCTGAGAAGGAGTCATCAGTGAGGTAGTAGGAAAACCAAGAGAGTGTGGTATCCCGGAGGGCAGTAGAGGAGGAAGGGACTGTGTCACATGCTGTTGGTAGGTCAACTAACATGAGGACTGGGAACTGACCATTGGATTTAGGTATGTGGAGTTTATCAGTGACTTTGACCAGGGCAGCTTCAGTGCAGTGATGGAACAATAATCTGATTGGAGTACATTTAAAAGAGAATGGGAAAAGTCAGGTTGAAAGCTCAAGTAGGAACAATTCTTTCAAGGAATGTTTGCTGCAAAGAGCAATAGGTACTGACGAAAGTGAAGTCAGGAGACTTTTCTCCTAAGGTGAAAGAAATAATGGCTTGTTTGTAAATTGATAAGAATGAGCCAGTGGAGAGCAAAAACTTGGTGATGTAAGAGGCAGAGAGAGGAGAGAGAAAACATGCATCAATGTGCTTGAGTAGAGAGAGGGGTAGAATTATTGCGTGAATGGAATGATTGGTTTTAGATAAGAGAATGGATTATGGTTTTCTCTGGGTACATGCCCAGTAGTGGGATTGCTGGGTCGTATGGTAGTTCTATTTTTAGTTTTTTAAGGAGCCTCCATACTGTTCTCCATAGTGGCTGTATCAATTTACATTCCTACCAACAGTGCAAGAGGGTTCCGTTTTCTCCACACCCTCTGCAGCATTTGTTGTTTGTAGATTTTCTGATGATGCCCATTCTAACCGGTGTGAGGTGATACCTCATTGTAGTTTTGATTTGCATTTCTCTGATAATTAGTGATGTTGAACAGCTTTTTATGTGCCTCTTGGCCATCTGTATGTCTTCTTTGGAGAAATGTCTATTTAGGTCTTCTGCCCATTTTTGGATTGGGTTGTTTGTTTTTTTAATATTGAGCTGCATGAGCTGTTTATATATTTTGGAGATTAATCCTTTGTCCGTTGATTCGTTTGCAAATATTTTCTCCCATTCTGAGGGTTGTCTTTTCATCTTGTTTATAGTTTCCTTTGCTGTGCAAAAGCTTTTAAGTTTCATTAGGTCCCATTTGTTTTTGTTTTTTGTTTATTTCCATTATTCTAGGAGGTGGGTCAAAACAGATCTTGCTGTGATTTATGTCAAAAAGTGTTCTTCCTATGTTTTCCTCTAAGAGTTTTATAGTGTCCAGTCTCACATTTAGGTCTTTAATTCATTTTGAGTTTATTTTTGTGTATGATGTTAGGGAGTGTTCTAATTTCATTCTTTTACATGTAGCTGTCTGCTTTTCCCAGCACCACTTACTGAAGAGACTGTCTTCTCCACTGTATATCTTTGCCTCCTTTGTCATAGATTAGTTGACCATAGATGTGTGGCTTTATCTCTGGGCTTTCTATCCTGTTCCATTGATCTATGTTTCTGTTTTTGTGCCAGTACCATATTGTCTTGATTACTGTAGCTTTGTAGTATAGCCTGAAGTCAGGGAGTCTGATTCCTTCAGCTCCCTCAAGATTGCTTTGGCTATTCGGGGTTTTTGGTATCTCCATACAAATTTTAAGATTTTTTTGTTCTAGTTCTGTAAAAAATGCCATTGGTAATTTGATAGGGATTGCATTGAATCTGTAGATGGCTTTGGGTAGTATAGTCATTTTCACAATATTGATTCTTCCCCAATGTTCATTGCAGCACTGTTTACAATAGCCAGGTCATGGAAGCAACCTAAATGCCCATCGACAGGCAAATAGATAAAGAAGATGTGGTACATATGTACAATGGAATATTACTCAGCCATAAAAAGGAACAAAATTGGGTCATTTGTAGAGACGTGGATGGACCTAGAGACTGTCATATAGAGTGAAGTAAGTCAGAAAGAGAAAAACAAGTATTGTATATTAATGCATATATGTGGAATCTAGAAAAATGGTAAAGATGAACCAGTTTGCAAGGCAGAAATAGAGACACAGATGTAGAGAACAAACATATGGACACCAAGGGGGGAAAGTGGCTGCGGGGGTGGTGGTGGTGGGATGAACTGGGAGATTGGAACTGACATATATACACTAATATGTATAAAATAGATAACTAATAAGAACCTGCTCTATAAAAAATAAATAAAATAAAGTTTAAAAAATAAAATAAAATAGATAACCAACAATGACCTACTGTTAAAAAAAATTAATTAATTAAAAAGAGTTGTTACAATGTACACTCTCACAAAGCAGTATAAGCGAGTGATTTTAGCCCTGTTTCATCCAGTGTGCTTTGTAATTTTGCAATTATCTGTTTTTATTAGTTTCACATTTCTCAGATTTATCTACCTCCGTGTGAATCAGATGGTCCAAACATGTTAGTGAGACCAACACTATCCATTTAATTGCTTCAGGAGGTAAGCATCCTTTAATCACTAGTTAAGTAAACAAATCAAAGGGAATGTCCTACTGATAGTAAATCAAGACCATCATTTCCATACACAAAAGACAGCATATTAAAGTTAATTTTTTTACTGACGTAAACAGTTCCTTGATTTTTATCTCAAGCATTTAAAAATCTATTTTGTACTCTATGACATCTCAATAAACATTTGTTGATTTTCTTTTAAACATACGCACAAAGAAAAAAAAAGAGAATGGGTGATTCATCTCTGACAGCAGATGGGAAGGCAGGGTGTGGGGTACAGCTGCTGTTAGATTGGTAGAGGGGGGTGGGAGTCTGTGGAAATCCTCTTCTGATTGCTGAGAATGAGGGTAGAGGAGGGAGAGAAAGTGTGAAATAGGCATCTAAGAGATTGGAAGGTGAATGGACCCAAGAAGTGCAGTGTGATTGCAGCATTAGTTGCTGAAGTTCTGTTTTGCTGAAAGCCTGCTTTCGGTTTTAAGGTTCATTGGATTCACTGGCAAAATAGCCACTCGTTTCACATAAATAGCTTTAATCAATTCTTTAATGAAAGGTGATTCAACTCAATTTCAATATACAATCATTAGAAGGAAAGAAACAAGAATATTAGGGAAACATAACGGTATACGTCACCGAATTGGGCTGACACCTACTTCCAGATCCAAATAGCAGCTGCGAAGTCTCGAGTGACAGCAATCTGGAGCCCCAGTTGGGAAAGGTCCCGGGCCGTGCATCCGCCTGACAGGTGAGACTTCAGATTGGAGTTCTGGGGGCTTCCGTTTATAATTCCAGGCCGCAAATTGATATCATCAGTTTGCGTGCAAAAATGCAGCTCTGGATTCACTTTAAAAAATGCTGTTGATTTCACCATGTGAGTCACAAGATTTTCCAGACCCTGGGGGACTGGCCAGGTCCCCAGGGCTCAAGAAATTCCAAGACCCACTCCCTTTCTTATCATAAGCGCCGCTTGACTTGCTAGCAGCAGTTATTAGGTGTGCATGCAGGGGCGGCGCAGTCCGGGCAGGGCCACAGGTCTGGCAGAGGCCTGCTTCTGCCTCTGAAGCCTGAATAAGACTACTTTATTAATTTTCCCAACAGGTTCAGAGTCAGAAATTTAAAGTGAACAGGTGGCACAGTTATGTTTTTTGTCCCATCATTGCTCAGCTGTGTAAAAGTTGGATTTAACTAGAGTTGTGATTTTGACCTGCAAATATTAAAAACAAGGGAGTCAAAGGTGTATGTGGATGGTGATTATCATGATTGACCATGGAAATTAAGCTGGTTAAAAAAGAGACAGGACCTCAAAGGGGGTGAGGGTCCATGGAAAGGTGATAGGATCAGTGGATTAGAAGTCCCAGTGGAACGTTAGGATTGTTGGATTTGGGAGACTCAAAAGGGACAAGATGTGTGGTAGTGGACGGAGAGGGGAACACATGAATCTGAAAGTATGGAAGAATAAATTTGGTCATAACAAAGTGCAGGCTGTATGACCTTGGCAACGAATACCTAAAGGTGGGTTAAGGACAAGATCTTTGAAGAAACAATTCCAAGGAACTGAGAACCCCTCATCACTATACAGTTGAATTCTCCAAGAGTAGGGGTGGTTTGGAGAGAACAGTAATGATCCAGGAATTAAATGCCCTGGGAGTTGGCAGTTGACAGCAACAATGAGGGGCAGTGGGTGATGACATGAAATTCAAAGCTGTGGGGGGAGGGGTGTGCAGCTTAAACAAGGAAGGAAAAAGCAAGGTCCAAAGTGGCAATAAAGCACAGGAGGCTGCTTATCCAGAACTGGTGGTTCCGGGGCGCTAGGAACCTAAGCTGCCCCTTGAGAGATTTTTCAAGGTGATTGAAAAATGTAAAGCGTTATGAAATGTAACGTATTGCCTTTTTTTTTTTTTTTCCCGGCCACTCTGCCCAGCAGGCATGTGGGATCTTAGTTCCCCGACCAGGGATCGAACCCTTGCCCCCTTCAGTGGAAGTGCAGAGTCCTAACCACTAGACCACCAGGGAAGTCCTGTATTGCCGTTGTTAACATATGAAAAATTAGTGATTATTATTGCAAACTCTTTTAGCAAAATGTTTGTATAAATAACCAGGGGAATTCCCTCTCTCTGGCAAGCCCCAAAAGTAATAAATAGATTTTTTAAGAAGTCGGTGAATGAAAGTTCAGAACTGCAAGAGACAAGATATCCAGTAGGGTTTTTTCTGCAAAGGCTCTCTATTTCCTGCCTAACAAAATTATCAGGTAGTACCACCCCTGATAGTTTAGACCTGCAATAGTGAGGTTTCTCTCCTTTATGGTTAAACTGCTTCAGAAGTCTAAGGAGAGATTTGAAACCTCCTCCTCTATTTAAGGGGATGGGGTAAGGGGGAGACCAAAAGAGATTTGTACCCCGTCAGGCACTCTGGACAGGATCTGGTCTTCCTTGATGTGATATTCCTCCTCCTCGTGTATCTAAAGTGAGGAACAGCGATGACCAACTGTAACTTCTCCACTCCCGCTGGGGACACAGGAACATGAGTTTCCTTTGTTCTCTTACCCGGATGTTTCAGATAGCAAGCATGCAACAATGCCTATGACATAATGCAGGAAATAAAGAGTAGAGATTATTTCCTACTGTGTTTATACTTTTATTATAAGAGAGGCCTCTGAGTTTAACTTTTTTTTTAACTAGGAAGTTCTTCTAAATCAGAAGTGGATTGAAATCTAATAAACACGGATTTTGGGTAAGTTTTCATGTGAAACTTTTGAATTAAATTCTTTTTTCCTAATGATGTAGCTATATATAGTCATTGTAGAAAATGTGAAAAGAAGAGGAAAATAATCAACAAATATTACTTAGAGGCAAAGACTCAATATTTTGGTGTATTCTGATTATTTTTAAATTATTTTCTTAAATTGTGGTAAAATGCACATAAAGTTTACTTTTGTAACTATTTTTACGTGTACACATTTAGTGGTATTAACTTACATTCACGTTGTTGTGCTACCATCACTCCCATCCATCCACAGAATTCTTTTCATCTTGCAAAACTGAAACGCTGTACAATTAAACAAACACTTTTCATTCTCCCCTCTACCCGCCCCCTGGCCACCGCCATACTACTTTCTGTCTCTCTGAATTTGACAACTCTAGGGACCTCATGTGAGTAGAATCATGCAATATTTGTCCTTTTGTGACTGGCTTATTTCACTTAGTACAATGTCCTCAAAGTTCATCCATGTTGTAGCAGTTGTCAGAATTTCCCTTTTAAGGCTGAATAACATTCCATTGTACGTATATACCACATTTTGCTTATCCATTTATCTGTTAATGGACACGTAGGTTGCTTCCATCTTTTTTTGGCTATTGTGAATAGTGCTGTTATGAATATGGTGTACAGATACCTCTTCAAGCCCCTGCTTTCAATTATTTTGAGTATGTACTCAGAAGTGGAATTCCTGTATCATATGATGATTCTATTTTTAATTTTTTGAGGAACCACCATACTGTTTTCCATAGCAGCTACACCATTTTATATTCCCACCAACAGCGTGCTAGGGTTCCACCTTCTCCACATCATGGCCAAAACTTTTTCTGTTCCTTTTTTTTTTTTTCATAGTAGCCATCCTAGTGGGTGTAAGGTGGTATCTCATTGTGATTTTAATTGTCATTTCTTTAATGGTTAGTAATGTTGAGCTTCTTTTCATATGCTTATTGGCCATTTGTATATCTTCTTTGGAGAAACGTTCAAGTCCTTTGTTTTTTAGTTGGGTTTTTTGTGTTTTTTTTGTTTGGTGGTAGGAATTCTTTATATATTCTGGATATTAACTCCTTATCAGCTATATGATTTGCAAATATTTTCCCCATTCCATGGGTTTCCTTTTCACTCTCTTCATTATGTCCTTTGATGCACAGAAGTTTTTTAATTCTGATGTAGTCCAATTTATCTAAAAGTGGGATACCTCCAACTTTATTCTTCCTTTTAAAGATTGTTTTGATTATTTAGGGTCCCTTGAGATTTTATATGAATTTTAGGGTGGATTTTTGCTATTTCTGGAAAAAACATCATTGGTCCTCAGTGACTTTTTAAAATATAATTGCTATCATACTGTATGAACTATTTTATATTCTGCTTTTTCTTAACATTATAATATAGTTATCCCATTAAAAAATAAACATTAGTTCTTTTTTTTTTAAATTTTATTTATTTATTTATTTTTATTTATGGCTGTGTGGGGTCCCCGTCTCTGTGCGAGGGCCCTCTCCAGTTGCGGCAAGTGGGGGCCACTCTTCATCGCGGTGCGCGGGCCTTTCACTATCGCGGCCTCTCTTGTTGCGGAGCACAGGCTCCAGACGCGCAGGCTCAGCAACTGTGGCTCACGGGCCTAGTTGCTCCGCGGCATGTGGGATCCTCCCAGATCAGGGCTCGAACCCGTGTCCCCCGCACCGGCAGGCAGACTCTCAACCACCGCGCCACCAGGGAAGCCCATTAGTTCTTTTTATTGAAACACTTCATAAACATACTTTACAGTGACTACATAAAGGAAAATATAAAATGGAAGTATAACTGAAAGATTAGAAAACATTTATGCCTCAAATTATGTGACATCTGTATACTTTTCAATACTATAATCATAAAAATGAGAAAAATTTGATTTGAGACATGTCAGAGTATTAGGATGCAATATTTATACTGTGAGTAGGAAGGAATGACAACCAATTGTATTAGTTTAAAAGACTGTTAAAATATATGCTTATATTACTTTTGACCAAATACAACTCTGGAATTCATTTATTTACTCAGCAAATATTACTGAGTCTCTGTAGTTTTTGAAGCCCTGGAAACCTAGATATACATTAGATATGGTCTTCACCCTCAGGGAAAGGGAATAAATACTAAAATTTCATGAAAGTCTAGTATGAGTCATGAGCCATGTGAGATCTTAGTTCCCGGCCCAGGGATGGAACCCGCGCCCCCTGCAGTGGAAGCGTGGAGCCTTAACCACTGGACTGCCACTGAATTCCCTCACTTTCTTTTTTAATCTTTGCATTAAACCTGTGGGGAAGCAGTGTTAGCCCCATTTAGAGATGAGGAAAATAATGTTCATTTCATAAAAGCTGACCAAAAAAATAAAATAAAATAATTTGGGAATTGCCTGACGGTCCAGTGGTTAGGACTCTGCGCTTTCACTGCCGAGGGCGTGGGTTTGATCCCTGGTCAGGAGATAAGATCCCCCACAAGCTGCACGGTGCGGCCAAAAAAAATAAAATAATTTAACAGCAAGGTCCTGCTGTATAGCACAGGGAACTATATTCAATATCCTGTGATAAACCATAATGAAAAGAATATTAAAAAAGCAATGTCTATATGTGTATAACTGAGTCACTTTGCTGTACAGCAGAGATTGGTACAACATTGTAAATCAACTGTACTACTTCAATAAAAAAAAATTAAACATTAAAAGAAAAGCTGAGCTACCTGTTGAAGGTGACACAGAGAATGAGTGGCAGAACTAGAATACAAGCTCAGGGCTGTCTGTTCCACAGCTCATGCCCTTTTCACTCTCCCAGGTTGCCTTTCAGCCATTATGACCTAGCACAGGAGACAGGAGTATATACAACTAACTGTAACATGAACAAAAAACCGTGATAGCAGTTAATTCTGCTAGATAAGAGTCAAGAAAGGTTTTAGAGGAATGGCATTATAATCTAAGACTCGAAAAGGGAGGATTTCATTAAAGATGGGGAGAGCAGCATTCATTCATTCATTCACTCATTCATTCACTTATCTGTTCACAGACCTGCACTGAGCTTCTCCTGTGTGTTAGTTACACAGCTAGCTCCAGTTGTGTGCTGGAGATTCAAAAGAGAACCAGTGAGACACTGGCCACTCTCAGGAGTCACAGTCTCTTGGGAGACAGTTAAGTAACTGATGTATGACAGAGCCTCGGACCAAGCTCTGCCACAGAGTCAAAAACAAAGTGCTGGGGGATGCTATTCCAGGATACTAAGGGCAGGTGCTCAATGGCAGAAACTATGCTGCACTGTGTGTAGTGCTGAGCATGGCAGGTTGGACTCTCCATGCCAAGATCAGAGGCTTGGACTTCATCCTATAGGCAACAACAAGCCAACAGACATTTTTAAGTAGAGAAGTGACACAGTTCTGTTGTTAAGAAGCTATCTGGCAGTCCGTGAAGAGTAGAACGTGGAAATGGGGGAAGAGACAGGTAGCAGGAAAACCAGTATAGGGGCTAACAGTCTGAACTGGAGAGGACCCAGTTCAGGCAGCAACAGGAGAGACAGAGAGCGTGGAGACCACATTTATGAGAAGCTGGCAGACCTCATCGACTGTAGGATGTGTAGTGAGAATAAGGTAGGAGTCAAGAGAATAGTGTGAACAGAGGATTCAGGTGATATGTATGTTCAGAACCACTGCATTATTTGAAAGTGAAGGACCTATGGAGCATTTCATAAATAGATAATACTCTTTTGAATTATCAGTATTTCTTTCATATATTTAGTCATTCTAAAATACTCTAATAGTTTAATAGATTTTTTTTCTCTCAAGCAGTTTAAACATGCCCTGCAGTGCTATTTACACTATTAATTTGGTTAGCAAACTCTTTCCCCATAGTACAAGTGTAATTTTTATTGTTGTTATATTAAAACATCATAGAGATAAAACAATGGATTAATTTTTTTTCTATAATGAAATTCAAAAAGATTAATGGATTTTTACTGAAATGGAGTTAAAAGAAGATTATTGGTTAGGTAAATATGTCACTATTTTAATGTTTCAAAAAAGTTTTCCATTTTCTTACATCATTACTCAGTCTTGTAATTTATTGGTATCTTTTTTGTTCTGTGGAGTACCGTATTTGTTTTCATTAATAAGTAAAATATACATCTAGTTAAAAGTTATCTCATGTGCCTGTGCTGTTATGTGCCACCAGAAGAGGGCGGCAGTGAGGCGTTAGAAAGAATAAATTAACAGGCTCTTCAATTGCAGAAAGGCAGTTAAGATCATGATGTGAATGACGAAAACATTTGTCCGGGCAGACATCCTAATTAACTGACTCATTTTCTGAGCCAGAGACTATGACATAAACATTGTCACAGAATTTTCAGAAAATCTGATGATGGTCTTATAGTGCAATACAGTAATAAATTTGTGGAAATTTCTGTTAAGATTGGTGAGGACCGACACCAAGAGATACTTTGAAAATTTTACATCAGTTTGAAAGGAGATTGGAGGGTGAATTAAAAGTAAGCATGTTGTTTCTTGTCATTTCAACAGTGTAGACAGAGAATGTAATAGTTTGTAGAGACAATAAAAGGCATTATCTTCTTTGAACATTGTAGATATTCCTGAAATAAAAAGAAATATTTCGAACTTACCAAACATGCAGTAAGCAATGCATAGGACAAATTGACTAAGAGAGGTTGCCCAGACTTATCCAGTATCTTCTTTTATAAATATTTAACAACCACAAATTTTTTTTATTGAAGTATAGTTGATTTACAATGTGTAAATGTTGTGTTCTGATGTACAGCAAAGTGATTCAGTTATACATATATATATACCTTCTTTTTTTAATACATTCTTTTCCATTATGGTTTATCACAGGATATTGAATATAGTTCCCTGTGCTATACAGTAGGACCTTGTTTTCTTTTTTTTGATTGTTCATCTTTTATTATTATATAGCTTAGTAGTGGAAGAAATGATTGTGGTCAGTACATGTATGAAAATTATGAAGGTCATGTTTAGATAGTAGGACCTTGTTTTCTATCCATTCTATACATAATAGGTTGCATCTGCTAACCCCCAAACTCCCACTCCATCCCTCCCCCTTGGCAACCACATGTCAACAACAAATATTTCTGAATACCTCTTATGTGCTAGGAATTATTCCAGGTGCTGAATATTCCAGGATATAGAACAGAACAAAACAGGCACATTCCCTGCCCAGTTGGAATGTATATTATAGTGGGGAGGATAGACTTTACACAAAGCCTCACAATTAATTCATTAGTTACAGTTGAGAGAAAAAATGGAAAACAGTCTACCACAGAGCCCTAAATAAATTAGTTTGGGCTCAACCCCCAAATTGGAAATTAAGTGAAGTTTTAAAAAGGACTCAAGAACAACTTGTCTGAAGTTCTTAATACCCATTTATATTACTTATGTCTTTCACAATACATAAAATGGATCAGGTAAAATTTATAGAGTTGTGAAAATAACATTGTAAAAGAGTATTTGGGTAGTTGATATGCAGCAATAAAACACTTTGCCAATTTGAAGTGTTGTAAAATGCCCCGTGCCTCCTTAGACTTCTGTTTTGTTTCTTTGACCTCCATTGTATGCACTTCCCAGTCCTGGGTTGGCTCAGCTCTCTAAGCCGGAGCTGAGACGGTTCCCCAGCTGACTCTGAATGAGATCCATTAAGGTGAACCGTAGCTGGGTTCTCAAAGATGCTTATCGATTCTTTTATTCATCCTTAATTGATTGTCTTTCCAATTCTCCACAGAACCTGTTTCAATCCAGGATCTCTCTTTTCAAGCTGAACTCACTCCTGCCAAATTTCCATCTATTTGACTTAGGTTACCGGGTTATCCACGGTGAACTCCCAGATTTTCTCTAAATCATTAGCCATTCATTTCTCCTTCCATTCTGCCTCAGAAAAACAATGTTCTACCTTGTATCCAAGCCTACTCCTTCTATCTTCTTAAACCAACATCTTTTTACCTATTTTGTGATTTTTCTCATTATTCATAGTCCCTTTCTTTCATCTCTCTTTTTAAAAAATTTTGCCTTCTGACATCTTCTCCTTAGCCTACGCACATGTTCAAATCTAATGATTCTTATGAAATATTCATTCCCCTTGAGACTATATTCTTTTTCCTTCCCTTAACAGCAGTGCTTCTCAGAATAGTTCTGTTAAACTTCCTTGTTTAACACTCATCCATCAACTTCTTCTGGTCTGTCCTCTTCTGAAATGTCTATTTACAAGATCAGTGAGAACATTCCAGGCACCCAATCTAGTTGCCGCTTCCTAGTTGTTATCCTGGGGCTTCCTGTAGAACTTGTTGCACAGTATCATGTCTCTACACTCTCCTGGTTCTCACATTTCCAGCTGCTTCTTCTGCAGGCCACTGTTTCACTATTTGGCTCCTGGATAGAGGCATTCTCTAGAAGTCCATGTCTTCTTCATACCCAACCTTTGCCTCCTTTAATTTCATGTAATGGCTTCAATTATTGCCCCCGTGTGGATGATTCCCAGATTTGTCTCCTGTTCTAATCTCTCTCCTCAGTTTAACTAACATTTCCCACCTCTTGTAGAGAGCGCCATTTCTCTACAAGGTTTCATGGGCACTTCAAGCAGAAATGGCCTGAACTCATCATCTCTCAGTGGTGTCCGGGCACCCTGGACTACCTGCTGGTTCCTGTTATGATCTGCAAGATCCTTCTGCATCTTTGCTCTTGCTGTGTCCCCATCTCATGCCATCTGTCTGCAATGCATCTCTTCACACCATTTCCCTTGTTTCCTATACCCTGCCTCTCGCCCATTTTTCCTACTTGTTGGTGTCTCCATCCTTCAGTGTTTGGCTCATGTTTGGACTTCTGAATAAACAATAACTGAACTAAATCTCCTCTCCCCCATCCTTTACCCATTCTTTGCTTAGAATTCAACTATATCTGATCACACTCAGTCTTGTATTTGAGATACACATTTGTGTTTGCTGTCTCTATTAAACCCTGAGTCCTAAAAGTACTGGGACTATGTCTCATTCATCCTTATATCCCCTGCAGACCCTGGCACATAGCAGAAACCATGGAAATTTTGCTTAGTTTGCATTGTTGGAAGAAAAGTACCACAGATCTTAATTTTTAAGAATTGTTACTTTTGGGCTTCCCTGGTGGCGCAGTGGTTGAGAATCCGCCTGCCAATGCAGGGGACACGGGTTCAAGCCCTGGTCTGGGAAGATCCCACATGCCGCGGAGCAGCTGGGCCCGTGAGCCACAATTACTGAGCCTGCGCGTCTGGAGCCTGTGCTCCGCAATAAGAGAAGCCGCGATAGTGAGAGGCCCGCGCACCGCGATGAAGAGTGGCCCCCGCTTGCCACAACTAGAGAAAGCCCTCGCACAGAAACGAAGACCCAACACAGCCATAAATAAATAAATAAATAAAGGAAGAAACAACCCCTCTCTAAAAAAAAAAAAAAGAATTGTTACTTTTGCAGAGCGTGGAATTTGTAATATGCAGGCTGCAAATTTGGGAGAATGTAGAAAGTATAAAAACAAATTTATAATGAATAAAGTTGACATTTTTACCTTTGTCCTATTTTAGACAGACTTTTAGGGAATTTTACTCTGCAAGAGGCTTGTTTAAGGGTGATGAAATTCTTGGAAATTAAGATTGTTTCAGGGTCTGGGATTTTATTTTACTCTCCTTAGAGTTAGTAAGTTAGCCTGCTACTGTTCCATGGATGCTGGCAGAAGACATGAGACTCTTGGGTCAAAGGCAAAGGACTTTGCTACTGAGAGCACGGCAAGCAGCATGAGCATTACGTCGCCATCAGTCCTTCATGTCCTCCTAGTCCAAAGGGGTGATACTGCGCGATCCAGGTGGAGGTTAGTGGGTTTCTGTTGCAGACAAGGAACATTGAGCTTGGGGAATCCACTGCTTTTATAGCAAGGCTACTCTTTGGCCCAGAGTAAGACATTACCTCATCCCTCAAGGTTGAGTCAAATACAAACCTGATAGATAGCCCAGGCAAGGAGAGATTGGTCTGGCATTCTTAACATCCAGCGAGAACTTGCAGACATGCCCACAGCCCAGGGTGGATTGCCCCTCCCCAAATCGTGTGGTGAGAATAAGGATTGTGGTTATCCTGGCACATCAGAGGGGCTCAATAAATACTTGTTGAGTCAAATTAATTAATGAGAAGAAGGGGAACCGCTAAGGAACTGAAAAAAGGCAGAGTCCCCTGTTTAGGATGACCATCCCCTGAGAAAACAGTTCTAGATTTCAGATCTGATTAGGAGAAAAAAATCAGAGGGCTAATGAGAATAAGATATTGTAGGCTGCCTGGTTTCATAACAAATAAAATTTCTAAACACCTTACCTCATGGCAAGTGAGTCTATGACTCATATACAAGATAACTGCTAAGTCCAAACAACCTAAGGCAATGTCTGTAGCTTGCTAAGTTAGTATTACAGTAACTATAGTTCTTTACATCTGCAGCCTTTTGCCATATACTGAATTTCATTGCAAGTTTTAAAGAACTTTAGACACTATACTCATTTGGGAACTTTTACCAGACATGATTTTTACTTTCTCAAAATGGTAAATTGAACTACGAATCAAAGTAGAGTCTGCTAGTAAATCTGATCAGAGTTAAACACTTCCTTAGAAATTTGCAGTTGAACAAATGACATATCTTACCCTCTCAAGATTCTCTTGAAAGAAAGGAGTTAACCTGAAATATCTCGTCAGTGTATAGAAGTGAGGTACCTGAGACATTCAAGTTGGCAGTCCAGACTTCAGAGGGGAGTTTATTTTTACATTCATAATTATAATTCCTATTTCCAGAGACCACATTAGCCCTAATGACTGAAAAACTTAGGCAACTGTCACAAAAATTTTGTTATTGCATATTTCAGCTTTTAGCCACTCCACTCCCCATTTTTTGGGATGCTTTTCAGTCTTCGTGAGCTACTGCTGCATGTCACTGTTCTCCATCTGCTGCTCTTAAAATTGGAGATTGACTGCCTCCAGGGTTTACAAATGTTTCATCTTACCTTAGATAATTTGAACTTCTAAGCATCCACAAGTTTTTTTCAGACTTTTCAAGGAAGGCCTTGTTTTTAAGATCTGTAATTCCCCTGCTCTCTCCTCTCCGCTCGCAAGGAAAGTCACCCAGGTTCCCCTTATGCAGGGTTAGAGGGCTTTTGAGTAACCCGTTCTTCATTCAGAGCCTTCCACTCAGACTCAAACTTGTGTCCCCACATAGGCCATATGTCTGGGAACCCTTCCATACCTCATGGTGAATTTTCAGCCCTTCTGAGGCGCTTTCCTTTTCTTTTCTCAAGTTATGGAAACTTTCATCATTCTTTTTTTATCTTCGAAAATCTTTGCAGTAGAGATGAGATGATCATCATTTCCTTCACTGGTCATATCCTCCTTACCAACAACCCGTTTTCACACAATTTGCTCTTTTCTTCCCTGACTGCTGAGACTGTCCCATGCAACTCCCCCTCCGTCCCTACCAGAGTCATTGTTGCCATACCTGATTGCACCAGGGGTGGATAGCTGATGCCAGAGGTAACGAGCTGTGTGTTGTGCTAAGATTTTGTCTTTGAACTGAGGATGCTGAGACTGAGTCCGTTTCTGTTGAGGGCTTGAATCAGGAGGGCGTGTAAAACCAGGGTAAGTGGATCAGATAAGGATGGTCTACAGAGAGGAATGAAGCCGACCTTGTCTGTTCTGTTCACCTCTGCACTCTTACCACCTAGCATGGTGCCTGGCATAGTAGGCTTTGAGTACGTCTTGGTGGAATGAATGAAGCAGACTGTGGAGTGAGAGAGACAGAGAGAGATTATTTTTGCCTCCAACAAATTTCCATGTCCTGATTGTAATCCCTCATGAAGACTATCTTCATTTTCTGTCCTTACATCCATGAGATATCCCTGTGTCCACCCAATAATTTCCCCTTTATGTTAAAGCTAGTTTGGGTATGTTCTGTTCCTTGCAGCTAAATTAAACCGAAGAATCTCCTAATTCAGTCTTTAAAGTCTTCTTGTCCCCAGGGAACTATGGTTTCTCACGCAAACTAGTTATTTCGGTGGCCTATCCAAAAATTACTGGATTCCAGAAGTGGGCATGCCTCCACTTTGCCCAAGTGAACCTCACCTTTGGGGACAGAAAAGAATAGAAACTCAAATTCAACTGAAAATAAAGAAAATACCTCCCAAAATAAATCTTCTTGATCTTCTAAAAAGGCAAACTCTGAAGAAAAATATGACAGAAACTGCAAATTGAGGATCCTTTAGGAGAGAGGGTTGGACCTTAGGCATTGTTGATTGAACACGACTTTATTTAAAGTCAGTGGAGAGGGTCAGATATGATCAGGACACACTTGCCAACCTAAGCTCCAGGAAGGGGAAGAAGAAGAGTGGGTAACAGCTTTACCCCGGACTTCTGGAATGCTTCTGGAATGCTACTGGACTAACTTGGTGATGCAAGAGACTGCTTCGCAGTTTCTGGTTGTACTCTTGGCTGTTGTACAGCACGTTGAGGAAAAAGGTTATTCTTTCCTGCTCCCTGCCTGGGAGGACACATATTTATATTTATATATTTACCTCAAAGGCAGGGGAGTAGTTGAAAAATATATAGGCAGTCATCATAGGCTTGAAACACAGAAAAATGAAATACTTGGGGGCAGTATGGTGGGTTTTTCAAGAGCATTGATTTGAAGTGAGACAGATCTCCAAAACCAACTCACTAACTAGCTCTATGTCCTTGGCTAAGCTGCTTAACCTCTTAGAACCTCAGATTTCTCATCTACAAAATGAGAATAAAAGTACTTCATAAATGTGCTGTTAAGTATTAAATTAGATAATGTTTATAAGTTCTTAGGCCAATGGTACCAAGCTAAGGGCTCAGTAGATGGTAGGGATGATTAGGATTATTAGTGCCTTGTAATACAGGCATTAATGAAAGTGTGTTATTTTTATGTTAACCAGAAGGAAGGCTGCATTTTTTTAAGTTAAGAAACATGACACTAAAACATGTATTTCATAGCTCCTCTTCACTGTTTCCTTTTTAACGTAAATCCCTGCGTGTAGACAAATGTAAAAGATGAGTCCAGGAAATATCTAACAAGACAGTAGTTATGCAGTAAGTAGCCATCAGTTGTGGTATCAATCAACAGCAGTATAAACTCCCCCAAAAGGAGGCACCTGTGAATCCTCCCATGCAATCTTCTCAAAAGCAATTGTAAATTGTATGACCTGCAGATGGCGAACTTGGATAGGGTGACTGTTAAGCAATGACTACCTAGGAAAGAAAGCAGTGGTTTTTGTTTTGTTGAATGGAGGGCTCAGTAAAGTGGATACATTAATAAAGGCTGTACAAGCCAAAAGCATCCTTTGCCGACACACTGGGTTCCTTCTTCCAAGGGGACCATTAATCTGTCTGTCGAAGTGAGTCCACCCACAATCATATGTGCTGTGAGAGACAAGCCTGCATTTGCTTCTGGTAGAAATGTTTTGGTTGAGTATTCATGCTGGTTGCTAGTCACTGATACAAAGAAAAGGAGTATCAAGTAGGGAACATCAATAGATTTCTCGTAAGTCTCTTGAGGGGTACAGAAATGTTACCTTCTCAGAATATCCATATGTAACACTTTAATTATCTGAACCCATTGTACATGTCTGAAGAGTCCACATGTTTTGATGTGTATAAGTAATTATATCCTCCCTTTCTTGATTATGCCACTGTTGAGTATTTGTTCTGTACCCTCCCCAAGGCAATCCTTTAGGGACCAATTACCATCCTTTAGTGACATCATTTCACTGGCTGAAGGAAATTTCTAGAGTACCACACTGGGCATTCAGGACTCCTAAGGGAGCTCTGTAGTACTTTGTATAATCTATGTGCCCTACCCTCTGGAGAAACACAGTTTTTTCCCTCAAAATTCTACTTTGGAGTACAGGTTTTACTATCGCAGATCACAACTACATGAGTTTGTGGGAAAATTAGTGTGACTTTCCAAAACTGCCTGCTCCTGCAGGGGCCTGAGATGTTTTGTTGGTTCTTTCAGTTGTGAAAAAGCTCAGCAACTCACCCAACATGATGGATTGATGACTTTTTGCTGCATTATAAAGCAGGGTCACCGTCCCCAAAGAGCCTCTCAGCTTGTGGGTCAGGCGAAGGGACATCTCTAGGCCTCTGTAGTACCTCTGCCTTGTCATTTATCATGAGGCTGTAATTATTGTCTGCATATCAGCCTCCCCACAACTATGTACTTCCAGAGTCCAGAAACAGTACCATATTCATCTCTTTATCCTTAAACATTTTGTGTCTGGCACATAGTAGGTACTTACAAAAATGTTGGATGAATTAAAGAGTAAATATATGTGCTTGGGTAGAACAAGCAGCCAGGAAGGAGGAAAGGTCACTTTAGGGGAAAAAAAGAGGAAGGTATCCACCTACCCATGAGGGATTGTACCTATATTGGACAAGTATTATTCCTGAAGAACAGAGAGAGAGGAAAGAGCAGTGGATTGTGTGCAGCCTCATCCTTTTATCTTTACTAACCAGACTCTCAAGAGACTGACTTATACACCACCATCCTGGTTGACTATTGCCAGTGGAGAACACATCTCTCCAGAGACTGCATTGTGTCCCAATTCCATGTATTTCACATCTTCATTCATTTCACAATGCAGACTACTATCCACTGTACGTTCACGGCATCTTCATTCATTTCAAAAGGAAGAAAGTCCCTAGCTCTCAGGATGAGGCAGTTCTGGTTTTCAGGTAGCTTCTAAAAGCTTCTAAAACGTTGTAGTTAATCTAAGCCATGGTAAATAGAGAAGTTATCAGAAAATTCAGAAATTATAAGATCTTATCTAAGAGTGGATTTGGGTCTGAAGGCACCCACTGGTGAAAGACAGAACCTAGAGGATGGGACTGAGGAACAGTCAGAAACAGACTCTGAAAGACAGTGCAAATAAGAGGAGCCACACGTCACGTAAGTGTTGCCCATGGAATTGACAATGGGCATCTGACATGAAATAATAGGGATAGTCGAGGATATGAGGACTGTGCACAGAGATGAGGAGTAGCACTGTTGTGTCTGCACATGGTAAGCACTCAACAAATCCTCGTTGAATGAACAGGTCATTCTGTGGCTCAGCTGCTGCTAAGGGAAGTCATGAACTGCTTTGCTAAAGGCAGGTTTATTTATAAATAGGAACCAAAGTGATATGCACTGTTAAAAATGGGTGTAAACCAGTGCAGGAAAAGTTAAAGTGAAAAGCACTGATCAGAAACATTTAGAAGAAAGGAAGGAAGCAGTGTCTGGAAACCTGAAGTGAATGAATCATTACAATGGAGTTTATAGGAATCTCTGAGCTTCCAGACAACCAGTTTAAAAGAGAAACATGCTAGATTGTACTCTTCTCATGAGTCAGTAAAGTGTGTAAATTCATCTGGAAATGCAGACTCATTCTCAGAACTTAATCCTAGAAAGAATTTATTGTGTAGACAGTTAAATAAGAGAAAGAAGAGGACATTTGATAAGTTTTGTGAAAGCTATATATATATTATTCACGGACTAAACTATGAAGTTCATCACCACTGACACAGCCTAGGTAAAATGATAGGTGAAAAGAGATGGGGAAAAAACAAATAGGTTACTGTATGAACATATATACACTACCATGAAAGCAAGAAAATATAAATATTGACCACAGCCCCCCTTTTTGCAACTATTATGAGGCTAGATTTATAGCTTCCTTAATGCACTCTCAGTAAGGGGAGGAAGCGTAGTATGAGAGGTTCTACTCCCACTTCTTCCCTATGATCCCTGGATCCATGTGATCTGTCCTTGGGTGAAACACACCATATATTGGTTATTGATTCGGAGCATACACCATTTTCTCTACGCCAGTACCTCAACTTCATAAGATGTCCTCCAGCTGGCTCTGTGAGTCTTTGTAACAGACTACTGCACTTCTCTACAAGGCCAGCTCCTCCTGGGTTATGGTAAAACCAGTGAATCCTGTGGGAATC
The DNA here is from genome assembly GCF_009873245.2 of Balaenoptera musculus. Taxonomy (NCBI): domain Eukaryota; kingdom Metazoa; phylum Chordata; class Mammalia; order Artiodactyla; family Balaenopteridae; genus Balaenoptera; species Balaenoptera musculus. Next base: position 112,576,858 of record NC_045789.1, read on the forward strand.
CTATAGCACTCTTGGCCAGAAGTAATAGTATATGGATTACTGTGGGCTAAATAAGCTCTCAGTAAGTTCACAGAAAGTTTTGCTAATAGAAGCGTAACAGGGAAGTAAAATCTATATGCATAACATATTTTAGTGAGAAAAATTGCTACCAAGTCCACAGTGAAAGAGGTTCAGTATCATCAGTCAACAGGAGGCTAGCCACGCCACCCTATTCCCCACATTTGGAGCTGTATGGAGGGCTCAGCATGGGTTTCTGCTGCTGGCATTTTAAGCGTTCAGTTGAGGTGGTAGCTGGATCTGCCTTGGTAACAAGTTCTCGTGGTTGAGCCCATGGATAACCTCCATCTCTGTCACCACGGCCACTTTGCTTTTGAACCTACTGAGGAATAGTCGTGTTTCTGGGGAAAAAGGATAGCTGACGTTTGCAGTACTGAGCTTCCTGCCCATCTGATTCTTGAGTCTCCTCTGTAGTGAGAGCCGTTTGCTGAGCATTCACGTGAGGCACAATATTCTCACAGCATGAACCTATTTTGAGAGGTGTATACATGTACCTCTACCCTAAACCTCCTTGTCATCCAATCTTGTTCCTTCCAACTTGCTCATTATTGAAACAAACCTTTAGGCTCTATGTATAAATCTTCACTATGATGATCTTTCTTTCTAGGTAAAATGTACAATTAGATGTACTTCTCAAAGTTCTGCTTATTGTGAAGATTTATCTTCCTACTTGTCCTTCATGGCCAACAGTGTGGAAAACTCTAATGCTGCACCAATTTATTTATGGCCATCACCAGTATATTATGCATAACCATTAGTAAATCAGTCTTGAACTGTTTCTTCCCTGTCCATAAGGCAGTCCCCTATATGTGTGGGTCCAGGAAGAGGTGGCATTACAGCAAGATTAGGGGCCACGAGAGTTGGAGCCATTTGCTCATGAAAGTTTCTTGTGCTTCTAGAACATGGTTGAGGGTGACCTTGTATGTGCCATTTCATCTTGATGGAGAGCTGCTCTGCCCATCCAAATTTAACAATAGGTCCATCAAACAGCATCTAATTTGGGAGAGACAGCACAGGTCTCATTATCAGTTCATTTCCCATGACCAGATATTCAGTCTTTACCAGAACCCAACAGAAAAAAACAGGAGAAGTTTCTTGAGGAAATTCGTTATTTGTCAAAGAGGTATGGCTTTGCTGTCAGTTCTAGGGGCTGTACGATTATTGTGTTATTTGGGAATTCCATGGGCTCAATGACCTGCTACAGAACGTTGTACACATTAGATTTCCTGGGTCACAAGAGCTAAGTGGCAAGAGTGGCTTTTTCTTTAAACTGAACTGGCTGAAGAATATTTGTTTGCTTTGAGCCTTCCTTAAACATAGAAGCATGGCTTATTCGATAAGTAGGAAGGAGCAACACCAATGTAATATTATTTTGCCTCTCTTATACTAGAATCCCACCAAATGTGTGTGCCTCTTTCTTTGTGGAACTGGATACAAGGTGCAGCAAATTGTCTTTTAGTTTGGAGGGGATACCTCAGTGTACCCCAGATCTCTAGACTCCCAGAAACATCAGTGAATTAATAGATCTCTGAACTCTCATGGAATTTATCTCTTATCCTCAGTTACATGTGTGTCTTACCAAGGCGTCTTATGTATTTTCTACTTTCTAACCAAATTGTGATAACCAATCCCACCTAATGAAACAGCACAGTGAATCTAGAATCTCTGGTAAATGTACCCATGTTAATCATTTTGACCCAAGGGAGCTATGTTCCTTTTTCCTTCCTTAGTCTAGCATTTTAGAATTTATTTTCACACACATTCCCCTAGTTTCTGCTGATACCAATATAAGTCAGAAAAAAACATGCAATTTTTTTTTGGTGTGTAAGCCCACTCTTCCAGGTGTAACTTGGTCAGACTCTTTTTCTACTATTTAGATACCTCAGTTTTAAAAGGTAAGACATTACAGCTTCATGATTTTTTTCCTTTCCCTTTCTTCCTCTCTTTTGCTCTCTCTTTCTTCTTTTGGGAACCAGAATAAATTGGCTTTATTTTTATTTATTTTATTGTTTAACTTAACACACAGTAAAATTGACCTTTAGTTTGGTCTTTATTTTATAAGTTTAACACATATAGAGATCTGCGTAACCAACATACAGTGGGGATAGATAGGGAAGTACCCTGCATAATGGAAAGTGGGTTCACTAATAGAGTGGGTAAAATGAGATTCAGATAGATGTCTTTAAGCATTCGATCAGGGGAGGACAGCAGACAGAAATTACCGTTTGAGGTATGAATTCTGATGTGTAAAACAAAAAGCTTTAACAGCAAGCAAGTTACTTAATTTCCTTGAGCCTCATTTGCCTCTTTTGTAAATAGGGATAACCAAAAATTAATGAATGAAACTTATTAGCTAAATACAATTTTTAACATCTTTATTGAGATATAATTTGCACACCATAAAAGTTACTCATTTAACAGTACAATTAAATTCTTCTTAATAAATTTACCAAGTTATGCAGATATCACCAAAGTCCAGTTGTAGCACATTTTAATCACCCAAATAAGATCCCTCATGCTCATTTACAGTTAATCCTTGTTCCTATCCCCAGCCCTCGTTCTACTCCATTAATCCTCTTTCTATATCTCTTGACTTGCCTTTTCTTAAAATTTCTTATAAATGGAATCACAAAATATGTGGTCTTTTTTTTTTTTAATTTTTATTTATTTTTGGCTGTGTTGGGTCTTCGTTTCTGTGCAAGGGCTTTCTCTAGTTGCGGCAAGCGGGGGCCACTCCTCATTGCGGTGCGCGGGCCTCTCACTATCACGGCCTCTCTTGTTGCGGAGCGCAGGCTCAGTAGTTGTGGCTCACGGGCCTAGTTGCTCCGTGGCATGTGGGATCTTCCCAGACCAGGGCTCGAACCCGTGTCCCCTGCATTAGCAGGCAGATTCTCAACCACTGTGCCACCAGGGAAGCCCAAATATGTGGTCTTTTGTGTCTGGCTTCTTTTAATTAGCATGTGTTTGAGGTTCATTTATGTTGTAGCAAGTTCCTTTTTACTGCTGAATAATATTCTGTTGTATGGGTATGCTACACTTTGTCATTTCATCAGCTGATGGACATTGGGGTTGTTTATTAAAAGTATAGATGATTTAGGAGAGGATGACATCTTTAAAATATTAAGCCTTTGAAACCATAAATATTATTTGGTTGTTTGTTCTTTTGTTCACCTCAGTAAGGCTTTCTTTCCTCTTATGGCTCAGATTCACCTCTTATTAAATTTACACTTGGCAGTTTATATTTTGGAGATATGGGTGGGCAACAACTGTGTCTACTATAGTTATCTTTAGTTATCTTTTTTTCATTGTCTTGGTCGGATATTAATAGTAGTGTTATGTCAGCCTCATAAAATGAACTGGAAATGTCTTTTACACTTTTCTGTCTTCTGTAATAATTTAAATATCCTGGAAATCACATAAATCTGAAAGATTTGGTGGAAATTGATTCTGATATCATCTGAACCTGACACCTTTCTTGAAAGTAAGAGAATTTTTTCACTTACTATTAGTCTTAATTATATTCTAGATTTTTTTTCAGTTTTGATAGTAAATCAAAATTGTCCTAGAAAATATACACTTTATGCAAATGTTCACATTTTTAGGTGGATTTTTACATATAGTCTCTTAGACTTCTAAAGTTTGTACCACGTTTCTCGATCTGAAAATATTCTCTCTTCTTTTTTTCCATTAGATTTTCCTGAAAGCCAACTTATTGGCCTTTTCAAATAAATACCATTTTGATTTATTTACTACTTTATAAATAATTATTTTAAAACATTTTATGTTTATTCATCCCTCCCGTTTCCCTAAGACTGTTTGTTGCTCCCTTTCTTTAGGATGAAAGCACAGTTTGTACTTCATTTTTATTATAAAAGATTATCAAGCTATGTATTTTCTTTTGAGTATAGTTTTGGTTGCATCCCTGAAGTTTAAAAATGTATCGGAAAATAAGAGTGAGATGACTCGTGAGTGCTGTTGAAATTTCCAAGTGAGCCAATTATAAATTTAAATGTTGTGTTAATAATTTAGTGCTTTTATGAATTTTGGTCAAATATTTTTTCCTTTTGCTGATTTATGAAGTTTCTTTGGGGCCTACTCTATTATCCATTTTTATAACTGTTTAGCAGTAACACACATTTAAATATATATATTTGAATAACAGCTGAAGGGTTTGCATTCTTTAAATCATTTTGATTAACAAACCATTTTATGTCATTTTTTATTAAGTACATTCATACTTAGTGCTTTTTCCTAAGACGATAGTTTTTGAGTAAAATATCATGAACAATTTTACATATACCCAGTTCTCTACTTCTTTTCCTCCTTTGTTTAAATTAGAAGTGTGGGGGGAAAGTGATGCTAAACAGACACTCAGGAAGAAGTGTAAGAGAGAATAGGAAAATCACCCAGAAAGAGGTGCCTTAACAGCTTTAAAGTGGTACACACACAGAAGGAGGCACGCCACCTAGGAAAGGTATTTGCTAATGTCTGGATGACTGTAATAAAATCTTTCAGAGTATGTTTTACCTTGGAAATTACTGGAATATAAGAATAAGCAGAGAATTATACTAATTATAAATGAGGCTTTAGTCTGAACTTAGGTATTGCCAGGATTAAAGGGGTACAGCAAGAAAACTTACAGCAAAGTTTTCTTTGGTGTCTGGAAGTGCCAAAGTTGCCTACAGCAACAGAAATAATTGGTTGCCTGCCTCACGGCTCAGTCACCTCAGAAGAGCAGGCAAATAATTCCTGCCACATAGTAGGTGTACAGCAAATCCAGGCCTATTTTACTCCAAGCGCTGAGTTCTTTCCATTGTTCCAAAAAGACTTTCTGGCATACGCTTGTGAAGAAAATGGCCAAATGCAATAAGGAACACTATTGTGAATTGTATTTTAACTTGCACACACGTTCAAAAATATTTGAAATTACCTATAAAGAGACACATTCATATTTCTAGAACTACTAAGCCAATGGTAAAGAATGTGGACCAAGTAACAAAGGGTCTGGGTTGGAGGGTTTGTACAAGATTATCTAAGTGAAAGACAGCATGGAACTGATCACAAAATCTGAGTTTCCTGGGAGTAAAGGCGAAAAGGGACAATATGATGAGGTTTAGATTCTCATAGTCTAATAAAAAGAAATATTTCCATTTGGTATGAAAATCAAAGTGTCTCCTGTTTTAATCATAGGAGAATTTACCATGTGGCACTTTAAGTAAAATAACATTAAGCAGTATAATGGCATCTTCAATAGCAATTTTTACCAAATAATTATTTTCAAAATTACAATTTATAAACCACTTTTTACAATTTAATTATAATAAAATAAGAAAAAACAAGATCAATTTTATTTATAGTACAATCTAAGCATTAGTAAGGGAATATCATCAGTAGAAGGATGTACTCACTTTTCTTTGTTTTTAACTAAAAAATTACATTTTCTGCAATGTTGTACAACTGTTAGTTTGTTATATTTTGTTGAAATTGGATACTGGATTATCTATCTGCTGCATAGATAATGCTAGCTAAGTCATCTTTGTCTGCAGGGAAGTGAGCTACTACAAATTACTACATCTAAATGTTTAAATGTTATCCTATAAAAATAGGGTAAAGAAAAGAGGACCTGTGGCATCACTGAGTCTCTTTCCTCTGATTATCCAGGATCAGATTCCCTAGATGAAAGATGTGGTTAGCACTTGATGCTAATCAAAGGACCCAAAATACTTGGATATAGTTCATTTTAATCTTAGTTGAAAACATTGTGGGTAGACACTTAGGAAAAAGTGAAATCAGCATAACATCTCCTCTTCAAGTACAATCCAGCTTTCAGAGTGGTAACGTGGATTTCAGCCTCCTCGTAATTCTCCTTGATGAAAACAGAAGGATTTCACAGCACAGAAAGCAGTGGTTTATGAGTCTGGGTACAGGGGACGCACAGGAGAACTCTGTTCATCGTCTTCAAAGTGATGCAGCGATGGCACGGCTGCTGCTGTGGCTGCGTGTAATATAGCCTGTAGCTCTTTAAAGAGGATCAGCTTTAGTGCGGTGGGAGCATTCAGTGCTGGATTTCACGTAGAGGAGAATACGCTAATGAAATGTAAATATCTATGGCAAACACAGCATAATATCGAAAACCCTCAAAACTGAGCTTTGTCTCTTGCACAGTGGGAAACCAAACTTTATCATATCAGAAGAAAAACTAAAAGAGAAACAACCTTTTACTCTTCTGCCTATGCATCTGCTGCTATGAAAAGTGAATTTAAATATTCACTCATATTTGAACTAAATTAAGTTGCCATGTCAGTAGAAAAACCAAAGTTGTCATTCAAAAGCATCCTACTAGATCTGTGTCCAGCGATGAATGTGAAATAATTCATCTTTGTAGAAAAGGATATACATATAATATGAATTTCAAAAAACATTTTAACACTTTTTAAAACACTATTTTAGGATTACAGAGGGCTTGCAGAGTGGGTCTTTTCTCCATTTCACCTTAAAATTTCTTGCTTGCAGTTTTTACTTTTTGCCTGCACAGTGTCTTTCTGCTCAATATTAGACAAATGCATCTTTATCATAATTTTCCATATAGTGTTTTTACTACTTTCATAGGAAGCCAATGTGAGATTTGATCGGTTTCTTAAAACTGCACGTATACTTAGTTAATATGAAAATTATTTTCACATATTTAGAATTTCAGACCATATCTGGCATTGGGAAGGTGAATTCATTATAAGGTGTGTGCTTTGCAAACCATGTAACTGTGTGTAGCCTCTTGGAATCTATAGACGTGGTTCCCAAAGATTGAAAGCCCCCTAAAGATTTCATCTCAATTGCTGGGAAATAAAGATCCTGCAAACACATGGAACCGGGTGCCTGTGGCTCGATTTCCAATGCGTGATCTTTCATTAGTTACTAGCATTTCCCTACACTCAACCGAGTAGCTTAGGTTCTCTTGGTTTTTGTTGGTCGGTGGTGTGTGTGTGTGTGTGTGTTTTATATCTCCGTTTTGAAGGGTTTGTCTCTGTAGGCTTCGAGGGATGGTAATACATATTCATGAAAGAGCACTCTTTCCAGTCCTTGCCACCACTGACAAAGCCTTAGCTGTTTCACACAGCAAGCTGGCTGGGATTGTGTGTGGGGCTGCATGGCCAGATTAGTGCACACAGCAAGCCCACTCCTCTGCTTGTTAGGCCTTGCTTCCTGACAGTTTCCCCAATTGTCGTTTGTGACAAGGCTGTCATTAGGTGATGGCTTCTTTTGGCCATTTTCAGATAAAGATAATTTCATTAACTTCCATTTTATTTGACAACAAGCCGTTTGGGAGAGAAAGGAAGTGCTTCAGTAGTTTATGGATTAGGGTTTTGTCACTTCAAAGGCATCTTTGATCTAAGAATATGTGCTGTACCAAATTCATTATGTCTTTCCTTAAAGAGCTTTTAAATTTATTGATCTTCTCCTCAATTATTCTCCTTTTACGTCCAGTAATGATGTGTGAGATGGTAGTGTTGGGAAAAGCCCAAGGAGGATGGTGGGGAAAATGCAGCCAACTGGTCACTTCTGAGGCCATTACGCGAACGAAACAACAGGTGCTTTTGTTTAGTGTCAATTCTCTTCTGAATCTCTATGCAGACAAAGGCCCCTCTGCTGTCTGAAGATCAACATGAAGATATCATACCAATAGAATAAGAGAAAATTTATGTTTGGCATCACAGCCTAATGAAGATTTTGAAAACTTCACAATTTGTATAAAAATTGTGCCCACAATTGTCTTCATCCTCACTATTGAGTCCATGGGTTTTGAAAGCCAGCAAATAAGTAATGGAGAAAGAGCAAGCACTTCTTTGTGGACCAATAATTTGGCTTCCCCTAGAAGCAGTCCTACATTTTGCTGAGGCTCAGCTTGCTCCAGTTTTTATAACTGGATCATTAGGAAGTCATACAGAGCAGAAAATAAGAGACTAAGAATCCATAAGTGAAAATTTACCTTAAAAACACAGCAAGAGGAGCATGTACAGCTAGTGGCTCTCTTGTTTAGAAGGTCCACTTACCCTTTTTGCCCTCCTTTTGTTGTTGTTGTTGTTCTAAACAATTGCTATATGGAATTAGTGTTATAAACAACGCCGTGGACAAAGAGGTAAATAGTTTATATCCAAACTATCACAGTTAACTATTGTCTTCTAAAACTTCACATATAATAACCTCAATTTACGACAGCACAAGCTACTCACTTCCATTTCTACAACTAGGAAAAGGGAGTTAAAACAAATGGCTTAAATTTGGGGGGGGGGGTCTAAATATTTTATTAGCCTCTTGGCAGACTATTTTATATTTCAGAGATATTCAGATGCTATTGATAAGTTTATCTTAGCAAATCATAATTTCAAAATCTTACACTTTAAAGGAAATATGTGAAGTATGACCTTAAGTTCCTAAAAGTGATACAAGTTGTTTCTTTTGAAAATCAGTTTTGTGAATTTCTAAAAAACTAGTGGAACATAATGCCTTTCATTTTGAAAAATTAGTTTAGAGGTTTGGGCCTCTAAACCAAGCCTAAGGAGGAGGGTGGGGAAAATGGGCCCTCAGTACTCCTCTTCATAAACTCAGGATAGAAATAGCCCTCAAACAATGTCAGAAACATTTTCCATGTGTTAGGTTATTTTGTCCTTATTAAGAGGTAGATACGATTATTAGCTTGATTTTACAGGTAAGGAAGGTGAGGCACGAAGAAGTTCAGTAACTTGCCCATCGTGTCATATCCAGGAAGTGGTGGAGCCAGATGTGGGTACTTTGGGTCCAAAGCCTCTGTTCTTAATGCTTGGGCCTGGGAGACACGGGACCTAAAATATCTAAATAGTCATCTCCTAATTCCTTACGGTGCTGAACAAGTAAATGTTAGTTCTCATCTCCCCTGCCATGTCTTTAGCTCCCCAATCCTGGTCGTTTGCTCCGTGCAGTCCAAGGAAATGAAACGAGAGAGTGCAAGGGGAATCTTATTCTCTGCTTAGGTTCATCCAGTTTTCCTTCTGCCTGCACGTTAAACACAGGGGGATTGGCATGCCAAAATCTGATAAATTCAGACAGTAGGGTTCATGGTTCATTTTGCTGTCTTTTCAAGGAATCCTCCATCACTTCACTGAAGTTCTGTGATGTAATCTCTCTTGACTGTTTTAACCAGAAACCCTTGATTTTGACTTCCTTGTGAAATCAGTAAAAGCTACTTTGGAAGAGGAAAGAAATAGATTTTGAGGAAGGTTTTCGGGAGAGATCTCTGTTTTGTCTTAGAGTTCACCTGCTTTGTGACACGTGAATGCACCGCATAAACTGGCAGACAGCAGCACCGTCAGCCTGCCTCAGAAGAGACAAAAGTAAACACCCGTCTCAAAGAGATTGCACTGAAATATGATATCAGCTGCAAGAGAAGGCCATCTCCTCCGGTCAAATGAGAAAAATCATATTATCCTCACTGTGGTATACAAATAGCTTGTAAGCCACATTCTCCGTTTGAAAGATAACAATAAAGTGCTAACCTCGATGCTTCGGGCCAGCCTGATCCCATCTCCGAACACAAACACTCTGCCTCAGTTTTGGCTGCGGGCTGTGCAGTGCCCTCCCAACCCCACCCTTTCTTTCCCCCTGTTAATTGGCTGAGACCACCAGAATTTGGAGGACACAGATGTCACTGATGGTTTTCCTAGGGAGCACATTCATGCCCATCTGTTGCAGCCTAGAAGGCTGTTCGTATATCCACAAGGCCTTCATTTAATTCTTGTCAGAAAGTAATGTAAATCCAGTTTACCTCAGAGGTCGCAGCCGAGATTTATGCCAATGAGCCCCCTGCAATTTACACACACTGTAGTTGTATAGGATGAAAAGAAAGCCTTTCATGTTGGTGCATATTAACAAGAAAGCCTGCCTTCCGAGAGGGGCTTTTTGATTGAGGTTTTTCCTGATTTTAATACAGCCGATGCCAGTTGGTATACTCAGCTTTAGAAAAAGAAAAAAAATCTAATCTTTAAAAAGTTTCTTCTTTTATAAGAGGTAAAAGAGAAAGAGAGAAATCCTAGCAAGTGGCACGGCCATGTCTTTAATTATCTTTATGAGACAAAACTCCCCCGAACTTGGAGAAGATAGAGTGTGACAGGAGAGCGTGTTCTGGCCTGAGTTATTGCTGCTTGAAGTTTAGAGAGAATTCAGTTGTAAGCAGTTGTCTTTCCAATGTGAAAATAGTAGGAGTGACCAGCTGAATTAGTCTCTGACTTTTCAGCTGTCTCTCTCTAGTGTATTTAGAGGAAATTGTGGAATTTGATTAACTTTCTTTGGACCCGGCTGGGTAGAAATTGATTCATTAGTAAAATGGAAGCATACATATGTGATAAACACATATATATTTATAGAATTATTTTATTGGAAGTCTAATAAGAGTACCTAGAAGGACTTCTGTTAATCCTATCTTTCTATGTATTAATGCATTCTGAAATGTTCAGGACTATGTCAGTAAGCTGGAAGGCAAATGATTTTAAAAACACCCATGGGGTCAAAATCTTCTGGAAAGTTTGAATATGCCCCTTATTCAGTATGTGATCTTAAGGCAAATTACTTAACCTCCATGACCCTCAACTTTCTTATCTCTAAAGTGGGAATAATAAAGCCTACATCATAAGGGATTATGTCTGAGGTACACAGTACCTAAAGTATAGAAAGTATTCAACCAATGAAAAATTCCCTCTCCACGCTGCCTTTTGATGACAGCAAACTATGGATTAAAAATATTAGTTAATTTAGTTCAAATACCCTAAACATTGAAATCATCAGACTACTTTTTCATGTTAAAAAAATTTTTAAAGACAGATGAAGTTGGAGATTTTCCTTCCACAGTTTGGAATTTTCGTTTTGTTTAACTTTTTAATTCTGTGAAAAGTAGAAAAATAGGAGCATGTCACATAGTTTTGGTAAAAGCAGGCATGGCCTCTCTACTCATTCACAGTCATAGCCTCTGATTTCCCAAGACAGTGTTAATAGGGGGTGTGCTTCTTGTGTTTTTATAGACAGAACTCATTTACCCGTGCTAATGGCTTTGAAGTATTTGGTATGATTATTTTTGCACCACATTTAACTTTTTGTTTATATTTTGCTTAAGATAATATTAAAATTCGGGTGTGATTTCGAAGCACAAACTAACAGGGAAATGCAACAGAGTACGCTAGAAATGTTATATGATGGGCGTGTAGGTAGAATGGGGCCATGATAAAAAACACAACGTGTTGTTGGTAACTCATTAGGCAGACACTCCAAATGTACATCATCACAGTCTGGGCTTAATTATAGAATTGGATGAAGCCGTAGCCTCACTTTATAGAGCCTTACTTCACATTAGGGAACTAAAGCCCAATTTTGTTGACTATCAAAAGCAGGGACTAAGCGGAATTAAAATAATTTCAGAAATGTCTTTTGCTGCTTCTCAGAGTTCACCAAAGCCATTCCTTTTTGCTTACAGTCCTCAAAACAGAGTCTTTTAAAATTTTTTATTATGAAAGGTTTCAAATCTGTGCAGAAGTGGTGGGGGCAATACAAGAAATCTGATGTAATTTGATTCAGCCTCAACATTTAACGACCTATAGCCAATCTTGCCTTATTTACATTCTCACTTTCTCCCCGCTTCCATGCCCTGCATCTCAGACTTCATATAATTTCATCTGTAAATATTTCAGAGTGTTTCCTTAAAAGATATGAACTCCTATTTAACGTAACCACAGTACTATTGTCTCACCTTGAAAATTAACACTGATTCCTTAATATTATTTATTGTGACTTAATATTATCAGTCAGAAAATGCCATTGCCCCCCCCCATCCTGCTTTTTAAAGGAACTTGATTACTTGGCTCTCATGTTCCAAACAACTTTTTAGTTGTTTTGCTTCCATGACACAATCGTTTCATGAATACTCTTTCATAATGACTTTCATTGTGGATGTATGTAGTTGGTATGTTTTGTGATATGCTGTAGTATCTTCCTAGAATGAGAATTTATCACCTAATTGAAAAATAAAAATTGAATCTTTATTCTAGTTCTGCACCACCTTCATTGATTCATTTGGATAACTGTTTTCCAAACTTATTAGCTTCAAATGAAATTACATGAGAAAGGCCACTGTAGAACCTGGATAAAAATGAAACTGCTCTGGGGCTACGCTGCTGACCACTCACTCAGCTCATTCTTTCCCTGTGTGTGAGGTCTCGCAGGTTTCGGTATGTGAGTGCTTGTTTAATAAATGTGTACCATTTTCCCATTCTGATTTCAGGGCAGACGAATTGCTGTGCAAAGCAATGTAAAGAATAAGAGAGGATTGCATGCATAGCCAGTATGACAAAAAAAGACAGTACAGTGCTTAATTTTTAAGTTTACTCACACTGAAAAGAATTTCACTTAAAGTAATTAAAAAGTTTATCGTAATCAGAAAAATCCACTGTGCTCATAATGACCCCACTTCTCAGTTGGCTATATTGGGGCCTCCTGGGAGGAGATGTTATTTGTTCCCTGTCAAGATTAATCTGTAAATGCAGTCACCAGTTAGACCTCATCAGTTCTTTCCGTCCTCTTCATTGGTCCCCCTGGAATTATATTACTGCTTGAATAAGGTCAAATTAGGATACTTTTCCCAAAGAAAAAACATAGCAGTTGTTATTTCAGTGCTTTAAAATTTGAGAATCAAGCCTGTTTTTTTAAACAGACCGGGTTATACATTTCTGTCACAGAATCAACAAACTACCAAAATAATACATCCATTTTTTCAGTGTGTGTATTGGTTTCTTCCCCCATAAAAGCCAGGACACAGAGTGGTCTCATGTAAAACCATAGTGGATTGGATATTTAGTAGCTTGTGTCTAACTCCTGCAGATAATCCCAGTGAATTGCCACTGAACTTGGACAGATCACTAAACTTCTGACTTTACTTTCAAATTGGCACCATATTACTTGCTACCTTCCTCACTGTAATGTTATAAAAGTAAAATTATCAATCCAGTTCTTCTATTTCCTTTGTCAAGGTGTAATATGAAATGCCTTTTCTTCTATAATAGTTGGAAGTATAGGATAAGTTCTCCAACTTGTCTAAATTTAAATAAACTCATCCTGTGGGTCAGAATGTTGCTTTGGAATTTTTTGTAAGTTGAATTATATACTCATTTTACTTCCCCAATAAGGTTGTCTTTGAGGGTTGGAAATGTTTATTCTGTTTCTTGGTAACCTTTAAAAGTTTGAAGTACAGTATATAATGGATACTCAATATTAAGGCTTAACTACCATTCAGCAGTTTGCAAATACAGTCAGTATGTATTATTTTATATTTTAAACCTTTAAGTTAGCTATTAAAGCCAAGCATGAAGGAAACAGTAGGAAACAAAACTTTTTTGCCAGTAACAGATTGTGTAAAAAGCTAGTGTGTTTCACTTGCCTTTTTTGATTTTCTCAGTTTTAAAAAATTTTCTGTATCACTGTTAATTCTGTACTGGCAAATATTCCTTCATTAGCTAAAAGTAAAGAATAGAATTAACACCAAGTCTCAGATCTCTATCCTCTTTATTAAAGAAAAGGGAAAATGAGAGTTCTTCCACTTGAGGAGCTACCAAAGAAAGTGAGTGGAGTGGCTCAAAAACAATCAAGTTATCCCCCAAATCAGGTGATTTAACACACAGAGCATTTGCTCCGTGACTGAGCGGCATTTTACTGAGTAGCAGAACTTTTATAGAAAGCATAGAATCCTGAAATTCTAAAACTGTACTCATTTTCCAAGTCAGCATGATGAAGTGAGGGCCTTGGGGTTCTCCACAGGTACAGAGAACAGAGTAGGTCTGATTTTCTACTTGAGCCTTTTTGGCTAAGATGAGCCATGTTGAGGACTCTGTGTGTTTGCATATGCGGTGGGATGCCTCCCTCAAGAGGTAAATACCCCCCAAATTAAATGTACTATCTTTCCTTTTTAGACACTTCTTTTTCCTTTACCATCATACAGAAGTAGTAAAATTCTGCTGTAAACTCTTTGTCCTGCATAGCCCCTTGCCTCCAGGCTCTACTCGGTTGTCACCATGTTGAAGTAGTTCGGTGTGTGGATGTTTGCCCCACTGAACGATATTTTTGCTTGTGGGCCCTCAGAGTGTGTGGATATCTGAGTGGTTCTCCATCACAGTCACTTGCCACTGGAGGAAACACAAGTCCGTATTTGTTCCCAGGCCAGAAGGAGGCTCCCTGCCAAGACCCATCGGTTGCTGGTGACATGCACACGCTGTGTGAATCACATGGCCCCATGGTGAACATTTATTATGTCTGCCCAGGAGTGTGGTCTGCCAATCCCCGGTCCAGAGGCCCACCCCCAGGCGCCTTTGACATTTCAAGTATAAAATAAAGAGCTTTGCATGTGTCTCAGAGCAAAGAAGAAGATGAGGGGCTGGGGGTGTTTCTGTCTGATCTGTAATCCAGTGGACGCTCTTTCCCTTAGCCACCTCAGGACTCACTTTTCTGACACTTCAGACAGCTGATTAAACCAAGTTGGCTGGGTTTAAGGGTTTTTTTTTTAAGCAAATAAAACTCACATCTTTCCTCCTGAAGATGTCTGACTGGTCATAATATTTCAGTTCTCTAACAGCATGTCTATTCGTTAATTGAATGTGGACCTGGAGAATTATTTAGGTGATAATTCCATTATTACATGGCTTTATACTGGGAAAAATATCAAGAACCTGAAGGCTTTGCATAGCCAAGCAATTTTCTTTCTCAAAACCATAAACGCTAATGAAGCCAACAAGGAAACCAAATCCAAAAAAAAAGGTAAACTAAGGAGAAACTGGGTGACCCTTTAAAAATAAAACTTTATTTCTTGAAAACTTTATTTATAACAGTAACTGATACCTACAAAGCACTTATTACATGCTAGGTAATGTTCTTCATATTTTACAAATATTAATTGATCCTTTTAACACTCTGGGAGATTGGTCCTATTACTATCCCTTTTTTAGAGATGAGGAAACTGAGACATGATTTGCCTAAGGCTGCTCAGCTAGCAAGTAGCAGAACTGAAATTGAAACCCAAGAACCCTGACTGCAAAGAGCAAGTGCTTCACTTGGCTGCCTATCGATGACCTACACAGTGAAACTGCAGTTCTTCGTTTCAATACCTTCATTTTTCTGCTGCAGCAGTTCCAGAGCCCCCTCATCCCTTTTCTCCAATACAGACTGCTCCTTTGTGGGCTATCTCTAACTTCAAAATCTACATGGTTATTTGCAAAATAACTCTCTTGGCTGTGAGACTTATAGATAACAGATTTGAACATATTTTGTTGCAGAATTAACCTTAATCCTCGCATTTGCTGGCCTCATCAAAAGTATATAACGCTTCATAGCCCTGGCAATTTTATATCACAGTATGCTTCATGCCGTTTCCGTATACATACCACACCATCACCTGGACTTTCCTCCTGTTCCATCCCTGGAGACTTCCAGCAGCTTTGCCATTCTGACTCTGTAGGAATAAACAGAGCATTTCAGGTGCTTCATCCACCACAGCACAGACTACTCCATTTCTTCTTTTAAAGAAATTTCTCTTTTAAAAGAAAACTGTTTCTCTTCTAGCAAATTGCACTTGCTGAGTTTATCTCCAGAACTCTAATGTCTATTTAAAAGGGAGCAGGTGTGTTTTGAGGACAAGTCAGAACACTGAATTCTTACCTGATCTTTGCTTGGGGCTTTGGGCAAGTTACTTGACCTCCTTCTGCCTCTTCACCCCCTCTTCATGGCTCAAATTCTTTACCTAGAATTTGGGTAGACAATATCTGCTTCCCAGAGGATATGCCTCAGATTGAAGGCCCTTCAAAGTTTATAAAAATCACTTTTCCAGGACATCCCTGGTGGTGCGGTGGTTAAGAATCCGCCTGCCAGCGCAGGGAACACGGCTTCAAGCCCTGGTCCGGGAAGATCCCACATGCCGCGGAGCAACTAAGCCCGTGCGCCACAACTACTGAGCCTGCGCTCTAGAGCCCACGAACCACAACTACATAGCCCGCGTGCCACAGCTACTGAAGCCCGCACACCTAGAGCCCGTGCTCCGCAACAAGAGAAGCCACCGCGACGAGAGGCCCATGCACCACAACGAAGAGCAGCCCCTGCTCGCAGCAATGAAGACCCAACGCAGTCAAAAATAAAAATAAATAAATTAATTAAAAAAAATTTTTTTTCCTACTCTGCAAATGGCTCCCAGTATCATGGCAGCTCTGGATTTGGGGACATAATGGAGTCAGTATATGGGAGTGCTCTTCTCTTCTTTGGGGTACAGAAATACAAAGAAAACTCTCCTAGAAGGACCATTTGGTAGTCATAGCACAGGAGCCCTGAGCAGGACCAGATGGCAGGCCTGACTCACCTTGACCTGAGATGTCGCTCTTCTAGCCATGGGGGCTAGGCTAATAGTTCATCAGATGTCACCATGGCTGATGAAGTAGGTAACTGTAGCCGGGGAGTATGAGCAACAGACCCTGCAACTGTGGCCTTTTCTTTTTCCTCTTCTTTCTTCCTGAGGCCGACAGGTAACCCGTTTGTGACCCGGAACACTCTCATTGCACTTTCCTGTGCAGTCAAGTTTGATAAACACATTCAGCTGCAGGGAACTGGAGAGGGTGGGGCACAATAGCAAGAGAGAAAGAGGGAAGAGGCAGCTTTGGCCTCCAGTCTCCCATTTTAAAAAGGTGTGGCCCTCAGGCTGGAAATCTTGATATAAAAAAGCCATAGCAAAGAACTTCATTTTCACTTATAGAATTTTCTGAAATCTATTTCACTTCTTTTTTTTTTTTTAAATCACAGCACACTCCATTTTCTTTATAAATGGAATGAAAGATAAATTGAATTTCTGGGCAATCTAGTGTTTGTTAAACTAATGGTTCAAGCTGCCTGTCTCATTAATTACTTCAGTAGCCTATGCATACTCATGACTTCCCAACACAAGAGGAGGATCTTTTCCTTGAAGTCTCTGCTCATTTCATTCCCCAACTAGATTTCTTTCCTTATCTTCTCTTCAACTATTCCAAATCCTACCCTTGAAAAATCTCTGTGCAAGTGCCCCTCCCTGCTCTGAAATCCTATGTCTTTTACTGTCTTTCAGTGGAATCACTGGCTCCAGCCCTGTGGGTGGGAACTGACTTAACTATGCAATACTCCTAGACTTGGGTTTCCATTTTATTTTTAATTTTTTCATTAAATGTCAAATAGGTATCAAAAAATTGTAAAATAGGTGTAATATACACAGAACACGGTGAATACCCATAGATCAAACAACCAATTTAAGTAAAAGAACCTATCACTTTCTTTGAAATCTCCTGTGTCTGTATACCTACCTCCCATTTTCTTCACTCTTCCCTCAGTAAATCCACTATTCTTTTTTTTTTTAAGTCCTTGTTGAATTTGTTACAATATTGCTTCTGTTTTATGTTTTGGTTTTTTGGGATCTTAGCTCCCGGATCAGGGATCGAACCTGCACCCCCAACCGGCATTGGAAGGCGAAGTCTCAACCACTGGACCGCCAGGGAAGTCCCCACTATTCTTTTTTTTTTTCCAGCTCCAACATTTTTTTAAATTAATTAATTAATTAATTAATTTATGGCTGTGTTGGGTCTTCGTTTCTGTGCGAGGTCTTTCTCTAGCTGTGGCAAGCGGGGGCCACTTTTCATCGCGATGCGCGGGCCTCTCACTATCGCGGCCCCTCCCGTTGCGGAGCACAGGCTCCAGACGCGCAGGCTCAGTAATTGTGGCTCATGGGCCCAGTTGCTCCGCGGCATGTGGGATCCTCCCAGATCAGGGCTCGAACCCGTGTCCCCTGCATTGGCAGGCAGATTCTCAACCACTGCGCCACCAGGGAAGCCCCCCCACTATTCTTAATTTTTAGTTTATCATTCCCTTTTATTTGTAATTTTACCTTATATATTTGTATCCTGTGTATGTTGTTTAGCTGTGAATGTTTATAAATTTTATGCATGTATTCATCTGTGACTTCCTTTCTTATTTCTAAGATTCATCTATGTTGTATGTAACGGTAATTCGTTCATTTGCTTATTCTATTCCAGCGTAGAACTGTACTTCGGTCTTCTAATTCATTCTCCTACTGATGGACATTCAGATTGTTTCCTTTTGTTTGTTTGCTCTTACAAGCTGTCACTGTGGACATTCTTACACATGTCCTCTTGACACAGGTCCAGGAGCTTCCCTAGAGTATATGCCTAAGAGTGACACTGGGTCATAGTGTGTGTGCATCGTTGATTTTACTGGATAATACCAAACAGTGGTGGATGGGCGTAACTAATACTGACTGTTCTTGACAGCTGTTATCCAACTTACATTTTTTTCCAATCAAGAAGTTGTGAATGTTTTTTCATTGTGGTTTGAATATATATATCCAAATTACTGATGAGGTTGGACACTTTTCATAAGTTGATTGACCATTCATGTTTCCTTGTGTGAAGTTTTGTTCAATTATTTTGCTCATTCTTTTTCTACTATGTGGTTAGTCCTTTTCTCATTGGTTTATAGGAATTCTTTACATATTCTGGATAGAAATCTTTTGTCAGTTACATATTTTACAAACACTTTCTCCCAGTTTGTGACTTCTCTTTTCACTTTCTTTTTTGATGACTTTTTACTAATCAGAAACTCATCTTTCCAGTTAATTAAATATATCAGTCTTTTCCTTTATAATTTGCTTTATTTTGCAAGTGTTTAAGAAATTCTTTCCTAACCAAAACTCATAAACATATTCTCTTTTAGGTATTCTCTTTTAGAAGTTGCATGGTTTTGTCTTTCACTTTTTTTTTTTTTTTTTAAATCTGTTTACACAGCTTTCTTTCTTTTTTTTGTTTTTTTTCTACTTTATTTATTTATTTATTTTTTTTTTTAATTTTTTTTGGCTGTGTTGGGTCTTCGGTTCGTGCGAGGGCTTTCTCTAGTTGCGGCAAGCGGGGGCCACTCTTCATCGCGGTGCGGGGACCGCTCTTCATCGCGGTGCGCGGGCCTTTCAGTATCGCGGCCCCTCCCGTTGCGGGGCACAGGCTCCAGACGCGCAGGCTCAGTAGTTGTGGCTCACGGGCCCAGCTGCTCCGTGGCATGTGGGATCTTCCCAGACCAGGGCTCGAACCCGTGTCCCCTGCATTAGCAGGCAGATTCTCAACCACTGCGCCACCAGGGAAGCCCCCTGTCTTTCACTTTTTGCTCTTTGACTTGTATTGATTTTATTTTATTTTTTCAAGATATTTATTTATTTATTTTTGGCTGTGTTGGGTCTTCGTTGCTGCGTGCAGGCTTTCTCTAGTTGCAGCGAGCAGGGGCTACTCTTCGTTGCGGTGCGTGGGCCTCTCAGTGCAGTGTCTTCTCTTGCTGCGGAGCACGGGCTCTAAGAATGTGGGCTTCAGTAGTTGTGGCACACGGGCTCCAGAGCACAGGCTCAGTAGTTGTGACGCACGGGCTCAGTTGCTCTGCAGCATGTGAGATCTTCTTGGACCAGGGCTCGAACCTGTGTCCCCTGCATTGGTAGGCGGATTCTTAACCACTGCGCCACCAGGGAAGTCCCTGTATTGATTTTAGAAAAACAATTAGCTCAGTGTCATATATTGAGCTCTGTAATAAATCAAGTTTTCATATGTACGTGGGTTCTTTGCTGGACTCCTGATTTAATTTAGAAGATCCATTTGGTCTATCCTAGTGCCAGTAATTTTTGTATCATTTAACGTCATTTTGTATTAATTATTAACATCCGGTATGACACCCCTTCTCCTCCCTTGTTATTTTTCACTAGGAGTATCTTGATTATTCTTGAACTTTGTTCTCCCACATAAATTTTAGAACCATTTTGTGAGGTTGCACACAAAGACAGGCACACACAGAGCTGTTTGTTTTGATTGGAATTGCATTAATAATTTAGATTAACTTGGTGAAATTGATGTCTTGATAATATTGAATTTTCCATGCCACTAACATGGAGTATCTCCTCATGTATTTAGATTTTCATTAATATCTTTCAATGAAGTAAGTTTTATAAGTTCTCTCTAAATGCCTTGCATACTTATTGTTAGAATTATTCTTAGATACTTTATATATACACGTATATTGTTTTTATTATAACTTACATATTTTATGCCATTGTAAATGGTATATTTTTATTAAATTATATTTTCTAGCCATTTGTTGCTGATTTTAAAAATAATTTGCTTAAGATTGGATTTATTTGCCCAATCAAGTTTACCAGTAATTTGTCAATTTCATTGGTCTTTTGAAAGAATTTTATTTTCTTGATCTTCCTATTATTTGTTTTTTTATTTCATTAATTTCTGCTCTTTATTTTCTTTCCTCTACTTTCTTTTAGTTTATTTTTTCTATTCATTTCCTTAGTTTTGGTTATATAAGCTTAACTCATTAATTTTCCATAATTCTTTCTTTCTCTATTATAAGTATTTGGGCAATAAATGTCCTTCTACATTGCACTTTGACCGAATTCCACACTTTTTTGATATGTAGTGTTTATCGTTCCATTTTAATATTTTCTAATTTTCATAATGATAACTTCTTTGAACTGTGAGTTATTTAGAAGCATATTTCTTAATTTTCATCCATATAAGGGTTTTTATCTAGTCATCTTTTCATTATTGATTACCAACTTAATTGAATTTTGGCCATACAGTGTCATTGGTGATAGTTCTTTCTTTTAAATTTTATTTTATTTATATTTTTATACAGCAGGTTCTTATTAGGCATCAATTTTATACACATCAGTGTATACATGTCAATCCCAATGGCCCAATTCATCACACCACCACCACCACCCCCCAACGGCTTTCCCCCCTTGGTGTTCATACGTTTGTTCTCTACATCTGTGTCTCAATTCCTGCCCTGCAAACCAGTTCATCTGTACGACTTTTCTAGGTTCTACATATATGCATTAATATACGATATTTGTTTTTCTCTTTCTGACTTACTTCACTCTGTATGATAGTCTCTAGATCCATCCACGTCTCAACAAATGACCCACTTTCGTTCCTTTTTATGGCTCAGTAATATTCCACTGTATATATGTACCACATCTTCTTTATCCATTCGTCTGTCGATGGTCATTTAGGTTGCTTCCATGACCTGGCTATCGTAAATAGTGCTGCAAAGAACATTGGGGTGCATGTGTCTTTTGAATTACGGTTTTCTCTGGGTATATGCCCAATAGTGGGATTTCGGGGTCATATGGTAATTCTATTTTTAGTTCTTTAAGGAACCTCCATACTATTCTCCATAGTGGCTGTATCAATTTACATTCCTACCAACAGTGCAAGAGGGTTCCCTTTTCTCCACACCCTTACAGCACTTGTTGTTTGTAGATTTTCTGCTGATGCCCATTCTAACTGGTGTGAGGTGATACCTCATTGTAGTTTTGATTTGCATTTCTCTAATAATTAGTGATGTTGAGCAGCTTTTCATGTGCTTCTTGGCCATCTGTAGGTCTTCTTTGGAGAAATGTCTATTTAGGTCTTCTGCCCATTTTTTGATTGGGTTCTTTGTTTCTTTACTATTAAGCTGCATGAACTGTTTATATATTTTGGAGATTAATCCTTTGTCCATTGATTCATTTGCAAATATTTTCTCCCATTCTGAGGGTTGTCTTTTCGTCTTGTTTATGGTTTCCTTTGCTGTGCAAAAGCTTTTAAGTTTCATTAAGTCCCATTTGTTTTTGTTTTTTGTTTATTTCCATTACTCTAGGAGGTGGGTCAAAACAGATCTTGCTGTGATTTATGTCAAAGACTGTTCTTCCTATGTTTTCCTCTAAGAGTTTTACAGTGTCCGGTCTTAACATTTAGGTCTCTTATACATTTTGAGTTTATTTTTGTGTATGGTGTTAGGGAGTGTTCTAATTTCATTCTTTTACATGTAGCTGTCCAGTTTTCTCAGCACCACTTATTGAAGAGACTGTCTTTTCTCCATTGTATATCCTTGCCTCCTTTGTCATAGATTAGTTGACCATAGGTGCGTGGGTTTATCTCTGGGCTTTCTATCTTGTTCCATTGATCTATGTTTCTGTTTTTGTGCCAGTACCATATTGTCTTGATTACTGTAGCTTTGTAGTATAGTCTGAAGTCAGGGAGTCTGATTCCTCCAGCTCCATTTTTTTCCCTCAAGACTGCTTTGGTTATTCGGGGTCTTTTGTGTCTCCATACAAATTTTAAGATTTTCTGTTCTAGTTCCATAAAAAATGCCATTGGTAATTTGATAGGGATTGCATTGAATCTGTAGATTGCTTTGGGTAGTATAGTCATTTTCACAATATTGATTCTTCCAATCCAAGAACATGGTATATCTCTCCATCTGTTGATGTCATCTTTAATTTCTTTCATCAGTGTCTTACAGTTTTCTGCATACAGGTCTTTTGTCTCCCTAGGTAGGTTTATTCCTAGGTGTTTTATTCTTTTTGTTGCAATGGTAAATGGGAGTGTTTCCTTCATTTCTCTTTCAGATTTTTCATCATTAGTGTATAGCAATGCAAGAGATTTCTGTGCATTAATTTTGTATCCTGCAACTTTACCATATTCATTGATTAGCTCCAGCAGTTTTCTGGTGGCAGTTTTAGGATTCTCTATGTAGAGTATCATGTCATCTGCAAACAGTGACAGTTTTACTTCTTCTTTTCCAATTTGTATTCCTTTTATTTCTTTTTCTTCTCTGATTGCCGTGGCTAGGACTTCCAAAACTATGTTGAATAACAGTGGTGAGAGTGGACATCCTTGTCTCATTCCTGATCTTAGAGGAAATGCTTTCAGTTTTTCACCATTGAGAACGATGTTTGCTGTGGGTTTGTCATATATGGCCTTTATTATGTTGAGGTAGCTTCCCTCTATGCTCACCTTATGGAGAATTTTTATCATAAATGGGTGTTGAGTTTTGTCAAAAGCTTTTTCTGCATCTATTGAGATGATCATATGGTTTTTATTGCTCCACTTGTTAAGATGGTGTATCACATTATTGATTTGCGTATATTGAAGAATCCTTGCATCCCTGGGATAAATCCCACTTGATCATGTTGTATGATCCTTTTAATGTGTTGTTGGATTCTGTTTGCTAGTATTTTGTTGAGGATTTTTGCATCTATATTCATCAGTGATATTGGTCTGTAATTTTCTTTTTTTGTAGTATCTTTGTCTGGTTTTGGTATCAGGGTGATGGTGGCCTCATAGAATGAGTTTGGGAGTGTTCCTTCCTCTGCAATTTTTTGGAAGAGTTTGAGAATGATGGGTGTTAGCTCTTCTCTAAATGTTTGATAGAATTCCCCTGTGAAGCCATCTGGTCCTGGACTTTTGTTTGTTGGAAGATTTTTAATCACAGGTTCAATTTCATTCCTTGTGATTGGTCTGTTCATATTTTCTGTTTCTTCCTGGTTCAGTCTTGGAAGGTTATACCTTTCTAAGAATTTGTCCATTTCTTCCAGGTTGTCCATTTTATTGGCATAGAGTTGCTTGTAGTAGTCTCTTAGGATGCTTTGAATTTTTGCAGTGTCTGTTGTAACTTCTCCTTTTTCATTTCTAATTTTAGTGATTTGAGTCCTCTCCCTCTTTCTCTTGATGAGTCTGGCTAATGGTTTATCAATTTTGTTTCTCTTCTCAAAGAACCAGCTTTTAGTTTTATTGATCTTTGCTATTGTTTTCTTTGTTTCTATTTCATTTATTTCTGCTCTGATCTTTATGATTTCTTTCCTCCTGCTAACTTTGGGTTTTGTTTGTTCTTCTTTCTCTAGTTCCTTTAGGTGTAATGTTAGATTGTTTATTTGAGAATTTTCTTGTTTCTTGAGGTAAGCTTGTATAGCTATAAACTTCCCTCTTAGAACTGCTTTTGCTGCATCCATAGGTTTTGGATCATCTTGTTTTCATTGTCATTTGTCTCTAGGTATTTTTTTATTTCCTCTTTGATTTCTTCAGTGATCTCTTGGTTATTTAGTAACGTATTGTTTAACCTCCATGTGTTTGTGTTTTTTACGTTTTTTTCCCTGTAATTCATTTCTAATCTCATAGCGTTGTGGTCAGAAAAGATGCTTGATATGGTTTCAATTTTCTTAAATTTACTGAGGCTTGATTTGTAACCCAAGATGTGATCTATCCTGGAGAATGTTCCGTGCGCACTTGGGAAGAAAGTGTAATCTGCTGTTTTTGGATGGAATGTCCTATAAATTTCAATTCAATCTATCTGGTCTATTGTGTCAATTAAAGCTTGTGTTTCCTTATTAATTTTCTGTTTGGATGATCTGTCCATTGGCATAAGTGAGGTGTTAAAGTCCCCCAGTATTATTGTGTTACTGTCGATTTCCTCTATTAGAGCTGTTAGTAGTTGCCTTATGTATTGAGTTGCTCCTATGTTGGGTGCATATATATTTATAATTGTTATATCTTCTTCTTGGATTGATCCCCTGATCATTATGTAGTGTCCTTCCTTGTCTCTTGTAACATTCTTTATTTTGAAGTCCTTTTTTCCTGATATGAGTATTGCTACTCCAGCTTTCTTTTCATTTCCATTTGCATGGAATATCTTTTTCCATCCCCTCACTTTCAGTCTGTATGTGTCCCTAGGTCTGAAGAGGGTCTCTTGTAGACAGCATATATATGGGTCTTGTTTTTGTATCCATTCAGCAAGCCTGTGTCTTTTGGTTGGAGCATTTAATCCATTCATGTGTAAGGTAATTATCAATATGTATGTTCCTGTGACCTTTTTTGTAATTGTTTTGGGTTTGTTTTTGTAGGTCCTTTTCTTCTCAGTGTTTCCCACTTAGAGAAGTTCCTTTAGCATTTGTTGTAGAGCTGGTTTGGTGATGCCGAATTCTCTTAGCTTTTGCTTGTCTGTAAAGCTTTTGATTTCTCTATCGAATCTGAATGAGATCCTTGCCGGGTAGAGTAATCTTGGTTGTAGGTTCTTCCCTTTCATCACTTTAAGTATATCATGCCACTCCCTTCTGGCTTGTCGAGTTTCTGCTGAGAAATCAGCTGTTAACCTTATGGGAGTTCCCGTGTATATTATTTGTCGTTTTTCCCTTGCTGCTTTCAAGAATTTTTCTTTGTCTTTAATTTTTGCCAATTTGATGACTATGTGTCTCGGCGTGTTTCTCCTTGGGTTTATCCTGTATGGGACTCGCTTTGCTTCCTGGACTTGGGTGGCTATTTCCTTTCCCACGTTAGGGAAGTTTTCGACTATAATCTCTTCAAATATTTTCTCGGGTCCTTTCTCCCTCTCTTCTTCTGGGACCCCTGTAATGCGAATGTTGTTGCATTTAATGTTGTCCCAGAGGTCTCTTAGGCTGTCTTCATTTCTTTTCATTCTTTTTTCTTTATTCTGTTCCGCAGCAGTGAATTCCACCATTCTGTCTTCCAGGTCACTTATCCGTTCTTCTGCCTCAGTTATTCTGCTATTGATTCCTTCTAGTGTAATTTTCGTTTCAGTTACTGTATTGTGCATCTCTGTTTGTTTTTTCTTTAATTCTTCTAGGTCTTTGTTAAACATTTCTTGCATCTTCTTGATGTTTGCCTCCATTCTTTTTCCGAGGTCCTGGATCATCTTCGCTATCATTTTTCTGAATTCTTTTTCTGGAAGGTTGCCTGTCTCCACTTCATTTAGTTGTTTTTCTGGGGGTTTATCTTGTTCCTTCATCTGGTACATAGCCCTCTGCCTTTTCATCTTGGCTATCTTTCTGTGAATGTGGTTTTTGTTCCACAGGCTGCAGGATTGTAGCTCTTCTTGCTTCTGCTGTCTGCCCTCTGGTGGATAAGGCTATCTAAGAGGCTTGTGCAAGTTTCCTGATGGGAGGGACTGTTGGTGGGTAGAGCTGACTGTTGCTCTGGTGGGCAGAGCTCAGTAAAACTTCAATCTGCTTGACTGCTGTTGGGTGGATGTGGGTTCCCTCCCTGTTGGTTGGTTGGCCTGAGGCAACCCAACACTGGAGCCTACCTGGGCTCTTTGGTGGGGCTAATGGCAGACTCCGAGAGGGCTCACGCCAAGGAGTATTTCCCAGAACTTCTGCTGCCAGTGTCCTTGTCCCCACGGTGAGCCACAGCCACCGCCCGCCTCTGCAGGAGACCCTCCAACACTAGCAGGTAGGTCTGTTTCAGTCTCCCCGGGGGTCACTGCTCCTTCCCCTGGGTCCCGATGCGCACACTACTTTGTGTGTGCCCTCCAAGAGTGGAGTCTCTGTTTCCCCCAGTCCTGTCGAAGTCCTGCAGTCAAATCCCACTAGCCTTCAAAGTCTGATTCTCTAGGAATTCCTCCTCCCGTAGCCAGACCCCCAGCTTGGGAAGCCTGACGTGGGGCTCAGAACCTTCACTCCAGTGGGTGGACTTCTGTGATATAAGTGTTCTCCAGTCTGTGAGTCACCCACCCAGCAGTTATGGGATTGGATTTTACTGTGATTGTGCCCCTCCTACCATCTCATTGTGGCTTCTCCTTTGTCTTTGGATGTGGGGTATCTTTTTCGGTGAGTTCCAGTGTCTTCCTGTCGATGATTGTCCAGCAGCTAGTTGTGATTCTGGTGTTCTCACAAGAGGGAGCCAGAGCACGTCCTTCTACTCTGCCATCTTGGTTCAGGGCCCTCCTCTCTTTTGTCATTTAGTTCATGTCATCTGTTTGATATTAATCCTTTGAAATTTTTTGAGATTTCTTTTATGGCACAGCAGGTGTTAAATTCTTGTAAATGTTCCAGGTATGCTTCAAAATAATGTGTATTCTGCTACTGTTGAGTATGCTGTTTCATAAATATCTATTAGTTCTGTTTGTTAATTCTGTTGATCGAATCAGTTATATCATTTCTGACTTTCATCTGCTTAATATGTTAGTTTCTAAGAGAGGTGTGTTAAGTTTTCCGACTATTATTATGTAGTTGCATATTTTTCTGTATGATTCTTTCAATTTTTGTTTCGTATATATTGAAATTATGCTACTAGATATATGCAAGATTAGAATTGCTATACCTTTCTGGTAAGCTGAACTATGTATCACTGTGAAGTGACCTTTTTATCGGTACTAATGCTTTTTGCCTTAAAGTCTGTTTTATCTGATATTAATATAGCTACATCAGCTTTTCTTTAGTTAGTATTTTTCTATATCTTTTTTCATCTTACTACTTTTAACATTTCCATATTCTTATGCTTACCTAAATCCATGTAGCTATTTTTTAATCTAGTCTATCATTATCATTTTACTGTAGTATTTAATTCATGTATATTTATTGGAAGCATTGATATGTTTATGTTCCACTTTGACTGAATTCCATTTCGATATGTAGTATTTATCATTCCATTATAATATTTTCTAATTTCCATAATAGTGACTTCTTTGACCTGTGAGTCATTTAGAAGTATATTGCTTGATTTTCTTTTTTTCTTGCTTTCTTTTAGATTGGTTTTTTTCATTTTTTTTCCTTTTATTAGTTTCAAAGTTAATGTTTTATTTTAATTTTTTATGGATTATCTTAGACATTTTATCATAGTTAATGTCTCCACTCCTCCTGACCAACTCAAGGATCTCAGAAAGCTTTAATATCAATCACTTTCCTCCTGACATATATGCTGTTGGTGTTTGTATGTGTATTGTTCTATTTTTTTCACCCACAAGACAGACATTGTTTTTGTAGCGTTATACAATCAATGTTTGTTTATACTTAGCCAGTAACTTACCACTTTTATGATTATTACTTCTCCCTGAATCTCAGGCCTTTTATCTGTGACCACTTTCCTTTTATCTAAAGTACATACTACAGAGGTATGTTTGGAACTGTTGATGTTTATTTTTGAATACTTTTATTTTGCATGGTTTCCCCTCCTAGCATATTAAAGCTATCTTTTCACTGTCTTCTAGTTTCCACTCTTGCTTTTAGGTAGCTATCTATAAATTCATTGTTATTTCTTTGAAGGTAATCTGTCTTTTCTCTCTGGCCATTTTAAAGATCCTCTGTATGTCTTTTGTGGTACCTAGTTTTACTGTGATATTTCTAGGTATGAATTTTTATTAATTTATCCTGCTTGAGTATTATGGGAATTTTGATTACTGTCTTTCTCCTGGTCTAAAAGTTGTTAGTCATTATCTCTCCAAATTTCTTCTGCCTCCTCAGCTTCTTTCCATCTAGGACTCTGAATATATGTTAGAGGTTTTCCATCAGTCCTCTGTGTTTCTTAATCTCTCTTATATTTTCCATACCTTTGTCTTTTTCTGTTGCATTCTAGGTGATGTGTTCTGATGTATTTTTCAGTTCAAAAATTCTGTCTTTAGCCAGAGCTAATATTTTATCAAATATATCCAATGCACTGAATTTAAAATTTTTATTATGTTTTTTGTTTCTTGAAATTGTATTTGATTCTTTTTCAATATGCTTGTACCTTTCTATAGTTTCTTGCTCTTTACTCATACACTCAACATTACTCTTCCAGTTCTTTAAACATGTATATTTTGTAGTATATATCTGATAATTCCATTACCTATAGGCTTTTGTAGGTCTAATTTTACTATCTGTTGTTTCTGCTTTCATTCATTGTTTCTTTTTATCATACGCATTTTGTGAGCTTTGACCAGGAGCTCATATTTCTTGGTATTTTATAGGTGACAGTCTTTGAAACTTGGATTGAAATCAGATTCCTTTAGAGAAGATTATGTTTCATTCCACCAGTTGCCTGAGAAAACCACCAACCTGGGCTCATTTGTAAATAGTTTATTTAAAAATAATTATCAGCTAGATGGGGCTTCCCTGGTGGCGCAGTGGTTAAGAATCCGGCTGCCAATGCAGGGGACACGGGTTCAATTCCTGGTCCAGGAAGATCCCACATGCTGCAGAGCAACTAAGCCCGTGCACCACAACTACTGAGCCTGTACTCTAGAGCCCACGAGCCACAACAACTACTGAAGCCCACGCGCCTAGAGCCCGTGCTCCACAGCAAGAGAAGCCACCACAATAAGAAGCCCATGCACCACAACAAAGAGTAGCCCCCACTTG
The DNA here is from genome assembly GCF_009873245.2 of Balaenoptera musculus. NCBI lineage: Eukaryota > Metazoa > Chordata > Mammalia > Artiodactyla > Balaenopteridae > Balaenoptera > Balaenoptera musculus. Next base: position 112,605,935 of record NC_045789.1, read on the forward strand.
CTGCAACTAGAGAAAGTTCACATGCAGCAATGAACACCCAACGCAGCCATAAATAAATAAATAAATAAGCAAATAAAATCTATTAAAAAAGTAATACCAATTATCAGACAGAGGTTTTGCAGACCTGTGGCTTCAAATTTGCAAGGGAAAAATTTTTGTTCTCCTCCTTGAAGCAGCATGTTTTGCCACAGAAAATTTTCCTGGCAGGTAGGGGAAGAAGATGAGAATATATTTTTAGCTCACCCCTACACTAAAAGTGCAACCTTTTAGGATCTCAGTTTTATGCAGGGGGGAGTCTCCTCTTTTACTTCCCTCCTGGGTAAGCCTTTGGTTTTATTTCCTATCCTCGCATGTTCCAAAATAGTGAAAACCAGTTTCAACTCACAGTGTTTGGTAAATACACTCAAGGCAAACGCTAGCCTCTGTGTTAACTTTCTGGGTTCCAGCTTTTACTTGATTTTTGTCTTCTGAGTAGTCCTTCCTTCTTTGCCATTTCATTGATATATTTTAGAGATTTTAACACGCTTTTCCAGCATTTTTAGTTGTTTTCAGCAGGAATGTTGGTCAGAGCATACAGTCTTCCATACTGCTAGAAAGAGAAGTCTACCCTTTAAGTTTTTGGTGGCTTAGAAGTTGCCTTCTCCTTCTCCCTTTTCATGCAGTTCTAAAATGCTAACAAATGGCTGTCACCCAAACGTATCTAACCAAGCTGCACAGTTGTATTACTCTCCAACCAGATTTCTTTTTCTCCTTTTATTTACCCATTTCGACCACCAATCAGTGCAAGAGGTAATATGGTCAGAGTTGATGTGTGGTGTTGCTCAGAAGAGGGTGAAATGGTGGGAAAGGCTGGATTGTCATTGCTGGGGCCTGATTAGAGAAACTTATTCTTGTTGTTCTATGTTGGAGACCAGAATATATTTTCTCCTAAAAACAATGTGGTACATAATTTTGAATGTAGATGAAAAAGTATTTTTAGTATAATTATTCATGTGCATATGAATTAAATGAGCTCTGTAAACTTGCTTATAAATTTAACCAACCATTAATTTAATTCCAACAAAGATAATTTAAATTGAGCATTTAGAATACAGTCGTGTGTGATATGCTTTGAATAGTTCATTTTTTATATATTTATGTCTTATTCCTCTAATTACGTTGTAAACTTCTTGACAGTAGGAGTCATCTCTTTTACCTCTTTATGCTTCCCCACATCTTCAAGCCTAAGGATTCTCACTAGTTGGCTGGTCATTTATTACAAAGGTGGCAGCCAGTAGACCATGGAATACCTTTGGAGTTCTTTTATTTTCCCTAATTTACCCCCTAATAAGTATACTGATTGTCCAGTGAAAAAAACTTAAACACAAATGCCAAAAGAAATGGGGCTTTGAATAATCCACTGACATGCTTCTTTCTAATGATGGCTGACTTGCCAATTATTCTATAAATCAGCTATTCAGCTAAATTCTTAGTCATTAATAGAACTAAAGTATTCATATGCCAAAATCAAACACAGAGTGTATGAACACATAACCATTTGGCTATGTGTGTGCATGTGTGCCTTAGAGTGTATGATTCTAACTTATTCTAGAGTTATCTGTTTGCATGTTTGATTGCTTTTTCTGGTCTCTTTCTATTTGATTTTTAAAGAAAAAATATATGGGGGACGTTAAAATAGAAAAAATAATTCATAGATAATAAAAAATATTGGGAAACATTCATTTTCCAATTTAGAAATAATGTATAGCTCACAGAGCATCACAGTCCAGGGGGGCAAAAATCAATATGTGTTAAAATTGAAAATGGTTCTTTTATAAATGAAGCTGACCAAAATTTTCAGCGGGACTGTTGCCTGAAGGAAAATTTCCTGGGCTCCAGCCTCTGTTATGCCTAACAATGAACCATACAAGTCTAGACAGATGGTTGGATTCCACAGTGTTTCTCATGTTACAATATTTTCTTCCTATTGTCTCTCCTGAATTCTACAGGGAAAGGGGGAAATGCTATAACTTTCAAAAAGTATAAAGAGTATCTTTGGTATAGTTTGGGAAGTCACAAGTAATAAACATTCATTATCTTGGGAATCTCTTCTTCCTTTTTAGACATGCTTTCTTGGTTAAAATTTGATTGCTTATGTTGAACAGTATGATTTAGCTTCCTTACTATCTTTATCGCTAGAAATAGAAGATGTATTTATGTCTTTTCTCGTCTATGTTCCCTGTCTCAAAGTGCGCTAACATCATCTATTCAGTTTTGAGCTATGGTGAGGCAGAAATTTGGGACTCATCCTTAAGACCGTTCGTAGCCATCCAACGCCAATATTGCATATACTCCCTAAACAGTTCTCAAATCTGTCCAATTTTCTATATCTCTGATATCATCACTCTGGTCCAAAGTCCTTGTATCTCTCACCTGGATTATTGCAATAAGTACCTAACTGATCTCCCTGCAGTCACCCTCTTCCTCCCTGCCCCCTTATACACAAACTACGTTCAAAACAGAATGATCATTCCCAAATGTAAATCTGGTTGTGTTCCTACTGCTACCAGTAGTTTTCTGTGACTCTTAGGGTAAACACAAAATTCCTTACCTGGCACGCAAGGCCCTTCACAGTCCCTGCTTACCTCTCCAGCATCACTTCATGTCAGCTTTCTCCTTTTATGTCTAGTTCAGCCAACCTGACCTTCTTTCATTCCCTCTATATTTCCTTCTCCGTTAGGACTGTTCCCTACCATTTTAACTTCATTAAGCCCTGTTCCTCTTTCAGAGGTTAATTCAGGCATCACATCCTCAGAGAAGCCCCCCTTGACCTGCCCTATCCTTACCCAAATGCTTAGGTCAAGTCCTGTTGTTTGCCCTCACAAAACCATGTATCTTATCTCTCTTTCACAGCACTTAGACAAAAGGAAGAGATTTATGATCCTGTGCATCAGGAATTAGGGTTTCAAGTGAGGAAACAAAAGCAAAGAAGAATATTTAGTAATCAGCCTCTAAGATTCAAGCCCATACTTCTAGCCCACAGAGAAAAGTATACATAAAAATATTATACTTAAGGGTTCTGAAAAAAGCCAGGAATTTTTCAGTAAATAAATATCAGATATTCTTTAGTCTGTCTGTTCTTTAGATAGACAACCTGGTCTATCTAAACTGCTGCTGAGCATGTAGTTTAAGACCTGGAAACATTTTAACAATTGTTCCCAACCAATCCCCTCAAAATATAGATGAGAAAAGTGAATCTCAAAAGTGAAACTCAGAGGTCTCACAAATAGTTAATAGTAGAGAATGAAGTGGAATTAGTCGTTGAGCACTATTATGTATATTAGTTTTCCTATTTCTAGGTCTTCTTTTCTTTACTACATACTCTCTCTGCTTAAAATATTAACAGAAACAAAGCAGTTAAAATTTATAATGGAAGACTACTGTCTACCCTAAGAGGATGATACAGCACTAATAAAACATTACTATAAGCCTTTAGACAAAGGGGTGATATGCTATTAAAATTATATTATAGTGCAGTTTTATTTCTTTGTGCATGAGCTCTTTATATTTTCTTTTTATACCTCTCTTTCTATATGAAGTCCTAAAAAAAGGATCCTGGGAAAGTGAACTCCCTTCTTGATTTAATTTAGGACTTGAAGAAAAGTGAGAGTCCTACTCACCCGTAACTCATTCCAAGCAAAGTTTGTTCTTAACTTTCTCATCCACCAACTGCATTTCTCAATTTCCATACTAACCTTCCATTATAGCCACCATCTCCCTTTTTCAGGGAATGGTGGGAATGGGCCATCATTGCTACATGGCCTCTTGCTCACTCTAGTCTACTGATTAACTCTCCGACCAGCCCTTACTGTTTAGTTCTTTTCATAGAAAGGCAAGCTAATGGTCAGCTTGTACCACAAAACATTGACATAAACACTTGAGCTAAAGGGGACACTGAAAACCATTTAGCCCAACAACCCAATCCATGCAGGGATACTCTATGAAATATCTTAAACAGAAAAGAGATTAAATTTATATTTATGTTTAAATGCTTCCAGTAACTAATTTCATGACTTCACTTATGTGAATGCTCTTTCAAGTAACAAGACTGTTGTATGAAAACTCTGCTTGTGTTCTTCATCAACGAATACATGATTGTCTTCATGAAACAAGTCTGTTGCATCCTAAAACTTTGCTTTGGCACTTTTATCTGTGTGTGTGGGTGTGTGTGTGGGTGTGGGTGTGTGTGTGTGTGTGTGTGAATGAAAACCTAAAGCATAGCGAGGATAAAATTCAGGTTAGAATGAAAATTACAGAGTTTAGATTTCACAGCTCATCCTTCATTTTCTGTTCCTGTTAAGTCATAGAATAGAAAAATGCTTTCTTGCTATTTCAAATTCAAAACCAGTTTCTTAAAGTGAGGCCGTTGTGTAGCAGAGCACATTTTCCCCAACACCAACACAATAATTCACTGGTTTAATATTTTTAGTGATTACTAAAACAGTAAAATATTGTGTTGCATGGATCCGCTAGATAACAGAGGGAGTAGATCATTCATATATCTGTTGTACTTGCTTCCCTTTCGGAGTCTCTTGCTTTGGTAACAAGATTCTACATGCCGTACAAGAGTGTCGCAAGCAGACAGCAGCTCCACTGTCTATTCTGGCAAATTCAGAAAGAGAATAACTTCCTTTGTTTTGTTTACAATGTACATTCTTTAATAAAAGGAAAACAAGCAAAATGATTTGTTAAACTACTATGTAGAAAATAGATAAACAACAAGGACCTACTGTATAGCACAGGGAACTATACCCAATATATTGTAATAACCTATAAAGGAAAAGAATCTGAACAAGAACATATATATATATGTGTGTGTGTGTATGTATGTATATGTATATGTATATATATATATATATATGAAATTGAATCACTTTGCTGTACACCAGAAACTAACACAACATTGTAAATCAACTATACTTCAATTAAAAACAAGATTTGTTAATCAAGAGACTTTTCAGTATTTGTCAGGCATTTTTGTACAGCTAGTGGGTTATTTTGTTCCTGAAATTACTTTGACTGCAGTAGCTCATTACAGTATACTCATATTTATGTAAGAAGTCTCTCAGCTGTATATGTGTTAAATGGAATATAAGTAGATCTATCCATATGATAGATCTAGGAAATTGGGTTTTCTGGGATTACATTTTTTAATTTTATTTGGCAGTGTGCCTGGCAGTGAAGAGCTTTAAGTTTGGCATCTGTCATTGCCTATTTTGGTCCAAATTATATGATGCTAAATACCATAAAGAATACTGCACAGGGGAAATCAGCAGTGGGTTATGAGAGTGGTAAACTTCATATTACCATGTGCTTGTGTCTGAATATTAGAACTGTTAGCCAGATGCTTCCTGCAGACTTCCAGAGAGGCAGAAAGTGTGGTGCCACTGGGATCCAGAGGCACTGATATGAGGTATTCAGAAGATACATGAATCATAGGGTATATTCATTTCATTTGGCTCCATGTGATTCCACTGACTTCACTGTGGGCAACCAGGTCTGCACCAGGACCCTTTCCCTTCTGCTCTCTGATGACTTCGAGGTGCTGCCCATCTAGACCAGGCCCTGCAGTAATTTCACACACTCCCCTGAGAAAGTCCTCAGGGGCTGTCATGTATTTTCATGTGTTTGCTCTATTATCCCTCCCTGCTTGAGTCTTACAGATAATTGATGATGCTTCAGTTAATCATCTTTCCCCCTCTTTTGTTCACCAGGTACCTCAGGCTTGAAGGGGCTCTTTTATTGAGAATCGATGTCTTCTCCTAGGTAATTGATCACCGTAGACCCAGGGACACTCGACTCATCATCGAGGGAGGGTAATCATCATGAATAATCAAAAAGCTGTAGCTGTGCTACTGCAAGAGTGCAAGCAAGTGCTGGACCAGCTCTTGTTGGAGGCGTCAGATGTGTTAGAGGAGGACAAGAGGGAGGACCAGCGGTGCAGAGGTGAGGTCCTGATGGGAGGTGCCGGGGGGAGTGGGGAGCAGCAGGTTTGCTCTCCTTTCCCCTGTCTGAACAACACATTCTCATCTCTGCCCTATTTTTCTTCTCTTGGCAGATGACCACAGAGAGATGAGTGGATTTCTAGGGCATGAATGGGACATGGGCTGTGGCTGGATGGGCAGGGGAGGAAGCCCACTTTGTTGCAGTGAATTGCTGTCAGTTCTAATTTTAAGCTTCAGTAAACATGAGGCCACTAGAAACAGTTTAGTTCAAGAAGAACAAAGGGTCCAAGTGGGCTGGTGCACGTAAATTTCAATTATTAAAAAATTGAAGCAACTTCTGAATGGTGGCACATACTTTTTTTTCAAACTAGGCTTTTGTGCCTCATCAGTTTCCATAGACTTCTACAGTTTCCACAAATATGTCATCTCATCAGTCCCATCTCTCTTTTTTGATCAGTACATTTTCTCATCTTGTATTTACATGCCATTTGTAAAATAAATCCACTTATACTGATAAATACTTATTGCATCATTATCAGGGTTTAAGAATTTGGCTTTTTTGCTCATTCATAGTTTGTGCCATTCATAGTTTTAGATGAGTCATTGTTTGGGAAGTTTCAATCACAAAGTCTAGAAAGTTAAAGCAATTCTGATTTCTTCTTTAGCCAGTTTTGAAGAGGCAGCCTTCTTAGATTTCTTTTTAGCATTCAGATAAATTTCCCTTCATTTCTATCAGTGTGTCCCTTTTATGTGCTTTTAATATTTTTCTTTGTATTTTTAGTCATTTGCTATTCCTTACAGAAATAAGATCCCCATATCAAATGCACACTCCCCATCTCTTTTGTTGTTGTTGATTATGTAATGGGAAAAGGTTCTGGGAGAGTCTTTTTCCCACATTCTTGTATATAGGCACATATATTTTTATAAGAGAACTTTTAGGTGCCTTTAGAAGTCTAATTTTTTGTAACCTGTCATCCATGCTCTTTTCAAGATAACATGCCCCATGTCCAGTTGTTTCACAGCCTTAGTGTTTTCTTTCTTTACTAGCCAGATACATCAGTGTCTAACCTTGCTTGCTCCAGTGCTGGTCCTAGTTCTCCCCAGGGGCAGTGTGTTGTGTTCTGTTATTTCTCCTGAAGTTTTTCTCTTCTCCTTTTACTACATCATGTCCTTTGTCTCTTCAGCCCAAATTCCTTTAAGCTTTGTGTTCTCCTTAGTGAAGACTCTGAGCCCCCAATCGGGAAGGATTTTCATTTTCTTTTTCTTCCCAAGTGCCACAGAATAGGAGAAATAATCAGTTTAGTTCCAGATAAGGCAAATCACGACTGCAAAATCACTCAATTAGCCATGGCCCTTCAGGTAAGCTGCTTGGGGAAGTAAGTGATCAGAGAGGCAGAGGAGGCTACTGCTCCATCGGGGGCTGACTGCTGGGGTCGGCTGAATCCAATACACCAGTGCGGGAGGAACCCTGTGCTGAGCTGTTGACAAACTCAGCATTCGCCCATCGCCACTGCACGTTGCGTGGTCCACCCGAGCGCCATCAGTGCGGTTGGATACAGTCTGGACACGGAGCCTGTCCCTTGGCAGGTGGTTTCTGAGCAGCTCTAGCTCATGGGTCGGGCTGCCACCGCCACTGATGTCATCACCCGCATGTGCTCCCAGAGAAAGGCATTAGTACAGGGTCACTTAAGGTGACAGGGCCAGCCGGTGGACTCGAACACGAACACTATGGGTTTTATTCTTTTCCCTCTTCCTCTCAACCCCATCCTTTTTCTTCAGAAATTGTCATAGTCAGCATGGGTGACTAGTCCTAGCAACTCTAACCCCCTGAGATAGAGAAGGAACTGAAATCCAAAAAGAGATATATTTTTAAAACAGACTTCAGAGGCATCTTTTATTTCAGTATTTCCCAGTGGACTATCCATGTTCTGGCACGATCTGTACGGAAAGGGTGGTATGAGGAGGAAAAAAGGATTTGTAACAAATAGATCATCATGAAGAAATTTTGAAAATATTTAAAGCTATTCATTGCCAAAATATAGTGAAATTCTGTGAATCCAGAAATCACATTTCTGTTGTCATTTAACTAATCCTTTGACTCCTGAGCTTGACACTCATGGACAGAGTATCCAAATAATTTATCAGAATTGAAGTACTTTTGAGAGTGAAAAAGCACTATTACTAAGTACACTATGATTACATAGGACTGTCCTAAGCAAACAGAACTGAATAGTCATCCCATTCATGACTACTTAGAAATATCATTTAAGAAATTTTCTCTATATGTATATTGGAAACATTTTCAGAGATTAAAATTATGTCAGTGGTGGTAAGAGGAGATTGTGACCACATAGGTTTCCAGCCTCGTGGTTTTGCTTTCACTGGGGGAGTGCCATTGCACAGAGGCTGCTCAGTAGTTCTGGGTTACTGAATGGGGCAGGGGGTGGGGGGACAATGGTTTCAGTGTGATACTTGTAAGTTATCCTTAGTAGTCAGTCCAGATCGATCATTCATTGACATAACCCATGCATTATCCCCTCAATGCCAAGCAGTCCTTCCCCTCAGGAGACTTCCTTACATTTGCCCAGCTGGTGGCAAGGACTCAAAAAGACATCATGAACCAAGGCAGAGTTAGCTTTTCTTCCTTCTCTTCTTTTTTTTTCCACTCTCTTTGTCATATCTCTTTTGTCTTATTTAGCATGTCTCATGTAAACATGAGACTAATCTTTCTTTTAACCATCATGGTGTGATTTACAAAAGTGATAAGATGTGATGCCAGTTTTCAGGGAGCTGACAGTCCACAGTTCAATGAAAGGATAGATGTGGCTAGAGAGCAGTGGGGTGAATGCTGAAAGGAGCATGCACCTGTGGGTTTGGGAGCACTCATGAGGGACATCTCAATTCCACTGGGAGATCATGGCAGGGCTGATGAGAAGTGGCAGTGTTTGCATTGAATGCTGAATGAAGTCAGTGGGCCTGAGCTTGGTCATGAGGCAATTGAGGGAAGGCAATGCAAACAGTGAGGACAGGATGTGCAAAAGCATTGAAGAATTTTGTGCAGAGCAATGGCCTGGTCCATCTTGTTTTTAGCAAAATGGGATTCAACAGTGTGGAAGATGAAATGGATGGGGGGAGATAGAAAACAATGATTCAGGCAAGAATTACTGATAATTAAAAGGAAGAAATCGATTTTAATATCCACAGAATTTGATAACCAATTAGATTCAAGGAGGAAGAGAGAACAAAAAGTCTAGACCGACTTCTGGGTTTCAGACTTGGGTGACTCAGTGAATGGTAGTAGCATTCATCAAAATAGAAAACAGAGAGGGAAATACAATATTTAGAAAAAAGGTGATGAGTTCAGTTTTAGATATGTTGAGTCTGAGATGTCTGCAAGACAAGCACCTGGAGATTTATAGCTGGCAGTCATATATACAAGTCCGTGATACCTTATTCACAGCCCTGGGGTGTCACGTGTGCTGCAGAATTCAGAATTTTTTCAAATGTTAGAAAGGGAAGTATGGTGTATATACCGTCTGTTATACTAACACTCCAGTAGAAGCTGGGGCAGCATATACAGTCAAACATTAAAATTTTCAGAACAAAATGTTGACTAATCTCACTGTAACAAGATTATAAATAGCCTCTAGTCAATTCAAGTCTGGTTCGGTTGCCAAACTTAAAAAAAACCTTCTAGTTTGCAGAGCTTTTCGGGTTTCCCAAGTTTGGATAGGAGATTGTTGACTTATATAATTAACTAGGTTTGATGTCTATTAAGAGATTAACTATATCTCCTAATGTGAAACAAGGCCATTTCATAATAAATTGATATGGGTTTTTTGCATTCATTGTCTATATTCAGATGTAGTCCACAGGGAAAGTCTGAGGTGAGGTGAGGTCTTAGAGGAGAAAAAAGAGGTTGTACAGATTGATTCTCTGCATTACCCAGCTGCCACAAGCCCCAAATGCCATTCCATCTCAGTCCCGTTCTCATTTTACAGGAAAAATAATATTTCCTTCGTTCCTTTCTCTGATTCTTCATGCAGAGATAGTCACTGAAGTGCTTTACTTCCTGCTAAAACCTTTTTTAATGCCTGACTACCCCAATTTACCTGTAGGGCAAAGTAGACCAGGGCCACCCCTGACAAATAGCTTTTTGCTATTATTCTTTGAGTCAGAACCACCAGGTTAGGCCAGCCAGCAAGAGGTAGGAAAAAAAATTTTTTGCCACTGAGGTGCTTCATCATAACATTGGTAACTCAACAGCCTTTTCTTTGACTGCAATTTCCTTACCTGAACTCTGACCTTTTCAGCTTCACTCCCCAGCGAATTAAGAACCCTGATCCAGGAGGCAAAGGAAATGAAGTGGCCCTTCGTGCCTGAAAAGTGGCAGTACAAACAAGCTGTGGGCCCAGAGGACAAAACAAACCTGCAGGATGTGATTGGCGCCGGGTTGGAGCAGTTACTGGTAGGAAGAGCCACACCACCTGTTCCTCTGACACCCCCAAGTGAGGCATTTAGCCTCTAAGTGGTCTAATAGATTAAATTTCTTTGAAGCATAAAACAGCCCCTACCCTTATGGTCGGCTCTGCCAGATTGACTAATGTGTGGGGGGGGGGAGGCTTTTTAAGAGGGTTTGCTTGCCCATAAGACCTTCTGTTGGAAAGGCAAATCAAGTACAAGTGAAGAAGGGTGGTCAGTGGGCCCAATGAGAACCTGTCATGCTGAAATATTTGCATGACTTAAAAATATATATATATTATTTTTTTTAAGTCTTTGTTGAATTTGTTGCGATATTGCTTCTGTTTTTTATGTTTTGGTTTTTTGGCTGCGAGGCATGTGCGATCTTAGCTCCCCGACCAGGGAATGAATCCTCACCCCCTGCGTTGGAAGGCGAAGTCTTAACCACTGGACTGCCAGGGAAGTCCCTATTTGCATATTCTTGGTGGCCCAGAAGCAGTAGTTTTGATTCTGCCATGCCTCATAGCATTTTTATTTTGAAATACTACTTTCTAAAAGTTGGGTAGGTTAAAAAAACTAAATTCACCACTATTTCATCCATGTGACTTGCTGTCTAAGCTATTGAGGTCTGGCATGTCCCTTCCCTGAGCTCTGCCTGGAATCCTGTTCACTCCCTTATCTCCTCATGATTCACACTGTTCAGGAAGTATCATGTCAAAGTCATCGGCATGCTTATTTCTCAACTCAGTTATTGGAGACTAATCAAATGGGTACCTCTACCCCAGATATGAGAGAGCCTCAAGAATAACACATGAACTCAGATTTGAGCTCAGATTTCAGGCTTAGGTTCTGGGGATGCTACTATGAGTGCCATTTTCCTTTCTGATAGTGGTTTTTTTTCCTACATTATCTTAGATGATTATCAAAGAGGAAACTATTAGCTTGTATTTTTTTTCTCACATAGAATATAGACGTTTCTTTGGAGACCAGGCATTACAAGCAATGACAATATTCCCCAAATTTTATTTTATTGGTTTACATGGGAATGTGTTTTGGTGTCATCCCAAAATAAATGTATAGATATAGACATTGTTTTTACCTATTAAAACAAAAATCCAGGGAAGATCCCCTAATCTATGTACACATAACAGCATTGTTGGAGACAATGACTCCAACAGTCATTACTGTTGTCCAGTCATTACTGTTACTGGAGGAACAGTAACTGCCCCCCACAAAACTTTCCAGCCCTCCAAAAAACAAACACCCGAGGTGAAGCGGACTGAGGACCGTAGGCAAAGGAAAGTGAATACTTGGAACGAATTCAGTGGTGAACCAGGGGTTTTAAATAAGTGTGCTTGTTGTTAGTGGAGAAGTGGAATGGAACAAAAACTGTAGTGTGTATATCACTGTAGGGTTTACAAAATGCTTACACATGCATCATCTCATTTAATTCTCAAGGTAGCCCTCCAGCGATTATTACCATTATCAAGCCCATTTTGCAGATGAGGAAATTAAGGTGCAGGGAGATTAACTTGCCTAGGGGAACAGACCAGTGAGTGGTGGAGCTGTGACTTAGCCCCTTCATCCGTCCTGCTCCAGTTCTCCCTCTGGAAGCCTCAAGGAATGAACTTGAGAGCACAGGTAGAAGTCCTGAAACTTGTTTACTCTAATGCAAGCTGTAGAGTAGAACTTTCTGCAATGTTGGAAATGTTCTATATCTCTGTTGCCCAATACATTTAGCCCCTGGCCACATGTGGCTCTTGAGCACCTGAAATGTGGCTAGAATGACTGAAGAACTGAATTTTTAGTTTTATTTAATTTTTAAAATGAACTTCTATGTAAATAGCCACATGTGGCTAGGGCTACTGTTTAATTGGATAGTGCAGCTCTAAAGCAATGGTGCTTAAAGTTAGACCTCCCAACAACAGCACTAGCATCACGCAGAAACTGAGTCAGATTCCTGGGCCCTGCACTAGTCTTATCAAATCAAAAACTCTGGGTGTGAGGGTTTAGCAGTCAACATTAGACAAGCCCTTCAGATGATTCTGTTGCATGTTAGAGTTTAAGAATGACTGTTGCAAAAAATAGGGTGGCGATTGATTGGGCAGCTCTAAGAATCAGTCCATTAGGCTGCTTTAGCCCATAATGTGTTTAACCTGGGAGCTCTTTGAACTCTGAGCATCATTTTCTTTAGATTACCCAGCAAGTTATAAATTAAAGGCAGAGAGCCTGAACAGGAATGTGCGTGGAGAAGGGCTTGGAAAGCCCTGTGTGATTCGGCCGGTGGCATATAAGAACTTTCTACAGCTTCCCCAGAAGGTAAGAGCAGGATAGCTTCACAGAGAGAGTGACCCCTGCTTTGACCTTTGGGGCTTAGAAAGTTCCTCTGAATTTCCAGCATAGGCTGAGAAACTGAGATGCAGCACATCACTATAACCAGGGTTTTATTCCCTTCATTCCATGCACACTTACCAGATCCCCCTCGCTGTATTCAAAGCTGGTGGTGATGTTGGCTGAAAAACTGAAAATGGTGTTTTAAAAACTTCCAAGTCTCACTGCATTTGGGGTTAATGTGAATTGAGAGACAAACAGCTCATAGTTGTTAGACTATTTCAGGAGTCCATTCATTATTCCTTCTACTTTCCCTCTATATATTGCACGGATGTCACAATTGGGGGGAAGTAAAGGCATAGAGAATTTAAGAAGTTTGTGCCCGGCTCACAAGATCACTCAGGCGCAGCTCTAAGAATCAGTCCATTAGGCTGCTTTAGCCCGTAATGTGTTTAACCTGGGAGCTTTTTGAACTCTGAACATCATTTTCTTTCGCTTACCCAGCAAGCTATAAATTAAGCAACCACACCTCCTAAAGTCTCTCAGGATGCTTTCTTATTGTGTCAGACCCCAAGTGCACAATTGCTAAACCACTCTGTTTTGTAAATACGGAGAAGTATAGCACCCTGTGAACTCGGGCTACTTTCAGTATCTTAGCTTGTCAAAAGTACCTCGAGGAAATTCCATCATCCATGATTTGTTTTTGTCCCGTTATCCACTGGTTTCAATATTACACTTTACTGAAGCTGGACGACCATGTTAAAATATAATTGTGAGATTCTGTTCTTACATAAAAAATAGTTAAAGGCTGCTGAGTTTGTCTTTTCAGTTATCTCTTCTTACCGTTTTTTTTATAAATCTAAATTTCCGTGATTTTTTTTTTACCTTGAAATGAATCCTTCCCATAAAAAGTTTCCCTTCCATTTTAAAACTTAGCATTACACTTGGAGTGTAAACGCTGTCTTTAAGTTAATTCCACAAATAACAGGGCAAAGTTAAGCATAGAATTGTGCTGAGCGTCTGAGTTAGTAAAATTAAGGGTCATTTCTAATGTTCCTCTCTTAGGCTTAACTTAATCAAGAAAAATCGTATGTGTTTTGTGCTCTCCTTTCTGTTCTCCACGGCCTCCCCTGTTTCCTCCCTCTCCTGCGTCCCCATCCCCCCAATCTTTTCTCCTTTGGTGTGTGGCCACAGACAGAAATTTATGGCAGGGGCCAACCTCCTTTACACTCCACACAAAGCTTGCTGACTTGAGAGAGTTTGTCTGCTCTCTCTCAGAAAAAACACCTGCAGCATGCTCCCCAAGAAACCTGGAGAGATGGGAGATTAATGTGGCTGTAATAGCTGGGCAGTGTTTTTGGTATTATGCCCTCTCCCCAGGTAGATGGGTCTTTTCCGAGATGATACCAATTATTTATTGCTGAAACATCTGTTGATAACTGCAGCTGCCCTTGCGAAACAAAGCATATCACGGGGTCACAGGCTATAGGGACCTAAAATCCTACCTCATGCTAGTTTTAGACTATTCAGCAACACCCTCAAGTCCATGGGTTACCGTCATCTTCAGTGTCTTATCGTGCCATAGAAAATACTTTGTAAACACTGCCCTGCCCTGCCCTACAAGCTTTGAAGTATTATTTCATCTTCATCGGTAATTTATATTCCAGTGCCATTGTACTGTGGGAAAAAGAGGGGGAACCTTTTTTGTTTTCCATTTAATTGTATATCGCCTGACACTTTGACCTGTATTATTAGTATTAGTCAGAAAAAGGATTTTCTCCCTCTCTTATTTAAAAATAAAATTTCAAGGGAAAGTAAGCGCTCCTTCAGCTCCTTTCACTCAAAACAATGTTTACACTCTGAGAGGGAAAGATGAAAAGCACAAGCAATTTTTTTCAGCTGTCAGAGAAGGGCATTTCAGTTTTTGAAAGAGAACAGTAAGGCCCTTATAAATATCATTCAGCAAAACCTTTGATGGATTTTTCAAAAAGTATTGAAGGCTTTTAGCGTTAGCTTCAGTTTAGCTTGGTTTTGGGAGGACACAGCGGAGTTCTAACTAGTAAAACTGTCCTTGCTTGTGAGACGCCAGGACACGAAGGCACTGGCCTCAACGTGATTGCCAGCTTTCGTGATTTCTTCAGTGACTTTCACACTCCTGAAAAGGACAATTTCTACATGATTAAGAGAAAATATGAAAAGAAAACTTTTGAAAGGGAGATAAAGGGCCTGTTTGGATTTGCATGTCAGTGGCAGTTGGGAGCAGACAGGGCTGCAGGGCCAAGAATTGTTTCACAGACCAGGGTTTTGAGCATTCCCTGCAGATTTGGGGGTCCTGATGCAGGGACTGGCCTCTTCCCAACCCTGCTTCTGTGGGGGGAGGGAACCTGAATTTAGTGTGGTACCTCTGTAAAGAGACACACCGTAATCTTTATAGGTTGGCTAACTACATACAGTACAAGGAGATGAAGCAGGCTCACAGTGAGGATATTTTTTCCATTTCCTTTTCAACTTCACAACCATGAGGATGGACAATCTGATAACCATTACTCAACAGACTTTTAGGGAAGTATCTGTGCTACCTTGCAGGGATTTGAAGAGAGACCAAAAAAATAATTGTTTTCTTATGCTCATATGGTTGAAAACATTTGTGAATGAATAGAGTTTGATAAATTTAGCTTTCAGAATATTGTTTCTAATATGTCTCTTTAGATAATCTAGGTGCCTTTAAATTGTTGATATTTTTAATTTTGAACTACTTAAAATATTAAAGCGTCAAGAATTAAAACATAAATAAATATGAATAAATGTAAGAATCGCTTATTACAAGACTGCAGGGAAATATTTTTAAATGTCTAGTGTGAGTAACCTGGAAGCAGAGAGGTAATAAAGAAGGACCTTGGGGCTTCCCTGGTGGCACAGTGGTTGAGAATCTGCCTGCCAATGCAGGGGACACGAGTTCGAGTCCTGGTCTGGGAGGATCCCACATGCCGCGGAGCAACTGGGCCTGTGAGCCACAATTGCTGAGCCTGCGCGTCTGGAGCCTGTGCTCCGCAACAAGAGAGGCCGCGATAGTGAGAGGCCCGCGCACCGTGATGAAGAGTGGCCCCCGCTTGCCGCAACTAGAGAAAGCCCTCGCACAGAAACGAAGACCCAACACAGCCATAAATAAATAAATAAATAAATAAATAAATAAATAATTTAAAATAAATGTAAAAAAAAAAAAAAGAAGGGCCTTTAGCAAAAGATAACTTAAGTATGAATTTATTAGAAAATGAAATGTGAGGTCGAAGAAAGATACGGGTGTGAGGACAAAGTAAGGGGATGAGATGCTATCCATGGGAACAATAAAATTTCCTCCATGAATAAGCTCTGGGTTAAAAGACGTTCTTAAAACTAATTTTAAGACCATTTATTTCAGGCACCAGTTTTCATATTAATAATAGAGAACTCAGAACAGTAATAGGTGCTTTTGGGGTTATGATTTTTGTTCAGCAACTGATTTTCTCAAAGGAGGTTTTCATCTTTAACTATGTCCTTTGTGGCTTTAATAACTGAAATCTTTTTCATCAGGATGCTAAAAGCAAAGTGAATATGAACTGTATATTTATTCATTCATTCAGGAAAACTTTATTGAGTATTAACATGTGCCAGGCATTTGATATAGAGCACTGAGAGTAATGCAAGAGAAATAGAAGACCTAATTCATGTTCCAGAAAAACTACCGGAGTGAAGAGATAGGGCAACCCTTTGTCAAAGGCCTGCTTGTTGGAATGGTTCCTCCCATTTATTAACCACCAAATGTGTGGTGGGTGGTCAATACAAATTCTTCTAATTCCTGCAGACTTAGCCACATGACCTGTCCTACCAGTGAAGGGTGATTAGAAGTGACAGAAGCTTTATAAGCCATTGCGTAGTTCAGCGATTGGAAGCTTTCCTTTGCCTCATGAGAAAGAGAAGGGCTGCTCCCTCAGCCTGGATCCTGGAAAGGGCAAGATGCATGGAGCAGAGTCTCCGAGTTGGAGCCAAACTGCGCCCAATGGGAAATATGAACAAACAACAAAAACTTTGTTGTTAAAGGCACTGAAATTTGGGGGTTATCACTGTTTTACCAAGTGTTATGGGTTGATTTGTTCCCCATCAAAATACCCTGACGTCCTAACTGTCAGTGCCTCAGAATGTGACTTTATTTGAAAATATGGCCATTGCAGATGGAATCAGTTAAGATGAGGTCATAGTGGAGTAGGGTGAGCCCTCAACCCAATCTGACTGGTGTCCTTACAGGAAGACAGCCATGTGAAAACACAGAGACACAGAGAGAATGCCATGTGACGATGGAGGCAGAGGTTGGAGTTATGCAGCTACAGGCCAAGGAATGCCACGGATTTCTGGCAACACCAGAAGCTAAGAGAAAGGCAAGGAACCTTAGAGAGAGCATGACCCTACTGACATTTTGATTTCAGACTTGTGGCCTCCAGAACTTTGAAACAACACATCTTTATGTTTTAAGCCACCTCGTTTGTGGTACTTTGTTATGTCAGCCACAGGAGACTAGCACACCAAGTGAAAGCTGGCGTATGCACATGTAGAATATAATGAAACAAGAAAGCTCTCAAATGACTTCAAGATTCTTAGCATGTGGTCCTCTGCCTCCATAGGGAGGAAGGCAAAATAAACCACCTCTGTCAAGAACAGAATTTGTTCCAAAGAACATTTCAACAAAAATAGTTTCTACAAGGAAAAAAAAGTAGGTTCTATTATCTGCTGTATTATTTCCTCCCTAAACATGACTGGAGAAAGTAGACTGGAGAAAACATATCACTCTTCCTACTTCATGCCATTTTGAGCTGTAATACAGCAGCCCACTAAACATCTCCATTTGGATGTCCCAGATAGCTCAAGTCCAATAGGTCGAAACCTGAACTCCTCATCTCCGAGCTCCTTCTCCCTCCACCAACCACATTTTATCCTCCTCCAGTGGTCACGTGCCATTAAATGGTACAATGAACCACCCAGTCACCCCAATCAAGCCCTAGGAATCTCCTTTAACTCTATCTCCCCCCAACCCTTATTTCTTATTGGTTATCAAATCCTAATTTTCCTCTTAAGTATCTCCCAAATGCATCTTTTTCAACCCTAGTGCAGCTATACTAGTTCAGCCCCTATTACCTCTTTCCTAGACCATATCCAACCCTCTCCCTATCTCTAGTCATGTCCCATGTGTCATAAGGATAGTAAGGTTATACTGCAGGAAAAAACGCAAACAACTCCAAAATCTTAGGGGTTTAAAGCAATAAAGATTTGTTCCTTCCTCTTGCTACATGTCCATCTGAGGGAATGTTGGTGGGAGTTCAGCCTTATGTCACTCCCCCTCAGAGACAGCTTGATGGGATACCTATCATTTAGAATATTGCTGGTTGCCATGGGAGAGGGGAAGGAGAAATTGTGACTTGCACAGTGGCTCTTAAATACTTCCATACAGAAGTGACCATTGGTCAAGATAAGCCACATAGTCACACCTCATTTCAAGGAACCAGGGAAGCACAATTCTACCATGTGCTCAGAAGGAGGAGACCCAGAAATACATGGGCAGATAGTACCCATTATTGCCATGGCTCCCCAGCTTTTCTCCACACTGTAGCCAAAGCCATCTTTCTAAAAGAGCAATCTGACATTTTTTCTTAAATTTTTTAGGGTGAGGGTGGGGGAATCTCAGTTAATTTATAAATAATAAATAAATAACATGTATATTTTACAAAAGCATCTAATACTAATCCTGAACAATAAAATCTAAATAAATTTGAATGAACATTTTTATTAAAGTGGTGGGATTACAAGTTACTTTTATTCTTTATATTTCTTTGATTCCATAATAGACATCTCTTACCGTTATAAAAAATAAAATGGAAGGGGATTGAGAGAAAGAGAAGAGCATCTGTTGTTCAGTTACCCTTAAATCTAAATAGGATCAAATGTTCAAAAACCTAAGTGAGGATAGTAGTTTTGCTGCATCACTTCTCTAAGAGCATATAAAGTCAAATACCGAACTTCTCAGATTCTAATGGAGAAGCTAATGTCGTGAATTAAATGACATCGACAATGCATCTTTTCACTGATAAAGTGAAGATTCGAAATGCAGTGCTCTTGTTTCTGAATCTTTTCTTTTCCCATTTGATGGCCTGCTGTAAGCTAAGTATCATTATCCTCCTGTTAAGTTTTTGGAGATCATTTTTGCACACATGTGTGAACACACCTACACACACTTATGTAATATACACATTATTATATATATCTATATAATTGATATTCATGAATACAAGTTACTTCTTTATCAAATGATAGAATACCAAAACTGGAGGGCAATTTAGAGGTCATCTATTTCAAGCCCATCATTTGATACATGAGCAAACTGAAACCCAGAGAGAGTAAGAAGTGGCTTGCTGTAAGTTGCACAGCCCATCAGTGGGAGCAGCAGGACCACAGCACCCAGGTTTCCTAGCCTGAGCCTGGCGTGTCCTCCCTCAGTCTACACAATTCCATCCTTCACACAGGGCTGTTGCAGTACTGGGGCAGCCTTTCACTGCTGCATTCCTGTCGTCTCTGCTGCCCTGTAACCTGCCCTCTGCCCTCTCTGTTAATGCAATTTGACTTTTTTACTCAGAGCAGAATTAATTGAGACAGAAATTTTATAATTTCCAATTATCAACATTTAAAACTTCAGTTTCCTCTGCTGAACATTATAGTTCTTCTTTTGAAAAGAAGCCAGCCAAAAGGTTCAGATCCATCGGAAATGAATTTCATTTAATAAGTAAAAATCAGGCACCAAGAGAATGGAGCCCTCGGAGGATAAACACTAGCCCCAAGGCCTCTGTGTGTTCAGACTTCGAGACAGAGTATGATTAAAATCACCCAGTATTTAAAGCCTGCTCTACAACTGTGTCAAAAAACTGCCCCTTTTTATACGGTACTTTCAAGCTTCAATGGAGGATAAATGAAAATGGTGACTTGTCCTTAAAATTCAACCAGTGAAACTTTGGTTGCCACAGAATCAGGCATGCGAGTTATCCCTTTGATGAGGACTAACCCTGTGGCATGGATTTCATGTCTCTCCATAATGAGGCCCAAAAGCTGAGCCAAGTCTCAGAGGAGTTGATCAAACTAAGGCAAGTGGGCAGAGCAACCCAGCTCAAAATGCAGAAAATGAACAGATTTAAGTGTTGGGCAGAAAAAAGAAAGTGATAACCTCCAGAAAATGATCAGTCCTAGGGATGTGCTTATTCAGTCCTGTCAGCAAGGAAGAATAACATCACCTCCATAACGTATCTGATAATGTTTATATTAGTTGAACCACAGTGTTGTATGTCAACAAACACCAAATACTGGCAATTTCATGTGATTCGATACAATATTCTCTTCACAACATATAATATTGATAAAACCCTGCAAAATATTTAGAATTATGTCCATTTTGCAGATGAGATGATTGGCTCAGAGAGCTTGAGAGATGTTCCCCATCCATACTACTAAGTGTGGTGAAGCTGGGATTTGACTCCAGACCTCCCCTCTGTGCCACCCCCATCTGCTTGCCACCATCCTTTGATGATATAGAATCACCTGCCCTGCTTATTAAACCAACTTGCCTCAGAGGGCAGAAACCAAAAATGTTTAAGCTCAACAAATTCATAGATAAGTGGAATTACTTCTTTCTTTTTCGGATGTGTTTGTATAGAACAAAAGAAGATTTTCACTATCCCATTGATTAATTCGTTCTGAATCTATTGTCTTTAAATTTTTTTTTTTTGCTCCTCAGTAAAAACTTTTGAGCAGGCACTCTGATACACATTTATTTATTTGTTTAATAAATTATATGCATGTGCTACGCATACTATGTTATACATATTTCTTTAGGATAGAAATTTAAGGAGAACAAAACAAAGATTAAATGAATATTTTAAAATAATTTTTTAAACTGCATTGTTGGCACAAGAACCTTTTTGTTTGTGTTAAAATTGTAATTGAGTATGTTTAATTATTTTTTAAACTCGGCTTAGCACTTTCTTTTGAAGATATGGCTAGTACAGTTTATTTCAGTACTTAGTTCTGACTGTAGTAATTGAAAAATTGTCTCAAAGATATGTAGATCCAAATAAAAGATATAGGCTGTGATTGCTAATCCATGCTGCTCGTATTTCAGCCCATCCACCAATTACGAAAAATCATTTGATAAAATTCAGCTGGCAAATTTCCACTTTCTTCAGTGTCACTTGTGTGTTTCTGCAAGGTAATCAAAAGACATGTTTTAACAAACGATGTAAAAACTCATTCAGATTCTTCATTTGGGAGAT
Source organism: Balaenoptera musculus (assembly GCF_009873245.2). Classification (NCBI taxonomy): domain Eukaryota; kingdom Metazoa; phylum Chordata; class Mammalia; order Artiodactyla; family Balaenopteridae; genus Balaenoptera; species Balaenoptera musculus. Next base: position 112,627,053 of record NC_045789.1, read on the forward strand.
TTTTAAACAGGTGGAAAGTTTCCCATTTGTGTGAGTGTTTTTTTATATGGGATACTTTCTTTTTAGTATGAAAATCACAATGATGAAAACACTTCCAGCCTCATTATCTGAAAAATATTTTCAGAATACCTGTTGGATAACATACTATTGTCAGCTACTTGTCATCACAGAAAAGGGTGGCAAATTTGGAGCGCTTGTCTGTTTCAATTAGCAATAATCGCACCTCGGATAAAATTTATTGGCTATGGTACTGCCAAAGCACAAAGCTAGCACTTGTCTTTCTTTTATAGAAAGACTTCCAAACTCTTTACATTTGACTATTCTTTAAAGTACTTTGCCTTGAGATTTTTTGCAGTCTTTCTCCCTCGCATTATGAATTAACGTATCTATGATTTGTGATAATATAACCTGTAAATCTACTTAACCAGGTATAAATAAACTGCAATACAATAAGCTGAAAACAGTCCAGTGGGTGAGTCCTCATCATCAGCCCCTCCAAGATGAGGAATTCCTTGTGTACCATCTGTGATGAGTCACCATCTGACATACAGGCAAAGTAAGGGGCTGGGGTCTACCCAGTTTTTAAAATGTTAGTAAAGCTTACTTACTTTCTCATTGGTAAACTTTGGAGGAAACTTTTTGAATTTCTTTATATTTTGAGATCTCAGGTACTGATTCCACAGATCTACCCTCAACCCACTCAAAATAATGTTATTATTTACTGAGCATCTACTAAGTGCAAGGCACTTTACATATATTTTTCTTTAATTTTCTCAGTAATCTCTGTGGTATTATTATCTTTATTTTATAAAGTATCTCCCTCTAGTAACTGATTAGACTTGCTTCCTCCTGAGAATAGTCTCAAACAAATTGACTTCTTTTCCATACATGTGTATAATCTGTCACATTTTGAAAGTATTACCAACTTAATTCTGGAACTTTTTATATTTCTTCACCATGTAAAGACTGGAAGCAAAATATGTTTCTTTCATGGTTACTGAAAACCTTCTATCATGTTAGGCATGAATTATTCCCACTGGCATTGTATAGGAAGTTAAAAATCTCTGGGCCTCTGGAGTCATTGTCAGGTAGAGTGTTAAAGGGGCATAGGGGTTGGACTCCTAACATTCTCTCTCAGTACCTCTCACATTTTATTACTTTGAACACAAGACTATGGCAGCTTCTCTTCACTCTTTGTGTAAGGCCAGATCTTTGCCTAATATGCTTAAAATGCACATGATTTAGACTTATGACTTTAATGATTTATGGTTGAGATTCTAAATGCTGCTCAAGGGGGTGACTGAATCAAGATCACCTGGTGTCTGTGTGTCTGTGTGTGCACGTGCATTAGTTGGGGAGGGAGAGGAAGAATGGGGAAAAGTATGGCTTTTTAAAAAATATATATTCCCAAGTCCTACTACCCAGAGATTGTGATTTATTGAATAATCATTCCTTAAGTTGACACTTCCTAGTTTAGTAGTCTGAGATTTTTTTAATGAGGTTTTATTAAAGCAAAGCTAACCCTTACTGTTAAAACATTTATTTCTGCTTTGCTTATGTGATTCTCTTGGATAATAAGATTCTAAAGTGACAGATCAGTCTGTTTCTCTAATCATGCATAGCTCCTAAAACTGCAAAAGGCACAATTAAGCTCTCAGTCCTTTCAGTGATATTTATTACTTTAAGAACAAGTAAAAAGCCCTAGGGACAAGGAAGTTCAAACAGTTCTCTTTGTACTGTATATCTGCCACTATTCTAGTATATATGGTTTTGGTAACAATGCCACTATTCTAGTGTATATGGTTTTGGTAACAATGCCACTATTCTAGTATATATGGTTTTGGTAACAATGACAATGACAATCTTGATAAAATTAAGGTCATATAGGTAGAGATTAAGGAAGCTAACTTGGGAGCTAGACTGCCTGAGTTTGCATCCAAGTGCTGCCCCTTATTAGCTTTGTCATCTTGGGTACCTTACCTAAACTGTTGGCTTCCATTTTTCTACCTCTACAATGGTAGTAATAACAGTCCCTACTTCATAGATTGTTTGGAGTATTAAGTGAGTGGATAACGTAGAATGCTTAGAACAGTGCCTGGCACTCAATGAATGATAGCCCTTATTATTGTATAAGCTAATTGACAAAAGGACATGGCTCAGGGCCAGGTGGGATTATTATAGTTATGAGGCAAGACAGATAGAAGCTAAGATCAAATAGCGTAATCAAGCCTCTAACTCAATTTTGCTATCAGGACATCAAAAAGTGACTGTGATATGTTTTCAGAATAATCCATTAACATGTATAGGCAACCTTTCAAACAATGCAAACAACTTAACATTCCAAATAATATATTAGTGAATCTGACAGTTTGAACTTCTCCATAAGAGTCCCTCCCCAAATACCACCAGATACGCACTGCCACTATTTTTTTTTTTTTTTTAAAAAGGAGGGAAGAGGTGATCAATAATGAAGTTGTGGGAGGACCTAGACAGCAAGACTCAGATTGTCATGCTAGCCACTTCCTCTGCAACTTCATTATTGATCACCTCTTCACTGAGTAAAGATAGAAGCTCCTTCTGTATCAGTGACAGCCACTGAGATAGAAGAAGCTTCAGGTCGTGGTGACTCGGTATTATGGATTTCTCCCTGCAGTGCCTTTGGGGCAAAGCCTGAGGCTTCTTAGCCTTAACCCTCGATGGAACACACTGGTCGTTAAAAGGGGTAATATCCACATGGGGTAGACTTAGTTCCCAGGAAACAAAGGAACACCCCACCATAAGTTACAAGGGTCTTCCAATTCCATGTCAGTTAAAAAAGACTTTTACCTTTGACCTGACTTGGTACTCTTCGGGGAGGAAGGGCATGTTCCCATAACCCCAAATGGTTGAGCTATGGGAGAAGAATGCATCCTCTTCTTCATCAGATAACTCTTCCTCTCAGGACCCTTTTTTGAGGGACTTGCAGTTAATGCATTGACTCAAATTAGAATCCTAATTTGTAGTCTAAATATTAAGTTTTAATCTCCAACTCTGATGCTCATCTGTGCTATAGTTTCTATAAGCCACCCCACCCAGCCCATTTAGGTGGGAATTTTCATCTTCAGAATGTTTACAGATCAGATAACACCAGGTCTGTCTTTCACTGTTGTCTTTCCAGTGAATATCAGATGCATCTAGGAGATGCTTAATAAATATTTTGTTGAATAAATGAATAAATGTCCACTAAACCGTGTGCCAAGAATCGTTTGCTACATTATAAAGTTTCAGGTGCAAAATTTTCCCCTATTAATGTAGTATATTGCAATGATGAGTTCCCTCTCATTTTTTGAGATTAAGCTCATGGGCCCCAAATCTGTTAGTTCTGTCCACAGCAAAGTGTTATTTTGATTTTCATTTTTATTTTATGGTTATTTCTAGTGGAAAGGTCCTTTAAGAGAATATGGTTTTACTATGGTTTTATAGGCATTTTCATAGTTAGAAAAGAAAGAGAAAGGATCCCGATTTCTCAGGCTTCTCTAACATTTCTTTGTCACTGCACATAATCATGACATCGGTTTCACTAATAAATGTTTTCATAAAAATACGGACTTTATACCCAATGATAAAAGTCTATATTTTTAAAGCAAGCTAGCTTGGAAACTAAAATCCCTTTGTATTCCTTTTGTCTGTTTTGATCTTCTTTAATTATTTGGTGTTTTAGTCCCTGAAAAAAACTTTGATCTATCAATATTTTCACTTATGCCTCATATAACAAATAATCATGATCTAAAATCTGAAGTAGCACTAAGGCAGCTATGCATGCATATGTGAAAACAAATGAATTGGGGAAACAACTAGAGAGCCATGAACTAATTCATTTATTCAACAACTACTTATTGAGCCACTTTTCAAGGCACTGAGGCTACAGCAGTAAACAAAACAAAGTGCCTGGGCACTGACATTCAGTGTAAACGAAAAGCTTATATTTTGGTGGGAAGAAAGGAAATAAACAGATAAACATTAAAAAATGTACAATTTAATGTTGGAGGTTAAGTGCTATGAAGACAAATAAAGCAGAGTCAAGGAAAGGATAGCAAGTGGATATAGATACTATAGTTTTAGAGAAATGGTCAGAGAAGGCTTCTTTGAAAGGGTAACTGGGGCCCAGATCTGAATGGGGGAGCCTTGCAGATAACTGAGGGAAGAGCATTCCAGACAGAGGGAACAGTAAGTGTAAAGGCCCAAAGCACAAGCTTGACTTGGAGGGTGAGCAGGGAGGCTGCCGAACAGTGAGAAATAATGAGAATGAGAGGAAATAGTGAAGTAGCCAGAGGCACAATCATAGAGGGCCTTGTTGGCCAAGACAACAGATTTAAATTTTATTTTAATTGTGATGGGAAGTCGTGTTGAAGTTGAGAGCAGAGAATCAACATTATTACTGATTTACATTTTAAAGGGATCACTTCGGTTGCTGTGTGAGAAATGTGGGGAGAAGGGGGAGAGGACTTAGGTGGCAAAGGGAGGGATTCAAGTTAGAAAGCTGTTGCTTGTATCCAAGCAAGTTTATAATAATGGCTTGAACTAAAGTGGCTGCTCTAGAGGAGGTGAAAAGTGGTCAGATCTTGTGCATGTTTTTTTTTTTTTCAACATCTTTATTGGAGTATAATTGCTTAACAATGGTGTGTTAGTTTCTGCTTTATAACAAAGTGAATCAGTTATACATATACATATGTCCCCATATCTCTTCTCTCTTGCATCTCCTTCCCTCCCACCCTCCCTATCCCACCCCACTAGGTGGTCACAAAGCACCGAGCTGATAGCCCTGTGCTATGGGGCTGCTTCCCACTAGCTATCTATTTTACGTTTGGTAGTGTATATATGTCCATGCCACTCTCTCACTTTGTCCCAGTTTACCCTTCCCCTCCCTGTATCCTCAAGTCCGTTCTCTGGTAGGTCTGCATCTTTATTCCCATCTTGCCCCTAGGTTCTTCATGACCTTTTTTTTTTTTTTTAGATTCCATATATATGTGTTAGCATACAGTATTTATTTTTCTTTTTCTGACTTACTTCACGCTGAATGACAGTCTCTAGGTCCATCCAGCTCATTACAAGTAACTCAGTTTCGTTCCTTTTTATGGCTGAGTGATATTCCATTGCATATATGTACCACATCTTCTTTATCCATTCATCTGCTGATGGACACCTAGGTTGCTTCCATGTCCTGGCTATTGTAAATAGAGCGGCAATGAACATTTTGGTACGTGACTCTTTTTGAATTATGGTTTTCTCAGGGTATATGCCCAGTAGTGGGATTGCTGGGTCATATGGTAGTACTATTTTTAGTTTTTTAAGGAACCTCCATACTGTTCTCCATAGTGGCTGTATCAACTTACATTCCCACCAACAGTGCAAGAGGGATCCCTTTTCTACACACCCTCTCCAACATTTATTGTTTGTAGATTTTTTGATGATGGCCATTCTGACCGGTGTGAGATGACAACTCATTGTAGTTTTGATTTGCATTTCTCTAATGATTAATGATGTTGAGCATTCTTTCATGTGTTTGTTGGCAATCTGTATATCTTCTTTGGAGAAATGTCTATTTAGGTCTTCTGCCCATTTTTGGACTGGGTTGTTTGTTTTTTTGATATTGAGCTGCATGAGCTGCTTGTACATTTTGGAGATTAATCCTTTGTCAGTTGCTTCATTTGCAAATATTTTCTCCCATTCTGAGGGTTGTCTTTTCATCTTGTTTATGGTTTCCTTTGCTTTTGAGTTTCATTAGGTCCCATTTGTTTATTTTTGTTTTTATTTCCATTTCTCTAGGAGGTGGGTCAAAAAGGATCTTGCTGTGATTTATTTCATAGAGTGTTCTGCCTGTGTTTTCCTCTAATAGTTTGATAGTGTCTGGCCTTACATTTAGGTCTTTAATCCATTTTGAGTTTATTTTTGTGTATGGTGTTAGGGAGTGTTCTAATTTCATTCTTTTACATGTAGCTGTCCAGTTTTCCCAGCATCACTTATTGAAGAGGCTGTCTTTTCTCCACTGTATATTCTTGCCTCCTTTATCAAAGGTAAGATGACCATAATTGCATGGGTTTATCTCTGGGCTTTCTGTCCTGTTCCATTGATCTATATTTCTGTTTTTGTGCCAGTACCAATACGGTCTTGATTACTGTAGCTTTGTAGTATAGTCTGAAGTCAGGGAGCCTGATTCCTCCAGCTCCGTTTTTCTTTCTCAAGATTGCTTTGGCTATTCAGGGGCTTTTGTTTTTCTGTACAAATTGTGAAATTTTTTGTTCTAGTTCTGTGAAAAATACCAGTGGTAGTTTGATAGGGATTGCAATGAATCTGTAGATTGCTTTTGGTAGTAGAGTCATTTTCACAGTGTTGATTCTTCCAATCCAAGAACATGGTATGTCTCTCCTTCTGTTTGTATCATCTTTAATTTCTTTCATCAGTGTCTTATTATTTTCTGCATACAGGTCTTTTGTCTCCTTAGGTAGGTTTATTCCTAGATACTTTATTCTTTTTGTTGCAATGGTAAATGGGAGTGTTTTCTTAATTTCACTTTCAGATTTTTCATCATTAGTGTATAGGAATGCAAGAGATTTCTGTGCATTAATTTTGTATCCTGCTACTTTACCAAATTCATTGATTAGCTCTAGGAGTTTTCTGGTAGCATCTTTAGGATTCTCTATGTATAGTATCATGTCATCTGCAAACAGTGACAGCTTTACTTCTTCTTTTCCGATTTGGATTCCTTTTATTTCTTTTTCTTCTCTGATTGCTGTGGCTAACACTTCCAAAACTATGTTGAATAATAGTGGTGAGAGTGGGCAACCTTGTCTTGTTCCTGATCTTATTGGAAATGGTTTCAGTTTTTCTCCATTGAGGACGATGTTGGCTGTGGATTTGTCATATATGGCCTTTATTATGTTGAGGAAAGTTCCCTCTATGCCTACTTTCTGGTGGGTTTTTATCATAAATAGGTGTTGAATTTTGTCGAAAGCTTTCTCTGCATCTATTGAGATGACCATATGGTTTTTCTCCTTCAGTTTGTTAATATGGTGTATCACGTTGATTGATTTGCATATATTGAAGAATCCTTGCATTCCTGGGATAAACCCCACTTGATCATGGTGTATGATCCTTTTAATGTGCTGTTGGATTCTGTTTGCTAGTATTTTGTTGAGGATTTTTGCTTCTATGTTCATCAGTGATATTGGCCTGTAGTTTTCTTTCTTTGTGACATCTTTGGTTTTGGTATCAGAGTGATGGTGGCCTTGTAGAATAAGTTTGGGAGTGTTCCTCCCTCTGCTATATTTTGGAAGAGTTTGAGAAGGATAGGTGTTAGCTCTTCTCTAACTGTTTGATAGAATTTGCCTGTGAAGCCATCTGGCCCTGGGCTTTTCCTTCTTGGAAGATTTCTAATTACAGTTTCAATTTCAGTGCTTGTGATTGGTCTGTTCATATTTTCTGTTTCTTCTTGGTTCAGTCTCGGAAGGTTGTGCATTTTCAAGAATTTGTCCATCTCTTCCAGGTTGTCCTTTTTATTGGCATATAGTTGCTGGTAGTAATCTCTCATGATCCTTTGTATTTCTGCAGTGTCAGTTGTTACTTCTCCTTTTTCATTTCTAATTCTATTGATTTCAGTCTTCTCCCTTTTTTTCTTGATAAGTCTGGTTAATGTTTTATCAGTTTTGTTTATCTTCTCAAAGAACCAGCTCTTAGTTTTATTGATCTTTGCTATCATTTCTTTCATTTCTTTTTCATTTATTTCTGATCTGATCTTTATGATTTCTTTCCTTCTTCCAACTTTGGGGTTTTTTGTTCTTCTTTCTCTAATTGCTTTAGGTGTAAGGTTAGGTTGTTTATTTGAGATGTTTCTTGTTTCTTAAGGTAGGATTGTATTGCTACAGACTTCCCTCTTAGAACTGCTTTTGCTGCATCCCATAGGTTTTGGGTCATCGTGTTTTCATTGTCATTTGTTTCTAGGTATTTTTTGATTTCCTCTTTGATTTCTTCAGTGATCATTAAGTAGTGTGTTCTTTAGCCTCCATGTGTTTGTATTTCTTACAGATTTTTTCCTGTAATTGATATCTAGTCTCATAGCGTTGTGGTCAGAAAAGATACTTGATACGATTTCAATTTTCTTAACTTTACCAAGGCTTAATTTGTGACCCAAGATATGATCTATCCTGGAGAATGTTCCATGAGCACTTGAGAAGAAAGTGTATTCTGTTGTTTTTGGATGGAATGTCCTATAAATATCAATTAAATCCATCTTGTTTAATGTATCATTTAAAGCTTGTGTTTCCTTATTTATTTTCATTTTGGATGATCTGTCCATTGGTGAAAGTGGGATGTTAAAGTCCCCTACTATGATTGTGTTACTGTCGATTTCCCCTTTTATGGCTGTTAGTATTTGCCTTATGTATTGAGGTGCTCCTATGTTGGGTGCATAAATATTTACAATTGTTATATCTTCTTCTTGGATTGATCCCTTGATCATTATGTAGTGTCCTTCTTTGTCTCTTGTAATAGTCTTTGTTTTAAAGTCTATTTTGTCTGCTATGAGAATTGCTACTCCAGCTTTCTTTTGGTTTCCATTTGCATGGAATATCTTTTTCCATCCCCTCACTTTCAGTCTGTATGTGTCCCTAGGTCTGAAGTGGGTCTCTTGTAGACAGCATATATACGGGTCTTGTTTTTGTATCCATTCAGCCAGTCTATGTCTTTTGGTTGGAGCATTTAATCCATTTACATATAAGGTAATTATCAATTTGTGTGTTCCTATTACCATTTTCTTAATTGTTTTGGGTTTATTATTGTAGCTCTTTTCCTTCTCTTGTGTTTCCTGTCTAGAGAAGTTCCTTTAGCTTTTGTTGTAAAGCTGGTTTGGTGGTGCTGAATTCTCTTAGCTTTTGCTTGTCTAATTTCTCCGTCAAATCTGAACGAGATCCTTGCTGGGTAGAGTAATCTTGGTTGTAGGTTTTTCTCCTTCATCACTTTAAATATGTCCTGCCACTCCCTTCAGGCTTGCAGAGTTTCTGCTGAAAGATGAGCTGTTAACCTTATGGGGATTCCCTTATGTGTTATTTGTTGTTTTTCCCTTGCTGCTTTTAATATTTGTTCTTTATATTTAATTTTTGATAGTTTGATTAATATGTGTCTTGGTGTGTTTCTCATTGGCTTTATCCTGTATGGGACTCTCTGTGCTTCCTGGACTTAACTATTTCCTTTGCCATGTTAGGGAAGTTTTCAACTATAATCTCTTCAAATATTTTCTCAGTCCCTTTCTTTTTCTCTTCTTCTTCCGGGACCCCTATAATTCGAATGTTGGTGCGTTTAATGTTGTCCCAGAGGTCTCTGAGACTGTCCTCAATTCTTTTCATTCTTTTTTCTTTCTTCTGCTCTGCAGTAGTTATTTCCACTATTTTATCTTCCAGGTCACTTATCCGTTCTTCTGCCTCAGTTATTCTGCTATTGATCCCATCTAGAGAATTTTTAATTTCATTTGTTGTGTTGTTCATCACTGTTTTTTTGCTCTTTAGTTCTTCTAGGTCCTTGTTAAACGTTTCTTGTATTTTCTCCATTCTATTTCTAAGATTTTGGATCATCTTTACTGTCATTATTCTGAATTCTTTTTCAGGTAGACTGCCTGTTTCCTCTTCATTTGTTAGGTCTGGTGGGTTTTTGCCTTGCTCCTTCATCTGCTGTGTGTTTCTCTGTCTTCTCATTTTGCTTAACTTACTGTGTTTGGGGTCTCCTTTTCGCAGGCTGCAGGGTCGTAGTTTCCGTTGTTTTTGGTGTCTGTCCCCAGTGGCTAAGGTTGGTTCAGTGGGTTGTGTAGGCTTCCTGGTGGAGGGGACTAGTGCGTGTGTTCTGGTGGATGAGGTTGGATCTTGTCTTTCTGGTGGGCAGGTCCACGTCTGGTGGTGTGTTTTGGGGTTTCTGCGACCTTATTATGATTTTAGGCAGCCTCTGTGCTAATGGGTGGGGTTGTGTTCCTGTCTTGCTAGTTATTTGGCATAGGGTGTCCAGCACTGTATCTTGCTGGTCATTGAGTGGAGCTGGGTCTTGGCATTGAGATGGAGATCTCTGGGAGATTTTCGCTGTTTGATATTACATGGAGCTGGGAGGTCTCGTGTGGACCAGTGTCCTGAACTTGGCTCTCCCACCTCAGTGGCACAGCCCTGATGCCTGGCTGGAGCACCAAGAGCCTGTCCTCCACATGACTCAGAATAAAAGGGAGAAAAAAAAGAAAGAAAGAAGATAAAATAAAATAAAGTAAAATAAAATAAAATAAAGTTATTAAAAAAATAAATATTATGAAAAAAAATTTTTAAGTAATAAAAAAAAACAAAAAAACAAAATGGACAGACAGAACCCTAGGACAAATGGTAAAAGCAAAGCTATACAGACAAAATCACACACAGAAGCATACACATACACACTCACAAAAAGAGAAAAAGGGAAAAAAGTATATTGTTGCTCCCAAAGCCCACCCCCTCAATTTGGAATGATTCGTTGTCTATTCAGGTATTCCACAGATACAGGGTACATCACGTTGATTGTGGAGCTTTAATCCGCTGCTCCTGAGGCTGCTGGGAGAGATTTCCCTTTCTCTTCTGTGTTCGCACAGCTCCTGGGGTTCAGCTTTGGATTTGGACCTGCCTCTGCATGTAGGTCGCCTCAGGGCATCTGTTCTTCGCTCAGACAGGACGGGGTTAAAGGAGCAGCTGCTTCGGGGGCTCTGGCTCACTCAGGCCGGGGGGAGGGAGGGGTACGGAGGCGGGGCGAGCCTGCAGCGGCAGAGGACGGCGTGACGTTGCAGCAGCCTGAGGCGCGCCGTGCGTTCTCCCGGGGAAGTTGTCCCTGGATCACGGGACCCTGGCAGTGGCGGGCTGCACAGGCTCCCGGGAGGGGCGGTGTGGAGAGTGACCTGGGCTCGCACACAGGCTTCTTGGTGGCGGCAGCAGCAACCTTAGCGTCTCATGCCCGTCTCTGGGGTCCGCGCTGATAGCCACGACTCGCGCCGTCTCTGGAGCTCGTTTAGGCGGCGCTCTTAATCCCCTCTCCTCGCGCACCAGGAAACAAAGAGGCAAGAAAAAGTCTCTTGCCTCTTCGGCAGCTCCAGACCTTTTCCCCGACTCCCTCCCGGCTAGCTGTGGTGCACTAACCCCTTCAGGCTGTGTTCACGCTGCCAACCCCAGTCCTCTCCCTGCGATCGACCAAAGCCCGAGCCTCAGCTCCCAGCCCCCGTCCGCCCCGGCGGGTGAGCAGACAAGCCTCTGGGGCTGGTGAGTGCTGGTCGGCACCGATCCTCTGTGCGGGGATCTCTCCGCTTTGCCCTCCGCACCCCTGTTGCTGCGCTCTCCTCCATGGCTCCAAAGCTTTCCCCCTCCACCACCTGCAGTCTTCACCTGCGAAGGGGCTTCCTAGTGTGTGGAAACCTTTCCTCCTTCACAGCTCCCTCCCACGGGTGCAGGTCCCATCCCTATTCTTTTGTCTCTGTTTTTTCTTTTATCTTTTGCCCTACCCAGGTGTGTGGGGAGTTTCTTGCCCTTTGGGAGGTCTTAGGTCTTCTGCCAGTGTTCAGTAGGTGTTCTGTAGGAGTTGTTCCACGTGTAGATGTATTTCTGATGTATTTGTTGGGAGGAAGGTGATCTCTGCATCTTACTCTTCCGCCATCTTGAAGCTCCTCCAGATCTTGTGCAATTTTTTTTTTTATGCTTTTTTTTTTCAAATTTATTTATTTATTTATATTTATTTTTGGCTGTGTTGGGTCTTCGTTTCTGTGCGAGGGCTTTCTCTAGTTGCGGCCAGCGGGGGTCACCCTTCATTGCGGTGCGCGGGCCTCTCACTATCGCAGCCTCTCTTGTTGCGGAGCACAGGCTCCAGACGCGCAGGCTCAGTAGTTGTGGCTCACGGGCCCAGTTGCTCCGTGGCATGTGGGATCTTCCCAGACCAGGGCTCGAACCCGTGTCCCCTGCATTGGCAGGCAGACTCTCAACCACTGCTCCACCAGGGAAGCCCTCTTGTGCATGTTTTAAAGGTAGAGCCAACAGCATTTGCTGATGGATTAGATGTAGACTATGAGATAAGGAGAAGAGCCACAAACTTAGAATGAAACCTCTGAAGTTTTGTCCCTCTGCAAATGAATGGATGAGTTGTCATTACTGAGATGGAAAAGCAAGTATGGAAGAGCAAATAAAGAGTTTTGTTTTAAACATGTGAAGTTTGAGATACCTAACTGACATCCACATCGGGCTATTTATTGTCTAGGCAATTTCATACACTAGGCAGCGTTGCAGGAAAGAGACTCAGGATGATATTTAAATTTGGGATTGTCAACAGAAGTGATATTTGAGGCCATGGGACAGTCTAAGTGAGTGTAGCTAGAGAAGGCAAACAGTCTTAGGACTGAATCCTAGGGCTTTAACATTCAGAGGCTGGAAAAGAAGGATGCTCCAGCAAAGTAGAGTGAGCAGCCAATGAGATAGGAAGAAAACCAGGAGAGTGTGAAATGCCAGAAGTCACATGAATAAAAAAAGAGGGGTTGATTGTCACAGCCAGATGGTTCTAGGAGATTGAATAAGATGAGGATTAATAAATGGTCATTGGATTTGGAGGTTGTTGGCAACCTAGAAAAGAATGGGTTCAGTGTAGTGCTGGGGATGAAAGCTATAGATTTAAGAAAGAGTGGGAGGTGAGGAAGCAAAGACTGAGTTTAGACAACTCTTGAGATGGGCTGTAAAGAGGGACAGAGAAATGGGACAGGTGCTGGAGGCGGAATGCTGTGGACTGAATATTTGTATCCTTACCTCCCAAATTCATAGGTTGAAATCCTAACCCTCAAGGTGATGGTTTTGGAGGGGGTGCTTTGGGAGATGATTAGGCCTTGAGGACAGAGCCCTCATGAATGGGATTAGTGCCCTTATAAAAGGTCCCAGAGAGACACGGAGAAAAGATGCCATCTGTGAACCAGGAAGCAGGCCCTCACCAGGCATGGAATCTGCCGGTTCCTTGATCTTGGACTTCCCAATCCCCAGAACTGTGAGAAATAAATTACTGTTGTTTATAAACCACTCAGTTTATGGCATTTTTGTTATGGCAGCCTGAAAGGACTAAGACAGAGATATATGGTTAAGGGAGGACTTTTTAAGATGGAAGATATTGTAATGTTTGTATGCTGATGAGAATGATCCAGTAGAGATGAGGAAATTAATGATGCAGAAGTGAAAGAAAGTATTTACAAGCATAATGTCCTAGAGTAAAGAAGGCAGGATAGAATTGAGTATTTAAGTGGGGGGTTGGCCTTAAACATGCCAATAGGAAAGTAGGGAGGACACATGGGTTACAATGCAAGAGGGTTGGCAGATTTGGGTAAGAGAATAAGGAAGATCTCATCTCACTGACTATTTTTTCTTAGTGAAATAAGAAGCCAGGTCATCAGCTGAGTGTGAGGAGGTTAAAGGGGCTGTGGCAGCTTGAGAGGAGAGCAAAAGTATAATAGTAGCTGGATTGTTAGGCCATGCTAAGGGCCAGCCTCAGGTTATGGTGATAAATTTAAAGTGTTATGGTTGTGTGTTTTTCTCCAGCCACATTCACTTGCTTGGGTAGAAGCTCAGATTAGGCAGAGAATTACATATAATTTGAAAATATTAAGTGACAATAAATAATATTCATCTTCCCCTCCTGTGTTCAGAACCAACTGAAAGATAGATGCAAAAGAGCAACCTTTATTATTCTAAAACAGATAGGAGAATGTAGCTTTAGGTTTTCAGACAAGTGGGTTGGAAAATTCTTCACTCCAGACACATCTTGTTGCTGGCAGGCCCCTTCCCTTACTGTAGAACAGGGAGGAAGACTTGAAGAGAGGAAAGAGGAAGGTCTGAACCAGGTATGCTACTCCCATCAGATAACTCACTCCACCCCCAGTAGGGAGGAAGAGTGAGGGGTGGGGTAAGAGGCTAAAGGTCAGGCTAGCTCCCCGGTTCTCAACTCTAGAATCATGGGAATCACCTGGGGATCATCAGTATCACCTGGGCATCGTTTAGAGAAACATGCCTGGGTACACTTCCAGAGATTCTGATTTAACAGGCCTGGGGTGCCATCTGGGCATCTGGATTTTTAAAAGCCTGCCTAGGGGATTCTAATACGAGGCCAGCATTTTTCCTTAACAATAAACATGGTCAGAATTGCCAGACAAATATGATAGAAGTTGAAAGCAGCAAAGGAGCAAAGAATGCCTATTAAAAAGTTGCTATCTTGATGCACCATGGAATTTAAAGAGGTAAGTGAGGACATGAGGGATTGATGGCGTAGCACACACACACACACACAAAACCCCAGTAAGGTCAGCAGATAGAGTGTGGATGTCCCCAAAGGGTTGCAGAACTACTGGAGTTGGGCTATCCAGGAAGGGAACTGGGAGAATAAGAGATAAAGATTAAAGAATCAAATGCTGGAATTGAGATTCTGATTGTGATGCCACCAAAGTAGCAAGTTCTAAAGTGACTGACCATGAGAGTGACTAAGCTTAAGTGTAGAACAAGATCCTTGGAGATAAGGAGGCCATGGCGAGAGAGACCAGTGTGCTGGGTGAGTCATCAGTGTGGATGCTGAGATCACCGTGGTGGCTGTAGCAACCTGGAGTCCAGAAGAAAGGTAAGGCACGCAGGTCCACAGTACCCAGGGGCTGTGAGGTTCACCAGGATCCTGGTTAGGTGGTCTCTGTTTTGATATTGCTTTCTTGTTCTTTTAGCAGACAGCCCAACTCCATTCACAGTAGATTTGAGAGAGGGAGGGTAAGAAAGCAGGGATAGATGATCCAAAATATTATCTTTAGGTATTGAGATTGAGAAAAAGGTTATAACTATTTCTGGAAAGTGCTTGAATCTGCATGCCCCACTGGTAAAATGAAGGAAAGATTGGTGAAATGTTAACAGGCCCTGAACATAAACTATAAGAAAGTTCAGGTTTTTTCCTTTCCTCCTCCTCCTCCTCACGTTTCGGTGGGTGGACAAACGTGGTGCATGCTGTGCTTGGTCTTCCCTTGACCTTGAGTAGTCCAGTTTGATCAGTTGACTCTTACTCTGCTTTATTGTTGATATATAACTATGCAGGCATCAGTCACTTTTCATTTGTTTATTCTGCTGATTCCTCACCTCAGGACACTTCCCCCCTCCCTTTCCCCTGCCTTTTTCCTATCTCCCAATTTGCTATGCAGCAATAATTTCCCCTTACACTGCGCCTGCCAATTGCAATGCCAGATGGCTTCTGTTCTGAGTCCCCTCACCCAGCCCCCCTTGAGAACAGCTGCCATTGTCATTGCTGTGAACACATCGTGGCTTTGAACCCATAGCTGAGACCCAAACTTGATGCTCAGCGTTGGGAGGGGCTAGCACTAGTGCCAGGAGCCATGAAAACAGCACACACTTTTCCTGCTGCTGTTCAGAAAAAGCCCTTAGAAAAGGCTCTTTCGCGTTTTTTCAATCATCTGCGTATTGAAATCTCATTGTGGAGTTTAATTCCTTTACCACCTGACTCAGCTTCCTCGCCATGAAGTTCCCTTTGTGCCATAAACTCAATTAGGACCCCATATTTCCCATCCTGAAAACAGATGTGAAAAAACTGTGGTGTGTGTGTGTGCACATTTGTGAGCCTGTCTCTTTAGAGCTCCAGCATACACACTCCCTTATCTGTATCCACATATTTTTATTTAAACAGATTCATTCAGGAAGAAAAGCCACAATTTAGTGGCTATTGGGACAAGCTTCCTAAGTCAGCCTCTGAGGAAAGATAATAAAATAGAATTCCTTTTTTTTTTTTTTTATCTTGAGTTATCCTATGTTGGTTCCATCACTAAAATTCTGTTACTGTGACACCATCTTAAAAGATTATATTTTTGAGCCCTCTGTGATGGCAGGTCAGTTGTGGGTCTAAAAACCCAAACAAAAAGAATCCTGAATCAAATACCATGTAGACCAATATGCATTTCAAAGGCACTGCCACGTAGTCAGTGGGTTAGGGTTTTTGTGTCGTTTTCTTTCTTTTTGGGGGAGTGGGGGAGGGAAAGGGACTCTCTTTCATGTTAATCTAATTGTGCATAACCCAGGCACATTTTACCATGTAGGGAAACTTTCTCTTTAGCGTCCTTCCCTACCACACACTCGGGCCTCCTTTCATTCCTCCCTTTCTGAAGTCAGAGTGCTCCCCCGGTGTACATTTGGGGGAGATTCCCAGGATGGTGATGTATTCTGCTTTGCTGCTGAGGAATTTACTATCCCCCCACTTGGCAACAAATGAAAGTGGGTATTAATTTCTCAGAGTGCTGGTAGCAACACGAGAGAGGGGCTGCAAGAATGATACCCACCTAAATCTGTATGTAGTGCACAGCAGGCCACCGTTTCAAAAGAGGGAGAGAAAAGACAATGACAAGAAAGAAAAGATTCTCCTGAGTTGACTTCTCTGCATTTTGCGTCGTTAGGTTTTGGAGAGAGATGCGAGAGGTTCGGGGCCTGAACAGAGTCAAATTATGCAGCTGCGGGGATGCCAGGTCCTCCAGAATAGGATGCTTCGTTTAGATTTTCCACAATGCTATTGAAGTGCTTATTTTCCTCCTGAAGAGACACAAACAGATGCAAACTTCTGTAAACACTTTAGAAATGAATTCAGTGAGTTTGGCCTCTCAGCAGTGCTCAATAGCTGACAGAAAAATGTCTAATTAGTGCGAGTGGAAATAATAGGGCCACTTGGATTCCTTCCATCCTCCTCCAACTCTACTTTTCCAAGGAACTCAAAGGGCCTTTGTCTGGCAGGTCACCCTCTCTCAGGCTTTGTGCTCCAAACTATTAAGAGTAGAAGGGGGAAAAATAGATGAGGGAATGTTCTCTGCTCAAATATATGGTGTGTTCACGCAGGATGCAGAATGGGGTGTTTGTGGCATCCTTTACAGGTGCTCGGGAGGGATTCCTCCATTGGCGACAGCCAAAAGCAACTCACACGTGCATGCTAAGAAACCTCCCTTTCAAGAACCAGCTTTCCTTCACCAATTGCCATAGAGCCTGCTCATTTTCCTTTTTTTTTTTTTTTTTTCTCAGCTTCCAGTAACATCAGTCCTTAGACTTAGTGAAGAGAAGAAATTAAATGAGAGGTTTCACCATTTTCTGAGATAAACCTTAGAGATGTTATATGCATGATCTGTTATTTCCTTTTTACTCTGTTGAAAATTCCACTGACATTTCTTTTAGGAACCTGTCTTTGCTTGTTGTTATTTTGTCATACAGGAGAATGGGACCACGTGAACGGAATTCTTTTTTCCTATTTTTTTTCGTAGTATTCCTCTTCATTTATTAAGCACCCACAATGTGCCAGGCTCTGTGCTGAACATTTGACCCACATTTCCTCTAATCCTAAACCAGCACTGAAAATAGGTACTATCCACATTTCACAGATGAGGAAATTGAGACTAGGAGAGGTTTAGTAACTGGCCATGGCAAGCAAATGGAGGACCTTGGACACAATCCAGATACCTGTGGTTTCATCTCAGATTTTTTTTTATCTCTAGAAGTTTGATTTGGATCATTTTTTATATCTCCCATGTCCCTAATCCCACCTAATTTTTACCCTACCTTCTTGAACTTATAAAATACAGTTAAAACTGTCATTTGGGGTTCAATTTCTATTGATTTCTTTTTCTTTTTAGTGTAGGCTTCTTTCATACCTGGTAATTTTTGACTGGATGCCAAACATTATAAATTTTACCTTATAATATGGCAGATAATTTGGGTGCCTGTAAATATTCTTGAACCTTGTTCTGGAATTCAGTCAAGTTAGTAAATAGTTTGATCCATGCCATGCTTGCTTCTAAACTTTCAGAGTGGGCCAAGAGCCATCTTCCTCTGAGGTTAATTTTGTCTCACTACTGAAGCAATACCCTTCTGAATATTCTACCCCCTGCCTTGTGAATGACATGATTTCCTACTATGGATGGTAGAAACACAAACTACATGAGGCTTGGGGATTGTTTCCTCTGCTCCTTTCAGGTGGTTCTTTCCCCAGCCTTGGGTGGTGTCTTTTCATACATGAGCTGATCAGTAGTGTTCTGCTGGAGACTCAGGGGGGACCCTCTGCAGATCTCTGGACTTCTTGCTTTGTGCAGCTCTCTCCTTCTGGTTCTCTGCTCTGTGAACTCTGGCCACCTTAGCCTCTACAGACTCGTAGAAGCTCCATCTCCTCAACTTGGGAAGGCCACCTCACTAGACTTGTAGAGCATCCTTTCAGCTCTGTGTAAGAAATTCCCAGTTGGAGTAATCCCCAGCTAATCACCAAATTATCATTTGGTCTTGTGGTACCAACTTTCACTAGAAATTTCAAAATGCTGTAATTAAAGGCCATCTCATGGAAGGTTTTCTTTTCTTTCTCTTATTTTTAAACACATAACAAGAACACTCTTTTCAACTGGGATTTGTTTTTATTTGTCCCTGTTTTTTTTTTTTCTTAGAATTTTTTTTATCATAATAAGGGATACAGGTTCCTTAGAACCACTGTTTGGACTCAGTGAGTGGTGAGTTCAGCCCTAGCTACAAAGACCCAGATTCCTGTGCCCAGATTAGGCCCTGCTCAAAATCACCTTCATCAGACACAGGTGGAAAGCAGAAGGAAAACTGACCCTTGAGAGACTTGGGTTCCTCAAGTATTAGCTGAGGATGTAAAGAAATCGAAACTCTTTGTACTGTTGGTGGTATTGTAAAATGGTGTAAACTCTATGGAAAACAGTATGGTGGTTCCTCAAAAAATTAAAAATATAACTACCATTTAATCCAGCAATCCTATTTCTAGGTATATATCTCAAAGAATTGAAAGCATGGCCTCAAAGAGATACTTGCACACCCATGTTCATAGCAGCACTGTTCACAATAGCTAAGCGGTGGAAGCAACCCAAATGTCCATTGACAGATGAATGGATATAGATTCATCCATACAGAAATTGGTATATACATACAATGGAATATTATTCATCATTTAAAAGGAAGGAAATTTTGTCACATGCTACAACGCAGGTGAACCTTAAGGACTTTATGCTAAGTCAAGTAAGCCAGTCACAGAAAGACAAAAACTATATGATTCCACTTATATGAGGTACCTAGAATAGTCAAATTCGTAGAAACACAAAGTAAAATTGTGGTTACCAGGGGCTAGGGAGAAGGGAGAAAGGGTTGTTGTATCAAGTTTCATACTTGCAAGATAAAAAATTTTGAAGATCTAATTCACAATAATGTGACTATACCTAACACTACTGAACGCCATTCTTAAAAAAAGCTGAGATGGCAAATTTTACGTTCTGTGCTTTTTACCACAATAGAAAAGAAAAGAAAAAAGATAGAGACGAGTTCCTTCCTGCCTCACCCTGACCCTTTTGACTTTGTAACTTTGGAAAGTCAACTTCTCAGCCGTGGTTTCCTTATCTTACTTAGATTTTGTAGTTACTGTAGATTTAAATGAGTTCATTGGTGTGAACGTTTTTCATAAACTAGATGGTACTACGAAGATGGAAACCATTATTATCAGGGAGGAAAGGGTGGAGAATCAGCCCTAGAGAATAGACCGGCCTCTAAACATTGCATCCCGTGTAGGTACTCAGTTACCCCAAAACTGAAGTGAGGCACCTGTGAGAATGGAGAGCAGAACTAAACATGAAGCATGCACCTCAAAGAGAGGGGACTCACTGTGGCTTGCTGAGTACCCTCCACAGGGTACATAGTCATGAGCAGGGTGACAGGAATAGAGATGCTGTTTCAAAGAAAGGTTTAAGGGAGCCTGGCAGTGGCAGAAGCTGCAAGTTCTACAGATAGCAGCTGAGTTTGCAAACCAAAGGGCTATATTTATGTGTAGCTAGCGTAGAAAGGACTCTTGATCAGAGACTGTCCTCATTAAACAGAGCTGGGCATACATAAAATCATCAGTTTCCTATTCCATCTTTAAGTTTACATTTCATGAATGTCAAATGACTGACATGTTCTCATTTTAAAACTTGTGTTTTTCAGATTGATAGTTTATTTGACAAACCTGAATTGCAGTTTTGAGCATTTCAGTTTTAGTTAGGCTTTTTTGGTTGGGTGAAACAGAGGCTCACACAAGCAAACTCATAAAATGGAGTGTACATTGTTATGAAGATACACGTGGAGCAATAAAGGAAACCTGTAACTCTTAGAACAGCACTTGCAAAAAGGCTTTGGAGTCACATTCTTGGATCTTCACTCTGGTGTCGTCTATAAATGTAGTTTAGCTGCACTCTACTCTCTGCTTCTTCCCATCCTGCAGCAACTGGAAAATTCTTTCTATCCTCCTTAGTTCAGATCAATAAGTTCATTTTTCAAGCCAGGCCACAGAGTCATGGGCCAGGTGTCAGGTGGGTACTCTTGGGTTAGCCTTGAGCTGGTGGTAAGATGGGGAGAGGGGATCAAGGTCAAGTAGCAAAATACATTGCTGCTTCAAAGGCAGTGGCTGTGGGCAGAGCAGTTTCCCTTAGAAAGGGTTACGGTGTGTCAGGCAGTGATTAATGTTGGGGTAACTAACACCTCTCTTCCCCTCCTGGAACAAACTAAGATATAAAACAAAAGAGTTAGGCAGACAAGAGATTAAATATTACCTTTAATTCTGACAAAGGCTAAATTGAAAGGTATAGCTTGGTATTAGAACAAGGGGGTCTGCTAGATGAACCCCAGAATTATGTTGACTTCCCCATTCAGTCACAGAAATTACTGGGCCAAGCAGAACACCCCATGTAGGGTGACTTTCTGATATAGAAGAGCAGAGAAGAATCCGTTTCCTTTAGACAACTCGTTCCCAAAAGAAAAAAGAGAGGAGCTAAGCCATGCACGCCCAGTTTCTTCTTCCCAAATTTTCTGATCAGTGTAGTCCACCTCTCCTGGGACAGAGTGGGTAAAGGAGTAGAGAGAGGCCAGGAGTGCTACAGTACTTGAGCTCCCTTCCCGTGGAAGGAAGCATCAAAAGGAGAGAAGAGGTATTCCCCTAAAAGTTGGCATCACTATCACAGTTTCAGTAGTGATCAACTAAGAACAAAAGGATAAATACAAGAGCACATTATCACTTTTCAAACTTAAAAAACCCAGCGATAGGTTAAAACCCTTAACAAGTTAAGAAAGCATCAGTTTGAAAAGAGAAGGATTATTGTACTGATTCTTGGTAGGCAAGGTATAAATGAAAAGAAATAGGATTCTAGGAGTAAGAATGGGAGGAGTGATTCAATTGGATGATTAAAATATTGGTTTTGACCTTTAAATAAATAGAACTTGCCTCTTAGGATTGTTGTGAGGATTGAATAAACTAATACATACAAAGCTTTTAGCACTGTGCCTGGCACCTGGTTTTGCCCAATAAGTGTTAGTACTTATGTGGTGAAGAAAGCAATGCTTGTATGATAAGATTGTGGTAGGAGAATGGGCAATGCTTACAGTGCTTTTCTAGGCTTCATACGTGAGCTAACATGCCCAGAAAAAACTCTGCTTGATATAGTTTAGCAAATGGAGAAAGTACTAGTGGGTGGTAAACTCATTTATGCTAACAGCTGCATGACTTTCAGTGTCTTTTGTATAATACCTTAAGAGGCCAAAAGATGATTTTTTTCCATAAAAGTTTGCCTCGTTTATCTCTACTTCTCACTCTTTATGTTATACTTTCATTTCATGTCTGTTTCTTTTCTTATTTTATTCATTAACTAAACATAGTCATATAAAACAAATATAAAATATTGCCTAGAAGTCTATATTTCTTCTTAATTAAAATAGACGCAATAAATGAAACAGAATATTATGAACTGACATGGAAAGTTCTAGATGTTATGATGACCAAAAAAATCAAGTAGCAAAACAATATGTCTAGTGTAATGTCATTTAGGAAGGGAGGGAGGGAGGGAGGAAGGAAGGAAGGAAGGGGGGGGGAGGGATAGAGAGGAAGGAAGGAAGGGTGGGAGGAAAGAAAGAAAGGCACAGACACGAAAGAAGGGAGGGAGGAGGAAAGAAAGGAAAGAAAAAAGGGAGGGAGGGAGAAGAAAGAAAGGAAAAGAAAAGAAACTAGAGGGAGAAAATGAGAAAGGAGAGAGAAAGAAGGCAAGGTAGGACAAAGAATCAATTAATGTCTAAATAAACAGAAAAGGGTAGAGGAATTTCTGGAAGGATCTCTGGGAAACCACTATCGGGAAGAATGAGAATGAAATTTGTGGGAGGAAGGGAAAAAATAAGGAGTCAGAAAAAAAAAAGGGGGCACTTTTAATTTTTACTTGGTGTTTGAATTTTTTCATAACAAGAAATATGCATTTATTACGTGTATAATATTAGAAATGTAATAGGGAAAATGGAATGAAAGAAATATTATTTTATCCCACAAATGAATTGGGTTTTTCATTATCGTTATTATTATCATTATCTTTATCTTCTTGTTCAGTAGCGTACTGTTTCCTCTCCTAGCTCTAGGTTTTGTTGTTCTTGTTTTGATAGTAATACCTAGAAGACTACTGGTCCCAAGACTGCCTTCTTTTCTGCCCGACTTTATTTCTTTTCATTCAGGCGTCCCTGAAAGCCTCCATCCTCGCCCGGGAGTGTGCCACCGCCGCTGCCATTGTGTTCCTGAGCGACCGGTTCCTGTACGGGCTCGACGTCTCGGGCGAACTCCTGCAGGTCGCCAAAGGGCTGCACAAGCTGCAGCCAGCAACGCCGATTGCCCCGCAGGTGGTTATTCGCCAAGCCCGAATCTCGATGCACTCAGGTAGGGTCCCTTCTGCTGGCCCTCCTCGTCCCGGATCGTCCCGTCTGGGTCTCACCTTCCTCGGGGCTCCCTGACTTCCGCGGGGACAGCGGGCACCGGGGCCCTCGGGCCTTCTTTTGCAGCCGCCGGCGCTCCCGCCAGCCCGCCGCCTCGCCCTTCCCCCTGCCTCTAGCCAGCACAAAGGCCCTGGCATAAAGGATTTCAGAGCCAAAAGCAATAGAGAAAATTGTGAAAGGGGGTGGAAAATACTAATTGGAGCTTTTGTCGTCTAACAAATCTGTCCTGCTGCTTTCAAACAGGGGTATCTGAATTGCTGTACTTCTGACCAGCAGCCTTTAAAAAACAGATTAGAATTCTACTATTTTCTCTTAGCTCTCCAGTCTCCTTTCTGTAGGGCCACTTGACTATGCTAACAATAGACCTGACAAACCCACTGAAGTAATTTGAGATATTTTTCCATCACACGGAACACCGGTACAGTACCTGATTAGGCCTTAAAGTATCTTTTTTTTTTCCTTCTGTCACTTTGAATAAAATGAAAAATGAGGCTGACATTCTAACTTAGGCTGTAATGTAGAGGGGGACTGGAGGGGAGAGGGGCCTGCTATGTGTTACAGCAAAGTTCACTTCCATAGAATTCTTGAATTATTTAAATTACTGATAACCATGAGGTTTAGAAACCTGTAGCCTGCTGTTCTCTTTTCCAAGAGTGAAAGGATAAAGGATGAAAATAGAATGCAAGTTGCCTCTCCCAAAAACAGGACTGGCTCATTTTTTAAATTGGGTTTAGCTATTGCTATTGTTTTAATAACTCTGGCCTTGAAGAAGTTAAAATATATTTTAACTACTTCATTTCCTTTGAAAAGGAACTGCACTAACTATACTGAATGGGACAGTTGCTGAGTACAGAGAGGGACAGAGATAAAAGGACATGAGAGGCATGGGCTTGTGGAGGTTAACTTTTCAAAAGCCCAAGTTCATTCACTCTCAGGTTCTTGCAGCTGTGCATAAATTGTACCCATATCTTATTATTTACTTTTCTAAAGTAATTGCATCAACAGAGTTGAACTTAGGAAAAAATTCTTACTTCAAATGTCCATGATTTGGGACGTTTTATAATGTTTGGGGTTTATCATGTTGAGGGTATGAGAAAAACCTAACCACTAGTAAGCCTTCTGATGGCATCAGATGGAATAATGTGTAGGCAGAGCATTCTGTTAGGGGAACCGAAAGTTGAGGGCTGGGCGTGCGTGGGCAAACTAATGTTGGTTCTCATCAAATGGAACTTGGAACAGTTACTGAGGCATGTTTCATGATACACAGATTTACAGATTTGCTATAGTGTGACGTGGAAATCAAGGTCAAGTGGTAAGTAGGCATGTTGATAGCTCTGCTTTACACAGCCAAATAATCTTTTCACTTACTTGTTTGGTTGATTGTTCCTCTCATGCCTCTAACTAAGGTGGTATAGACTTTTTCTCCTGATGACAATTAAGCCTTGATACCATCATGAATGGTACGCTCCTCTGCCCACACATCACATGTCTAAGGTAACAGTCCTAGATCTTATTCTGCAACAGTTGGGGTTGTCTTTTCCTCAAAGATACTACCAGAAATGCCACAAGAAAACAGACACAGCCTCAGAGTTAAAGTGCTTATCTGTAAACTTCTGCCCCCAGACATCTCTTGAGGCCCTACCTACACTGGGTTTCTCAGACAGAAAGGGGGACTTAGAGCAGGGGTGGTGTCCTGGAAAGAGAGCAAGGTACAGTGAAAAGGGGTCTCAATCCCCAGCATTTGGGAATCCTGGGATAGAGAAAGGAGAGGTGTGTTTGATGTTATGAGGGGTAAGGAAGAGGAATAAAGATAATATGAAGGGACAGCACAGTCTTCCTGTTTTCCCCTTTGACCCAGCCCATCCTGGTATCCACTCAAAACCCATTCCAAAGGTCCAAGCATTCAATGTTGTGGGATTTCAGAGGCAAGAGAGGATGCCCTGGGCCTGCCCAGCTCACTCCTGCCTGAAATTAGGAGACAAAACCTTTCAAGCCACAGTTAAAAATAAAGAGTCAGACTTCCAGTTCCGTCAGCGTGGAGGATTGAGCAAGTGCGGAATCTTCTCCCATTACATAAATATCATGAATTAAATATTTTTTAAGTGCCTGAAGCATAGAAGACATTCAAAATCAGAATAGTGGACTACTGCTCCTGACACTATAGCCAAAGAGATTTACACTTGGATATAGTCCTAGGGGAAGGGATTGCCACTTTAATTCCTGTTCAGGGACAAGAGACAGGGCCTTGGGCCTACGTGGAGTAAAATATTTGCATAAAGCTGGAATTCTTAAAGGTTTGCACAGCTATGAAATGGGACTGAACCGCTCTACCAGCCCACCCAGAGAGGTGATGAGGAAGCTTATTCTCTGCCCAAGCTCTGAGGTGGAGGCCAAAAAAAATCTCTGAAAAGAAATAAAAACCCCAAGTCTGTGCCAGATGCCTGCGTGGAGTCTGAATTTACCCACAAGAGAGGGAATCACCCACCAAGTAATTAAGAAAAAACTAATTCAGGACTGAAATTTCTGGGACCTAGCAGATCAAGTACAAAATTATGCTGTAGAGAAACATCCACACTCCAGAGGCATCTCTTAATGTCCTGACCAGAAAGGTACACAGTGTCACTTCTGCCACATCGATTGGTCACAGCAGGTCACAGGGCCAGTTCAGGCTCAAGGAGAAGGAAAATAAATTCTAGATTCCACTTCTTGATGGAGGAATGGCAAGGTCAGCGTTGCAAAAGAGCATGTGGGATAGAAGATATTGTTGTGACCTCCTTTGGATCACAATCTACCACAGTCAGGTATATGTCTGTATCTGCACTTTGAAATAGGGTGGTCAGGGAAGGCCTTATGAGACAGTGAAGTGACATTTGAGCAAAGACCTGAAGGAGAAGGGAGCAAGCCTTGGAGATGTCTGGAATAAACGCATTCCAGACTAAAATAAGTACAAAAACCCTGACATGGGAACAAGCCTGGCAGATGCAAGGAACAGTCAGGAGGCCACTGTAACCAAAGTAGAAGGAGTGAGGGTGAGGGAAAGAATGCTAAGAGAAGAGGTCAAAGAAGTCCCAGGGGCCAGGTCGTATGGGGCTTAGAGGCACCTGGGAGCAGAAATGGATAAAAGGATGAATGATTGAGTTTCCTCCTTACAGAAAAACAGCCATCCATAGTTTAGGCCCCTCCTACGTGGGGTTAATGAAATAAATGAAAAGTTTACAAAGAACCTCTCTACCCACCCCCTAAAAAAATTCCTTCCTGATAATTCTGTAAATAGACCTACTCACAGGCAACTCTCCTCCACTTCTGGAGGCATAGTTTTCACAAAAAGGAGACACAGCCTTTGACAAAGGTTTGCCTTTACTTCTCAAGCCTTACTCTATATGAATGGATTATTCATTCATATGAGTGAATATGTGTGTATATATATATGTATATGTATATGAATCTAATTGCAATTTCAGATACTGTGCAACTTCTCACCTTACCAGTTCCTGAAAACTTCATCTTCTTTTTCACTTTTGTGTATGATGTAGTTACTGATTTTAAATTTTAAAATAGAATGTTTCCCTGTAACACCCCATAATGTGTTAACTTTAGAGCATGAACAGCAGTATTTAAAGCACATGTTCAGAACTAATTATGTGTTGCTTCTTTTCAGGGAAACTTTTAAAAGCAGAGTATATCCTGAGCAGTCTAATAAGCAACAATGGAGCAACAGGTAAGGTGCTCTCATATCTTCACAATGACCTTCACCCTCCATCCCTACCAGAGTTCCAGTTTAAAAACAACTTAATGGGGGCTTCCCTGGTGGTCCAGTGGTTACGACTCCACGCTCCCAATGCAGTGGGCCAGGGTTCGATCCCTGGTCAGGGAACTAAGATCCCACATAACCGCAACTGAGCCTGCACGCCGCAACTAGAGAAGCCCGCACATTGCAACTAGAGAAGCCCGTGCGCTGCCATGAAGACCCAGCACAGCCTAAATAAATAAATAAATAAATATAAACAAATAAATAAATAAAACTTAATGACCTGGTAGTTACTATACACTAGACGTTCCCAGAACTACCTAGGACTGGCTCTGCTACTGATGAATGAAATGGCTTTGGTCAAGCAGGTTACTTCTCTATGTTTCCATTTTCTCTATTTAAAAACAAAAACAAAACAAAACAACCCAACCAAGTCTTCTGATATCGCCCTGCTTTATTGTAGAGTGTGTTATCTAATCAACATTCGCTTTGAAGGTAGGTAACTCCCTGGACCTCAGAAAGGGCTCAGCTACAGCTTTGAAAAGAATTGTGAATGGAAATTGAGCCTGTAAATTCAGGAGAATACACTTACAGTTTTATGTATTTAAAGGGTCTGGAAAATAAATTTTATTTTGCTACAGAGGAGCTATAATAAAAACTTACTTTGAGATAGATTTCTTTTGATATTTAATCATACATGAAAGGAAGCAAGTCCTAAAAGTTGGGTAACAATTTAAGCCTCAGATACCTTGTCTGAATTTCTGGGCACTTAAGTCAACAAGTTTCCCATTACGTTGAACACAATTCCTAGTCGACTTTTAAGGATATAAGGATATAAGGTCCTGAGCTCCTTGAAACTTGTAGTCATTTCCAGTGGGGAGGCAGTTTGAAATACAGATATTGACCACATACCCCCATTTGTGGCCACCATCACTAACCTACAATATGCATACTTCCCATCTTCTACACCACACACATGCACACACACACACACACACAGATTAAAAGCTAGGGAGAAAGTAAGGAGGGTGATGTGACACAGAATAATAAGAGCATGTAATAATGAGTCTGACTTTATTTTTGATGTTTGGCAACTGGCAGCTGTCAGGCCCCAGCTTCTTCCCTCTTTGCGCCACATCTGGACAGGCTGATTTTTTTAAAGCTCATTTATCAGTAAACCCTGGCCTAGGTGTGGGAACCTTTACCCCAGACCCACACCCTAATCACAATAAAAACAAAAGCCACTCACCACTCCTTTCACGTAAGTCAAACGGACCAGTTGGGTGCCTTCCCTGCTCTCCTCAGACAGGCTCATTGTGTGAGCACTCAGTCTTTTCATATACTCTGAGTGCGTGTGTAGAGTCATCAGTTTCAACATTCAAACCAGTTTTGGGTGGATGGGATGGATCCCGCCCTCCATGAGGCAACCACAAGACAGTGGAGGTGACACCATAGTTAATCAACCTGGGGAAGCCTCGAAGGCAATAGCATTGAGGACGAGCCCTGAAGTAGGAGCTAGAGGGGGCGGGATCCCTCCCTCTAGGTAGAGGGAGTGGCAAGTGCAGGTACCATGAAGCAGGAGACGGCTGCTATTACAAGGAACCCAGTGGAGCTGCACGGCAGAGCCCAGTTGGTAACGGGGAGAAGTGGAGACCAGGCAGGATTCAGTTCCTGTGAAGCCCCATAGGTTGCAGCAAGTATGGACCTGATTTTAAATACAAAGAAGAGATTGTCTCCCGAATTTATATCACATGTGTTCATTAAGGCTTCTATGAAAATCATTTTATTTCACCAGGCTATTTCTTTAATAATTCAAGGCCAGGGACCTCCCTGGAGGTCCAGTGATTAAGACGCCATGCTCCCACTGCAGGGGGCACAGGTTCGATCCCTGGTCAGGGAACTAAGATCCCACATGCTTAGCAGTGCAGCCAAAATAAATAAATAAATAAACATTAATTTTTAAAAAATTTTTAAAAATAATTCAAGGTCAAAAATGCTTTTCTTTTTTTCCTCTTTATTTGTAGGTACCTGGCTGTACAGAAATGAAAGCGACAAGGTCCTGGTGCAGTCGGTCTGCATACAGATCAGAGGGCAAATTCTGCAAAAGTTAGGTACAGTCATCCTCTCAAGGCTCATTTACCAAGTCTGGCTACAGGATTTTACTATGGACTTTTCTCATTGTATCTGGTTGATACAGTTCATCCCCACTTCCCTTGGTTTCCTTATGGAAAAGAGAATGACACTTAAGATGCCAGGAATGTTCTGAACATTAACAAAACAAAATATTTTTCTGTTGAGTTTTGTTAAAGAAACTTAACAGTTGTATGTTATGACTGTTAACCACAGGATTCTCGGTATTCTTTCTGGCATCTGGCTCTCAGCTCATTAGGACTCCGTTTGATATAGTGACACCTTACTGTAAACCCACCCTGACAGCTTACCCATTCGCTCCTGGGAAGGTATTCCTGAGTTTTACAAGCAAAGTTTATAGGACCCTAATTATACTTTAAAATGCAAACTAATGTATTTGAAATTTAACAGAGGATGGTAATTGTTATCTTGTAAATAATGGAGAAAATTATTTCTATATTAATATATCTTATATATACACATGTAATATATAATATTTCTTACTGTTTCCCTGTGAAAGGGAAAAATTATCTGTATTAAACCAACTGGAAAAACAGATTGCTGTTTTTCCAGCAGATTGTTATCTGCTGATTGCTGTCAATCTAATCTAGTCATATATTTTCTTAACAAAATCCAATGAATCTTCTTTCTGTATTAGTTTTTAAAGGTATTTTCTGACACAGGAGCACAGATACTCGCAGTTTGTCCTATGTCCTCCTTTTTTGCAGGGATGTGGTACGAAGCAGCAGAGTTAATATGGGCCTCGATCATAGGATATCTGACACTTCCTCAGCCAGATAAAAAGGTTGTTTGTCTAGTGCTTATTTTCTCGTTTCCTATACTTGTCTTTGAAAGATTATCTCCTTATGGCACAATTCAGTTTACCATT
This sequence comes from Balaenoptera musculus, assembly GCF_009873245.2. Taxonomy (NCBI): domain Eukaryota; kingdom Metazoa; phylum Chordata; class Mammalia; order Artiodactyla; family Balaenopteridae; genus Balaenoptera; species Balaenoptera musculus. The sequence goes on from NC_045789.1 coordinate 112,656,652, forward strand.
TATCAATTTTATTGGTCCTCTTTTTATTGATTCTCCACAGGCATCGGACCAGGAACATTTGGTAACTTCCTTCTAGTGTCTTGCTCGTCCTCACTCACAGCTAGACGCCTGGCATATATTTAGTATTTCTATATATATTTGTAACTATTTATGCATTTATTTCTACCAATCCATTTATTTTTATTGATACCTATTTTATTATATATTTAGCCTTTACCTGATTCCATAGCAAAGTTGAGATGGTCAAGTTGCTTATATGCAAAATCATTTTCCTTGAGTTGAGTGGGAAAAGACTTCGATTAACTGTTTACACAGCATCTTCATTCACGAAATTGAGAAGCAACATTTGCTTTCCTACTTGATGTTTTCATTCTCTGTGGCTCTGTGAGAATATTCTCCTTGGGTTACACATCTTCCCAAGCTGTGTCAGCAGCGCTGCTGCCGACAGTCCTTTTCACAGCACAAAGGTAATGGGGCGTGGGGACTCTGGCTTGGGCCAATTCATTATGCCTAGCAGTATGGACAAGTTAGTGTTGACAATCCAGTGAAGCCCAGCTAAGAAACAGCTGAGTTTACATTACTCCCGTGTCCTCAGGATGTGATGATCTTTCAAGCCCGGTGACATCCAGTTGAGAAGTATCCGCAGTGTCATAATAACAATAGCAATAGTAATAAGCAATGGTTTATTTAGAAGGCTAATCATTGACTTTAGGCCTTGAGATGAGAGCAGCAATTGACTGTGAATTCCTAATCTGCGTTTTGTTTGTATTTCCTTACAGGGCATTTCCACATCACTAGGTATACTGGCAGATATCTTTGTTTCCATGAGCAGGAAAGATTATGAAAAGTTTAAAAGCGATCCTGAAATTAACTTGGTAACTATCACTTGTCAAAACCATGGTGCAGAGTGGCATCACCTACAAAACTGTCAACATTATTCTTGGTGCTTGGTTAGTTCTGTCTGCAGGAGTCAGGGGGCACAGTGTCTCCCCTTTTCAAGTAATGTGAGCAGTCCTGGAGACAGTTCCTGTGGTGTCCTGTTTGGCTGTATTATCCCAGCACCTAGCCCAGTACCAGACCTACAGAGGGCACTGGGGGAAGAAAAGACTGATGGATGAATGAATGAATGAAATCAAAGTGATAAATGCTTTGAACCCCATGATTTCCTCTCAAATTATCACAAAATTCAGTTTCCACACTTGGGCTATCTCAATGACAAAGTAAAGGGGTAATAACTTTAAGACTTTAATTACCATCTGTTCAAATCAGAGCATCAGTCACTTGCTCAGGCTCTTATCTTTGATAATAATGATTATAAATATTTGTATATTGCTTTATAATTCAAAAAGTGTGTGTATATGTGTATATGATCCACATACACCACATCTACCTATGAGGTAGGGTAGAGCAAATGTGTCACTCCCATTTTAGAGAAAAATAAACTAAGGTCCAGAGAAACTAAGTGACCTCTGCAACTTGTACAATCAGTAAGAAAGAACTGGGAGCAGAGGCCAGGTCTCTAACCAGTTCCGAGCATTGCACAGACATTGACTTCTCTCCTGCACTGCACTGAAATTGAGATTTTTAACGGTATCATCAGTTACTGCCTTTTTAAAAATACCAAAGCGGGACTTCCCTTGTGGCCAGTAGTTAAGAATCCGCCTGCCAGTGCAGGGGACACGGGTTCGAGCCCTGGTCCGGGAAGATCCCACATGCCTCGGAGCAGCTAAGACCGTGCGCCACAACTGCTGAGCCTGCGCTCTAGAGTCCATGAGCCACAACTACTGAAGCCCGCACGCCTAGAGCCCGTGCTCCGCAACAAGAGAAGCCACTGCAGTGAGAAGCCCGCGCACCGCAACAAGGACTAGCCCCCGCTCACCGCAGCTAGAGAAAGCCTGCGCGCAGCAACGAAGACCCAACGCAGCCAAAAATAAATAAATTAATTAAATAAATACATTTATAAAAAAAAATACCAAAACAGCAACAGTAACTGTACTCAGTACTAATTAGTGTAGCATAAGAACACATACAGCTTGCTGCTAGTGATCTGAATCTTAGCAAAATGTTGCTTTTGCTGTCAGACAGACCAAAACACAGGAAAAGGGTTATGCCCCTTGTTCAGTGAAGTTGTCTCTGAGGACTGTTTAAAATTGCAAACTGCCCTTCTGCCTTGGACCTCCTCAACCTCTTCTCACTTTATTTTTCTTTGGAACACTTGCTGCCATCTCAAATACTATGCATTTTACTTATTTTGTGTATTGACTGATCCCCTCCCCTTAACAGAAAATAAGCTTATTGCAGGCTCACTGTCTGCTCTCTCCTTCGTGGCTAGAACAGTGCCTGGCACATGGAGGTACTCAATACATATTTCTGGAATAAATGATTGAATCTTAATTGCTGTGAAATTGTACATTAAAGGGCTCTTTGCCAAGAACAATGCAGAAATCATCAGTGAATCTGACTGCAAAATGTGCAGAGTTCTGTGAACAAAGAGCTGCACGGTCCTCCAAAGAAACTTGTCTGAACTACTTTGCACAGGCAGGCAGCGTGAATGTTTGCACATGTGAGGCCTTCTCTGCGGTACGAGTTGGGGATGGATGATGTATGGGTGTGGGGGAAAGGACCGTCACTGTCCTGGGGTCTTTTGACCCACTTACTCTTTCTTGGCCCTGGTCTGAAATGGTTGTGATGAGGTGCAGGGCATGCCTCAGAATCTTGAAAGAAAAGCAAAGGAATTTTATAGCCTGTCTTTTGCTAATGGATCAATAATTGTCAACAGTACACTCGGCCTCCTGTTTTCTCACAGGGCTTGCTGAAGGAGTTTGACCACCATTTGCTGTCAGCCGCTGAGGCCTGCAAGCTGGCAGCTGCCTTCAGTCCCTACACGCCCCTCTTCGTGCTCACGGCTATGGTAAACAGTGCAGCCCTCACTGCTCCTCTCTCTGGTGACAGATGTAACTGGTGGGAGGGAAGGGTCTAACCTTAAAATAGGCTTTGTGTATATCATTAGATAATTGTGATCAGACCTCACATATGTAAAGGTTTTATCAGTCAGAGTAGTGACATCCTGGTGGGAGCTAAGTTAATACAGCCGGAGGATTTGATGTTATCTGCTCTAGAACAATGGTTCCCATGCATGTCAGAATCACCTAAAAGCCCTTTCAAAATACATATTCTTGGGCTCTACCCTAAATCCACTAAATGTAAATCCCTGGGATTTGTACCCAGAAACCTTTCATTATGAAATACTGCCCAGGCGATTCAAATGCACAGAGGGGTTTGGAAGCCACTAATCTGTTGTTTCGACTATTATTAAACAAATGATGTGTTTGTATATAGCAAAATTATTATGTCCACATTCCACGTGTAGACTCTGTTTGCTAAAACTAACAATAGCAACAATAACAAATTTATCGTCTTTGATCAAAAAGTATCAGGGGTACAGGAGGATGGTAGCTGGTAGTTTCTGTATTTTTCCATGGCACATGTTTATTTTTTTATAATATTTCTAATGACTGTCCTCCAGGGCTGAAAAGTTTTCCCTAATTCACCTCCAGTTTCCAATTCAGTGTCTGATTTTGTATTTGGTATTTTCCTCAGAATATTCGCGGCACATGCCTGTTGTCATATAGCAGTTCTAGTGACTGTCCTCCAGGAATGAAAAATTCATATCTGTGTGAAGCCAAAGAGGCCTTTGAAATTGGCCTCCTTACCAAGAAATGTGATGAACCAGTTACTGGAAAACAGGAGCTCCATAGTTTTCTCAAAGCTGCTTTCGGTCTCACCACGGTGCACCAGAGGCTCTATGGGGAGATGGAGACGGTCCACACAGCAAGTCAGCTCTGTAGTGAAGCTATGGGAAAGCTGTATACTTTCAGTACTTCCTCCAGAAGTCAGGAGAGAGAAGCTATCTCTCAGGAAATCATGTCTGTTATCACCAGGGTGAAGGAACAGTTACAAGTTCAAAGCTTCTCAAATTTAGATGACAAGTCTTATGTTCCAGAGGGTTTCAAGTGTGGGTTGGAGAAACCCATCTTGCATGGGCAAGTGGATTTCCAAAAAATTCTTGAAACCTATTCACAGCACCACACTTCAGTGTGTGAAATATTTGAAAGCACTTGTGGAAGCAACAAAAATAAACAGAAAGGTACAAAAACAGGAGTCTGTATCACTGATCTAAAAACAGAAACAAAAAACATAGATACTGTGAGTACTACGGAGGACAAACCACGTTTTGAAAAAGGCATGGTAATATCTTCCTCCCAAATGGCTAAGAATGGTTGGGAGAAACTCAGGAGGGTAGGAAGGAGAAACTGGGCCGGTTCTGATGCATTTCGAGTCTCCGTGGATGAAGATGTGGAGACTGAGGCTGAGTCAACAGACCATAGCAAGTGGTGGGAGAGCTGTTTTTGAACAAGTCTCTGAGCGACACCAGGAGCTCCAGTTCTTGGAGCAAGTTATCAGGGTGTAGTTCTTCTACAAGCTGGGAGGAAGTGAATTACCATGTTGATGATATGTCAGCCAGAAGAGAGCCTAGCAAGGAAGAACGTCATGTGGACACTCGGTGTTCCACTGCCCCGGCAGAAGAACTGGAGATCGATGGGGAGAGCAGAGCTGTAGGTCCACTGTCTTCAGAGCTTCATGGTCTCTCTCTCCAGGTGTCCAGGGATGACAGTTTAGAGTCTTCTCAAAGTCAACTACACACGCCCGTGCCCTTGACAACTTTTCCTCCTCATAACACAGCAGGCACTTTGTTGGCCTCAGGTGCAGGACTGTTAAAAGGAGCTCCAGAAGGTATGTGGGAAGCCGGAAATGTGAGGTCCAGAAATACTTCTACTCATTCCAGACTCTCATTTGGTTCTGCTTCTTGGTCTTCTGATTCTGGTTGGCCCAAGAACATGGCCACATATCCTTCGATCCAAGAAGAAGAAACCTGTGAAATAATTGATAAGTTTCCAGAAATCAACTGTGACGCCAAAGACAGGCATGAAGAAGAGAAGAGAGAAGAAATCAAAGGAGACGCAGGTCCCACATTTAAAGATAGCCCCTACTGGGTTGACCCAGAAGAAGAAACAGCAGGGAGAGCAGAAGATATGCCCGTAGACTTCCACATAGTTGTGGACGAGCCTCTGGGCAAAAGTTCCATGACAGCATGCAGCACTTTCACTCCTCATTGGCTTGTTCAAAATCCTGACTCAGGGAAAAGTGGTGGCTCAGTCAAAGAGCAGGGCATTGACCCTGATGCCTCCACGGTGGATGAGGAGAGCCAACTGCTGGACAGCACAGATGTTCACGCCGCAAGCACGCATGGCTCTCACAGACCATGTGCTCTGAGGCAGCTGCGTGGTCAGGGAGCCCAGATCCCCAATTCCTCGGTAAGTGGTAACACTTCCATCCCTGTCCTCAGCGAGGACTGCACTACCACAGAGGAAGCAAATGAACCTGGAAACCTGCTAAACTGCAGCCAGAGTTCCAGCTCGTCCTCGGCATGGTGGTTGGAATCACCCAGAATTTCCAGTGGTTCTTCTGAGGGAGAAAACCCTTGGTCCTTTCTGAATTCCAGTGGAAGTTCTTTTGTTTCATTGCCAGGAGTGGCAACGCAAAAGATCCTTAAGGCTCGCACCCTGCAGCCTGATGACTTTGAAAAACTCTTGGCAGGGGTGAGGCATGATTGGCTGTTCCAGAGACTGGAGAATACAGGAGTTTTTAAGTCCAGGCAACTCCATGGAGCACATAGTAAGTACAGCCTTTCAGGAGGCATCTCTGCATGTTCGGGGCCCTCTGAAGCTCTTGTTATGTAGATCACTTAAAGCTCATGAAAGATATCGACCCCTGTTATGCTTTGTGAATATATAGAGAAATGTGTAGTTCAGGGACCTTCTTCCCTGCTATAAAGACACACAAGGCAGTAAGGGAGAATCTTACAGGACTCGGGAGCAGTCATCAGTCAGGGCTTAAAACAGCTCTGGATGCCATATACACTCCGCATTTGTCTCCTCCACTGATTCTCATTACCAACCAGCTGATTTTTCTGTATTTTTCCCATTCAAATCTTAGGGAGATGGGGTTTGACCTAGTTACACATCATCCTTCTAGTGGGCAGAGACTTTCACACCTGTCCTAAGTGGTTTCTTGCCAGTCAGTGGATTGATCAGGTACAATTAGCAACTGCTTCCTGCTTAAGGAACAGCGCAAGGTCTCTTCCCCTAGCAGGAAGCCTCGGCTGGGGCCACCCAGCCATCAGCATGTCCAACACAGCTTAGAAGTGGTGGAGAAGCTGGGAGAAGACAAAAGAAGGTTCTTCTCTTAGCCCAGAGGGTCACATTGTAATGCCCTCCAAGGTACTGAAGAATTATTTGAATGAGAAAAAAAACTATTGTAAAATGCATTTCAGAGGAAATAAACTATGTAGATTGCTGAGCACTGGATACTAAAGTAGTTCTCAACACTGGTATGGCATGAGAATCTCCCAAGAGGCTTTTTTTTTTTTTTAAGGCTGCTTTGGGTCTTCATTGCTGCACGTAGGCTTTCTCTAGTTGCGGCGAGCGAGGGCTACTCTTCGTTGTGGTGCGCAGGCTTCTCATTGTGGTGGCTTCTCTTGTTGTGGAACACGGGCTGTAGAGGTGCGGACTTCAGTAGTTGTCGCGGGCTTAGTTGCTCTGCAGCATGTGGGATCTTCCCAGACCACGGCTCGAAACCGTGTCCCCTGCATTTGCAGGCGGATTCTTAACCACTGCGCCACCAGGGAAGTCCTGAGAATCTCCCAAGAGGCTTTTTAGCTTTTTTTAAACTTCGAGTGCCTCACCCCAGAGATTCCAGTCTAATGGGTCTGTGATGTGATCCAGGCATCCTTATTTTTTAAGAGCTCCCCAGTGACTTTGTGTAAAGCCAATGTAAAGAACTTCTGTTTCAGGGGCTTCCCTGGTGGCGCAGTGGTTGAGAATCTGCCTGCTAATGCAGGGGACACGGGTTCGAGCCCTGGTCTGGGAAGATCCCACATGCCTCGGAGCGGCTGGGCCCGTGAGCCACAACTACTGAGCCTGCGCGTCTGGAGCCTGTGCCCCGCAACGGGAGGGGCCGCGATAGTGAAAGGCCCGCGCACCGCGATGAAGAGCGGTCCCCGCACCGCGATGAAGAGTGGCCCCCACTTGCCGCAACTAGAGAAAGCCCTCGCACGAACCGAAGACCCAACACAGCCAAAAATAATAAATAAATAAATAAATAAAGTAGCTATAAAATTTAAAAAAAAAAAAAAAAAAAAAAAGAACTTCTGTTTCAAAGTATTTCAGTGTTTTGCCTGCTACCTTGAAGTCAGACTAAAAGACAGATCAGGTTGTTGCCAAAAGAAGCAAAATTTTCTAATAATAGGGTTTCCCTGCTTACTGTGAGATTCTGCAGTTTCAAAATCACATTTCTGACAGTTAGGTAGCTGCCTTATTGTTTTGTCTGTGTGCCAATTTATGGGTGAAAAAACACGTTGGAGGAAAGCAAGGCCCAAAGTTGAAAAAACTGCACAAGTTATGCATTCTCTCCTTGCTTCCTCCCTCAGTTCACTGCCCTTTCTATGTGTGTGTGCAAGCCGCTCACCTTCCATTTCCTTCCCCAGCTTCTCTGATTGAGTCACCCAACCGCAATCACCATCTCCCCCAACCCCGTCATCTCCCTTCCCCGATCCCAGACCTGTGGGTTTATCTCTCTTTAAGTATTTTCTCTCCCGAGTCTCCTGTTCATTTACCCTTTATCACAACCTAGACACTGGAAGTCTTTGTTCACTTCACTTTAACTTGGATCCCAAAATGTTGCATTTCTTCCTTAGGGTTCATGTTGGTCTTCCCCCTTAAAGAGGTGTTTTCTTGCTAGCATTGGTCTTCCTTTCTTTAAGGTGGAAACAACCCTTACTTTTTCCTCTTATCTTCTCCTTTTTCAGTTGAGTTTGCATCTTTGTACAGTATCTATATTTTCTCAGTAGTTCCTGGACTTTCCCAACTTAAAATATGTAAAAGAAAACTAGGGTGCACTTTGATATGCAATCTAGGATTCCTGGAGTTGCCAGGAACCTTAGGGGTAGAATTATTCAATTTATTTCTATCTGCGTGATCTGGCATAGATAGCAGCCTCTATTATTTGAGGTCCCCAGATAATTAGAAGACGATGCACACACTTATCACTTGTTCCAAGATGGTCTCTGGGATTTTGCTGTTTAAAAAGCCCTTTTATTTTCCATTACTTTCATACAGAAGCTCTGACCTAAATACCTTGCCATAACAAACAAGCGATTTTGTGAACCAAAGGCTATTCTTCATTGTAATTTCTCAAGCTTTACCTTTTATTCATACTCCACTAGCTTTTTAGTAATAGTCGTAGGAGAGGATAAAGTTTGAGAAAATATATTAAAAAGTTGAATATTTCAAATGAGCTGGACTGGAACCTGTGTTACTTCAGTTTTATCCATGAATTTTAAGATCTTTTTGAAAAATAAGATCAATATTAATCTTATCTTTTTTTCAAGATGCTCTTTTGTTAAAATATTCCAAGAAATCTGAACTGTGGACAGCCCAGGAAACTGTTGTGTATTTGGGGGACTACCTGAATGTGAAGAAGAAAGGCAGACAAAGGAATGCATTTTGGGTGCATCATCTTCACCAAGAAGAAACTCTGGGGAGGTATTGCTTAAAAGCACCTATATCACTAATGTAAAAAGGGCTAATTTTTCCCTTCTGTTAAGTAATTGTTTATGAGACTTTGAAAGGGCTGAAAAAATGGCTAAAATGTATGTTTTCAGAATTCAACTCCTTTTTCCTCCTCCTCATTACTTAGTTAATAACAGTTATCATATATGGAAGACCCACATTATGTCAGCCATTGGGCTGGATGTTTTATATACATGATTTCAAACCCATTAGGGAACATTAAACCCCATTGTACAGATAAGAAAAATAGTGTTCCTGCCTATATGACAGGCCACAGAGTTTTAAACACTGTCACTAAAAATGCTGGCAAGAAAGGCTAAACTATGCAAGCCATACTTCTAAGTAAATGGGTGAGCCTGCAAAAAAAGGCAGAAAAATCCTCTAAGGCCAGGGTTGAAGCATATCCAGGGATGTAAGTGAATACTGAATCCTTAAGACACCCTCCATAGAAGTTTTGGGCAGGGGAGGGATGAGAGAGCAGCTAGTGACAGAAGTTACACATGGAAGGGGATGAGTTTAGAGACCACGGATATATATATATATTTTGTTTTTTTTCCCATTGGAGTATAGTTCCTTTACAATATTGTGTTAGTTTATACTGTACAGCAAAGTGAATCAGCTATACGTATACATATATCCCCTCTTTTTTGGATTTCCTTCTCATTTAGGTCACTACAGGGCACTGAGTAGAGTTCCCTATGTTGTACAGTAGGTTCTCATTAGTTATCTATTTTATACATAGTATCAATAGTGTATATATGTCAATCCCAATCTCCCAGTTCATCCCACCGCCCCCCTCCTTGGTATCCATTCGTTTGTTCTCTGCGTCTGTGTCTCTATTTCTGCTTTGTAAATAAGATCGTCTATACCAATTTTTTCAGATTCCACATATATGCATTAATATACGATATTTGTTTTTCTCTTTCTGACTTCCTTCATTCCGTATGACAGTCTCTAGGTCCATCCATAGAGACCACCGATATAAAGCAGGGACGCAGGAATGGCTACATGCTCAAAAATAGGTGATTTAAAAATATGCCACCCCCACTGAGGCAAATAACCTGGAAAGTTTTTTGTTTGGCCTTAGTTCTTGATGACAACTTTAAGCAAAAACTCACCTGAAAATTAGTGATCACAGGTGGTACTCATTGGGTTTAAGGCCTAATTTTATACCATATGCGTATTTTAAAGGACCTATAGGCAAGACTTTTAATTTAATGTAGACCTTGATCTTTAGCCAAATCCAAAAAATGTAAGAAATAAATGGGAAGAGGAAAAAAGAGAGAAATTGGGTGACTCTTAAATAGTAGAAATACATTTCTTGAAAAGGTTGTTGATGATAATAATAATAGTAAACATGTACATTTCTTACTATGTCCCAAGCCCTGTTTTAAGTCATTGATATACTAATTTAATTAATCCTCAAAAAACCCTATGAGGTAGTTACTACTGTATTATTATCCCCATCTTACAGATGAGAGAAGTGAGACACAGAGATGTTAAGAAACCTGCACCAATTCACACGTCAAAGTGGTGAAACCAGGTGTTACGGGTATAATTGTGTCCCTCCAACCCCAGATTCAAGTTGACATTATAACCTCAAGTACCTCAGACTGTGATCTTATTTGGAAATGGAGTCATTGCAGATGCAATTAGTTAAGATGAGTTCATACTGGAGTAGGATAGGCCCATCATCCACTATGACTGGTATCCTTATAAAAAGAGGAAATTTGGAGATAGACACACACAGGGAGAGTGCATGTAAAAATTGTAGTTATGCTGCCACCAAGCAGGAACTCTCAGAAGCCAGGAGAGAGGCCTGGAAAAGATCCTTCCCTAATGCCTTCAGAGGGAGCATGGCTCTGTTGACACCTTGATCTTAGACTTAGAGACTCTAGAACTGTGAGAAAGATCAGTTTCTGTTGTTTAAGCCACCCACATTGTGGCACTTTGTTACAGCAGTCCTAAGCAACTAACATACCAGGATACATGATAGGAGGATCTGAGATGGGAAATAAAAGAGAGAAGAAGAGACAGGGAAGATGGAGTGAAAGGGTCTAACATACATCTGACCAGAAAAAGATAACAGAGCAAATAGAAAAGAATTACTGTTTTAATAGATGATTTCTGACAATTTTCCAGAACTGCCAAAATACACTAATCTTCAAATACAGGAATCACAATGAATCCCAAGTAGGATAAAAAGTGTTGTTTGTGCACATAACAGGTGATGATGGAAAACAGTATTTGTACAGATGAAGTAATTATAAAAGGAAAAGGTAGAGGAAGCCTTCAGATTGATTAGTTGACCTAATACAAGGTCACGCTGCAGGGAGTGAAAGATCTGCTTCCAGAGTCCGTGCACTTTCCAGTACCCATGCTTTCTCCCTTGACTTACCAAAGAAGTCTGGTGAACTGCTACACTAAGTGGACACTTTCTCTTTAAAATCAGTATCATCTGGGGTCAATGTATTAGGATTCTCCAGAAACACAAAACCAGTAAGGTATGTGTGTGTGTGTGTGTGTGTGTGGTGTGTGTGTGTGTGTATATATATATATAAAGAGATTTATTTTTAGGAATTGACTCCCATAATTATGGAGGCTAGCAAGTCTCAGCATCTACAGTTGGCAAGATGGAGATCCAGGAGGGCTGATGATATGTAGTTCCAGTCCAAAGGCCAACAGGCTTGAGACCCAAGAGGAGATGATGTTTTAGTTCAAGTCCCAAAGCAGGAAAAGATCACTGTCCCAGCTCAGAAGCAGGCAAGAATTCTCTGTTACTCGAAAGAAGGTCAGCCTTTTGTTCCATTTGTCCCTTCAACTGGATGAGGCCCACTCACATTAGGGAGGGCAACCTACTTGACTCAGTCTATTGATTTAAATGTTAAACTCATCCAAAAACACCCTCACAGAAACACCCAGAATAATGTTTGACCAAATATTTGGGCACCCTGTGGACAAGTCAAGTTGACACATAGACTTAACCATCAGTCAGCTAGTATGAATTATGTTCCACTGTTCAGGTGGCTCTTACAAAATTATTTGAGTCATGAGATAAGATAACATTAACAATCTAAGGCGGAGAAAGAGTAACATCTTTCAAGCATTTTTGCATATCTCTCTTGATCTTTCTTACTGTATAGTAGGATCACTTTGCATTTCTTTGTGTGGTTTTTCTCCATTCACAGATATGTTGGGAAAGAATATAAGGAGCAGAAGGGGCTCTGGCACCACTTCATCGATGTGGAGAGGCAGATGACTGCACAGCACTATGTGACAGAATTTAACAAGAGACTTTATGAACAAAAGATTCATACACAGATATTCTACATACCATCCTCAATATTACTGGTAAGATTAAAGAAATCAAGAGTTTGATTAAGTAGGACTGTAAATATATATTAGGCTAGATTTCTATTGCCAATCTACCATTCATCTACCTCCACCATCATTCTGGTAAAATTCAATAAACTCAGTTACCAGCTTCCTTCATCTACTTCATCTGCTTCAACTACTTGTAAGATATGTAAGAAATATGACCCTCTGTACCCTGATGCATCATTTGGATCCTTCAAGTCACATTTGAAGATCTGTTGATCCTGGTACCTGGTCCCTCATGGTCGAGTTAGCATTTTTAGTATACTTTTCCTTTGTGTTGTCTTTGTACTTTTAGAGAGAGAGAAAGGACCCTAAAGATCATATCTAATACACATTATTCCCTCAACATGATGCATAAATCCTGTTTCATATTCATTGACCCCCACCCCTTGCAATCAAGTGATAACTAAGCCATAGCTTAAACACCTTCAGTAAGAAAAAAATAATTCTTGTTTTTTTACTTAAAATAATTCCAGTTGTTAGGAAGTTGGCCCAGATCTGTCATCTTCTAATTTCTACCTGGATTGTAGCTCTTCCCTCTGGGACCATTGAGACCAATCCCTCTTCACTATGATATCTGTTTAAATATACAAAGGCACCCATCCCCACTGACATTTCTCTTCTTTGGATTAAGAATACCCTGCTTCCCCAAAGATGTTGGATCTTAGCACATTTACACCCTAAAGAATTTTTTTTTTTACTTTGGCCAGAGATATTTTTAGACCCATATTTTGTTACTTATTTAATAATAGCTATTATCTATTTTGCAGTTTCTTTATGTGAAGCACTATGCTGGGCATTTAACAAACAAACATTAACTCTAACCTTTGAAACAAAATAGATCTACAGTCTACAAAATAGATCACATTGCACAGAAATGCTTGAGCTGATATTGCAACCCAGAGTCACAGTGCAGGATCTAGCTACATGCCCTGGCAAGCTAGCCCCCTAGGATAGGTCACTTCATGGACTAATTTTTATTTGCACTTTTTAATAAAAGAATAATAAAAATTTTAGGTTCCATTATATGCCACATACATGTTAAGCACTTTACATGCATGGTCTCATATAATCCTTTTAATGGTCCTATAGCTATTATTACACCCACTTTACAAATAAGGAAACCAAAATCTAGAGAAGTAATAGTGCTCCTAAGTGGCAAAGCCTGGGTTCAAATTGAGATCTTCTGACCGCAAAGACCATGGCCTTCACCACTGTTATACTGTCTCCCATTTCTACTTTTCAGATTTTAGAGGGCAAGACAATAAAAGGATGTGTCAGTGTGGAACCTTACATACTGGGAGAATTTGTAAAATTGTCAAATAACACGAAAGTGGTGAAAACAGAATACAAAGCCACAGAATATGGCTTGGCTTACGGCCACTTTGCTTATGAGTTTTCCAATCATAGAGATGTTGTGGTCGATTTACAAGGTATGTGAAACAGAATTATTTTTTTATTTTTAGTATTATTTATATGTAAATGTGAGGTTTTGTAACTAGCTCTACTAATCATTATTTAATAAATAGATTGTTCAGTGCATAGGCTACTATTTGAAATTAAATTAATCAGTTTTGCTGTATGTAGCAAATGATGCCTAGAAAAAAATGTTTAAAGCTTTCTGCAAGTGTCTAAGGTGTCAAATAATCAGTGAGAAGATCTGGCTCACATTCTCTTGGGCTTCATTCTAGAGCAAATCCGTAACAGCATTTTTTAAAATTTCACTCAAGTGGATTTGGGTGATGTAGGTTTCTTATGACTGCATGTTTTAATGTGTCAAAGTCTTTCCACACTTTCTTTCCTCTAGCTCTTTACCTTTATTACAGGTGTGGTACTGGGTTTCATAATTGGAATCATTATGGAACAGAAAGCTGTGTGTACTTGAATCTAACTTCCTTTAAAATCTGCATTAACATTTAAATTTTGTTTCAGTTTGGTATTTTATTTATCAGAATTATTAGCCATTATTCTATACTTCATTTGAATGATAAATGAGTTTTATTATAATTATTTCTAGTAAAGATTCTATGACCATCCTCCAAGATCTTTTCTATCCCCCTTCCATAGCATTTATCATCACTCTGTTTTATTACATATTTTACTTACTTATATCGTTTATTAATCTGTCCCTCTTCACAAGAATGTTACACTAATGAGTACAGAGATTTTTTACTAACTTGTTCACTGCTGTATCTCCAGCACCCCAAACAGTGTTTTATACAGTGTGTACACTCAATAAATATTTGTTAAACGAACAGAGGAATGTATGAATTAATGAGTGAAGCATTAAAGAAACTTCTGAATCATGAAAATATTGTGATTTAATAATTATACTAAGTGCATGTTATTGCTCTCTAATTCCTGGGTCTGGTATGTCATATTTGACAAATTTAATTACCCAATATTTAATTATTCTTCTTAAAGCAATAATTGGAATATGCAACACCAAATCCCTTAACAGAAATTTATTTATCATAAACCAGAGGATGACCAGGTTTTTAAAGTGTCTTGTATATATTACACATATATGTATTTTTTTCAGAAACACTTTACTGACACTTATAGAGGATTTAATTCTCAGACATATGTATTTCTCTTTTAGGTTGGGTGACTGGTAATGGAAAAGGGCTCATCTACCTCACAGATCCCCAGATTCACTCTGTTGATCAGAAAGATGTCACTACCAATTTTGGAAAGAGAGGAATTTTTTACTTCTTTAATAACCAGCATGTGGAATGTAATGAAATATGCCATCGACTTTCTTTGACAAGACCTTCAATTGAGAAACCAAATAATTCATAGACCATCTAGAGTGATAAGGACCACTTAGTGCTACTCACCAATGCCGGGCTCTCCCTCCTTCCAGGGACACCAGTTATGGCACAGCCTGGTCCCTTGGGTTTAGGTGGGAACGTGGGACTGGTTCCAGCCAATGATTTGTGAGAGGAATTGATGAGTATCACTTTCAGGCCCATATTAAGTTGCCAGGGCAACACCAGGGCAGAGTCTCTTTCCCTCTGCGCAGTTACCAAGAGTACACCAGGAGATAGCTGCTCATCAGCATAAGTCCTGCAATGAGGAAGTCACAGGAAAGAGCCCCATTGACCCACGATGGACAGAAAACACATATGAGAAATAAACTTCTCTGTCTTAAGCCATGGAAATTTTGGAGCTTTTGTCACTGTCCATCAAGACTGATACTATTGGTGTTTTTCTTACTGATTTAGGAGTTCTTTATATATATATTAAAGAATTCAGGCCTTTGTGACATGCGTTCCAATTTTTTTGTTTGTCTTTTGACTTTGTATGAAACTTTTTTCCATGCAGAATTTGTTTTATACACTTGAATTCATCAGTCTTTTATTTTATGGCTTCTAGGTTATATGTCTTCCGTAGATCTTCCCTACTCTGGGTTTTGTTATTTTTAATCCTCCCATATTTTCTTCTAGTGCATTTACACTTGTGAGAGGTCTGAGGGAAGACGGTGCGTTTGGATGGCCACCACAGTCTGCCCTTGCACCACACAGATCTGGTGCTTCACACAGGTTTGGGGATCAGCGCCTCCATGATCTCACCGAAAGAAGTTTACAGAAAGAAGGTTGGTGAGATACTCCCTTACTGCAGTTAGTCTTCGGGGCTGCAGCTGGGACACGCTCTCTCCCTCCTCCACTATTCATTCTAAATTTCCCTTAACTATTACCTCAGCAAATCTGAGTGCCTTACCTAGTGATGTGACTCAGGCCTACATACGTGAAGGTTCTGAATTCTAAATAGTTATACCTTTCTCAGTTTGAGTTTACTGCACATGTGTTTTCATAATTGCAAATGGAGCAGGTGAGAACCACTCAGGTCTCCTGATATGGGGAGTATAGTTGACTGACACCCCAGCTTGCACCCCTCTCGATCCACCACTGTGTTCACAATTGAAGTCATGCTCCCCCAGTGTGCTCTCAGCCAGTGACTAAGTAAAGTAAGGATGCCAGGCTCTAAATACTTCTAATGGGTGACTATGCACAAGGTCTTCCCATTGGCCTGACCAGAACCTTCTTAGAACTCTGCGCGGTCTCTGTTGAGACTCTTCCTGCCCAGTCCTCCTCTGTTTGCCCTCTCCTTTCACAGTGCCAGACCTCCGTCATGGTCTCCCTGCATACTCCTGTTCCCTCCCATCGATCCTTTACAGTCTTTTCTCCCAATCAATACCTCATATGTCTAATCCCTTCTTGGCATTTGCTTCTTGAAAAACCCAAACTAACAAAAGTTTATTAAAAAAAATTTTTTAATTTATCTTATTAACAAAATAAAGGAGGAAAATGATATTATAATCTCGAAGATGTAGACAAATCAGTTTATGTTTAAAAAAAGCTCTTTGCAAACTAGGCATAAAGGAAAAGGTTCTGAATCAGATAAAGGGTATTTTAACTTTTTTTTTTAAAAGGAATATCATAATTAATAGTGAAGCACTTAAAGTTTTCCATTTGAGAAAGGGAATAAGCAAATTAGCTCACTATACCAACCTTATCCACCATTTGGAAAAATCAGAAAATATATATATTGTCTCTGTCCCTGGTTCCTGGCACAGAGCTGCTAAATCCCTTGGAATTTCCTGGTGAGAGGATTGTCTCTTGTTATAACGAGGTGACTCTACGCCTCAATCAATCATCACTAAAACAGTAAATCAATAATAAAATAACATTTTGGGGACAATTAGGGATTTTTATTGTGTATTGAGTGTTAGATAAAATGAAGTGACGTCTTTTTTTTTTTTTAATTTTATTATTTATGTACTTATTTATGGCTGTGTTGGGTCTTCGTTTCTGTGCGAGGGCTTTCTCTAGTTGCGGCAAGCGGGGGCCACTCTTCATCGCGGTGCGCGGGCCTCTCACTGTCGCGGCCTCTCTTGTTGCGGAGCACAGGCTCCAGACGCGCAGGCTCAGTAGTTGTGGCTCACGGGCCTAGTCGCTCCGTGGCACGTGGGATCTTCCCAGACCAGGACTCGAACCCGTGTCCCCTGCATTGGCAGGCAGATTCTCAACCACTGCGCCACCAAGGAAGCCCGAAGTGACGTCTTTTAAAAATACTAAAGCCAAAAAGAAGTGAAAGAAGCTTAGCTTTTTCTTGATAGTCTTGAAGCAAGGAGAAGGGTACATAAGAATTCATTACACTAGTCTTTCCCCTTTTGTATATATTTTTAAATCTCCAGAAATTTTCTTTAAATGTTAAGATCATATAAAGGAAAAAATACCAAGAAAACTCCAAAGGACTGGATAGATAGAGATGATGAAAACCAAGATTTACATCAAACAAACTAATAAGAAATGAATATAAGGAGTGTTCGACAATGTAAAAACCTGCAGAAAAATCAAGAAGAAATAGAATTATGTATTGGGTGAGAGACTGAGGACAGTGAAAAGAGATTGCTGGCAGCAAAAAGAAGCCATTAACTGACAGAGTGACCTTTTGGATGTTGTAGAACAGGGATCAGCAAACTGGCCCATGGGTCAAATCTTGCCGCCATCTGTTTTTTGTTTTTTTTTTTAATTTTTATTTATTTATTTATTATTTATTTATTATTTTTATTTTTGGCTGTGTTGTGTCTTCGTTTCTGTGCGAGGGCTTTCTCCAGTTGCGGCAAGTGGGGGCCACTCTTCATCGCGGCGCGCGGGCCTCTCACTATCACGGCCTCTCTTGTTGCGGAGCACAGGCTCCAGACGCGCAGGCTCAGTAGTTGTGGCTCACGGGCCCAGGTGCTCCGCGGCATGTGGGATCCTCCCAGACCAGGACTCGAACCCGTGTCCCCTGCATTGGCAGGCAGATTCTCAACCACTGCGCCACCAGGGAAGCCCCCCGCCATCTGTTTTTGTAAATAAAGTTTTACTGCAGCACAGTCACACTCACCCAGTTACGTATTGACTTCGGCTGATTTTATGTTACAGTGGCGGAGTGGAACAGTTGTGTCAGAGACTATTTGTCCCACAAAGTCAAAAATATTTACTGTCTGGCACTTTACCAAAAAACTTTGTCAACCCTCGTAGAAGATGAAAGCGGAAAAAAAAAAGGTCGGGATGTTTACACAGTTTGTTACATATGGTTTGTTGGTAACATATTACAAAGAAATATTGATATCTCTACTAACATAAAAGAGAAAGGGGTAATAATGGGTGAAGAAACTGGAAATTGAAGGTAATAGAGAAAGAAGTTATTAGAAAGCATATGTCAGAACACATTTTTCTTTGTGAAGTGAAAAAGATAGGATACCTGCAAAGTGAGATGAGACTAGCAAAGTCAGGAATTTGAAAGGAATAAAGATTTTGAAACAATACATATCTCTGTATTTCAAAAGGCAGAAATAGAACTATTGAGAGGAATTTGCAGAAAATTACATTTAAAAAATCTCTTTAAATTGTTATTTATTTACACCAACACCCATATATCTGGCTTAAGAAATTAAATGTAATGCTACTGTTGAATCCTTCAGTAGATCCATCCCTGATCTCTACCTCCTCCTCCCCCCAAGAGGCAATCGCTGCCCGGAAACTGTTGATTCTCATTCCCCTTAATGTTGTTACTCATTTATTTAATGTGATACACTTATATTTTGTATAAAAGTAACAGTAAATATCCAGTATTAGTCTTCTGAAATACTTTTAAGCGTTGTATAAATACAGGAAAAGACCAGCTGGGTTTAAAAAGAGCCACAGACTTTCTCAAAAGTGAAAAATACAGTCACTGGTATTTATAATTTAATAGAAAGGTTAAATAGCTGACTAGGCATAGTTCAAGTAAGCATTATTAAAATGGAAGGGAAATGTGAAGAAATTAACCAAAATGCAGCAGAAAGATAAAGGGATAGAAAATATAAAAGAGAGACTTAAGAGATTTGGAGGAAAGAAGGAGAAGGTCTAACATCACTAGCTGGAGTTCTAGAAGGAGAAAAAGAGAATGAAGGAGAGGAAATCCTCTCAATCAGGTGAAGAAAATGAATCAAGGAGGGCATGATCAATTGTGTCAGATGCTGCTGGTAGATAAGATGAGGACTATGAACTACATTGTTGAAGTTAGCGATGTGGAGTTCCCTGCTGACCTTGATATGGGCAGTATAGTTTCATACTGGGGTTGAAAACTTGTATGGAAAGGTGTGTTAGTTTTCTACTGCTGCCTAATTAATTACCACACACTTAGCAGCTCAAAGCAACACTCATTTATCATGTCACAGTCACCATGGGTCAGAAGTCTGGGCACAGCTTAGCTGGTCCTCTGCTTGGTGTCTCCCTGGGCTGTGATCAAGGTGTTGGCCAGACTGTTCTCATCTGGAGGCTTGACAAGGGGAGAATGCACTGCCAAGCTCACCAGGTTGTTGCAGAATCATCTCCTCACAGTTGCAGGGCTGAGGCCCACATTTCGTTGTAGGCTGTTGGCAGAGGGCCACGCTCACCTCCCAGTGGCCATCTGCAGCTCCCTGCCAAGGGGCCCTTTCACAGCGCCTCTCATCAGCTAAGCTTCTTCAAGACCAGCAGGAGAGCATCTCTTTCCTTTCCAGTAGGTTAAGAGGGAGCTTTATGTAACATAACCTAATTAAGAGTCTATTCTGATGGATAGAAGCCACTCACAACTTACACCCACATTCAAGGGAAGGGAGTTATACAAGGTTGTGATTCGCTGGGGTTTACCTTAGAGTGTATCCACACAAAAGGGTTTAAGAGAGAAGAGAGGCAAAGAATTGGAGGAAGAGCAAATAGAACCCTCTGTCTGTTTTGCTGTAATAGGGAACAAAGGAATGGTGTGGTAGGTAGTGGGGTAAGTGGAATCAGGAGAGATACAGATTTTTTTTTTTGGAAATGGGAGAAATTACAGCATATTGATGGGAGAGTTACAGAAGAGATTGAAGAAATGATGATACAGGAGAAACAGAATAAAGAATTGTTGGTGCAATGCCGTTGAGTAGATGAGAGGGATGGAATCATTATACAAATGGAGGGAATGGCTTTAGACCAAAGCACGGATAGTTTACCCATGGTAACAGGTGAGAAGGCAGAGCCCGGAGTGCAATGCACACGGGCGTGAATAGGGATGTAGGTAATAATGTGAGGAAACTCTCTATGAGTCCTTCTCTAGCTCTTCTTGAATTCATTTCTTTCTCTGTCCCTGTGACCAGAACCTTAACTGAGGTCTGCATGATCTGTGACTCCAGTGTTGCCCCACATTATCCTCCAAGACACTGGTGATCGCTCTGAAATACAGACCTTATCATGTCATTAAGTGGCTTTAAATCCTACCATAAAACACTAACAAACAAGGAGGAGAAAATAGACAAAGAGTGTAAATAGTGAATTCACAAAAAAAGGAAATACTATTTTCAGTCATCAAATCGCGAATGTGTTAAAAGGTAATAATTCTGGAAAGGTTGGAAGAAACTCTCATAACTGATGAAGGGAATATAAACAATGACAACCTTTACAGAAAGAAATTTGACAATCTATAATGTTCATTCTTGGGCCCAGTAATTGTACTTCTACAAATCTCTAATGAGGAAATAATCAGAAATGTGAACAAATGTTTATATACAAGCATGTCTGTTATAACTTTACTTATAATAGTAAAAAAATAATATTTCAAGAGCAGGGAAATAGTTATGTATTATAATTTATCCATATGCCTAAATATTATTCATCCATTGAAATTGTATATTTTCAGAAATATTTAATGATATACAAACTTCAACGTAAGAAAAAGAAATCTATAAAATAGCATTTATAGTACTGATCACAATCTCAGTATATATATATAAATAGAAAAAATAATATATATACAATATATGGAAATGTGCATTGTGTTTTTCCCGGGCTAGTGTATTGGTGGTAGGGAATTTTATTTTCTTCTTTATTATCTATATTTTCCAAGTTTCCTGCAATAAGCATGTATTACTTATACCAAAAAATAGTATTTAATAAGAAATTCAAACGGTTCTCTTTTTCAGTAGAAAGTCCACATTATTGGACGATCATATAGTGCTTTCTCCTTTAGCCCATTGCTACTCCCAGTCTTGTAACATACTCTCTAGGAACACCGAACTGCTTAGGGTGTCAGTTTGTAGTCCACCCTGCCTCCTTCCACCCCAGTACAAAGATGCTTTGTCACTTGGTGAGTGTTTTCATGCTTATACCTACAGGGACAATTACCCCCTATATCTTCTCATCCTTGAAGACTCACTTCAACCAACACCACCTTCAGAAAATCCTCCCTGATACCCTTCATTCTCATTCCCTCCCTTCCCACAACCTAGGTAAGTTACCCCTCCTTTGATCTCCCCGAATAACTCTGCAACGATCACTGCACAGTTACCATGGAAGCTAATATACCCTTGTGTCGTATTATCTACACTATAGGTGAATTATAATTATCTGTCGTATTATTTATGTATTGCTTCATGGCAAATGACCCCAAAATTCTAGAGTCTGAGAATAACAATTATCTACCATCTCAAAGTTACTACAGATCAGAAATTGGGGATTGGCTTTGCTGTGTAGTGCTGACTCAGAATCTCTCTTGAGGTTGCTGTCAAAATGTCAGTGGGACTGCAGTCATCTGAAAGCTTGACTAGGACTGAAGGTTCTGCTTCCAAGCTTTCTCATGTGACTGTTGGCAGGAGGCATCTTCCTTGATGACTGTTGGTCAGAGGCCTCAGTTCTTCACCACGTGGGCCTGTCCATATGACAACATGGCAGCTGGCCTCAACCAGAGCAAAAAATCTAAGGGCAAGAGAGACAGAAGTCACAACGTCTTTTATAACCTAGCTTCAGAAGTGACATACCATCACTTTTATATTCTGTTAGTCGCACAGACCAACCCTGGTACCGTGTGGGAGGAGATCAAAAGGGCATGAATAGCAAGAGGCAGGGATCACTCGGAGGCCAACTGGAAGGTGACTCTGTCTATCTCACTAGCCTAAACTGAGCCTTGGGCCCCTTTGTATCGCCCATCCCACACTTGCATATTATAGTGTCTGCTTAACAGTTGGTAATTAGTTCATTTTTGTTTAAGTGAGTAAATGAATGAGACATCAATGGTAATTCTATGTATTTTATATGCTCAGTAAGTGCTTATTAGCTAACTACCTCTTGCTACAATAAGGCAAGAGGCAATAATAGTTTATGTCTTAATTATAGAAGTAAAGAATGTCTGAGCTCTCCAGCCTTCAGAAAACCATTCTGCAATAAGGTGGGTTGTGGGTAGATAAGTGGATGGACAGAAGGATGGAGAAAGTTGGAAGGAAAGAAAAGCAAAATTCCCCTCAGCCCCACCTCTGTTTTTATTAAGGAAAACTATTTTGCTTCATTGTGTTTACTTTTTTCTAACTTCTTCCCCCTATTCTTTAATTTCTCATAGCAAAATTGATATTAGGAAATTTTCAAGTAATTTTTAGAAAAATTCCATTATCATTTTTCTAAATTGAACTAAATAATTAATTTATATTATAATCTTCTGTGTGTAGAGTTGTGAAATGACAGTATTTTAAAAGCTAAGTTAGAGGAGTTAAGTTCAACGTAAGGAGACAATTTCTGTCCCTTCAAACATCAAACATGTCAGGCTTTTGTTACTGTCTTTCAGCACTGCTATTGTTTTGAGGACGATGCTTGTTCTGTGCAGTTTGGTTATACAGAGTCCTCTGCCTGAACAGTTCAGTAGAAACTAGGTGCAAAGTGTAAGAAGCAAGAGAGAGTGAGAGAAAAAAAAATAAATCTCTTTATTATGGTGCATAAACCTTCAGTGTGAGGGAGCTTTGCAGCTGCACAAGGAGAAAAATGCATTCAAAACTATAATGCCAGTGTGAATAATCCTTTCTCAAATGCTGCTTGCAGACTGCTCCAGCTTTGTCAGGTGAACTTGAACCGGGCCATCAGATTGGCCCCCATTCCCATTGCACACTCTGTCTATCACCCCAGGGCATTCACCATCTTGACTGTTGTTTAAAGAGAACAAGCAATCCATCATTGAACCAGGGAGTCACTTTCTCATAGAAAAGTAAAATCAGCATGTGACACTACTCAGCCCTAGTGTTTTGCAGATTAAAATGATACATGGCGACTCACGTGTTACTAGGAAGATTAAATCAGTTATCTTGTTCTGCTGCCCAGACAAAAGAATTCCCCTCAAGCAGTAAGGGGAAGCTTTACAGAAACTGAAAAAGTTGGACTCAACTATACGGTGGTAAATCAGAGAATTTAACAAGAAGGCAGAAAAAGAATGTTACTTTACATCTAGGCACCTTCCCTGAAAAAATGGTACAAAGAAGAATCCATCCCGAAAGGAGGAGCTATTAAATCTTTGTACAAGCCTCTGCTGTTTGAGATGCCAATTTTATTACCGGAGATGGGCACGCAATTTGTTGTCTGACTGCCTTAGCAATTGATTTAAATATGGTGAAATAAATGAGCAGCCGCTGGCCCTGGGGCAGTTAGCTTCATGAGAGTAGGTTGCAAATCCTGCAGCTACAGTATCTAGTTATTAACACTGTTATTCCATTGTGTGATCTACACAGTAATAAAATTTTTAATGAATCTCATACAGAAATGAGTTCACAATGGAAGTCTGGGATTACAGCCTTTAGCAAGCTGAGGTAAACATTTATCATATTACAGAAAATAGTATTTTTAAATAATTGAATCTGTAACTGTTATATTTGTTTTCAAAAGTAATTTTCAAAAGGAAGAAGACCCAAGTAAGTATCAAACTGTTTAAGATTAAATAAGTGCATTAATTAAAGTTAACATGAGAAAAATTCATTTCTCTCTAATTAAATTTTTTAACTTAAAATGATATTAAAGTTTAATTTGTGTTTTGCCATTTAAGCCATACACTGAAAATGACACAGGTTAAAGAGAAAGAATTCTGTTTTCTTTTAGGTTCTCATGAATTTTAGGCAACACTGTTGTTAGAAATGTCTTCACTATGTACATTTTGCCCATACTTTGCCAAACCAAATTCTTCCTTAAAGTACAGATCATTTTTCTAGTCAATGGGGTTTCAAGTCAAAGAATGCCCTATTTTGTTACTTTTAACTAAATTTTCAAACATTACTTATCTATATCCATCTGTATATTCTATACATGTTCTATAAGAATAAATGATAGTGCTGGAATATGTAAGTTTTCTCTGCCAAGGACAGACACCAGATTTAACCCTCTTTTCCTACACAAATCACCAAAAAGGAGAGGGACTATTTAAACACTTTTGTTAGACATTTGACATGGTCTTTTCCAAATAACAGAAGGACCCACAGAGACTGGCTTTGAAGGGCCGTGTTCCCAACGTGGTTTCAATAGGGAACATTCTCTCTGGGCTGAGCACCTGGATCGTGTGCAGCGTTCCCTTGGGCTGGACAGCAGTCACTGAGCCACCTGCATCGGAGAAGATGGTATAGGAGGGACGGGAGCCTCTGGCCAGCTGTATCCTTCCCCAGCCTCCGGGGCATGTTAGTGCAGGAGCCAGGCCAGGCCCGACCCGCACACAGGCATCATCTGAGTGGCTGGCCTCTTTGCCCTACCATGGACATGTTGGCAAGGTCCTTCAGTGGGTGTAGATATAGGGTAAGTGCAGTGGAGCCTGGGGCCGTTGAAACATGCCTTGTGCAAAGACTCAAAGCCATAAATTGTACTGACAAAGGCAATTTAGAATATCAAAGTCCTAGGTCTTTCAGACGAGCACCAAGGAAGATGATGCGAGATTGAGCTGGATATTAGAGCTCTGCAATTCAGCGTGACCTCGGCAACTACTGCAAAGAGACCCAAGCTCATCCCCTCCTGCCTGCTCTCTCGTCACTCCATCCGGGCAGCGCGGCCCCTGCCCTGTCTGAGCTGAGCAAGGACACCGTCAACAAACAAAAAATTATTCCTAAGCATCTTGAGACAACATGATCACATATAAAGGCTAATTAAACTTGGCATCTCTAAAACTCTGCATTGCTAAGTATCAGCTTTTATTACATTTCACTCTTGGTTACCAGAGGGAAGGGAAAAAATGCAAACAATCAAAACGAAGCCTTTTGTTTAAGATCCATTCTACATAGGCCAGTAACACATTGTTGTTGTTCAGTGGCTAACACAGTAGCTGATGATTGGGAGATAGAAAGCTCCAAATTGCCCTGGATGTGAAGAGATGCCAGATTTTGTCAGTAACTTAAAAATTAAATTAAAAGACAGATCAAGATGAATTAAGTGCTTTGGTCACTTGGTATATGTCAACTATTTTAGTTCCCTGGTGATTTTTGAAGATGTGCCCAAAATGCCTTGCTCAGAACATTTACCAACCAGAGTGTATCTCAAATGCTAAAATGGTGAAATGAAAAAGGTACTTGAGAAAAGTCAATATTTTATAAGTTCTAAAAATCAGTCCAGTCATCAAGAAAATATTGTTTTCAGGAAGCATTTCATAGTTCAGTACAGCTAACTCATGCAATTGCTAGAAGAGAGAAGAGACCCTGCCAAGTGATTTGTGTATTTATTGTAGTGTTTCCACTGGAAAGACTAAATATATATTCCACCCTGCTGACAGTCGCTTCCCTTTTGCCCCTGCAAAATAACCCAAGAGTTATTTTCTCTTTCAAACACTAACAACATCATGTTTCTTGTGAAAAGAACTAAGACTCAGAGAGCCACAGGCACCTAAGTCTGAATTCAGAAGTATGACCTTTCAGGAAATACACCCACTTTTTTTTTTTTTTTTTTGGAGAAAACTGTTTGAAAATCCAGACTGAATAGCTGCTTCTCAGTTGGAAAGGTCACTTTAAGTGCACTGTCCACAACATTAACTAGAAATGACCCTTGTCATCACTCTCAGCATGTGGGACAGAAGAAACAAATGAAAAGGCACACCCAAAAGATGGTTTCTAGAATAGGCCACTTGGATAATAAATGAGACGCTGTGCTCGCGGACCACATGGGCTCCTGAGGCATTGTTCCCACTGTGAGAGCATGCTGGGTGGCTTCGAGATTACAAGGCTGCAGAGAACTGCAGCATCTCCACTGGACCATCATCCCCAAGTGATGAAAACACTGCCTAAAGTTTCCCAGCTAAGAACACTCCTTCAGTAATGTATTTCAGATTTTGATGTTGTATTTTGGTGATTGTATATTCCTTCCTATGCACATTTTTAGGAGAATAAATCAAGGAAAATGTTTTAATTGTATGATGAGCACACAGTTTTTTCCCCCTGGTATTTAGCTGTTGTCGGGAAGGACGTCACTAAGCATAATGTTCTTTGTCCTTGCTACAGTAAACAAAGAGTTAAATTATAGAGCCAGCTCGTTGCTTGCCAGGGAGCTTGGAGAGGAAAGAGCATCCTGCCTTCACTTTTCTTCCCATGTTGCCAAACTGCTTCTTAGAGACCCCCATCCTCATCTTCTGCACCCTCTCCTCTTTCTCCCTTCCAACCTCTCTAAAGCCAAAAACATTAAAATTAAAAATCGAGAACTTCTGGCACTGAACTGATAGGTGGGGCTACACCCATTTTCTGGTCTTTCCTCTTCTGGGAAATAACTTTTGAACATCAGCAGGTGGTGAGGTCACTTCTAGTTCTACCTGCAGTCACTCTCATTAGGCCTCCTTGAAGGGAAGAGTCTGGTGAAATCACAGGTATGTGCCCTGGCTCTGCCACTTACTAGAAGAGTAGTACCTAACCTCTCAGAGCCTTAGAGTTCCCATATGTAAAATGGGTGTAAAAAGACACACCTTGTGTGGAGATAATGCATGTGAAGGACCTAGCTCAGTGGCTGGCACATTTTGGTGTTCAGTAAATGATAGAAGTTTGTTATCATTATTATCTAAACTCTTTCTCCTTTGCAGTCCTGCTGAATTCATTTCCCCAGCCCCACTCTCACTAACTTTGGTGGCCAAGGCCACTTAACTGCAGGTAACCTTGGACTCTCCCCCCAGATGCAGGGAATAGTCTTGCTTTTAAGAAGTCATTTCTTTTTTTAGAAAATTTTTATTGAAGTATAGTTGATTTACGATGTTGTGTTAGTTTCTGGTGTACAGCAAAGTGATTGTTTATATATATATATATATGTATGTATGTATATACATTCTTTTTCATATTCTTTTCCATTATGGTTTATTACAAGATATTGAATATATTTCCCTGTTCTGTATAGTAGGACCTTGTTGTTTATCTATTTTATGTATAGTAGTGCATATCTGTTAATCCCAAACTCCTAGTTTATCCCCCCCCCGCCCTTTCCCATTTGGTAACCGTAAGTTTGTTTTCTATGTCTGTGAGTCTGTTTCCATTTTGTATATAAGTTCATTTGTATCTTCTTTTTAGATTCCACATACAAGTGATATCATATGATATTTGTCTTTCTCTTTCTGACTTATTTCACTTAGTATGATAATCTCTAGGTCTATCCATGTTGCTAAAAATGGCATTATTTCATTCTTTTTTATGGCTGAGTAATATTCCATTGTATATATGTACCACATCTTCTTTATCCATTCATCTGTCAATGGACATTTAGGTTGCTTCCATGTCTTGGCTATTGTAAATAATGTTGCTATGAACATTGGGGTGCACGTATCTTTTCAAATTAGAGTTTTCTCTGGATATATGCCCAGAAGTGATATTGCTGGATCATATGATAATTCTATTTTTAGTTTTTTAAGGAACCTCCATACTGTTCTCCATAGTGGTTGTACCAATTTACATTCCCACCAACAGTGTAGGAGGGTTCCCTTTTCTTCATACCCTCTCCAGCATTTGTTATTTGTAGACTTTTTTTAATGTTAGCCATTCTGACTGGTGTGATACTTCGTTGGAGTTTTGATTTGCATTTCTCTGATAGTTAGTGAGGTGGAGCATCTTTTCATGTGCCTATTGGCCATCTGTATGTCTTCTTTGGAGAAATGTCTATTTAGGTCTTCTGCCCATTTTTTGATTGGGTTATTTGTTTTTTTGTTATTGAGTTGTATGAGCTGTTTGTATATTTTGGAAATTAAGCCCTTTCGGTCACATCGTTTGCAAATATTGTGGAGAAGTCAGTTCTAATCAGGGTGTGAAGAAGTGGGAAATGCAAATAACAAAAACAGCAACAGTAATAGGTTCCATTCATGTCATTATTTACTGATGCTTATTCATCATGATCATGTCATTTAAACTGTATCAAATTACTGTTTTTTAAGTCAAAATAGTCTAATATTGACAAGTTCATTATGGCTCAGCCTAAATAATACTCAACATGATCCTCTTGTTCCATCTCTCTTCAACCTCATCACCAGGTAGTCCCACATCCTCCCAGCCTCACCTGACTGCAGTTCCCCAGGTGTGCCTGCCCTCCTACAACTGTTTCCTGAGGCTCTTGCCTTTGCCTGCAATATCCTCCCCTACCTCTCCTGGGAAGCTCTTATTTGCCCTTCAAGACTCAGCTCAAGTTTCACCTCCTCAGGGAAACCTTCTCTGACTCTTCTCCTCCTACTTCCCTCTAGTTATACACGCACACAAACACACACTTGCACGCACACACACACACACACACACACACAGAGGCTCCATTACACCATCACAAACCTTTATGGTGGGACCTCAGCTGAGCAGTAATTGCTTGTTTATGTATCTGCCTCCCCCATTAGATTATGAGTATGTGAAAGCAGAGATTGTGAGTTCATTTTGTCAGCACCAGTGCCTAGCCTAGCACTTGGTCGTTAATAAGGCCCTGTTGAATGAGAGAATTAAATCATTAAAAATCACAAGATTAATTGAGTGTAGTTTTATGATTGACCCATTGTGGCATAACTCCTGGTGTAATACACTATTTAACATTATGCCACGCACATTGCACGTGTTCCATAAATGTTTGTGAACTGAATGAATGAATGATGGCAGGTGAAAATCTCTTAATTAGATCCAGAGGGTCCTCTTTATTTGTACAATCCAAACAAGAAAGGCGTTCTCAGACACTGAAAAAAACTATGCCGCCATCTTTGTCTTACAAAAGACTCATCTGAATGATAATGAGTGTGGAAAATGGATTAGCTCCTGGGTGGACAGGTTTTTTCTGTTTGTTTGTTTGTTGTTTGTTTTTGTTTTTTGGCTGGGTAAAGAAGTAAAAGAGTGATAAGTGCTCCATCGCTTAGGGAGATTTAGTCCCCTCTTATTTTCCATGATTTTAATTTTAGTGCTTATTTAATTAAGAAAATTAAACTATTTTGGGTACACGAATTAAAATTGGTAAAAAATCATGGTTCCCAGGGTTGTATTAATGTTGATTTTTATCATTATTTTATATCTCTGCCAATCATATAACTCTGGAGAAATTGGTTATCATCTGTTCTTGGATTCTAGTGATAGGGCATCATTATCACCAGGAGTATTCTACTATTATGTGGCCAAAGTGTGTTAGTAATCCAATTTTTAAAATGATCAATAAATGTTGCTAACCCTCATTGTATGTATTATTACGTAATATGCGTCAAATAAAGTACTGAATTATTTTTAAAATAAGCAATAATGAAGACCTAATTTATTGGTCTTGGCTCAGAAACCAAGTGTTTTAAAGTGCATTAAGAAGGCTGTTTTTCAAGTTTTGTAAATTAAAGAGTGTGGTTCATCCTTTAGCCAGAGCAGACAAGCATCATTGAGATTAAGGATACATCATAAAGCTAAAATCAAGCAAAACAGACTTCAGAAAAAAAATTATCAGGGATAAAGAGGGTTTTTAATTGGGTAGTGTGAAGTCTATGGATCAAATTGGGAATCTTAACAAAGTGTCTGACTCCATTTTTGATGTTTGATGATTGACAGCTATGAAGCCCCTCCACTGTCCCTTACCTCTCTGCCCCACATCTGGATGAGCTGACCAGAAAGCCTAGGTGCTTTCTCCTTTGGCACCAGCAGGAAGTTAAAAGCATGAAACCCCAGCCCGTGGAAAGAACTCTCACACCAGCCCCACCCTCTAAACTCCATAAAACCCTAAGCCCATTCTTTCAAGCCATTTTACACTCATTTGGGAGGCTGCCTTGTTCTCCCCAGAAAGCCTGTTATGTGAATAATAATCTCACACCCTTTTGGTGCATGTGTGGCATCATCAGTTTTGACATCCAAATTTTGGATGGGGCAGGGGATCCATTGTGCATCTGCAGGCTGACCACAATAGGGGAAAATTGACATTTTTAACAACGTGGAATCTTCTGATCCATGAGTACCATACATCTCTCCATTTGTTTAAGTCTCTTTAATGTTTCCATAAATACCTTCTAGTTTTCAGCATGCACATTTTGGCCATATTTTGTTAAATTTTTCCTAAGTAGTTTATATTTTGATGCTGTACATAGTCTTATTTTCCTGTTTCAATTTCCAGTTGTTCTTAACTAGTACATAGAAATATAATTGAAGTGACATCAGCAAGACGGCAGAATAGGAGTTCTCTGCCCTCATCCCCCCACAGTATGTCGACTTTTACAGTCACCCACGGATAAGAGCACCCTTGTGGGAGTCCAGGAGTCCAGCAGAGAAACCCCAGCATGCCACTGACGCAGAAGAATCCAAGAATAGATTCATTGAAGATGGTAAGAGGAGCAGTTTCACTTTGCCCACATCACTCTTCTCCTAAGGCTCGGTGCCAGGAAAGACCCCCACAGCCATGACTTCTTTCACAGGGAAGACTGAGAGCATGTGAGTGAGTGCCCGGGTTCCCCAGCTGGGCAAGATGCTACCCAAGAGACCCGCTTCTTTCTCACTTCACCCAGATTACTGAGGGGATCTGCAACCTTGAGTGTTGGGAGAAGTTGAGAGTACAGCAGCCAGGGCTCGGAATTCAGCAAAGGGATACTACTAACTGCTTCATGGTTCTGCCTACTAAGTGATTCACAGACTCTTGTCAGAAAGTCCCTCCACGAGAAATGATGGATGCCTCACATGCAGCACCCCCCAACACCTAACTGCCCCCTCCTCGCGTAGCCGTCTTCTGTGGACAGTGAGAACGAGTGCTTGCAGATGACTACCAAGCAAGCACAGAATGCCAGTCTAATTCTGCAAGATTAGATGAAGACTCACAAACTTGAGCATTTCAGAACACCTCATTAGGGAAAACAAATGGGACACTTTCAACACCTAGCCAGGCTTTGCAGGACTGAGAGAAGGTATACACTCTTAGGAACTTCCCCAAGAAGGAACAAAAAGTGTGGAGCAGGCACACCCATTGAAAAGGTCTGAAAAAGCCTCAGAGTCTCTGGCTGGGCTATCAAGTGAAGGTATCTCTCTCCTAAAGCCAGTCACTAAAGCCTAGAGGTGACTGCTGCTTCAAAAGTGAAAACAGCAATGTAAGACTTTAAGCAAGGAGCATGAAAAATCAAGGAAACATGATATCATCAAAGAAGCACAATAATTTTCTAGTAACTGACCCCAAAGAAATAGAAATCTATGAATTGCCTGACAAAGAATTCAAAATATAATAATTGTTTTAAGGACACTCAGTGAGTACAATTCAGTGAGCACACAGATAGACAATGTGACAAATTCAGTAAAACAATGTATGAACAAAACTGAGAGTTTCAATAGAGAGATGTAAACTACCTGAAAGAGAAATTAAGAAAGCAATCCCATTTACAATAAATAGCATCAAAAAAAAATAAAATACTTAGGAATAAATTTAACCAAGGAAGTAAAAGATCTATACACTGAAAACTATAAGACATTGTTGAAAGAAATTGAAAAAGAGACAAATATATGCAAAGACACCCTATGTTCATGAATTGGAAGAATTAATATTAAAATGTCTATACTATCCAAAACAATCTATAGATTCAATGCAGTCCCTATCAAAATTCCAAAGGCTTTGTTCATAGAGATATTTAAAACCTAAAATTCTTACAGAACCACTAAAGGCCTCAAATACCCAAAGCAATCTCGGAAAGAAGAACAAAGCTGGAAGTATCACACTTCCTGATTTCAAACTATATTGCTTAACTATAGTAATCAAGAGTATGGTACTGACATAAAAACAAACACATAGACCAATGGAACAGAACAGAGATCCCAGAAATACAGTCAACTAATCTGATAAGGACACCAAGAACATTCAAATGGGGAAAGGATAGTCTCTTCAATAAATGGTGCTGGGAAAACTAGATATCTACATGCAAAAGAATGAAATTGGACCCCTACCTTATTCTACTCACAAAAATTAACTTATGCTGAATTAAAGAGTTAAATCTAAGACCTGAAACTATAAAACTTCTAGAAGAAAACATAGGGGGAAAGTTCCTCGAAATTGGTCTTGACAATGATTTTTTGGATAGAAAACCAAAGGCATAGGCAACAAAAGCAAAAATAAACAAGTGGGCTACATCAAACTAAAAAGCAAAGAAAACAATCCAAAAAATGAAAAGGTAACCTAGAGAACATTTGCAAACCATATATCCAATAAGGGACTAATATCGAAAATATATAAGAACTCATACAACTCAATAGCAAAAAAACCAAATAATCTGATTTTAAAATGGGCAGAGGAACTGAATGGACATTTTTCCAAAGAAAGTATATAAATAGCCAACACTTGTACGAAAGGATGCTAGACATCACAAATCATCAGGGAAATGCAAATCACAGTGAGATACCACATCACACCAGTTTGGATGGCTATTATCAAAAAGAGAAGATACCAAGCATTGGCAAGGATGTGGAGAACAGGGAACCTTTGTACACTGTTGGTGGGAATGTAAGTTGGTATAGCCATTGTGGAAAAAATGGATGTTCCTCAAAAAATTAAAATAAAATTGCTATATGATCCAGCAATTCCACCTCTGGGTATATATCCAGAGGAAATGAAATCAGTATCTTGAAGAGAGATCTGCACTCCCATGCTCACCGCAGCATTTTTATTCTATAATCTATGTAAAAGACATAGCAATGGCCCTCGTATGTGGGAAGCACATGATGAATATTAGCCTTTATTATACCTATTACGTGATAGTTCTCTGCACATTATTGTAATCTGCTCTTTTTTTTTTAAGATTTTTTTTTTTTTTTGATTGATTGATTGATTGCTATGTTGGGTCTTCGTTTTGTGCGAGGGCTTTCTCTAGTTGGGGCGAGCGGGGACCACTGTTCATCGCGGTGTGCGGGCCTCATTATCGCGGCCTCTCTTGTTGCGGAGCACAGGCTCCAGACGCGCAGGCTCAGCAATTGTGGCACACGGGCCTAGTTGCTCCGCGGCATGTGGGATCCTCCCAGACCAGGGCTCGAACCCGTGTCCCCTGCATTAGCAGGCAGACTCTCAACCACTGCGCCACCAGGGAAGCCCCAGTAATCTGCTCTTTTTAATGATATATTGGAAGCATACTTCCCTGTGAATAAAAAGATACATGATTTCTTATTCCTATGCACTCTTTCATTGTAAGAAAATAAATGTGAGTGCAAATTTTAGCTACAGTGCTATTTATTACCACACTGGGTAAACCAGAGGAAAACTGGACTTGTCTAAATATCTTGTGGTATTACAAGTGTAGAATCAAAAAAGTTCAGAAAGGTTGTGCAGCTGCTATGGAAAACCGTATGGAGGTTCCTTTTAAAATTAAAAATAGAACTATCATATGATCCAGCAATTCCACTTCTGGGTATTTATCCAAAGAAAACGAAAACACTAACTTAAAAAGGTGTATGTACCTCCATGTTCACTGCAGCATTATTTACAATAGCCGACATAGGGAAGCAACCTAAATGCCCATAGATAGATGAATGGATAAGGAAAATATGTTACATATGTACACAATAGAATATCATTCAGCCATAAAATAGAATGAAATCTTGCCATTTGCAACAATATGGATGAACCTTGAGGGCATTATGCTAAGTGAAATACATCAGACAGAGAAAGACGAATAGCATATGGTCTCACTTATATGTGGAATCTAGAAAACAACAACAGCAACAAAAACCACAAGAACACACACAAAACAGCTTATACCAGCTTGTTGTTTATTTAATGTTGTAGCCAAAGAGGAGAGAGCTAACTTCCCTTTCAGGCTAACTCAAAATGAGGTAATGAGGCTGGGATTGGAGGTTCTCACTGCCAATCCTATTTGCCCCATGAGGGGCTTTAAGGTGACTTTGAAGCAAATGCCAACTTGAGGGCAAATCCTACTGGAAAGTCCAAATTCACTTAGATGGAAAAGGAAGAAATTTCCCAAGGATGGAGCTGAAACTAATTGAATTAATCTGACATTGAGAAGCAAGGAATAAAGGGGCAGGGAGATTACTCTGTGACTGGTCTCCAGGTTTCTTGGTGTCCTGAAAATTGTTGCCTCTTTGTTTATCATAAAAGCAAAATAAGGCCTGGTTTAAAGAAAGGAGCCATACTGCAATCTGGCCAGTACCAAACATATACCTTGATGGAACCTTAGAAGGCTTGTCTCAATCATAATGTGTATACTGGTTATCTTTAATTACCTGGTAATACAAACATAAAATTTCATACTCTATGGTATTGTATACAGCACAAAGGAAAAGGGCCTTCCTTACCCCACCAATCCAATCCCATTCCCCAGTGGCTACTATTATTATTTGGCATGTACTCTTTCATTCTTTCATGTTCTCCTATGCTCATATGAACATGTGGATACAAATAAAAATGTTGATATTTTTATTAAAATTGATTTATTCCATACATAATATTCTACAAATTGATATTTTCATTTACTAAAATATTGTGGACAACTTACCTCTTCCCAATTTTGTCCAAGATAGGCTTTACCAGGAACAGTGTAAATAGGAAGCATTACCTTAATACAAACTCCCTCGCAAAGCCCTCCCAAATTATATATGTGTATTTTAACCAAGGCCATCTGGAAATAATTCTTTATATTTGTCTGTCCTGTTTCACTGCACAGTTCCTGAATGCCCATCCCAGAACTAGTGCCAAGCTGGCTGTGTCAGAATCATTCTAGTTTTTAAAAAAGTATAGATTCTGGGCTCTAGCTTCAACAAGTCTCATCCCATAATAAGCCTGGAAAAGGAGCTGGGAATTTATAAAATGTAACACAAGTGATTCTAATGATCAGCCAAGTTTGGAGACAATGGGACCATCAATGTTTCCTGGAGACCACATTAGCCATATCAGTAGTGGAAAATGAGCTTGTGGCCACCACAGCAAGTCAGTTCACTTAGCAATACTCCACTCTTATCACGGTGCATTGTATTCTACCATGTGAACGTGCCACGCCTTGTGTAACTTACACCCTACTGATGAACATTTAAATTGATTCCAATTGATTTTTTTGCATTGTATTCCACCATGTGAATGTGCCACACCTTGTGTAACTTACGCCCTATTGATGAACATTTAAATTGATTCCAAACTTTTTTTTTACAAGTAACCCTGTAACAAACATCTGAGTGTGTGTGCTTGTATATGTAAAAACAGAGACAATTAGAGAGTTTCTGTAGAATAACTTCCTAAAAATGGAATTTCGGGTTCAAGGGATATCTGCTTTTTAATTTTTGAAACAACCCCTCCAAAACCACACCACATAGGCTCCTTTCTTGTTCTACGATGTATTATCAAATGATGAAGCATCTTATTTCATTCTCCAAAGAAATACATTAATTATAGTTATTAACTATAAATAATGTCATTCTAAAGTCAATGGTAGTTATGATTATTCTAGATTTTTACTAATCTGGATTTTTCTTTGATACTTCAATAGAACTCATGTTGTTTTTTACCTTTCTCAATTATTACTTTATTTTTTTATTGAAGTAAGATGCTGTACAGTATTATATGTTACAGATGTACAACATAGTGATTCACAATTTTTAAAGGTTACACTCCATTTATAGTTATTATAAAATATTGGCTATATTCCCCGTGTTGTACAATATATCCTTGTAACAATTTATACCTAAAAGTTTGTACCTCT
The DNA here is from genome assembly GCF_009873245.2 of Balaenoptera musculus. Classification (NCBI taxonomy): domain Eukaryota; kingdom Metazoa; phylum Chordata; class Mammalia; order Artiodactyla; family Balaenopteridae; genus Balaenoptera; species Balaenoptera musculus. The sequence goes on from NC_045789.1 coordinate 112,692,621, forward strand.
TACTCCTCTGCCCCTATATTGCCCCTCCTCCCCCTTCCCCTCCCTTCTCCCCACTGGTAACCACTAGTTTGTTCTCTATGTTATTTTTGAAATAACTAAAAATCGTAAGTCTGTATACTTTTTATACTTAAAATACCATGTTCATTTGTTACTGAACTTTGCCCCAAAGTCCAGCAAGCCAAATGCTGAGACGTGGAGGTTTGCATCAGACAAAAGGTTTATTCAGGAGGCAGCCAAGTGAGGACAAAGAAGAACAAGTCTCAAGTCAGCCTCCCCCAAGGCGAGGGGCTCGGAATATTTATGGGATAAAGCTGAGGCACAGGGAGCGTGGGGAAGGGTGACTGAAGATAAGGAAAAGGTGAGGTAATTGTCCTGCCCTGCAGATGCCACAGGTGCAACTCAGTAACAAGGCTCTTCGTGGAGGAAAATGGCGGTTAGCATGCTGTAAGGGTGGAGTTTTTGGCCCTCTGACGTCCCAGGGTCACCAGTGGACACTCGCACATGCCCAGTTGGAGGGTCGGTGGTCTCAAACCGGCTCGAGCTAGACACAGCTGACTCCAAGTTCCTGATAGAACAACTTGGGCAAACATTGTTTAGGCTACCTGACACTTGGAGGACGTGCAAATTTTTGCAAAAATAATCAAAGTGGAGATTTATCAGAGAAGGTACGTTACAGTCCATTATTTATTAAGCAATTTAAAGGCTCTAACTGGTGACTACCCTTGGTTTCACATTTGGTACACATGTATTTCCGAAGAATAACCAAATAGCAACCATTTGTTGGGACTTACTATGTGCCAACCACATTACATGTACTAGCTCATTTAACTCTATTTAGAAATAGGGAACTAAAGCCAAAATTAAGGTGACCACACAGCTAATAAATATTAGAAATGAGATTTGAACCCAAGCTGACTGATCCCCAGGCCCAGGCATGTGATACTCAGAGGATTCAAATTTAACTTTTCTATTTTACTGTGATAGAGCAACGTGAATGGAACCTCAAGTATATTACAAGGCACACAGAAAGGCGCTACTTACTCAGCCATAAAAAGGAACGAACCTGAGTTATTTGTAGTGAGGTGGATGGACCTAGAGTCTGTCATACAGAGTGAAGAAGTCAGAAAGAGAAAAATAAATACCGTATGCTAACACATATATATGGAATCTAAAAAAAAAAGAAAAGAAAATGGTCAGAAGAACCTAGGGGCAAGATGGGAATAAAGATGCAGACCTACCAGAGAATGGACTTGAGGATACGGGGAGGGGGAAGGGTAAGCTGGGACAATGTGAGAGAGTGGCATGGACATATATACACTACCAAATGTAAAATAGATAGCTAGTGGGAAGCAGCCGCATAGCACAGGGAGATCAGCTTGGTGCTTTGTGACCACCTAGAGGGGTGGGATAGGGAGGGTGGGAGGGAGGGAGGGAGATGCAAGAGGGAAGAGATATGGAGACATATGTATATGTATAACTGATTCACTTTGTTATAAAGCAGAAACTGACACACCATTGTAAGGCAATTATACTCTAATAAAGGTGTTAAAAAAAAGAAGAAAAAAAAAAGGGGGCAATGATGCACGGAGGGGAGAAGGGTGGGTAGGTCACACAGCTTTCTGCAGCAGCATTTCTCAGAAGGCATTTGCTGATTCTGGGTGCAGGGCTGGAAACTACACATCCAAGAAGAACTGCTGGGAATCAAGAAACCAGCAGAGCTACTGTGATCATAAAGGACTGGAGAGACACAGCTGGAGAGTGGGGGGGTCTTGAGCATACAGTCCCCTACCCCAACATGGTTATATATAAACTCTGAAGCTTCACGGACTGGAAAGAAAAAAGAAAACTACTGAGAAAAACTAAAATGAATCTATCAATATGTTAGAAGCTAGGATTGCAGTTACCCTTGGACGTTGAGTTTTAAGGGGGCTTGTGCATTGCTGGTAGGGTTCTGTTTCTTGATCTGGGTGATTTTTGCAAGCTACATTCACTTTGTGAAAATTTATCAAGCTACATCCCTATTATTTGTGCAAGTTTCTGTAGTATGTTTCATATGTATATATATACACACTTAAAGATACATATACAAGAAGCATGTTTCATACATAGAGACACACATAAACACAAATATCCATACATAAATGTTTTAGATAAATATTTGTATGTATCCACATATATACAACATACATTTTGTCCATTATTCTTTCATGCAGGTAAAAGGGTTTCTTCTTCTTAATGTTTAAAATTGTTAAAATAGTATGGAAAATTTAAGACTTTTACAATCTAAGACGTTAAGGGGAAAGATATCCACTCTGTACCTTGGCTTAATAAAATTGCCTAAATTTTAATAAATGTCATTGTTATCAACAGTTCAAAGTCACACATAAGTTCATGTATTAAACTTTGTTACTGAGCAATATATCATCACATAAAAATGAATATGAATCAGAGGATCATTATGAAATAAAATGTGTAATGAAAAAAAAAAAAAAAAAAGGCGCTACTGTCACCTCTTAACCTGTTCAAACAATTGTGTTTATGTAGCATATACCCTGAACTGCTAACTCCCACCTTGTCCACTACCTCACCTCTCAGCCTTCTGTCTGCTCTTCTTAGCTTTGGAAGATTCTGGGTGCAGCCGGAAATGATGAACTATTGCATAAAAAAAAAGAATTGCTCAGGCAGACCCATTTATGACCACATCCATCTATGACAGGGGTTGGGGGAAGGGTTAACATTTTAACACCCTACTTTCTTCTTATCAAAGAAACGGGGGAGAGGGAGTTCCCTGGCGGTCCAGTGGTTAAGACTTCGCCTTCCAACGCAGTGGGTGCAGGTTCCATCCCTGGTGGGGCAGCTAAGATCCCACATGCCTCACAGCCAAAAAACCAAAACATAAAACAGAAGCAATATTGTAACAAATTCAGGGACTTCCCTGGTGGTCCAGTGGTTAAGACTTCGCCTTCCAAGGCAGAGGGTGTGGGTTCAATCCCTGGTCGGGGAGCTAAGATCCCACATGCCTCACAGCCAGAAAACCAAAACAAAAACAGAAGTAATATTGTAACAAATTCAATAAAGACTTAAAAAAATATATTGTAACAAATTCAAAAAAGACTTTAAAAGATGGTCCATATCAAAAAGAAAAAAATTTATTTAAAAAAAGTTTTGGGACTTCCCTGGTGGCCCAGTGGTTGAGAATCCGCCTTCCAATGCAGGGCATGTGAGTTCGATCCCTGGTAGGGGAACTAAGATCCCACATGCCATGGGGCAGCTAAGCCCACGCTCCACAACTACCCAGCCCGAGCACTCTGGAGCGGGAGCACCAATACTAGAGAGAAGCCGGCGCGCTGCAAGGAAGAGCCCACGTGCTGCAGCTAAGACCCGACGCAGCCAAATAAATTAAATAAATAAATAAAAACGGGGGAGAGCTTTGAGATGTTTCTTAATTGAGTATGCATAGAAATAGGAATTTAGGACTGATTGTTATTTGTCTATTAAAAAAATTCCTCATTCATCAGCATTAACTCCACAAATACTTGCTGAGCTCCTACTGTATGGGAGGCCCTGTTACAGACGCTGGAGAACGAGAACGGGCGTGCGTGCACGTGCACACACACTTCCTCCTGGAGCTTACAGTAACAAGATAACTTAGTAAGATCTTATACCTGTTGGTGATAAGTGTGAGGAAAATAAAGATGGTTTGACCTTTCCAAAGCAATGTACACAAGTGGACAAGAATAAACAAATCATACATGTATCATGTATTCAATACACTGTCTCCAATTGAATTAATATCTAAAAATAAGGTATAAACTTATAAAGGAAAAAGGCCATTTGTTGACTTGGATCTCTCAAAGTCTCTGCATCATAAGGGGAAGAGCAAACCTCCTTACTAAAAGATCCATACTTTTATTGCTTTTCATGAAGTTCAGTGACAGAGTAGTATACTTCATCCAGCCTTTGGAAAACAAGTATTGACATTAATCTAAGGTGAAGCTAGGAGAACACTAGTTCATAAGGAATGAAGTAAAAATCCAAACTGCCATGCTTGGGGCTGGTTCCTTCAGCTTTCACTACCTCTCCTCTGCTCTACAGCTCTCTGCTCTGAGGCCCACCCTCTCCCCTCTTCAGCAAACCAGACCATCATGTTAATAAGAGTTGATTTGTAAATAGCGTCTCCCTCACGCCATCTCCATCCCCCTTTGGCCAGGCTCCTACTTTTCTGCTCAATGGCACAGATGTGGCTTTGAGCTGACTGGGACCAGGCAGCTATTAGCAGCAAATCCAGTGAGGGAAATTAATGAAGGGGACAACTAATAAAAGACAGCTCAGGACAGCCAGACTAACTTGCTCCGAGCAGTAATTAACTTTTTTTCTTTTTCTTTTCTTTTTTTTTTTTTTTTAGCTCATGAAGGTAAATATGCCATCGGCACTGGTCCAGTCTAACTCTTCTTTATTAAAAAGGAGAGAGCAGAGCTATTCATGGGGAGCTGAGACTTAATCTGTTTTCCCCCCAAGAAGAACAATTTTAAATTACTTGTGTGATGTGTTTGTAGATCCATGATGCCCAAATCAAGATATACCTTTAAAGATGAGGGAGAAAGGAGGTAGATGAAGAAATATGTCTCTGAATAAAAAAAATAGTCATCCTCTGCTCAGAGGCAGCTTGAAAGAGAGAATCTTTTTTAAAGCTTTGCTCTTCTTCTGTACCTAAAATGATTGACTTTTTCTGTTCAATGCAAGCGCTGAATAAAAAACAAGATTGGATTCAAAGTGCAAGCCAAGTCTTAGATGTCGGTGTTAAATATTAGCCTAGCTTGAGGGACGTTTCAGTTGCCTTTCTCCATCCTCCAGTTTCCATTTTTAAAGACACAGTTATAAAAGGCAACTTAAAATTTTGTGTCTTCATCTATTTTTGAAAATCAACACAGCTCTTCTTCTGAAGATATGTCTCCTGAAAATACACGTATCAACATAAAACAGTTAGGGTTTGTCCAAAAGTGTTTCTAAAAACAAACCTATAGTATTTTATAAAAACTTTGAAAATCAGAACTAGAAAAGACTTTGGAAATATCTAGTCTTATCAGGCTTATCAGGCTGAGAGACTTACTCATGGTCACACAGCCAATCAGTAACAAAAAGGACCCTCACCACAAATTCAGCCTCTTGACTCAATCCAGTGCTCTGGCTTCCCCAAAATGAAAAGCCTCATCACATATTCTAAGTTAATAAACTGATTATAGTACTTCGGCCAAATGTGTAATTTATCTTTACTGTCCCCTTATAGGCTTGGGTACAACAGGATCAAATAACATTATCACAATGAGTTTTATCCATAGCGCCCCAGGAATCAATCTACTCTTCAAACTAGCCTCCAGAACCTATGCAAGCACCTCAGTCGCTTTCTGGATAGGATGGGGGCAAACACATAATTATGTGCAGGGCTCTCTCAAGAATAGATGTCTTCAGATAATGGGTGCCCTCCTGCAAAACTGCCTTCAGTCAATCAGTAACACTATACAAAGGAGAGTACAGCTGCATATTATTATTTCCCACAAGATAGCAGAAAGGTTATGTGTCGTGAATGACAGAACTTCATACATGCTTCTACATTAGCAGTATGGAGAAATAAAGTTTATTACAATAGAGAAAATGAGGACAGTGACACTATAGGCTTTAAAAATAAAAATAGCTTTTATTACATAAGGTATGTAAAGTAGTCAAATTCATAGGAACAGAAAGAAGAATATTGGTTTCCAGAGGTTGGAAGGGAGGAGAAATGGGAGCTGTTGTTTGATGGGTGTAGAGTTACAGTTTTGCAAGATGAAAACATTCTGGAGATTGGTTGCACAACACTGCAAATGTACTTAAAACTACTAAACTGTACAGTTTAAAATGGTTAAGATGATTTTTAAAAATCACTCTAAGAATGGCTGTAGACTTTGAGGCATGAAGCTTTCTTGTATGGCCAAAAATAAAAATAAAATTGTCTTTTATAACAGAATCTTCAAACTATTCAGAGGTGAGCCACCAAGTTTTACAGACTTTTTTTTTTTGCTACAAGTAAGTTATATTGTCTTCAAATAAATATACTTCCATATTTTTTTTTATAAATTTCTATTTTTTTTAAAAAATTAATTAATTTATTTATTTATTTTCGGCTGTGTTGGGTCTTCGTTTCTGTGCGAGGGCTTTCTCTAGTTGTGGCGAGCGGGGGCCACTCTTCATCGCGGTGCGCGGGCCTTTCACTGTCGCGGCCTCTCTTGTTGCAGAGCACAGGCTCCAGACGCTCAGGCTCAGTAGTTGTGGCTCACGGGCCTAGTTGCTCCGCGGCATGTGGGATCTTCCCAGACCAGGGCTCGAACCCGTGTCCCCTGCATTGGCAGGCAGATTCTCAACCACTGCGCCACCAGGGAAGCCCTATACTTCCATATTGATCAAAGTGGGTTTTTATGATGCAGTAACAACCTTCAAATCTTCCTGGCTTTCAACTCACAAGTTTTTTTCTCCCACATGTAACATCCACTGTGAGTTGAGGTGACTCACAAGAACCACTACTCTTTATATGATCACTCAGAAGCCCAAACAGCTTTGATATGTTGGCCTCACCCTCTCACGAGAAGAGGAAGATAGAGACCAGAGATGGAGCCCCACCCTATTGTAAGGGGCCTGAGCATGCCCAATAGGGTTAGAACAACCAATATTCATGGAGACTAGAAATGTCCTCCACAGTATCCAGCAGCAGGATTTTGTCCAGGTGGAATGAAATGAAGTCACAGGCTTTGAATAAGAGTTCCAGAGTAGGATAAAGATAGTACCAATGAAATTCTGTTTCCTGAAACATGCAGGAATATTGCCTAGTGTATATGGGAGGCGCTATCAGGACAAGAAATAGTAATACTCAAACAGTGATACAATGATGAAGGGCAGTGGCTGACGGTTGTGACTGTTACAGATTCTGTGAGACAGTGAAGATACTGTGTGGTGTAATCATAGCTACCTTGTGTTTAATGTTATTTGGAGACTCCCAATCCCTTCAAATATGCTATCAAAATTCTAAAGTGTGTCATGAATACCAAAAAGTTGAGAAGCCTAACATTTATGAATACTCTCCTTTTAGTCCCTTACGAAAGATCTTGTAACATCACTTGTTTTGCTGGGGTAGGAAAAGGGAACCATTGAACTTTGGTGTCTTTTTGGTGGAAAGAGATAGAACTAGCAATTATCTGGAGAGCTATGACCAGTAGTTGCCCCCAAAGGGATTTGCTCCAGCCTGCTTTGTAATGTGTTACCACCATTACCATCTTATACATGTTGTTATCGAAGACATGAGTATCTGAGAGATTCAGAGTAATGTGAAGGTGAGGGAAGTACTCTGGCCAGTGCCTTCATCAGTTCAGTTTCATCTTATGTAGCTCAGAACCATTTTGCTCTGAAAAAAACTCTAGGAAGTCTAGACAAGTCTCCCCAATGTAGGAGAGCAGAATGGTCTTAAGATTCCAGAACAGTTTTACTCAAGTGGAACTGAAACCCCTTTTAAATTATTTGCTCACAGAAAAATAAAACTCAGTTTTCACTACACTCTTTCTGATTCTTCCCAGACTAAAGATGTCATATAGACTCTCCTAGGTCTACTGAAAATGATAAGAACTTCTTTTGCAAAGCCATCAAGAGCTCTATTGGCAAGGCTTGCCTGTGCAGTGCCCATGTCGTGCAGATATGGTGAAATCATTTCCTTCTAATTCAAGAGAAACACTGGATTTGAACTCAAAACTTTTGAGTTGCTTTAGTGCTCCACCAGCAAAATTATGTTTTCTTCTTTGTCTATTTCAAGCTGCTGCCATGGCAATTTTGAGTTAAGGAAGATATTAGTTCAGATAGGTTTGATTCAGAAAAAACATTTTTGATCATGTTCTAGGCACTGTAAAATGAAAGAAAGTATTAATGCATTAATAGTTATCTAAAGTTTATGGTTAGACTTTTCTCCATACAGTTTCAAAGGTTTTACCTCATTTGATTTCTTTTCCAAAATTATCTGGAAAGTAAGGCAAAAAAAAAAAAATTGATCATATCCTCACAATGAATCAATCTTCTTGTACATGTTTGCATGTAGTGTTTCAATATATGTGAAAGGTATGAAGAAAAAGCACAAAATCAAAGTTATCCCAGAATCCCTCATTTTTAAATTATTTCAATGCATAGCAAAATTTATGTTACAGAAAGAAAGCAATGGCAAGCCCGTGGGGTTGTCTTTTGTCACACTGGCACTAGTTTGGCTTCTTTCTGCTATTCTTATACCAAAGAGGCAATAAACCCCCTTGAGAGTCATAGAGCTGCCTGTGGAGGCCTGACAGAGCATAGAAGCTTTTATGCCAAAATACAATGCACAAAGGGATCATAAACACATGTGAAAAGGAAGATGACCTCTTTGTCACAAGGAATTAGGCTTTATTGCAAGCTGCTACCCTGGAAACCAGCCCCCAGCTTTCTCTGCTTATTTTGAAGGTTCCTGTTTCCATATAACATGGACTTCAGTACTTTTACTTAATTGTTTCTAGATCAAATAAGATAGGTGAAAGACTCTGGTTCTTTGCTTCGTTGTTTAATGTCTCCAGGTATGCCTCCAGGTCCCGGAGTGAAGAGAATCAAGGAGAAGGTGGTAATGGAATCATTAGAAGGTAAGGATGAATGAAGAAAAATACTGGTGGCACAGTCTGTTCTACAATTCAACAAGATCAGAGAAGATATACACTTGTTTTTGAATCTTTGAAAGACCAGCTACAGTCCAAACAGCCTCTCTTGGAGCTGTGTCCTTTGAAATAACTCTAACTTTTTGCCTTTTGATTTCTTACATCTCTGGAATTCAGTATACCCTACAGTGTCTACCAGGTAACATGACTCTACGGGGCTATTGCCAAAGTCCAAACAAAATTAAAAGTATGCTTGCATTGGGAAAAAATCTTGAATCCCAAGTCCTTCTATTTCGTAAGAAGTATGACTTTTGTGAGAAACTTGTTATGAAGAAAAACGATTGCTTATACAATTACAGCCTTGAAAAGTAAAAAGGAAAGATAAGTAAAAAGAGAATTTACAATGAGCTAAACAACTGTTGAAGCTCTGAGTCCAAAAGCTGGTGGGACACTTGAAGAATGGCCCGGGGTCCAGCTTGGTGAGGTGCGGGGGCTCTGGAGAGGAATGGGACCCCGGTCGCGCAGGTGCTTCGCGGATCCCCCTTCGTTCCCGCCTGCGTCTCCCCGCCCCCGCCTTCCCGGAATCCTGGGCTTAGGGCCCGAGGAGGCTGAGCGTTTCTCCCACAGGTGAGACCTACCCAGGCTGGAGCGCAGAGCTGGCGGCTGGCGGGTTGCTCAGGAAGCCCCAGCCTTTCACGTAGCGTTCCTAGTCAATAATCCAAGTTGACTTTTCCCCCTTCGCGCTTGAGGGTTTGGAGAAGCTGGGTGAGAGAGAAAGCAGAGATGAAAGCAGAGAACTCACACCGCCTTCCCTCCTCCTGCGACCCCGGCACCAAGAGGAAAGAAAAAAAAAAAAAAGTCATTTATTGTAGCGCACACACCATCAGGACTCTTTCCCACTCTCCATCTTCCGACTCCCACCACCTTGCAGGGATATAATAGCTCCGGCCACACTGGCTTTCTCGATCCGCTTTCCGGATGACTGAATTTCTTTGCTCCTCTCTCCTGTCGGGGACCATCTGAAACTGCCCCCATCTCGCGTTCCCAGGGGCCCTCCCCACCCGCCTCGTTTCCACTCGGGGACCAAAGAGCAGCTCACTTCGGCGTCCTCCATAAGACGAACCCCACCCAGGCTGGGTAAACCAAACTGGGAAAGGAAAAACAGGTGGGGGGCGAGGAGGACCGCTCCTGCAGACCTCGGCCCCGGCGGACCCCGGCGGGTGCCCACTGCGAGCCACGTGGGGAGGCCCCAAGCGAGGCGCACGCCCGCAAGGGCTTTGGAAAAGAGACTGCCGAGAACAATGAACCCTGGAGGACAGAGGGAGGTGGAGGTGGCTGAGAACTCTCGTCCTTCACCGCCTTCCCCCTTTGGGGACATTCCTTAGGTTTAATCATTAAAGTGGATCCTTTTTTAAAAGGAGGCAGCAGCTTAACGCAGCCGTTTCTGACAATCTGCCCCACACGCTGCCAGCGAAGTGAAAGATCTGGATCGAGCTTTGTTGCTTCGCTACCAATAGCAGACTTGGGGAGACCAAGCCTCCGATTTCTGGCCACATCAAAGCAGTGATTATGCAAATACCCCCCTTTTTTTTAAAAGAATAAAATGGAGGGGGAATTATTTATCAAACAATGAACCCCCTGCCAGGGCGGGAAACAATAGATCAGACCAGATAGCCCTTCTAGCCCCAGGCTGGGGGAGCGGGAAGGGGGGTGCTGGAGCCCTCACGTTTTATTGGTCTAACCTAATTTCACTAATTCTCTTTTCACACATTTTTCTTTTGCGGATTCGGAGGCCAGGACTTTCACGCTCCCGAGAGCGCCCTGCGTTGGCGCGATTCAAGGGCTGCCTGCTTTATTTAATTAATACATTCAAAGCTCGCCTGGGACCCGAGAGCCTGGGGGTGGGGGAAGAGACCGAGGCCGGGCGTGAGGAGGAGGCGCTTTTAACGGGTTCCAGGTGTCGAGGCCCAGAAGTCACAACCTGCCCAAGGCTGTGCGATGCAGGGGGTGCACGCGGCGGGGGCCCGCAAATCCCTGCCTCTGCCTCAGACTCGGCCCCGCCGCAGCCGGGCGCCCAGGCGACCCGGGCCGGAGGGTGGGCGCCGCAGAAGCGGGCCCTGGGCCTAGATGCGCTCCGCGGGTAGCAGGACCCTCGCTCCCTCCCGGCCAAGGCCGCCCGGGGCCTTCCGAAGCCCGCGCCTCCGCCGGGCCCGCAGGGCTGTGCCCGGGAGGGAGCCTACCCGGCTCCTGCCCAGGTGCTGGGGGCTCCGGGAGCCCCAGTGCTCCTCTCGTCCCCGCCTCGCCTGGCGGCCCACCTCTCTGCTTCTCCGTTTTCTCCTTGTTCGCCCTCAGATGGATTTGTCTTAGATCTGGTGAAGGAAAATCAGCCCTAAGTCCTGGGCACTTCAGAACAAGTAAATACAATCAATGCCCGGAGCCTGGCGGCGCCGAAGCAGAAATCCACCCAGGCCAGGACCAACCCTCGCACCTCTCCGCGCTTAGGTAAACACGCCACCGCGCCCCCGGAGCTGGAAAGATCTGGCAGCTTTTGCGGTGTGGGACTGTCATCAGAACAACATCTTCATGGCCTTGCTTGAAACGGCTCTCAGCAGAGAGCTCCAGAAATAGAATGGCTGGGCTCAGCGGCCCACGAACCTGCTTGGTGCAGACGGACCAAGCTGGTCACAGGGCGGGAGGCGAACGCGTAAAATCGGAGAGCGACTACATTCCCTGCCGCTGACGCTTCGACCTGCAATTCTCATCCCTACAGGGGACGGGAGAGGACGACTGGGCCTCAACCCACAGGCTGCGGAGGTTGCAGTGGGCGGGGAGGAGAACTCCCAGCGCGAAGTGAGGCAGAAAGAACATCGTTCTTAACCGCTAGAAGTGATTAGACGCCATAAAAAATAATTGCACCTATTTAGTGTCAAATAAGGTCTGCTGTGGATAGCGGAGGAAAAGGCCGAGTGTAGATCACAGATGGGAGACGGAATTCCTGCCGTATATGACGTGATGCTGGTGTGTAAGAGGACCTGCAGGCTCTTGCTGAACGGGTCTCTGGTCCTGGAGAAACTGTGCAGAGGTGGCTGCTAGATTCAACTAGGTCGCAGGTTAAGTCATTAGGTGTATTACCATTCCTCAGAACTATGACTATTGAACCCTCTCCCCATCTGTGCCTCTCCAAATAGGCTCTTAGGGTCACCACCTGTTTATAGGATCCCCTCACCAGCTGAGGTTTCCTGAGTACCTGCACCTGAAGATTTACCTCCCCAGACTTGTGTCATGAACCTGTTTGCTTGGCAGGTTTCCAAAAGAAGCCTATAATCACCATAAAATCATCATCATCACTAAATTAACAGTTATTTGGCATTAAAACCGTGATTTTTAAAACTCTCATACTATGATTGCTTTGCTTGCTGGTTTGGCTTTTTAAACACTAAAACATAAAGGTGAATGTATGAGAAAAATCACTTTCTCCTCATATCAGATAATCGAGTGGCTAAGAATAACACAATCTTTAAACTAGAAGGGGTTTTCCAACAGGTCTCCCTTACATCCAGAGATGAAAGCCAGACAAACCCTGGGTTGGTTCTTCCTTTTATTAAAAATGGAGTTATTGAGATATTAAACACTTAATATTTTCCATATGGATGGAGAGGAAGAGCAGTTTCAGATAGACATCTGAGTAGAGTTATCATTGCTTTATGCAGAGGAGTGGAGGATTTGGCTCAAACCAGAAGCAGATATGAAGTTCATGAGGGTGGGGGAGACAGTGAACAACCAACATTTCTTTACTGACATGATCTTTTTTTAGCTTGTGTTGTCCTGGACACCCTTCCCTAAGGGGCTTAAACCTAGAATGTGGTCAACCTTCACTTGGTCATCTTTGACCCAAGGCCAAAGGTCACTGATTTCTGCTTTGGAGATTGAGGTCCAAGTTACAGAGTTATGTACCCTGGAGATTAGGAAATCATTTTTGCTTTTTCTTTGAAGAAGTTGTGTAAACTACTTTAACAAAGATTGGATTGGCTAATATGAAATCAGCTTCCAATAACGAATTTATTCTCAGTTACGTCACAGATGTCAGAGCTGGAAGGGGCCCTTAGAGATCACTGTCCAATCCCTTTAGTTCACAGATGATAACTGAAGCTCAAAGAAGTGAAGTGTAAGAATCAAATTTCTACATACTCCACCAGGAAATTTCAACTTCACTGTTTTTTAAAATCAAGGTTTCTGAACATTGGCACTTATCATGACTTATCATTAATTAAAATAATTATTAATTATCAAAATAACATTATCGTAAATGCTCCCCCCCTTTTTATTTTTTTACTAATCTTGTTTGCTCCGAAATTGATTTCTTAAAGACTAAGTTTTGTCTGTATTGAGAGTTACACTTTTATATCAATGTTAGTGTCTCGAATATAATTCAGCTTCCTGTGATTGCTTAGACCTTATGTGTCAGTGAAATCTCTACACAAACATTGACAAAAAAATACAAGTACTCTACTCAATTTGATATTGGGAGAATTTCAGAAAAATGCAACTCATTCTTCTAAAAGCCACATAAGCAGGAAAAAATTGTAATACAACACACAAAAACTATGAAAATTAGATATTTTATTTATAGTTTAATCACAAGAACAATTTTCTTGTTCTTCCAAGACGTAAATACATACTAGAATAAACTCTGTAGAATATACAAAAAATACATACTTTTCTCATGAAATTTTTCTTTATAATAAATAGAAGGAAACACGTGTGTGGCTGATCCTGATAATGCTCCGTGTCTGCTTAGGTTTTCAGCCTGTTGATTTATTTTTAATCTCTTGAAAGAATGGGGGAGTTCCTTCTCCCCTAAAAGGTCGAGATAAATAATACATGAAGCAATCCTCCCTCCTGATTTTTCCCTTTTCCTCCACATTTCTCCTTTTGATAGAGAGTTCAGCCTAAATTTCCACGCTTGCATTCAATCATTACAAAGCCTACAAATTATACAGTGACTTCTAACCTGGCCCTCTAACAAAACAACTTTTTCCCCCTTATAAATCATAAGAGACAGATGGCAAAATGGAGAAGAAAAAGGAAAGAGAAGGGCGGGACAATAGGCATTGTGACGAATCTGGGAAACAGAACAAAGTGCACATCAGAGAGGGAAAGTTTGGTTTGACAGGTGAAATTCCCACAGCCCGCAGACAGCACTGGGAATAAAGCAGATGCCAGCCATTGCAAATCTGTGGATAATATTATTACCGGTAAAATCATTCAGATGCTAAGATACATTTCTTTCTACTCGACATTAACATCTCTACATAGAAGCAAAGGTGAAGAGATCACAGGAACCAGTTGCATTCCCCCTGGGAGATTCACACGCACTGCACCGAGAGAGGGGAGGAGCGTCAGTCCGCTCTGCAAACTCTTTAGATATGCCACCTTCATCTCTTCCCAGCATCTTTTTAGCCTTAAGAAGTGCCCCCCAGACTCTACCATCCTCTTTGACAATAAGCTCCATCACACCAATAAATTAGAGAGCCCGTCTGAATGAAGGAAGCCCTTCGCCAAGGAAGGCAACAAACAACCGAGGAATCATAACGGCTACACCTGCTCTGAGTAGTGAGATGGTTTCTGGGGCATGGAAAGCGGGGTCAGGAGAGGGGTGGGAGGAGGGCTTGAACGGGGACAGGAAAGGGTAGCCACTAAGGCCTGGCGTGGGTAGCAGAGATGGCGGCTCTAGATACAGTCCCTGACTATGGGCAGGTGAGGTGCGTAGCGGTGCTTGTCGGGAGGTGGGGACTGCCAATAGTCCATGTCTGAGCCCGCCGGGCTGGCAGGAGATAAAGTGCAGCTGTAGGGAGAGGTGGAGTTGGAGGAGGCGGAGGAAGACGGCGCGGGGCTGTTCGTGCAGCTCCACGTGGAGGCAGGCGAAGGGCTATCTCCGCTGTTGCCCAGGGCGGCACTAGAGCCTCCGGGGCTCAGCAAGACAGCCTCGGAGAAGAGCGCCCCCGGCAGGCCGCCGCCGCCGCCGCCGCAGTGGTCAGCCAGGCGCAGTGTCTCGGTGAGCGCCCATATGTAGTTATGGGCGAAACGCAGGGTCTCGATCTTGGTGAGCTTGGCGTCCTCGGGGAACGTGGGGAGCACCTCACGCAGCGCGTCTAGCGCCGCGTTGAGGTTGTGCATGCGGTTGCGCTCGCGGTTGTTGGCCTTCAATCTACGGGTCTTCTTGATGCGCTGCACCGTCTCGGCCGTCTTGGCTCCGCGAGAAACGGCCCGCGCCCTGGAGGGGCGCCGCTTGTACTCGTGCACCAGACCCAGCAGCCGCGCTGGCCGGCAGCCCTCGGCCCCTCCCGGCGAGCCAGCCCGCGCCCCGGCCCCGGCCTCGGCCCCACGCTGCCGACGCGCCCCGCCCGACGCGCCCAGCTCCTCCTCTTCCTCCTCGTCGGCGCTGGAAGATAGGGGGGTGAGAGCCGCCGAGGCGGGGGAGGCCGAGTCGAGCAGCACCAGCACGTCCTCTTCCTCCTTCAACTCCAAGGTCTCAGATTTGACGAACATCCTGGAGAAGAGAGCAGAGAGGGAGAAAGAACCAAAGGAGGTGTCAGTATAGAAGCAGAGGCATGTTCTTGGTGTCACCGGGATGTACTGCTGCGCGCACCCGAGAAGACCCCCTCGGAACGGCGCCAAGGAGGAAGGTAAATTGGGGAGGAAACCCCTCCAGTGCTCCCCAAGCTCAGGAGCGCCCCTTGTTGTGACCCCGTCGCCAGCCAACTGAGTCCCGAACTCTACGGGCCGCCCTGACGGCTGTGTTCCCGCCCCGGAAAGGGCTGCGGCCCCCGTGACAAAGATTCAGCGCGAGCGAAGGGCGTTCGGGCGTGGTGGGGCGGCGGGCGGGAAACACCCTTCCAAGTTGGAAGCCGCCGCGCGGATACTTACTTGGTTCGCTCTCTAAATGTGCCTCGGCGTCGCTATTACTTTGGCGTGTGCTGCGATTCTCCGAGCAGCCCGGAGCGCAGTGCTGCCCCTTCTGCTGCCTTGGAAGCAGCGGGCCTGGCGCTACTGCGGCGCGGCTCCGCGGGGGACCTCTCCGTCGTGCGAGTTTGCCAAGAGCCCCGGCGGCCGCGGCGACCCGCCCGGGTGTCGTGTGTTGTGCTGGTGGTGCGTGTCTGTCTGTCAGTCAGTCCCCGGCCGTGCGGCTCCTGGCACGCGACTCCCAGGCACTCCAGTTAAAGCGAAGCTGCTTGTGGTTCAGTGGCTGCGTGTCTGGCACACGACTCTCCTTAAAACCCCTTATATACCACCAAGAAAACAATCAGATCTGCCCCCGGGGCCCCCATCTCCCCCCATCCGCGGCCGCCGCCGCCTCCTCCCCCTGTGCCGGCCCCCCTTCTCCCCCGCTTTTCCCTCCCCGGCTTACTCTTTTCATTGCATTATCATCATTCATTTCTTTCTCTTTCTTCACCCACTTCCCCCCTCCCCTGGCCCTGCCATCCATCCTCCTCCTCCCATCGCCCCCGCCTCTCTTCTCCCCCTTTATCTAATCAGCATAAAATGGTTCTAAAGCTCCTGCCGGAGCTCGAGGCTGCGGTCGGAGTGCTGAAGCGGTGGCGGCTGCACCGGCTCAAGCTGCGGCTGTTGTCGCCGCCGCTGCCCATTGTGATTGGTGGCTCGCGCTCGGCTGGAGCGTGCCGCTAATTTATTAATGAATGGAGGTCGCGAGGCGCAGCTGGCCAATCAGGGCGCCCGGGACTCCGGGAGGCCTGCGAGCCACGCGCACCGGAGCCCGCTCCCTTTCAGCGGCTCATTAGGGGCCGGGGGCGCCGGGGGCCGGTGGGGAGACCAAGGCGACCGCCCCCGCCCGGGTCCTTGCGGCTGCACCCCACCCCCGCCCCGACGCGCGCGCGCGCGCGCGCACCGTAACGGGCGCTGCCCGGCCTCCTAGCTCCGGGACGTCGGGATCCGAGGAATTAGTTAATGGGGGTCAGAATCCCGGGGAAAGCAGTTAGCCCTTTGGTGCTGCCGGACGTCTCTTGGCAAAGCTTCTTAGGAGCTGTATCAAATAGTAAACTATTTTAAAACGCTTTCATTTGGTTAAAGGAGGAATGGGATATGGATGACGAGCTGTGGGCACTTGGTGGGCAAGCGTGTTTAGGTTCCAGAAGGACTGACGTGGGAGGATGAAGAGAGAGGAGATTGGAGGATTCATAGGGGCGTCTCCTGCCAGGGCAGATAGAGTAGGGGAGCAGCTGATAGGCTTTTAGGGGATGTGAGAATAAAAGCACTCACATATGAGAACGAAAAGGGACCTCCTCATTTTACGTGTGACACACTGAGGCTCCGAGCACGGCTATAGGTTTTTGGTTTGCTGGGGGAGGGGGGCGTTAGGGTTAACCCCAGTTTATGGCGGGGCGGGACAGCAAAGAGGCTTCCTGCGTGGAGGGCAGGGGGAAGAGCGGCCGACTCGCAGCTCCCTCGAGCGAATGGGCTGCGTTGACATCTCCATGACCTCTGCTCCGCGCTGGGGGGCGTTGTAGGGACGTGGGGCCCGTCCTCCCGATTCTCCCGGCTTTTCAGTAGGAAAAAAAGAGCTGGAGGGCTAGTGGACCTCGAAGGGAACTAGTTCTGAATTGCTCAACAGCCCTCCCTGCGTCGTCCTCCTCCTCCTCACGCTCACGCCCACCCTCTTGTCGAAGTGGCTGACTTCTTAGAACCAGAGCCCCCAGAAGTGTGTGCTGGGCCGAGTGTTAGATGGTGCATGAGTAGCGGGGATGGCTCTGGACTCCAGTCGATTGGAGAGGAGTCCCTTTTGCAGATTTAAGTTTCAGCAAGGCACAGTTGGAATGTTAGGATCTGAAAAGTGGCCGGAGCAAAAGGATATTGTCTGTGGTCTCTGTCTCATTCGAATTGTAGGAATTGGAAACAAGTTGTATTTCAGAGAAGAGGATGATGAAAGTGTTTTGGAGTGGTTTCAATTTGCTTAATGTTTCCTGCAGGGAGATCATGAGCCGGCCTGGAAGGCACAAAGTAAAGAAAATGAAAATTAGAATCCCATGAAAGAGACTGTTATCCGCTGCAGCTACCCAACCTCCAGACTTCCTTCTGTCCTGAATTTATTTGAAAACTGCCACGATTTTCACCTTGCTGGTTGATATTTGTGCTTTGCGTCTCCTCCACTTTAAAAACAAACTCCCTAAATTTAAAAGAATTATTTCCCCAGTTCCCTCCTCAATCCTTTTAGAACAGATTAATTTCATAAGGCAGAAATGCAGATATTAAAAAAGAAAGAAGAGAAATGTTCAGTGTCTCCAGAATACAGCATTTGCCTCTCTCACACTTCTTTGGGTCTCTGCCTCTGTATCATGAACCTGCAGAATAAGAACTTCGTAAAAGTTTGACCAAGCGAAAGATGTGTCAGTAGTGAAAGATAGCAGAAGTGCTTACCATGGTTGCATGCACACATTAGCATTATTTTATAGGTGATGATCACTGATACCAAACAAGTAAATACTCTTTACAGCCCTCCTAAAAGAAAACCCTCTATAATGTCTTGGCTAGCCAAGGTAAAAAATTGAAGGGACACATGGGAGTGGATGCAGGATTTTTGTGTTAATTTTAAAAGAAACAGAGGATGAGAAAGCTAGGTTCTGAGGAAATGATCAGACTGCTAAAAACAAATACTGGAATGATGGGAGATATTATGGAGTGTCAATCTTTAGATATCTACGTCTCATGGAAGGAGTTGCCTGCAAAGAAAGACAAACCAATAGATTAATGTAATAGAAACAAAAGAAAGTTTACTTTAGCATCATAGAAACATGCTTCTTTGGACAGGTCTTAAATTTTTGGAGAAGCTAGGAAGTACTGGGTTGATTTTATGATAAAATATATTGGGGGGAAGAATAGAATCAGAATCCAGTTAAGTGGAGGCTTACAGGAAGACCTGATTAACTTTTATAACTCCAAACAAACACTGAGATCAAGCTGGTTCTAATGGTTAGGGCTACTGAAAAACACAATGGATTTCTTTTTTTTTCTTAATGAATTATTTGGCTGCATCAGGTCTTAGCTGTGGCACCCGGGCTCTTCGTTGTGGTGCGAGGGCTTCTCTCTAGTTGAAGAAGCTTCAACTAGAAGTTTCTCTCTAGCTCTAGGCTCCAGAGCGCTCGGGCTTAGTTGCCCCGCAGCATGTGGGATCCTAGTTCCCCGACCAGGGATCGAACCTGTGTCCTCCCCATTGGAAGGCGGATTCTTAACCACTGGACCACCAGAGCAACCCCACAATGGCTTTCTTTAGTTGATTTTTAACAGTATTTGGATATCTGACCCCCCCCCCTCAGTTTTTATGTTCTCCCAAGACTTTATGTTTTTATGGTGCGCAGGAACGGTGAATGCTTTTCTTTGTCAAAATCCAAACTTTATTGTCTGTGAGAAATTAATAGTGCATATTTAAGTGTATCCTGTACAGATATGTAGTAACAGTAAAATATTATTAGGATGAATTGCACATTTCTGATTCTGGAAATTTCCAGGAAAGGAAATTATTTTCAAAAAGAAAAAGTGGGGCTTCCCTGGTGGCGCAGTGGTTGGGAATCTGCCTGCCAATGCAGGGGACGCGGGTTCGAGCCCTGGTCTGGGAAGATCCCACATGCCGCGGAGCGACTCGGCCCGTGAGCCACAACTACTGAGCCTGCGCGTCTGGAGCCTGTGCTCCGCAACAAGAGAGGCCGCGACAGTGAGAGGCCCGCGCACCGCGATGAAGAGTGGCCCCCGCTTGCCACAACTAGAGAAAGCCCTCGCAGAGAAACAAAGACCCAACACAGCCATACATACATACATACATACATACATACATACATAAAAAGAATGTAAGCAGACAAGAATAGCATTAAAAAAATAAATTAAAAAAAAAAAAAAAAAAAGAAAAAGTGGACTTCCCTGGTGGTGCGGTGGTTAAGAATCCGCCCACCAATGCGGAGGACATGGGTTCGAGCCCTGGTCCGGGAAGATTCCACATGCCGCGGAGCAACTAAGCCCGTGCGCCACAACTACTGAGCCTGCGCTCTAGAGCCCGCGAGGGGGCACCCCGTGCCACAACTACTGAAGACCGTGCGCCTAGAGCCTGTGCTCCACAACAAGAGAAGCCACCACAATGAGAAGCCCGCACACCTCAAAGAAAAGTAGCCCCCTCTGGACGCAACCAGAGAAAAGCCCGCGCGCAGCAACGAAGACCCAATGCAGCCAAAAATAAATAAATAAATTTATTTAAAAAAAAAAAGAAAAAGTATGCCAAGAAACTAATATATTGTGTACATATTCACATGACATAAATCAGTCTCTAATCTATGTAAATCGAAAGATATCAGGGAGTTTATATAACTTTATTTTTAAAATAAGGGCTTCTTTGGGTATATGCAGTGGTGTGTGTTAGATCACTGTGCAAAAAGTACAGGCGTTTAAAAAAAAAGTCACCCTCTATATTATCATGGAATTTTAAGAATTTTGGTTGTGTGTTTCCATTGTAGCCTTCAAGAGAAACATCACTCTTGATAATATTTCTGGAAATATTTCCCACCATGAAGAGTATTGTTTTTTAAAAGAACACCAAGAACAATTAACTTACTAGTGCAATCCAGGAATCAGCCGTTCACACTCAGTTGCAAAATTTTATATGTTCAGCATTTTGCTCGGTTTTGCTGAAAGAAGGCAATTTCGATTTGTACTCAGATTTGCAAAGACGTAACCAAAGCCAAATATCCTTAGCTGGACTCTTCTTACACTCTTTTAACTTAAATAAATTCAAGAGGCACTTGTGTGGTCTAAAAGATTGTCCAGATGAAACGAGGCTGAAATGTTATGCGAAGGGGGAGGGGAGCGCGTGAATAGCGTCAGGGAGTTTGGTGACCGAGAGCTGCTCCTGTCCATTGCGTGAACTGTCCTAAAGGGTCAAGCTGTTCATCTTCAGCCCCTCTTTCAGTGTGCAGTCCTACTTTAAGGGAACAAAAGCTCAAAGCAGGCAGTTATCAAGAAATGGGAGCCCAATGATTTAAACTCATCCCCAAGCCTTAAAAAGAAAGGGGGCCCGAGTGCGTGTAGGGAGAGAAAAGTGATGTAAGGGGAGGGGGGAAAGGGGTGGAGACCTTTAGAAAGTCTTTGTTGGTTTTAAGAAGTTTGAACTTTGAGACGACCCAAAAGCCCCAAAGTTTAGGGTAGGTGTTGCTGTGGAGCCACAGGCTACATCCCCTCCACGCTTCGACCTCACAAGTGGCCAGAGAGGACAAATGGTCCCCACGCCATACTCTTGCTGTTGCAGGTGAATGGGGCGAGGGCGGCGGCAGAAAAGGGCTCCTTTCCCAGAGCGTTGCAGGAGCAAAAGTTTGCCCGCCCAGCAAGCCTGTCCCCCAATTCACAGTAAACCGCCCTGCCTGCAGGGGAAGGGAGGGTCTCTGCTCTGCTAAGAGGACCGGATGACGTATCTGCCAAGGGTGGCTTTGTAGCCTAAATCCTAATCTGCCTGGTGAGCTCTCAGAAAGGCGGAAAGAGAGAGAGAAAAAGTTAGCCAGTCCTGAAGAGCTTTAGTTCTTCGCCGTGGGCTAGAAACACAGTTTCTAGCGCCGAGGAGGCCCGAGTGGGAAAGATCAGCTCCCCCCCACCCCCAACCCCAGCAGAGGACTCCTCACCCTGTCAGAGTTCATTACCGGTGATGGTGAGTGCTTGGGAGCCAGAGTGAGCTAGGAATTTTTGGCAGTCCCCTTCTGGGGAGCCAAGGAAGCCAAGAGCAATAACAATGTAAACTCACGCCCCACCTTCTTACTGGACCCCTGTGCGGATTTCTCAGTCTCATCCTCGATTTTCCCTCGGATCCTGTCGGGGAGGATTTGTCAATCTAGTCCTGCAGAGGTCCGAGCTAGGATGCTGCGCTGTCATGTCAGCGCGCCAGCCCCTCCCCCTTCCGTATTTGGGGAGAGGCGGGAGAATCTACAAGAGGAGAAGCGAGGCAGAGAAGATCGTAACCCCTCCCCCGGGACCCCCATTCCGAGACTCTTGCCCTAAACCCGCATAACGTGCTTTGGTGCCTCAAGTCAAACATTCAGGAAATCCAGCTCGAGGCACAGGTCTTCTTGATGGCGGGGAAATCCGCCCTGCAGGTGCCGAAAGGCTCCCTTCCTTCTGCGTCGACTCTACCCTCTCCCCACCCGCTCCGGAAGCGCAGCGCCCGGCAGGCCTCTCTTCGCTCCTTACGCGACCCGCTGCCCAAGCACCCCTCTTCTTTCCCACGAAGGAAAGAAATCACTGTAGGAGATTTTGCCAATCTCCGCCAGCTTTCTGATTGTTTTCCTCAGGTAAGGGGAAAAGAACAGCCGGCGCGTGAATGGGGGGCTGGGGGCCCACTAGGGAGAGAAGCCCCCTACCCCTCTGTGCCTGCAAAAAGGGACATTGGCTATCCAGGGGAAAGTGCAAGAAAGAGAGCGCTAATCGCTGAACCAGGAGACAAACACGATTACCAGCTCCGAGCCTTGAGTCAGAAAGTCTCATAGACTTTAAGATGTTAATCCCCAGCATAATCCTTCCTTTGGCGTGTAGGAATAGTGCAGCCACAAGAGTTGTTTTGTTATTTATATTGGCGTTTAATAAAACTCAGCCAGTGGTGAATGGGCTGCCCACTCTCCAATGGTAATTAATTCCCTATTTCAGTGACCCAATTGTCCTGGGACAGAGCGGTGGGCCCGTCCCGGTGCCCCGGTCCCTCTTTGTGCGGATACACGGCCCTCGTGCTTCAACAGCTATGGAAACTCATTCTTTTGATGTCATTCAAGGAGTTTTCCTTGGGCATCTTCTAAACTTCAAGGACCCTTTTCTTTCTCCGTTTCATGAAAAGCAGTGCGAGCTTGACCACCTCTGTAGAATTTAATGATTTGGTGAAAGAACTCTTTGGGGTTTGTGTAAGGAGTTAGACAGAGAGAAAGGAAATTTGGCAGCCTTGCACGGACGGTCCCGAACCTGGAAAACACAAAACTTATTCAAAGCAATGGATAAAGATCTGAAAGCCGATTTTCCCTCTCCTCTCCCCACTAAGGAAAAACATAACCTAACAGAATTCTCTTCTGGAAATTATTGTTTGTTGATGATATAAATTAAAAGGGTGAGGTGGGGTAAATAAGTTCGAATCTTTAGCAGAGAAAGTTCTTAAATCTGTTCCTTTGGGAAATAGGATATCATCCTTCTACGTTAGCGCATTCATTCAATCATCTCTCCCTTTTACCTTCAAAATGTACTTAATGAGCACCCAGTGTGTGCCAAGCACTGTACCAACCCCTGGGAACAATGCCATGCACAAGACAGACACCATTCCCACCCCCATAGAGCTTACATTCAAATAAGGAGACAAAAAACTGAGAAAGTTACATGCCAGAAAACCGTGTGTCGGGAGAGGGCGAGGCTACCTTTTCTCTTCACGGATCCAAAAGGATACTTTAGGACACAAACCATTCAGGGTCAACCCGCGTAGCTGATTTATTCATTTTGTCATTCCCCCCGAATATTTCTGCAAGCGCCTGCTGTGTGCCGGGCGCCGTGCAAGGCGCGGAGTACGCACCGCGAGCGAACCGGGCAGCTGCGGCCTGCTGGTCGTTGGTCCCGCCCGCGCGACGACGCAGTCGCCGGTGTTACACTCCTCGGAGCCGCCGGGTCTCCAGGCCGGGAGGGGGCGGCCGCGGCGCGCCCAGCAGCTCTCCCTGCACAAGTAGCTCTGCTATGTCTTTATACGCGCTTCCAAAAAAACTTCGCAAGTCACAGAAACAATTCAGAATTCAACTAAGAAAATACAGAGTGAACCATATGGCCTGGGTGGCTCGAGTCGGCTGCATTTTACTCCAGACAAAGAAGGGATTGAGAGTTGAAGGAAAGGAGAAAAAAACCAACTTTCCGGCTGATGAAGCTGTTGTCTGGAGGCAATGATCCCAAATCTGAAGGCTTTATTCCGGCTCCGACGGAGACGTGATATGTCATATGATTAGCATCTTTCATATTTACAAGAGTGGTATGGGCTGCCAGTCTTGAGAGAAAGGCGAGAGAAAGAAGGGGGCATATGCTGAAATGGATTTAGCATTTGAAAGAGAGAAAGGAGATCGGATAAATACACTTAAACGAGGATTTCGTTTTACTCCTGTTGAGTTCTAATGGATTGTTGATTGAGATTGTAGGGGCCTGGAACCGAGGTGTCAGCAGTAATTTAAAGAAGGCATTCAGCCTTCCAGCGCCTCTTTTCTCCATTTCCCCCTCTCACCCCTCCCACCCTCTCTCATTTACGCCTTCAAGCAGTACGGGGGCGGAGAAGGCTTTTAAAACAAAACACAAAACAAGGTCTTACGCTCGGGCGATAGCCGAGGGAGCCGGAGCGCGGATGGGTTTGGAGCAGGCCCCCTTACAGCCCGCCGCGGCCGGGGATCACGCGCCCTTCCTGTAGCACCTGAGCGTTTTCAGGTCTCGCCTAAGGTCCGGGGCGGCTGGGCGCGCGGCGGGGTCCTGGCGCCCTCTGGCGGGGTCCGCGGACAAGCCCCCTGCCCGGCCCGCCGGCCGCAGACACCGCGTTGGGCTGGGCGTCGCTTCGCAGTCCCTCCCGGGACCGGCTCTGGGGCCTTCCCCTGCGGCTCGGGTTTCGAACGCAGGTACGCGGCCACCTGTAACCTTCAGGCTCAAAAGCGTCGGTGGTGTGCGCCTCGGAGCCGAAATAAACTGACCTATAAGACACCTCCTCCAGTGGTTCTGATGGCTGCCAAGTTTGAGAACGAGCGGGCCTCGGTCCCAAGACTGTTGTTTTGAGGAGTTAGCTATTCAGCCGCTAGAAGCGACGCCAAGACTCAATAGTTTGGGGGGAAGACTTAGACTCCAGACTGTTAAAAGGACCTCATATGCACTTAGCGGGTATATACTATGTCAGTATAGATCTGTGATTCTCCTCACACCCAGAGCCACTTCCAGATTCATTCTCCAGAGGGCTTGTCGCTCCCCTGGTATTTTTTATTCTCTTCCGAATTGGTGCTTAACGCTCATTTTAGCTAGATGTCATGCGTGTAAAATGTTGGGGGAGGAGTCTAAGAGGCTCAAGGTGCCAGTCGCCTTAGGCCTCATCCCCTGGGTCCAGACGCCCGAATTCCTGTTTCCGCTCTGCTTCATCTCTTTCTTGCTTAAATTTGCTTGTCCTTAACTTTGTCAGGCAAATTGTGCTTTCCCAAGTGTCAAAGGCAACCTAAGGACGTGTTATTTTAGCACTTTACCTGTGAATCTTTTAAGCTGTCCACATTTACCAACAGTAGAGACTAACTAAAAATATAATACTGCCACGGTAACAAAATGTCGTGCAGACTTTAAAATCATATTTTTGATGGATATTTAATTTTTTTCAAATTTGATATAATGCTGAGTATGACCCCAATATGTAGATGATTTATATCTCTGAATGATTGGCGGGAAATACAAACACATACATCCAGGAGAGAAAAATATTCATAGTACTTATCTTTTTGTTATTGGTAATTTAAATTTTCTTTTTTTGTGTTTTCCAAGTAAATTTTGGAACATTTATAGTCAGAAATTGTTATTTAAAAAAAAAAAAACAACAACAGTGGCCTTCTGGAAATGCCTCTGTCTTTTTTAGTCTTCATTAAAGATTGGGAGTAAATTTCAGATCAGAGATGTCTGAAGTGGGGTGAGTTATATCATAAACCTTGCTCACAGTTAAAATTAAGTCCCCAGGAGCTGGACCATTTGTGTTGACATGGGATACTATAACTTAAAAACAAATATTTAACTATAAGGGAAACGTTGTAAAGAAGAGAAACATTCAGTGCTAATTTTTAAATTTAATTTTTGTCAAATCACAATTCCTGGGGTTGGACAGAGAAAGGAAAGCTCCTCAGTGCTATTATTTTCTCTTTTCTGGGTAAATCACATCTAATTTTCCCGGAGATGTGAGATCACATCCCAGGGACTGAATGGATTTTTTTTTTTAATTTATTTATTTTTGGTTGTGTTGGGTCTTCGTTTCTGTGCGAGGGCTTTCTCTAGTTGCGGCAAGCTGGGGCCACTCTTCATCGCGGTGCGCGGGCCTCTCACTATCGCGGCCTCTCTTGTTGCGGAGCACAGGCTCCAGACGCGCGGGCTCAGTAGTTGTGGCTCACGCGCTTAGTTGCTCCGCGGCATGTGGGATCTTCCCAAACCAGGGCTCGAACCTGTGTCCCCTGCATTGGCAGGCAGATTCTCAACCACTGCACCACCAGGGAAGCCCCTTTTAAAAAAAATTTTATTTATTTATTTATTTAATTTTTGTCTGCATTGGGTCTTCATTGCTGCGTATTGGCTTTTCTCTAGTTGTGGTGAGAGGGGGCTACTCTTCGTTGCGGTGCGTGGGCTTCTCATTGCGGTGGCTTCTCTTGTTGAGGAACACGGGCTCTACGCGTGTGGGCGTCAGTAGTTGTGGCGCACGGGCTCAGTAGTTGTGGTGCACAGGCTTAGTTGCTCCGCGGCATGTGGGATCTTCCCGGACCAGGGCTCGAACCTGTGTCCCCTGCATCGGCAGGTGGATTCTTAACCACTGCGCCACCAGGGAAGCCCGACTTGATGGATTTTTAAAGAAAGATTTTTTACCAGTGTCTCAAGGTAATATATTCCCTTATTTAATAATATTTGGTAACAGAAAATTATTTATGTCTAATCTTTCTTAAATGCGTTTCTTGACCACTCCTCAGTAGTGATTACAAACTTTCCTCCTATGTCATTCTGTGCTTGAAAATATAGCATCCGATGCTTCTCTTTTAAAAATAATCAGGATCCAGAAAATGTTTAGTTCTGAGTTTTGCTTTCCTATGCTTTTAGACTTTTGGCTTTCTCTGTTGACAGAAGCCAACTTTACACTGAAGGAGGCTTCTGTGGGTTTCTGTTTAACTCTGCATTTTTATAGCACCAATCACCACACTGAAACTATGTTGTATTATTGTCAGTGCATGAGACAGCAGGACTCAGAATAAGAGAAAGGAAAGGATTTACAAGAGGATAATGGCATTCTTCTAAGCAAATTCTTTTCTTCTCCAGGGTTTTTATTTTTGAGGATTTGAGAGTTCATTTTCTCTTGAAGGAAAAGAAAGAATAATCTCACAATGCAATATTGTACAGAAAAATCAATATATTTTCATGGTAAATGTTTACTAAGAAATTCTGAAAACATAAAACAGGCTAGAATTAAAAACTAAAACTTCATGTCAATATTAACCCAAATTTGAACTCCTGTTAATGCCTTAAATAGAACATAGCTTTTCCCTTACTTTTTAAAAATTTCCCAGCTGTGGAGAATCTAATGTGCCAGTAAAAATGAGAGGAAAGTACAGTTTTATTATTTTCATGAGTCTAGTGACCTCTACTCTTATACTACAAATTATTTGAGTTACACTGGATTTGAGACCAACACTGTTTCTCAGAAAATGAGTCATTGGAGGTTTAAGGACTTTTTTGGGGCTTTGTGCATTGTTCCTTAGGGTAAAGTGCTGGCCACTCCCAAAGAATCACATGGTATTCTGGTTTTTTGCTCTGAATCTTCCTTTGGTCCTCAGTCTCATGAAATTGGCGTCAACAATGCTTACTTTTCCCCGAGCTGATGCTTGGAAACAATTCCTTTGTTCAGAATAAGCTAATTATGAAGTAGCGTCTTATGAAAATAGCAGCCTTTTCCTTTCCTTTTATCCCAAAAGCTCAAAGTGTTTTTCTTTTCCGCACAAAATAGGGATGAAATAAAATACACCACACAGAATTTTAAAATAATAGATAAAAACATATGCATACAGTCCAATAAGAAGTCAGTAATACATTCCTTTGTTCCCAGCATTTGGCCAAGAAAGAATACCTTGATGGTGATTTCAGTCATAATTGCGGGCAACTGGAAATTCTAACTCAATATTTAAGAAAGAATAAATCTGTATCTATAGAACACAGAGTGAATTTAATCATTGTAGGGGAGCTAAGTCAGAATTTAGGTCAACAAGGCATTCATAGGAATGAGGACCATCACTTTTTTCACTTCCTCCTCTTAATTAATTAATATTGATTGGATGGTACATAGTTCATGGCTGTGCTAAGGCTGAGCAGATGAATATAAGCGCTCTTGACAAAACTGTCTTTTTTTTTTTTTTTGTCCGCACCGCCCGGCTTGCAGGATCTTAGTTCCCTGGCAGTTAAAGCACCGAGTCCTAACCACTGGACCACCAGGGAATTCCCAAAACTGTCTTCTACAGGAATGATTTCTTTTGCAGTTTTTCCTTCATTTAGTCTTTCCCTATATTTTTAGGTTGCAGTGAGTGGCCAAGGAGGCAGCGTTTTCTGGAGTGCTTTCTCATTGGCTTATCTGTGGCCGATACCTGATGAAAACTGAGGAAATAGGAACGATCTCTTGTGGAGGGGAAGCACACCTACAGTGGGCCAGGCCCTGTACCAGGTAGGAATTTTCAATATATTATTTTGCTTAGTCTTCACACAAATCCCAAGGAGAGCATTGTTGGCATTACCATCTTCACAAATGAGGAAACTGTTGCCCAAGGTCACATGTTGGCTAAAGGTCAGGATCCCGATCGCTGTCTAGGCCTGTCACACTGTTTACAAAGACTTGACAATTCCAGGCCTGTGCCCCTTCTTTGAGTAATATGTTGATCCTTCTGTAAAGGAAAAGATTCTCTGTGTTCCGCTCAGTGTAGACCATGGCTATTGTTATGATGTTATTTAAAGATCTATAAGCATAAATCTTGGTGTACATTTCTTATGTTTATATCTCTTATGAAACCATGGAAACCAACAAATTTACTAATTAAATATAAGCACAACTATAAAGGCAATTCCATCCAAATCAATATTAGTTTGATGTGATAGATTTTATATTTTTTTTCCCCTAAGGACCTCACAACACAAATTTTATACAGCCTGCCACTGTGAAGTTTCAAGTTTGGGTGCCTTTAGTATCACATCAGTACTGTATGATGGTGCCCACCACTTTTCTCTTTTAGATGTATTGAGAAATCTTAGGACAGTGTCATTTGGCTGTCATTAAGTGTCTACAAATAATGTATACACAGAGGATTTTTTAGGGCAGGGGAAATACTCATATGATTTTTTTTTCTTTTACTATATATATATATTTTTATTTTTGGCTCTGTTGGGTCATTGTTGCTGCGCACAGGCTTTCTCTAGTTGTGGCGAGCAGGGGCTACTCTTCGTTGCAGTGCGTGGGCTTCTCATTGTGGTGGCTTCCCTTGTTGCAGAGCACAGGCTCTAGATGCGCGGACTTCAGTAGTTGCGGCACACGGGCTCAGTAGTTGTGGCTCGCAGGCTTTAGAGCGCAGGCTCAGTAGTTGTGGCGCACGGGCTGAGTTGCTCCACGGCATGTGGGATCTTCCCGGACGAGGGCTCGAACCCATGTCCCCTGCATTGGCAGGCGGATTCTTAACCACTGCGCCACCAGGGAAGTCCCTCTGTGTAATATTATAATGATGGCTACATGTTATTATACATTTGTCCAAACCCATAGAATTAGAATGTACAACACCAAGAGTGAACCCTAAGGTAAACTTTAGACTTTGGGTGACTATGATGTGTCAATGTAGGTTCATCCTTGGTAAAAAAATGTACCATTCTGATGAGTGATGTTGATAATGGGGAGGCTGTGCATGTGTGGGGACAGAAGGTATATGGGGAATCTCTGTACCTCCTTCTCAATTATGCTGTAAACCTAAGTGCTCTAAAAAAATAAAGTCCTTTCAAAAAAAAAAAAAAAGATAAATTCAAAGGAATCTCCCAGAGTATAGAAAAAAAAAAGTCAAAGATTAAACAACAGTAAGAAAAAGATACTGACGTTTATCAGTCCAGGAGTCCATCGTCTGACCAGTAGGAGTTTCAGAGAGGATAGAGAAAATAGAGAAGATGAAAGTATCTCAGAAGTGAAGAACTGGTGAACAGATTTAAAACAACAACAACAAAATTCATACAAGAGAATATGACTCAGCATTAACAGGAATGAACTGCTGAGACATGTAATTACGTGGATATACCTGAAAACATGCTGAGTAAAAAGACTCGAAAGAGTAGATACAGTATGGTTCGATTTACATGAAGTTTTAAGGCAGGTCAAACTGATCTGTGGTGACAGAGTGGATTAGTGGTTACCTTGGGTGGAGGGATTGATTGAATTAGTGGGATTTTTGCATGTTTGAAAAATCATTCTGGTGGGAAGAGTGACTGGAGGCAATGAGTTGAAGAGCTCATTAGGGCCATATAACTTCTGGGCCTGTGGGACCTGTGAGATCAGTTATCATAAATGTGTTGTGGCACTAATCTGCACATTAGTATACTTTTCCCTAGAGCACCAGCAGCCCAGGTGCAAGAAAATGGAAGAGGATGTTTGGACTAATCCATGGAAGAACGTGTAGCAAAGAGGCAATGCACCAAGGCAACTGAGGATCATTCAAAATAATGGTGACAGGAAGAGATAAAAGCAGCTGATAGAATAGTAAGGAGTTAGGAGATGCGAGATCATGACGGGGCAGGAAAGTATGTGTAGGGGAAGTGAGGGAGAGGCTGTGGTCAGTGGCGTGCTGAAGTAATCTAGGGGCTGACAAATCCCA
Source organism: Balaenoptera musculus (assembly GCF_009873245.2). NCBI lineage: Eukaryota > Metazoa > Chordata > Mammalia > Artiodactyla > Balaenopteridae > Balaenoptera > Balaenoptera musculus. Next base: position 112,722,958 of record NC_045789.1, read on the forward strand.
GGCAATTCTTTAAAAGTCTAGACAACATGGAATGAACTCTAAGGTGCGCTGTTTAGTGAAAAAGAGCAGATCCAGGAAGATGTGTATAGTAGGCTATGAGGTAAAAGGGGAGACCATTTATATGTATGTACTTGCATGTTAGTAAACTATTTCTGGAAGGAAATATAAGAACCTTATAACATCAGTTGACTCTGGGGAGGAGAGCTAGGTAGCTGGGGGACACAGGAGGGAAGGAGACTTTTCGCTCTCTTCCCTTCTGCTCCTCTTGAATATTGACCCATGTGTATGTTATTACCTATTAAAAATATATAAATAAAATTTAAAAAACAAGGAAAAAGAAAATAGATGTGAGATAATGAATAAAAACAGAACACAAAGTGAGGTATTCATGCTTCACATATAAAAGTATGCTTCAAATATATATACGCTTAGGCACATATGTGAACCAGTACTAGATGGTAAGAGAAACAAGCCCTATTTGATTTGTTTATTTATTTATTTATTAGCCGCGTGGCATGTGTGATCTTAGTTCCCTGACGGGGATTGAACCTGTGCCCCCTGCAGTGGAAGCACAGGGTCTTAACCACTGGACCACCAGGGAAGTCCCTGATTTGTTTTAGAATATAGACAAAAATGCTTAAAAAGAAGGCAATCAAAAAAAAAAAAAGCAGATTACTGGACACTCTAGATTATATTATCTAATGGCTAAACACTTAGCACCTACTACGCTGGTGCTGATCCCAAATTATTAATGCAAAATACGATTCTGAAGAGCCATTGGCACTAAAGTTATTCATGTAGCTTCTTCACGATATATTGTCTATTTTGTCCTTGGTCCTTTATATTCAGTCAGCTTGCTTAGAGTATGCCAGCACATAAAAGCAAGTCTCAGACTTCCCTGGTAGCACAGTGGTTAAGAATCCGCCTGCCAATGCAGGGGACACGGGTTCAACCCCTGGTCTGGGAAGATCCCACATGCCGCGGAGCAACTAGGCCCGTGAGCCACAACTACTGAGCCTGCACGTCTGGAGCCTGTGCTCCGCAACAAGAGAGGCCGCGATAGTGAGAGGCCCGCGCACAGTGAAGAAGAGTGGCCCCCGCTTGCCACAACTAGAGAAAGCCCTCGCACAGAAACGAAGACCCAACACAGCCAAAAATAAATAAATAAATTAATTAATTAATTAATTAAAAAAAAAAAAAGAATTCCACCAAGTTTCTCCATCAGGGAGAGCTTTAGCTTGCCCCATGTAGGGGTAGAGTGATATGTAACTAGTTCACCTATACTCCACGCCTGGGCTGAGAAATAAAACAAGCTGCACATGTCTTCCAGACTGAACCAGACTGCTCTCCATTTACACAGGACCAGCCACAGAGTAGATGCTCAATGAATGCACTGACTTCAATGAAACCAAAGAATCTATTCCAAGAAGCCACAAATCCATCATCATTCAGCCAATAAAATCAATGTACTGGAAGTTTTTGTTTTAAAAGAAGCAATAGGTACCTTAAAACTTTCACTTAGGAAGTCTTCTTTACTAATTTTTTAACCTGAAAGTTGATTGCTTCCTGATTTTTCACACACACACACACACCTTCATTTACTGTATTATCAAGATCAGATTTGCCCAATTAGAAAGTAGAATAGTAAGGAATATCTATAATTAAGAGACTAACAAGAAGAGTTTTAAAAAAAAATCAACCTAACTAGTGTTTCAGGATGAAAGGAACTCAGGGGCTTGCAGAGATATTTGGATTGTATTTTTCCTTTACTTTATAATCAAGTCATGCTAATATAAAACAAAAACACAACTTGAACTAAACATACATTTCACTCATGACTAATTACAAAGCAGGCATTTCAAATCAGTGTTGAGCTAATGCTTTTAGAACAATTATTTAATTTTCAGCATCCAATATCTGTCGAGTAAATCACCAATTTCCTTTTCATTCTTATTTAATATAAAAAAAATCAAATTAGTATAAAGCTATTTCACAGCTGTCTTTAAATTAAACCATAATGAAGAGCATGCAGCATTTGGGGCTTGCTTTGGCATCTCCAAATCAAACATTCTTTTGTTCAAATATTAAAGAACAATACCAATAGTTATGTTTTATTTTGAAGTTTAAAGCCGGGCTTCATAATCTCAGATTTTAACTTGTGATTTTTCACAAGTAACTCAAATATTGAAATGTATGTTTCTAAGGACAGGGGTTGGCTGCAGAGTGGAGCAGAGTATGAAACATAATTATTAGTTTTTAACTGACTTTTGATAATAAGAACAGAATCACCAGCTCAGCTATTACTACCTTTTTGTTAATAATCAGGTTTTCTTGCATTAAATCTAAACAGATCTTCTAGTAGCAAATGTAGACCTTCAAGACCTTCAAAGAAAAATCAACAATCCCATTTTCTAGCAAAATTTATTTCCCAGGAAGGTATAGATTTTTCAAACAAATAAATTGTTAATAAAGTTTTGCATAATAAATTAACCAAGTTAAATTATCAGAAAATGAGTCTGTTTGGTTCGGTCAAAGATGATTTTTGGTTTTAGTGTCTTTCACTGCTTGATAAAGTGAAGTGACTTACCACGCAGGCAGTGTGCAGTGTAGCAGAAAAGACTCCGCTGGATTAGTCTGGGTTCCAGTCCTGCCTGTATCCTGCCTTGTATGGTAGATTAGATGGATCACTTCAATTTCTCTGACTGTTGGCTTCATCATTTATAAAATGGGGAAAATACCTGTTCTCCTCCCTAGGGATCATTGTGATGTTTGTGAAAGAATCTTGGAAGAAACCTCACACACACACCCGGTGTAAAGCAAAGGCAATTGGTGAGTGGATTAAAGCCTAGAAATTTCATTGTTTCATTATGTGATGCCTAAACTAATAGACCTTTTTTATAAATAAAAATTTAGAGAACATTCTTATTTAATTCTATCACTTACTGAGCACAAGATGGGAAACATTGTTTTAATATTATTTCTATCTGGGGACTTCCCTGGCGGTCCAGTGGTTGGGACTCTGTGCTTTCACTGCAGGGGGCACGGGTTCAATCCCTGGTTGGGGAACTGGATCCTGCATGCCAAGCAGCGTGGCCAAAAATATATATATATTATTGCTATCTGTAGATATATGATGGCTCTAGCTGTAAAACTGGCCTGCTACTTTGAGTATATTGTAAAATCATGAGAAATTTTAATATTTGTTGTTTATTGAATGGGATACTCCTTAAAGTTCAATTTGTGTCTTTCTAACCTTGGTATTTGAGATGAAAAAGATAAAGCAGGCATTAGTCTGGATTTTGGAGATTTTTCTTTATCAAGAATTTTTATGGCCCTTTTCTTCTTGAAAATAGAAATTAAGGCCCTACTAATATTCAGGGTTCAGACAGTGTGTTTTCACTCAGAATAGATCATGAACCAAAAACAACTCTACAGTGGTCAACACCACCCAATCAGAAGAATGTTTTGATTTATTAAATTAATCTTTGAGAAAGTCAATAGATTCCCCAGCTCCTCTTACTGAGTGAGTTTTTGAAGGAAATAAGGAAGTGAGAGCTAAGTGTCCCTCACCCCATTTCTGTTGTAACAGCGTTGGGGAGAAGGAATGAGTGAAGCCTGATTGTGCTCTGATGGGCAGGAGCTAGGGCAAGAACACTGTGTAGGCTCTGACCGCTGCATGTTCACCAGACCTGCTGCACCCGACGGTGCACCCTGGGATGGTGCTCTGTGAGCCAATCCAGACAGTCTCCCTCCAGGATAGGAAAGATGAGAACCAGAGAAAAAGACACCAACACCATATCCACTGTAAGTCATGTCCACCCAGAGGGAAAGAAAGCCCAAACTGCAAATCTCCACCCTGGGCTGAGGGAAGCAAAAGAAGATAGACTGAGCCATTTCCATCTCTTCCCTTTTTTTCTCACACCACTATTACTTCTTTTTCTTTTCTGAAGTGCCTTGTGTAAAGGACTGCTTAATATGGTAAATTATGCAGGTGGGCTAGAAAAAAGAGAAAAGGTTGGCCCAGAAGCAATTCTGCAACACCAATGTTTTCTGTTCATTAGGTTTTAGAACTCTGTTAACTTTAATATACTATAAATTATATAGATATATGCAACCCCATGTTCACTGAAGCATTACTTAAAATAGCCAAGATATGGAAACAACCTAAGTGTCCATCAGTGGATGAGTGCATAAAGAAGTTGTGGTATACAGTCAGCCCTCTAATCCCCAAGTTCTGCATCCACAAATTCAACCAAACACAGATCAAAAATATTTGAAAAAAAATTCTAGAAAGTTCCAAAAAGCAAAACTTGAATTTGCCTCACTCCTGCAACTATTTACATACATAGCATTTACATTGTACTAGGTATTATAAGTGATCTAGAGATGATCTAAAGTATATGGGAGGCAAATCATAACTACAGTGAGGCATCTCCTCACACCGGTCAGAATGGCCATCATCAAAAAATCTACAAACAATAAATGCTGGAGAGGGTGTGGAGAAAAGGAAACCCTTCTACACTGTAGGTGGGAAATTGGTATAACCACTATGGAGAGCAGTATGGAGGTTCCTTAAAAAACTAAAAATAGAGTTACCATATGATCCTACAATGCCACTCCTGGGCACATACCCAGAGAAAACCGTAATTCAAAAAGATACATGCACCTCAGTGTTCATAGCAGCACTGTTTACAAAAGCCAGGACATGGAAGCAACCTAAATGCCCATCGACAGATGAATGGATAAAGAAGATGTGGTACATATATACAATGGAGTATTACTCAGCCATAAAAAAGAATTAAGTAATGACATTTGCAGCAATGTGGATGGACCTAGAGATTGTCATACTGAGTGAAGTAAGTCAGAAAAGGACAAATATCATATCACTTATATGTGAAATCGAAAAAAATGGTACAAATGAACTTATTTACAAAACAGAAATAGAGTCACTACAGTCTTATGGTTACCAGGGGGAAAAGGGCAGAGGGATAAATTGGGAGATTGGGATTGACATATACACGTTACTATATATAAAATAGATAACTAATAAGGACCTACTGTATAGCACAGGGAACTCTACTCAATACTCCATAATGACATGGGAAAAGAATCTTAAAAAGAGCAGATGTATGTATATGTATAACTGATTCACTTTGCTGTACAGCAGAAGGTAACACAACATTGAAATCAACTGTACTCCAATAAAAATTTTAAAAAAGAATTAAACGCAAATCTCTGGCAGAGGCAAGGTTATCGCAGCGTTGAATAAAATTTTTATTTAAAAAATAAAGTATATGGTAGGATGTACATAGGTTATATGCAATACTACACAATTTTATATAAGAGACTTGAACATCCATGGATTTTGTTATCCAATGGGAATTTTGGAACCAGTCTCCCTCGGATACCAAAGGATGATGGAATATTATTCAGCCATTAAAAAAAAGGAAATCTTGCCATTTATGACAGCATCAATGAACCTTGAGGACATTATGCTAACTGAAATAAGTCAGACAGAGAAAGACAAATACCATATTGTCTCTCTTATATGTGGAATCTAAAAAACAAAAACAACAAAACAAAAAATCTCATAGAACAGAAAACAGATCAGTGTTGAGATGGGGGGCTGGGGTGGGAGAAATGGGAGAAGGGGGTCAAAAGGTAAAAAGAAAAAAAAAACGGAATGTCAACTTATCAAAAAAATAGTTTTGCCATTAAGGAAAAAAAATATATATATACTATAAATTAGAGAAAAAATTAAGTATGTAATTATAAGATATAGCTACCCCTTAGCAAAAGTAGAATACCATATACCATGCTATCAATCTCTTAACCACCTACTATACCTATTAACATTTATACCTATTATTATGTTCTATTTAAGAATATTGCTAAATGAATCAGAAGTTCTTTTAAAGATTTTGATGTGTTCCTGTTTAAAAGGTTTCAGTAGTCTCTGTCACATTAAAATAACTATGAAGACACATAAGATAAGTATTTGACACTCATAGCTGACCTAATCTCAGGAGTTGGGAGGAAGAGTCATGAGCAGTAAGGATGACAGCACTGGACTGGGAACACGCCTGGTGGACTGCCTGTATAATGCCATTAGAAACGGGCAGGCATGCCTACCTAAAAATAAAAAGATTCTCCGCTCTCTTTATTAACTGTTGCCTGGATCAAAAATACAAGAGGGACACCAACCAGGAAATGGGGCAGCCATACTTCTAAGTGCAGCTGCCTCTTTCGGAGACAGCTGGGATGCTGGGCCCACTCTACATCAGGATATTTGGCAATGGCTGGAGACATTTTTAGTTATCACAGCGTGTGGGGAAGGTGGAACATCTCCCCATCTAAGGGGCAGGGGCCAGAGATGCTGCCAAACATCCTATGAGGCACAGGACGGCCCCCCACAGCAAAGAATTATCTACCCCCGCATGTCAAGAGCGCCGAAGTTGAGAGATCCTGCTCTACACCATCAAGACCTCTTCTTACATCGTTGCAGAAATCAAAATTTCTTGAAAACTGACAAAATGAGAGACTGGATGTGGAAACTAATGGTAGCATGAGCACAGGCGGGGAAGACTGTATCAAAGTCTTTGAGTAGTATTAGATGAAAACCAGTAGGAATTAGACTACGAGCTGTGCAAAATCAGCCTGCCATCTAGGTGTAGATCTGAGATGGAAAGTCAACTGTCATCCAAATGAACAGGAAGTGAGGCCAAGGGCAATTCCCATGGTGTTTAGATAGCTCTCATAAGTATATGTAACAAAAATATATCCTCAGATATACCAAGCCTCAAAAGTTATGGCATTTATACACTCTTCTTGGAAAAAAAAATTACTTGAGACCTAGCTCCAGATGGCCAAGAATGGATTGACTCAAGAAATGAAAAATAGGGGAAGTTTGGGTAGCAAAACTCCAGAATAAAGTTTAAATATGTGTTGTCAGATTGTACAGCTCAGAGGTAAAGCGTGGCTCTGTAATACTTCCTTTAACTATTCCTTACTCAATGTAAGGAACTGTTGAGAATCACATCTCCCTCCCTCCCTCCCTCTCTCTCTCCCTCCCTCCCTCCCTCCCTCTCTCCCTCCCTCCCTCCCTTCCTTCCTTTGTATAGTTCATTTACAATGTTGTGTTAGTTTCAGGAGGACAGCAAAGTGATTCAGCTATACATACATAAATATCTATTTTTTTCAGGTTCTTTTTCCTTATAGGTTATTACAAAACATTGAGTATAGTTCCCTGTGTTATACAATAGGTCCTTGTTGGTTATCTATTTTATATATAGTAGTGTGTATATGTTAATCCCAAACTCCTAATTTGTCCCTCCTCCTCCTTTTCCCCTTTGGTAACCATAAGTTTGTTTTCTGTGTCTGTGGGTCTATTTCTGTTTTGTACATAAGTTCATTTGTATCATTTTTTTAATATAGATTCCACATATAAGCGATATGATATTTGTCTTTCTTTGTCTGGTTTACTTCACTTAGTATGATAATCTCTAGGTCCATCCGTGTTGCTACAAATGACATTATTTCATTCTCTTTTATGGCTGAGTAAAACCCATTATATAAATATACCACATCTTCTTTATCCATTCCTCTGGCAATGACATTTAGGTTGTTCCCACATCTTGGCTATTGTAAATAGTGATACTATGAACATTGGGGTGCACATACCTCTTTCAGTTATGGCTTTCTCTGAATATATGTCCAAGAGTGGGATTGCAGGATCATATGGTAACTCTATTAGTTTTTTCAGGAAGCTCTAGAGTGTTCTCCATAGTGGTGTACCAATTTACATTCCCACCAACAGTGTAGGAGGGTTCCTTTTTCTCCACACCCTCTCCAGCAATTATTATTTGTAGATTTTTTGATGATGGCCATTCTGACCGGTGTGACGTGATACCTCGTGGTAGTTTTGAGTTGCACTTCTCTAATAATTAGCAATGTTGAACATTTTTTCATGTGCCTGTGGGCCATCTGTATGTCTTCTTTGGAAAAATGTGTATCTAGATCCTCTGCCCATTTTTTGATTGGGTTGTTTGTATTTTTGATATTGAGCAGTATTCTCTTTTTGGTATATTTTGGAGATTAATCTCTTGTCGGTCACATCATTTGCAAATATTTTCTCCCATTCTGTATGCTGTCTTTCCATTTTATGGTTTCCTTTGCTGTGCAAAAGCTCTTAAGTTTATTAGGTCCCATTTGTTTATTTTTGTTTTTATTCCCATTACTCTAGGTGACACATCCAAAAAGACATTGCTGTGGTTTATGTCAAAGAATGTTCTGCCTATGTTTTCCTCTAAGAGTTTTATAGTAACTGGTCTTACATTTAGGACTTTAATCCATTTTGAGTTTATTTTATGTGGGGTGTTAGAGAATGTTCTAATTTCATTCTTTTACATGTAGCTGTCCAGTTTTCCCAGCACGACCTATTGAAGAGACTGTCTTTTCTGCACTGTATACTCTTGCCACCTTTGTCATAGATTAATTGACCATAGGTGTATGGATTTATTTCTGGGCTTTCTATCCTATTCCATTAATCTGTATTTCTGTTTTTGTGCAAGTACTATATTGTTTTGATGACTATGGCTTTGTAGTATAGTCTGAAGTCAGGGAGCCTGATTCCTCCAGCTCTGTTTTTGTTTCTCAAGATTGCTTTGACTATTCGGGGTCTTTTGTGTTTCCATACAAATTTAAAAATTATTTGTTCTAGTTCTGTGAAAAATGCCATTGGTAATTTGATAGGGATTGCCTTGAATCTGTAGATTGCTCGGGGTAGTATAGTCATTTTCACAATATTGATTCTTCCAATCCAAGAACACGGTACATCTTTACATCTGTTTGTGTCATCTTCAATTTCTTTTATCAGCTTCCTATAGTTTTCAGAGTACAGGTCTTTTGCCTCCTTAGGTAGGTTTATTCCTAGGTATTTTATTCGTTTTGATGTGATGGTAAATGGGATTGTTTCCTTAATTTCTCTTTTCTGATCTTTCATTGTTAGTGTATAGAAATGCAACAGATTTCTGTGTATTAATTTTGTATCCTGAGACTTACTGAATTAATGGATGAGCTCTAGTAGTTTTCTGGTAGCGTCTTTAGGATTTTCTATGTGTATTATCATGTCATCTGCAAACAGTGACAGTTTTACTACTTCTTTTCCAATTTGGATTCCTTTTATTTCTTTTCCTTCTCTGATTGCCATGGCTAGGACTTCCAGAACTATGTTGAATAAAAGTCACAAGTGTGGACATCCTTGTCTTGTTCCTGGTCTTAGAGGAAATGGTTTCAGCTTTTCACCACTGAGTATGACGTTAGTTGTGGGTTTGTCATATATGGCCTTTATTATGTTGAGGTAGGTTCCCTGTATGTCCACTTTCTGGAGAGTTTTTATCATAAATGGATGTTGAATTTTATCAAAAGCTTTTTCTGTGTCTATTGAGATGATCTTATAGGTTTTATTCTTCAATTTGTTAATGTGGTGCATCACACTGATTGATTTGCAGATATTGAAAAGTCCTTGCTCTGTACTTCCACTGCAGGGGGCACAGGTTCGATCCCCGGTCAGGGAACTAAGATCCCACAAGCTGTGCAGCATGGCCAAAAAAATAAATAAATAAAATAAATAAATTTTAAAAGTCCTTGCATCCCTGGGATAAATCCCACTCAGCATGGTGCATGATTCTTTTAATGTATTGTTGAATTCGGTTTGCTAGTATTTTGTTGAGGATTTTTGCGTCTATATTCATCAGTGATATTGGCCTGTAATTTTCTTTTTTGTGATATCTTTGTCTGATTTGGTATCAGGGTGATGCTGGCCTCATAGAATGAGTTCAAAAGTGTTCCTTCCTCTGCCATTTTTTGGAATAGTTTCAGAAGGATAGGTGTTAACTCTTCTCTAAATGTTTGGTAGAATTCGTTTGTGAAGCCGTCTGGTCCTGGATTTTCGTTTGTTGGGAGTTTTTAAATCACAGATTCAATTTCAGTACTTGTAATTAGTCTGTTCATATTTTCTATTTCTTCCTGGTTAAGTCTTGGGAGACTGTACCTTTCTAAGAATCTGTCCATTTCTTTTCTTTTTTTTAAAATTATTACTAGGTTACTTTACACTCTTTTCTTACTAAGATTTTTTTTCTTTTTTTTTTGGCCGTGTTGTGTCTTTGTAGCTGTGCAGGGGCTTTCTCTAGTTGCGGCGAGTGGGGACTGCTCTTTGTTCTGGTGTGCGGGCTTCTCACTGCAGTGTCCTCTCCTGCTGCGGAGCATGGGCTCTAGGCCCGCGAGCTTCAGTAGTTGTGGCCCGCGGGCTCCAGAGCGCAGGCTCAGTAGTTGTGGCGCGTAGGCTTAGTTGCTCCATGACATGTGGGATCCTCCCGGACTGGGGCTCGAACCCGTGTCCCCTGGATTGGCAGGCAGATTCTTAACCACTGTGCCACCAGGGAAGCCCCTGTCCATTTCTTCTACCTAGAAGAATCTGTAGAGCTTAGTAAAAAAGAAGTGAAACGTCTCATTGCTGAAGCAAAGGAAAAATTACAAGAAGAAGGTGGCAGTGATGAAGAGGAGACAGGCGATCCTTCAGAAGATGGCATGCAGGGTGCCTGTACCCAGGCCCGACCTCGGGAGCCCCTGGAGGACGGTGACCCAGAGGACGACAGGATGCTGGATGATGATGAGCTGGCCGAGTATGAATTAGATAAATATAATGAAGAAGGTGACCCAGATACTGAAACTCTTGGTGAATCTCTTTTGGGTCTTACAGTCTATGGGAGTAATGATCAAGATCCTTATGTTACTCTGAAAGATACGGAGCAGTATGAACGTGAAGTTTTCTTGATTAAGCCCAATGACATTCTCATAGTTTGTGGCAGAGCTGAACAGGACCAATGCAATTTAGAGGTACATGTTTATAATCAAGAAGAAGATTCTCTTTATGTCCACCAGGATATCCTGTTGTCTGCATACCCTTTGAGTGTGGAATGGCTGAATTTTGATCCTAGCCCAGATGATTCAACTGGAAATTACATTGCTGTGGGAAACATGACCCCCGTTATTGAAGTGTGGGATTTTGATATAGTGGAACTCTTTAGAGCCAGTCTTTACACTTAGAAGTAAGCTATCAAAAAAGAAGAAAAAGAAAGGAAAGATGAATTCCTCAGCAGATGGGCATACCGATGCTGTCCTTGACCTTTCTTGGAATAAGCTGATCAGAAATGTGCTGGCCAGTGCATCAGCTGATAACACTGTTATTCTGTGGGATACGTCCTTGGGGAAACCAGCAGCCAGCCTTGCCATACATACAGACAAGATCCAGACTCTCCAGTTTCATCCATTTGAAGCACAGACTCTGATTTCTGGATCATATGATAAGTCAGTGCCTTTGTATGACTGCCGAAGTCCAGAGGAAAGCCATCAAATGTGGCGATTCAGTGGGCAGATTGAGAGCGACTTGGAATCACTTTTCACCTTGTCATTTTTTGGCCAGTACAGATGACGGTTTTGTATATAATTTGGATGCACGTTCAGATAAGCCAATTTTTACACTTAACGCACACAATGATGAAATTTCTCGTCTTGATCTAAGCAGTCAAATCAAGGGCTGTCTTGTGACTGCATCGGCAGACAAGTATGTGAAGATCTGTGTGAAGAATCTATCCATTTTATTGGAATATAGTTTTTCGTAGTAGACTCTTATGATCCTTGGTATTTCTGTAGTGCTGGTTGTGACTTCTCCTTTTTCATTTCTGATTCGGGCCCTCTCCCATTTTTCTTGATGAGTTTGGCTAAAGGTTTATCAATTTTGTTTATCTTTTCCAAGAATCAGCTTTTAGTTTCATTGATCTTTTCTATGGTGTTCTTCATCTCTATTTCATTTATTTCTGCTCTGATCTTTATGATTTCTTTCCTTTAACTAACTTTGGGTTTTGTTTGTTCTTCTTTCTCTAGTTGCTTTAGGTGTAAGGTTAGGTTGTTTATTTGAGATTTTTCTTGTTTCCTGAGGTAAGCTTGTATTGCTATATACTTCCCTCTTAGAACTGCTTTTAGAACCGCTGCATCCCATAGGTTTTGGATCACTGTGTTTTCATTTTCGTTTATCTCTAGATATTTTTTGAGTTCTTCTTTCATTTCTTCAATGATCCATGGGTTGTGTAGTAGCATATTGTTTAGCCTCCATGTGTTTGTTTTTTGCAGTTTTTTTCTTGTAGTTGATTTCTAATCTCATAGCGTTGTGGTCAGAAAAGATGCTTGATATGATTTCAGTTTTCTTAAATTTACTGAGGCTTGCTTTGTGGCCCAGCATGTGATCTATCCTGGAGAATGTTCCATCTGCACTTTAAAAGAATGTATATTCTGCTGCTTTTGGATGGAATGCTCTATAAATATCAATTAAGTCCATCTGGTCTAATGTGTCATTTAAGGCCTGTGTTTTCTTATTGATTTTCTGTCTGGATGATCTGTCCATTGACGAAAATGGGTTGTTAACGTTCCCCACTATTATTGTATAAGTGTCAATTTCTCCTTTTATGTCTGTTAACATTTGCCTTATATATTGAGGTGCTCCTATGTTGAGTGCATGTTATTTGCAATTGTTATATCTCTTGGATTGATCCCTTGACCATTATGTAGTGTCCTTCTTTGTCTCTTGTAACAGTCTTTATTTTAAAGCCTATTTTGTCTGATATGAGTATTGCTACTCCAGGTGTCTTTTGATTTCTATTTGCATGGAATACCTTTTTTTTCATCCCCTCACTTTCAGTCTGTATGTTTGTCTCTAGATCTCAAGTGCATCTCCTGTAGAAAGCATATATACAGGTCTCTTGTTTTTGTATCCATTCAGCCAGTCTGTGTCTTTTGGTTGGAGCATTTAATCCATTTACATTTGAGGTAATTATCGATATGTATATTCTTATTGCCATTTTGTTAATTGTTTTGGATTTGTTTTTGTAGGTCTTTTTTATTCCTTTCCTCTTTTATTCTCTTATCCTGTGATTTGATGACTATCTTTAGTATTGTGTTTGGATTCCTTTTTCTTTTGTGTGTGGTGGTATATCTATTATAGATTTTTGGTTTGTGGTCACCATGAGGTTTTGATATAGCAGTCTGTATATATATATGATTGTTTTAAGTTGCCGGTCTCTCTCTTTTTTTTAACATTTATTTATTTATTTGGCTGCGCCAAGTCTTAGTTGCGGCACACAGCATCTTCGTTGCAGCATGCAGGATCTTTAGTCGCGGCACGTGGGATCTTTAGTTGCAGCATGCGGGCTCTTAGTTGCAGCGTGTGGGATCTAGTTCCCTGACCAGGGATTGAACCTGGGCCCCCCTGCGTTGGGAGCATGGAGTCTTAACCACTGGACCACCAGGGAAGTCCCAAATTGCTGGTCTCTTAATTTCAAATATCCTACATTTCCACTCTTCTCCTCTCATGATTACTGGTTTAGATGTTATATTTGTATGTGAATGATTTTCTACCTTTACTATATGTTTGCCTTTACTGGTGAGCTTTCCCAATTTGTAGTTTTCGTGTTTCTAGTTGTGGCCTTTTCTGCCTAGAGAAGTTCTTTTAGCATTTGTTATAAAGCTGGTTTGGTGGTGCTGAATTCTTTTAGCTTCTGCTTATCTGTAAAGCTTTTGATTTCTCCATCAAATCTGAGAGCCTTGCTGGGTAGAGTATTCTTGGTTGTAGGTTTTTCCCTTTCATCACTTCAAATATATTTTACCATCCCCTCTGGCCTGCAGAGTTTCTGGTGAAAAATTAGCTGATAACCTTATGGGGATTCCATTACATGTTATTTGCTGGTTTCCCTTGTTGCTTTTAGTATTTTCTCTTTATCTTTAATTTTCATCAGTTTGATTACTGTGTGTCTCAGTATGTTCCTCCTTGGGTTAATCCTATATGAGACTCTCTGCACTTCCTGGATTTGGGTGACTGTTTCCTTTCTGTTGTTAGGGAAGTTTTCAGCTATTATCTCTTCAAATATTTTCTCAGGCTCTTTCTCTCTCTCTCTTCTACTTCTGGGACCCCTATAATGTGAATGTTGGTGCATTTGATGTTGTCCCAGGGGTCTCTTAAACTGTCCTCATTTCTTTTTCTTTATTCTGTTCCATGGCAGTGATTTCCACCATTCTGTCTTCCAGCTCACTTATCCATTCTTCTGCCTCATATATTCTGCTATTGATTCCTTCTAGTGTGTTTTTCATTGCAGTTATTGTATTCTTCAACTCTGGTTGTTCTTTATCTTTTCTAACTCTTTGTTAAAAACTTCTTGTAGTTTATCACTCTGTGCATCCATTCTTTTCCCGAGTTCTTGGATCATCGTTATGATCACTACTCTGAACTCTTTCTCAGGTAGATAGCCTATCTCTATGTCACTTAGTTGTTCTTCTGGGGTTTTGTCTTGTTCTTTTGTCTGGAACATATTCCTTTGCTATCTCATTTTGTCTACATTTATATTTGTATTTTTATATATATGGAAGGTTAGTTATGTTTCTCAACCTTGGATAAGGGGTCCTCTGTGGGAGGTGTCCTATGAGTCCCAGCAGTACACTTCCCTCTTGTCACCCAAGGGTCAGGGACCAGCTGGTGTCAGGGTAGGTTATGATCTGTCTGCTGACTTGGTTCCACAGGCTGCCGGATCTTAGTTTTCTTGCTTCTGGTGTCTGCCCTTGGTGGGTGAGGCTGGTCTAGAGGCTTGTGCAGGCTTCCTGGTGGGAGGGGCCAGTGCCTGGGCACTGGTGGGTGGAACTGGGTCTTGGCCCTCTGGTGGGTGGGGCCATGTCTAGGGGCGTGTCAAGAGGTGGCTGTGGGCCCAGGAAGTTGTTAGGCAGCCTGTCTGCTGATGAGTGGGGCGGTGTTCCTGCCCTATTGTTTGGCCTGAGGTGTCCCAGCACTGGAGTCCACAGGCTTTTGGGGTGGGCCAGGTCTTGGTCCCAAAATGGCAGTCTCCAGGACAGTTCACACTGATGGATGCTCCCCAGTACACCCACCACTGGTGTCCTTGTCCTCACAGTGAGCCACAGCTGCCCTCCACCTTCGCAGGAGACCCTCTAAGACCAGCAGGTAGGTCTGGCCCAGGCTCCTATGAAGTCACCGCTTTTGCCCTGGGTCCTGGTGCACATGAGACCTTGTGTGCACCCTCCCAGAGTGGAGTCTCTGTTTCCCCCAGTCCTGTGGAGCTCCTGCACTCAAGCGCTGCTGGCCTTCAAAGCCAAATGCTCTGGGGGCTCCTCCTGATGCCAAACCCCCAGGCTGAGGAGCCTGATGAGGGGCTCAGAACTCTCCTGTGGTAGAACTTTTGTCATATAATTGTTCCCCAGTTTGTGGGTTGCCGGCCCGGGGGTTATGAGATTTGATTATATCATGTGTGTGTCCCTCCTACCATCTTGTTGGGTTTCTTCTTTATGTCTTTGGATGTAGAACATTTTTTTTGGTAGGTTCCAGTCTTTTTAATTTTTAATCGCCTCATAAGAGGAGATGAGCTCAAGGTCCTTCTGTTCTGCCATCTTGTGTTTTGTGAAAATGTGGCTCCTTTCTTGTCCATGTAATTGACATAAGGTGGCACTCAAGTTTGCACTCTCAGTACAGTTGGGAAGTAAACTGGCCCATTAAGGTCACTCCTTTTCTTCTGGTTGTAAGACACACAATTCCAGTGTAGAAAAGTAACTTCCAACTAAGCAAGGCCTCTTTGGGGTAATGGCAGATTGTTAAAGGCTTCTCTCCCCTCCTGTTTTCCCAGATGGTGATGCGGAGCTCAGCTGGGGCACCCACCCTGTCTAGCCTACAGGTGGCATCTCACATGCTATCCTCAGGCCTGGGTCTCTGTCCTAGTGAATCTACTGAGGATGTGCTGGGCTCAAGGGGCTTTTGGGCCCCACCAGGGTCCCCAAGGGGCAATGAGTAATTTCTGAGGTGTCTCCTATCCAGTCAGGTATTGCCTGGAACTCGAGAGTCACATCTTTCACTTACATTAAAAGAGCAAATGCTGTTGCAATCATTAACACATTGTGGACAAGGCTTGGAGAATTACAACTTTGTTTCTTCATTAGATTTATTTTTCTCCCAAACAAAAGAAGAGTTTCACAGAGGTAGACTGGTCATTTTTTACAGTAAATTAATTCAAGTAAGCAATTTTCTGCATCTTTAAAATAAATATTAAGTGACTTGAATCACTCATAAAAGTATGAGTTGTTTTTAATTGGTAAAGACAAATATTTCATTGGTATTATAATCAAGCCCTTGCCATTTTTCCATGTAGGATAAGTAAATGTTCCTTTGTTAATAATGGCTAAAAATCATACAACAAATGGTTTAACTTATTTACATATTTACATATGGAATATAAGCATAGAAAAAAGACTGAAGCAATATGTTAGTAATTATTATCTCTGGGTAGTGAATCTCCAGGTGCTTTTTATTTTCTATTGTATACTCTTCTGTATTTTGCAGATTTTCTATAAGGGGAATGTATTTTTTTTATAATATTTTAAAATCCATTATATACTATATATACCAATAACTACTATGCAAATAAATGCACAGGAAAGAGAGTATAGAATGAAATGAGCCAAAGGGAGTCTTTCATCCATCCATTCATTCATTCATCCAACAAATACTTACTGAGCACCTACTATACCAGGGTCATGGCCAGTTTTGAGCAGTGCTGTCTTCAGGAATGAACTTTTAGTTCATTTTTCGTCTTTCTTTTGTACTGCTTAAAAGTTTTATTGTGAATATGTTTTTACTTATGAAATGACAGGGCATTATATTTATTTTTAAAAGATTCGGCTAGAGCTGTAGTTCAGAAAGGAGCGTGTTGGTATAACTGTGTAGACATGTTTTAACAGATGAGCTTTTGAGATATTCACTTATTTTTGAAGTAACATTGGTATTCCCCATAAAGGCGTTTTCCCGCTCCTTGTAAAATTCATTTCTTTAGCAAACAGAAGCCATAATTTTTAGAAAAAAATTATTTTTATTAGTGAGATTTTATATTACTTTCAACATCTGCCTATCTATCTTAATATAAGTAACTATACTTTTTCTGAAGAGCAAAATTTTACATATGTTTATTTACTTTTGTTTAAATATCTTATTTCAATAATGGGTTTGGGGTAATAAAAATATACAAGTGTATAGTGTAAAATGAATTTGAAATTATATAAATACAAACTATATCATGTCTTTTTGCGAATAAGATTTATCTTTAGATTTATCTTTTTCACTCTTTTTCTTCTGTTTTTCTTCTGCTTGTTTTTCAAAATAATCTTTAAGGAGATGGTTCAGCTGTGGTTCATACTGGCTTGCGTGTTGCAATCCATCTTCCCTCCCTTAGAAAGATACAAAACATGAGACAACTATATTTTACAGTAGTTTCCATATTATCATTTCACTCATCTCCCATAGTGGCAAATTCAGAGCTGTTCCTACCTGAACCACCCCAAGCACTAACCCAAAAGTCAGTTTTAATTCAAAATGCTTGAATTAAATACATTTTTATTTTACCTTCACAGTGTTGGATCACACGCCCCCATAGTCGATTTTTCCTCAGACAGGCTAAATTTCCTACAATCAACAAATGCCTCCTTCCTCTGGTCAATGCAACATTCATTCTTTTCTCTGAATCAATAAATCCTACTTGTCTGGTCCTTACGCAGGACAGAATAATGATCTCCTTTTCAGCTCCCTGAAAAGCATCTACTGTGGACACCTGCACAGCTTTCATATCAGGATGGTCAAAGTCCACGGCACTGAGTAAATGACAGAGCTGTGGAGGAAAGAAGACAAGGCTCATGTGGTGCAGACGTCATGAAGAACCTACGCCTCTCAACCTACCCACAGCAGCTGTCATCATTTAACTAATAGTGGGTAATTTTCATTTTCTTTTTTATTACTCACAGAGATTTGGCTAATTTCTGAAATGATAAATAACTAATGATAATGTAAGTTATGAAACAAAATCAAAGTGATGATTTATCTTTTGCTAGGAAACTTATTTAGATATGCTAATTTAGAGCTGATAAACTAAATGAAACAGATGAAAAATACTAAAAATAAATAAATATAAATGAAAACTAGTTAGAAGTAACTGGCTTGTGTGTAGATTAATATCTGGTATCTATCTTTGATTTACTGATAAAATGTAATAATAATGAAAGAACATTTTGGAAAACAGATTCAATCCCATCTGTCCCAAAATACAAAGCATATACCATATTTCCTTCTAATTTGTTTATTTGCATTTTTGCCCCAACAGCTGTAAACTGAATTTAATTAAACCTTGTTAGGTTTACATTTAATTACACAGAAAAAAAGCCAGACTAGACAAAAGTCTGAATGCTGCTTTTTTAATATATTAACTACAGTCCCCAAAGTTTTTCTAGCACCAAACCAACACAAACCAAACTACTACAAATGTGATATCAAATATTATAATATGAAATTATAATATTTAATAACGATAAATATCATAATAGGTAATACAAACCTTGTACATTTGGGATTTGTATAATGTTATCACCCCAATCATAGAGCCCGCTATTCCACTTGCAATCAGTGATTGGATCAGCTTGAGTGTAAAAGCAGCTTCTGCCACATTATGAAAGCTGTTATCTCTTTCAATCTGGAATAAGAAACAGAACCTAAATTACATTTCCCAGAAACACTACAGAAAGACCAAGAAAAGCATGCAAACAAGAACAATAAAATTAAAACAGGAAACTAAACCGTGTAGACTCTTAGGAACACTACTGTCATTCACCTGCTCCAGTCCTTTAACGTTATAGAAACACAGGGTTGGGAGCCATTCCAGTAAAGGGCTCCTCTCTGTTTCTGAAACACCATTCATGAGGTTTCCTTCGTAAAACAGATCATTAGCAATAGCACTGATTGTAGGGTGACAACGGTACTGGGTTCTCAATAGAACTGGCTTGTGACCCTAAGAAATTTAAGTGCAGAAAAATAAGGAATTAAAACAGCATTTTTTTTCTTAGTGGAAAAAAAATCCACAATAATATTTTAAAGTTTAAAAATACTGCCATATTGTGCTCTTAGTAAATTAATTACAACCATGATACAATGAATAAAAAGGATTTTTTTGAATTTACTAAAAATATTTTTATAGTAAACTTTTTATACCAGAAAATTGTAAAATATAAACAAATCTTAGAGTATCTAATAAGTATGGTACCTAACATCATGCTTTCATAATCTATATGGAATTGGCCTAACACTAAATTGAAAATAAATCTTTTAAAAAATTAGAAACTGTTGTTGATAACTCATTAACTATCCTCCTTAGGTACAAGCCATTTTTCATTCTGAATCTTCAAAGAAGTTTCCGATTTTCTTAATACATCATAAACCAACTCCCATCTACTTCAGGGCTTTCCTTGAGTATGTTCTTTATTTGCAAAATGTTCTGTAATATTGTTTGAACATTTTGAATAGTTACAAGGCACTCTAATAATATGTAATAAAATGCAGGATTAGTGATCACATGGACAAAGGATCTTCTATGGGGGAGAAATATGTGAGGAAAAAAATCAATCCCGAATACTCTTTTAGGGCATAAATATGTGAAAAGACAACCCACCAAATGGAAGAAAATATTTGCAAATCATATAGCTGATAAGGTATTACTATCCAAAATATATAAAGAACTCCTACAACTCAACAACACAACAAACAACCCAATTCAAAAATAGGCAAAGGGCTTGAATAGGCATTTTTCCAAAGATAAGTGCATGAAAAGATGCTCAACATGATTAGACATTAGGGAAACCACAATGAGATACCACTTTATACCCATTAAGATAGCTGTTATTTTAAAAAATGAAAAATAACAAGTGTTGGTGAAGATGTGGAGAAATTAGAACCCTTGTACATTGCTGCTGGGAATGTAAAGTGGAGCAGCTGCTATGGAAAAGAGTTTGGCAGTTTCTCAAAAGTTAAACACAGAATTACCATCAGATCCAGCAGTTGCACTTCTGGGTGTATACTCAAAAAAACTGAAAGCAGAGACTTGAACAGATAATTGATACCAATTTTCCTAACAGCATTATTCACAATAGCTGAAGGGCGGAAACAACCCCAATGTCCATCAACAGATGAGTGGATAAATAAAATGTGGTGTACACATAAAACGATGGACTATTATTTAGCCTTAACAAGGAATAAAATTGTGACACGTACTAAAACATGGACAAACTGTGAAAACGTTATGCTCAATAAATAAAGCCAGACACAGAAGGGAAAATATTGTATGATTCTACTTATATGAAGCACCTGTAATAGGCAAATATAGAGACCAAAAGTAGAATAGGGGTCACCAGGGGCTCAGGGGAGAGGGGAATGAGGAATTATTGTTTAATAGGTACAAAGTTTCTGTTGGGTTGATGAAAAAGTTCTGGAAAAGGATAGGGTAATGGTTGCACTACATTGTAAATGTACTTAAAAAAAAAAAAAAAAAAAAAAGTAAAAGTACTGTTATATGCCGCCAGTGTGGATAAACCTCAAAACTGTCATGCTAAGTGAAAGAAGCCAGACACAAAAGGTCACATATTGTATGATTTCAAGCTGTATGATACGAAAATTGTAAGACTGTATGATATGAAATACAGAAAAGATAAATCCATACAGACTGAAAGCAGACTGATGCTTGCCAGGGGCTGGAGGGAGGGAATAGAGAGTAACTGATAAATGGGTACAGTTTTATTTTGGGGGGATGAAAATGTTTTGGAACTAGACAGAGGTAGTGGTTGCACAGCATTGTGGATGCACTAAAATGCCAATGAATTATTCATTTAAAATGGTTAATTGTGGGGGGGGGGATGATTTGACAGATTCATAAAATTTATTGTTGGTTATGATTGCTTTCCACATTTAAATAAATATTCACTTTTGAATTTTAATTTTTGCATCATTGAAAGTGAACTCCCAAAATGCATAAACCCAGGCCCCCAAATCTGCATCCATCCCAGTGAAAAAAATGGAAGAATGAGCCTCCAAATGACAGTAATTATAAAATGGTTAATTTTACATTACGTGAATGTCACCTCAACTTAAGACTATATTAATAATTTTTAAATTAAAAAAAAAAGTGAAGTAGAGCTCTACAACAGCTCTGCAATAGGGGACATGGATAACAGAGGCATTATAGATTTTTTTACTTTACAGCAAAATCAATATACTTACTACCCACTATGAAAGTACACAGGGAAAAGATTCATTTCATTCTTAAATTATGAGGGCCAACTTATCTTTAAGATGAGTACTTTCTAAACAACTCCAATTAAAATAATTTTAGGGCAAGGACTTGGTCTTCTAATATTTTCACTTTCTATCAACCTGCACAGTGTATAATCAATAAATGATAGTTCTGTATGAATTTAGCAGTAGTACCATTAAGCAAAGTCGATCAAAAAGAGTTTGTTCCAATCCATTTTCATGAGCTGCATCAGAACCCTGAATAGTAGGAGGGAGCTGTTTGGGATCTCCAACAAGAATCAGCTTTTCACACTCAAACCTAAAAACAGAATTCTAAAAATTAATCTAAGCAATGAGAGAAACATGCATTAACATCATTTACTGCACTATTTTCTAAAATGTATTTCAAAGAATTTGAATACCATGACACGTTCTCAGAACTACCAAGGCTTAACAGTGCTAATAAGTGTATTAAAAGGCTTTAAAAAGTTGTGCAGTAAAGAATCCTTTACATAACTTTACTTTTTTCCACATAAAACCTACTAAGTGTCCCCTTCCTCTGCAAGGACTTAGTATTTCACAGAACTTTGAGAAACAATGATTTTTAGAATCTGTAAACTTAGAAACTTTCTTAGAAGTCATCTGGCTTAAACTCTTGTTTTAGAGATGAAGCATATTAGGCTCTCAGGGGTAAAATGTCTTTCTAAATAGGAATAGAATATAGTGGGAAAAAGTCCAAGTTTTGAAGAAAAACCTATATCCAAATTTTAGCTCTGTTATATTGTGTGGACACAGCAAGTTATTTAATCTCTACAGCTTCACTATTCTTATCAGTAACCTTGATATAATAATACCGTGCATGGCTGTTGTAAGGACTTAATAAAGTATGTAATGTGTTTAGTAGACAGTAGGTGCTCCACAGTATTAACCCTTCACCCTCCCATGCAGGGCCTTACTTTCTCCATCTCTGGCTCCTGAGTAGGGTGACCAACTCATTCTGGTTTGCCCAGGACTGTCCCAGTTTAAACACTGAAGACCCCATGATGCCGGTTATGACGTGTGGAGATTTATTGCCATATATATTGAATCAACGTATATTAACATAAAAGTATTTGTGAAGTAAATTCTTTCTTGTGCATTTTCAACACTTACAAACTGGAAATCAGAAGATTAAATATTTACTATAAACAAGAAAGAAAATGAAACAACAAGGGGGACAGAACAAGGCCTAGGACTGAAGCCTACTGAGTCTGGTCTAGTACTCCTTCCACTACCTTTAGGATTCCTCAATAAGAGATGCTTTGAAAGCACAGTGTTTTAATTGGCTGAGACAGCTTAGAAGATTTAATAGTTTCCTAAATTTTAGTAGACAAATTTTCATTTTCAACTTATTTTTCTTTATATACTTTATCTACTTTCATAATCTAAAAAATATTTTCAGAACCTAAACACTGGAATTATATCAAGGTAAGGAACTAAAGAACATTCTTCAGTAGAGTTAGGTTCTTAGACTATGACTAAAGAGGCACCTTTAGTCTGGCTGAGAAGTCTGCAACGTTCTAGTAGAATCCTAGCACTAGAACTTTCAAGGCTTTAAGAATGTCTAAACTGTGATCCAAGTACGTGATCCAATTGCCTCAACTGTGATCTAACAAAATTTTGATACATTAACCCCTCCCTCAAATTTCCCTCTGGATTCTTTCAAAAAATCATTTAGTACTTGCATTGCTAGCAATTTTCACAAAAGTTTGAGAAGAGTTTGAACTGAGGAAATGTTTGAAATAATTGTTAACATCTGAGCATCTTTGGAAAAGAACCTTTTAGGTTACCTTGCAATGGGAAGGAGGGAAGCCGGTTCTGTGATTTGACTACACTCATCCAGGACAGCCACAGGAAATTTAAGATCATTCATGCACGGGAATGGGCAGGCTGCACAGGTAACTCCAACTACTCGGACCTTTATTACAGTAAGAATGTTATTCATTAACAACTATTAAACAAATTAAGAGAATATATTTACCAAAGAACTTACAGGCTAAAATCAGAAATGAGCAGGTCCTAATTTAATCACTGGCAATCAGAAATCATAGGCCACTTTACCTCTACATTTTCATTATTCCCACATAAGAAATGGAAATTCCTCTAAGAGTTTTATTTATGAACAGGTGATACCAATGAGCAATAGTTTATAGTAACCGGGCTTTCACTTAGAAAGGCATCAAAGAAACCATTAACAATTATTCTTACATATCAATATGCTGGATAAGGATATAAAATGGTAAGTAGTTTACATAAATGACTAATTTGCATTAATTGAATGTAGTCAAACTAAGCCCCTCTGGATTTGGTTGGGGAGAAGGGAGGAAAGGTAAGTCTATAACTCAGATAATAAAAAGCTGGTCTGAAGGCTTCCGAGGACTTCTAGAACCCAAACTTGTTGTAGATTGATTATTATTTCCAATTCTCCCTCCTTCCGCGTGACAGTATTACTCATCCACACCCTTTGCTGCGTGCCTCTGCAGTGCCTCCCACCAGAGAAGTAGGTGGAGTATACTTCCCTGCCCGCTGATGTCGGGCTTGGCCATATGACCTGTTATAGCAATGGAATGTTAGCTGACATGCTGTGAACAGAAGCTTTACACGTATCTGTATGATCTTGCCTGCCCTCTTGCACTTCTGCTGTCTGTCAGGAGAGGGGCATCATGCCACAGACAACTGTTCTCAGAACGAGAAGCTTGACCCACACCAACTGACCTGTAGAGTCGTTAAGTTTGTTGTCTTAAATTATTGAGATTTTGTTTGTTAAGCAACATTATTTCAGCAATAGCCGACCAAAACAGGGTCCCAAACAGGCTGATTGTCCCAAATCTCTCGCAGAAAAAGTGGACCCATGTCCACATTGTCCAACAAGCCAACAACCCTCTTTTCCTCCACTCCCTTTTCCTTCCCCCAGGCTCTCCTTTCACAGGAGAAAGCTACTAAATGACTTCTTTCTCTCCTCGCAGCTGACGCCCAGACTGGCCTGGATCAGAACCTGATGAAGGAGATGCTGCTACTTGTTGCAGCCGGAGACCCTGTGTGTCCAGTGCTGGTTCCCAATACCTGGGATCAAGTGCCTGAGCCTCCTAGGTTCTTAGGACAGATTTCAGACAGACCCTGAAAGGATTGGTTTTCTAGGAAAGCACGAAAGATAAAAATGAACTTGAATATTTTGCCCAGTGTCAGACCTTCTCTTCCTCTGTTTCTCCTAGAAAAAAGCCAAGTTTCGTTTAACTTCCCAGGAATCTATTCCCACCTCTTCACTTTCCCCTTAAGCCTATAAAAAGATATACATATAGGGAGAAAGAGAAAAGATGACTCTGTCATGGAGAGTTGGATGTGTTCACAAACTTGAAGAACGCTTTGCAATAAAATAAAACGTGCACTGGATAGACAGGCACACTTCAGTTGAATCTGAGCTATCACAGTCATTTGTTTTATTTAAGGGAAATAAATAGGAATAATATTCCTATCAACAGGAATAAAAGGGATCTGAATCGTATATATAAATTAAATGAATAAACAGACAAACTGAAGCTGTTTCCCCTCACCTGCTTCAGCAGGGTTTTATTGGTCCCCAGTTTATGCTGCTCAATACTTTTCCTCACATAGACTTTTTCCACAGGAGTCAGGTCTTCCTTCATGAGTGCATGTAGTTCTTTTAATTGTTCATTTTCATTTTCTGAGCCAGCATGCAAACTTAAAAAAGAATTACATAAAAGAATACCCTTTGATTCCATTTTCACAGCATCACAAAAAAGTAAAATACAGATTTCCTAAATTAACACCAAGAAAAAGATAAAGCTTTCTCTAGTCTTCTTCAGAAACCAGATTTAAGGTAAGATTTACTTATATAAAATTATACTTCTGAACATTCTGTGACTTTCGGAATTTAGCATTCTTACCTGTAAGGTAAAACTGGCTTGGCAATCTTCCTGACACTCCCAACCCTGACAAACTTTTCAAATCCAAGACTAAGAAGCCTTTAAAGAAAACAGGGTAAAATAGATTCTGATGATTTAGAAAATGGAATCTAAAAGTTTCACATAATATTTACATTATTAAAATTAACTTTGCATAACAGTATATTTTATATTATGTAGTTCAATGTGAAATGCCTAAACTCAAAGTAAATATAATGTAGTTGAAAGACTTTTTTATAAAATGTGTTTCAGAGAATTTAAAAAATATGTATTATCGGGCTTCCCTGGTGGCGCAGTGGTTGAGAATCCGCCTGCCAATGCAGGGGACATGGGACGAGCCCTGGTCTGGGAAGATCCCACATGCCGCGGAGCAACTAGGCCCGTGAGCCACAATTACTGAGCCTGCGCGTCTGGAGCCTGTGCTCCGCAACAAGAGAGGCCGCAATAGTGAGAGGCCTGCGCACCGCGATGAAGAGTGGCCCCCGCTTGCCACAACTAGAGAGAGCCCTCGCACAGAAACGAAGACCCAACACAGCCATAAATAAATAAATAATAAATAATTAATTTAAAAAAATAAAAAAGCTAAAAATAAAGAAAAGAAATATGTATTATCTTTCTTTTTAAAGCATGCCTTCATTTTCTTTTATTTTAACTTTATTTATTTATTTATTTTTGGCTGCATTGGGTCTTCGTTGCTGCGCACAGGCCCTCCCCAGCTGCGGCTAGCAGGGGCCACTCCTCGCCGCAGTGCGCGGGCCTCTCACTGTGGTGGCCTCGCCCGTAGCGGTGCACGGGCTCTAGGCGTGCGGGCTTCAGCAGTTGTGGCACGTGGGCTCAGTAGTTGTGGCTCGCGGGATCCAGAGCACCAGCTCAGTGGTTGTGGCCCACGGGCCCATTTGCTCCGCAGCATGTAGGATCTTCCCGGACCAGGGCTCAAACCTGTATCCCCTGTATTGGCAGGCGGATTCCTAACCACTGCACCACCAGGGAAGCCCAAAAATATGTATTATCTTATGTTGAGGGCTCATGAAACGTTCATAAAATATTTATGTTAGAATTTATCACAAGTAAAATTGCCCTGGGAATTCCCTGGTGGTCCTGTGATTAGGACTTGGCTCACCGCCGTGGCCCAGGTTCAATCCCTGGTCAGGGAACTAAGATCCCAAAAGCCGCGCGGCCAAAAAAAAGAAAAACAAAAACTACAGAAAAACAAAGTTGCCCCTAAAGACATAATAATATGGAAAGCAATAGCTACCATATATTTAGCATCAAGATTTGGTAGGAAGAGTGTTAGCCTCTTAACATACCATATCTTGTTTAATACTCATTACAGCTCTGCACAATATCTCATCTTAGAGATGAGGAACTGAAACTCAAGTCAGGTATTTTGCTGAGGCCACATACCTAGTAAGTAGAGTCAACCATGATTCAAACCTAGGCAAGTCTGTCTGCCTCCAAAGGCTATCAATGACTGTTCGTCTACGTACATTACCCCTCAGTGAGGGCTTTGTGAAGAAGCAGCCCTCACCTGCCCTTCCCACTTATATATCTTACAGCTCTAGCTCTATGCTAGGAACAGAGCAGGAGCTCATTGAACATCCAGACTGCTAAAACATCTACCACCTCAAATGGGAAATAAAGAGCTGGAAAACTAAAGAAACTATAGCTCTCCACACACAGTTTTCCTAAATAATTTTGAAGCAGTTTATTTAATGTCAGTACATGAATAGACTTCAATTTTTGCATTTTTTCATAGTTTTCATCTTGGAGAATAGTCAGCTATCTTTCAGCCTGAAAAACTAGTTTACATTTTTTTTTCAATGTAAGTTTGCATTAATTCTATAATAGAGAGTATAGTATCCTCATACCATGGGGCAAAAATGTTTTATTTCTTCTTAAGAAACTCTTTGTCCTATTCTGTCCATTGCCATTGAAATGCATTATCCAAGTGCACAGCTAACTGTCAGTTCAGTGTAAAGAAATGTATGGGTCCAGCTTACATGCAGTTGAGGTATAGATCCTAAATGCAGATTCACATTCCTCAGCTCCTCATCAGAGGCTTAAGCACTAAAGAATCTCTTCTACGTGTTTTCTGTTACTTTTCAGTAGTTAGTACTTACTCTTCTAGCTTCTTGATTTTTCTTTTCTAACAGTCTACAGTTAAATTTTAATCTTAGGCTAAGCAATCTAAAGTTCTTTGCTGTTTAGTCTCCAGATAACTTGTCATTATCTTGAATCAGGAAATGTCCTCAGCCACTGTTTTAGATTACTCAGAAGAAAGAGTACACACAGGTAGAACCTTCCTGGAGGGCAATCTTGCAAAGTACATTAAGAAGCTTAAAAATGTTCATATCTTTTATTCTAGGCCTAGGACTTTTTCTTCAGGAAAGAATCAGAAATGGAGACCAAGATTTATGTTTAAGGAACTTGGCTGCAATATTATTTATAATGGCAAAAATCTGGTAAGAACTTACTGATCAAAAATTGTTTATTGTATAAGAAAATCATTGCATTTAATAGAGCTATGAAAAATTTTGGTTTCTAAGCTTTAATACCACAGAGAAATAATCACTGAGTAAAAAAAAGCAGGACACAAAACAATATATACTGTTGAATACTAAGTTTGGAAAACAAAATGAGTGTGTGTATATGTATTAAAAGTCTGTAAAGAAATATAATAAAATATTATCTGTATTGTCTGCATATTTTCTGCCATAAGCATTAACTTATGTAACTATAAAAGTTAATTTTAAAAAGTCTACACTTATAAATAACGGATTATTTCTCCTAATCAAACTTTATCATTTATGTGATATTCAGATCATTAAACATTGGAATATTGGTAAAACATTACATAATACTTTCTTTGCTTTTTTTTTTGGCCGTGCTGCGGCATGAAGAATCTTAGTTCCCCAACCAGGGATCGAACCCGCGCCCCATGCAGTGGAAGCGCCGAGTCTTAACCACTGGACCGCCAGGGAAGTCCCAATTTTTAATAAAATTTACACAAAAATTTTACACCTGTAAAACAGACTGTGCTATTGCTTTCCATGAAACAGCAACAGGCTAACTTATTAGTCTGTAAGTAGGATAAAATCAAATACAAAACCTGACAATTTTGGTACAGGGATGGGATAAAGGTAAAACTAAAGGTAGATCCCTCTTATTGAAACCAAAAACATAATTTAATCAAACTGTTCAGCTATTTTACTATTATTTGTTCATAGAGGCAGGTGGATAAGAGAATAACCCACGACTTGGTTTTGCAGTTTTAGCCTACTTCCAAGGTAACCACTCAAACCTCCTGGGTCAGAGACAAAGGACTTTTACTTATGGCACAGAAGCAGCATAGGCACCAACACATCTACTGTGGTTTCCCTTGGTCCCCATGTCCTATGAGGAGACACAGAGAATCCAGATGGATGCCTGCACTGCAGTGGATTGAGCTGTAGGAAAGGAACACTGAGCTTGGGAATCCACTATTTTTATAACAAGCAGTAAGTAACCCTGCTCTTTGTCCTGGAGGGAGATACTACCTCATCAGTCAAGGTTGCTCACTGCAAACACAACCCTAAGAAATGTGCTGAGTAAGAGTGGTCAGGGCCTTGCACGGTAGATTCCTCCCCCAACAATACACGTTCTGGGCTGGACTCAAATTTTTACACGAGCAACTGGTAAGTTAGCCTGTTACTGTTTCATGGATGCTGGTTCTTGAGTCAGAGATAAAGGCCTTGCATGTCTGGCATACCCAGCAAAAATGCGCATGGACACTCAGGGCCTATGGTGATCTACCTCTCTCAACAATAACCTAAAACGTTAGGTACTGAAATACACCTGTGATACCTACCCAAGAAGTACTCTGTCAACAGCTACATTAGTAGAAGAAGAAATCAAAAGTTTCCATGGTCTTGCATTTCCAACTGTAAGAGCTTCACTCTTTTCAAATAGCTGCACAAAAAACAAAATCACCACTGCCAGCAAATAACTCTTTCCTGCTCCAAAAACACCTAATTATTTTGAAAGGGAAAAAAATAAAGGCAATGTCATAAATAAATTTCTGAAAAGCACAAGAAATATTTCATCCATTTCCCTCTCTCCTTCATTTAAGTAATTTATTAAAAAATATTAACTGAGTGCTCACTATGTGCTTAATTAGGACAAGGGATAAATACATAGATAACTATTCAAAAGACCTCCATATTTAATGAGACCATAGTCTACTTAGGAAGATAGACAAGCAAAGAACAATGATAAAACAATATGGTAAGTAACATTGTTGGTATCAGAGAAAGAACATCTCTCTGCTTTGGTGGAGATGGGAATGCTTCCTAAAAATAAAAAGAGTAGCAGAACTAAATCTTCCAGGATAAGATATCCTGTTAAAGAGAGGGTCATTCTAGGCAGAGGCATGACAAAGCACATAGCTGACAAGTATTTCCATACAGCCTACAGCAAACAGGCAAGACATGAGGCTGTCTGACAAGGTAGGCAAGGGGATAAATCACAAGAGTTCTGCTTGCTATGGCTAAAAATTTGAATTTTATCTTAAAGACCAGGGGAAATCAACGAAGGATTTTAAGTAATGGAACTAAATCATATTTTTTTTTAGAAAAACTACTTGAGTGAAAATATGAAGAAAGGTAAAACTAAAGGTAGATCAATTAGAAAGCTGTGTGAGATGATCATAACAATAATACGTGCTAACTTTACTAAGTGCCTCCCATGTGCCAGACACCACTCTAAGCCCTTTATTTATGTTAACTCATTTAATCCTCCAAACCTATGAGACAGATGCTATTATCAAATCCCATTTTACAGAGTAGTCTCACCAACTAGGCTATATGGAGGCATGATGAAGGTTTGGATTGAGGAGGTGCTAATGAGTTGGCGAGGAGAGAATCAATATGAAAAGTAGGTACAAACTAGAAGGGACATCTCAGTGACTGATCTGATGAGGGGAGAGAAACAGTAAGAGAGATGGAGGAGGATTAAGAGAAAGTCACTTAATCTAGGGAGAAAAATAATCTAGGATGACTTCCAAGTGTCTAGCTTGGTCAACAGAGTGGATGTGAAGCAAATCCTCAAAATAGGACGAAAAGTAGGATCAGCTTCAGGGAAAAGGTCTGTGAGAGGAAATGAGTTAAAGAGGGAACAGATTCCAGATAAAAGTAGTAGCTCTGAAGAGGAGAAAGTAAAGCTCCTTCACTGAGACAGAACCAGAAGAGTAAGAATAGGTCCATACTTAGGTAAGTTGGAAAAGGCAGGCAGGACATTGAAGGGAGTTTCTGTTATGACCTCCATTTCCTATTTTAGAAGCAAAATCAATTTCAGAGAGAGAGAGTGGGGCAGGGGCAAGGATGGGATTATGAGAAGGATGAAGGTTTGGAATAGCTACTATGAAGGATGAAGGGTGAGCTGACTAGGAATTAATTAATAGAGAACAACACGTAGATGTCTAGATCAAATCTGGATACTTTGATAACGAGAGTATAATGCTACCCATTCATCACATATGCTGCCTATTCTCCCTTTTAGGGTGGTCAGTTCTGCTCTCATCTAATAGTTTACTAAAATGGGTCCAGATTTGAAAAATGTAGAGTTATTCTGGAATCTTGTCTGACTAGGAAATTACAAGTGAGCAGACTGAGTTACAAAAGCTTATATGACAATGTAGTTACTAGAACCATTTTCTTTTCTTGCTTCTTACCATGTATGATCGTGATAGGGAGGGTATGAATTCCCAGTTCCTTCACTTCTTCAACACTTTCACGTGATGCCATCATTTGAGCTATCTGAATTAGAGCTGTAGCTTGATCCTTGTTTAACTTGTGTGCCTGAATTAACTCACTAGCTAGCTGCAATGTTGCTCCTGTACTGAGTAGTTCAAATTTTGTGTTGATATTCGAGAAGGCTGGTGGGATAAATTTTCTCTTATTGACTCTCTTGTTGCTCACTGTAGTTGATGAAGACCTAAGCAAATGAAAATGTTTTTAAATGAGGGGCTTTTGAAATAGGTGAGCAGACCTAGTCATAACTTAGCCTTCACTTTATAAGCATCACAGCGGACATTTTTTTGGAGACACAAATGAACATATACCCCAATTTGGAGGAGGGTGGAAGAGAACTAACATTTGTTGAAAACCTACTATGTGCTGGCATTATACTAAGCATTTTACATGTTACTTGATGCAATCTTCACAACAATACTAAGTAGTTAATTATCCCAAATAGAGGTACAGAAATATTAACATTTTTCCCCCAAAGCACATAGCTAATAAGTTGTATACTGACTTAAAGCCCATGTTCTATTAAACAAAACTGACTTAGGTAATTAATATAGCCTCCATTTAAGGTAAAACTGCAATAAACTGGTTTAATTTCTATTTCTATTAAGACTGAATTCCTGGGCTTCGCTGGTGGCGCGGTGGTTAAGAATCCACCTGCCAATGCAGGGGACAAGGGTTCGAGCCCTGGTATGGGAAGATCCCACATGCCACGAAGCAACTAAGCCCGTGCACCACAACTACTGAGCCTGCGCTCTAGAGCCCGTGAGCCACAACCACTGAGCCCGTGAGCCACAACCACTGAAGCCCGCGTGCCTAGAGCCCATGCTCTGCAAAAAGAGAAGCCACCACAATGAGAAGCCTGCACACCGCAACAAAGAGTAGCCCCCGCTCACACAACTAGAGAAAGCCCGTGCACAGCAATAAAGACCCAAAGCAGCCAAAAATAAAATAAATAAAACAAAAAAAACAAAAACAAAAAAAAGACTACATTCCTTTCAAAGGAGATAAATGACATAATGGATAAGGATATTTATTTTTCTTACCTAGGACTTTATTATGGTGAAAAAAATGAAATACCACAAGTTAGATCATAATATTACAAATTACAAACTAGACTTTTTCTATCATTTTAGTGAATTCAACATAATGTCGCTCCCAATTTTTAAAAAAGGGGCATGGTGCTTGAGAAATTAAAAATGAGATATAGGTTATGTCAAGAATAAAATTAGTATCAATATATATACTGGATTCAAGCTGTAAAATGTTACATAATTTTAAATGTTTTAAATGTTAAATAATTTGTAGCATAAAAGTACAGATAAATAAATAAATAAAAACACTCAAAAGATCCTTAGGAAATTATTCCTTGACAAAGGAAAAAAATTTGCAGTAACCCTTACTAGACTCTACCACAATAAATAAATAAACAGATAGATGAATGGGTGGATTGTTGGGAAATGATGTGTATTCCCCTTTCTCTTTTGAACCACTGACAAACAGTAACCTCATAATCCCTGAAAGAAAATTAACACTTTGTTGGCAAAAATTTATGTAATGTACTTTTATTACATTTTCATATTTACAATTAGTCATCATTTTTTAATACCAATGACCCAAAGGTAAATAATGACTTACATTGTTAACAGGTACTGTGTTAGAGGTAGAGTAGCTGGATTAAAGTTGTCCTGAATATTTTTCAAAGTGGTCAGCTCTGTGCTAGCATTACAAACCAATAATGCATGGACCACTGCTGTAGACAGAATGCAGAAAATTAACATTAATGTAAATGAAATGAACCATTAAAAAAATCTATTAAATGTACACATAACTCAGAGTTCAGCTACTGAATTAATCACACAACATAAAATAAATGCTTAAATACATGCAGAGGTCCTTTTATCCATTAAACTACTATACTACCTGCTCATTCATACTTTATAAATTGCATAACTTACACCAAATTTGGACTTCCATATGTCAGTTAATGAATAAGAATAACTGTTCTGAGTTAGGGTGTGGTGACACTGCTTAACAGCCAGTTCGATTTAGTCAGCATACATTGTATAGTAGTGTTTGTGGAATTTTTTAACATTTTCTTGCATTTCTTCCTCAATTATTTTATAGGAATATATGGAAAGCAGAAAATTAGAATGCTGTTATTGGTGAGGAAACAACTGCAACAAATATGAAACTATGCATTCAAAAAATGACAAATGTTCACTTAATTAGGCTCTTATTGAACTCAAGCTGGTTGATTAGGTTTATTCAGTTCTAAAAGAAAAAAAATCAAGTTAAAAATGTCTATGAAATATTTGAAATGGGTCGTTAAATGCTGTGTCTTAATTAGATATGGACCAAATTTGACCATCAGAAATTACTCCAGAGATCAAAATGTATAGAGAAGTATATAGATTCATAGAACTGGATAGGGTTCAGCTTACTAAAGCTTCCTTTATTAAAAGAAAAGTAAGGCTCATAGCCTACTGTCTTATTAAGAATTTCTCAAGGCAGATGATAAAATAGCCTCAAATGAAACTCATACCCTCCTGCTCAACTGCTCACGAAATCTCTTGCAAAATCTACAAGACTTCTCAATGTAAAAATAAATGATCTGTTTACTAAATGTACACTACTAGAATAATAAACCAAGAGGATTAAATAAATCAAGAACTGGAACTTGATGTAAGAAATTATTTAAGAAAATTCTTATTTATATGTTTAATATTTATATTTTTAGAAATCGGGTATATACCATGTAAAATTCAACTTTAACAAAATACTTAAGTGAGGGGTCAAGATTTTATTATATTGTTAGCCCTCTAGGACTTGAGCTGCAGAAATATTTAGATGTTCAACTTTCATACACATTTCAAGAATACTGTACACAATAATAGGAAGTAGAGGTGGATGCTTTTTGTTGGCTTTAATCAAACAATTCCACACAAAGTTAGCATTCTAGCTCACAGTGTATCACATGTCTTTCATTCTTTTTTAATACAAATTAATATGGGCATAATAATACTTACTGTTAGTGGGCCAATTCGAAGGGAAATAACCTTTCAAAGGTAGTAGCTCTACCTCATTGATAGATGATGGACCAAAGAAAGTACTACATGCAATAAAAGTATCCAATTCAAAGTCTAGGGTTTTTGAAACCACCCAAAGATCATCTGAAAAGACAAACACTTTTAAAGGATTCAGAACTATGCTCCATCCAAAGCTACCTTGGATTTCTTTGATGCTTAGTCCTATATTATTTCTCAAAAAACCAAACTTGGTTATTATCACCAACAAGATTCCACCCAGACACCCAAACACATAACATTTCATTTCCATGTTTTTAACTCAATTAGTTTAAAGTTACTTTATAATTTTTTTTTTTAAAAAACACTGTAAATAAAGCAAAGACAACATCTAACTCACTTTTATCTTATAGCTACATTTGATTTTCCCAAGGTAGAATATTAGTCTAAAAAGATGCTCCACCATGTAAAGGTTTCTATGCTCAAATAAAGTTGGCAATCCGTGGATAGAATAAAGTTCTCTTAACTGACTTCCACTTAACATATGTTCCAGATTAATTAACGTTCTCCTTTCTTCTCCATAGTACACTGAGCACTCATAGCTAGTAGGCTGCTTTCCAGAATATCTATGCACTACTTCTACCATCAGTGGAGTTTACACTTACAAAGAGTCAACTGCATTTGTTCTAAAACTTATTTATACTAGTTGTATTTGCTATTATAATTATATAACTTAATCACATATTATTTGACCCATTATGAGTATGAAGGAAAAAACTTGTTGTTTAAAGAAAACTACATTCCGGGCTTCCCTAGTGGCACAGTGGCTAAGAATCCACCTGCCAATGCAGGGGACACAGGTTTGAGCCCTAGTCCAGGAAGATCCCATATGCTGCAGAGCAACTAAGCCCGTTTGCCACAACTACTGAGCCCATGAGCCTAGAGCCCGTGCTCCGCAACAAGAGAAGCCACCACAGTGAGAAGCCCGTGCACTGCAACTAAGACCCAACGCAGCCAAAAATAAATAAATGTATTAAAAAAAAAAAAATGTAGATAGCTATAAGGTACTAGATTTAGCTTTGCTTTGTTGATTCAAAGTTTCTTATATCATTTAAAATAACTAATCAAATAACAAAAGCAAGTTAGGTTAGGATCAATGACAAGAGTAGGTCATGAAAGCAAAGATAAAAATTAACCCAACTTAGGGACTTCTCTGGTGGCACGGTGGTTAAGAATCCGCCTGCCAGTGCAGGGGACAAGGGTTCGAGCCCCAGTCCGGGAAGATCCCACATGCCGCAGAGCAACTAAGCCCGAGCGCCACAACTACTGGAGCCTGCGCACCTAGAGCCCATGCTCCGCAACAAGGGAAGCCACCGCAATGAGAAGCCTGCACACTGCAATGAAGAGTAGCCCCCGCTCGCTGCAACTACAGAAAGCCCGTGCGCAGCAACAAAGACCCAACGCAGCCAAAAAAAGAAAAAAATTTTTAAGGATTTTATTTCCAAATATACAAAATTTGGGGTCCAATGTTGTCATATTATGCAGCAATGACAGAAGTATCACTAAACTCATTACATTTTCAGTTTATTTTTTATATTAGGTTCAGGGTACAGTTCATTCAGTATACTTATGATGCCAAGAACTTGGTGTGACTCTTTAACCAAAATTAAACAGTTTTTGGTAGCCTATAATAAAGCTTTTAAAAAAACTAAAATTTAAAATATGCTTTTTAGGGGTGGGGGGAATAAAATAAAATATGCTTTTTAGAAATGGTCTAATTTATTATACAATAATTCACAATATGTACTATGAAAATGTACTCTTAAAAATCTCTTTAATATAAAGAATTTACAGGGCTGTATGTAACTGAGATACAAGGCTAGACTCAGCCACAACATAATCAGATCAACTTACCTTTGCTGTAAGTCGAAGAACTTTCCTTCCGACTCAGCTTAAGATAAAGTTTGCTCTTAGGTTCATTATAAAATTCAGGATCTACAGTAGTAAACTTCTTTAGTTTACCATACTTTTTTCTTTGAAAATCAAACCCTTTTCTGCAAAATGAGTAAAAGACAAAAGTGAATTTGAATATTAAGGTATGATTTCTTTTTTAATTGAGATATAACTGACATATAACATTATATTAGTTTCAGGTGTACAACATAATGATTTGATATATGTATATACTGTGAAATTATCAGCATAAGTCTGGTTAACATCCATTGCCACACAAAGTTTTTTCTTGTGAAGAAAATGGGTGAACTGTTTTTATTTTTAAATAAATTGAATTTTTTAAAAAAGCACTGAAGAACTCATTGCGTGTATAAAATTTTTTTCAAATAAAAATTTTTTCTTGTAATGAGCTCTTACTCTCTCACCAATTTTCAAATATACAGTAAAGTAATATTAACTATAGTCACCATGCTATACATTACATCTGCAGGACTTATTAATTTTATAACTGGAAGTTTGAAAGTACAAATTTTTTTTAAAAATCTTTAAAATACAGTATGAAGAGGAAAGAACCAGGGAATGTGTATGTTTATATACTTTCATACATATATACACAATAAAAATACACTGTGTCAAAGGAAGAAAATAGCAAGCCTCACAGAAACATCATTAGTTTTAAAAGAGATTGAGATAGGAATAGTATCTAAAAGACAGGGTACTTCAGTTTCTATAACTGTAAAAATAGAATAATAAATTATCATATTACCATTTCTTATAAATTATGATGATTAAATGAAATAATACATGCAAAGTGCTTAGAAGAGTGCCTGGCATGTACAAGCTCCCAATAAATGCTGTTATTATTAAATTACCATGCAAATGCTCATTATATTTACTTTTCGGGTAATCCAACTTTTGTAAGACATGTTTCGAAAAAGTAGCATTCTATCATCCTATAAACTATGTAGTTCAGGCTTGTGAATGACCAATATGTATTATCCTGTGCTGATAAAAATTATTCTTGTGATTTGTTTGATAGGGTTTCCCTTAGAATTATGATTATATGTAAAAATGGTTAGAAAAATGGCATTCCCGCCAGTAATCCTGATATTGCTGGCACTGCTCAATGTTTAGAGGGGGCCAAAAATAGCTTTAGGGAATTATTCCCATTTTATAGTCACAAAAAATGAGGTACTCTATCTTTTAGATATTCTTCCTATCTCAATCTCTTTGAAAACTGATCATAATTCTGTGAGGTTACTATTTTCTGATATAATTAGAGGCAATTACTTGGCACCATAAAACATACCTCACCAAAAGCTGGCATTCCTCATAGAGGGGTATCTTTTGACTTCTTAAGTACAAGCCAATACTTTTTATATCATTTAAAACCATGCTAGGTAGAGATTTTTCCTGTGTTAAATATCCTGGGGTCACTTCTTCAAGCCACTTGAAAAATTTACATCGGTCAGCTCTGGGTCCATCGCAGGTATAAAAGAGACGACCCTAAGGGGAAAAAGATATTGAAACTTTAGTGAGAAAAATAATGTTTTTATTTATTTTTTTTTTTACTGTTTTTGTACTATGTTTGTCAAGACTTTTATAAAGGCTGCTTGGCATTAATGTACTCCAATAAATTAGCCGCTATACAACTTAATCTTTTTATTAATTCAAACAATAAATTAAAACTTAAAACCACCTACTTTTCATTTTTTACTTTTTATCAAAAATTACACTATTCTGAAAATTCAATCTTATTTGAAAAATAATATTTATTGATCTCTGACTTAACATGTTCACTATAGAAAACCTGAAAGCTGCCCCAAAACAACTATAGGGGACATCTCGTGCATTTCTTTCCAGACTTTTTTCTCACTCACGTAAGTGCAAGCATGCACACACACACACAAGGATACACACATGTATACTGTTTTAATAAAACTCAGATAACAATACATTTTCTAGTCTATAACCTAACCCTTACACCCAACAACATACTATGAGCATGACAACCATGTCATCAAATAATCTTAAAAAGAAAAAAAAAGACTTTTAGTGGCTCTATAATATTTTATTCTATGGTTATAATATTTTTATGAATTCTTGCTTTTGAAAACTAAATTTAAAACCAAATTTACATACTCAACTAATGATGAAGTGGAATATGCAAGCAATGGGGGAAAGTTGTATTATTATGAGTGAAAGCACAGTTTTATGAGTACAAACCATCGGTCAATATTACAAACATTTTACTAACTTAACTTCTTCCATAATAATGTTATCAGCAGTATAAATTAAATCAATATGCTTTTCTATTCCCCTGGCCTTATCAGTTACGTTACTTGTACTAGGGATCACATAGTAGACCAGTTTTAACCTTTACTTCCTTCAGGCTCATCTCTGCATTCTCTAAGCCCTCAGGTTAGGACATATTCCCTTCTCAGTACTCTCACTGTAATTTGGGCATATCCCTCCTACTTTATCAATTACAGTATTATATAAAATTTCCTTTTATATATCTCATCTCTCTCCATCCACTACTGTGCAACAAGTTCCTAAGCAACTCGAAGGTTGATTTTAACTCATATTTTTGTAGCGTCGAATGCAAATCATCTTTCAGGAAAAATGTATTGAGAGTTTACTATATGTTAGTTACTAATGTCTCAAGCAGAAGGCTCCCAGTCAAGACCTACTCCTTAAGCTTGTTGTAAAGCAATAGGTACCTAAGCCTTTTATGAGACTTACTTGTCTCGTAAAAGGAGGGGAAGAGGGAACAATACCTTATTTGGACCTTCCTTTTTAACCATGACAAGTTTTGCAGGCTGACGATGATGGCAGGATGGCACATTAGTTTCTACATTTTTCAGTTTGTCTCTGTTTGATGATGTGTAAAATGATATGTCAACTTTTGAAAGAGCTCTGTGCAACCTTTGTGCCAACCCAAACAGCAATATATTTAAATGTTCTACAAAAAAATTTTTAAAGATAATTTTAAAAAATATATAGGTACAGATGAAAATTAAATACAAAATAATTTCACGTTTGTATCAGATATGTATTAGCTAAATTTGAAAATAGCCTTTTGACAGAGTAAACTATAACCTAATACTAACATCCATTTTTTAAAAGTCTAGTTTTACTCTTGAACAAAACAAACTATGCACCATACTTAAAATTTCCTACTTAATTTAACAAAACCATCTGTAACACTTCCAGTTTAAAAAAAATTTTTAAACTACACCTTGAAAAAGATAATGCTGTCATTTCCCACTCAAAACTCAATTTCGATCTGAAATTAAAATACAACTTGCTGTCAATAACTGGATTAAATATATAGAAAATAACAAATCTCAAGTAGACAATTTAATGTAAAAATTCATAAAAGATACTATACTTTCTTACAGCTAAACTATTTACATTAAGCAGCAATCAATCATAATAAAATAAAAAGATAACAGTCATACCTATGAGACAAGATGTAAAAATCTGCTTATAATGAGCAGGAGACTGAAAAACAGCTGGTATGTAAATTTGCCTTTGGGGAAGATATGCAGATTTTATTTTCTGCCCACTTGGGAAGCATAGCTCGGAGTCATTTATCTCCTGAAATGGAATAATTCAAGTTATTATAACAACTCCAGAAAAATACTGTTTACTAATAAGCAAATTCCATAGATATGTTAAAGGAAATAAACAAATTTTTCTTTTGATTTCCAGAATCCATGAAAACCATTTTCTAATTTTAAATGAGAAACTAAGTACAGCAAGAAAGGCTATGACATGGCACTTTTAATGATAAATAAGACTAACTTTTCTTGTCTGCCCCTTAATAAGTTTTTAAATATTTTTGCTAGGAAAAACTTAACTGATGTGAGTGAATCATTACGTATCTCTATTTCTGGTTACAACTATAGTAAGAATTGTTCGTAACCAATGTATAATAAGATGTATCTTTACCCTAATAATGATCTGATCAGCAAAACTGAGCTGACAGTGAAAAATGAAAACAATCATAGTAACAGTAGTAGTGGAAGTGATGGTAGAAACAGAGCTATAATTTACTAAGTACCTATTATGTGCCAGATACTGCACCAGACACTTTCAAATATATAATTTCATTTAATGTTCACAAACTCTAGGAAAGATCTTAAGTCAAAGAAAATGTGAGTGTAGCAAGAGTTTTGGAAAACTCTTAAGAAAAAAAAAAAAACAAAGCCATTGGCTCTGAGACTAAAATCATTGCACCTATATGATTTTGGTAATTCTTTTGTTGAAATTCAGATAATAACTACTGGAAAAAAGATGCAAAACACTGGTACATTTCCTCACCTGAAAATCTCCTGTTACACTGCAGTTGTAGCAGGCATACTCTCTTAACACATTTTGAATTTCCTCAGTCTTAGAAGTCTGCTTTAAATTCAAAGAAAATGCCTTCTTTCTGGAAACCAAATCTTGACTGCTAAAATCCTGCTGCTGTTGCTGAAGCATGTGTTTCATCATTTGCAAATGCACAGAGTCTACAGAACTTTCATTCACAGCACCACTCTGTCTTTCACCCGTGTCACTAAAATGCATCCCAGAAATAGCCTCAGCAAAGAAGCCATCTGTTACTTTCTGATCAACTCTGTTTGGAGTAGTCAAGTTGCACTGGAGTATGTTTTGATATTTCAGCCACTTGCTTTGAGTAGGTATATTATCAAAAAGTGAAACGTCCCTTGGAGTCACTTCCTTAGATTCTTTAGAGAAAGAAGTTTCGCTCTGGTCCTCTGACCCAAAGCTAAAAGAAGGAACTGCTGACTCTTCACAAAAGTTGAATATGGGAGAACCAGAAGACTCTTGCCTGTCAGAGTCGATCACATATGAACAAGAATCTACATCAGGTGGCCCACTGGCAGGTGGCAAAGTAATAAGTGGAACTCGGGTTCTACTTACTAATGAAAGCCTTTGAAGGTTCTTATCCTCCAGAGAACTCGATTTTTCCATTACTAAAAAAAAAAAAGAGCTAGTTAAATAAAAATGTATTACGGACATCACCCAATCTCTAGAAAACAGTGGGTATCCATACAAAAAAGCAAAAGGTACCAACATGCCTTGTACCAAAACAAACAAAAAAATCATATTTCCTTTTAAAAAATTTAATGGTTTTAGGCTCCAAAAAATAAAGAAACTTTTTCAAGGTTGATAGACTTGAAATCCTTCTCTTTTTCTTTTGCCTCTTAGCTAAGGATTTCCACTCACCACCGCCCCACCAATTACTACATTATATTTACATAACACTGAAGTTTTCAAAGTATTTTACAGCTGAGAAGGGATTCATCATTCTCATCTTAGAGATAAGATTGCCAACAAGGCCTAGAGGTAACATGACTACCGATTGGCAGAGCTAAGACAAGAACCCAGAACTAGTTTTTTGTTCTCAGCTTTATATTCTCCAAAGACTGAAGTTCAAGGTTTACTTATCGATGTGTTGTAACTTCCTTTATATATTTATTACATTCACAGACTAATATGTTGACCTTCAGGGTAAAGAAGACTTTTAGCTTTATTTTGATATATTGTTATGTGATAAGAGTTCAACTCTGGTAAACTCATGTTATGGCAGATTTTGGCTGAGTTTTATAATTCCTTCTGTCAGCATCGTTAGTAATTGATATATTCCTGAAAATGTAAAAAGCAGTAATATTTGTTGAATAAATAAAGAATGAATAATACTGCATAGGAACTATATAAGCTTAAAGTTTTTCTCTGAAATGCTATGGTTTCCTATTTTATAATAATGTACCTTCTTGATAGAGTTTCTATTTTGTTGGGAATAAACTCTGGAGGTCACTTGGGAAGGTAGTAGAACAGCAGGTAAGTCAATGATATTCTTTTATAAACTGTTACCTTGTAATTCTAACAAGCTGATCAAGCAACACTGACAAAAAAGTTAAAACCTCATTAAATAGTAAAAGATTCATGGTATAACTGTGTAAATCATCTATATGCCATTGTCACCTCACTTGTTTTAGATACTCACAGCTCCCATACTGACTCTTTCCTACCTTGTTTCGTCTATCAACCACACCTACTAAACCTTCTTCAACCCAGCTACCCAGACACATTAGTTTTTATTTTTATATCATCCACCCATG
Organism: Balaenoptera musculus; assembly: GCF_009873245.2. NCBI lineage: Eukaryota > Metazoa > Chordata > Mammalia > Artiodactyla > Balaenopteridae > Balaenoptera > Balaenoptera musculus. The sequence continues at coordinate 112,765,018 of NC_045789.1, forward strand.
ACCAAAACATTATCTACAGCTTCACCCCTCACCCAACATAACTTCAGAATCAAGGGAAGATACATTGATGAGATTACAAGAAAAGAGAGAGAAAAAGAAAAGTTAGCGAAAGGGATCCTACAGAATGTATTATACTTATCAAGAAGCAGGAAATTACTCACAGGGAAGAATCAAAATGTATGAAAACACCGAGGCCTGAGAATGCAATTGAAGTAGCAGCAACTGAAGAGTTCCCTGATATTGCCAGGATCCCAAAGCAAAAGAGGGGAACTAAGAGGTTATGCTAAGGTCAACCATGACCAGACATTCACAATGAATCCTTTCCCTGGGAGGAGAAGGGACTATAGAGGGGCCGGGCTCTGGAGTTAGAGCTGTGAGAAGTGTTGGCAATGGTAGAAGACACTTTTAGAGGTCTGTGATGAGAAGATGAGAGAAGAAATAAGAAGGAACTAGAAAGCTGGAAGGGATTGTATTTGGAAATAAGAGCCATCGCCAATAGAAAAAGTCAAAAGGGAGAGAGGGTGTGGGAAGGCTTGAGGGCGTAAGACATTGAATCTGGTTTCAAGATTATTTTTAGTTTAGTAACAATCTCTCAAATAAAAAACTTCACTTTACATGGACAGACAGATTAGAGCCATATGGTAGCAACTGTCTAAGTTGAGAAAGTGAAAATCACCAGGTAAAGTTCTTGCTTTCAGGGACTCCTCAGAGAATTCCAGTATGAAGTCTTCATCTCTTGAGTTCAAAGATAAAGTAGAAACAGGGTTTAATGTTGAGATCTTTTGTTCTGGTGACGTCACCTATCCAGAAAGAAGAGACAAACCTACAGATCAAAATCTTTTTCCCTATAGTTTGAATGAATTCTAGTTAACTATAGTAAAAATAATGCTTTCAAGCACACTGTGTAGAGCTATAGTGGGGCAAAGCTTCTTCCAAAAGGGGCAGGATAGAATAAACTCACTAAAATAAACAAGAATAATAGAAAGTGAAATAGAGAACATAAAACCTGTTGGATTTATTTGAAATGGGTCAGATTCTGATTTGGATTGATCTGGGTTATGGGGATATGGTTGTGAAGATCAGTTTCCAGTCTAACAGGCTCAGGCTTAATCAGTTCTTATGTTTGGAGCTTGAGGGCGTAAGACATTGAATCTGGTTTCAAGATTATTTTTAGTTTAGTAACAATCTCTCAAATAAAAAACTTCACTTTACATGGACAGACAGATTAGAGCCATATGGTAGCAACTGTCTAAGTTGAGAAAGTGAAAATCACCAGGTAAAGTTCTTGCTTTCAGGGACTCCTCAGAGAATTCAGCTTTCTCTTAGGTCCTCAGGTCTAGGATACACCTACAGTTGATCTAAACTTCAAAATATTGCTCCTTTTAAAATAAACTTTTTTGATATATTCTGCATCTGAACAGTCATATTATTCTCTATGTTATTCTCCTTAGAACAGTATTTAATTTTTTTTTTTTTTAGAGAAGGTCTCTCTCTTTTTTTTTAAAATTAATTAATTTATTTATTTATTTATTTTTGGCTGTGTTAGGTCTTTGCTGCTGCACGCAGGCTTTCTTTAGTTGCGGTGAGCGGGGGCTACTCTTCGTTGTGGTGTGCAGGCTTCTCATTGTCATGGCTTCTCTTGTTGTGCAGCACGGGCTCTAGGCATGCAGGCTTCAGTAGTTGTGGCATGTGGGCTCAGTAGTTGTGGCTTGTGGGCTCTAGAGCTCAGGCTCAGTAGTTGTGGCACACGGGCTTAGCTGCTCCGCGGCATGTGGGATCTTTCCAGGCCAGGGCTCGAACCCGTGTCCCTTGCATTGGCAGGCGGATTCTTAACCACTGCGCCACCAGGGAAGCCCAGAACAGTATTTAATTTTGTTGCTGCTTCCAGAAATTAATCACCCTAAAAATCTAATACTAACTGAACAGACAAAACTGGGGCTTGGGCCTCAAAACCAGCTGGAATCAGGGCTTCCACTGCTGTCACTAACTCTGTCTCTTTCTCTGAAAGTCTGCTTCTCTCTCTTTCCCTGTAGACCAGATTCCTCCACATGGCAGGAAACACAGCCCACTGAAAACTTCCTAAACTTTCCACCATTAACCACTGTAGCAGACGCTGTTGCTGTCCTGGCCGTGTCTCCTCAGCCCATCTATGAGGTCATCTACAGTTGGGGAATTGCTCCCCTACCTGTCGCAGGCTTCCTACCTCTAGCATCTGCATCATTCTGCCTGAGGACAGCGGCTGGGGGAGCAGGCTGGGACAGCAGGTAGGGCAGGCCAGAAGTGCCAGTTGGTTAATATGCCCAGGAGTAATCTTCAGGCAAAGAGGGGTGGGAATTGGTGCACAAATACCTTACTTTCCTCATTCTTTGGGAGGACAATTCTGAGTTTTGTTTTATAGGCCTCTTAGAGGGTTCCCAGCAGGACTCAACACCTTTTATTATTGCTTTCTTCCTTTCCCTGTCCCCCAGTGTGACTGTATTTGGAGACAGGGCCTTTAAGAGGTAATAAAGGCTAAATGAGGTCATAAGAGTGGTGCCCTGATTTGACAGAATTAGCGTCCTTATAACAAGAGAGCTCTCACTCGCTGTGCTCTCTCTTGCTCTCTCTCTCTCCATGTGCACATACCAAGGAAGGACATGTGAGGACATAGTGAGAAGTAGCCATCTGTAAGCCAGGAATAGAGTTCTCACCAGAAACTTGATCTTGAACTTCTACCTTCCAGAACGGTTACAAAATAAATTTCTGCTGTTTAAGCCACTTATCCTGTGGTGTTTTGTTACAGCAACCCTAGCCAACTAATAGAGTCCTGCATCTTACTCCACTCAGTAAAGCCCACCTCAGTCCACGTTGTTAAGTCAAAAAGCCAGGAGTCTTTCTCCTCCCCTTCCTTCATCCTACTCTCTACGTCCAATCCAGCAACATCCATGCTTCTAACTCCAAAATTTATCTTAAATCTATTTATCAACTGCTCTATACTTGCACTGCCACAATCTCTACTTCAAGTCACTATCATCTACGGCTCCTCTTGACTGGTTTCCTGGCTTCCACCACAGTGCCCATCAAATGCATCTTCCACACGGCAGCCAGCAAAATCTCTTTAAAATGTAAATGTAAATGTAACGGGTGTTCTGCTGAAAACCCTTCAGTGATTTCCCCGGGGAACACAGAGCAATATCAAAGTTCTTAACCTGACCTGCAAGGCTTTATGTCTGGTCCTGCTCCCTGTCCCAATTTCATTTAATTACCACTTTCCCTGTCACTTTCCACAATCCAGCTACTTTGGTCTCCTTTCACATTCTTGAACCCACCCAACTCTTTTCAATCGCAGGGTATTTACACTTGCTGTTTCTGTATGTGGTATGTTCTTCCCCCTACTGCTGCCACAGCTGGAGAAGCCTTCCTAATCATCCATAAAGTAGATTCCCCCTATAATTTCAGAGTATCTTCACAACTTTTCTGTATAGCAATTATCTCAGTTTGTTTGTTCTCTTGAGTAACATCTCTCTCCCCTGCTGGCCTTTAAAATCAGAGATCATTCCTGTTTTGTCCAACACTCTATATCCAAGTCTTACAAGTTCCTGACCTATAGAAGGCATTCAGTAAACACTGCTGAATTCCTATTTATTCATAAATTTTATATTTCACAGTAAAATTTCATTGCTCATTTCACATATTTCCAATTAAGATCATGCCTAGGCACTTCATTGTATATCATTTGTTACTACTCTTGGGACTCTTTTTCTGCTATATTTTCTACTTGGTTTAAAAAAGCTATTAACTTTTCAAGTTTATCTTATCTTCAGCTCCTTTACAAAATTCTTCTTAAACATCTCATTTTTAATTGATTCATCTAATTCTATTTCTTCCTTTCTAATTATGTATGCCTCTCATTTCATGTCACATTGCAAAAAATAAAACATCTGAATAACAAGAAGATAGCAGTCACCACATTTTTGTTATTTATTCTAACAGAAATTATTCTGTGCTGTTTCATTACTAAAATATCATGGTTGGTGTTCATAAACTTTCTTGATCATGTTAAAAAAATCATCTAGTCTTAAGATTTTTATCTTTTAGTTTTTAGTAGAGTCATTTCTTATAAGACTACCAAATTTTTTACTCACAACTGTTAAAATTTTGTTTAGGGAATTCCCTGGTGGGCCAATGGTTAGGACTCGGCACTTTCACTGCTGGGGTCTGGCTCAATCCCTGGTCAGGGAACAAAGATACATGAGCCGCAGGGTGCGGCAAAAAGACCAACATAAAAAACTTTGTTTACATTATACTTATTGCTTCCCACGAAGTCCCTCTTTGTTGATTTAAAATTATAATCCAAATAATTATATAAATGTTCTGAATCTTAGGAGGGAAATCTAAAATTGCTGTGGGGAAAAAAAAAGCATGGATCTTTACAAAATAGTTTGTTCAATGTCAAATAACTCTTAATGTTACATTTTATTTATAATTTACTTACAATCATTTTCAACTGAGTCCTTATTAGACCTCAGCTGTCACTTGAAAAATCCTCTTCAATATTAAAGCTAGTACCTCCTTTTGGAAAATTTTCTTCATCTGGGAACTAGAAACAGAGATCCATTTATCAGTTTAGAAAAAATGTGTGTGCATATCCATATCTTTACCTATCTCTATCTACACATATAGTTTATAGTTATAACTTGAGACACAGACAAACAGAAAGAAATATGTTATAAAGCCAATTCCATTCAGGGAAAGCAGGGTACATTATATTTCATCAATTCTTATGACTCACGTTTCTTGCATCTTGACATCTTTGAAATAGGGATACACCCCAAAAATGACATTTTTACATCTCTATAGCACAGGCAACATCTGTGACATAGTTGTCTTCGCCTGTGCAAGTGCAACTATATGCAAAGTAGTCATACTATTCAAATAATGATCACTTAAATATGACTTTGTGCATTGTTAACATTAGACATATTAAGCAATTCTGCTGTTTAAATGTCTTCAAAAAGATCACACTAGGATTTAGCATTGAAAAAAAAGTACTGTGGGGACTTCCCTGGTGGTGCAGTTGTTAGGAATCCACCTGCCAACACAGGGGACATGGGTTTGAGCCCTGGTCTGGGAAGATCACACATGCCATGGAGCAACTAAGCCCGTGCGCCACAACTACTGAGCCTGCGCTCTAGAGCTCACGAGCCAAAACTGTTGAAGCCCACGAGCCACAACTACGGAGCCTGTGTGCACAACTACTGAAGCCTGGCACCTAGAGCCCGTGCTCTGCAACAAGAGAAGCCACCACAATGAGAAGCCTGTGCACCACAATGAAGAGTAGCCCCCACTCACCGCAACTAGAGAAAGCCCACGTGCACCAAGGAAGACCCAATAAAGCCAAAAATAAAGATTAATAAAGAGCAGAAACTAAGACAACATTGTAAAGCAACTATACTCCAATTAAAAAAAACAAAGGTATTCATTGATAGCTTCTATTTGTCAGGCACAGAGCGAGGAACTGGAAATACAACAAACAAACAGCCACTGACGGTGCCTTCACAAAGCAGATACTTTTGGTGGGAGAAAATTAAGGAAGAAGCGAAATTTGTGGCCCTGAACCAAGATGGCGGAGTACAAGGAGGCGCTCTCACTCCCTCTTGCGAGAACACCAGAATCACAACTAGCTGCCGGACAATCATCGACAGGAAGACACTGGAACTCACCAAAAAAGATACCCCACATCCAAAGACAAAGGAGATGCCACAATGAGACGGTAGGAGGGGCACAATCACAGTAAAATCAAATCCCATAACTGATGGGTGGGTGACTCACAGACTGGAGAACACTTATACCACAGAAGTTCACCCACTGGAGTGAAGGTTCTGAGGCCCATGTCAGGCTTCCCAACCTGGGGGTCCGGCAATGGGAGGAGGAATTCCTAGAGAATCAGACTTTGAAGGCTAGTGGGATTTGATTGAAGGACTTCGACAGGACTGGGGGAAAGGACGGAAGACCCACTCTGGAGGGCACACACAAAGTAGTGTGAGCATCAGGACCCCGGGGAAGGAGCAGTGACCCCAGGGGAGACTGAAACAGACCTACCAGCTAGTGTTGGAGGGTCTCCTGCAGAGGCAGGGGGTGGCTGTGGCTCACCGTGGAGACAAGGACACTGGCAGCAGTTCTGGGAAGTACTCCTTGGCGTGAGCCCTCCCAGAGTCTGCCATTAGCCCCACCAAAGAGCCCGGGTAGGCTCCAGTGTTGGGTTGCCTCAGGCCAAACAACCAACAGGGAGGGAACCCAGCCCCACCCATCAGCAGTCAAGTGGATTAAAGTTTTACTGATCTGTGCCCACCAGGGAAACAGTCAGCTCTACCCACCACCAGTCCCTCCCATCAGGAAACTTGCACCAGTCTCTTAGTTAGCCTCATCCACCAGAGGGCAGACAGCAGAAGCAAGAAGAACTACAATCCTGCAGCCTGTGCAATGAAAACCACATTCACAGAAAGACAGACAAGATGAAAAGGCAGAGGGCTATGTACCAGATGAAGGAACAGATAAAACCCCAGAAAAAACAAATAAATGAAGTAGAGATAGGCAAACCTTCCAGGAAAAAGAATTAAGAATAATGATAGTGAAGATGATGCAGGACCTCGAAAAAAGAACAGAGGCAAATATCGAGAAGATGCAAGAAATGTTTAACAAGACCTAGAAGAATTAAAGAACAAACAAACAGAGATGAACAATACAAAACTGAAATGAAAACTACACTAGAAGGAATCAGGAGCAGAATAACTGAGGCAGAAGAAACGGATAAGTGACCTGGAAGACAGAATAGTGGAATTCACTGCTGCAGAACAAACACATAAAAAAAGAATGAAAGAAATGAAGAACAGCCTAGACACCTCTGGGACACATTAAACGCAACAACATTCGCATTGTAGGGGTCCCAGAGGGAGAAGAGAGAGAGAAAGGACCAGAGAAAATATTTGAAGAGATTATGTAGTCAAAAACTTCCCTAACATGGGAAAGGAAATAGCCACCCAAGTCTAGGAAGCGCAGCGAGTCCAATACAGGATAAACCCAAGGAGAAACACGCCGAGACACATAGTAATCAAATTGGCAAAAATTAAAGACAAAGAAAAATTCTTGAAAGCAGCAAGGGAAAAACGACAGATAACAAACAAGGGAACTCCCATAAGGTTAACAGCTGATTTCTCAGCAGAAACTCTACAAGCCAGAAGGGAGTGGCAGAATATACTTAAAGTGATGAAAGGGAAGAACCTACAACCAAGATTACTCTACCCAGCAAGGATCTCATTCAGATTCCACGGAGAAATCAAAAACTTTACAGATAAGCAAAAGCTAAGAGAATTCAGCACCACCAAACCAGGTGTACAACAAATGCTAAAGGAAGTTCTCTAAGTAGGAAACACAAGAGAAGAAAGGACCTACAAAAACAAATCCAAAACAATTAAGAAAATTGTAATAGGAACATACATATCGATAATTACCTTAAACATGAATGGATTAAGTGCTCCAACCAAAAGACACAGGCTTGCTGAATGGATACAAAAACAAGACCCATATATATGCTGTCTACAAGAGACCCACATCAGACCTAGGGACACATACAGACTGAAAGTGAGGGGATAGAAGAAGATATTCCATGCAAATGGAAATCAAAAGAAAGCTGGAGTAGCAATACTCATATCAGATAAAATAGACTTTAAAATAAAGAATGTTACAAGAGACAAGGAAGGATACTACACAGTGATCAAGGGATCAATCCAAGAAGAAGATATAACAATTATAAATACATATGTACCCAACATAGGAGCACCTCAATACATAAGGCAAATGCTAACAGCTATAAAAGAGGAAATTGACAGTAACACAATAATAGTGGGGGACTTTACCACCTCACTTACACCAATGGACAGATCATCCAAACAGAAAATTAATAAGGAAACAAAAGCTTTAAATGACACAATAGACCAGATAGATTTAATTGATATTTATAGGACATTCCATCCAAAAACAGCAGATTACACTTTCTTCTCAAGTGTGCACTGAACATTCTCCAGGATAGATCACATCTTGGGTCATAAATCAAGCCTCAGTAAAATTAAGAAAACTGAAATCATATCAAGCATCTTTTCTGACCACAACACTGTGAGATTAGAAATGAATTACAGGGAAAAAAACGTAACAGACACAAACACATGGAGGCTAAACAATACGTGACTAAATAACCAAGAGATCACTGAAGAAATCAAAGAGGAAATCAAAAAATACCTAGAGACAAATGACAATGAAAACACGACGATCCAAAACCTATGGGATGCAGCAAAAGCAGTTCTAAGAGGGAAGTTTAAAGCTATACAAGCCTACCTCAAGAAACAAGAAAAATCCCAAATAAACAATCTAACCTTACACCTAAAGGAACTAGAGAAAGAAGAACAAACAAAAACCAAAGTTAGCAGAAGGAAAGAAATCATAAAGATCAGAGCAGAAATAAATGAAATAGAAACAAAGAAAACAATAGCAAAGATCAATAAAACTAAAAGCTGGTTCTTTGAGAAGATAAACAAAATTGATAAACCATTAGCCAGACTCATCAAGAAAAAGAGGGAGAGGACTCAAATCAATAAAATTAGAAATGAAAAAGGAGAAGTTACAACAGACACCGCAGAAATACAAAGCATCCTAAGAGACTACTACAAGCAACTCTATGCCAGTAAAATGGACAACCTGGAAGAAATGGACAAATTCTTAGAAAGGTATAACCTTCCAAGACTGAACCAGGAAGAAATAGAAAATATGAAAAGACCAATCACAAGGAATGAAGTTGAAACTGTGATTAAAAATCTTCCAACAAACAAAAGTCCAGGACCAGATGGCTTCACAGGTGAATTCTATCAAACATTTAGAGAAGAATTAACACCTATCCTTCTCAAACTCTTTCAAAAAATGGCAGAGGAAGGAACACTCCCAAACTCATCCTATGAGGCCACCATCACCCTGATACCAAAACCAGACAGAGACACTACAAAAAAAGAAAATTACAGACCAATATCACTGATGAATATAGATGCAAAAATTCTCAACAAAATAATAGCAAACAGAATCCAACAGCACATTAAAAGGATCATACACCATGATCAAGTGGGATTTATCTCAGGGATGCGAGGATTCTTCAATATATGTAAATCAATCAATGTGATACACAATATTAACAAATTGAAGAATAAAAACCGTATGACCAACTCAATAGATGCAGAAAAAGCTTTTGACAAAATTCAACACCCATTTATGATAAAAACTCTCCAGAAAGTGGGCATAGAGGGAACCTACCTCAACATAATAAAGGCCATATACCACAAACCCACAGCAAACATCATTCTCAATGGTGAAAAACTGAAAGCATTTCCTCTAAGATCAGGAACAAGACAAGGATGTCCACTCTCACCACTGTTATTCAACATAGTTTTGGAAGTCCTAGCCACGGCAATCAGAGAAGAAAAAGAAGTAAAAGGAATACAAATTGGAAAAGAAGAAGTAAAACTGTCACTCTTTGCAGATGACATGATACTCTACATAGAGAATCCTAAAGATGCCACCAGAAAACGACTAGAGCTAATCAATGAATTTGGTAAAGTTGCAAGATACAAAATTAATGCACAGAAATCTCTTGCATTTCTATACACTAATGATGAAAAATCTGAAAGAGAAATGAAGGAAACACTCCCATTTACCATTGCAACAAAAAGAATAAAGTACCTAGGAATAAACCTACCTAGGGAGACAAAAGACCTGTATGCAGAAAACTGTAAGACAGTGATGAAAGAAATTAAAGGTGATACCAACAGATAGGGAGATATACCATGTTCTTGGATTGGAAGAATCAATATTGTGAAAATGACTATACTACCCAAAGCAATCTACAGATTCAATGCAATCCCTATCAAATTACCAATGGTATTTTTTATGGAACTAGAACAAAAAATCTTAAAATTTGTATGGAGACACAAAAGACTCCAAAATGCCAAAGCAGTCTTGAGGGAAAAAAACAGAGCTGGAGGAATCAGACTCCCTGACTTCAGACTATACTACAAAGCTACAGTAATCAAGACAATATGGTACTGGCACAAAAACAAAAACATAGATCAATGGAACAAGATAGAAAGCCCAGAGATAAACCCACACACCTATGGTCAACTAATCTATGACAAAGGAGACAAGGATATACAATGGAGAAAAGACAGTCTCTTCAATAAGTGGTGCTGAGAAAACTGGACAGCTACATGTAAAAGAATGAAATTAGAACACTCCCTAACATCATACACAAAAATAAACTCAAAATGGATTCGAGACCTAAATGTAAGACCAGACACTATAAAACTCTTAGAGGAAAACATAGGAAGAACACTCTTTGACATAAATCACAGCAAGATCTTTTTTGATCCACCTCCTAGAGTAATGGAAATAAAAACAAAAATAAATAAATGGGACCTAATTAAAGCTTTTGCACAGCAAAGAAAACCATAAACAAGATGAAAAGACAACCCTTAGAATGGGAGAAAATATTTGAAAACTAATCAACAGACAAAGGATTAATCTCCAAAACATATAAACAGCTCATGCAGCTCATTAAAAAAACAAACAACCCAATCTACAAATGGGCAGAAGACCTAAATAGACATTTCTCCAAAGAAGACATACAGATGGCCAAGAGGCACATGAAAAGCTGCTCAACATCACTAATTATTAGAGAAATACAAATCAAAACTACAATGAGGTATCACCTCACACCAGTTAGAATGGGCATCATCGGAAAATCTACAAACATAAATGCTGGAGAGGGTGTGGAGAAAAGGGAACGCTCTTGCACTGTTGGTGGGAATGTAAATTGATACAGCCACTATGGAGAACAGTATGGAAGTTCCTTAAAAATCTAAAAATAGAATTACCATATGATCCAGCAATCCCACTACTGGGCATATACCCAGAGAAAACCATAGTTTAAAAAGACACATGCACCCCAATGTTCATTGCAGAACTATTTACAATAGCCAGGACACGGAAGCAACCTAAATGTCCATCGACAGATGAATGGATAAAGAAGATGTGGTACATATATACAATGGAATATTACTGAGCCATAAAAAGGAACAAAATTGGGTCATTTGTTGAGATGTGGATGGATCTAGAGACTGTCATACAGAGTGAAGTAAGTCAGAAAGAGAAAAACAAATATCGTGTATTAACGCATATATGTGGAACCTAGAAAAATGGTATAGATGAACCGGTTTGCAGGGCAGAAGTTGAGACACAGATGTAAAGAACAAACGTATGGACACCAAGGGGGGAAAGTCATGGGGGGGTGGTGGTGGTGGTGGGATGAATTGGGTGATTGGGATTGACATGTATACACTGATGTATATAAAATTGATGACTAATAAGAACCTGCTGTATAAAAAAAATAATAAAATTCAAAAATTAAAAAAAGATTAATAAAAAGTATTGTGTTCACAGAAAGACAAGAAAACAAAGCAGTGTGATATACAATAAAACACTGTGCTCAAATAAATCTAAAAGAATCTTCCACTAAATATAACATTAAAAATCCAAGTGAAGGTGAAAAGGTTCTGGAGATCTGTTTCATAACACTGTAAATATACTTCCCATTACCAAAGTGTACACATAAAAATGGTTAAGACTGTAAATCTTATGATATAAGTACATATGATACATGTTTTTTACCACGTTAAAAAAAAAGACTTTTTAAAATAAAAACGGCAGTGAAAAACATTGTGTAGTGCTAATTGACCGGTCTTTCTTAGTGGTATATATTACAATGGTGCTTCTTACAATCAATGATAGTATCTTAGGATTTGATGAAATACAAGATTGTTTTAAAGTTCAGAGACCACTGTGTGCAAGCAATCTGTCACACTTATTTCAAAAAGCTCTTATCTGTGTTGGTAAGTCTAGGCATTTTGCCTTAGAACATTTTTTATAAACTCAGGATATAAAACATGACCATACTGATGTATGTGAAAATAATTAAAAATAAAACAAATGGATATAAATTTCTTTTTCAGTATGAAGTACTCTAATTTATTCTCCTCTCAAAAAGAAAAACAGGAAATGTGAAACAAATACACCTCTTACCTTTAATGAAACTAAGAAATAATGGTAACCCTGAATTACAATATATTAAGAGGATGGGGAAAGAGTATAGGCTTAGCAATATAGAAGAAAGTCAAACCAAAGTTTGACTACAAGACAGACCAATAAGAAATAAACTGATTAACCCCAATAACCATGGAAACACTTAGAAACTGGAGTCCACAGGGACTGCTGAAAAAGGATACAATGGGCTGAAAACGTTTAACAGAAGTTCTAAAAGAGAAAACCAAGAAAACAGTGGGAAGAAAATTACCAAAGAAATGAATTTTTTTTTTTAATTTTTTATGTGACTGGTAAACTTGTACCTGCAGGATGAAAAGACTCACTGAATACAGTATATGGTATTAATAACCTGAAAGAAGGCATATCACAGTGAAATTTCATAACACCAGGAATAAAGAAAAGATGTTAAAAACTTCTAGAAGGAGAAAGCACAATTAAATTTAAATTTAGAAAGAAAAAAGCAGATTATATCCAAATTCTATACTCAGCCGAACTATCAATCAAGTAATGAGAACAGAATAAAAACATTTTCAACATGCCAAGTCCCCCAAACCTCCCATGCTCTCTTCAAGGTGTGCTCTAGAAAAACAAGAAAAAAAGACAATGTGTTCAAGATATTGACAAACCAAGCTAGCAAAGAAGCAAAGGGCTTTTGTAAGATGGTGCAGATTATAGTGGACAGATGGAAGACCTAGAAAATAAATGCAACTAACACAGATTATCTGATGAATTTGTGTGGATTCCTGTATTGAAGAGCATTTTGTAAAATTCTGGAGGATGTGGGAAAATCTTTATCCCAATATTTGAAGAACACTAAGCAAATTTTTTTAAAATTATAAACTAAGAAAAAAACTCAAAAATTATAAAAGAAAGAAAATGTATACTAATTGGCTCAGCAGTGAAAATATTAAAACATTTATAATAATGAAAATGTTGACTATCTATTTATCTAAAAATTATGATATAGCTATACTAGGAGTCTGGAAGAATATAGAGGGGGAATTCAGAAATAACTTATTTTACTTAACATAGCCACTCTATAATTAGCTCTTGCTAAAGATAGTGTAAAACCACAACAAGAGCTAATAAAAGTGTCAAGATTTATTTTTAAAAAAGCATTAAATGAAGACTGAGTTCTGGGCTTGGGCTTCCCTGGTGGCACAGTAGTTAAGAATCCGCCTGCCAATGCAGGGGACATGGGTTTGAGCCCTGATCCAAGAAGATCCCACATGCTGCGGAGCAACTAAGCCCACGAGCCACAACTACTGAGCCCATGCACCACAACTACTGAAGCCCACGTGCCTAGAGCCCATGCCCTGCAACAAGAGAAGCCACGGCAATGAGACGCCTGTACACCACAACAAAGAGTAGCCCCACTCACCGCAACTAGAGAAAGCTTGCGCAGCAATGAAGACCCAACACAGCCAAAAATAAATTAATTAAATAAATTTAAAAAAAAAAAAAAAGAGTTCTGGGCTCCAGGGACTTCCCTGGCGGTCCAGTGGTTAGGACTCCGTTGTTCCACTGCAGGGGGTACGGGTTTGATCCCTGGTCAGGGAACTAAGATCCCGCATGCCACAAAGCACGGCCTAAAAGAAAAAAAAGTTCTGGGCTCCAGAAACCATAAAGAAAACACTGAAAGATCTGATTATATAAATATTAAAAATGAATTTCTGGAAAAAATCATAAATACAGTCAAAACACTAATAAATTAGGAAAAATGACAAAGGGTTAATTTTCTTAACATAGAAAGAGTTCCTGCAAGTCAAACATACAAATAACATATAGAGAACCTCTATACCAAAACTGTAAAACATTATTGGGAGAAATTAAAGATTGAAATAGAGAGATACATTATTACAATATTGAAAATAAATCAATTTTTGCAAAATTGCAAAATCAATTATTGCAAAAATATTGATTCTCCTCAGGATCTGTGTACACAATGAAATTCCAATCAAATTCCTAACATGTTTATGTGTACATATGGAAACCATTAAGCTAATTCTAAAATGTACTATATATGAAAATGCAAAAAGCTAAGAAGAACAAGAAGATTTAAAATGCATGAAAACACATACTTAATAAGACATAAAGACCTCTAAAACTCCAGACCAATGAATCAGAATAGCAACCAAAAACAGACCCAAAACATATGGACATCTGATTTATGGCACAGGGAGAAGTGTGAAGGAATGGAGAAAAGACAGTCTTTTCAATAAATGGTGCTGGAGCAACTGGATGTCCATATGGAAAAAAATATGAAACTTTATCTGTACCTCAATACATAAAAATCAATTATAGGTGAATTACAGATCAAAATGTGAAAAGCAAAATAATAAAGCTTCTACAAGGTAACATGAGAGAATATCTTTATGACCTTAGGCTAGAGAAAGACTTCTAAAATAAGACAAAAAAGCAATAATCAGAAAGGAAACAACAGATAAATTATATTGTATTGAAAATTATAAACTTCCATTCATCAAAGGCATCATTAAGAATGAAAGATAAGTCAGAGTCAGGGAAGATAAGCACACCAATTAAAAACTGAGGAAGAAAGCTTAACAAACACTTCATGAGAGAGGATACAGAGAAGGCTAATAATATACAAAAAGGTCCTAACCTCATTATTAGGCAGGAAAATGCAAATTAAAACCACAATGAAATAGCACTACATACCCACCAGAATAGCTAAAATTCAAAACAAGAAACTGTCAGGACCAAGTGTTAATGAAGATGTAGAGTGATGGGGACTCTCATACATTCCTGATAGAAAATATAAACTCTAATAACCATTTTGGAAAGCAGTTTGGCATTATCTACTAAAAGTAAAGACATCCATAACTAGTGACTCAATAATCACACTTCTAGGTAGTGTAACTAACAGAAGCATGTCATGTGTATACACATTCATGACAGTACATGATTGTTCACAGCAGGATTATCTGTAATAACCTCCAAATGCAAACAACCCAAACAACTGAAGAATGTATTGGGGTGTATTTACACAATGGAATACTACACCAGCAATGAAAATGAATAAACTACAGCCACAAGCAACAACATGGATGAATTTCAAAACTGCAGTGTTGAAGAAAAGAAGGCAGACACAAAAAAAACACTGTGTATTACTCTATTTAAAGTTTTAAAAGCAGGGGCTTCCCTGGTGGCGCAGTGGTTGAGAATCTGCCTGCCAATGCAGGGGACACGGGTTCGAGCCCTGGTCTGGGAAGATCCCACATGCCGCGAAGCAACTGGGCCCGTGAGCCACAATTACTGAGCCTGCGCGTCTGGAGCCTATGCTCCGCGGCAAGAGAGGCCGCGATAGTGAGAGGCCCGTGCACCGTGATGAGGAGTGGCCCCCGCTTGCCACAACTAGAGAAAGCCCTCGCACAGAAACGAAGACCCAACACAGCCATAAATAAATAAATAAATTAATTTAAAAAAAAAAGTTTTAAAAGCAAAACTAATATATGGTATTATAAGTCAAAATGGTGCTTATCTTTGGGGAGAATGGAAGGGGTAGTGACTGAAAGGGGGCAGAAGGGGTACTTCTGAGATGCTGGTAATGCTGCTCTATTTCGTAAGGGTGGAGGTTACATGGGTGTGTTCACTTTGTGGTAATTACTGGGCTGAGCACTTACGGTCTGTGCACTTATTTTATATGTGCATTATGCTTTAATAAAAAGGGGAAAAGTTTAAAAAAAGTCTCTTTAACAGATACTGTTTCAAATACATGCATACATCCTTTCTCCATAACCTTTTCTATTTGGGTAGCAATGAGAGGTATTTGGTGTCATACTTAGTGGGGAGAGGGGTGGATATTAGAAGGAAAAAAAAATCTGCTAGCTGTTAAATATATTTTCTATATGTAATCTGCCTAACTGCTCGTGTCATAAATTTCTACTATTCTCTGAAGTGAAAAGTAATCCTTTAAATTCCTGATCCTAAAAAGGCAGTACATCTTTCAAATATTTTTGTCTTATTTAGTTTGATTTAAGATATGATATTTCTTGTCAATTTACTAAACTTTTTTTTAACTTACAACTGTACAAAGATTTAAATATACTCTCTTTACAAAATTTAGTATTGACATAAAGAAAATGATTTGGCAAGATGCAGCTATAAAAATATTTTTAAGGGCTTCCCTGGTGGTGCAGTGGTTGAGAATCCACCTGCCAATGCAGGGGACACAGGTTTGAGCCCTGGTCCGGGAAGATCCCACATGCCATGGAGCAACTAAGCCCGTGTGCCACAACTACCGAGCCTGCGCTCTAGAGCCCGCAAGTCACAGCTACTGAGCCGACGTGCCACAACTACTGAAGCCCGCGTGCCTAGAGCTCATGCTCCGCAACAAGGGAAGCCACCACAATGAGAAGCCCGCACACTGCAACAAACAGTAGCCCCCGCTCGCTGCAACTAGAGAAAGCCCATGCGTAGCAACTGAAGACCCAATGCAGCCAAAAATAAATAAATAAATAAATTTTAAAAAAATATATATATACATATTTTTTTTTTTTTACCTGAAAGAAGTCAATCTGCATACAAGTGCTAAGCAACGCTGGTGTCAAAAAACAACTGTTTGTCGTGCAGTTTTCATACACAATGCTATCTGGAAACTGACTGCATTCAAGCTGTGAGCTGTGTCCTCTCACCATCACAGCACTAGCAGCTGATCCTTTCACTTGATGCCCTTGAAATTCAACAGGCTATAGTAAATTATTAAAAATGAGTATTACATAAGTATACATATTTACAATATACATATACAAAGAAAATAATGCATAATTTGGCTATTGAATGTTAGTTAATGTAAATAATTACTAAGAGACTAATACTGAAAACCAGGAAATATTCCTATTATCCTAAAATATGTTAAGGGTAGACTAATTTAAAGTGCAGTGATTGGGGCTTCTCTGGTGGCACAGTGGTTAAGAATCCGCCTGCCAATGCAGAGGACATGGGTTTGAGTCCTGGTCCGGGAAAATCCCACATGCCGTGGAGCAACTAAGCCCGTGTGCCACAACTACTGAGCCTGCACTCTAAAGCCCACGAGCCACAACTACTGAGCCCGTGTGCCACAACTACAGAAGCCCACGCGCCTAGAGCCCATGCTCTGCAACAAGAGAAGCCACCGCAATGAGAAGCCAGAGCACCGCAGCGAAAAGCAACCCCCGCTCATGGCAACTAGAAGAAAGCCCGTGCACAGCAACACAGCCAAAGATAAATAAATAAAAATAAATAAAACATTAAAAAATAAATAAAGTGCAGTGATTTAACTGCATTCAAGGTCAACATTAATAAGTATGATTTTTTTTTTTTTTTTTACAAACACAAGGAGTATAATGATAATGGGTTGATTAAGCCAGAAAGACACAGGTGCTCCTTCCTCTATGCTTCCACTATACATTACACAACTTTTTTGGTTTTTTATTTTTGTTTTGGCCACACTGCATGGCTTGTGGGGTCTTAGTTCCCTGACCAGGGATCAAACGCGGGCCCTTCGCAGTGAAAGCGTGGAGTCCTAACCACTGGACTGCCAGGGAATTCCCCACAACTTTCCATTATAGACATCACATTACACTACAATGAAGTTTCTTCTTATCTGTATACTAACTGTACTGCAAGCTCCTTGAGGGCAAAGACTCTTCTGCTTCATCAGGATATCACTTGCTTTAATACCATGCTTGGAATACAGGAGGCAATCAATAAACACATGATAATAGGAAGGGAAGAGAGAAGGAACAGAGGAAGCATTTTCCTTTAAGGGTTTTGTAAACTATCAGGCTATTAGCAAGAGGGATGCTGGGTTCCCAGCTTCCCAGAAGATCTGATCCTATAGCTCTGAGAACAAAGGCCTAAGAGTACCAAGACAGACATGTACCTCAGAGGGGTGCTTTCACCCCCTCAGAGACTTGGTCTGCTTTCAGACTTCAGATGGCTTTCTCTGTTGCCCCTTTGAGGGTTCTAGGATTTTTACTCTGCACAGGGTGACAAAGCCTACCCAGAACGTGGAATAATAAGAGTGCATAGAGCCAAAGGAATGTACATAAAGAATGAATTTATTTCTAACTGATAAATTAACAGAATGACAAAAATACATAATCTGAATATTCTCTTATTTAAAAATGAAGATTCTAAATCACACATTTGAAAGGAACTAAATTGCCTCTGAAACAAGAGTTTTGTTGAAAACATTATTATGAATTTTAAAACATAACATATATCAATAAAAAAAAGTCTAAACCTTTAAAGACTGTGTATTTCTGCTTTGTTTCATGTGGAATACAAATTCTCTACAAGCAAACAGATGCCTTGCTTTCTTTGATGCTATGTAGATCTTTTCCAGAGATCTGTTGAGTTTTAAGAATAGAATCACTATTTACAAAACCCAACCATTTATATGCTGTTGTCTCTATTAATTTTTGCTGTGGAGTGGGTAGCATTACTTAGAGCTTGGGCTATATATACTTCTATCCCTTCAGCCTGAAGTAAAAGTGGTGGAGTAAACTATAATGAATTAAAAGTTATAGGGGCTTCCCTGGTGGCGCAGTGGTTGAGAATCTGCCTGCCAATGCAGGGGACACGGGTTCGAGCCCTGGTCTGGGAAGATCCCACATGCCACGGAGCGACTAGGCCCGTGAGCCACAATTACTGAGCCTGCGCATCTGGAGTCTGTGCTCCGCAACAAGAGAGGCCGCAATAATAAGAGGCCCGCGCACCGCAATGAAGAGTGGCCCCCACTTGCCGCAACTAGAGAAAGCCCTCGCACAGAAACGAAGATCCAACACAGCCATAAATAAATAAATAAAATAAAAAAAAAAAAAAAAGTTATAAACATCTTCACTTTGTTCTACACAGAACATTCATTAACTGCACTTTACATATCTTTGTGCCCAATCCCTAGGATATCCTATGCATACATAATGCATTATTAGTTCATTAGTAACAGAGAGGGGCCTCAAGACCAAAAAAAGGGGTAGGAGTCATTAGTGTCTCTTGTTCTTAAAACCAGGTTAATTCATTTTGCTCACTAACCTTCTGACTATGAAAACTCTGATAGTTGTGTAAAAAGACAGCAGGAAAACACTGTGGCTTAGAAAATCAATTCTTCACAAATTTTACCTTGGGGTCACAGGTTTCTCTCTCCATTTGTTTAGGAATAACATCTAGAAAAGCAGTCTCTTCTTCACTGCCCAAGGAAAAGAACTAGGATAAAATATCAATAAGTATGTTAGCTAAAATAGTTTTGTAGGTGTTTATGAGTTTGATGGGAAAATATTCCTCAAACTTAAAGTTAAGTCTGTCCTTTGAAAATGATGATACTTGTCATCTCCATACTGCTTCTCTATATACATACATACAATAAGCTACCCCCGGCAAAGGAGTGCTCTAGCAGAAAAAGTACTATACTAGTTAATTTAAAAACTCAGCATATTAGAAAATTGGAATTCTAAACTTTTAATTGAATTCTTTTTTAACATTGCTGGGTATGTTATAAATCCCATACTAATATTTATGTTAATGCAGATTATTTAATTCAAAAATTAGTGTAAAATTAAAGAAGTGTAATAGTTTATTTAAAGAGTGAATCATCTTCTAGCAACCATAAAACACAAGATACAGACAACAGCAACTAGTCATTTTTAGTTCATCAAGTAACTATATAAAATAGCCATAATTTCTAATATGAACTACAGACTCAGAAAATGAGCTCAACTGTAGAAGTAATTTCTTTATGTTTAATAAAAATGGAGAAAATATTTGTAACTAAAAGAGGTAAAATAGTGTATTTATTCAAATAATAGTCACTTTCCTTTTATAACAGTATACATAAGCACAACTGCCAATCAGGTAGCTCTTAAAAACATTCAACTCATATTTTAGAACTAGCATTTTTGAATATAGTGAGTTTAAAAAATTAGTTAGCATATAGTATCTTCTAGCTCCTTTGCTTTGTGTGACTAATCACACTTACAGAAATAAGGTGAAGGTGGCATTAAGTATTAAGAGCACCCTAACTTTAAGTTTTGAAAGTTCTTTCTATCACTAGTGTGTATGAAGAGTTTGATTCAGAGAGTTATAGCAAGAAAGCTATTATAAAAACACAAATGTACTTTGATATTAATCTAACAAGATTTAAATTATTTTTTTTTGCAAAAGATTCTAAGACCTTTTTCATTATTGTGAGATTATAAAATATTTTGCTTTAAAAATATACGACATTTATTTAAATGGCAACTCATCCTGGAGGGAAAAACAGTGATAGTGTTAATTTGCAATTTATACTTTGTGATAATTATCCTTGAAAAAGTTTAAACTGTATTTTTTTCAAGTGAAAAAAACCCAGTAAGAATGTGATCATTTGTAAGCAGCTGCTGACTGTTCATTATTTTATACACTTGATCTTGTAATATAAGGGTGAAAAATGATTGAGTCACCACAATGGATTTTGTTTTATTTTGTACTGTTCTAGGCAACAGAGCCTGCAGATGCAGTTGTAATTGTTAATGACAACTCTTGGATTAGGTAATGCTTGCAAGTTTGAAAAATTAGCTTTATGATAAAAGATTTGTTATTTACCCAAATTCTACTGACTACGCAGGACACTTATACAAGACAGTAGGCTCATCTAAATGAGTATAAAAGGGTAACTAATTACAAATAAATTTGAAAACTGGCAATATAGAATACAAACATATAATTACATGCCATACCTATATATACGAATACAATTTCTGGCTATGTTACATTTTAAAAGTTAACTCACCTGCAAAGACTGAAGTGATTCACTTGGTTCAACTTCATTTTCTTTTATCATCTTAGGAATAGAACATTAATATAAGATAAGCCAAAAGGTAATAGTAAGTTAGAAAATAAAATATAGATTTTTTAGACATAAGAAACATAAGGACACCATTACTAATAATCAAAGAAATAAAAACTAAGTGTTGATTAAATACTATTTCACTTAGGAAGAATTTTAAAAGATCTCAGTACTGGTAAATATGAAATGAAACAAATATTCATATTGTAAAACATTAAGATATTTTGATTTGACTTATATCAACAATGTAAGAAAGTTGTTCTTGGCCTTTCAAATTATCAGTTCCACTTCTAAGAATCAAATCTAAGGAAATAACTAAACATAAACAATAATTTACGTGCAAAAACATCTACTAAAGTTTTATTTACAAAAGCAAAATGCTGGAAATAATCTAAATGTCCAAAATAGGGAACTGTTTGTCCAAAGCATAGGATATCCACGAGATGGAATGATAAGTAACCTTTAAAAGGTATGTGTAAGAGTTCTTAATAATGTGAGAAAATATAATATGATATTAAGGAGAAAGGATATAAAACTATTTGTACCCATCAATCTAACCATATTTTTAAAATTAGGCCAAAAATGCTGGAAATGCTAATAGTAATTATCTCCAGGCGGTATGGTAAGTTTTATTTTTTCTTTACCTTTTTCCGCATTTAAAAAAAAGGAGGAAAAAATTGATATTATTAAAAAAACAGTAACATGGAAAATGGAATATGATACAAACTGGGGGTAAATGAAACAAGGAAAGAACTGTCTCTTCAAAAGTACTAAAAGCATCTTCACTGAGAAACACTAATCTAGATAACTTATTCTAGAATTTCATTTCATCCTAATTAGTACTATTATTTTTTATATTATTTCCATGGTTCCCAAACTGGTGTAACAAGGTACTTTGGGGTGCCACAGTGAACTCAACAGAGGCTCCACAAGATATTTTAAATTTGAGGGAAACACAGTGTCATTAGACATCTGTCAGAAACTGAACAAACTGCAAACTCAAGGTAGCTCAGTTTCAACATCAGATTTCATGTCATTTCTGTCATTGACATCATATCTTTGTGAAGCTGGGTTTTAGGAAATTGCTATGATAAAAGTCAATTGCCATACAAAAATCAATGTGGACCTAGAAACTGAATCTATTCCAAGCTTTGAGAAGCTGGACAGTGCCCAACAAGTGCATGCATTCCATTAGTAACTGTGTTTATTTAAAAATAAAATGCTTATCGTAACCATTTCACAATATATGCATATATCAAATCATTATGTTGTACATCTTAAACTAATACAATGTTATATTGTCAATTATATCTCAATAACACTGGAAAAAAAAGACAAAATGCTTACCAAATTACTAAGTTTTTAATACTACTAACTAAATAAATGGAACTGCTAGGTTTCTTTTGGCCAAGGGATGCAATAAAAAAATCACTAAGATACAGGAGAGGTCGTGAACCAACATAGCTTCAGACCCCTGTATTTCTACAGTATCATTACAAATTATAGAACATTCTATATCAAAATAATAAATATACTGACAGAAATAAATGTACCTGTTGAGGATCCTGGTTCAGATGAGGAGACTTTGGTATAGCTTGTGAAACTACTGCAGTCAATGGTTTCCTAGCTAGAATGGACAAAATCCAATGATCTTATTCATCATAAATATAGTAGTGCTCTAAAATTTTTAAAAACTTATTTCTAAAACTGAGTGAAACAAGGAATATAACAATTGTTTCCAAACTACAGTATGCCAGGCACTGGGGAAACAGCAGTGAACAAAACAAACAAGATCCCTTGAAAAGAAGGGACACAGAAGTTAAATAAATTCAGATTGTGATACAAAAGGGTCTTATAACACAGGGTGATATGAGAGAGAGTAACGTTAGCAGGATGATCTGAAGAGATCTCTCACAGGAAGTAACATTTATACTGAAACCTGAAGACAAGAAAAAACCAGCTATGCAGGGGTAAAGGTGTTCAGGCGAAAGGCAGAACAAGTGTAAAGACTCTGAGACAGAAAAAGCTGGCAAGCCTGCAGAATGGAAAGGAGGATGGGGGGAACTCAGCTGGCTTGAGAACCAAGAAGAGAGTTCTGAGAAAGGTCTGAGAAAATACTTGGAGATTAGTCAAAAACTTCCCTAACATGGGAAAGGAAATAGTCAATCAAGTTCAGGAAGCAGAGAGTACCACCCACAGGATACACCCAAAGAGAAACACACCGAGACACATATTAATGAAACTATCAAAAATTAACGACAAAGAAAAAATATTAAAAGCAGCAAGGGAAAAGCAACAAATAACATACAAGGGAATCCCCATAAGGTTAACAGCTGATTTTTCACCAGAAACTCTACAAGCCAGAAGGGAGTGGCAGGACGTATTTAAAGTGATGAAAGGAAAAAACCTAAAACCAAGATTACTCTACAAGCCAGGGTCTCATTCAGATTCGATGGAGAAATTAAAACCTTTACAGATAAGCAAAAGTTAAGAGAGTTCAGCACCACCAAACCAGCTTTACAACAAATGCTAAAGGAACTTCTCTAGGCAGGAAATACAAGAGAAGGAAAAGATCTACAAAAACAAACCCAAAACAATTAAGAAAATGGTAATAGGAACATACATATCAATAATTACCTTAAATGTAAATGGATTAAATGCTCCAACCAAAAGACACAGATTGGCTGAATGGATACAAAAACAAGACCTGTATATATGCTGTCTACAAGAGACCCACTTCAGACCTAGGGACACATACAGACTGAAAGTGAGGGGATGGAAAAAGATATTCCATGTAAGTGGAAATCAAAAGAAAGCTGGAGTAGCAATACTCATATCAGACAAAATGGACTTTAAAATAAAGACTATTACAAGAGACAAAGAAGGGCACTACATAACGATCAAGGGATCAATCCAAGAAGAAGATATAACAATTGTAAATATTTATGCACCCAACATAGGAGCACCTCAATACATAAGGCAAATGCTAACAGCCATAAAAGGGGAACTCGACTGTGACACAATAAAATAGGGGACTTTAACACCTCACTTTCACGAATGGACAGATCATCCAAAATGAAAATAAATAAGGAAACACAAGCTTTAAATAACACATTAAACAAGATGGACGTAATTGATATTTATAGGACATTCCACCCAAAAACAACAGAATACACTTTCTTCTCAAGTGCTCATGGAACATTCTCCAGGATAGACCATATTCTGGGTCACAAATCAAGCCTCAGTAAATTTAAGAAAATTGAAATCATATCAAGTATCTTTTCCGACCACAACACTATGAAACTAGATATCAATTACAGGAAAAAAAACTGTAAAAAATACAAACACATAGAGGCTAAACAATACACTACTAAATAACCAAGAGATCACTGAAGAAATCAAAGAGGAAATCAAAAAATACCTAGAAACAAATGACAATGGAGACACGACGACCCAAAACCTATGGGATGCAGCAAAAGCAGTGCTAAGAGGGAAGTTTATAGCAATACAAGCCTACATCAAGAAACAGGAAACATCTCGAATAAACAACCTAACCTTGCACCTAAAGCAATTAGAGAAAGAAGAACAAAAAAACCCCAAAGCTAGCAGAAGGAAAGAAATCATAAAGATCAGATCAGAAATAAATGAAAAAGAAATGAAGGAAACAATAGCAAAAATCAATGAAACTAAAAGCTGGTTCTTCGAGAAGATAAACAAAATTGATAAACCATTAGCCAGACTCATCAAGAGAAAAAGGGATTAGACTCAAATCAATAGAATTAGAAATGAAAAAGGAGAAGTAACCACTGACACTGCAGAAATACAAACGATCATGAGAGATTACTACAAGCAACTCTATGCCGATAAAATGGACAACCTGGAAGAAATGGACAGATTCTTAGAAATGCACAACCTGCCGAGACTGAACCAGGAAGAAATAGAAAATATGAACAGACCAATCACAAGCACTGAAATTGAAACTGTGATTAAAAATCTTCCAACAAACAAAAGCCCAGGACCAGATGGCTTCACAGGCGAATTCTATCAAACATTTAGAGAAGAGCTAACACCTATCCTTCTCAAACTCTTCCAAAATATTGCAGAGGGAGGAACACTCCCCAACTCATTCTACGAGGCCACCATCACCCTGATACCAAAACCAGACAAAGATGTCACAAAGAAACAAAACTACAGGCCAATATCACTGATGAACATAGATGCAAAAATACTCAACAAAATACTAGCAAACAGAATCCAACAGCACATTAAAAGGATTATACACCATGATCAAGTGGGGTTTATTCCAGGAATGCAAGGATTCTTCAATATACGCAAATCAATCAACGTGATACATCATATTAACAAATTGAAGGAGAAAAACCATAGGATCATCTCAATAGATGCAGAGAAAGCTTTCGACAAAATTCAACACCCATTTATGATAAAAGCCCTGCAGAAAGTAGGCATAGAGGGAACTTTCCTCAACATAATAAAGGCCATATACGACAAACCCACAGCCAACATTGTCCTTAATGGTGAAAAACTGAAACCATTTCCACTAAGATCAGGAACAAGACAAGGTTGCCCACTCTCACCACTATTATTCAACATAGTTTTGGAAGTGTTAGCCACAGCAATCAGAGAGAAAAAGAAATAAAAGGAATCCAAATCGGAAAAGAAGAAGTAAAGCTGTCACTGTTTGCAGATGACATGATACTATACATAGAGAATCCTAAAGATGCTACCAGAAAACTACTAGAGCTAATCATGAATTTTGGTTAAGTAGCAGGATACAAAATTAATGCACAGAAATCTCTTGCATTCCTATATACTAATGATGAAAAATCTGAAAGTGAAATTAAGAAAACACTCCCGTTTACCATTGCAACAAAAAGAATAAAATATCTAGGAATAAACCTACCTAAGGAGACAAAAGACCTGTATGCAGAAAATTATAGGACACTGATGAAAGAAATTAAAGATGATACAAATAGATGGAGAGATATACCATGTTCTTGGATTGGAAGAATCAATATCGTGAAAATGACTCTACTACCCAAAGCAATCTACAGATTCAATGCAACCCCTATCAAACTACCACTGGCATTTTTCACAGAACTAGAACAAAAAATTTCACAATTTGTATGGAGACACAAAAGACCCCGAATAGCCAAAGCAATCTTGAGAACGAAAAATGGAGCTGGAGGAATCAGGCTCCCTGACTTCAGACTATATTACAAAGCTACAGTAATCAAGACAGTTTGGTACTGGCACAAAAACAGAAATATAGATCAGTGGAACAGGATAGAAAGCCCAGAGATAAACCCACACACATATGGTCACCTTATCTTCGATAAAGGAGGCAAGCATATACAGTGGAGAAAAGACAGCCTCTTCAATAAGTGGTGCTGGGAAAATTGGACAGGTACATGTAAAAGCATGAAATTAGAACACTCCCTGACACCATACACAAAAATAAACTCAAAATGGATTAAAGACCTAAGTGTAAGGCCAGACACTATCAAACTCTTAGAGGAAAACATAGGCAGAACACTCTATGACATAAATCACAGCAAGATCCTTTTTGACCCACCTGCTAGAGAAATGGAAATAAAAACAAAAATAAACAAATGGGACCTAATGAAACTTAAAAGCTTTTGCACAGCAAAGGAAACCATAAACAAGACCAAAAGACAACCCTCAGAATGGGAGAAAATATTTGCAAATGAAGCAACTGACAAAGGATTAATCTCCAAGATTTACAAGCAGCTCATGCAGCTCAATAACAAAAAAACAACAACCCAATCCAAAAATGGGCAGAAGACCTAAATAGACATTTCTCCAAAGAAGATATACAGATGGCCAACAGACACATGAAAGAATGCTCAACATCATTAATCATTAGAGAAATGCAAATCAAAACTACAATGAGGTATCATCTCACACCGGTCAGAATGGCCATCATCAAAAACTCTAGAAACAATAAATGCTGGAGAGGGTGTGGAGAAAAGGGAACACTCTTGCACTGTTGGAGGGAATGTAAATTGATACAGCCACTATGGAGAACAGTATGGAGGTTCCTTAAAAAACTAAAAAACTAAAAATAGAACTACCATACGACCCAGCAATCCCACTACTGGGCATATACCCTGAGAAAACCATAATTCAAAAAGAGTCATGAGGGCTTCCCTGGTGGCGCAGTGGTTGAGAATCTGCCTGCCAATGCAGGAGACACGGGTTCGGGCCCTGGTCTGGGAAGATCCCACATGCCACGGAGCAACTAAGCCCGTGAGCCACTATTACTGATAAATAAATTAAAAAAAAAAAAAAAAAAAAAAAAGAGTCATGTACCAAAATGTTCACTGCAGCTCTATTTACAATAGCCAGGACATGGAAGCAACCTAAGTGTCCATCATCGGATGAATGGATAAAGAAGATGTGGCACATATATACAATGGAATACTACTCAGCCATAAAAAGAAATGAAACGGAGGTATTTGTAATGAGGTGGATGGAGTTAGAGTCTGTCATACAGAGTGAAGTAAGTCAGAAAGAGAAAAACAAATACAGTATGCTAACACATATATATGGAATCTAAGGAAAAAAAAAGGTCATGAAGAACCTAGTGGCAAGATGGGAATGAAGACACAGACCTACTAGAGAATGGACTTGAGGATATGGGGAGGGGGAGGGGTGAGATGTGACAGGGTGAGAGAGTGTCATGGACATATATACACTACCAAATGTAAAATAGATAGCTAGTGGGAAGCAGGCGCATAGCACAGGGAGATCAGCTCGGTGCTTTGTGACCACCTAGAGGGGTGGGATAGGGAGGGTGGGAGGGAGGGAGATGCAAGAGGGAAGAGATATGGGAACATATGTATATGTATAACTGATTCACTTTGTTATAAAGCAGAAACTAACACACCATTGTAAAGCAATTATACTCCAATAAAGATGTTTAAAAAAAAGAAAAAGAAAAAAGAAAAACGGAGCTGGAGGAATCAGGCTCCCAGACTTCAGACTATACTACAAAGCTACAGTAATCAAGGCAGTATGGTACTGACACAAAACAGAAATAGAGATCAATGGAACAGGATAGAACGCCCAGAGATAAACCCACGAACATATGGTCACCTTATCTTTGATAAAGGAGGCAAGAGTATACAATGGAGGAAAGACTGCCTCTTCAATAACTTGTGCTGGGAAAACTGGACAGCTACATGTAAAAGAATGAAATTAGAACACTCCTTAACACCATACACAAAAATAAACTCAAAATGGATTAAAGACCTAAATGTAAGGCCAGACCCTATAAAACTCTTAGAGGAAAATGTAGGCAGAACACTCTATGACATAAAACATAACAGGATCCTTTTTGACCCACCTCCTATAGAAATGGAAATAAAAACAAAAATAAACAAATGAGACCTAATGAAACTTAAAAGCTTTTGCTCAGAAAGGAAAACATAAAGAAGATGAAGACAACCCTCAGAATGGGAGAAAATATTTGCAAATGAAGCAAGTGACAAAGGATTAATCTCCAAAATTTACAAGCACCTCATGCAGCTCAATATCAGAAACACAAACAACCCAATCCAAGAATGGGCAAAAGACCTAAATAGACATTTCTCCAAAGAAGATATAGATTGCCAACAAACACATGAGAGGATGCTCAACATCACTAATCACTAGAGAAATGCACATCAAAACTACAGTGAGGTAACACCTCACACCAGTCAGAATGGCCATCATCAAAAAATCTACAAACGATAAATGCTGGAGAGGTTGCGGAGAAAAGGCAACCCTCTTGCACTGTTGGTGGAATGTAAATTGATGGAGCCACTAAGGAGAACAGTATGGAGGTTCCTTAAAAAACTAAAAATAGAACTACCATATGACCCAGCAATCCCACTACTGGGCATATATCCTAAGAAAACCATAATTCAAAAAGAGTCATGTACCAGAATATTCATTGCAGCACTATTTACAACAGCCTGGACATGGAAGCAACCTAAGTGTCCATCAACTGATGAATGGATAAAGAAGATGTGGCATATATATACTATGGAATATTACTCAGCCATAATAAAAAGAAGCAAAATTGAGTTACTTGTAGTGAGGTGGATGGACCTAGAGTCGGTCAAACAGAGTGAAGTAAGTCAGAAAGGGAAAAACAAATATGGTATGTGAACGCATATATATGGAATCTAGAAAAAAAAATGGTTCTGATGAACCTAAGGGCAGGACAGGAATAAAGATGCAGATGTAGAGAATGGACTTGAGGACACGGGGAGGGGGAAGGGTAAGCTGGGACGAAGTGAGAGAGTGGCATGGACATATATACACTACCAAATGTAAAATAGATAGCTAGTGGGAAGCAGCCACATAGCACAGGGAGATCAGCTCGGTGCTGTGTGACCACCTAGAGGGGTGGGATAGGGAGGGTGGGAGGGAGACGCAAGAGGGAAGGGATATGGGGATATATGTATGCATATAGCTGATTCACTCTGTTATATAGCAGAAGCTGACACAACATTGTAAAGCAATTATACTCCAATAAAGATGTTAAAGGAAAACAGGAAAAAAAAAGAAAGAAAGGAAAGTGCATAAAGGAACAAAAAAAGGAGGACAGGGTGGCTAGGCCAAACCACCTTATCAGCTATTTGTTTAAAATGGGATTTTTCCCTTAAAAGAAATTCAATAATCTCAGTTTCTTGCAAAGTCACCAATAAGACTATAATTTCAGTGATAACTACCGTTAAAAAAAATAGCCATATCCAGTGCAAACTTCACTTTTTGCCAATTGTTACTTTTGGTTTCATTATTTTCCTGTAAACATTCAGACTATACTAAATGAAACAAAAATAAGTGGATTTTGGAACTTGAGGTTATTTATAAAAGGAATTTTAAAAAGGCACTGGATGAAAATTATTTTTCCCTTTACTGCCTTCACTCAAGAATAAAATTCTAAATTAACATTTCTAAAATATATCCAGTCATCTCACAAAAACTTGAAGATACTGGAGAAAATGTTTTTTTAACACTTTCACACATTCTAAAATGGTGGTAAAACAGATTCTTCTCTAATTCTGTATTAAAATCCATGAAGTCATTTGCTATATTCCAATAAAAAAAAATTCCAATTCTCAAATTGTCTCAAGAAAACCAACTTAATCATTTCTAGAGAAATATATTTACGTCAGAAAATACAGTCAATCCTCATTATTCACAGATTCCGCCTACTTGCTAAAATTTATTTGTAACCCCCAAATCAATACTGTGTTTCTGAGGTCATCTGCAGACATGCAGAGCTACAAAAAATGAGTTGCTTGACATGCACATTCCCAGCTGAGGTAGAACAAGGCGACATGCACATTCCCAGCTGAGGTAGAACAAGGGGACATTCTGCCTTCTAATTCCAGCCCTCATGCTACAAACAAGTGTCCTTTTTGTGATCTATTTAGTACATTTTTCATATTTGGGGGCTTTTTATTGGTGACCTTGCTATTTAAAATGTTCCCTAAGCATAGTGCTGCCTAGTGTTCCTAAGTGCAAGAAGGCTGTGATGTCCCTTATGTGGAAAACATGTGGTAAGTTTCATTCAGGCATGAGTTAGTTACAGTGCTATTGGTCATAAGTTCAGTGTTAATCAATCACCAATATATATTAAATAAAGCATCTTTAAATGAAAACACATATAAAACAAGGTTTTGTACCGATCAGTTGATGAAAATGTTCTGACCATAGGTTTGAAGGAACCTAACCCTGCATTTCTCCAAAAAGCAATGGCCTATTTTTCACTAATCCACTGTTTGGTAACTTTATAGAACATAACCACCACAAATAATGAGAATCAACTGTAATCCTCTTTTCCAACTTGATAAGAAAAAAGAATAAATTTCCCAAAACTAAATTCTGTATTTTCTAAACCTTCATATTAGGAATTTATGTCCTTATATGACATTGCATAACTACATCTACCCATATTTATTTTTCAGTAGGTTTCTTCTTATTTTTAATTTTTTAGAAAATAAACTGTAGGGACTTCCCTGGTGGCACAGTGGTTAAGAATCCGCCTGCCAATGCAGGGGACACAGGTTCCAGCCCCAGTCCGGGAAAATCCCACATGCCGCGGAACAACTAAGCCCATGCGTCACAACTACTGAGCCTGTGCTCTAGAGCCCATGATTCACAACTACCGAGCCCGCATGCCACAACTACTGAAGCCTGCGTGCCTAGAACCCGTGCTCTGCAACAGAAGAAACCACCACAATGAGAAGCCCGCGCACCACAACGAAGAGTAGCCCCCCGCTTGCCACAGCTAGAGAAAGCCCACAAGCAGCAACGAAGACCCAATGCAGCCAAAAATAAATAAATAAATTTATTTTTAAAAAAAAGAAAATAAACTGTAATAATAGTCATCATATTTAACTACATTTGAAAGAAACATTTTACTAGGTACAATAATTTACTCCTATTTTTCTCAGGGATTCCTTGAGATATTCAAAGAAGAGTTCAATTTTAACTTTTGAGTACACTGTTCATTCACATTCATGTGTATATAACATTTATGTCCTATAATATTATTTTTCTTAAAAAAAAAATGCTATTGGCAACGTACCACAAGCCAAGTCAAAAGACCAATCAATGACATACTGAAAGAAAATATCTGCAACATAGATAAAGGGCTGCTATTTCTAATATATAAAGAGCTCTTCCAAGTAAAAGAGAATAAAAGACCAACAACCATTAAAAGACTGGACAAAAGAGTAGAGCAGACAATTCATGAAAAAAGACATACAAATGATGCTTAAACATATGAAAAGCTCAATTTCACTTGTAGTGATAGAAATACAAATTTAAAATACACTCTCATTTCTTATCTATTAGATTGGTAAAAATTCAAAAGCGTGGCAAAATACTCTACTGGCAATGCTATGGAGAAACAGGCACTCTCATACATTATTGGTGGGAATGAGAAATGGTATGATTCCTTCGAGAGACTTTTGAAGTATCTAACAAAGACACACCTTTACCCAACAACCTTACTGCTAGGAATTTGCCCTAAAGACACACCTGCAGTAACATGCAAAAAGTCCATATAGTTATATAGATACAGATATATGAAGTTACTTATTGTCACATTATTTGCAATAGCAAAATACTGGAGACTGGTTGCAAAAATGATGGTTCATCCACACAGTAAAATATTATACAGCTATAAACAAATAAAATGAGGATGAGTCCTATGAAGTGATATGTAGTGATTTCCAGGATATATTATTAAGTGAAAAGAAGCAAGGTGCTAAAAAATACAGAGCACAGTATCTTATGTTGAATAAGGGGAAACAAGAATTTATACAGGGAGGTGTTTATTTTTGCAAAAAGTAAAAAATAAAAACCAGACCACAAGTATGATATATTGGTTACCTACAGCAGGTAGGAATAGGATGGAAGGCATAAGGAAGGAATCTAGTATATGTTTATATACAGTTTTGATTTTTGTACTCAGTTAATATTTTACATAGTCAGAAAAAAAATTTTTTAAAAGAATAAATCAACTATATCCTCATACGAAATATAGACGATGAACTTAACTATATTTATATCAAATGATAACATAATCACGGTAAAGAAAAAAAAGCACCCAATAACTTTGGAACATAATACTCCAACTCTATACTCTCAGGATATACTCTAAACACAAACAAAGAAACAAAACACAACCAGTTTAAAAAAAAAATGCAAACAAAGAAAAACTCCAAGGAATTTGTACGCTTTACAAATTTACAAATTTTTTTGCCAGTAGTGATATTGGTTTAACAATTTGGAAACCATTTGGTGTGCACCATAGAATTGAGGAAGTAAATATACTGATGCTGCTGGGCACCAGGACCCTTTCCACTCTGAGAATAAAGAAACACAATTATGGAATGAAGGGAAGAAAGGAAGAACCCTGTGGTTTAGAACTGGAGTTAGAGATATCAATATGAGCTCATGACTTTTTTCTTAAAAAAGTATCTCCTAAAAAAAAAAAAAAAAAAAAAAAAAGTATCTCCTAGCACATGACCAAAAATGTATAACGACAGGAATGGATTATAACACACACACATATTTGCTTATATGTGCCTATATATGCTTATATACGCATAACATATTTTTGAAAGGATACTCTGGAAGAAGATTGCTAATTCTGAGGAGTGGACTGAAGGGCTGTGGTAGGAAGGAGACTTACTTTTCACTATATTATCTTCTATTAGAGTTGATTTTACCAAGTACATGTATTACCTATTTAAATACCATGTAATTCTTAATGTAGCCTCCAGAGCAAATATCTTCTCATCCTCTGAACTATAAAGAGAACAATCCAAAACAGACATGACATTCTAACCTTCAGGATTGCTATCTGGCTCATCTGTCTGACGAGTTCCTTGTTGTTTAAAAGCGGTATTCCTCTTTTTCAATACTTCCAAGCCTTCCAAAGCCGTAGTGTGTTCAGACAATGATTTTAATAGGGAAATGCTATTTACTAATCTGGAAAGTTCTGAAGAATGTCTAGGATTATTCCAGTATTGTTTGCCTTCTCCAGCAGTTTCTACATCAATATGGTCCTGGGGTAAACTTCTAGTCCTTCCCAAGTCTTCAGATTCAGGAATATGGGATTCTGTGTCTTTGGAAATAGGATGTTTTTTTCCCAAAGGGTAAAGCAAAGAATTGGAAACTTGGGTATGTGATTTATCAAGTGCAATACATTCTTCAGAGTGAATCTGACTGGCATGTAATAGCTGGATACTGTTGTCACTGCTAGAGGTTAATGGTAAAACCTGTTTGGTATTTTTGTCCAAGTCACTTCCCATAATAAAAGGCCGAGGCGGAGCGTGTTCTGTAAATGGGTTTTTTTTCAGTATTCTGATGAGTGGCTATGTTTAAAAAATGAGGAACATGTAAATTTGTGTTTATACTTTCAGATTTATTTGGGAATGAAGCACTAATAGATTTATTACTGCCTTCATTATTTTCTGCATATACATCATCAGTCCACTCTAAAGATGAGTCAAAATTGCTTAATGTGTCACTCCACTCCTCTATTTCTTTTCCAGTGTTTCCAGCTTTCCAACGTCCTCTGCCAAAACCTACACAAGTTTTATCACAAAACTGTGATGGCAGAATCTCCTTCATGGGAAATGTCTCTGATAGTTTGCCCCCAGTAGACGTTAAGAGGGGCAAGTGTTCACTGCCAACTTCTTTACAGCTTATATTCTCACATCTTGAATTGATGTCATTGACCAAAGTTTCTTTCACCCAACCCTCTGAATCCTGGGAAATTCTGTTGCTTTCCTGTGATTCCTCCTCAGTGTCACTGGTTTCAAAATTCTTCAGATTAAATGTGACCTCCACAAGTGGCTGTGTTACATTACTCATAGGTTCATGAATATTATTAAGGAGTTCATTATTAGTACTACTTTTAGAAAATATGTCAGTATTATCATCAGAGATCCCAGAATTGTTACTTACTGAAGATTCAATTTGTAGATGTTTATACTCCTTTTCTGGTGTTCCATGTATATCTATTTCCTGAGCTTTTTTTCTAATGAGAATTGATCCTTTTATGCCCATCTGGTCATTTTGATTAAGAGGTCTTTTATTATTTTCTTGAATGTCAGATTCTGATAACAAGCCATCATTCTCTGTGTTACTACATGTAACTGGTAAGCTGCTGCTTTCACAGAATGAAGGAATTTCTAATTTCCCTTCTTGATCCCAGGTTTGATCATTATCATCTACTGACTTGTCTTCGTTAGAGTTTTTTCCATTTTCAGCACCTGTTTCAAAGAACTGTATTCTTTTTTGCACCAAAAGGTCTTTCAAGTTTAAATTACCAGCTCGGGCCTTGGGTTTTTTTTCTATATCATTTCCATCTACCGTAGAGGAATGTATAGGCGAACTCTGTGAGGATAAATACATGGCCCACCGGCTTTTATTTCTCATGGTATTTTCTGATTGATGCTGGTAGTGTAAACTTTCTGTGCTCTTCACCTCAGCATACTCTTCCTGTTCAATTAAGCACTTTGGTTTAGTAGGAATGTTTAAACTTCCTTGTGGTTGCATCTGAGGGAAATGTCCTGTAATCTCAGAATTCAGTTCCTTAGATGTACTAGTTGATTTGGACTTCAGAAGAGCTAATATTTGGGCTTTGCTTCTAATATTTTGTGAAACTCCTAAACAGTGAGATACCAAACTATCTCTTTTCATGGGCTCATGGGTCAGTAAAGAATCTGAATGCTTATTTACAAAACTGACAGGAGAGCAAAAATAATTTTCTTCACACAGCATTTCTGGGTTAACCTTGAAGGACGAAGTAGAGACAAGTGAAGAAAAAGGTATGCCATTTCTCTCTCTGTTCTTGTAAGTCACAATGTTCTCAGGGTCTGTTGGTATATTATTTATATCTTTCTTGCCAACTGTAGAAAACAAAGGAGGTGTGCTGTAGAATGGAGAAAGAAAAATAGGACCAGGCTTCTTAGCTTCAAATGAAGCAGCTGATTCGTTATTTTCTGTAATAACCATTTTCTTTGGCACTTGACGCGGTCCTTGAAAACCCTAAAAATATTAAACAATTATTAGCTGTTCTATAGCCTACGAAGAAAATGTAAAATGAACTGACTAAAAAAAAAAAGAAAAAGGAATGTGGATGTTTTACAAGGTAAAGTAATAATTAAGATATAAAGTTTGCTAAGCTAAAATGCAAACACTCATTTGTATTAAGATTAAGGTTTACTTCCTTTCTACCTAAGCATATACTATGAAGCACTGTTTTAATCATACAGTACAATAGCTTCACAATTCACTACTTCTTAAAACAATTTTATAAATATGTATTGATTCATTATTTTCAACAGAGAAACTTACAGCAAACTTCCTTTTTAAACCAGCAGGCTGACACCCAAGGGACTGGCCAGAAGATATAAACCTCTTTGAATTCAATGCTGGTGCTTCTTTAACAACATCCTGTTTGACAGCTGTGCTTCCAGTAACTTTAACCTCCTCAACTGTGATTAAGTATCGATCACTTTCTAAATCATCTCCAGGTTTCACCTAAATTTTAAAGAATTAACATCAAGATCATATACATCTAATTATTTGATTACCTATGTGTTCCAATAAGCTTCTAGCACAAGCAAAGACACAATGGATATTCAATAAATAGTTGTTGAATGAATGAATCGATAACTAAATTATTGATTACTATGCACTAGGTTAACTATCAACAAGCACAAAAAAAATAAATAATACAACAAAAAAAATTCACTAATTTGTTTATTCAACCGTATATATTAGGGGGACTTCCCTGGTGGTGCAGTGGTTAAGAATCTGCCTGGCAATGCAGGGGACACGGGTTCGAGCCCTGGTCTGGGAAGATCCCACATGCCGTGGAGCAACTAAGCCCATGCGCCACAACTACTGAGCCGGCACTCCAGAGCCCGCGAGCCCCAACTACTGAAGCCCTCATGCCTAGAGCCCACACTCCGCACCAAAAGAAGCCACCTCAACGAGAAGCTCGTGCACAGCAACAAAGAGTAGCCCCCCCGTTCGCCGCAACTAGAGAAAGCCCGCGCACAGCAACGAAGACCCAACACAACCAAAAATAAATAAATAAAAAAATAAATAAATTTATATAAAAAAAAAAATACATATTAGGGACCTATATGAGAACTTTTGTTACATGCTGGGGATACAAAGACAAGCAAGGAAAAGATGCCTCCTCTCAATTCACCTAGAATTCATAAAACTAAATGTAATTTTTAAATTAGAGCTATTAGGGACTTCCCTGGTGGTGCAGTGGTTAAGAATCTGCCTGCCAACGCAGGGGACATGGGTTTGAGCCCTGCTCTGGGAAGATCCCACATGCCGCAGAGCAAGTAAGCCCGTGCACCACAACTACTGAGCCTGCGCACCTGGAGCCCGTGCTTCGCAACAAGAGAAGCCACTGAAATGAGAAGCCCGCGCACCGCAAGGAAGAGTAGCCCCCGCTCGCCACAACTAGAGAAAGCCCGTGCGCAGCAACAAAGGCCCAAAGCAGCTAAAAAAAATTAATTAAAAAAAAATTAGAGCTATTAAATAATCAGTTATATATATCTTTATAAATTAATGTGAATTAGATACATACTCATAATTATCACAAATTATTATAAGTTGTTAGTTACTTAATCATATTCCCAAGAAAGCATTTTTAATCACTTTAATAAACAAATACAGCACTTGCCACCACTTCTGGCTGCAGCATAAAAATAAGATTATCAACCTAGTTGATAATATACAAAATCTGTGTATTATCACAGATAATGTGCTCAATCTTTACTCATGAAATAATTTTAAATGAAATAATAACAACAGTCATTACCATCACTAAGTATCTACTAAAACAGTGCTTCTCCAAGACCCTCTTTTGGTAAGTATAAAAATTCCACAACCACTACTGTCATAAAATTTAAAAACAGATTAAGTACCATGGCCAAAATCAACACAGTGATAATAAGAATATGCACTTTGATAATCACTGTACTAAACTGCTAGGCACTTTGCCTAAGCTATTTCTAACTTTCCCACCAAACGAGTAGTCTGTCTCCAGTCTACATCTGACAGTAGAGAAGCTGAACACAGAGAGGTTAGGTTAGCTAGGAAGTATGTGAAAGTGGGAAATAAACCAAGAACAAACAAATTCTAATATCCTTATTCTTTACACTAAAATACTCCCTTCCATTTTCCAACAGAGGAAAACATGGAATAAATACTTGAGAAAATATTTTAAATAGGAATAATTTCACAAAATATATCCCACTGTAGGTCTCTGCTTATCAAAACCACATAATAGATTTAGAGTCAATTTCTGGGTTCAAATCCCAGCCTTACCACTTTAACTCTATAAGCATGGGCAAGTTATTTAAACTTTCAGTACTATACTCCTAATCTATAAAAATCACAGGGTTGTATAAAGATTAAATGAAACAATACCTAAAAGCTTTTAGCAGTCTGGCTAATAATAAATGTTCAATAGATACTAGCTATAATTATTAGTATTAGTACCATTACTATACTATTTAACAATATTCACAAAGGAACTAAGATTTAACAATAACTTAAAAATAAGATAAATTAAAATACCTCAAGGCACTTAAGAAATAAACTCTCCAAACATTCTCCTTTGTCATCGTATAGAATTGCCTATATTAAAACAAAAAAAGTGTTAAAAATGTTAAACAGGGACACAACACAATTCCACTTTTCTTAAACATCTTCAAAGCAAATCAAAAATTGTTATATAAGTAAATCATGTAATGAAAGGATTACCCACTTTGTAAACTTGGATTAGAAAGTGCATCTTTCTCAAATGTTTACTAAGCATCCATTCAGTGTGTGCAAGACAGCAAAGGCATACACATAAATTCAAGAACTTATTCCCTACCAGGAGAATCTTGGAATGGAATCAGGGAGAAGACAGAATTGGAATGAGTTACAGGAGGCAAAACAGGAAACACGATCAGTAAAGAGATTATTGTAATGGTGTGATATGAAGGATCAAGGAGATAATTAGAGCTTGAAATAAGTCATTAGCACTGGGATAAGACAATTGTATAAGAGGCATAAAGAGTAAAACTTATCAAACGTGCAGGATATGGGAGAAAAAGGAAACTAAGGTGATTATCATTTTCTGGCTTTCTCCTCGTGTCTCTCTAGCTCTCTAGCCATTTTTCATAGCAGCTTCTCTACTAGCCCCTTAAACATTGCTGTTTCCATCACTTTGGATAATAGTTAGCAGTTCCTTAAAAGATTGAACACAGAGTTACCACATGATCCAGCAATTCCAGTCCTAAGTACGATATACGTACAGAGAAATGAAAACATGTCTTCAGAAAAACTTGCATACGAATGTTCAGAGCAGCATTATTCATAATACCAAAAAGTAGAAACAACTCAAAAGTTCATCAATTGATGAATGGATAAACAAAGTGGGATATATCCATAAAGTAGAATATTATTCAGCAATAAAAAGGAATAAAGTATTGGTACATGCTTCAACATGGATGAACCTTGAAAACATGCTAAATGAAAGAAGTCATTCGCAAAAGACTACTTATTGTATCATTCCATTCATGTGAATAGTCCAGGATATGCAAATGTGTTGAGACAGTAAGTAGATTAGGACTGGGGGTTGGGTACTGAGTAGTGCCTTTATGGTATTTCTTTCTGGGGTGAAAAAAATATTCTAAAATTAGACTGCGGTAATAGTTGCAAAACTGTGAATATATCGAGTTGTATACTTCAAATGGGTGTAATGAAAAATGTGTGAATTATATCTCAATAAAGCAGTTAAAAATTTTGGTATTTCTAAGGTCTCCTACCTTTTCTTCTCTACTCTTTACATTCTATTCTCCATCCTTGAGCATATTATTCACAAAAATCATGTCACACTTCTGCTCAAATGTCTCCACAGCTCCCAAAGAATAAGACAACAGTCCCTACGTTAGCCAATAAGGCCTACATAGTCCCCTTTATCTTCATTCTTACCCTTGCTCACTCTACTTGTCGTTTGCCTAACTCACTAGATATACATCTTCATTTAGTTTATTGGTCTGTCTCCTCCATGTTATTTCCACAAAGCCAGGGATTTAACTGTTTTGTTACCTGCTGCCTCCGCTAGAACAGTGTGTAACTCATAACAGGTGCTCAAAAAGTATTTGTTAAATAAATGAATCAACGAATCCACTCCAGGAGCTTCAAATATCATCTAAATGCCAAGTACTCCCAATCTACATCAGTAGCCCAAAACTGTTTCCTGAGTTCCAGGTCCCTATCGCCAATTACTTGAGTGTTTTGATGACACTGCAAATTCGGTATGTTCAAAATGAAACTGATAATCTTCATTGTTCCCCCTAAACTTGCTTTTCTTTTTCAGATATCCTATCTCACTCAATACCATAATCATAATACAGAAACCTGAAAGTCATTCTGGATTCTCTTCACCTTCCATATCCAAGACCTTAAGATTCTATAATATTTTCACAATTTCTCTCTAATCATCCTTTCTCTCCATTGTCAGTGCTAAGGCCTCCTTGGTCAGACCCCCATCACTTTTCATCTACATTATTCTATAGCCTCTTTATTATAACTGTCTTCCTAAATCCAATCTTTCATCCTACATAACGTAAAAGGTATGTTAGACATTGCTGCCAGAGTGATCTTTCTAAAATAGAGACATGATTATGTCATTCTTCTGCTCCTAATTCTTCACTGGCTCCTCAAGCTGAGCACACAAAGTCCTTCATGATATGGCTCCTGCCTACCTCTTTAGCTGTGTATTCTACAGTTTCCCCACATGGGACCTTCATTCCAGCCAGAGTCAATTGTTTATAGTTCCCCAGAAATATTTCACACTGTTCCACACCTCCACACCGTTACAGCAATGACACCATCTTCAGCTCCCCTCCTTCCGACCTATCAATTTTGTTTACAAAACAAAACAAATACTCCAAAAAATACTCTTCATCTGGAAAGACTTCTCTGAACCAGAGTCAAATTTTGATGTCTCTCATTTGTAATCTCATAGACCCTTAAGCATATCTCTGTATATACTCTAATCCTTAGGCGCTTAGATAAAATTCCCTTGAAGACAAAAACTATAACAGTTACTATTTATTGCATACTTAAAATGTGCCAGGTACTTCGTTAAGAGGTTTATTTGTTTTCTTATTTAATCCTCATGAAAACTTTATGAAGTATCATTTTCCCCATTTTACAAAGAAGAGACTATACGCCTTGAGGGACTAAATAACTTGCCAAGATTACACATCTAGTAAGTGAAGAGCAGGATTCAGGCTAATGTCTATTTGACATTAACTGCCCTTCTACACTGCTTCCATACGTCTTATTTGAATTTTCCCACTGCCCAGCAGCAATATATGTTTACTGAATGATGACTCAGTTAATGGAAGATGAATAACCCTGACAGTAAGAAACTGAATACATAGAGAAAAGGCATTACTAGCAAGAAAAATACTGTAAGCAATAGCTTGGATTTGGGAACAGGGTTAGGATATGAGATTATTATTTTTCCTGGATCATAGAAAAACTCTCTGGGACTAACTTGTATTTATCTTGCTTTCCTGTAACCTACCAGTGTGAGGTATATAATGGACACTCAATAAATATAAGCTATAGTTGAAGATAAAGTTGGATAATACGACTACCGTAACCTTAATACTTATGATTTTGTACCAAAAGAAGACATGAAAGATAGGCAGAATCCAATCATATGTCTTTTTAACATAACACAAACTCTATAAGATTTTAAAGACTTGGCCCTAACTGAATAGGAAGAACACCCAAAAAAAACCCCCAGAGTTTTACAGAACAGCATTGGACAGTGAATGGATTAATTAGTTTAAAAGTATCTAGCCTGTTTGACTTAAGCTGACTAAATATTAAGCTAGGACTCAACTAAAAGTTAAACTAAACTAGGTTTATAAACTGAATAGGATCTGTAAGCTGAAATTGAAGGCTTAAGGCAAAACTAGTTTTTCTTTTACTTTTCTGGTTTTTTGTTGTTGTTTCTTTTGTTTTTGTTTTTGTTTTTAAAGAATAGTGCTCATTTCCTTCCCTACCATCTTTTTATTTTATTTTCTTTGGCCACGCCACACAGCTTGTGGGATCTTAGTTCCCCAGCCAGGGATTGAACCTGGGCCCTTGGCAGTGAAAACGCAGAGTCCTAACCACTAGACCACCAGGGAATTCCTACTTTTCTGTTTTAATAAATCAAATGTTAATTTAAAAATGAGGGGCTTCCCTGGTGGCGCAGTGGTTGAGAATCTGCCTGCTAATGCAGGGGACACGGGTTCGAGCCCTGGTCTGGGAGGATCCCACATGCCGCGGAGCAACTAAGCCCGTGAGTCACAACTACTGAGCCTGCGCGTCTGGAGCCTGTGCTCCGCAACAAGAGAGGCCGCGATAGTGAGAGGCCCGCGCACCGCGATGAAGAGTGGCCCCTGCTCGCCACAACTAGAGAAAGCCCTCGCACAGAAATGAAGACCCAACACAGCCATAAATAAATAAATTAATTTAAAAAATAATAATAATAACATGATCAAGTAAAAAAAAAATAATAAAATAAAAATGATAAGTAGTCTTTCTACATTAAAAATTTTCTCTTAGTGATAATTTCAGAGTGATAGATATGTAGAATAAGGACAGAATATGGAGATCTTTAACTGCTGGCTTCATTCAGGAGGCCACAATCTTGTCAATGTGTCCTATATGTTATCAACTCATCTATAATAAAGTTCTTCTTTTAAATTAGTAATATTAAAAGAAACAATAAAATGGTTAGGGCATGGGCTCTGGAGCCAAAAAATCTAAATTAGTAAACGACTCCCCCACTTTCTAGCTGTGAGATCTATGGGCTTCATCTCTCTGAGCCTCAGCTTCATCATCAATAAAATAAAGATAAAAATAGTACCTAACTAATAGGGGAGTTA
This sequence comes from Balaenoptera musculus, assembly GCF_009873245.2. Classification (NCBI taxonomy): domain Eukaryota; kingdom Metazoa; phylum Chordata; class Mammalia; order Artiodactyla; family Balaenopteridae; genus Balaenoptera; species Balaenoptera musculus. The sequence goes on from NC_045789.1 coordinate 112,807,552, forward strand.
TAAAGACTAAGCAAGTTGATACATTTAAAGCATTATGTCTGGTACATAGTAAGCACTTGATAAGTTTTTTTGAAAGAAATCAAAACAGGGTGATGGGCCAAATGGGTGAAGGGGGTCAAAAGATACAAATATCCACTTACAAAATAAATAAGTCATGGGGATATAATGTACAGTATGGTGACTATAGTTAATAACACTGTATTGTATATTTGAAAGTTGCTGAGAGTAAATCTTAAAAGCCCTCATCACAAGGAAAAGAAAAGAAAAAGAATTTTTCTAACTATGGATGGTGATGGATGGTAACTAGACTTATTATGATCATTCTGCAATGTATATAAATACCAAATCATTAAGTTGTACACCTGAAACTTAAATAATGTTACATGTCAAAAATATACCTCAATAAAATAAATGACTACAGCAGATTGCTCTGTGGATGGGCCTCATCCCATCAGTGGAGGGCCTATATAGAACACAACGGCCAAGTAAGAGAAAACTCCTCCTGCCTGACTGTCTTTGAGCTGAGACATCAGTTTTTTCCTACCTTCTGACTCATACTGAAATACTGGCTCTTCCTGGGTCTCAAGCCTGTTGGCATAAACACTAAAACCACATTATTAGTTCTCCTGGGTCTCCAGCTTGCCAACTACAGATGGTGGGACTCGTCAGCCTCCATGATCACATAAGCTAATTCCTTACAATAAATCTCTTTTTTCTCCACAGAGTGACAAAGAGAGAGAGACAGAGATAATTTATATATCTTTATATATAAGAACATGTAGGCCTGAGTCCTGAGTAAAAATTTTAAGTATGGGAAGAGAATGAGCCCACAGAAAATACTCAGAAGTGGGCAGTAAGCAACATCAGGAGAGCATGGTGTCACAGAAGTCAAATGAAGAAGAGGTGTTGTGAAGAATGGAAGAGACAAGGGTGTTAAATAAGGTCACGAGAACTGACAAGAGGAGAACATGAACATTTTACAGATGGAGATAATCAGTGTGGGAAAAGAAACCCAAGTTCTAATAGGGTCAAAGATTATCCTAGTAAATAATTTTCTCAAGACTGATAGGATCATATCATAAAATAACAGATTCAAAGAAAATCCAAAAATAGAAGAATTCTATACATAATTTCAGAAATTGGCAGCTTTTCTAAAATGGTATGTCAACTCTGTATGTACCATTACACTGTGAGCATTACTGTGTTAGATATATATTTTAATAGTAGTTTTTTCTGTATAGTTAAACTCTTATTACCTGCAAAGAAAAAAGTGTGCTGGGACTTCCCTGGTGGCACAGTGGTTAAGAATCCGCCTGCCAATGCAGGGGACACGGGTTCGATCCCTGGTCCAGGAAGATCCCACATGGAGCAGGGCAACTAAGACTGTGCACCACAACTACTGAGCCTGCACTCTAGAGCCCGCGAGCCACAACTACTGAGCCCACGTGCCACAACTACTGAAGCCCGTGCACCTAGAGCCCATGCTCCACAACAAGAGAAGCCACTGCAATAAGAAGCCCGTGCATTGCAGTGAAGAGTAGCCCCCTCCCCGCTCAACGCAATTAGAGAAAGCCCGCACGCAGCAACAAAGACCCAACGCAGCCATAAATAAATAAATAAACAAAATTTTTTTTAAAAAAAAGAAAGAAAAATGTGTGCCAAAATTCCTGAAAAGTTTCATAGAAAATCGAATTTTAAAAAAATCAGAAGAAATTAAATAGTATTAACTGAACTTTTATAATGCACAAATGAATCACTGTGGTATGGGAATCATTTGACAACTGTTTTCATATCACATCAGCTTATGGATATATCTAAGATTTTATCATCTACAGAGTTTTCTTAATATTCAATCAAAAGGCAAGAACCCAACTCTTAGACTCCGTAGTCAACTGCTTTGCACTTACTTTGTTTCCTAAGTGAGTGATCTTCAGAATTCCATCTCGCCACACTTTTGACTTCTTCATCTTTTGATGAGTATATAGTACCTTATTTCCAAAAGTACAAAGGAAAGAAATGGTTTCTATTTACAAGTATTAAATGTTATATATTTTTATACCCTTCCTACCTACAAAAAATATTTAAGACATCTTTTATCAAAATAAAAGCACAGGTATCATAACAATAACAACAAACACCAACAACAAAAAAAAACCTGGTAGCAAAAGGCAAGGAAGGGGAGAAAGGAGAGGTAAAATCTAAGGAAGAAACTGAAAAGTTAACTGAGCAACAAAAACTATTTTGAGCTTCCTAGTCATTTGTGGGATGGAAAAAATTGTACAGTTCTCGAAGTCCAGGAGTACAGAGACTCCTGGAGGTGTCCCCCTCAAGACTTTTTCAGGGGTCTGTGAAGTCAAAACTATTTTCATGATGTTGTTTGCATTTCAGTCTCATTCCTTTGGTCATGTACTTAGCTGAAGCTCCCAAGGTTATATATATGCAATATTGCAAGATTCAATTTCCGAATGAATGCAGAAGCAGATCTGAGAATCTAGCGGTCTTCTATTAAGTCATATATTAAAGGGATTTGCAAAAAATGCATAGCATTGCTACTCCTTACAACATGTTTCTGTTGTTATTGTTTTTGGACCATAAACTTTTCATTAAAAATGTAATCTATGTTAAATGTAATGGGCTTATTATTTTTAATGAATTAATAAACATTTTAAAAATTTCCATTATAATTTCTAATATGAAAGACAGCAATAGATATAAGCCCCATAATCAAAAATTCTTTGGGGTCCTCAATAATTTTTAAGAGTATAAAAGGGTCCTGAGACCAAACAGGTTAAGAACCACTAATCTAGAAGAGGCATGCCAGTCCTTCAAGAGAAAGAAATTATTTCCTGGTTCCAAACTTCCAAAGAATTTGTTCCAAAGGACTTTGTATAACCAATGTGTAGAGTTGCCAGACACAATATAGGGCAATATTTGGGACATACATACTTATACTAAAAAATTATTCACTGTTTATCTGAAATTCAAATTTAACTGAGTGTCCTTCTTTTAGGTTTGGGTTTTTTGTTTTTTTTTTTAATTTATTTTAGGTTTTTTTGCTAAATCTGGCAAGACATTTGTGAAACATGGAAAGAAGGAAGAAAAAAGGAAATAGTGAAAACTGATAAGACTTACAATAAATTCTTGGCTTTCCATTGTTTCTTCTGCAATTATATATAGTCAGGTCCAGAAAATAATCAGTGGTCATTCAACAATTTATATCACCTAAAATGAAAATGACAAAGAATATTCAACCCTGATGAACAGAGTAAATATCAAATACAATTTTTCCCCCACAATCTCTTGACCAGAGAGATGCATCTAAGCGTCCTGAGACTATGTAACTATCAAGGCAAACACAGGTATAGGGAATTCCCTGACGCTCCAGTGGTTAGGACTCCACGCTTTCACTGACGAGGGCCCAGGTTCAATCCCTGGTCAGGGAACTATGATCCCACAAGCCATGTTGCACGGCCAAAAAAAAAACAAAACCCACAGGTGTAATCAAATTATCTGCCACTGAGGACACGATAGAATAGTGACACTACACTGTGGAAAAAGAATTTGCCAAGTAAAGAGAAAACCAAGTAAAATATATAAAATAATTAGTAGGCTGCAAACATTTTCCCAGCTGCCATAATATGTATCAGAAAATATGATTTTCCCTTCCCCCCAAGCTTGATTCTTTATAGAAAAAGCTTCAATTTTTAAAATTTTCTGAACTGCTACGATCACCACAAGATGGCCCTCTTGCATTTCAAATTTTTCATTTTACATTTTAAAGTCAATATAACACAGTATCTAAGACCAAATATACATTATAATACCTCTCCAAGGAAAAACCTTTCCAATAGCATTGCAGTGAGTACTGTAGTTATCCTACGCTATTGGATAAAATTGTTACTGTGGACAAATTTGGAAATCTAAAATCAGAGGGTGAATTGAAGAAGTAAATAGAGATGCCAAAGAAAATTATTTTTAACCACTGCCTTAGGTCCCTGGGCCAACATCATTAGCATCACCTGGGAACCAGTTAGAAATTCAAATTCTTTGGTCTTGACCTATCAAATTATAAAGTCTGGGGTTGGGGCTGGATAGCCTGTAATTTAACAAGCCCTGCAGGTGATACTGATACACGCTCAAGTTTGAAACCTAGACGGATTCAATAAAGCTATAATTTGCAATTCTGGATTAAATTCATCCTATATACATATAAAATATATAAAAACAGGCCACCTACATATTATTTATAAATCACATATATTTGTACTTACTGCATGCCAGACATTGTGCTAGGCCGAGATACTAAATTGAACAAAATACTATTCCTAGTTTCAAGGAATTTTCAGTATAGCAGGGTAATAAACGGTAATTACAATAAAATGTGGCAGGAATAAGCACAGGAGGGGCACCCAACTCGGTCTAGGGCATCAAACAAGGTTTCCTGAAAGACATAATATCTAAGCTGTAAACTGAAATAATCATTAACCAAGGAAAAATGCTAGGGGAGGTATTTCCAAATAGGAATCAACATGTCCAAAAGCCTGTGGAAGACACAGCAAGGCATAATCAAGGAACTCTAGTACAATCAAGTTTAAGATAGTGAGTTGTGAGAGATAACACTGAAAAAGTGAACAACAACAGGATTCAAGGGGCCTTCTATTTTATGCTAAGTTGTCTGGACTTTCTATAAAGACAGTAGGAGGCCAAGGCAGGATTTTAAGAATAAGATTACATAATGTGACTTGCGTTTTACAAAGATTGCTCTGGCTGCCAAATGGAGAAAGGGTGTGGCAAGGGGTACGCAAATGAGATGTGAATACTTGCCCCACGACACAGTGCACAGGACAGGACCCAGACCTACAGAGGCACTGCGTTTCAGAAATATAACTCCCATATCCGATATCCCTCCCCTGCAGCCCACGGGATTGCTAGACGCCCAATGAATGCCAAGAAGATAACAGAGAGGTCCAGAGAAATACATCATTCACTGCTGCTTTTATAGCAACTTGCTTCTAGTCACTGAATGGGTTAGACATTCTATATATGTAGGTAAGACTACATGGTGTCAAAACAATGCTTGGCATATGGCAGTTGTTAACATTAGGTCCCTTTAATAACAGCTATCATTTACTCAGTGCAATTATATGCTAGACACTGTTAAAATGCTTTAAATGTTCACACCTTATGGTATAGATACTATTTTTTATATACATTTTACAAAAAAGGAAACTGAAGTGCATAATAGGTATGTAATTTGCCTAAGATCATGAAGTAAATAAATGGCAGATTCAGAATTCAAAACTAAGTAGTCTAAATTCTGGTGCTCATATTCACAAAAACTACATTATGTAACTATTTGTTGAGCACCTACTGTATCAGGCAGGAATGGGACTAGATACTTCACATATAATATTTATCAGTCTCATAATCCTGAAAAGTAGTTACTACCATCACAATTTACATATTAGAAATCCAGTATTTACTAATTTAGGATTGCTTATATGCTATTTACAAATTGCAAAATAAAATTTCCCACTGTTTTCCTAAATTAGAAATATTACTTGTTTAAAATTTGAAAGGAACTGAGGAGGTCCAAACTCATATATGTGGTAAGTTAGTTTATAGGACTAGACATCGGAAAAAAAAAAAAAAAAGGCTAACTGGATCTTAAAATATTTAGAAGAAGCCCTAATTCCCACATTCAAAGGTGAGTCAACACCCCTTTCTTACCATTAAACAGGAAAAACGTTTTTAGCAAAAAGTATCATATATTTCAGTGAGGTGCAAAGATAAAAAGCTTTCTGAAAGTATTCATCTATCCGTATCTCTAAAACAATTCAAGTGTTCACCCACCTCTAAGTGGGTGAAAGCTTAATGTGCAAATAAGTTTTTAGCATGGAGACCCTAGTTCTGTGATACTTAAGTACAGAAATACATACATATCTTCACGCATACATTATTGTGCTGCTTTATAGATTTATGTATAAAATTCGGTGTTATCACTAAAATATGAGATCTTTTCTGTTAAGTACGACGAGATGTTTTTGGTCCTTTTGTTTTGGAACAAGCAGGATCTTGCGAATCCCTAAATGATTCATAGATTTAAAAGTTTAAGAGTCACGAACCCGATAGCTTTTTAAGAAAGCATCCAGTCCAGATAACCAAAAGAAGCTCACATTTCATTTACCAAAGTTTAATTACCATGATCCTGTGTAACCAAATGACAGTGGAGAATTGACCCTTCGTCAGTCCTAAAAACAAAGAGCAAGACCAGCTCTGGTTCTCACACGTATGTGGGAACTGCAAAGCAAGGGCTGGGGAAGGCGATGAAGAGGAGACACCAATTCTTACAAGTTGTCCGAGAATCCTGTGATCCAATCCTGGTTCCACACGGCTTCCTTACCGGTCCGCTTCTGGCAGAGCAAATTCCTTCGTCCAGTCGCGCCAAAATCAGTGACACCACCTCTCGCTCAAAACTCCAGCCTAACCCTCCTTACTCCCCGGAAACTCCGTGAAACAGCTCACCTCACCCTTCTATTGCACAAAATCCATTTTCGAAAGTCTCCCGCGAAAGGCCGTGACGTCATCCACTCGCGACCACACCAGATCAAGCTCCTATATTTAGCCCGCCCACCACCGCCCCGGCGAGAACCGCCGTTTTCAAACCGCCAATCAAATTCTTCATCGTCTGCGAGCCTCCGTAGCGGCCGCCTTCTCCGATGCCCCGCCCCGCACGCTGAGGCAGCCCACGACTGTGACGTAAACAACGGACGCACAGTCGCTGGGCCTGGCTTTTCCGAGGCGTACGGAAGAGCGCTGTCGCTCCTCCTATGACGCGAAAACAACTACGACTTTAAGGATCGGGAGACGTGAAGGACTGAAGGACGCAGTCTCTGGCCGTGTATTTTGGCAGTTGGACGGAGTAAGTTCTAAGTGGACTATAGGGTCGCCCAGGTTGGGTGAGGTCTGAATTCCTCTCAGTCCTTTTTTATGCAGCCCATTCTATCATCTGTCCTCACCCCGCCCCCTCCCATCAACCCATCAGTTCGCTTGTCCTAGTGCTCTGTGCGCACGCGCAAAAGTCCTCCGGCAGCCCTTGTAGTTCCCAATTTTCAGTGATTGGGGGCGCGTGTTGTCCGGTGTTGGAAGGTTCGGGCCCGTCCAGCGTTTGGCGGCTTCCGTGCGGAAGGACGGGTACCGAGAGGGGCAGTAGTCAAAAGTGAAATTGCTTTACTTCACAGGTTCGAGTTTTGCTGGCTAAAAGATAGCGAATGTGAGGACTTGTATTTTAAAATTAAGTCATTTTCTTTCTCAGAACTTTAGTCCTTGTCATTCAGAGAGCTGAAAATCCAGTTACGGAAGGAACAAATAATAAGCGTTAAATAGTGTACTGAGTACGTTAATAGACTTACTTAAGGGAAAACAGATGAGGAGGCAATTGATTACGGGAGAGGTGGTAGTGGAAGGCTAGAAAGAGTAAGATGCCATTTAACCTGGGCCTTGAAAATTGTATAGGAGTTTATAAGGCAAGGAAGACGAGAAGACTCATTTAAAGCAAAGGCTCAGAGACAAGAAAGTGTTTGGGTACTGCTGAATAGTCAGCTGTGACTAGAACAATGGTTCTTAACCTTTTGGGCACACCACTTCCTTTTAAAACATGATTTAAAAGCTATGGATGAGCCTCCCAGGAAAATGCATGTACATGTCAAAACATTTTGCTACAACTTTTTCTAAGAAAAATTGTGGAAGACGTTGAAATGGCCTATATATATATATATATATATATATATATATATATATATATATATATATATATATATTCATACACACATATGTGGTGTCTTGTATAGCTCACTGTTCCAGGTTATCTCTGCCTTTCATCGTCATTGAGCTATTTTACAATTGTGTAAGTTGTAGAAAACAATAATGGAAATCAGTCTTGCAATCATTGCCTTGATTAGTATTGCAGTCTATTTTAACAAATTCATTTAAACATTCCTGATTGCTTGTACTTGTGCGTGTCTAATTTTTGAGTTCTCCTTTGAAAAGGAGTTTTTGAGTAACTCCTTTTAACCAGGAGTTTAAAACTCCTGGTTTTTAACACTTGGCTAGTTCCCTGGTTAATTGCTTAAATAAAATCTTTGACACGTGTTCATTTTATATATGTAGAAGAGTCATGATTTCACCTTTTCTTTAAAATTTATCTTTTGAAAATTTCATGGGATTCACAAGAATTCTTGAAAAATATCGCAAATTCCATGGACTTCAGATTACGGATTTCTGAGTCAGAACATAGAGCGCGTGGTAACAGGTTGCAAGAAGGTCTACTAAAAGGTAGGCAGTGTGGGAGTCAAGCATACCTGAGCTTACTTACCCAGCTAGTTTTAGCCAAGTCACTTAATCTTTGAGCCTTTGTAAAAAGAAGTTAAAAGAACCTAGAGGGATTATGAGGATTTAAAACAATGTATGTAAAGTAACTGGCATCGTTACACAGTAACTTTTATTTGTTTAAAGCCCGTGAAACCAGTTTGTTCATTTAACAATTTTTTAAAACTACAGATTATGTTACTAGAAGGTGCTGAGGAGTTTCTAATGTTGAAAGTTTTAATGTCAGAGTCAGAAAATTAGATCTGTGTTTTAGACAAGTTACACAGCTTCTGTGAAGGATGGATGACTTCTAGAACAATCTATAAACTAGTTCCATATTGTTGTGACCGTAGTTGTGGAAAACACTGGATGGAGATAAGAGCCATTCCAAAGGCTGAATTGATAGGACTTAATAACAGATTGGTAAATGATAAAATGATAATAAATAATAATGCTACATATTATTGAGTGTGTGCTATATAGCAGCAATGGGAAGTGGTTTATTTATTTTGATTCTTACAACAACTCCATTATGCAGGTATAATTTTTAATCACATTTTATAGACTGTAGAAAGATGAGGCAACTTGCTCAAAATCCATACAGCTAGTAAATAGCTTGATTGGTTAACTAAGTGGAATATGTCATCCTTAAATAAAATGAGGATGGTGAGAAGAACAGTCATGGGTAGGAAAGATAATAAGTTTGATTTGGAATGTATGGAATGACAACACACATATTTGTTATCATAGGACATTGAGAAAGTAAACTATGAAGATCAAAATTGTAACAAAAGTACTGCCATGTAACTTCCTGATCTTCTGCAACCATTGTGTAGGGAAGCTAACTTGTACCATAGGTTGTTATTTCCTGTTTAATTCATGTCTTCCCCTAAAGTGAAGGTATATTTGATTATCTATAGAATATATTTTTAAGATTGAAAATTGCAGGTGAGTGTTATTCACACTAGGCAAGATTTTCTGAACTTAATTCTCCAAGCCACAAAAAAATCTTTAGGAGCAGGAAAGAAGGAGAGTATCTGGGCTGAGATATGAGAATGATGGGAGAAGTCTGATTTCTGGGACAATTGTGACTTTCTGTGCTTATGCAGTTCCGTCCGCTGTTTCCTTAGATGGTGGCTTTGATGATGCAAAGAAATGGAGAGCTGGTAGTCTGCCCTCTATAATTTGTAGTTTTTTCAGAAGGGAAAGTTAGCGTGGATCCTGCTGTAGTGACAGTCATACCCTACGTTTGTATTTTGTTTATAATTCTACCCCCTAACAAAATAACTTGAAATACTTAACACTTTACAGTTTATTGGATCCTTTTAGATATATTATTTAACTATTCAACAAATGCTGAGGTTGTGATCAAACTGAAATCTCTACCTTCATAGTGTTTATATTCTAGTGAGGCAGACAGGCAATAGAATTAGAATTCCAGGTAGGGATAAGAGGATACAAGTGTAGAAAGTGGTGACTGAGGGGGCGGGTAGGGTTAAGGTTGGCCGGGAGGGGAAATTTTAGATTGGGTGAAAGAGAAAGCCTCTTTGAGAGAGTGACATTTGCAGAGACCTGAATGAACAAGGAAGTAATCCCTGCAGGTGTGGCAGGGAAGCTAGAGAGCCACAGGAGCAAAAGCCTTGAGATGGGAATGGCCTTAGCTTGTTGAAAAAGGAACAAAAAGATGGTGTGTTGTGGTTGGAATGAGCACCCTGGAAGAAGTTGCGAGTGATGAAGTTAGAGCGAGATCCCTGGGCCAGATGGAATAGGGCCTCTAGGCCACAGGAAGGATTTTGGATTCTATTCTGAGTGTGATAAGAAACCTGTGGAGGATTTTGTTCAAGAGACTGACATTTTATTTACATATTTAAATGATTATTCCAGCTGCTCTCTGGAGAATTGATGATAATGGAAGAAGAGTAGAAGCAAGCAAATGTTAGGATGTGTTTGCAGAAGTTCAGGCAAGACACCATGATAGCTTGGAACAGGTGGTTGTGATGGAAGAAATGAGAAAGATTTATATTCAGTATGTGTTTCGAAAAGGTAGAGCTAACAGAAATGCTAATGAATTGGCTGTGGGGTGTGAGGAAAGAAGAATTAAGAAGGATTTCAGTGTTTTTGCCCTCTCAGCAATTTTGTCACTGGTGTTTTCTGAGGTGGGGAAAACTAGGCAAAAAATAGGTCTGTTAAAATTTGAGAGTTCCATTTCTGCCAATTTAAGCTTGAGATACACAAGAAATAAACAAGTGAAGAGGTCAAATGGACAGTTCCATGTTGGAATGGGGAGCTAATGGGAAAAGTCAGGGCTGGAGAAGATAGATTTGTGAAACATCAGCATAGAGCCAAGGAGCTTAAAGCCAGACGCCCTCTGAGAGGAGGTCTGTGTAGATAAGAAGGGGGCTCAGGACTGAATGCAATCCTAGGCAGCATGTAAAGGTAGAGCAGAGTAGGAGGGTCCAGAAAAGGAAATTGAGAAGAATACTCCTGGAAGCCAAAGGAAGAAAATGTTTTCAGTGAGGGAGTTACCAACTGCAAATGCTGCTGAGAGGTCCGGTAGACAGCGGAGATAATTGTTTTCAGTTTCATTAGAAAGGTGGAAAGGAGAGCCTGGCAGGATGGGTTGGAGTGGGAGTGCGAGGTGAGGACTGTGGTTATGCAGCACTGAATGACACCTGATTGTCTTTCTAATGATTAATTCTGACATATTCCTCCATTTTATGAGTTATGCTAGCATCATCTAAATAAATACTTTACTACTTGTATATTTTAAAAATTGGTGCTTAGCCAATCAGCAGAAGCCTATTCTAAAAATACCAGAATACTCTTCTATTGACTTTGGTGAGAATGCACATTTAGTTGGAGATTGAAGTGAAATGCATTAATGGCTTTGTACCCTCTTACTGGATGTCACTTTGAAACACTATTTCTGTTACTGTCTGCAGCATCACTGCTGCAGTGACAGATTCTAGCTGACAGTCAGACTCAGGAGACACAAATAGGCTTTAATCTAATACTGTGTTTACTGAGCTTTAAAGGATACAAGGCAGAAGATACAGTAGGGACAGAATCTTCATCTCATCTGGAGGCCTAGCCCCAGCATTTACCCAAATCCACTGCTTCCCCTGCCCCCAATCCCCCCATCTACAGTAGACAAGTATGGCTTCCACAGATAAAGGCAACGGTGTTTTGGGTCACCTTGATATGTAAAAGCTTTAGCCCCTTTGCCCACCAATCTATTGTGTCATTCTGGTCACAGCCTTAAGGACTGCATACCAACTAATAGCAGCTCCCAACCCAGTGCGACAGAGGAGACAGTTGAAACTCTCCCCATTTGTCTTAACGCTCCTGTTTCCAAAAAAAACCATGTTATGGGAGACCGAGGTTATTCTTAGGTAAGGCTGCATCACCCCAGGCCTCATGTTAAGTCTTTGCTCACTACTCATTTTTGTGTGCATACCTTTAGTGATTCAACTAAGATGACACAATTCATTCAACAAATTTTTGAATGAGTACTGTGTACCGGCGACTGGGGGTTCACCAGTAAGCAAAAGAGACAAAAATCTGATTTCATCAATCTTACATTCTAGGAAGGATAAAGAATAAACAAATGTATAGTAATGTTAGAAGGTTGTAAGTGCAATAGAAAAAAGACTGGAGAGATACAGTATCTGTCCAGAACTTTGCAGTTTTAAATAGGGTTATGGGAGATCTCACTGAGGTGACATTTGAACAAGACTTCAGCAAGTGAGGAAGCAAGCCATGTTTTCTAGGGGATAATTTTAGAGAGAATAGCAAGTTCAAAAATCCCTCAGTTGAGTTTGCCAGCTGAGTTGTAGCTACAGCTAGAAAAGCAGCATGGCTGGAGCGGAGGGAGCAAAGAAGAGGCATGCACAGTCCCTTGAGGGATGAGGGGGTGGAAAGTTGCTGCCCGGGAAATAAACACTGGGACAGGAAGGTCACCTGAAGAAGAAATGGTGGATTCTGTGGCTTAGCAGTTGAATTCTGCTTCTAGTAAACAAATTAACATTTTTAAAAATCAAGAATCAATTTTTATTTCATTAGAAGTTGTATTTTAAAATGCGAATAACTTTTTTGAGGTTTTTCGAAATGAAGACTGTTTCAGTCCCTAATGTTATACTTTGAGATATAAATGTAGACATAAATTATACTAGGATGATCTGGTTCTGCAGTTTAAGACATAAAATACTGAAGCTATGCTCCATAACATAGGAGGTAAATTATTTTAAAAGTAAAAACAAGGCCAAATGAGAAGTGAACGAGAAAGAACTAAAAAAAAAAAAAAATTAAACACGCAAGGCCAATGAAAGTTTCCTCAGCTGATGGTGAAAATGTCTGAAAAGTGTTCCCCTGAAGTTTGTTCTCTGGCAGCCAATTTGAGTCCATTTCCCTTCAGACAAAGGCTAAACTAAACATTTTTTCTGTATTACTAATTACTTGTACTGAGTTGATATTTACCTTTTCCCAGTTAACAGGAATGGAAACTGAAAGTGGAAATCAAGAAAAGGCACTGGAAGAGGAAAGCACTGAAAAGAAAAAAGAAGTAGAAAAAAAGAAAAGGTCTCGGGTAAAACAGGTGCTTGCAGATATTGCAAAGCAGGTGGACTTCTGGTTTGGAGATGCAAATCTTCACAAGGATAGATTTCTTCGAGAGCAGATAGAAAAATCTAGAGATGGATGTAAGTTTGCTTCAGTGTATAATTGAACTAGTTTTAAGAGGTGTATCTACTTCTAAGATAGTGTATGTAATTCTGTAATGTAGTGTATATAGCATCAAATACACTGTACGTTTTTGTAATGAGTATAATTTTACGAGAACTATTGTAGCTCACTTTTTATAGCCTTTATATTTTTACAGTTAAAGACTCACTGGGCCTCTAGCAACTTCAAAGCAGATTAACATTTACCACATATGTTTGAGAATGCATTGAGGTATGTGCAGGATTCAGACAGGCGTTTTACCTAGTCCGCATTTCAAAACACCTTAACTAGTTTTGAAGGGAAATTGTATCAATTTTGTGTTATAAATGTAAAACCGTGACCAGTAGGGCTGTGCCTAACTTAAGGGGCAGATTAAATTCATCCCAGGTACCATTTATCCTGCTGGTTTATCTTTTTAATGTTTTATTTTTAATTATATTTACTCACTTTAACTTGTTTTCATTAGATGTTGATATATCACTTCTCGTGTCATTCAACAAAATGAAAAAATTGACCACTGATGGAAAGTTAATAGCCAGAGCACTGAAAAATTCAGCTGTTGTAGAGGTAAGAATTGTTACAACTTACTATGTCACATAATATTGTATTAGTGTTTATACTAATTATAACCTTATGTACTGTTTTAAAGCTGGATTTAGAAGGCACCAGAATCAGGAGGAAGAAGCCTCTGGGTGAGAGACCAAAGGATGAGGATGAGCGGACTGTGTATGTGGTAAGCCATTTTTCTGGAAACGCTCAGAAGTGTCGTCCCCAAAAAACAACAGAAACATTTTAATACTCAGTAAAGTAAAAATTTATTCTAAGATTTAACATTTTATTTAATATTGCTTCTAATTTATCATAGGAGTTACTTCCCAAAAATGTTAATCACAGCTGGATTGAAAGAGTATTTGGGAAATGTGGCAATGTTGTTTATATAAGTATACCACATTATAAGTCTACTGGAGATCCAAAGGGATTTGCCTTTGTGGAATTTGAAACAAAAGAACAAGCAGCAAAAGCTATTGAGGTAGGTCCAGAACCTAAAAGAAAGGAAAAGAAAATTACCAAGTGTTTTAAATAGTAACAAAATTTTATTTCATTTCAGTTTCTTAATAACCCACCAGAGGAAGCACCAAGGAAACCTGGTATATTTCCCAAGACAGTGAAAAACAAGCCCATTCCTGCCCTTAGAGTAGCTGGTGAGTTATTAAATATTTTTAAAGTAGATGTAGTTGAAGTAAAATAATAAATAATAAAAAGATAAAATTGTTACAGAAGAAAAGAAAAAGAAAAAGAAGAAGAAAGGCCGAATGAAGAAAGAAGACAGTATCCAGACCAAAGAGTCAAATATGGACACAAGCAAGGAAAGTGTCTGTAAAAAAAGATCGAGGACCACATCTGAGGGCTCTGAAGTAGAGGTTACTGAACCCCAAAAGCCTCCCACAAAGAAGAAGAAAAAACGAGAAAGAACTGAAGTATCCAGCTTACCTTTAGGCAAAACAGGGAAGAGAAAGAGAAGTAGCTCTGAAGATGCAGATTACCTAATTCCCAAATCAAAACTTAAAAAAGTGGCTCAGAAAGACAACATTAAAAAAGAAGCTTCAGAAGTTTGTAAAGAAAACAAAGGTATTTCTAACTTTAAGCTTACGATTAGATAAATAAGGTTTTCTTTTTTTCTTAACTCACGTCTTTATTTCTTGTTATTTAATTTAGAATTAGAAGTCTCTACTGAAGAGGAAAAAGACACTGGAGATATAAAAGATGGATCCCTCTTGAAAGCAAAAAGAAAGCATAAGAAAAAACATAAAGAGAGGCATAAAATGGGAGAAGAGGTTATACCATTACGAGTACTATCAAAGTAAGTCAGCGGTACAAATTATATCGTTGGCAGTTGGCACACTCCATCACCATTGCTAAAGTGCAATTCCAATTTGTATTGAACAGAGTTGCATATTAGCAACAGTAATGGCCTGAAGCCATGATCTGCAGACAAGTTGCTATAACACAATTGGGGTTTAAAAAGGAACCACCGCACTAAAACATGGAAGCACTTATTTTTTGTCAAGTCACAGCAAGTGCCTCCATGTTAAAGTAGAGGGTGTTCCTTAATAGATTTAGAAGTACAGCTTTAATGTACCATAGACCAGCCGTTCAATTAAGTACTCCTGAAGTTTTCTTGAAGTTAAAATGAAAAAGGAAGACTTACCATCACTAAAACATGGAAGCACTTACTTTTTTAGTTTCAAAGCAAGTACATCCACGTTTAAGTGGTGGGGAGCCCAGTCTTGGGAAGAAAAATAAAAATCATGAATGTCCTTTGACCTGTAAAGGAAATTTAGAAAATAATCTGGGATCAGAACAAACGCATCAGTTTGAACCTGTCCGACAAGGTCTTTTAAGTTAAATTAAGTAAATTTCACCGTAAGGATTATATATTTTTATCCTTTATTCAAAATTAAACAAGCAATGCTGTATTTTCATTATTTTATTTTCAGAGCTTCATTAGTAGCCAGTTTCACCAATTTATCCTATAAAAATAGATCTGAATCCTTGAAAAAGTGTCGGTTTGGGGACACCTCCACTGAAACATGGAAGCACTTACTTTTGTTTTACACAGCAGGTACCCCCATGTTAAAGCAAAGGGGATCCCCTTGGCTTCTGTAGATTAGAAAGGTTGCCATCTGGAATCCGGAGGCATAATTTGGATTCACTTCTACTAAAACATGGAAGCACTTACTATTTTAAAAGTCACAGAAAGTACTTCCATGTTAAAGTTAAAGGGAGTCCATCTACTCAAGGGGTGAGAGATAAGTAGAAGAAAGCAAATGGCATACCTTTTAGAAGAGAGTTTTTCTTAACCTTCCTGGATTACTTTCCAAAGAATCCAGTTTTCCTCTTGGAGGGTTAAAAGGCAAGGACTTTGGGTACTTCTATTTATACTATTCTTAACTCCTGAATTCCTTTTGCCTTTTTATCTCAGAGAATCATTACAAGAGCCCTTTGTTATTCTAATGTATCAGCTCTCAGGGAATGTATGGTCCTGGGTGGGTCTGGATACTTTTTTTTTTTAAAGTATACAGATGTCAATGTTAACAGCTAAAACCATTACCACAGATATTCTCCTCTTTAAAAAAAAAAAAAATCCCCTATCTGCTTGTTTGATGGCATAGATTAGGGTAACAATGAGTGCTCCTGCAGAGCCAGGCGAGGCATTGTGTTTCTATCTGGAGGAGCTCTAGCTGTTTGAAGAAACATCTTACACGTTAAATGTATGTAAATAAATAAATTGCTTCCATGGGGTGTTTTTTTCTTCTTAGAAATTCCTTTTGATTCAAGTAAATACTAAGGAATGTTGTCTCTCAAATTGGAAGCAGTTTAACAAATCTTTAAATTTTAATTTCTCATTTTTTCCCCAGAGTTGACTGACTTTTCTAGTAAATGTTACTAGTTAATTAATTCAATACTTTTATTTTCATCAATTCATATATTTGAAACATACTCAGGAATTGAATCAGCAAATATAAAACATTTAATCTGAATGTTGGGGCAAAGGGAACTCCCCTTTGCTTGTTTGCCAGATGGACTTAGAACTCAGGAAATAATTTGAGTGTAAGTGTTTAAAGAAAGAAAGGTTGGGAGGAGGAGTGATTGTAAGTTACTGAATGTCTGTATTAGATACTTACATTTTATTTAATGAGCTGTTGTCACTATTTTAAAAGTACAGTGTTTTTTCATTATAGAACCGAATGGCTGGATTTGAAAAAAGAGTATTTAGCACTGCAGAAAGCTAGCATGGCTTCTTTAAAAAAAACAATATCCCAAATAAAATCAGAGTCAGAAATGGAAACAAACCTTGGAGTACCTACTAAGTCCGAAATGAAAAGTGAAAAAAGTAAGCATCACTATGATAGTTTTTGTAGCATTATATTGTACTTACACTAAATGTACTTTCTGGGTTATTATATGATAAACTTTAGTTTTAAAAACTTGATTATACAGTGGTTGTTATTAGAACAATTACTGATTTGTCAAGTTGTCCAGACATGTGATTTATTCTTAACATAAGAATATTTGAAGGGTTCATTTTAAACAGAATCTTTTTTAATCATATAAATTTTCTCTACAGTTTTCATTATTAATCAAATTTAGTAATGAGTGCCTAGTCTGAGTTGAGCAGGTTTGTATAAACAAAGATGATAATTTCTCACCTGACGTGTTATTCCTTGGTATTAACCACAGCAGGAACAAATTAAAACAAGATTTTCGTGAAATCTTCAATATTAGGATATATTTTAAATTCCTGTAAGTTGAAAATATAAATTTCACATTTGAATTGTAATTTATATGCAATATTCTTATATATTATCCTATGCCTGTTTATTTCTTCACTGAGTAAAGCACTTTGTTACTTGGTTCATTGAAAAGGAGCTTTTTTTTTTTTTTAAGGTTTTACAAGTGCTCTTCTAATGGTAAAAGTTTGCATTTACAGTAATAAAGGCTTTTGTATTTTACTTCATGGTAATCTGCAATAAATAGTATAACTTACAACATAATGACTTTATGAGTAAATTTAAATTAATTATTTAAATCAGGCTGAGAAATCATTATTGTTATTCTAAAGTGGGCCTCCTAAGGGTTAAATTATTAAGTGTAAGAGATTTATTTCTGGTCTTTTTCTTTTCAAACAGCAGACAGTGAAGAGGGTGGTCCCCAGGAGAAGGTTAATGCAGCAGGACCACAGTTTGTGAGTGGTGTGATTGTGAAGATCATTAGCACTGAGCCTTTACCTGGCAGGAAACAAGTCAGGGTAATGCTTTTGAATCCCCAGGATAGTTGTTTCTCTTTCCTCTAAAAAACTCCCCCATGTGAAGGTGTTTTGAATATGGAAAGTGGAGCAAATGAAATTAGAATTTGTTCTCTTGTGGTAAATTGCTTATTGGTTTTGATTCCATAATAACCCTTAAGTTTGACTTGAAGCAAATTCTAAAGACTGAAATTCCTCACTGGATCAAATTTACAGCAAACATAGTTTAATCCATTTATTATAGGAAAAGTGCAATTTGTGCTTATTTTTACTGGTGCCCTTAATGGTTGTTGTATAGTTGGATGAGGAAACCATACTATAGTTATTATAACTAATAAGGTAGATAAAGTAAAATGGTTCCCAGTATTCATTTTTAGGGGACTTCCTCTGTTTTCAGAAAAATCTAGAGAAACTAGATTTTAGGAAAATACTCAGTGCTAAAACTTTTTTAAAGATTTAATCAACATTAGAGTTGGTTTGAAATTATTTTTAAAATAAAATTGTAATTATCTGCCGTTGTCTGGTTTGGAGCAAACTAGAGAATTTGTAATTTGTTTTCATTAGAGCTTTTAGCTTTCAATAGATTCCTAAAAGATTTTGTGACTTAAAACAAGTCAGAACTATTTTGGAATAAAAGGGATAATATGCATATTTTTCACTTACCATGGGCTTAGTTTATTTTTGTCTGTTAATGAATCCTCTTGGGAATTGAAATTTTTTTCCTGAAAGGCAGGGTGTTTTTTTTGGAGAAAAGAGCCTTTAAAATTTTTATTTTTAAAAATTTTTGGTATTTTTAATCCATGCTGATTATTTTAAAAATTTGGAACAATTACATAAAAGTGTAAACTATTTTGCAAAGCTCCAAACATTTTATATGTATATGCAAATAAATCTTTATTTCTACACAATTTACACTTTAAATTGCTATTCATATGGTACTAGTCTTCTTTTTTCACTTTATAAAGTTATCTTCTACAGCATTTTGTACCAGCACAGCAATATTTCTTTCTTATTCACATATTCCTTTGAGTGGGAGTACCCTATTTTATTTACTTTTAAACCTTGTCACCCATTTAGGTAAGACACTTTCTTTTTAAACTATGTAACATGTTCTGTAACATAGCAAATATAAAATTCTTATACTGACATCAGCACCATATAGTATATTGTTTTGCTTTTGCATAGACTCTTAGCAGTCACATTTTTTAACTTGCATAACCATTAAGGTTGCTCATTGTAACCATCTGTAAGCACTCTTTATCTGAAACCCTATCCCCTAAAATCCTGTAGCTGTCACTAACACATAAATTTAGATTCTCATTACAGTATTAAGGAGGAACCTGGTCAATCCCAAATTGGTATTACCAGCTTGCATTTCAAAGTTGGTCGCAGTATAGATTTTCAAATAAGAAGGATAAAAAAATTGAGGATGTAAATGCTGCTGTGGTTAGGCAGATTGCAAAAGATTTAACAGAAAAATTACGCAAAGTTTGTTATTTGGAATGACTGACATAGGTTTAATTATATTTATCAAATACCTTTTATTATCTAAATGGTAATTATGTCAATTACAGATTCTTCATTTATGATCACCAAAATCGTAAAATAACTGCATTAACCAAGTTAGTAATTACTTACATTTTGCTGGAGCAAAAACTGAGCTAGGATTGTTACTGCTGTCTGTGACTTGCCCATGTGATTACCAGGTTAATTTGTCATTCTAAGAAGGGTTTTAAATCCGGAGATTAGCCTGACATTATAATGGATATTTGGTAAATATCTTTTGAATTGTAGTAATCTAATCTGTCTGATATATCAATTATAAAACTCTCACTACTACCAATGAATACATTAAAATTTCATCACTTCATACCCTATTTTCTTGCTTTGTGTCTAAATTTAATAATGATTAGATAGAGAAATGGGAAGAATTAGCAGGTATATTCTCTCCAGTTCTCTTAATTTTTTTTTCATTGAATTAGCATACATTTATTAAGACCCTATTTTGTGATAGGCAGTGTTTTAAGTGTTGGGATGAATTAAGATTAGTCCCTGGCTTGTACATAAGCACAGGTTTTTACTACTTATTCTTTATTATTAACTGATAAACTTTTCTTATGAAAAAATATTTCCAGGTATTGCTCAGTTCTTTTTGTAATTCATACGTTAAAAATCCAGTGGCTAAAAGTAATCTAGGGAATTCTCTGGCGGTTCACTAGTTAGGACTGCGCGCTCTCACTGCCGAGGGCCCGGGTTCCATC
The DNA here is from genome assembly GCF_009873245.2 of Balaenoptera musculus. Lineage (NCBI taxonomy): Eukaryota > Metazoa > Chordata > Mammalia > Artiodactyla > Balaenopteridae > Balaenoptera > Balaenoptera musculus. The sequence goes on from NC_045789.1 coordinate 112,827,706, forward strand.
CCTGGTCAGGGAACTAAGATCCCGCAAGCTGCATGGCGGGGCCAAAGAAAATAATAAATTTTTTTAAATAAATAAATAAAAGTAATCTAAATTAGTTGTGCCTTGAAATTTTGGGTTAAAACTAAAGGAGGTGAGGTGGGTAAGACTTTTTTCCCCCAGTTGGGAACCTTCAGTTATTTCTTTAGCTTTATGAATGGAAGTTGATGAATTAAGAATTAGTGTAACATTCCTGCATAATTGCATTGCATACACTGTAGAACCTGCTGTGAAAAAAAAAAAAGACTAGGAATGCAGGAATCTTGTTAATTTGCCCTCACAGCAGGCCCTATAGGTAAAACTTTTCCTTGCTGTGTGACTCAACTTGTTTAGAAGAGGGTGCTTCGGTATTTTATCAGAGAATAAAAGCTCTTGAGCTATCTGTATTCCCATAGACTACTTGGGAACTACTTTGTATGTTCCTTGAAATTTTTTTCACAAGTGGTTATAAAAAGTTTACATATATTTTAAGTCATAAGTGATTTGGTACAGGTGAGTGGAAACACACCTTCTTCCTTAATCCCTTTTCAATTTTGTTATTAATTTTACTCTTTAACTACACCCAGACTTGGAAACCTTCTGAATTTGGCGTTGTATTTGTACATTCCGCTCTACAAATCTCTTTTCCTTATGCAATATTCCCATTCCAGTTAAGATTTTAAGGATGCTGTTGAAGGAAGGAAAGTTATTATTGGAGTTGATGTTAAATTGGTTCTCAACTTTGTCCAAGTCACTTTTTAAGAGCATTCGTTTTGGGGGGGTTTTTTTCTTTCTCTTTTTTTTTTTTTTTGGTTTTTGGCCGCACCCTGTGGCTTATGGGATCTTAGTTCTCCGACCAGGGATTGAACCTGGGCCCTCAGCAGAGAGAGCACAGAGTCCTAACCACTGGACTACCAGGAAATTCCCCATTTGTATATATTTTAGAAGAAATGTTTGATATAGGATAGTTTCTTCTCATTTTAAATGACATATGGCCCAATTTTATAATAGATTCTAGTACAACCATTGGAATAATTTTAGAATTATATTGAAACATTTTTATTATTTATTTTAAGCCTTTCTAAACTCTAACGCAGGATACTTTGGCAGCAATCTCAGAAGTTGTCTATGTTGATTTGCTGGAAGGAGATACAGAATGCCATGCTAGATTTAAAACTCCTGAGGATGCTCAAGCAGTAATAAATGCATATACGGAAATTAAAAAGAAACACTGCTGGAAACTAGAGATTCTTTCTGGTAAAACTTTATAGAACATTCTTTTTAACAATTCTTATTGTGGGGTGATTGTTTTATAATTTCTGAGTTTGGCTAATGAAACTACGTTGTTGGGTTTTTTTGGTACTATAATATGCATAAAGTAGCATTAAATAAAATCAGACAACTATTCCGGTTCTGTTGTTGACAGTATAAAGCCTTGAATATGTTTCTTCATCTGTATCCTTATGATCAGCATTTTTGTGGGTTTTTTTGTTCTGTTTTTTTTAAGGTGACCATGAACAGAGATATTGGCAGAAGATTTGGTAGATAGGCAGGCCAAACTTAATCAGCCTCGTGAAAAGAAAAGAGGGCACTGAGAAGGTATCAATTCATATTTGTTTTTTTTATTTCTCTAGATTTGAATATATGAAATTAGGAATATTTTCCACACAAGGGTACATAATTTTATCTTTTTTTAAAAAGAAAATAGTGCTGTAATTTAAATTCTGGCTGCTTTCATTTATGGCTTTGTGGTGAATGATTATTTAAGATTGTCTTAATGGTAAAAAAACACATGTATTTAGATTGTTTACTTTTTAAAAAATATGAGCCTCCAAGATAAGATTGAGAGACTACGCATAACATTCCCTGTAGCAACGGTAAGCTGTATTCCTTTTTCTCTAGACTAGCTGACAAGTGAAGGAAACAAGGTTAAATAAGTACATTAAATAATTTAAAGCAAGCCGTCTCTTTCAATACTTTTATTTTAAATGACACTAAATTTATCAGATTATTTATTGTTGCTAGTAAGCTGTCTAGTTTATTCTTTTAAAACATTATTATACATGTAAAGGTTAGAACATCTTAAAGTGCTTAGAATAAAATAGGGCACATAATAACTGTGCCCTATTATGTGCACATAATAACTGTGCCCTATTATGTGCACATAATAATAATAATATTACTAGTATCAATTTTTTAATGTATATTGTAAAAATCGGTAAAATATGGAAAGATGTACGTACATCCTTTTATGATTGATTAGCACTTGAAAGGTCATACTTCCTGTGTTCTAGGTTTGTTGCTTTAGGGTCCTATTTATAAAATTCTTTCTTTTTTAATTGGAAAATCAAGTTTTTTTCATCAGCGTTACATAGCCTAGGATTCATTGAATTTAAGATGATTTAGGAGGAGGTTTTCTACTGGTATTTGTTAATTCTGTTTCTGTGACTGTGGACTGAATTTGCTGAGATGGGAAGGCCTCCCATCTTAAGGACTCTTTCAGGTCCATGAGGTGTTAATTCAAAGCCTGCTTGAGAGTATTTAAATGTTAAAATCATTAATCCAGAACTGACAACTGAAATGAAATCATTTTGTTAAATAATACTTATCCTTCTAATTGGTGTGAAATTTCATTTAAATTGTATATATTTTTAAATTAGAAATCAGAAAGTTCGTTTTTTCAGAAAGATTCCATCTCCACAATTAAATTTGAGACAAGAAAATAAACATTGACTTAGGGAATTTTATAAATTGGGTTGGAAAGCAGTGAGTAGTTCTGTCATTGACTGGGAGAGTTCTCATTTACCTGTTACACCATCAGGTTTATCATACACATGATTTGTGTGATAAACCTCTGAAAGTATAGAATCCTAGCTAAAGCTATGGATGTAACTAGAAATGAAAAAAAGGTACCACACAGAGAAGCTTCTCAGAGGAGAGGGGGGTTAGACCATAATTTAGTTTACTTTTTTGTTAATTTATTTAATTAATATTTTTGGTGCCAGTTTGTGTTAGCCACTGTTCTAGGAACTGAGTATATAGCTGTGAGTAACAAAGTCCCCTTCTTTGTTGAGGCTTAGAGGTAATATATTAATAGGTCAGATGATGACATGTGCTGTACAGAAAACTCAAAAGTATAATGGGATACATGAGATGAGATTGTCTGGAAAGTTCTCTCTGCAAAGGTGACAGTAGAGGAGACCTTAGGGAAGTGAGCAAGCAAGCCAGGAAAATTTAGATGCACAGCTTTCCAGTCCGAGGCAACAGAAAGTGCAGAGGCCTTGGGACTTCCCTGGTGGTCCAGTGGTAAAGAATCTGCCTTCCAATGCAGGGGACAATGGTTTGATCCCTGGTCGGAGAACTAAGATCCCACATGCAGTGGGGCAACTAAGCTGGTGCCCCACAACTACTGAGCCCGCCGCCTCAACTAGAGGGCCCGAGTACCACAAACTACAGAGCCCATGTGCTCTGGAGCCTGCACGCCACAACTAGAGAGAAAAAACCCCGCATGCCACAACTAGAGAGAAGCCTGCGTGCCGCAACTAAGAACCGACGCAGCCAAAAATATAAATAAATAAATAAAAATATTAAAAAAAAAAAAAAAGAAAGTGCAGAGGCCTTGAAAGGAGATTGTGAGACTAGGAGGGCAGTGTAGCTGGAGTACTGGAAGGAAGCATGTTACTAAAGGAAATTAAGTATTTAGAAAAAATTAGCAGCCAAAAGTATAGCATAAATACCTCACTGACATGCCAGCCTACCGTTTCCACAGTAACGTTATACTTGGTCGATAATTGAGTGAAAGAAAAGCACTAATAAAAAATCCTGGTTCTTATTTTCACATTGTGGAGGAGAAGGCTACTGGGGACACTTTCCTAAGCTCTGGTCAGTTTACACAGAATTAAAAGATGAAAGAATTGGTCGAAATATTTTATTTTCTATGTATGATATTTTTACCCATAAAAATCAAGTACAGTTAAGTTAAATTAAGACCTCTGACAAAAGATCAGTAAGATGAAGGAAAGATCTGCCAAAAGGGGTCTGATTCATTCTACCCAGACCAAATCTTTGTAGTGTACCCTATCACTTTGAGCACGTTGGTAAAATTAGATAACAGGTACTGGAGACACAGTAAGGCTTTTCTCATTTCTCTTTAGCTTTTAAAGCGTATTTGAATTTTGTAATGTTTTTATCAAAATGTTCTTTCCTTTACAAAGTACTGATAGGTTAGATATTAAGCAGGTATAGGTAGAATTCATAAAATTTGTGAAGAGCATATCGGTGTGACAGTTTTAAACACTTACATTTTGACTCACTTCACTGATGAAAAGGCTTTTAGTTTAATCTGAAAGTGATTTCCTGCCAGTGTCCACTTATCACCAGTTTAAATAAACTATTTTAATGAATACTCGTTAGAATCTGTGTTTTTAAGAGAATAAAATTTTCATTTCCTCCAAAGCTAAATAAGATACCTTAAGTTTTTTTATCAAGAAAGCTTCTGGAATATACAGATATTTTAAATGTTCTTCTGCATTCCACATAATTTCATTTGTCTTCTTTAAAATTTTCAAGTATTTATGTAAGGGTGTAATTACTAAGTACTCTTAATAGCAGTTTCTTATTTGGAATATTTTTTAAATTTGTAAGCAAACCTTTGTGTAGCACTCAGCCCAAAATATGCTGTCCTCATTCAAATAATATATGAATTTTCAAGCACAATATAATATTAAAGACCACACATCATTTAAGAAGTGTCTTGATAATTAATACTCAAGCCCAAAGGGCTATGAAACAACAATGTTTGGTCCTTAAGCCTCCTAAAATGTCAAAAAAATTACCAGCATGGAATGTTTTTTTTTTTCCTAATTTTATATTGGAGCATAATTGATTAACAATGTTGTGTTACTTTCAGGTGTACAGCAAAGTGATTCAGTTATACATATACATGTATCTATTCTTTTTCAAATTCTTTTCCCATTTAGTTTATTACAGAATATTGAGGAGTGTTCCCTGTGCTGTATAGTAGGTCCTTGTTGCTGGAATTTTTTTTTTTTTTTTTTTGGCTGCATTGGGTCTTCATTGCTGTGCAAGGGCTTTCTCTAGTTGTGGTGAGCAGGGGCTACTCTTGGCTGTGGTGTGCAGGCGTCTCATTGCGGTGACTTCTCTTATTGCGGAGCACGGCCTCTAGGGTGCGCAGGCTCAGTAGTTGTGGCGCACGGGCCTAGCTGCTCCGCAGCATGTGGGATCCTCCCGGATCCTTATGATCAGCATTTTTGTGGGTTTTTTTGATCCTCCATGGGCTCGAACCCATGTCCCCTGCATTGGCAGGCAGATTCTTAACCACTGCGCCACCGGGGAAGCCCTGGAATGGTTATTTTTAATTGAAAATTTTTTTAGTAATCTGGAACTAAAATGAGAGGATCTTAGGTAACTCAAAGACTTAATATCTATTTAATAGGCCATAATCTAGACAGTTCTCTCTGTAACTGATTTGATCTAAGCTTAATTATCTCATTTGTTTTCTTCCCCTTTTTAAGAAGTTTTATTCAAGCTAATAGTTATGAGATTTTTCTAGTCATAATTATCTTTCTCTTTTTAGGTATCCAGTACATTCTAATTTCTGATTTCTTTCTCTGTAGTTAATCACTAAAGCCGAAAAGATCAGACTCGAAAAGACTCAACAAGCAAGTAAACACATTTAGATTTTCTGAATATGATTGAAAAAACATTTTTGGTTCACCTCTTAAGAAAGATTTCACTGGATGCTAGAGCTATTCTTAGGGAATTCTTTTTTTTTTTTTTTAACGGTCGTAATGTGTAATGAATGTTTTTCTAAAACCTACATTTAATTAAAAGAAATAGTTTTGTTCTTTAACTTGTAAAGAAGACTTTTGTCCAGAGACAATTACACTGTATACCACAGTTTTTTCATTAAACATTGTATTTGTTGAAATTATCTGATATAAATCAACCTCAAAGTGATTTAGAAAATAAATGTGTTTTGAACATTATCTTTTTTCCCAAACATTATCATTAATTTTGCTGTTTTGTATTTACAAAAACAATAACTTTTGCAAAAATAATACTACTACATAAATAAATAGTTTAGGAAAAAATGTTTAACAGAGAACTCTCACTGTACTTATTATTTTGTAGCTTGCTTTTTCCATTTGAAACATCTTAAATACTTTTTCATGTTGATTTATGCAGAGACGTATGTGTGATATTTCATTCTGCTTATTGCACTTTGCCTATCTGAGCTTCCACTGAACAGACCATATGAACTGTTTCCAGTTAAAATGTTAAGTGAGTTTGTTTTCATAAATGAAGCTAATAAACATTTTATTTTGGTTAGACAAAATAAAATGTACCAGATGCTGTGAACAAAAAAAAAAAAAAAATCTAGGAATCAGCCTTAGGCATAACCGAAGTCTGTCATTTTATTTGGGAAAATCACAGAATGGTATGTTGAAGGCCTTCCCAGAACTGAACTTGCAGGGCATATACGTGACTGGCATCTTAATCTCTCACCAGGTATCAGGAAAGTACTCTGGACAGCCCTGGGGTTCATTTTCTTGGGCTACAAACCCATTTTTAGTTCCATCAGCGTTGTCCAGCAGTGAGGGACTAATTTGGCTGTCCCTTCTATGCATTGTGGGAAGCAAAGGATCAAGAATCTATTCACTCCTATGGGCCAAAAATTTGAGGAGATCGGCTACATCACTGGTTGGGATGGCAACAGCTTATCAGTACCAAAAATAGGTATGCTGGGGCTTCCCTGGTGGCGCAGTGGTTAAGAATCTGCCTGCCAATACAGGGGACACGGATTCAAGCCCTGGTCCGGGAAGATCTCACATGCCGTGGAGCAACTAAGCCCGTGCGCCACAACTACTGAGCCTGTGCTCTAGAGCCCGCGAGCCACAACTACTGAGCCCACGTGCCACAACTGCTGAAGCCTGCATGCCTGGAGCCTGTGCTCTGCAACAAGAGAAGCCACCACAATGAGAAGCCCGCGCACCACAATGAAGAGTAGCCCCCGCTCACCGCAACTAGAAAAAGCCCGCACGCAGCAACAAAGACCCAACGCAGCCAAAAATAAAGACAAACAAATAAATAAGTTTATTAAAAAAAAAAAGGGGGGGCTTCCCTGGTGGTGCAGTGGTTGAGAATCCGCCTGCCAATGCAGGGGACACGGGTTCGAGCCCTGGTCTGGGAAGATCCCACATGCCGCAGAACAGCTGGGCCCGTGAACCACAATTACTGAGCCTGCGCGTCTGGAGCCTATGCTCCGCAACAAGAGAGGCTGCGATAGTGAGAGGCCCGCGCACCGCGATGAAGAGTGGCCCTCGTTCGCCGCAACTAGAGAAAACCCTGGCACAGAAACGAAGACCCAACACAGCCAAAAATTAATTAATTAATTAATTAATTTAAAAAAAAAAAAAGGGTATGCTAACAGGTTGCCACTGACTCACTAGTTTTTCTCTCCCCATGAAGGAAAGCTAGCATACACACTCGTGAAGGAAAAGAATGATCAATTAATAGTTGCTAAACCCTCTTGTGAGGATTGTGACTAAATATGCTCCAGTTGATATAGAATAATCAAAAGTAGGTGTATGTCTCAAGAATTGAGTTATTCTCAAGGAGGACTGTCATAAGGTGACTTCGAAGAGGTTATCAAATAAAATTTCAAAAATTCTCCTCTTGGCAGTATTTAAAACGAGAAGCAATCATTCAACAAATATCTGTGTTTAGACACTCTTGCCCTCGTGGTGCTTATGTTTCAGCAGTAGATAGAGAAAATAAACAAAAATAAGTAAAAATCACACAGTTGTTTAGATAAGTCCTAGGGACAACGGAAAAAGGTGGAGGAGGAGAAAACTCTATTCATTCATTCTTTCATTTATTCTTTAATTCACTTAATTAAAGGAATACTTATTTAGCCCCTGCTATATATCAGACACTGACACTATAGACATTAGAGATACAAAGAAGAGGTAAGGAAGATCCCCTGCCCTTGAGGAATTTACAGCCTTGGGGAAGACAGGCAAGTCAACATAAAGTTGCACTAACAATGTAAGTGACAGGACAAGTTACTCCAGATATGGGATGGGTTCCTGAAAGCAAAGTCATAATTCTGCATGACCTTTCAAGGTCTCTAACCTTTGATCCTTGGGTAAGTGTATTACCTTCATTATCCAACACTTAGTACCTAGTAATTGCTTAGTAAGTATTTGTTTAATTGAGTTTAATTGAATGTGTGCTTCAGGATGTTTCCCCAAGATCAGATGCTGATTTAGTTGCATAAAAGATGTTTTCTCTTTTCAAGTTGCTGATTCTCAGTACTCATGTTCCTTTTTTTTTTTTTTTTTTTTTTAATGTCTGGGAGAAAAATTTCTCTTGGCCATTGCTCTTTTTTTTAAAATAATTTCTTTCTTTATTTATTTATTTTTGGCTGTGTTGGGTCTTCGTTTCGTGCGAGGGCTTTCTCCAGTTGCTAAAAGCGGGGGGCCACTCTTCATCACGGTGCGCGGACCTCTCACTATCGCGGCCCTCTCTTGTTGCGGAGCACAGGCTCCAGACGCGCAGGCTCAGTGGTTGTGGCTCACGGGCCCAGTTGCTACGCGGCATGTGGGATCTTCAGGGCTCGAACCCGTGTCCCCTGCATTGGCAGGCAGATTCTCAACCACTGCGCCGCCAGGGAAGCCCCTCCTTTTTTTTTTTTAAAGTGCCTACTACATACCTGTCTTTGTGCGTGTCAGTGGGGTTCCTTCCTTAACTGCGATGCTAATTTTATTTAAGCACCTTGCAGTAGCTCAGTACCACTGTCACAAAGAAAACCTCCATGGTCATTGTCTTTTTTACCTGTTTACTGTGTTACCTCAGTGAAGTAGGTGCCACTATTATCACCACTTCAAAAATGAAACTGAAGCGCTTGCCCAAGGTCAAATAGCTAACTAGTCTAGGATTTAAACTCAGTTTCTCCTACTCTAAAGACCACATATTTTAATGATTAGAACACCTCCCTTTCTCCCGATCTCTCTTCCCACTTTTCTTCCTTTCTATTTCCTTCTTTTCAGCCAATGTTTTGCCTCTCATAGTAGAGATGTACTGCAATTTCTTGTAGTTGTCTGCTTTATTTTACTACTAAAAGCAGTGCTGTGTGTCCTCCACCTTTGTTGACGGTGTGTGTGTGTCTGCAGTATAGATTTCTGAATAGGAATTGCAGGGCAGAAATATATTTTACATAGCATGACTGAAATAGTCCAAAAAACGCTGTACAAATTTTTCACTGCCAGCAACAGTTAACTACATTCTTGTAAATATTTTCTCCCATTCAGTCTCTTGCCTTTCAACTTGGTTTATGGAACATTTATTTTACAGATATTTTATATTTTTACAGAGTGATATCTTTTTTTTTTTTTTTTGTCTACACCACGTGGTTTGTGGGATCTTAGTTCCCCCACCAGGGAACCCAGGCCCGTGGCAGTGAAAGCACCGAGTCTTAACCACTGGACCGCCAGGGAATTCCCAGAGCCATATCTTTTAATCTGCTGTTAACAGAACATGATTTCCCAGTCTGAAACCTGTGAATCCTGTCTTTACCTCATTTTTTGATTTTGATATCCAGAAGATAGAGACATAAGCAGAGATCTTTCTTGAGTTAGCATGAGTGAGTCCATTCTTTGCAGCCAGTACAACCTTAATTAAAAGGAATATAATTCTTTAAAAAATAAATCACACTTTTTTTTTAGTCTAGGTTCATGAGTTTTTAGGCAGTAGTAATTTCTCAAGAACTCAGTAGACTTCCTTGATTCCAGAGAATTCCACATGCTAATAACCACATCCTTGGTCTTTTTAAGACATATTTCTGTGCTATCTTGCTTCCTTACCTCTCTCTGGATTTAAGAGAGCTGCTGTGACCAAGTTATACTATTCATCTAAATTTTTTTCCCCAAATTTCCATAGTTTTTTTTTTTGACCATTTTTTAAAATTGAAGTATAGTTAATTTACAATGTGTGTTAGTTTCAGGTGTACAGCAAAGTGATTTATATGTACATACATATATATATATTCTTTTTCACATTCTTTTCCATTATAGGTTATTACAAGATATTGAATATAGTTCCCTGTGCTATACAGTAGGTCTCTGTTGGTTTTAAATCACACGTTTTTGAAAATGCCTTAGGAAGTTTATAATACAGAAAAGCAATTGGAATGAAAAACTAGAAAGGAGTCACGCTAGGAAAGAGTCAACTCTGTCACTTGTTACTTAGTCCCCACTTGTCTGTTGACCTCTTAATGATACCACACAACAAGGCTGCCTTTTTCATATTGAGGCACAAGTCATGCACTGATGGCAACATTTGCATAGGTTACAATGTGATTGTGTTCTTGGATTTGTGCAGTGCACAATCTGCCCACCACACGTGGCAGCCCACCATACGTGGCAGCCCAGTGCACAAGGATGTTCAGCTTTTTGTATTTGAGAATATTCTTCCACTGCTGAAGGAAACAGAACAAAAAACTAACATTCTTACAAATCATCACAAGTAGTCCAGGTCTGGGGTGATCCAAACCTAGAGGTATGATTTGTAATATAGACCAAATCATCATCTAAGTAGAGACTTCAGGGGCAGGAATTAAAGTAGGGATCTCGAAAGGTAGTCCACCGCCCTGAGATTCTGAACTACTATAGGACAGTATTAGTTTTTTCATTATTATTCTTTCTGTAGCCCAATACTTAGAGCTATAATCATAACAATATTCCAAGGGTATGGAATATATGTTACTGGAAGGTTTAGATTGTTTTATCTTGACTAAACAAGGCTTGGTCTTAAGAAAAGTGTTGTGTTTTTGGTTTTAATCCTACAAACCAATGAGGAAATATTAACCAACCTTAATAGGAACAATGGATGAAGATTAGGAAGTATAAATGGCCAATAAACATAATGAACCGACCATGACCTCATTAGTAATCAAGAAAATGAAATGAAAATAAAATGAGGCACCCTGCCCTTTATGAGTCGATTAGATTGACTAAATAAAAAAGATTAGGCTTCCCTGGTGGCGCAGTGGTTAAGAACCGCCTGCCAATGCAGAGGACATGGGTTCGAGCCGTGGTCCAGGAAGATCCCACATGCTGCAGAGCAACTAAGCCAGGAACCACAACTACTGAGCCACTTGCCGCACTACCAAAGCCACGCGCCTAGAGCCCGTGCTCCGCAACAAGAGAAGCCACTGCATTGAGAAGCCCGTGCACTGCAACTAGAGAAAGCCTGTGGGTAGCAACAAAGACCCAGTGCAACCAAAAATAAACTTAAAAAAAAAAAAAAAAAAAAGATTAGTATTATCCTGTATGGTCAGGGATAGGGGTAAAGGGGTAATATTATATACTGTATTGTGAATTGATAGAACTTTACCACCATGCAACTGGAATCCACGGTAGTATTTAGAATAATAGCTTATACCAATGAACAGTTATTTGAAAGAATCAACTGACAATATCAGCATCCTTATATCCCTACAATAGGCTTAGCTGATGCCAGGAAAAGAAAAGGCTTTTTTGTGCCTTGAGTCCATTTGATAAGCCTCTTGCTCTGTTATCTTTTAACTAGAAGAGATCTGAATTTGTATTTGCAAGAGTCTTTAGTGGCATGAGTAAATAAAAATTGTCGCGATTTAAGGAGTTTATTTTCTTGTACTTAAAGAACATTTATTTCATGGAATTACTTATGAAGTAACCTTTCAAACAACCCCCTGCCAAATCCTTATTTTAATATAAAGTGAAGTGTACAAAAATAGGATGGCTATTTAAAAATTAATCTTCATATCTTGTGGGTTAACTAGTGAATTCATTATTCAATTGATAAATTACATTCTGAACCAATGAGTATGGAAAATAATAATGTACATCTTTACCTAAAATATTACAAAACCATTATTTCTGTTGCAATAGAAATCAGCCCACAAACGAAGGTGTGCAAGAAATATAACTTTATTTTCCCATAATACAACTCTATTTCAAGCCCCACAACCCACAAATATTCTTTTTTTTTTTAATAGATCTTTATTGGAGTACAATTGCTTCACAATACTGTGTTAGTTTCTGTTGTACACCAAAGTGAATCAGCCACGTGCATACATATGTCCCCATATCCCCTCCCTCTTGAGCCTCCCTCCCGTCCTCCCTATCCCACCCCTCTAGGTCATCGCAAAGCACCGAGCTGATCTCCCTGTGCTATGCTGCTGCTTCCCACTAGCTAACTATTTTACATTCGGTAGTGTATATATGTCGATGCTACTCTCACTTCGCCCCAGCTTCCCTCTCCCACCCTGTGTCCTCAAGTCCATTCTCTATGTCTACATCTTTATTCCTGCCCTGTAACTAGGTTCGTCAGTACCATTTTTTTTTTTTTTTTAGATTCCATGTATGTGTGTTACAATACGGTATTTGTTTTTCTCTTTCTGACTTATTTGCAAATGAAGCAACAGACAAAATATTAATCTCCAAAATATACAAACAGCTCATGGAGTTCAATATCAAAAAAAACAACCAATCCAATTAAAAAATGGGTGGAAGATCTAAATAGACATTTCACCGAGGAAGACATACGGATGGTCAAGAGGCACATGAAAAGCTGCTCAACATCACTAATTATTAGAGAAATGCAAATCAAAACTACAATGAGGTATCATCTCACAACGGTCAGAATGGCTATTATCAAAAAATCTAGAAACAATAAATGCTGGAAAGAGTGTAGTGAAAAGGGAACACTCCTGCACTGTTGGTGGGAATGTAAATTGATACACCCACAAATGTTCTTAATCTCAGTCAATTTAGGGTTCTCTCCCTTTCACTTAGTGTTGAGTCAAAATTCTCAAGGCTATGCAATATGAAGTTTGAGGGGACCATTTATCTCCAGAAATATATCTGAGAAGGCCACTGTTCTATTTATGAAGTTACAAGTCTTGAATTCACTCCAGCTGCAAAGGTATTCCTGTATACTTGGCTCAATAGTTCTCATGGTACTTCTGGGCCAAGCATAGGACACAAGAATAACTCCAGATCTTTTGTGCTGTGCTGGAACTTGCCCGGCTCATGAAATAAATACTCAGTGATTGTTGATTTTCTTCACCTGTCAGAGTAAGAATAGGTCAATACGGGGCCCAGCAACATATTTACAGAATAAGTGTGCAAGAATGAGTGAGAAAGAAATTGTATTATTTACAGTTTTTTTGGTTGCAAGAAACAGAAAATAACTCCATTAAATTAAGCAAAGGAAAAAAATTATTGTCAGAATACAAGGGAGGCACATGAACTCTGTGGAAGAGATAGATGAATAATAAAGCCTCAAGAAGTGCAGGACTCCGGGCAGCTCTGGACCTCTTGACAATAGGAGTTTTTAGAGAGCCTACTTCAACTGTTCATTTGACTCAGTAGCAGTGCTCTCCAGGCTTGTAACTCTCACTTCCAAATTCCCAATTCCCAGAAGACACACTCTGACAGACCAAGCCCGGGTCAGGTGCATTCTTAGATCAATCAGTTGTGGCCAGAGGAGTAGATTTTCTGAATAGTCACACTAGGATTGATTACAAGTTTGGAAGTATTTCTTAAAGAGGGCAAAGGTTGTTAGTTGAATATTTACCTAACTAATTCTATTATAGTAGTAAAGTTGAGAGAACAGCATATGTAAAAATAATAAATTTGGAACTTGTCTGGCATGTTTGGGACACAGAAAGGAATCTCAGCAGCTGAAAAGATTGATAAAAAGAAAGTAGGAAAAGATAAAGAATGGGATAAGTTGATAAGGATCAGTCTATCGAAATTTTTTGAATGTCAGACTCAGGGGTATGACCTGTAGGCAACTGAAGATTCTAAACAAGGGAAAGATATCATGAAATATCAGTCTAACAAAACCAACATCAACATGTAACTCTTTGAAGTGATGAAGGAAAAAACAGATATCAGTGAAACTAGATTAGAAAGCCACTACAGTATCTCTGTCATGAAGAAGTGGAGTTCAGTGAAAATGGAAAGGGTATTATTGAGGAAGAGCTGACAATCATTGGTGACTGATCAGATATAAATGTTGATGGAAGTGGAAGAGCCAAAGCCCGAGATTTTAGGCTGGATGGTGGAACACAGCAGTTGATTTAAAAAAAAAAAAAAGGTTAAGATGAGAGTTGATTTTTCAAGAGGTAGACCAGTGAGGTGGAGGTGTGATTGTTAGCTTTTTAATATGTGCTAATTTGGGGGTAGAATTCTAAGTGGAAATATCGTATAGTTTGTTGGACAAATAGGAACCACGATCAGATAATAGCAAGAGGCCAAATACGGGGACTTGGTTTCTCCCACATAGCTGTGCTATTGAGGCTGTGATGCTAGAGCAGTATTTTGGAAAAGAGGGTATAAGGTCACATGTCAATCATTTATTTGTAATTATTATATATCTAGTCATTTAAATATGCAAAAGCACAGAGCTAAAACTTAAAAGTAACCTAAGTAATCGCTGTGCTGCAAAAAGCACCAGTGTTTAAGTCTTATAAATAGCAATTACAGTAACAACTCTCTTTTCAACTTCTTATTGAAGTATAACATGTATACTGAAAACTATATGTTAAAGCTTAGTAAAGATCAATGAAATTTTACAAAAGGACTACACTTGGGTAAGCAGAGCACCCAAATCGAGAAACAGATAAGCACCCTAGAAAAACCCCTGCTTCCAGTCACTCCCACTCCCTTCACCAAGGGAGGACTCAGCATAGATTAGTTTCACCTGATTTTGTGCTTTATACAAACAGAATCAAACATTTAGATGTTCTTTTTAGGTCACTGGTTTGCTCATTCCAGGATTGTTTCTCAAAGAAAAATCCTAAGTCATCAAAAAGAGACTAGTTGTTTACATTATGGTACAATTTATACAATTGAATGCTCTGTAGCAGTTAAGATTGAAGTGGAGACAAGATGTTACAAACCAGTAATATTATATGAGCCGATCTGGGTAAACGTATTAAAGAATATATCTCCTTTAGAAAAGCATATATCATATATGTACTATTATATACGTTAAACACATTTTAGAATGATACACAGGAAATTTGATAATAGTGATACCTTTGGTGAAGAAGAACTGAAGTAATGACAAAGACTTTTTAATTTTTATGTCTTTCTGTCCTGTTTCCATATTTTAAGAAACATGCATTACTTGTATTTAATTTTAAAAATATGAATAGAAAGTTGAAGAATCCTCTGAATACAATCCTTACATTTAATATGAGAACCCTTCTTGCCATCTGTGCAATAAGACGTTGGCCCTTGAACTTAAACTGTAGTATTGGAAAGTGTCTGAAAATTCTAGGAGGAAATGGTGACCCACTTAAAATTGTTTATTTAAGCTGTTAAAATTGTTGGTTTAAACTTTGAATCAGGCCATTTTCACAGTCATCATTTTCAAACCCCTAGAATAAAATCAGACTGATAATTAGTATGCATATCTTTTACTCAGGAAATCCAAACAGTTTTAAAAGAAAGTAATGGGAAAACAAAAAGAAAGAATGTTTGGAAGCTTTAGCTGCTATTACTAAGGAAACCAACTTTATTTGCCCTTTCTCTAGATTTAAAAAAAAAAAAAAAGCAAAAATGTTTGATAAAGGGTAAGGAAGGAAGACTAAATATAGGAATGAAAATATATTTATTTTAAAATTATCTCAAGTACTGAAAATAACTCTAAATTTTTTATTAAAAAGTTCTTCCGCTGTTGTTATAATTCAAATACATAAATAACACAAATTCTGAGGAAAAATATTAGAAAATATATACGGAAAAAAGAAAAGGAAGTCATCAGAATTCTATACATATTATTACACTGTTTCATAACTTCCTATGTTTACTGAGTAGTATACTGTAAAGATTTTTCTGTCAATAAATATTACCTTCGGGGCTTCCCTGATGGTGCAGTGGTTAAGAATCCGCCTGCCAGTGCAGGGGACACGGGTTTGAGCCCTGGTCCGGGAAGATCCCACGTGCCACGGAGCAACTAAGACCGTGCTCCACAACTACTGAGCCTGCGCTCTAGAGCCCGTGAACCACAACTACTGAAGCCCACGCACCTAAACCCCGTGCTCAGCAACAAAGAGAAGCCACCACAATGAGAAGCCCGCGCACTGCAACAAAGAGCCAACGCAGCCATAAATAAAAAAATAAATAAATCTATTTTAAATAAATAAATAAACAAATATTACCTTCAAGTCAGGTTTTTTATTTATTTTTTTTTCAAGTCAGGTTTTTAATCTGCAAAATAGAGATAGTAATATTATCTACCATCTAGCACATACATGGCATATGGTAAGCATTCATCAAATCTCTTAAAAATAGCATCCTTATTTTTAATAGCTATCTGGTGTGCCATTACGTCATCTGCCATAATTTGTTAATCAATCCATCATTACTTGACATTTAGTTTTCTATTTTTTGATTATTATAAGTATTTGTGTATGCTTAGGATAAATTCCTGGAAGTGTTGATGGCAGGTAGCAGGTGGAGTACAGAGGAGGCTGGGCCATGCAGTCCTAAGTAAGGGCCTGCTAAATATTTCTAAAAGCCTTTTTTGCCCCTCCTGCAAAGTTAATATGGTTTGTGCCATGCATGTCAAGAACCTACTTGGCTACTGTGACCATGACTGACTAGACCAGAGCCAAAGGCACACGTGTGTGCTGACCTGATGGAATCCAGTCCCTCCAGTCGGTGTACCACTGGACACAGCATCATCCTCTCTCTTGGGTGACAGGTCGCTGAGGAGCAAGCTGAGCTCCTGGATGGTTCTCCAACAGGACTGCTTCCATCACAGGCTTCACTGGAATGCCTGATCAGTTGACATATGTGTCATATTCTGAAGTAATCTGGGCATGTCTCTCTCCTACCACTTTAAAGAATCTAACTTTCCATCTTCAAAATGAAATAAGAGAAACTGGAAGAAAGGAACACCTAATTAGAAATTTCTAAGACACTATACATTTTTCTTAGCTCTGAGTATGCCTGTTCTGTTTCTGAGCACCAGCTGAACTGTTGCTCACTATCGATGCCAGCATGAATACTCAGACATGCTCTTTCTTCCCAACTGTGTGTTCAGTGTTTTAGTAATCTGATTAAAAACACTGCTTTTCTAAGAATAAGTTGTCTGCAAGTTTCTGATCACATTATGCTATTCACGTGCATTCCCCACTGATCCTAAGATCAGCCCTCAGGACTGTTTTCTGCTTCTATGGACATATTTTGGTTTGGTTGTATCTAACATTAGTCTCAGGTTTAATATATCATATATCAAGATTTCTTAGATTATTTTTCAAGAAGAAAGGCTGACCTCAATCAGTGTCAATGAATAAATAGATTTACCAGCTTACCAAAGGACCATATTCTCTATTACACATTTATCCTCTCTAACCAGAAACTATACAGCTTGGTTCAAGGCAGCCTGGAAGTCAGTACCCTGTCCAAATTTGATTATGAGTATGTATGGGAGGGGCTTAATTTAGGTATAGTGAATTTAATTCTACTATATATATACATACATACATATATATACATATTTCTTTCTGATTATAAAATAAATATATTTAAGTGAAAAAACAAGTTCAAGAGCAGAATAAGCCCACTCATGTAAGACAATTATGCACATACATTCAGATGTAAAATTTGTATATGCGTATAAAAATAGGACACATATAAACCAAACTGTTAACACTGGTTATGTATGCAGTATGGGATGGATATGGATTTTCACATTTTACATTATACATTTCTGTATTAATTAACAATAAAAGAATACTCACAGCTGCTTACTGTGCCAGGCACTGTTACAAGCACATGTATTTATTCACTCATAACAATCCTATGAGATAGATACATTTTACCTTTGAGGAAACTGAGGATCAGAGAAATTAAGAAACTTGTCCAAGGCTGCACAGCTAGTAAATGGCAGAGCTGGGATTTCAAACCAGATCTCTTCAGTGCCTAGATCTGTGCCTGCTGCATAGGAAGCATCAGAAAGATATGTTGGTCATCTCAATATATGCAGAAAAAGAATTTACCAAAATTCAACATCCTTTCACTATAAAACTCTCAACAAATTAGGTATAGAAGAATGTATATCAACATAATAAAGTAGAAACACCACTAATAATCAAATTTATCCTAGGGAAAAAAATCCCCCACGAATATGCCTCAGTGGAAAAACATGTTCTTTAAGTGCAACAGGGAATTCCCTGGCTGGCCAGTGGTTAGGATTCAGCACTTTCCACTGCAGGGGGCACGGGTTCGATCCCTGGTTGGGGAACTAAGATCCCACGTGCAAC
The DNA here is from genome assembly GCF_009873245.2 of Balaenoptera musculus. NCBI lineage: Eukaryota > Metazoa > Chordata > Mammalia > Artiodactyla > Balaenopteridae > Balaenoptera > Balaenoptera musculus. The sequence goes on from NC_045789.1 coordinate 112,846,070, forward strand.
GTGGTGTGACCAAAAGCAAACAAAACAAAATGAAACAAAACAAAACAAAAAAACTCAACAGAGCCAATTTTCTACCACTATTACAAGCAGTCCCTGTTCCTTCAGGTGGACACCAGTGAACATGAGGGTCATGTCATATGACAAATGAATCTTTATTTATTTATTCAATTTTCATAAATTTACCGAGGCTTGATTTGTGACCCAAGATGTGATCTATCCTGGAGAATGTTCCATGTGCACTTGAGAAGAACGTGTAATCTGCTGTTTTTGGATGGAATGTCCTATAAATATCAATTCAATCTATCTGGTCTATTGTGTCATTTAAAGCTTGTGTTTCCTTATTAATTTTCTGTTTGGATGATCTGTCCATTGATGTAAGTGAGGTGTTAAAGCCCCCCACTATTTTTGTGTTACTGTCGATTTCCTCTTTTAGAGCTGTTAGCAGTTGCCTTATGTATTGAGGTGCTCCTATGTTGGGTGCATATATATTTATAATTGTTATATCTTCTTCTTGGATTGATCGCTTGATCATTATGTAGTGTCCTTCCTTGTCTCTTGTAACATTCTTTATTTTAAAGTCTATTTTATCTGATATGAGTATTGCTACTCCAGCTTTCTTTTGATTTCCATTTCTATGGAATATCTTTTTCCATCCCCTCACTTTCAGTCTGTATGTGTCCCTAGGTCTGATGTGGGTCTCTTGTAGACAGCATATAGATGGGTCTTGTTTTTGTATCCATTCAGCAAGCCTGTGTCTTTTGGTTGGAGCATTTAATCCATTCACGTTTAAGGTAATTATCGATATGTATGTTCCTATGACCATTTTTTTAATTGTTTTGCGTTTGTTTTTGTAGGTCCTTTTCTTCTCTTGTGTTTCCCACTTAGAGAAGTTTCTTTAGCATTTGTTGTAGAGCTGGTTTGGTGGAGCTGAATTCTCTTAGCTTTTGCTTATCTGTAAAGCTTTTGATTTCTCCATCAAATCTGAATGAGATCCTTGCCAGGTAGAGTAATCTTGGTTGTAGGTTCCTCCCTTTCATCACTTTAAGTATATCATGCCACTCCCTTCTGGCTTGCAGAGTTTCTGCTGAGAAATCAGCTGTTAACCTTATGGGAGTTCCCTTGTATGTTATTTGTCATTTTTCCCTTGCTGCTTTCAAGAATTTTTCTTTGTCTTTAATTTTTGCCAATTTGATTACTATGTGTCCTGGCTTGTTTCTCCTTGGGTTTATCCTGTATGGGACTCTCTGCACTTCCTGGACTTAGGTGGCTATTTCCTTTCCCATGTTAGGGAAGTTTTCAACTATAATCTCTTCAAATATTTTCTCAGGTCCTTTCTCTCTCTCTTCTCCTTCTGGGACCCCTATAATGTGAATGTTGTTGTGTTTAATGTTGTCCCAGAGGTGTCTTAGGCTGTCTTCATTTCTTTTCATTTGTTTTTTATTCTGTTCTGCAGCAGTGAATTCCACCATTCTGTCTTCCAGGTCACTTTTATCCATTCTTCTGCCTCAGTTATTCTGCTGTTGATTCCTTCTAGTGTAGTTTTCATTTCAGTTATTGTATTGTGCATCTCTGTTTGTTTGTTCTTTAATTCTTCTAGGTCTTTGTTAAACATTTCTTGCATCTTCTTGATCTTTGCCTCCATTGTTTTTCCGACGTCCTGGATCATCTTCCCTATCATTTTTCTGAATTTTTTTTCTGGAAGGTTGCCTATCTCCACTTCATTTAGTTGTTTTTCTGGGGTTTTATCTTGTTCCTTCATCTGGTACATAGCCCTCTGCCTTTTCATCTTGTCTATCTTTCTGTGAATGTGGTTTTTGTTCCACAGGCTGCAGGATTGTAGTTCTTCTTGCTTCTGCTGTCTGCCCTCTCGACAAATGAATCTTTAAATGCTAAGTGTAGCTTCATGCCCACACTCAGAGAGGAATGCGAGGAAAAAAGAGAGGAAAAAAAATGTCAGGGAACAGGATCCCCTGGTGGCGCAGTGGTTAAGAATCCGCCTGCCAATGCAGGGGACACGGGTTCAAGCCCTGGTCCAGGAAGATCCCACATGCTGCAGAGCAACTAAGCCCGTGTGCCACAACTACTGAGCCTGCACTCTAGACTCCATGAGCCACAACTACTGATCCCACGCACCACAACTACTGAAGCCCATGCACCTAGAGTCTGTGCTCCATAACAAGAGAAACCACTGCAATGAGAAGCCCACGCACCGCAATGGAGTAGCCCCCACTCCCCACAACTAGAGAAAGCCCACACGCAGCAATGAGGAACTAACGCAGCCAGAAATAAAATAAATAAATTTATTTTAAAAAAGTCAGGGAAGAGCATATTCCCATTTCCCAATTAAGGAGACTTTTCCATACAATTACATCATTGTCACACTCTCAATCCTCTCCCCCTCCTTCCTTTTCTTCACTCTCTCCCTCATTTTCTCCCTATCTTCTTTCTGAGTGTGTATGGTTTGCTATTTAAGGTCAATGTACATATTTTCTGACTCCACCATAGTTGATAGGCGCATAGGACCACAAGAGGAACTGAAATAGTGGGAACAGAGAAGAAAATACAAGAATGATGTGCATGTGCTGGTGAGGAAACTACCCAGTGATTTTCTTTGGTTTATGTCAAGTAGGAAATCCTTACACTTTTTTTCTCGCCATCCCAATGACTTACTCTCCCAAAATGCAAAACTCATTTCTCTATACTTTTGGCCAAAAGTTAGTGTTGACCCTTAACACATGCTGAATGAAATCTACAGGTTCTGCTTTTCAATACTTTGCTCTCCCTAGCTCTTAGAGTCCTAGACAGGTTTGGAAAAGTTTCTCTTTGACGTCATCACTTCCAGGCTATAAAGTCTTGGCAAAATTCCTACACTGATTTGTTATTCATCAAATCTGCTCTTGATTTAAATTCTCCACAGTATCCTTGAGTTATGTGGACTCCAGAGTGAACAATTAGAGCTCAATTATAGATGACTTCTTATGCATGTAGAATATCAAAATTAAAAGGAACAGTAAAACTCAGGATTAGTACTAGACAGTATAGCATCACATTTTCCCTTTTATTTAATATCTTTGACATATTTAAAATATCAAGATTTTTTAAGAGCTATTTTCAGCCTTGTTACTGCTCCAGTTAAAGATGGTGAAATTCAAGTCTAGATGCAGTTGCCTTAAATGAAGCTGACATTGTATGCAAAGGATATAGCAAGCAGAGACTTCACTGGTTTGACCAAGGTTAAGTGGTACAGCCTTTACAGCTCAAGGCAAGTGGAGGTTCAGAAATGTAGTTCAGAAATACAGTGTTAGGATTGGTTCAAAAAAACCTGAACTCCTTTTGCATGATAGAAATCTGGTGTATTAGAGGTTATTTTTTTCCAGCACAAATTTACATTAGAATTATTTTACATTGTTTGATGCTTGGGTGGGGGGGAATAGGGCCGGGAATTGTTAAAGCAGATTAAGTATACAAACAGGAGAAAGACATAATAGTGCAAATAATTATTATGTGTCTTATTCACAACAATTCTTGCTTTAAATGGCTTATATTGCCAACAATATAAACCCATGGATTTTACTTCTATATCAGTATTCATTTTGGATGTGAACCTTTTTTTATTGTTTTTATCGCATCACTACCTCATTGTAAATCTATCAAAATTCTCTGTTTACTGGTTACCATATCTCTCAGTTTAGCATTCTGGGCTCACTGTCAACTCTCCAACCTCAACTTTTGTTATTCCCTAACATGACCTTCTTCTTCTTTTTTTTTTTTTTTCACAGTGACATGACCTTCTTCTTGAGCCAAGTTAATTGGCAGATAGCACCCAGCATATGACTTGCTAGTTCCTCTCTTTTGGCCCTTGGAAAGGCCATTCTTTAAACCTGGAATGGCTTTCCCACTCTCTGTCAATCATATCCATCACTTCCTCTCAGTGCTGATCCAAAACTTAACTTTCTTCTGGAAGCCGTCCCATTCTGATCACTTCTTTACTGCGTATTCTCTAATCACTTAAGTACTGTGGTGCGTCTCACTTATTTCCTTAAATTACTTCACGTGACTGTTGTCTCTACAGAACAGGGACTGACTCTTTGTTTCTCTGTTACTTGAGTTGAATTTAGCACATGGCAGCACTCAATGCTGTTTTCTGCAGGAGATTCAAATGCTATTGCCACTGTTTGTCGTAAAAATCAGAGTTAGTTATTTTCTATTTTTAAGCCACTGAAAAGGAAACACACAGAAAGACTGTAAAGCATAACAATAAAAAGCATATTGGCTACACTGATACAGGGAAGTGTGTACATAAAACAAGTGAAAAAGAAGCGGTAGCCTCAAATTCTTAATAGATAAAGGTAAAGCAGAAATAAAAAAATTAAAATCATATTGCAAAAATAGTACATATACACTGATTTCAACTCAGGTAAAATATTGTGTGTACTTCATACAATGTAAATGGTGTTAGAGATTAATATTTTCTGTAAATTTGTTTTTTTTAAATTGAGGTATAGTTGACTTATAATATTTAATAGTTTCAGATATACAACATAGTCAATATTTGTATAGACTATACTCCATTTAAAGTCACTGTAAACTAATGGCCATATTTCCCTGTGCTGTACAATATGTCCTTGTTACTTATTTATTATACATAGTAGTTTGTATCTCTCTGTAAATTTGCTTGAGTATAACAAAAACCAAAACATGAGAGATGAGTGATGGAAGTTGATAAGTTCTGCTTCTTTGATATATATGAATATGTTCCTCCCTTCCCACCTTTCCTTTTGTCCACAAGCCCACAAGAATTGATGAAGAGCCTATTCTGGGCAGGGCATTAGAGGCTGTGATCTATCACCAGGTGATGATCCTAATGTTCATTAAGGTTGCAGAACTACTGCACCAGGGCTTGAGATTCACTAGTTCAATGGTTCTCAAACGTTACTGTGCAGCAGAATCCTTGGGAGGCTGGGTAAGCTTGCTGCACTCTACCCGCAGGGTTTCTGATTCAGTAAGTCTGGGGTGGGACTGACACTTTGCATCTTGAACAAGTTCCCAGGTGATGCTGATGCAGCTGGTCCAGGGACCACACTTTAGGACCACTGTTCTCGAGATTATCTCATGATTATACATGGAAGTGTATTACTATCCCATACAATACATTTTTGCATATCATTTGGCTTCTTCTACTTGCTTAAACCCCACATCGTATTCCCTTGTGAGGTAACCTATTGTCTGCTTCCAACATAACCCCTCTTCATTTATACTTAATTTTTCTTCCCCTAAGCCCTCTAAGTAAAAAAGACTACCATCTTCTAAATAGCATTTCTTTCCATCACTGCTTCCTAACTTACCTATGCCAAGAAAGAAAGAGCTATAATTAAAAGTTTTCCAGAGCAAGTTTTGGATGACTCTGCTTTAGTTGGCATCCAAAGCTGATGTTTAATCCTAGAGTTGTGAGACCCTGCACAGGGCCAAAGAAGTGTTTGGTTTCACTACACCCCTGGCCCCAAATTGCATATCATTGAAATGTAGTCTCTACTGATCTCATTCTTAATTTTGAAACGGTTTGTAAAAGTAGGAGGGGACTTAAGACCTTTCTTACGCTGTTCTAATCTTAAAGAGTTATTGAAAATTGACTTCACAAAGACTAGAAGAGGCCCTGGGTACTGGTTTGAGAGTGTGCGTGCTATCAGAAGTGAGAAGAATGCTGTCACCACATGACAAATGTTCTTGCAGCAGCTGGGAAGGCATACATGGCTTCCAATATGATACAGTGTATTTTTGTCTGGAGTCACGTAGCCCCTGCCTTTAAATATCCAGTTTGCACTTGGAAAAGATGGCCCAAATACCAGATCATTTAAATTTCTAATTATTATATGAAAATAGAAAATTGCAAATCTTAGTTTCTTAAACTTTCCTATCTCAAGGTTGAAACCAGGAATAACATAATGTGTTCCTTGTTGATAGGATCTTATTTTGGCAGAACTTAGTCTTTATTTCTTACAGTACGATGTGGCTATATTTAGTTAAGTCATTCCCTTCCGGGCCCTTGAAGTAAATTTTTTTTTTTCCTCTACTGCTCTTAGAGGAAAAGGAGAGATCTATTAACATGAATGAGAAATGGCCACAAAAGAGTTTTAATACACTGGAATTTCTGAGGTTTGGGTTTTCTTCAATTGCCTGGATTAATGCAGTATTGTTTCTGGCCCACCAAAAAGGCTTGGCTTTCTGCAAAATGATCAGGTAGACGAGCTTATTTTCAGACCTCCAAGACTGTCCCGTTCCATGCCCTTTACCTCCATGTGTGTCCCATCTGATTCTCATGCTTCTTCTCATGATTGTACTTTTAGTAAAATATTTTCTTAGATAATCCATTTCAAATGGCAAGGTATATGATTTATTCACTTGTTCTTTCAGCAAATATTTATTGTGTAGCTATTAATAGCTAAGCATCAGCAATAAAATATATATCTGCCCTTGTTGAGCTTATGCTCTAGTGGACAGAGATAGCAATCAATATATAAATGCATATGTGCTATTTTGGATTATGACACATCTATGGAGAAAAATAAAGCCAGGAAGGGTTGGTCTCATTGAGAAGATGATATCTGAGCAAAGAACCTGAAGGATGTGAGATAGGGGGAGTCTAGGTTTTAAGTCCAGGAACATCAAATGCAAAGTCGCTGAGGTGGGGGTGTGCCTTGGATATTGAGGTACAAAAAGAAGGCCAGCAGAGCAGCTGCGGAGTAGGTAAGAGTGGTAGAATATGAGGGTAAGCATGGAGCTGGAGATCAGATGATGTAGGGCCTTGGTGGGGTGATCACTGTAAAAATTTTTTATTTTGATTCTAAGGGAGATGAGAAGCCACTGGAGGATTTTGAGGAGAATGATGTGATCTAAAACATCTTAGAGTACTGTCCCTTCCAAGACTACAAAACTGTAGAGATAAAGTAAAAATAGGGAATTCCCTGGTGGTTCAGTGGTTAGGAGTCTGTGCTTCCACTGAGGGGGCCCAGGTTGGATCCCTGGTCAGGGAACTAAGATTCCCACATGCCACACAGCATGGCCAAAAAAAAAAAAAAAAAGTAAAGATAATATGTAATATTATATATATTATATGGTAATAGAAATAGCCATCATATATTGAACAATTAATAAATATGTGCTGGCACTGTGATAGGCATTTTACAAGGAGATTCTGAAATAGAATTTCAGGGGTAGGGAGATATTTTTAGGCAGGGGATATCTTCTTTCTGAAATCACCTCATTTTCTCTCTTCCCCTATCTATAGACAGGACCAGCAAGGTAGTATCCTGAATTTTGCTAGCGATGTGAGAATGAGGGTCTTCTTTTAGTGACAAGAGGTAAAATAAGAAATAAAGAGAAAAGTTTCAAATTACATTGTTCCAGAAATATTATTCTTACTATAAACCCATCATTAGATGGGGACCCATCATTGCTACCTCATCATAAAAATATGCTGACCAACTCTTAGCATTTCATATTCTCTCTCCTGATGGATCCTAAGTTCTTTCTAGGATGAGGCAGGACCATTATTTCTCTCCTCTTCCTTTTCTAAATTCTCTGCCTGAACCAGATTTATATTGAGAGTCCCTGAAGTTGATGGCTAATGCAAAGTCCTGTGTGGCTCTGCTGTCAATTCAGTAGTGCAGGCTCTATGGCAACACAGCAGAAAATTCCTGGATCTGTGTCCTACTGGCCACTCTTAAATTCTCAGCCCCTTTCTTTTCTTTGACATGGAGCCAAGTAGACTTCATAACCTGGGGTATGTACATGTGAGTGGCAGTGCTGGGCACCATTTTGTGACATTGAAGGGCCAAGGAGATTTCTCTCTCGCAACACTTCTCAGATGCCTATGCTGGCAAAGAATTAAACTCATGTATATATGTGCTCATCTATTTAATTCAGTTGCAACGAATACATATGAGACACCATTCTAGCTGTGCTAAGAAGTAAAGGTTTAAAAAAACTATCTGCCTGACACTCTATTAGTCTTTTTGAATATATTATTTCATTTAGCACTTAAATTTGCAGTTGGGTACCATTAGCTCCATTTTGTCTAAAGAAATTGAACTTTAGAGAATTAAAAATTGCTTAATGAAGTTCCCACAATTAATAAGTGGCAAAGTCAGGAGTAAGATTTCAAGTTTATCTGACATCAAAGCCCATGTTTTACTGGCACAAATGATAACATTTTGTAAAATAGAATATAAATATCAAGCATACAGTCCATATATAGTTTCATTATTTTGTGGAGCATTAAACATAAGTAAACTCTTTAAATTGTGTATCCCTATGGCAAGAGAGATCTCTTTGATCTTTTATTGAGGTGAGAATGTTGCCCAAACCCAAGGAAGCTGCCTAAAGCAATGCTGATCATTAGGAACCCTAAGGGATCACTCAGTACCAGCCTAAATGTCATGGGCATTTGCATTGTGCAGTTAGAACAGGAGAGTGGGAGTTTAGGCTTACCATGTCTTAATGTGTGTCTCCTCAAGGGCAGGATGGAGGAGGGGGGTTAAGGGCAGGCACTGGTGTCCGGCAGGAGGCCAGGTGCAAGATGAGAAGCAACAGCAGCTGAGGATCCAGGGCCTCTGAAACCCATCCTTCCTCTTTGACCTTGACTTATTTTTTCCACTTTCTTTTATATCCAGCATCAACCTTCTCTCACTTTGTGTTTTCTGTTCCCTGAAATGAATAGGTGAGGCTTCCTAAATCCCTCTGAGAAAAACATTACAACAATATGAAACTTCAGCTCAAGGAGGCAGCTTTTATTCCTCCAAGATGAAAATCAGGTTATTCTCCATTGTTGTTGGTAAATAACACAGACAAGTGCAGGTGAAGTGCAAGGGGTATATATACATGCATTAAAAAAAAAAAGATGTAGTACGGCATATGCCAGGAATTAACGTTGTTGCTTGGAATATATCTCTTGGATTTCTTTTTCCTTTTTTTTTCCTTGTATATTTTATGATGTTCTTTAGTAAACAGGTATTGCTTCTTTAATAAAGAAGATAGGGGCTTCCCTGGTGGCGCAGTGGTTGAGAATCTGCCTGCCAATGCAGGGGATACGGGTTCGAGCCCTGGTCTGCCTGGTCCGGGAAGATCCCACATGCCACGGAGCAACTGGGCCCGTGAGCCACAACTACTGAGCCTGCGCGTCTGGAGCCTGTGCTCCGCAACAAGAGAGGCCGCGATAGTGAGAGGCCCGCGCACCGCGATGAAGAGTGGCCCCCGCTTGCCACAACTAGAGAAAGCCCTCGCACAGAAACGAAGACCCAACACAGCCATAAATAAATAAATAAATAAATAAATAAAAAATTTAAAAAAAAAAAAAAAAAAAAGAAGATGAAGATTACATTTCATTTTAAAATATGCATATATGATGACTTACCAATATATTTAAAAGTGGAAAACAATATATAAATTGGAAAGGCTATATGAGGACAGATGTAGCACCAAGATAGAATTAAAGAAACTAAAAATAATAGGTGAAGAGTTAAGGAAAATCTGTAGAGGGTCTAGCATGGAGACATCTATAAGCCTACTTTTGGGAAAATTTGTTCAGTGGACCCTAAGGGTGTACTAAGGAAGGGCTAAAACCACCACTTAGCTTGACGGGTCAACCTCATTAAACTCTGATGGATGGGTTAACAATAGTCAAAGATAGATCGTACTAATATCCAAGTAAATTCCATAGAACATTACAGTCATTAAAAAAGTATGTTGTGATGGGAATTCCCTGGTGGTCCAGTGGTTAGGACTCGGTGCTTTCACTGCTGGGGCCCAGGTTCAATCCCTAGTCAGGAAACTAAGATCCCACATGCCGCATGGACAAAATAAATAAATAAATAAACATTAAAAAAAAAAGTATATTTATGAAAACTGTTTAATTATGTGGAAAAATGTTAAATGAATAAGTTGGAATGTGAAATTGTATTTATAGTAGGAATACAAATAAGTTTTTTAAAAAATAAAAATAATCTAAGCATTAAAAAATGGAAGGAAATCCACTAATAGTCTATCAGTGACTTTGAGGATGGGACATGAGTAAAGTGTTTTTCCTACTTCTATCTTTCAGCATTTCTAAAAATTTTTAAGTAAGTGTGTTACATTTGAAATAAACAGTAAAGCCATAGTAATAAAATTTTAAAAGTAACTCCTTTTCATATATTAATCAAACAATTTGAGAAAGATTGGGATTTTTCACTGAAAATTTAGAAGCTTTTTAAAATTTTTATGTTCACCAAGTTCAGTTTAATTTTGGTCTTATACAGATACTGAATAGAGAAATATATTTTAAATGAATTTTAATATATTAGACAAAATATTCATTATTTTTGACCCAGCAATCCAAATCTGAAAATTTGACCTAATATTATAATCCCAAAATAGGAACGTTCCTTCAGGGCTATTTATAATAAGGAAGAATTAGAAGAAGCGGTAAGCAAAATAGTGACTGAAATAGTAATATATATACTCTGCATTATACAACAATTATAAATGCTACTTTTGAATACCATGTAGACAAAAGACAAAGTTGAATATGCAATATAGATGATAGGTTATTCCCAATAATGTCATTATGTAAAAATATGCATGCATTTGGCAAAGTACTAGGAAAAGAATATACAAAATATTAAAATTAGATTTAGAGAGATGAAATTAGGTTGATTTTCCCCCTATTTTCTTCAAAACAAAAATTTTTTTATAGATGTAGTTTGCTTTTAAAAGGGAAAGATTATCTAAAAAAAACCCTCAAAAAACAACCCAAGAGGGCTTCCCTGGTGGCACAGTGGTTAAGAATCCGCCTGCCAATACAGGGGACACGGGTTCGAGCCCTGGTCCAGGAAGATCCCACATGCCGCGGAGCAACTAAGCCTGTGCGCCACAACTACTGAGCCTTCGCTCTAGAGCCCACGAGCCACAACTACTGAGCCCGCGAGCCACAACTACTGAAGCCCGCGCACCTAGAGCCTGTGCACTGCAACAAGAGAAGCCACCGCAATGAGAAGCCCGCGCACCGCAACAAAGAGTAGCCCCCGCTCGCCGCAACTAGAGAAAACCCGGGCGCAGCCACGAAGACCCAGCGCAGCCAAAAATAATTAAATTTAAAAAAAAAAAAAAAAAATCCCAAGAGCAAGAGGGGTTACTCTGTATGAGCACGAGTTTGGGTTTGGGCACAGGACAAGTGGCAGAGTTCAGAGCCTATGAAAGGATGAGTGAATGAATGAATGAAAGAAAACAAAGTCCTATGCATTCAGGCCAGTTTAACTGCTATCTTTTTCCCACATCTCACATCCAACCAGATTTTGTTGGCCTTACCTCCATAAATAACTCAAATCTGACCTTTTTCATCACCTACACTGGTACCATCCTAGTCTAAGCTACCAAACTTGCACAACTGGGCAATTGCAATAGCCTCTTAACGGGCACCCCTACTTTCATTTTTGCTGCCTACAATCTATTCTCCATAAAGCAGTAAGAGTGTGACTCAGAATTTCTCACTCTTCTGCTCTAAAACCTCCAATGACTTTCAGTGTCAATCAAAATGAAGTCAAAAGTCCTTACAGAGGCCTGTCAGACTCTGCATCTGCCCCCACTCCACATCTCTCTAACCTCATGATCTACCCTTGTTCACTCAGTCTGACCATATTAGCTTTTTGCTCCTTCCTTAGGTCCTTTGCCCCTGCCTTTCCCTCTGCCTGGAATTCTTTCCCCAAAATAACTGCAAAGCTTGCATCACTTCATTTAGGCCCCTGTGTAAATGTCAGCATATCAAAGAGGACTTCCCAGATTCTCCTACTAAAAACAGCACCATTTCCATCCATCACTCTCCTGTCATTCTCTGTGCCTTTACTCTGCTTTGTTTTTCTTCATAGCCCCTTTAACCACCTGAAATAATACATATTCATCTGTAACATCTATCTCCCCTCCTATCCCCCGGCTAGAATGTAAGCTCCATTGACGCAAGGGATTTTCTTGTTGTTTTTTTTACTGCTAGACACAAAATTAATTTTTCGAAAATTAAAACACAATTACTAACTGTTAAAAGATTATTGATATGTTCCCCTCTCTGAATTATCTCAGACTTGTAATAAGGGCACCTTAAATTCATTTCTTCTTTAACTTCAATTTTGAACCCTGAAAGGTCCCAAAATATCCTAGTGCTAAAAGATAATGTGTTAGGCTGAACTCTACAATGAGAATTACTAGACATCTGGCATACAAGGTACTATAATATACCTTGTGTACCAAGTTAGAAATATTTTGATTGATTGTATTAAAAATTTTAATATATTGGTTAGCATTAATTCATATTGAAAATGATGTATAACTTATGACAGAAGAAATATGGCAGCAGTTATGGCTTGATACTTTTCTGAGGTTGTGTCTCTATGAATATGACTACTGGGGACTTGAAACTTGATTTCAGCCTCCTGATAGCAGATTGTCTTAACAATTACCTAGAAATACTGGTTCCACAGAGCATGCCCCATACAGTTGTCTCAGGCAATTTAGATGGACTGAATATTATGATCCTTGTTAATGTACATATTCTGAGATAGTTTAACTCCTCATTGGCTTTGTGATCTTGGCCAAGGGACTTAACCTCTCTAAACTGCAATATCCTTGTCTGTAAAATGGGGATAATGATAGCAGGCAATTAGTAGGCTTAGTATAGAAATTAAATCATATACTATCTATTAAGTACTTTAGAAGGAAGCAGAGGTGCAGGAAAAGGGATATGTCATTAGCGAACATAGAAGGAAACTGCATTCACTGAATTTGTGCTACCAGTATATGCCAGGAAGCACTAAGTGCTTTATGCATATTTAGAGCCCAGCGATGAAGAGCTCTTGCTCTGGGACCAGACCACCTGGTTCTAACCCTGCCTCTGATACCACCAGGGTGACCTGGAGCAACTTGCTTAAACCAGAGTTGTCCCATAGAAGCATAATAGGAGACACATAAGCAATGTAAAATTTTCTAGTAGCCATGTTAAAGAAAGTAAAAGAAACAAATGAAATCAACTTTAATAATGTATTTCACTTATGCCAATATACACGAAATGTTACTTCAACATGCAATCAATGTAAACTTTTACATTTATTTATTTATTTACTTATTGGCCACACCGTGTGGCTTGCAGGATCTTAGTTCCCTGACCAGGGATCGAACCTCTGCCGCCTGCAGTGGAAGCGCAGATTCCTAATCACTGGACCTCCAGGGAATTCCCAATGTAAACTAATATTAATGAGATAGTTTACAATCTTTTAATTTGTGCTAAGTCTTTGAAATCTTATATGTGCTTCACCCCTACATCTCAATTCACACAAGCTACATTTCAAGTGCTCAAATGTTACATGGGCTAGTGGCTACTGTGTTGAACAACTCAGGCTTAAACTTCTGCCTCAGTTTTCCTATCTGTAAAGTGTGTGTAAGAACGGTAAGGTCTGGAGGGTGGGGAGGTGGGTGAAATGGGTAAAGGGAGGTCAAAAGGTACAAACTTTCAGTTATAAAATAAATAAGTCCTGGGGATGTAATGGATAGCATGGTGACTATAGTTAATAATACTGTATTGCATATTTGAAAGTTGCTAAGAGAGTAGATCTTAAAAGTTCTGACAAGAAAAAGAAATTTTGTAACCATGTATGGTGGTGGATGTTAACTAGACTTGTGATCATTTTGCAGTGATACAAATATTGAAATCATGTTGTATACCTCAAATTAATACAATGTTGTCAATTATACCTCACTACAAAAAATAAAGGTAACATTAAAAAAAAACCTGTCTCGTGTGATTAAATGTTGTTAGTTATGAAGTGCTTAGCACAGTTTCAGAGTTTATAAAACAAAACCCTCTCCAAGAATGGCCTGGTGGTCTGTAGGGGAAGAGGAGCTTGCTGCCGCTCAGAGTAGAGGAGGGGAGATCTCCCGACAGGAGACTGAGTAAGGCTGTAATCATGAGTCAGCAAAGGTCACAAGGTTGCTTGAAAGAGGCACTGAGAGCATACATTTGCAAGGATTTACAAGATTTGCCCAGTAAAACATTAATGATCTATCATTTTGCTGAGACTTCAGCTTTCTTTTTCTAATTACTGATGTTACCACTATCTTTTTTTGCAGGTGCTCATTTTTGCAAGAGGAAATGCCAAATAGGCAACTGCTCTTAAATATTATCTTTTAAAACCTTTTTTATTTTACTGTTAAGTCCACTTAACATGAGAGCTACTCTCTTAACAAATTTTTAAATGTACATTACTGTTGACTATTTAAATTATTATCTTAATCTATTTGCTAACAACTCAGTAAGAAGAGTGTTTTTATCTCCATTTTCTAGCCTAGGGATCTTATAGATGAAATCAAGGGAGAATAGCTAAGTCATCCAAAGAATGAACAAAGATTTGGGCCTGAATTTATCTGTTTCCAAAGCCCATGCTCTTTTCATTTCACCATATACTGAAGAGAACATAGACTGTGTCAGATATTTAAATCAAATTGATTTTGTGATATGTCTTTTTAAAATACCATATCTTACCACTATTTCCTAATTTGGTATATGTTCAAATATTTATTTCTATTTGGTAGATTTTCGTTTCTTTTCTTTAATTTTTGGCTGCACCCTGCGGCATGTGGGACCTTAGTTCGCCAACCAGGGATCAAACCAGTGCCCCCTGCATTGGAAAGAAGAGTCTTAACCACTGGACTGCTGGGGAAGTCCCAGATTTTAGTTTCTGAAATGGTACTAAATCTTATACATTAATACCATTCCTATCCAGAGCCCAAAGGATCATGAAGTAAGGAAAATATTCTGTTAGGCAAATATAATTGTCATTAAGACTACTGCCCTAGAGTTCATGACCATTCTCATAAGAGAGTGTCCAGGACCTCATTCTGAATCTACTTGTGTTTTGCATACAGTTACAGCAATTTTCATGATGTGTCTTCCAAACTTGTAACAGATCAGAATGGTATTAGAGGAAGAACAGCTGACTCAGGTGGCATATCGACAACAGTAATAAGCGACAAGTGATTCATGTCAGCAAGGAAGCTAACAGAAAAATATAGAAAAGAATAGTAATAAGGAGTCATTTAGAAGAGTCAAACAGTCTTAGTAATTTTTTAGAAGGCAGGGAGGTTATAATACGTCTTAGAAATTTTTCTACGTAAAATGATTAATATAAAAATATTTTTGTTGCTTATAAGGAATACTGTCAGCCATCCTTAGATATCTCCATTCATCCATCCATCCATCCATCCACCCATCCACCCACTAGACACTGTATTCAAATTGAACCCAGTATCCAAGGAGTTTACATTCAAGTGGGGAGGAGAGACATAAATCATCACCACATTGTGACAATATAATATAATGCCTGGCACATGGTAGGCACTCAAATATTTGTTGAATGAATGAAGGAGTAACACAGGTAAAATGAGAACATAAGACAGAGGAATTTATTTATCTTTTAAAAAAATATTTATTTATTTATTTATCTGGCTGTGCCAGGTCTTACCTGCGGCATTCAGGCTCTAGTTCCCCAACCAGGGATTGAACCCGGGCCCCCTGCATTGGGAGCACGGAGTCCTAACCGCTGGACCACCAGGGAAGTCCCCAAGACAGAGGAATTTAAATTAAACTGATGGGGGGGTAGGGGTAGCAGAACCCAAAAAAGGACCTTATGTTGTGTTTTCAAGAGGGGAAGAGCATCTGAGTTACAGGGGGCAGGATGTCTGAAGGCAAGATGGTGAAAAATGTGTGCAGTGTGCAGTGTGTAGTGTGTAGGAATGGTAGATGATGATGCAAGAGCCACAGGCAGGGACCAGATTGTCAAGAGCTTCGTGCATTGAACTAAGGAGTTTAGAGTTTATCCTGAATACTATGCAGAACCTTTGAAGAAGTGGAAGCAGATGTGCCCCCTGATAACATTGGTTTTAGAAAGATCATTCCAGGATAGATCACAGGATTGAAGTGGGAGAGACCAGTCAAGAAATCCTTGCAGTAAAACAGAAAAAAAAAAAAAAGCAGTGAGAGCCTGAATTGAGATTATGGCAACTGTGAAGAAAGAGAAGGGAACTGATACAAAATAAATTGGTATAAAGGGAATTTAATGTCTGATGTGGGGATGATTAGACAAAAAGAGGAAGGAGAATGGGATAATCCTTGAATCTCTGGGATTTCACTATGAGAACACAGAGAAGCAGCCAAGGTGATTGTGGACATGCTGAGTTAGAGATGCTTACTGGGCCTGAATAGTTGACCTATAAAGGATGTTTTATCCTCATTCTAGTCTTTCATTATTATTCTCCATATCCCCTTTTGCACTGTTTAAAAAAAAAAAAAGAAAAGGATGTAGGGAATTCCCTGGCCGTTCAGTGGTTAGGACTCCTTGCTTTCACTGCCAAGGGCCCAGGTTCAATCCCTGGTAGGGAAACTAAGATCCCACAAGCCACAAGGCCTAGCAAAAAAAAAAAAAAAAAAAAAGATGCATATAAGTGAAGAAAGTATTTCAAGACACAAACTGAAATTTGCTTGCGTGTCAAATTGAAAAAATTGAGATATTTATCTTAAAAGCTAACATATAAGCATTTTTGCAGAAATAGGAAAATAATTGTTTAGTTTGGAGATCCAGACATTATTTTCTTTGTCACTGAAATAAACTACTCTCCATTTCTCTCCCGTTCTTTCTGATCTATTTTTACAAAGTCACATTTATGTGCCATCTGCAAACCAATGAAATTTGCTATTCAAATTTTCCTAGTTGCCTATGAATATTGTAAATACTTCTATTTACAGATCCTTAGATCACATTTTAATTGATAAAAAGAAAATAAAAGGTCAAATGCACATTGTCCCATCCATAAACCTATGTCTAACTTGATTTCCTGTGCTTGTATTTCCTCCTAAGAACTAACATCGCTAAGGAAAAAAATTCTATTATATGGAAAAATTCTTTTTTTAAAAAAAATAAATTTATTTTATTTTATTTATTTATTGTTTTTGTCTGTGTTGGGTCTTCATTGCTGTGCACGGGCTTTTCTCTGGTTGAGGCGAGCGGGAGCTACTCCTCGCTGCGGTGCACGGGCTTCTTGTTGCGGTGGCTTCTCTTGTTGCGAAGCACGGGCTCTAGGTGTGCGGGCTTCTGTAGTTGTGGTGCACGGGCTCAGTAGTTGTGGCTTGCGGGCTCTAAAGTGCAGGCTCAGTAGTTGTGGCGCATGGGCTTAGTTGCTCCGCAGCATGTGGGATCTTCCTGGACCAGGGCTCAAACCCGTGTCCCCTGCATTGGCAGGCAGATTCCCAACCACTGCGCCACCAGGGAAGCCCCGATACGGAAGAATTCTTATATATTTGTAACATTTTTTTCTATTCTAGTTTCCTCTTTTAGAACAGTGCTTTTTGGCAACATATTATTTCACATTTTCTGAAACACTTTATATAGCTGTTTCAGCAATTGTGAGGTTAAATGTGTCCTAAATTTGTAGTTTTCCTCAGTCTTCCTTTTCCTTCACAGTTTGCTAACTGCTCCGAAGGGGCAATATTATCTTAATACACTAAGATACTCCCTATCCTTAAACAGGAAGTTGTTTCAAACACTAGAGCAAGTCCATAAAAGGGTGCTTACCCGTTTGACCTACTCAGATAGCTGGTTTTCACATTGGCTCTTCATGTACCAGGCATTCTGCCCTGGGTGAGCTGGAGGATATCCCAGTAGAGAAGAAGGTCAGAAGTCTTCTGGGTTTCCTTCAACCCAAGGTTGCTGTTTTTGTCTCTTAAGTTCAAATTAAATCATGTTACCAAATGATAAAACACGTACAAATGCAACGGTATTTTTGAACTTTATACATTTTCTACTGGAAAGACTGTCCTGGGCCTCACCCAGGACCATATTCATAAAGTTCCCATTACACTCCTGAAAACAAGCTGGGCCTATATTAATTTCATAACACAATCCTTGACTTTTAGAGTCACTTAGATTTGATGTCTTGAAACGTGCTGTGATAGAAGATGCTGTGGCATCTGATAATACCATGCTGCTTATAGTATTAAGATTCTAACTTAGACCACTCTGCAATAAAAAGGAATGAACCATTGATGCATGCAACAACTTAACTGGGAATTTAACAAAAAGGTTAATCTCAAAAGGTAACATACTATATGATTCCCTTTATATAACACTGGGGAAATCTGAATTGGTAGATTGTATCAAAGTCAATATCCTGGTTGTGATATTTTGCTAAAACTGTAAAATGTTACCATGGAGGTTGACTGGGCAACATGTACAGGGGATTTTGCTGTATTATTTCTTACAACTACAAGTGATTCTACAATTAGCTCAATAAAAATTATAGTTTAATAAATAATAGGCTCATATTTTGTTTTAATTATTATATATTTGTTACATAAGTTGTTTGTAGGTATCAAGTATTATATTAAAGTTAAAGAAACAAAGTAGATTTATATGTACTGATATGGAAACACACTATATTGTAAAGTGAAGAAAAAGTAGACTGTATAACATGATCCCTAAATTATACTTATATCTTTGCAGATATGTGTGCTAAGAATTCTGGAAGGACAAATAAGAAACAGTTTATGGTAGTTTACTGCTGGGTCATGGGATTAGAATAATGGGGAATGGAGGACTCTTATTTTTCACTTTATATAGTTTTGTAATGTTTGTATATTGTTTATCATGAGCATTTATTACCTTTATAATCAACATTTTACAAAAAAGATTACAGCTTCATAACTATCTTAAATCTTAATGAAAGTTTGTGAAGTACTAAGATACTTGTAAATATGAGAGTCAAAAACATCTGGAGTAACTTTAAGTAATATGGTATCAATAAGTTGTCAACTAAAAACCAATGTGGGGACTTCCCTGATGGCGCAGTGGTTAAGAATCCGCCTGCCAATGCAGGGGACACGGGTTCGAGCCCTGGTCCGGGAAGATCCCACATGCCGCGGAGCAGCTAAGCCCGTGCGTCACAACTACTGAGCCGGCGCTGTAGAGCCCGCGAGCCACAACTAGAGAAAGCCCGTGTGCAGCAACGAAGACCCAACACAGCCAAAAATACATAAATAAAATAAATTTTAAAAAATTTAAAAAAAAAAATAAAAAAAATAAATAAATAAAAAATAAAAACCAATGTGTTCTTCAAAACTTGCTTCTCTATGCTCCCTATTATTTTGATGAAGCCAAAAATGACTTGAAAATGAGAAAAATAATCCTTTTTAAAAAAAGTTCCTGTGTAAGAAAAAGCCCATTTCTAACATTTTTTTCCTATTTCTGGCAACTTCTTCAAATCATCAACAGTCATCATTCTTATTTCATGCCTACTATTTGTAGTACATGTGCTAGGTTCTGAGAAAAAAAGCAAGCATATGACATAGCCTCTGACTTCAAGATGTTGATGATATAGCTACTGAGAAATAGAGTATATAAATAAAATATAGATAACTGTATAATATGTATTATACATAAATATTATATATATGTAAGAGTTATATACTTGCTACAGACAGTAAGTGCTGATAAATTATCAGAGGATGAGGTAGTTACAGAAGTTTAGGAAAATCCAATAATACTTTTGATAGCAGGCCAAAATAAATGTGGGGACTTATTTAAGAAAGAGTAGACTGGTTCAGCTCTACAAAGATTTACGTAGAGAAAAGATAGGAAATAAAATTGAAAAGAAGCAGATCAGTCCTAATGTGAAGTCTTCATGTCAACTTCCTAACATTCAGTCTATATTTAATATGAAAATAGAACTTGGATCAAGATCCATATAAGATAGAATATCTGAATTTCAGCCTATTGATTTGTTTTGTGTAACTGAAACTCCTGTCCTTTTAGTTGATCAGCTTTAAGACTGTTTTGGACCTCTGCATATTGGTTTAGTATGTTTATTTGGAAAAGGGCCCAATTCTCTTTAGAGATTTATTACCCTCTCAATTTTGTCTGGAAGCTGGAGAGAGACTTTTTAAACCTTTGCTAGGGTATAGTGTGGAAAGCAAGGTCTAGGGTTTTATCTTTATTTTTTATATTTATTTGTTTATAAATTTATTTTTGTCTGCGTTGGGTCTTTGCTGCTGCGTGCATCTTTCTCTAGTTGCGGCGAGTGGGGGCTGCTCTTCTTGCAGTGCGTGGGCTTCTCACTGCAGTGGCTTGTCTGTGTTGCGGAGCATGGGCTCTAGGCGCACGGGTTTCAGTAGTTGTGGCACATGGACTCAGTAGTTGTGGTGCACGGGTTTAGTTGCTCCGCGGCATGTGGGATCTTCCCGGACCAGGGCTCGAACCCGTGACCCCTGCATTGGCAGGCGGATTCTTAACCACTGTGCCACCAGGGAAGTTCCAAGGTCTAGGGTTTTAGATTACAAATCCCAGCTAAAGTATCAATTATACTGTATTAAAACTATCTTCTCTTATGAGTAAGATGGGTCCTTAGCTTCTTTTCCAGTTATATATGGAGGTAGAGGAGGAGGAAATACCTGTAAGCTAATTACAAATGCTGTGGTCAGGTGGTGTGCAGCAGGTAATGATCCTTGACATTTGTATGCCATGGCCACTTATCACTTACAGTGTGCTATCACATATATTTGATCCTCGGGAATGCAGCCCATGATAAACATCAGAAGGGGAAGAGTAATGGCACATTAGTGGCAGACCCATAACTTCCTAGGAATTTAATTCAGCATTTCACATGATCTAGTCTGGTTACACATTGAAGCATTTATTTCATGTTGTTCATGGTCTTCAGTTCATCTGAGCAAACGAGTAAAAGCAGGTGGAGGGAAATCAAGCTCCGGAGTTAGAAGAGAAAAGGAAAGAAAAGAGTGCTTTTTAGTCAGAATTAGAAAACGCCTGGGAATTTTCATAAAGTTCCACAGTAGTATAATTCAGCAGAAAGTGCTTGACAAGGGCTCTGAAAACATTGATTACTAGCCACGTGACTAGGGTCATAGAACTAAACTTCTCCGGGTCTTATTTTCCGTAACTATAACATAAGTGTAATGGGGTCCTGCTGCTCCACGTTGTAGCTGTGAAGATCAAACGTGTGACAGGTAAAAAGGCCTGCAAATGAAAAAGTAATCCTAATGGGAACTTCAGATTAAGGAAAAAATAATACCCAATATTGTTTCTCACTCATTGAGTTCCCAGACCCAGTAATGAGTGTTTTATACTGCATTTAGAGCCTCTACCCCACGAGACACATACATACACACACAAAACAACCCATGAGGTTTGGAGAGGTAACTTGCCTAATGTCACAGAGTATAAGAGACAGAATCCAAACTCAGAGCCAAGTTTGTCACACCAAAATACATACCTTTACTTTTTTGGACCTGCATAAATATCTGTGTGTTCTGGCAATGAGGGTAATGAGTCTCTGTTATGAAATAGAGATCAGGAGCTCATTGGAAACATTTGAGAGGTTGGAGGGCCCTGTGTTTTTTGAAGCTTGATTGAAGTGCTTATTAATACATATTTAAAATATATTATTAACATATATATTATATTATGCATATAATACTATTTGGGGAGTTTTGTGAATCTAAGAAAATACAAGATCATAAATTTATTTTGATTTTTTTTTGATTTTTTAAAATTTTATATGTACATTTCTATTACTGTGTAAGAAGTTACAATCTCTTAGAGGAAACAAAGCATCGATCTTTGAGAAGATTTCTGAGAACTGTAAGTTAAGAATTATGTGGTTATGTTTCTTTGCTTCATATTTGATACAATGGTCTCTCCAAATTATTTATACAAACACAAACACACACTCACACTTTCTTTCACACACACAGTTTGGTGGAACCTCAGTGCAATCAGCTATCTCTAGTTATAGGTTATGATTCAATATTGTTTCAAGTTGTGCTTCTTTAAATCACAAGCTTTACTAAGTATTTATTAAATGTGAAGAACTATGCTAGGCACTGGGAATTCAGAAAAAAATAAAACCCAGTCTTAACCCTTGGGAGCTCATAGTCTGGTTGGGGAGATAACTGTGCAGACAGACAATTTACAGATGTCAAGTATTAAAACAGAACTAGGAAAAATTGCTTGTGGGACACAGAGAACAAAACTCTAATCGGTCTGAGGGAGTCAGGATGGCTTTCTCTTGGTCTAGGTGTTGCAAGGTACACAGATGTTAGTCAGATGAAGAAGAGAGGTGAGGGCATTCTGGGCAGAGAGAACTCAGCATGTGTGAGGCCCCAGTCACAGGCAAGGCTGGCTTTTAAGAACTGAGGAGTGGCAGGAAAAGAACATGAATGAGAAACAGAAGGAGACAGGCTCAAACGCCAGCTGTGGAAAGACTGGGAAGGGCAGGCACTAAAGGGAAAAAACCCCAACCACCTAATAACTTGAAACAATTTTATTATGACAACAACTATACCTGAAATAGTTGCCTAAAGTGTTATGTGAATGGCCTGAATAGCATTCCATTATACATCCCAATATGTGGAATTTATATAATGTATGCACTCAATTTTTCCTTTAGAATATTTAGGTGATTTCCAGGTTGTTATTGTTTATTTGTTTCACTATTATAAAGACTGCTGCAGTAGAAAAAATCTTTGCTCTTGTTCATGATTATTTTCGAAGTCAAAAGTTATGTATATATATATATTTTTTTTTTTGGTGTTTTTTTTTGTTTTGTTTATTTATTTATTTATTTATTTATTTATGGCTGTGTTGGGTCTTCGTTTCTGTGCAAGGGCTTTCTCTAGTTGTGGCAAGCGGGGGCCACTCTTCATGGCGGTGCGCGGGCCTGTCACTATCACAGCCTCTCGTTGCGGAGCACAGGCTCCAGACGCGCAGGCTCAGTAATTGTGGCTCAGGGGCCCAGGTGCTCCGTGGCATGTGGGATCTTCCCAGACCAAGGCTCGAACCCGTGTCCCCTGCCTTGGCAGGCAGATTCTCAACCACTGCGCCACCAGGGAAGCTCAAAAGTTAGGTATATTTTTAAGGCTTTTTCTGTACAGAGTGACAAAGTACCCTTCAAAGAGTTTGTACCAATTTATAGCTCTATCAACAATGCCTGAATATTCTTTCTGAAGCTCTGGGGGAATTTTCTTTACTAGAAATCTCTTCTCTGACAGTTTATAAGTGAAAATAGTATTTTGTCATTTGAATTTGCATTTTTTTAATTTTAATAAGTCTAAACATTTTTTTTTCATCTGCTCATTGGAAGTCACTATTCTTTTGTGAGTTTTCCTAAAACCCCTCCTCCCTTTTGATAAAGTGATTGTCTTTTCCACATATTAAGGATATTAACTCCATCTGTGCATAAAAACTGTGTAAATACTTTTTCTTGGGGTCATTTAACTTTTAATTTTTTTCTTTTCATACACACAAATGCATACACACATTTATGTGTATTATACATTTTCATACCCAAATTATAATAAAATGAATTTTAACATAAAGAAATTTTATAATTTTATGTAGAAAAAAATCCAGCAATCTTTTCCTTATTTATTATTTTATAGCTATCATTCTTGAAAAATCTCCCTCAACACAAAAAGTATATTAATATTAAGAAGGGCTTTTACGTCAAAGCAAAGGGATGTAGATTTTATCCTGAGGGCAATGGAAAGCCATCAGGGCTTTTGAAATGAGAGAATATTTTTTTTAAGGAAGGTAACAAGATGTTCCAGGATAGAAAAAGCTCTGCAGGGTCATTATTAAGAAACTACAATACACTAGGTGTAGCTGAAAGCCTGGAATAAAGCCATGGATATGGAGAAAAAGAAGCAGGACATTACCATATGAGAATTCCCGGGGTTTGGTGAGAGATTATTATAGAGTGTGAGAGATGTAGAGAGGCCTAGAGTGACAGTGCAGTTTCTTGTTTGAGTCACTCAGTTGATGCTGAGAATCTTCATCCAGATTAGGAATGGAGGATGGAGCAGATTTTGAGTATTTGTGTATATGGATGGATAGAGGAGATGGATAAGAAAAAAGGGATGTGTTTTACTTCGTCTCATATTCTAGGGACTGAATAATGCCATTACTTAACGCACTGGAGCAAACACTTTCCTGGAGTACTCTTCACTGCTGTGGCAGGTCCAAGTGATACCAAGATGTATGAAAGTAAAAATGAGACTCTTTTCCCACTCACAAGATTACATTATAAATCTATTTATCCATATCTATCAATCTCAATATCTACCTCTATTTATGTACCTATTACTTACCTATCTGTCTACTTTAAACCTTAACATTATTTATTGATATATTCCTTTCTTGTTAATTTTGAATTAAGCACCCCAGGCCACTAGAGACTGAAGAACCTGATTTGGATTTCTATGTGCTCAGTCATGATACAGACGAGCAGGAAGTCATAGCCAAATTACTGTCACTTAACTTGCCTCACTAAGTTTCCCCTGATTCTCTGAAATAAAGAGTTTCTTTTTAACCACCTTTATCCTCAGCCTCCTATTATTTTTTCTTTTTCTTTTTTTTTAAATTGAAGTATAGCTGATTTACAATATTGTGTTAGTTTCAGGGGTACAGCAAAGTGATTCAGTTATATATATATTTTCAGATTATTTTCCATTATAGGTTATTACAAGATGTTGAACATAGTTCCCTGTGCTATATAGTAAATCCTTGTTGCTTATCTATTTTACATATACTAGTGTGTATCTATTAATCCCATACTCCCAATTTATCCCTCCCCTGACTCAGCCTCCTATTTTTTAGGTAGCTATCATTACATAAATAAATAGTAATAACTATATTATTGAGTGTTTACATTATGTGTTTATAATGTTTATGTACATTATCTCATTTAATAGTCACAATAACCCTGTAAAGTTAGTACTATTATTATTTCCATTTCACAGGTAAGGAAACTAAAGTATAGAAATGTTAATTAACTAGAATTTCAAGGTAGTAAACTGAAAAGGAAGTTCACCATCTTAAAGCATACTACGCTGCCACCATAAAAATTTTCACATTGATTGGCTTGAGGAAATGCTTGTAAAGGAAAAAAGAAAACAGTTTTTATGATGTAGCTTCATAACGAGTTTTTCATATTTGAATATGAATGTAATTCTTATCCACACATTTGAGAAACTGTAGTATAGTGTTTGAATTATAGTATAGAGTTTGGGTTTTAAGATTGGAACTAGAGTTCAAATCATGACTCTCCAGTCTTCTAAATAAACTTGACAGAAATATTTAATTCATTCAACAAATACTTATTGAACATCAATGTGTCAGGCACTGTTCAAGGTACTGGAGGTTCTACATGTTAATTGTTTGCTTGGTTTTTTTTTGTTTGTTTTTCTCTTTTTTTTTTTTGGCTACATGGCTTGCAGGATCTCAGTTCCCCAACCAGGGATTGAACCCAGGTCACAGCAGTGAAAGCCAGAATCCTAACCACTAGGCCACCAAGGAACTCCCCTAGGTGTTTAAAACAGTGAACAAAATCACTTCCCTGATCTCATGGAACTTACCTTCCAGTGACAGGCGAGTGTCAATAAATCAACAAGTAAATATATAAACTCTGTCAGACAGCGGTAAGGGCACAGGAGGGTTGTACTGCAAGGTAAGAGATATGAAAAGGGTGGAGTGTTATTATCTTATAGGATATATTAGTTTTCTAGGGGTGCTATAGAAGTACCACAAAGTGGGTGGCTTAAATAACAGAAATCTATTGTCTCACAGCGCTGGAGGCTCAAGTCTGAGATCAGTATCTACAGGGTTGGTTCCTGATGAGGGCTGTGAGGGAGAATCTGCTCCATGCTACTTTCCTAGAGTCTGGTAGTTTGCTGGCAAACTTTGGCATTCTTCCATTTCTAGGTGCATCATCCCACTTTCTGCCTTAATGTTTACATTTTGTTCTCCCTGTGTGTGTGTCTATGGACAAATTTTCCCTTTTTATAATGACACCAGTCATATTGGACTGGGGACACATCCTTCTCCAATATGACCTCACCTTAACTAATTACATCTGCAATAACTCTATTTCCAAAAAAGGTCACATTCTCAGGTACTAGGGATTAGGATTTCAACATCTGCATTTGGGGGGACACAATTTACCCCATAATACAGGGTAATCAGGAAGTCCTCACTGATAAGGTGATATTGGCACAGGGGCTTGAAGGAAGTAAGGAAATGATCCATGCAGATATCTGAGAGAGGAGTGGTCCAGATACAAAGGACCTGAGACCAGGTCCTAGAATGTTCAAGAAGTGGAAACAAGGCCAGTGTGGCCATGGTGAGTGAGTGAGGGGATGGCTGGAAATAAGGTTAGAGAGGGGTGGGCAGGAATGGAGGATAGATTACATAGATCTTATCTTACATCAAAAGATGGAAAAGCCTTGGTTCTTACTCTGAGTGAGAAGGGAAGACACAGGAGGGCTTTGAGCACTGCTAGCTGCTCTCTGGTAAGCCACGTGTGAGGAGCAAGGGTGGAAGAATACAGACTGGTTAGAGACTTTTGCTATCAGGCAGGTGAAAGATTAATGGCGGCTTGGACTAGACAGATTGTACTGGAAATACAGAAGTGGTTGGATTCTGTATGAATTGCTCTTAGAGCAAATGTGGATTGTGAGAGCAAGTAAGGAATTAAGACTATCTCTGAGGTTTTTGTCCTGAGCATCTTAAAGGTGGGAAAAGCTATATTGGAGCAGTTAATTTGGCAGGGGAATATAAAAAGGAGCTCAGTTTTGCCCGTGATAAGTTTGAAACTCCTAGATATCAGGCAGTTGGCAACAGGAGTTTGAACTTAAGGGGGAAGGCTGGGGATGGAAACATACATTTGGAAATGCATATCAGAATACAGATTCTATTTAAAGTGATGCAGGACTCCCCTGGTGGTCCAGTGGGTAAGACTCCGCACTCCCAAAGCAGGGGGCCTGGGTTGGATCCCTGGTCAGGGAACTAGATCCCGCATGCTGCAACTAAGAGTCCTCATTCCGCAACTAAGAAGTCCACATGCCACAAGGAAGATCCTGCGTGCCACAACTAAGACACGGCGCAGCCAAAGTAAATAAATAAATAAATAAATAAATATTTAAAAATAAATAAATAAATAAAGCCATGGAACTGTGAGTTCAACAACAGATTGAGTACAGAGATAGAGAAGATATACATGGAGAGGAAAAGGAGAACCAGAACTGAACTCTCTGACATTTCAAAGTTTAGAAGTTCAGAAGTTGAGCCAAATGAGGACTGAAAATTGATCATTAGATGTAGTAACATGGGGGTCACTTGGAACCTTGTCAAGAGAAAGTTTGGTGGAGTAAAAAGCCTGAATGGAGTGGGTTCAACGAAGAATGTGAAGAGAGGAACTGGAGGTATTAAAACTTTATGGAAGATCTTGCTGAGAAGCAGTGTTGAGGCTGGAACACTAGCTGCAGGGGAGAGGAAGGAGGGAGAGGACGGTGTCTGCAGTAAAGGAAAACATTTTTCAAAGGTGGGAGTATGTTTATATGGAGATCCATAAGAGAGGGAACAAATTAATCTCTTGAGGGTCATCTTATCTGTAAAAAGCCATAACTCTCACCTCCATGGGGCAGCTGAGCTGATGAAGGGAGATAAGGATCAGGTCTTGGAAAGTGGTTTGCCCTCAGTCAAAATGACAGCTCCAACTGCATCCCTGAGAAACAGTGATGTACGCAAGGAGGGCCCCTGTGGGGGTTCACCCCTCCTGCCAGCAGGCCTGGCACAGATGGAGGTCTGCAAAACCTGGTCCTGCCGTTTAAGTTCTTCACAGGGCTGGAGAAGACGTGTTCTCCGCCTTAGTGAGGACGGGGGCCGTCACTACCCTGTACAGTAGCTGAAAGATGCTTTCTCATAGTGAAGAAGGTGGGAAGGGAGAAGCTCGATGTTGGGGAAGGCGGAAACGCCCAAAGCGTGGAAGACACACGGCTTAAGTCACTTCACTCACCAGCCCACATCTGACTTGGGCTTGAAGTCGCAGTTCGCATTTCACACCGCATTCACTCCAGAAATTAATTCCTCTTAATCAAGAGGGAGTGGTTGGCGGAACAAAGAATGTGTGTCTGCGGAGGCTAGGGGTGGCTGGGTGGGTGCCTATCACAATGCGAAAGGGGAGAATGCGTGGGACTCGGCAATGTGTGCCCGGTATGAATGGGAAGAGCCGAGTGAGTGTGGAGCTGGGCAGCGAAGAGCTGCACGCGCCCCAGCGGCCGGGGGCCTCCCGAGGGAACGTCTGCCTGTGATGCGGGAGCGCCCGCCGACGAGCCTCCTTCTCCCCACCCACCTCCCAAACTCCGGCAGTCAGTGGTGCATATAGACATATTTCTGGGAGCTGTCCATGAGCTCATCGCTCTCCCGGCGATAGCGGCGGCAGCGAGGGAAGCAGCCTCATTTCCCCCCGGCGCCGCTAGAATAAGCTCCGCCGCTCGCACATTCACACGCGCGGCGCGCGGCGCCGGGAAGGAGCAGCCGCCGGCCCCACCCCGAGGCCAAGGTCGCCCCCGACCCTGGCCCGCCATGGCCCGCAGTCTCCCCGCCGGGAGGTAGGTGGGCGCAGGAAGGGGTGAGGGGCTCCGGCCAGGACTGCGGCCGGGCGAGCCAAGCGGGCAGCCGCCCCTCGCGCTCTGCGGCGGAGGAGCCGGGCGGGGCCGCGGACGCGGCGGCTGCGGAACCTCCCGGCCCGTCTGGGGCCGCGGGCCGCAGGCCCCGCGCGGAGGAGCCGCAGGACACCCGAGGGACCCGGGCGTGACAGGAGGAAGAAACCGGAGCACCAGGAAGATGGCTTCTCCCACCTCCCCGGCCCCGGAAGGCGGGGCCTCCACGCCGCCGAACCCGCCGCGGATTCGTCAGGTGGGTGCACAAAGTGCGGGGAGGGGCGCCCGCACCCCATTGTTCTCGCCTTCCCCAAGGACGGGGACGTCGCCCCAGTGCAGAGGCTGACGAGGAGTGGGACTGACACAGGCATACTCGGCCGCATCGCCTGGTCCAGGACCATTCTCTGAACGCCCTTTTCCCAGTCTCGCTTCGCACACGGACACAGAAACACACACACACACTCCTAGAAAAACACGTTTTCCAAAACCAGATGTGTAACTTATGCATACACACACGCTCATACACACCCCGCACACTCACCCCCCAAACTCATCCCCCCACCGCGCACAGAGACACACGCCCAGCTGTCACATGACCCACTGCGGAGCTACACCATTAAGGAGGAGCCCTTGGTGCCCTCAGGGGGGAAATCCACCCCAGACCCCAAACCCCCGAGGACCTTGAGAGGGACTGCTGGAAGCATTCACTTCCCACCCACAGGAGAGAAGGAACCGTGTCTAGAGGTTGCTTACTAGTTCTCAACTTTCAGATAGAGCTACACCCAACAATTGCAGCCTTGTATTAGACATTAGTACTGGAAAACATGTGTTCCTGCTCTCCGGACTGTCTCTGTCTGCAGAGACAGTTTTCCCCAACACTGCAAGGGAGGGCGTGGGGTGGGTGATGCACATTTCTTTGGCTGTCTGAATAAACCCTGTTTTCTGTTTGTATGGCAATATTAAAACATGGGAGTACTCCATCTGGTTTGATCTGTGATTTGGTATCTAAAAGAGCTTTCTTCTTCTTTTTGTGCTACCATTGCCAGGAACTACAGCATTAGCCCTTTAGGTTATCGCGGTAGCAACGCAGGCGTCAGTTTGCCCTGTTCAGTGTAGTGTATGGGTGTGAGAATCTGATCCACTGACTACAGATAGGCAACCTCTTTACCAAGGAGAATCGAACTCCTGTTTAGAAATATGGTAAAACTGGTTAATGCAGCAGGAGGATAATACCCAACAGAATAGTTTTTCTTCAGGGCAATGTGGAAATTTTGAAGAACCCAGAAGCTTTAGAATTTATGAAAACATGACAGTAAAATTTGGTTGACACTTCACAAGGTCTTTGCTACATTTGAATTTTAATGTGTATAGATAATGTTATTTTGGGGATAACCTTTGTTTATGTGCATTTTTAATGCAATGACTAAAGATCAATGTACTTTTTTTTAATGGCCCTCTGTGTCTCAATGAAATTGTTAGGGTTTTAAATGCTTGTAGAATCCAAGACTCTAATTTTATGGCAATGCATTTTTAATTGCACTTGGAGTTATTTGTTTTTTTCCTGAAGCATTGTGGTAGCAGGCATCATTACATCTTTATTTGTGATATTTATGAGTCTAAGAATGGTGGTGAAATCACCGCTATTTGCAATGTAAGAAAAATCATGTCCTATGTGAAAAATCATTTTTATACCTATTTGGCTAAATATATATGTATGTTTGTGTATATAGTTATATGTACTCATAAGAATCTCTGTGAAGTCTCATTCTATATTTAGAATAATTCTACTGATCTAAGAAATAGTATGTGTGAAAATGGTCAGGAGAAAAAATTTGTATGAAAGGTCATTGCTATTTTGCAGAGTAGACACTCTACTTAGAGGACCTCGTAATTAGAAGCTGTGTAAATGACATTATGCTGCAACATTCAAGTAATTGACTGGTGTCCTCTGCTCAGCCTTTAATTTATATGACCTTACAGAAGCACTCTTTTAGTGATTGGTGCATTAATTTGCATAGGGTGTAGAAATAGGTTGCTGGAATTATTGGTCATTCCAGTCTACCTGATTCATCCAGGCAGGTGGAACGGAAGTCCTGACAACCTCTGACTACAGCGTCAACACTTTTCCTGCAAGTGATTTTGAGCAAATTAGAAATTTTAAAAAACAGAAGGGATAGCAGTGTTTTCCTGCAAAATGGTGAAATATTTTAGGTCCCAGTCCCAGTATATTTTAACTGTGTCACTGTTTCCCTGACATGTTTCTCCTTGTTCTTTAGTAATTCTTTTTCAAATCAATTCTGGATTGAATCAGAATTGAATTAACGTCTGAATTGTTTTCCTCTTTTTAAACCATAGTTGACAGAAAAAGTATAATTGAAAGAACATAGAAGTCCAAAGGTTGAAAGATTTTAATTAAAGACATAGCATGGGTTTTAGCAACAGATAAATGTATTGGTCATCATTTTAATTATATAATAGAAATTTAGAAATAAAATATTTTAGAAAGGCTTTCAGTGAATATATATTTATATCCTGTAAATTAGTAAATTTAACTGCTAATTTCAATGAAAATATTCTATGTGAAGATTCATTTATTCAACAAACACTTATTCAGCACAGAGTAATGTTTCATGCCCTAAAGATAAAGAAAGGAAGAAGATAAAAATGTTACCCATTAGGAGGTGTAGGTGTTTTTAATGAAGACAAGCATTAAAGTATCTGAAATTTGAATTGCTTATAGGGGCTTTTCCACATTATTTAAAAATATATTTCTCAACTTTTTGTTTTGATCATTCCTCTAATAATGGGTCTAAATAATTCCTGGGTTTGCATATACCTAAAAAGTCACTGTATGACTGAATTAATGTTTGCATCCATTTGATATATATTTCTGTTCTAATTATTTAATCTGTTATTAGAATGATATATCAGAAACTGTATATATTATTTTTACAACTTGATCTTTTGGACAAAGTTTTATTTTTATTTTTATTTTTTAAGCTTTTGGAAATTGCTGATATAGCATGAAATAGCTGAAGTAATCCAGTGCCTTTGCACAGTGCAGTTAAAATCTAGGTTTCCAAAAATGAGACGATCAAGGGAAAATGACCTTCAACTTCATTCTGTCATGTTAAGGGAGAGAAAAATTTATTAATATGCTCTGTCTTCTCAGGCTCCTAAGATACTAGATATTTAATTTTTTCCCTCTTTTAAGAAAAGGGTTATATTTTCTTTGTTTTCTATACAAGATGACTATGGTACAGAAGTTTCACTACTTTTTAAAACCATTTAAGTCAAATTAGCTACCAAACTATAAAGACAAATCTCCTGGATTTCATTACGTGTTTATTCATTATTCATTTTCTGACCATAAAAGATAAAGAAACGATAGTTTTGCCACTAAGTTTTTAAATAGTTTGTCTGCATATATTATGCATATCAAGAGATCCATATGATTTCTATGGCCATTGCCAGAAAATTTAAATCAGTTAGTTAAATGAGTGTTTACTGAGATCTTGAAGTTAAGATACTTTGCTAGCATCTTTCTGGGCCTTATCTTTCTGATGAGCTATGATGGGAGTTTCCAAAGCATTGATTACTTTGAGAATTGGAGAGCTATAAGACATCCTTTATAATTGGTGCCCGTAAAATTTAGTGTCTTTTTCTTGTTTCATGATCAATCCTTCTCCACGATCTGTGGGTATTAGTGTTATTTCATTTATGGAAGCAAACCAGTGTTCTTTCTTTCTTTGTTGTAGAAACTCAGAAACCTCTCATATGGTAATGATAAAATGTTTACAAAGGGGCCAGGTGTGATGCTAAGCAAGGCACAGTTTTCCCAACAGTCCTACGAAGGAGAAATTATTATTCCCATTTTCCGATGAGTAATGTGGGTTTAGCGAAACTAAGCTGCATCCTCAAGTTCATAGCTAGTAAGCTGCAACTATGCAACTCGGGGATTTAAAACGTGGTCACGATGCCTCGTTTCACACTCACTGTTATTTTATTGTCTTCCCCTTCTAATTTGTGGCTATTGGGGGAGATCTTCTTAGCACTCTTTGTACTTTGAGCCCTCTGTAACCATTCTCAGGAATTCTCCTTTAGTTTGCCTTGATTAACTGTAGGACTTACAACAGAGTTGAAATAATTTTCATTATTTTAATTCATCAAATGAAAATAACTTGAATTCCATTTGCACTTCTGTATTCTCTAAGATAGCATTTCTGCAGCCTCATGGTTGCTGAGAGGAGAGACTAAAGCCCTCATTTAGCTTTTGTTTCCCCTGAGAGCTCCTCAATTATTCCTGCTGTTTCCATGTTGGTGCTGAGAAAAATAGTTCTGAGAATGAGCTGGATTAATGGAGAGTCTTCTTGAACAGGCATAAATAAATAGGAGGCTTTCATTTTCAAGTTTTTTAGTTTCTTCCAATATTAATTCCATGCTTTGTTTATGCTTGTCAAGATAAGTTATATTTTGAATTTTCATGTTATGCAAAGTATTTGAGTTACAAAAAGAGGATAATTTCCTTTAGACAGTGAAGGGATAAAAGAGAATAAAAGCAATAAGTGAATATAGTGATGCAGTGATATAATTGGTTTAGATTTTTAATTTTGTTTTTTAATTTATATACAGTAAAATTCACTTTTTATACAGTTTAATGAGTTTTGACAGATCCTTAGAGTTGTGTATCTATCACCACAATCTAGGTGTAGAACAGTTCTAGCTCCCTGAAACATTCCTTTTTTTTTTTTTTCTTTTTGGCCACGCTGCGCAGCATGCAGGATCTTAGTTCCCCAACCAAGGATCGAACCTGTGTCTCCTGTGGTGGAATTGCAGAGTCCTAACCTTTGGACTGCTGAGGAATTCCCGTGAAATATTCCTTTGTGCTAATGCCACTGTAGTCAAACAGATCCTCTCACCTTCAACCTCTGGCATCCACTGAGCTGTCCTCTGTCCCTATATTTTTGCCTTTCACAGAATGTCATGTAAATGGAATCATCCACAATACAACCTTTTGAAACTGACTTTTTTTCACTCAGCGTAATGCCCTTAATAGCCATCTAACTTCTTGCATTTGTCAATATTTTGTTCCTTTTTATTGTGGAATAGTATTTCATTGTATGGGTGTACCATTGTCTAGCCATTCAGATGAAGGACATTTGGGTTGTTTCCAGGTTGGGGCAATTATGAATGAAGTTGCTATTAAATATTTGTATACAGGTTTTGTGTAAACCTAAGTATTCACTTCTCTTGGGTGTATACCTAGGAATAGGATTGCTGGATCATATGGTAAGCATATATTAACTTTATAGGAAACTGCCAGACTATTTTTCAAAGTGGCTGTATGGCTTTTGCATTCCTTCCAACAATGAACCAGAGTTCCTGTTGCTCCACATCCTTGTTAACATTTGGTATTGTCATTTTTTTTCCTTTAGTCATTCTAATAGATCTGTAGAGGTATCTCATTGTGATTTTAATTTGTATTGCTCTAATGACTAATGGTACTTGATTACTTTTGCCAACATTGTCTTTGTTGAAGTGTCCAAATATTTTGGCCATCTTTTAAAAAAAATTTTATTTATTTATTTATTTATGGCTGTGTTGGGTCTTCGTTTCTGTGTGAGGGCTTTCTCCAGTTGCAGCAAGCGGGGGCCTCTCTTCATCGCGGTGCGCGGGCCTCTCACTATCGCGACCTCTCCCGTTGCGGAGCACAGGCTCCAGGTGCGCAGGCTCAGTAATTGTGGCTCATGAGCCTAGTTGCTCCACGGCATGTGGGATCTTCCCAGACCAGGTCTCGAACCCGTGTCCCCTGCATTGGCAGGCAGATTCTCAACCACTGCGCCACCAGGGAAGCCCTTGGCCATCTTTTAAATTGGGTTGTTTACTTTTTGTTGAGTTTAGAGAGTTATTTATATATTCTGGAGACAAGTTCTTTGTTAGATATATAATTAAAAAAAACTAAATTTATTTATTTTATTTTTGGCTGCGTTGGGTCTTCATTGCTGCACGTGGGCTTTCTCTAGTTGTGGCGAGCGGGGGTACTCTTTGTTGCGGTGCGGTGGCTTCTCTCGTTGCGGAGCACAGGCTCTAGGCGCACAGGCTTCAGTAGTTGTGGCACGTGGGCTCAGTAGTTGTGGCCCAGGGGCTTAGTTGCTCCGTGGCATGTGGGATATTCCCGGACCAGGGCTCGCACCCGTGTCCCCTGCATTGGCAGGGGGATTCTTAACCACTGCGCCACCAGGGAAGCCCTAGATATATGATTTGAACATATTTTATCTTAGTCTATCTCTGCTCTTTTTATTCTCTTTTTAGTGTCTTTCTTAGAGCAAAGGTTTTTAATTTTGATCAAGTCCAATTATCAGTTTTTTCTTTAATGGGTTGTCC
The DNA here is from genome assembly GCF_009873245.2 of Balaenoptera musculus. NCBI lineage: Eukaryota > Metazoa > Chordata > Mammalia > Artiodactyla > Balaenopteridae > Balaenoptera > Balaenoptera musculus. Next base: position 112,881,030 of record NC_045789.1, read on the forward strand.
TTCTGTTGTATCTAAGAACTCTTTCCCTAACCCAAAGTCACAAAGATTTTCTCCCAGTTTTTAAAAAGTCTATCATTTTAACATTTGACATTTAAGTCTTTCAGTCACTTTGAGTTGATTTTTGTGATGTGTAGTTCAAGGTTCTTCTTTTTTTTTTTTTTTTTGCATATGAATATCCAGTTATTCCATTACCCTTTGTTGAAAAGACTATGCTTTATTAAATTGCCTTTGCATCTTTGTAGAAAAAAAATCAATTGACATATTGGCATGAGTTAATATCTGGACTCTCTCCTCTGGATTTAGATACTTTGAGTTTTTCAGATTTCAGAAAAAAGTATGTATCATGTAATTTTTAGAAAATCTAATGACATTAACATGCTTTTGACTTTGTTTTTTAAATGTTATTTACATAGTTTTCAATCTAAACATCATATTAATGTACAAGGCAAGCCCTTATGTCTGGAACGGAAGCAGTTTATGAAAGTGAAATGCATATAATAAAACTATATCAAGAAAACAAATGGAAAAAAGACAAGATGTACCCTATTTGATCAATACAGAGAGTTTCCAGAGGTTTTTAGAAAACAGTTTCTAGCTCAGCTATGTTGAATATGGAAGTGAGATGAGAAATAAATGGGGACTTTAAGCTTCATTCACTATAGGCTTTGGCGAAGATTAGCATTTCATTTTTTATAAAGCGTTACTATATGGGTAGATTATGGTATATTAAGGAGCTAATTATCTGTTCCTAGTGACACATATGGCATTGAGTTCAGTAGTCTAAACCTAGCTTTTAGGTTAGGTTAGGTTATCTATTGCTGCATAACAAACCACCTCAAACATAGTGGTTTCAAACACCAGTAATCATATGTTTTGCTCATTAATCTGCAATTTGAGTAGGGCTTGATGAGAATGTTGGGAATCAGCTGGGGTTACTGGAAGGCTGGAGGTGACTTTATGGCTGGGGACAGATCATCTCAGGTTTGCTCACTTGCATGTCTACTGGCCAGTGCTGGGGCTATTGGCTGGAACACCTATATATGAGTCCTCTTCAGGTGGATACTTATCTTCCTCACAACATAGTGACTGGGGTCTAAGAGTAAGAGTCCCCACACATCACAGCAGAAGTAAAGGACATCTTATGACCTAGCCTTGGAAATCACATAGGGTTACTTAATGCCATACTCTCTTGGTTGAGGCAATCACAGAGGTTCAACCAGATTCAAGGGGAGGGGAATAGACCCCACTACTCTATGCAAGGGATGAATATCAACATTACATTGTAAGAAATGCGTGTGGGATAGGCTATTTGGCCACCTTTGAAAATATGATCTACCACAGAGTGAGAACTAAGTTAATACAAAGTAAGCTGCTATATTCGTCACATTATTTTTGTCATTGGATCAGGAGGTAACACAGATGTGACAAGAACTGGTTAAATAAGTATTTCATAGGAAATATTTTCCCACTTAAATATCATAAATCACTCTATGCAAACACTGTACTTTTTCACGTTGTTTGATTTTCGATTGCTTAGTAGTCCTGGACTTGGGTTCTGCCTGTGGAGTTTGGAGGGCATTGCATAGTACCACCATTAGACACAAGGCTCTAGAGCCTCCGAGAAGTCAGAAATCAGGCTTGTACAGCTGTCCTGGTTGCAATTTGAGTAATTCTGAGTAAATAATTTCATCTTGCTAAACCGTAGTTTTGTAATCTATAAAATGCAGATAATTATCATTCTATCTCATAAACCCATTATTAAACTTTGATATAATATTTGGGCAGGTACTTCTAAACAATAAAATAATACAGAGGTATACTTTATTGTGAAAAAACATGTAATTTTGATTTGAATTGTTTGTGCCCTAAGCATCTTGGTTAACTAATTGAACTTATTCTAACAGTTTATAAACATAATTTTATTATACTTTTTTTAAAATTGAAGAAGTCATATAAGAATGTGGTAGGGAATTCCCTGGTGGTTCAGTGGTTGGGACTTGGCACTTTCACTGCTGTGGCATGTGTTCGGTCCCTGGTTGGGGAACTAAGATCCTGCCAGCTGTGGTGTGGTCAAAGAAAAAAAGTGTGGTAATAAATTAATATTTTTATAGATGGATATATTTGGAAAGTAAACCTTACTCCAAACCCAAACTCTGCAATCCCCTACCCCTGAAACAATCATTTCTTATGTATTCCCTTAGAAATATTCTGTTTATAGAAACATTTATCTGTGTACATACTCCTTCCCCCTTTTGTTTAAACAAATGGGAGCCTACTATACACGTTGCTTGATACTTTGCTTCTTTCTTAAAAATTTATTCTGGACCAGTTTGGTACATACACTTGATCTTTTATTGTTACATATTATTTTATTAAATGAATGTATCATAATTCATTTCACTCTTTGTGAATGGACATTTAGGTTGTTTCTAGTATTTTGCTTCAGTGAAAATCTTGTACATTTGTATTTAAGAATGTGTGTGGGCATATATGGGTCTTTGAACACATGTATTGGTAAATAAATTTCTAGAAGTCAAATTGTTGGATCAAAAGCTACTTTTTACTCCCTCTCACTTCTGAATACTATGTTCAACAATGTAGAAACCCTCAAGTAACAAAACTGAATTATATCAATTTTGGTCTTAGGTGTATAATTGTCAGTCAACTTTATATTTTGCTAATCCTTTTTTGTTTTCTCCATTTTTTAAATGTTACATGCTCAAATGTCAACATATTAGGAAAAGAGCCATCATAATCTTGCGATGCATCATGATGGATCATACATACTTTGGCTGAAAACTTTTCTTCATTTAAATCCATTCTTTCCTTAGATCACTTTAGATTATTCAAGTTCCAGAGTGTTATTAACAAGTATTATTTCTGTTCACTTTTCAGAATCCTTCATTATAACTCTTAATTTCACAATGACCAATATGTGTAACAACTTGGAAAGCAGATAATCCATATTTTAGATTTCAGATTAGTTAAATGGATGCACAAAGAGTATAAATAGTTTGTTTGGGATTACCTAGCAAATGAGTGGCAGTCTGAACAAGGCCCTGATTAGTAACTATTTGCTTTTTAACCAATAGAACTTTATTGCATTTCAAACAAGATAGCAATCAATCACATTTTCAATTTTAACTATCATTTGGTGGAAGGTTACTAAGGTGAAAGGTTATATTTTCACTTAGATATAGATAGTATATACTTGGATATATAGAAAGTAGCTCTTAAAATGAGAAATCAAATTTAACAAATCAGGTGTAGAATACCCCTAAGTGGTCATTTTAAGAGATAACTTTCCTCTTTTTCAAAGAAAAGCCATCATTATATAAAATAAGTTATGGTTCATTTGGAAAATTCTTCCTCAGAAGGATATTAGATCTATCCGTGCTCTCAAAAATCTTACAATCCTATAGAAGAAGAAATCAAGCAGTGTACACAGCTTACTTTAATGCAGATAGAATATGGTAAGTATAATAATAGAGTACAAAATACCATGGGAGGAGATAAAATAAGTTTATTTTGATTGGAGGAAATCATATTAGGTTTAGTGAAACAGTTGAAATGTGAGTTGAATATTGAAGAATGGATTTCATTTTGACAGGTAGAGATGAGATAAAAAGGGTTTCAGATCCAGAATAAACAGCATGAAGAGACACATAGAGATGGAAAAATATTAGAGGGTAGGCAGAATGGTTAGTAATCAATCCCAGTTGGCTACAGAGTGGGAGATAAGGAGAGATTAGTGAAACATAAAATTGGAAAAATAATTGGTATAACATCATGGAAAGTCTTCAGTTTACCAGAGTTTGGTCTTTATTCTTTAGAATATGCATACTCCTGCTAGGGTTTGGCTTTATTTTCCACCTCCCTCTCATCCTCAGATAAAAGCTACCCTCAAATAAAATCATCATCTTCATCATCACCTAATCATGGATAAGCCATATTTTCACAATCTTAACTAAGAGGTGAATAAAAGTTACTTTAGGAAACATGGCTATTTTCATCGATTCTGTAACATAAAATCTAAGAAAAACAATATGTTTACTCTCTGCACAAATAACTTCATGCCGTGCTCCCTTAGATTCTCTCTGTCTTCCTATCAGATTACCTTCTCTTGAATAAAAATTTTGGAGCTGTTGCTGCATGTCGGGCTTTTAGTTGAAGGAATAATTTATTTCAAAGGCTGAACAATAATAGATTTAACATCATAGCTCTCACTCAGATCCTTTTGTGTAAATGTAACTTGCAGAACACTCAGAAAAAAAAGAACATTGTAATAGTTATTGCTTATCTGGTTTGTCTCATTTGAGCCCCAGAATCTTGACTAATGTCTGGGAATTAAACTAGATATTTTTTTGTAACAATGCTTTCAAAAAGTTCTTTAATTCAGGACTTTATGAAGGTAATAAAAGAATGCATAGGGAATAATGGAACTCACAGTATAGAATAAAAATTACATGTCTTTAAAGATACAATAAGTTAAGCATATCCTTGCAGTTATTAATACTATTCAGTGGGGTTTTGATACGAAGTTCTGTGCCTCTTCAGTATCTCTCAGTCGTGTCTGGATTTCCTTTCTTCCAGATAGAGCCTGATCACATTCTGAATCCCATATCTTTCCCAGGAATGTTTGTGCTGTAGTTGATAAATTCTTTAAGGCCATTATCATTATCTGCATATTAATCTCATTTGATACTAATGGGATTTAATTTGAAAATTGTTAAATTAGTTGATTTTATTAAAAATTAATTTAAATGTTATTTAAAGCACTAAGTTTTATCATCTGATTTCTGGGCTATTTTGCCTCTGTCACTTTACTCTGCAAATCTTCTACCATTATATATTTATTAACCTGTTAATGATATCTCTCTAATCAGTGTCTTCCCTCTCGAGAATGTGTATTTGGCCATGGTCATCATTTGGTGAGCTGTAGGTGATGGGAGGGGTATTTTAAGTTACAGCTTACTAGGTCATTTCTTGACTCTTTTTTTTTTTTTTTAAGTTAATTAATTAATTAATTTATGGCTGTGTTGGGTCTTCGTTTCTGTGCGAGGGCTTTCTCTAGTTGCGGCGAGCGGGGGCCACTCTTCATCGTGGTGCGCAGGCCTCTCACTGTCGTGGCCTCTCTTGTTGCGGAGCACAGGCTCCAGACGCGCAGGCTCAGTAGTTGTGGCTCACGGGCCTAGTTGCTCCGCGGCATGTGGGCTCTTCCCAGACCAGGGCTCGAACCCGTGTCCCCTGCATTGGCAGGCAGATTCTCAACCAGTGCGCCACCAGGGAAGCCCCACTAGGTCATTTCTTGATGAGAGTTCAGGCTGAAAACAGAACCCCTTGGGCAGACTGCTGGTACTTCCTGTGTCACACATGACCAGAAGCAGAATCTGTGGGGGTATACTCAAGTTTAGACAATGGAAGCCTAACAAGAAAGCAAAGATGCGATCGTGCTCATGGAGCAAGGTATCTCAGAGCTGAAAGAAATTAGAGGAAACACCAAGATCTGAGTTCTTGTCAAGAGCTACACCTGGAATTTATTTATTTTTCTTTTAATGGAAATTAAACAAACATTATTTTGTTTTACCTGAGGAGGTCTGAAAACAGTTTTATTCTGTTAAATGCTTTATTTCACGTAGACTGAGGTAGTAACAAATCTCCTTGAATCTGCTACACTATCTTTATATGCAAGTTATTTATCTCAACAATTTTCCTTTATAATAGATGGTAACTTGCCAGCCACTTGGTATTAAAAACCAGACTCCTGGAAATGCAGTTTTTCAAATCCATTAACCTTTATTCAACTCTTATGGTAATAAATGTAGAAGGATCACATCATTTTTCTTCAGTGTATGATCTAATATAAATTGGGTTTGTCTGACCTTTTTTCTGACTGTCCTAAAGGATACGCTTATAAAACTGAAAGAAATCTTCCCACAGGTTTTATGAATACTGTGTTTCTCTTTTGATGTCTGTCTTTGCTTTAATATCATAAGGTTATTTCACCCTAGTTTATTTTGGGATCAGGCAAGTCAAATAAACCTTTTCTGGAACTGGATTTGACCTGGTTTAACCAATTTGCTGCCCCATGTAATGACTGATAATCATGAACACAAGCAAAAGTATTAGATGCATGATTTTGTGATATTGCTTAAATTGTGCAAGCTTATAAATTTAAGAGTAACGGTTATATTTAACGTAAATTATATGGACTAATCACTTTTATAGTGCCAGTTTATAAAGAAAAATATTTGTTTTGTACATTTGCACCATTGAGCTAAAAATAATATTCAGTAAATCAATATATTTAGTGTTATTCCCTACCCATGATAGTTATCAAGTATTTGTATAGCTTTGTTAGAAGTTCTCATACAGTTTATTTAGACACCAATGAATAAATATTTACTTAAAAAAACATGAATTTATAGATATAAGAAGCTAAAATGTACAAGAGTAACAGAGCTGTTGACTAAATCAGACTTCCAATTGGATAAAAGACCTCGTATGGCAACTTAGAAAATCCTCTCTCTATTTTTGATAAAAGCTTGGATTGTTTATCACTGAATTAACTCTTTCATCTGAGAGTACAAAATGTTTTATTCATGAATGTCTCTTTTATAGCCACCTTCTTCAGTTATAAAAGAAAACCAAGAACATACCTCTACCTCTAAACCTCGTATTTTCACATATTCTTGCTTTCTTCCTTCCTATTTCAGAGGAAGAATTATCCTGACCTCGATCGCACTCCTTTTGCCTATCCTAGGGGTTGACTATGTCCAGGAGGTGCTTTTCTTTTTTTCCCAATTTTTCAGTCTTCTTTGTTATAGAGACTAGGGCAGGGGTGAGCCTCATGGTGAGGGTAAGGAAACCCAACGGCTGTGGAGAGAAGGACGCTTTGGTTGAGAATTTAGCAAACTGACAGCCCTAATCCTTCTAGACTTCTCAGCAGTTTTGTTTCTGTTGATCTTTCTCTCCTTCCTGAAACTCTTCCCACTAGGACTGTAGATCTCCATTCATATGTTCAATAATTATATTAACTCCTCTGAAGTAATGATGTTCACACTTAATTGAGCCTGAGTGTGTGCCAAGCTCTGTGACAGCTTCTTTACATGTATTATCTCATTTCATCCTCCCATCCATTTTATGAAGTAGATACAATAATTATCCCAATTTAAAGATAAAGAAACTGAGGCTTAGTAGTTTGCTGACGATCATACAGCCAAGTAAATGGCAGAGTGAGGGATTCATACTCACATGTATTAGGCATCAGAACCCTCATCCTTAAACAGAGCATATGATAGCACCTCTTCATGCCAGGTGCCCTGGTAGGGACTGGAAATACAGAGGTGAAAACACCTCAAATACAGAGGTGAAAACACTCAGTACTCATGGAACTTACGCTATAGTTATATGGCATATATGTTATAGGGAAAACAAACAAAACAGGTAGAATGTGATGATTTTGATATGGAGGTATGATCCAATGCAGTGGGGGCCTTTATTTGGTTAGGGAACTCAGCAAAGGCCTCAACAAGAAGCTGGTGCTTGAAGGAAGAGTAAAAGTTTGCAACATGACTAAGATAGGGAGGGAATTCCAGGCAGAGGAAACAGCAGGTGCAAAGGCATGGAAGTAGAAAGCATATTGCATTTTAGGGAGTGATCAGCAGTCCTGAATGGCTGGAGCAGGGTGTCTGGGGGAGGTCACAGGAGATGAGACTGGTGAGTCAGTCTAGAGCCAGATCATAAAAAGCCTTGTTTATTATCATGACTCATTTGTGGTTTTCTTGCTAGTGTTTTCCCAGGCAGTTTTTATCATCCTCCTCCATCTCTTCCTCTTCCTTCCCTTGTTATCTAGATATTAGTGTCTCTCAGAGTTCTGCTTGCTATCTTTGATTTTCTTCTCTTATGTGTTTATACTTCTTCCCATACCCAATCATCAAGTCCTATAGCCTACATTACCACTCAAATGCTGATCTTTCTTCCATCACTATCTTAGTGCCAACCCTTCTCTTGACTTAATATTTTCATCTGACCTCTGTAAATCTTCTCCTTTTTATTCCTCAGGTCCTTCAAACTTAATATTGTCTAAAAGGAAGTCACTGTTTGCTCTCTACCCCACAAAAAGTCTCACATATGTGGACTAGATTGAAGGAAAAAAGTAGAGTTTGGTTTTATAGTGTACTTTTAATAATTAAGTTATTTCAGAGCACTTTACTATGTAATGAATAACTCAGATATGTGTTGTCTAGAGATTGTGTTGGCAAATGGAAAAGCCATTATGTACTGAAAAAGAGCTTAAATTTGGCTGTGACTATCAGTGAGGGCTGAAAGATATAATGGGTCCATAACTAAGAAGTTTTGCCTACCTGTTGTTTTCCTGAAAAGTTACATGGGATTATCTCAGTATTTTAAAAAGTCCCCCATGCCACCCCCCTCAACTTTGTGGGCTCTTTTTAATCTCTTCTTAAAGTTCAAAAGCCCATATGCTCCCAGACCACTCTAAAGGTTGGCTATGTGAAAGGTAGGGTGGGAGAAGGATGCTGAGGAAAAGGTAGGACAGAAGATGAAGAGTTCCTTTGTGTTTCTTTGAACTGGGTTTGCCATTGTGATGAAGGTAATAGAGAGTCCTTCATCATCCTGGAGCTGACTAGGAGTTTGGCTGCCCTGAGGAAGGCAGTGTCCCTGTACACCTGGAAAAAGGCTGTGAGTTTCCAAATTAGAATGTGGGAGAAGTGGAAAGTAGGACAAATGATTCCAAAGCTATTGCTCTTTTCAAAGGGAAACGTAACAATGAAATTGTGAATCCTGAATTGAAAGTGTCAGAAGTTATTATGTCTAGCTAGCAACTCACATGCAGGTGTGATGGAAGTGGAATTGCGAGCCTTAACAGAAAAGATATCAAAAGTAAGTCATTGTTTGAGTAAGTGAATCACCTGGGATCACACTAATCTAAACTCATGGCATGGAGAGTGATTAAAATGAGTTTCTCTTAGAAGAGAAGTGAAGGCATCAGAGAGGGAATTTGCCTATCGTACATGCATTATTATCAGACTTCATTTGTTGTCCTCAAATTTAATAGAAAAAAATGTAATCTCATAAAAGGTTTTGTTTTAATAACTTTTATTAAAGGTTTTGCTTTGTTAACTTTTATGTCCACAGATTCCTGTATCTGCAGACATATTATTTGAGTGATTTCTAATTAGCTACCACCATTTTGTATGCTCTAAATTGCTTCAAGGCTGGCAGGGACAGTTCCCACAAGCATAATATAGTTGCAGTTTATCTTGTGTTTAGTCTTCAACTCTCTTTTAACTCATCCTTACTTCTGGTCCCCAAAGCTTATAAGTTTGAACCACCTAACAGTCTCTCTTTCTCTGTCTCTCTGTCCCTCTCTCTCTTTGCAAAAGATGAAGCTGTGGTCTAGAATTACAGCTATTTAATGCAAGAGTCTACCTAAAGCACACACGCACATTCACACACATCCCTAAGCCATACAGATATCTACTGTTTAGCTAACAAGGAGGCTGAAGTTATCAGTCCCAGGATGTTTGGTTCAGTGGTTCAGTAATGTTATGAGTGATTGAAGCTTCTCTGATTCCTCTGCTTTGCAGTCCTCAGGTGTTCTGTCATCTCTCTTGGTCATAAGATGGCTGCCACAGTTCCAAGCATCGTGTCTTTGTGTAACAGCCAAAGCCGAAAGCAAGGGTAAGGCGAAGGTGGCAGGTGGTGGCCAGGTCTTCCTCTGGTCATACTTTTTTCTTATAAGGGAGGGAAATCTTTCCTAGAAGCCATCCTGCAAAAGCCTCCTTTCATTTCATTGTTAGAACTGGATCATGTGCCTGCCTATCCCTTGAAAAATCCCTAAATATGAACAGGATGCCATGTGTTGAGGTTGGGTACATTATCATCCAAACAAAATGGTTGGGAAAAATTAGAGAAAGGTGTTTGGTAGCCAACCAAGAAATCTGCTACATCTACATAGATAGAACTCAATTGAATTTTAGAGCTCATGAATCTGCAATTAATTTACCACAATTAGGTTTAAATGCTGTATCTTATGTTCAATTTATCTACCTCAATGGAAGGAAAAGTCGTTTTTAAATTCTTTTTCTGTTTAGCTATTTCTACAAGGGCTTGGTATAAGCTTTGTGGTTGATGTTTCCATGGTGATCAAAAACATTGTCATCTAAGAGCATTCCTTTAGAACCTAACAGCAAAGGAAACTGTTTAGATGATGATCACAGGAACAAACAAATATGGTTCTTGACAATTGCTGAGAATGTGTTTTGAAAGAATTGATTCTTCAGCTGATGTGATGTATGCATTACATTACTGAAGTTACATCTGCTTTTGAATTTTAAAATGTCATCAATAGTGATAAGAGTCTCAATTTTACACTCAAACTTCTGAGGGGATCTGTTAAAGATGGTCTATGTAATAATTCCTGCAATAACTATTCTCTTGTCTTTTCAATTTGAAAGTTATGCTAAGATGAATGAAATCTTGAAGGTGGGCTATCATTAGTTCATTCAACAAATATTTTTTGGATAACTAATATGTATCAGGCAGTGTTATAGGATTTGGGAATACAACAGTGACAAAAATGAAGTCCCTGCCCTCATGGAGCTTATATTCTAGTAGGTAGGAAAGATAGAAAATAAAGACATAAGAATAAATATATACAATCTCACCCGCATTAGGATGACCACTATCAAAAAGCAAAAAATAATAAGTGTTGGTGAGGATGTGGAGAAATTGGAACGCTGTGCGCTGCTGGTGGGAAAGTAAAATGGCACAGCTGCTATGGAAAACAGTATGGCAGTTCCTCAAAAAATTAAAAATAGAATTACCATATGATCTAGCAATCCCACTTCTAGGTATGTAACCAAAAGAGTTGAAAGCAGGAACTTGAACAGATATTTGTACACCTGTGTTCATAGAAGCATTATAGGCAAAAAGTGAAAGCAACCCAAATGTCCATCAACGGAATAATGGATAAACAAAATATGATATATATATTATGAGATATATATATATAGAGAGAGAGAGAGAGAGGGAGAAAGAGAGAGGGAGAGAATCATCTCTGGTATCCATAGGGGATCAGTTCCAGGACCCCCTCAGATGCCAAAATCTGAGGATGCTCATGTCCTTTGTATAAAATGGTCTAGTATCGATATTTGCATATAATCTATGTACACCTTTCTGTATACTTTAAATCATCTCTAGATTACTGGTAATACCTAATACAATGTAAATGCTATGTAAATAGTTGCCTGCCATGTGGCAAATTCAAGTTTTGCTTTTTGGAACTTTCTGGAAAAATTAAAAAAAAATTTTTTTTCGATGTGCGATTGGTTGAATCATGGATGTGGAACCCATGGATATGGAGGGCTGACTGTACATACAATGAAATATTATTCAGCCTTAAAAAGGAAGGAAACTCTGACATGTGCTACAATATGGATGAACCTTGAAGACATTGTTAAGTGAAATATGCCAGCCATAAAAGGACAAATACTGTCTGATTCCACTTATATGAGGTACCTAGTCAAATTCATAGAGACAGAAAGTAGAATGGTGGTTGCCAGGGGCTGTGGGGAGGGGAGAATGTGGTGGTTTATTGGATATAAAGTTTCAGTTTGGGAAAATGAAAAGAATTCTGGAGATTGGCTGCACAACAATGTGAATGTACTTTACTGGACTGTACAGTAAAAATTAGTTAGGATGGTAAATTTTATGTATATTTTACCACAATTAAAAAGAAATAAAATGTCAGGTGGTGATAAGGGCCATGGAAAAGATAAAGCAAGATGAGTGTGGGAACACATGGGATGTCCGGGGAGGGGTGTGGATTGATATTTTGTATCTGGTGATCAGAGAAGACCTCCATAATGAGTGACAATCAGGCAGAGGCATGAAGTATGTGAAGGAGGGGACCCACCTCTGGGGGAAGAGCGTTTTAGACAGATGTTAAAGCAAATGCGAATGGTCAACGGTAGGACCAGTTTGGTGTGCTCCGGGAATAGGGAGCTTGCCAGTGTAGCTCAAGCAAAGTAGGTGAGGAGGAGAGTGGTAGAATGAGATCTCGCAGAGGTGGGGGTGGACAGATCGTGTTTCAGGTTATGACACTGAGTGTGTATAAACACGTCCTCGCATGGATAAAATATGGATATTATATTTCTCTATAATTGTAGGCATAGTGTCGGTTTGTTGGAAAGCAGATGATTGTATTGATCTAAATCATATATGTTTCACTCTCTGTACCTCTGCAGTTAACAGATGAACATTTGTGTTGGCTCACACATTCCCTAAACTGTATTCAGTATGATTCTCACCTCCTCAACCCCCCAACTCTGCCCCCTCTTGCCATTCTTCTAAAGGAATATGTTTCCAGAATGTTCACATTACAGAATTAACATTGTGTCTAAATCTTCAGAGTCAGAAATTAAAGCTTATTTTAAGAATTCCATTATTGTGAAAGCAAATTAAAAATTACAGAAATCTAAGTATAAGCCTTATTGATTTTGGTATTATGGGTAATTCACTGGGAAATATACACTAAGATGAGTTTTCTCAGTGTTTATAAATATCCAGCTAGAGCTTACTATGGACGGTATATATAAAATTAAATAATACATACATGGTTCAATATATAGTAGCTGTAGTATGCAGCAGAGAGAGTTATTGTTAAAATACTATTATATAAGCTAACCCAAATTTTTACATGGAACTGAAAAAAAATGAAAAAACAAAAAAACTTCTGCTAATTATGAAATAACGTGGGATAATGGAGCAAGCCTAAGCTCTACCCTCAAAAGACTAGGTTAAGTATATATGTTATATTATTTCCTAGATGTGTACCCTTTGGAAAGTTATGAATCCTCTCTAAGCCTCAGTTTCTTCACTTGGGGATAATATCCACCCAATATGGTGGCTGTAAGGATTCATTGAGATACTGTAAGTAAAGCACATGGGATACACAATTAATTGTCATGAAATTATAAATCATGTATCATTAATAATGTCATTCAAATAGGAATCATTCATGCATTTACAGTGGCTCTACTCTAGGAGGGGAATGAGGGTGGAAATCTGACTAGAAGTGGCAGAGACATTGGGGGAATCTGGCAGAGACATTGGGGGAATCTGTGTTGATCTGTATTTGCATAGTAAACATACTATTTTAGTCAGGTTGTATGTTTTTGGGGGGCCTCCTGGGAAGTAGGGCCCCCTGGGCACTACTATAAATTCAGTTATTCTGAATATTATAGGGTATTTGAATGATACAAAATCAGAGAAAATGCGTCATATGTATTATATTAGTATATATAGTAACTAATATCTACGTATTTTGTGTATATATATGTATAGTATATATATATAGTAACTAATATCTACGTAGTGTGTGTGTGTATTTTATAATGCTCTGCATGCAGTGGTGAACCATGTACCAGCTTGAGAGAACCAATTGTTCAAATATCAGGAATTCTGCGAGCGGATTGTCTTTATGTTGGTAGCTTGAAATTGGCTGTGGAAGGAAATAGGCAATCTCTACAAAGCAACCTTATCTCATAGGCCAATTGTTAAACATTTTCCATCACACCACTGTGTGTTTATCAACTCATTTTAATCTCAAAATGACTCCATAAAATGAGTACCATTATCATTCCCATTTTACAGATGAAGGAATGGAGGCCAGGGAAGTTAAGGTCAGTGGCCCATGGTCACTCAGATAATAAGTAGCAGAGTAGGAATTTTAGTTGCAACAGTCAGGCTCTGGAGTTCAAGGCCTTTAATGCTTTGCATTGCTATTATTGATCATTCCCAAAGAGGTGTTCTCTCCTTACAGTGTTTTCTACAAAAAAAAATGCAGCCTCACAATTGAAGGTTGTAATGTACTCTTAAAAGTCATCTATATGGGTTTTCATCAACACCAGACAATACCGTTTACTCTGGATTGGAAAGGGCCTGGGTTTCCCTGTGCATCTAAATAGTATTCACTATTCTTCCTGAGACTCAGATTCCTCACCAAAAAAGTAAAGAATTTGGATTTTCTTATATCTACAATGTCTTCTAGGTGTAAAATTCTTGCTTAACCAAAGCCTATGCAGTTCTGCCTCTTGGCCCTGATGTTTGGAGACTCAGCATCTGTTCCATGTGTAGCCTGTAGCTCTGTCAGTGATTAAGCATTTGACTCCATTGGTAATTTTTCTCTAGTTGTTTCATACAAGTGTATTTTTTGCATAAATTAGGTAGGTTTTAGACTAATAGCCTATTATGATTTTGCAAGTTAGACTCTAAAGTTTGTGATGGCAGAAACCCTGTCTGTTTGGTTCACTGGTGTAGACTCAGCATCTAGCTCAAATTAGGCATTTGTTGAATGAATAAATGAAATTTTCTTTGATTCAATTGAACAATTCAATTCAAATGAACAAGGATTAATACTATGGGTAGAGGTTGAATATATTGGGGGTGGAAAAAAATTGGAAAATCGGACACAGAGATCGCTTATGTGATGTAATATGATGTGATGTGTGTGTGTAACATACATATTTGTGTCTACATACACAGAATATGGAAGAAAATGGGAGAAACTAGTAACATTGGTTTTTTTTAGGGGTAAAGAATGTGAGTTCAATTGTAAGCCTACTCACAGTCTCTTATGAGAAGATGCCATGTCTTCTACTTTTTGGGTGAGGGAACTAACTCCCCAAATTGGCTCACCGATGGGACTTGACAAGTTATATAAAACATTCTCCTTCGCGTAATAAGCGATGGGAGTATTCCTACTGTTCCCTCTTTCTAGTTAAGTTCAGGGCCAAAATGAACCCCAGGGATGGCTTAGTGCCTTCTGTCTTTTGTGTTCAGAGTCATTAATCCTCAAGAACTGTTTACTGAGAAAGTATGCTGGAAAGAGCCTTGTTAGGGGTATGTAAAATCAATGAAACACAAGTTACCTGCCACCATGGAGCTGTAATCCCCGCTTTGCTTGGTGATACATAGATGTGGAGAGTGGTCTGAGAAGGCTTTGAGGGAATCTGACCAAGAGACTATATCCCCTTATTTTATCAAAGAGGATCCCCATCTTTCAAGGAATACTTCTTCCACTTTCCAATGTCATTTATTATATTGGAAACTTATTTCATGAAATGTTTTTTCATTAGACTAGGTGTTCATGTTTATTTTTAAAACAGAAATAAAAAGTAATACAGGGAAGAAGAAGAAAAAAATCTTTCATTATTTTACCATCCAAAATATAACCAGTATTATTGTGAGACATTTGTTTCCATTTTTACTTGTATAGTACTTTGTTGGTGTGTGTAGGAAGTAATCTGGGCATTTTGCCCAGTTTGGTTTAATTTTTGTTTATTTGTAAAGTGCCTTAGATTACATTAAACTTATTAAATCATTACTGTTATTAGCTGTTACTAATGATACATTATAACATGTTCTTATCAATCTAAGATTGAAGCAATAAAAAGTTCATTCCCTAGGGCAACCTCATATGTTGTCTCAGTTATGAAATGGTACACAGTGGAAATATAACTCTAACTACAGTGAAGTTAAAATTCCCTGGATTTTGGTTCTTTAAGTATTTCTTCTCTGTGCTCATTGCTTAGTGCAAAATCAGAGTGGTTCTCTTCTGATCTCCCAATACACTGGCCTTTTCTACTTCCCCAGTTTTTCTCATCACTTCAATCTTCCCTATCTCTACCTGTCAAGACTCAAGTCACAGTTTTACTTCCTACAAGAAAGCTTCCCTTATCACACTAACATTCACACCAAACAAATGTATCTCTCATCTCCTCGAACCCTTGCACTACTTAATATCTGTATAATTCATGTGGTATTTATATTCTATTTCCTTTCTTTTTTATTGTGGTAAAAAAAACTCATAACACAAAATTGACCATCTTATAACCATTTCTAAGCATACAGTTCAGTAATGTTAAGTATATTCACATTGTTGGGCAACCGATCTCCAGAACTTTTTCAACTTGCAAAACTAAAATTCTGTACCCATTAAACAACAATTCCACATTTCCACCTTTCCCCCAGCCCCTGGTAACCACCATTCTACTTTCTATTTCTATGAATTTGGCTACTCTAGATACCTCATGTAAGTAGAATCACACAGTATTTCATATACTATGTTTTTCCTCGATTGCAATTATTCACAGATGCATCTTTTCTTTCCTACCAGATTTTAAGCTACTAGAAAGATATTGTCATGTATATTTTCTTTTTTAATGTGCATTTTCTGATCGTTCATGTTGCTTAGAACAGAAAATTTTTAGTTAAATATGTTCAATAAACTTGTGTTAAATGAATAAAGCAATTTGACCCATACAGAGAATTGCTTTAGCTACATGCCGTGCATACTGGTGGAGACCATGAGGGCTACTTATGTAACATTTCTTATTCTCGAGTTTAAAATTTTTTTTTCTCAACAAGTTTTAACTTTGCTGGCAGATTTAATGTAGATAATTTGTCTGGGAGTCATTTGTACTAAGTGTTCCCTAAACTCTCTCTTTTCTTATAAGTTTTAGAATAGAGATAAACTCCATGTATTACCAGTACCTTTCAATTAAGTCATGATATTTTATAGTCCTTTACCTAACTTAATGACTTAAACAGCTACATTCCCTAATTTACCTAACTTAGTGACATAGCTGCTAAATTTATCTTTAAAATATTTAAAAAAAAATAGAGCCATAGAATTTAAAAAATAAAGTTCTCTAATTTTATACATGAAGAAATTGAGTCCAGAGAATTGGGTTATGTATGTATGTAACAGATCAGTATCACTTCCCTTCTGTGATGGCACACTTCAGGCATCTACCAGTTGGGGAAGAAATTTTTGGTCAGACAGGTCTTCTTTGCAATCACATCATTTCCGTAGGTGCTGAATGTTGGCCAGGTTGACTGTCTTTCTACAAATCCTTTTTAGAGATAAAATATTGCCGATTCTCCCACTTGACCAGTAGCCCTGGAGGAGCTCTGCTGAAACTAGAGAAAGAGAAGTGCTTTGCATGACAGATCGCTGTTTTCTTCCTTTAAGGAGCACAATTAAATGGTTCTGATGATTGGGTGGCGGTGGCAGTGGTTCTTTTCTGAAAGTCACTGTAGTGTTTTTAAGATCTTGGGATTCGAAGGTACATTGTCTGGGTTCAAATCCTGGCACTGAATCTTGCTTGCTGTGTGACCTTGGACTGGTTAGAGTACTTCATCTCTCTAACCCTCAGTTTCCTCCTCTGTAAATTGGGGATAATATGTGTAGCACAGAATCATTGTGAGGATTAAGTGATGCCTACAGTATGCAAACACTTCATACTGCTTGATTTAATAACAGATCAGACTCTCGTATGTCCAGAAAATATACAAGTTCTTTCTGTAAATTTGTCGCCTTTCATTGAAGCAAATCTTTGAGTATGCTTGTGTATATATTTATTTATTGGGTATTATTCGTATGAAATTTAATATTTATCCATCAACATCTATCTCAGTTATCAATTCCTGCATAACAAACCATTCCAGTATTTAGTGGCCTAAAACTACAGCAAATCGTTTATTTGTTCAAGATTCTGCCATTTGGGCGGGACTTGGCCGATTAGCTTGTCTCTGCTCCACGTGGCATCAGCTGGGGCTGCTTGACTGGGGCTGGATGGTCCACTTCTAAGATGGCCCATTCACATGCCTGGGAAGTTGGTGCTGGCTGGGGGAGAGGTTCAGTTCTTGCTCAGCTGAGTCCTCAGTTCTTGCTGTTGGCTGCGTTCTCAGTGCTCTTCCGTGTGGCCCCAGCATATAGGTAACTTGGGCTTCCTCCTAGCTTGATGGTCTTAGGGTAGTTGGACTATGTACATGGATTAGCTTCCACATGTGCAAAAAAAGGAAGCCGCTAAGCTTTCTTAAGGTTTAGGCCTGGTTACTGGCACAGAGTATCTTCCACTGTATTTTATTGGTTAAATTGTGTCAGATTCAAGAAGAGGGGACTGCACAAGGATGTGAATAGCAGGAGGTGTGGTTCATCGGGGTCCATTAATGGAACAGACTGCCACACCTTTAATCTAATAAAAATATTTGACTCCCCTTGGTGTATAAGAGGCTATTTATTTGTTATTTCCACAGTTATTTACTGAGCATGTATCCTGCGCCAGGGCTTGTAGTAGGCACCGGGGATACACAAGTGAACAAAATGTACAAGATCCTTGCCTTGATAGAGCGTACATCAGGCAATTAAACAAGTGATTTCGCTAACTTGTGGTTTGACGGTGCTCTGAGAATGGTAAGAACTATATGTTGGCAGGATTTAGCAGAGATCTTAACCTAGTCTGCGGGTTCAGGAAAATTCTGAACTGTGAGGTAAAAACAATACATTCTGTAGGAGTTCAAATGAAAGGAGAGAAGCAGAGTTAAAGTAGGTAAGGAGAAATCTCTTTTGTCTGGATACTAAATGATGTGAAACGCCTGAAATGGTAAGGTGTAGGGGAGGAAGCATTCCAGATGAAAAAGCCCACTGCTGAGAATGGAAGCCAGTGTGTGTGTGAATGAGGTGAGTGATTCCTCTCTGTAGCAACCGTGCTGAGGTTGTACCGCTTCTTTACTGCTTTCTAACTTAGAGCCACGGGCGTGTGCTTGCAAAATAGCAAGCAGAGAGGAGTGCGCATTTGGTACTCAGGAATCTAGGGACTGACCCTTCGACCTTGAGGTTATCAGCAAAATTCCCAAAGTGATTCCAGAGAGGGAGAGGCAAATGTGCATGGGATATATATATATGTATGTATACAACTGAATCACTTTGCTGTACGCCTGAAACTAATACAATATTGTAAATCAA
The DNA here is from genome assembly GCF_009873245.2 of Balaenoptera musculus. Classification (NCBI taxonomy): domain Eukaryota; kingdom Metazoa; phylum Chordata; class Mammalia; order Artiodactyla; family Balaenopteridae; genus Balaenoptera; species Balaenoptera musculus. The sequence continues at coordinate 112,899,868 of NC_045789.1, forward strand.
CTCTACTTAAAAATAAATAAATAAAGTGCACAGGATGGAAGCTTTTTAAGGCTGCCTATGCCCATGCCCCCTTATGCCAATGACCAACTTCCTGATGTTTCCTTGGGGGGGGAGCAATTTCCTCCTACCTCCCCTCCAATCTCTCTTTCTGATAAATCTGTGTTGTCGCCTTCTCTTTTGTTAGCGGAGGAAAATATTAGAGAACCACCGATTTAACTCAAGTATGCTAAGAAGTTTCCAGAAAAATATTTCTTTTTCTTTTTTTTTTTTGGCCACGACGCGTAGCTTGCGGGATCTTAGTTCCCCAACCAGGGATTGAACCTGGGCCCTAGGCCGTGAAAGCACCGAGTCCTAACCACTGGACCTGCAGGGAATTCCCAATATTTCTTAAAAATATCATTGTCATTGTTGAATATAACTATTGTCCAATTTCCTATTCAAAATATGAATTCTTACCAATTAGAATAAAATAGGGGCCAGTTTAATCAAATGAGGCATACTCATCTGTGTAATGGGAAAGTTGGATTAGATCCCGTGGTTTAGGTTTCATATGGTGTTTTTGCTTTAGGAATGAAAACGATGTGGTTCGGGTTTTATTTTTTAAATATATTTGTTTCATTTTTAAACATTGAAAAAAAAGCATAACATTGAAATATACTAAATAAAAGTATTATAATAGGAAACCATAAATTTGAGTCAAATTAAAATCTCCATTTACTTCAAGCCTGCACCCCACAGTTACATTTGGCCGAAGAAAAATATGCAACAGTGGTGTCTGGTTTCCCTTTAGATTCATAATCCTGAACCTCCAGGGGCAGTTAATGTTGTCCAGAAATGTCACTGCACTTCCCTCATCCCATGTACTCAGATTTCATTGCATATCACTCTCACCAGGGCGGAGTGCTTGTTAGAACAAGACATCCAGGAGTACCTCCCCTCCTAAGTTTCTGATTCAGTAAGTCTGGTGGTCCTTGAGATTTGTAATTTCTAAGAAATTCCCAGGTGACACTAGTGCTGCTGGTCTGGGCACCACACTTTGCAAACTAGTGTCTTAGACCATTCACTTTTTCACTCTTATTTCATAATTTCAGTTCTCCATTCTCTTAAACTTCTAACATCTCCTCCTTCACCTTCCTTCTGGATTCACTGAGAAAGCTGAAGCCGTCAGAAGAGAACCTTCCACAATCTCGCATCAGCACCATCATGCTCTGTCCGCCAAGCAGAGTCAAGCACATAACCAGCTCCAAGTTATTATCTTAGATAAGTCTTAACAAGTATCTTTACCAAAAAATATAGATTTGAATTTATATAGCACATTTATCCTAATAAAATACAGTTCATATCACCTTATATATTGGGTTGTTGTATAATTGTTCATTTGGGTTATACAGCTAAAAACAAAACTGAAAAACCACTGGAGTTTATGACCTTTAAGATCGCTTGCAGCTGAATCATTTTCAGACTTCATTTAATGTGGAATAATGAGACAGGATAATACTCAAGGGAATGGGGGTGTTTCACGACCATGGAAAAATTAAGTAGAGAAAAACTGCAACAGTTATCCTGCTGGACAGAAGGTCACTGTCATGATGATGAACTTCTATAAAGAGTTGCTTACTATTTGTTGCTTATTAGTCACCACATTGAAAGATATGTATGCGAGTGACATCATCTGAATTACTTTTTATCCTTCGGTTTTTAAATTTATTTTTTATTTTTAAAAAGTTTTTGGGCGGTGCCACGCGGCATGTGGGATCTTAGTTTCCCGATCAGGGATGGAATCTGCAGCCCCTGCATTGGAAGCATGGAGTCTTAACCACTGGACCACCAGGGAAGTCCCCTGAATTACTTTTTAAAAAATTCAGTCACTACTGGATGGAGATTAGGTGGAATGGAGACCAGAGTGTTAACAAGACTAGTTAAGATAGTATATAGCAATCCATGGAAGAGATAATGGTAACTTGGATTAGAGTACTATCAATGGAGATAGAGAAAAGTGGATGGTATTGAATGTATTTAGAAGCTAGAGTTGCAGACTTCCTGATAAATTGGCTACGGTTCGTGGGTGAGGGAAAGAAAGGAAGCAATAAGATGCAAGGTTTGTGATTAAAAAAATAATAGCTTGTATAATTTTAAATTTTCTTCCTAATACTTTCTGTATTGCCCAAATTGTCATCTTGCATTAATAATGTTAAAAATAATCAACTGAGTCTAAACCACTTAAAAAGAAATGTAGACACAGGGTGAAGTAACTTCTGAAATATCTGAATGCTTTGTACAATCAAAAGTATGCTATGAAATACATTTTCAAATTTACCTTCATGACATATATTCAGAAAATAGGAGGATATATATAAATTTTTGTTGTTGTTGTTCAAGTGTAAATTACACAAGGGCAGGGATTGTGTTTCATTTTTCACTGTTCATTTCCCTTGAAACCTAATTGGAACTAAGTAAATATTGGTAAATTATATTATATATATATAAATTACATACATACATATAATATATATAATCTTATATATACTTTTAAAGTTTATATCTAAAATATTTTGTTTATAATAAACAATTTTGACTAATTTATTGAATGATAGCTACTTGAGGAGGACAATCTTCAATCCCATCAGTATGACCTTGTGTTACCATATTTTCTTCAGAAAGATGTGGGAAATTTGACATAGTCCAGATGGATTGGATTACTGTTCATCCTAGGAGATTCTTTCTAGCTCTAAGAAAACGCAGGTAAATGTCAGGTTAAGTTCTCAATGAGTGGTTCCTCTATTTACCTCTTTCCATGAGGCTAACAATTTGCCCTGAATTAGAAACCTGGTCTCCTCTAGCTGCCAGGGCATAATTAGCATTAACACTCATGCTGGGCTAGGAAACGCCTATATGCTTTCTTCTGGGTCTATCAGGAAAGCATGGCTGGAGTTTCAGGGCTGGAAGAAGAGGTGTACAATACAAACATTTTGATACTAAAACAATAGATTAAAATTTAATCCTTGTCAGTATTTCCCACCCCCACCCCCCCCCCGCTAGAATGATAACATCTCTTACATGTCCCTTTTGCTTTTTTGCTTTTCTTACTCTCTTCTCTTACTAGCTTGTCTCCTAGTGTCCTCTGTTTCATCCTTTACTTTGTTGCCAGCAAGATGTTTTTAAAACTCAAATTTGATCCTGTTATTTCCTTGCCTGAAACTATTCAATGATTCTTCATTGCCTTTAAGATAAAGTTCAGATTCTTAATAAGGCTTCTAAGATCCTCCACAGTCTGAATTGTCCCTTCTGAGCAAGGCCCCAGGTCTCTGAATGGGCCAAGCAAATTTTGCTTCTTATACAAATTCCTTTGTTTGGATTCCAAGCCTTCCCCCTTCCTGCCACCCACGGAGTCTACTTCTATCTCTAGACTCATCTTAAGAGTCAGCCCTCTATGGGAGCCTTTTCTGAGTCTCCCAGGTTGAATTCATCAGTCTTTCTTTGTGCTTGGCCTCCACCTTTTTAAGCTTTCATTGTCGCCACCTCTAACAGTTTAATGCACTTCTTTGTCTTAACATCTGTAACATCCTGGAGGGCATGGACTCTGTCTTATTCATTTTATCCCCAGTGTCTAGCATGGTGCATGGTGCAGAGAAGACACAAGATGTATGTTATATGAACTGTTAAATGAATGGTAAAGTTTTTCTTGGGAAAAACCCTTCTTAAGAAATGAAATCTTGGGAATTCCCTGGTGGTCCAGTGCTTCCCCTGCAGGGGGCATGGGCTCGATTCCTGGTTGGGGAACTAAGATCTCGCAAGCTACACGCACGGTGTGGCCAACAAAACAAAACAAACAAACAAATTATATATATATGTGTGTGTGTTTGTGTGTGTGTGTGTGTGTGTGTGTGTGTGTAAAATCTTGCTTGCAGGCTGGTTTTTCTAGCTTGGCCATTTTGTTTTCCAAATTCTCACCACCAGCCAGCTCCTTTTAAATGTGGTTAGCTGTCAGTATTTGCAGTTCAGTTTCTTACTGAGGGGATGGGGAGAAAGAGGAAAAGCAGAAACAAATGGGTATTACCAAAGGGGCAAAAGCATTATTCTCTGAAGGATTATTATCACATATGACAACCATCCTCTCCCTAGCAACAACCATTTTATCATGTGCTTCTGGATCCAGAGACTCAGCTTTGCCTTTCTCACCCCGACATAAACACCCAGGAGAAAGAGATGAGCATGACTCCCTTCTGTTCAGTGATCTAACTGCTCCCACTAGGCTTTTCCCTAACCAGTAGGCTTTCCTCTTTCCAAAAGCACTTTCCAATAAGGCCTCTTCTTTCCAACAAGTGTGACACTTCTACACTTGGCCCTGTATCAGTAGAGAGCTTCCTTTTTCCTTACATGGTCATCTGGACAAGGCAGGCTGCCCTGTGCATGCTCTCTTAGGGCTGGAACTGGGAAGTGTGGTCTGCAGAGCTGCTGGCTGTCCCGCACCACAGCCATCTGTCTCAGGGCTGGGGTCTGTAGAGCTGTCTGGGATAATCACTCATAGTCAGATTTTGTTCTGGATATAATTTTATAATTATAAATTTGTTTTTTGTTCTCCATTCCATTTGGATTTCATTATGCTTCCTGTGAAATGGCTGATTTGTAAATCTTTAAAATTGGTATTAGATTCAAAACACTTCTCAAAGCATTTTCCTTACACTTCACTTGAATAAGTTACTGTTTACAGCAGAGAATAAGCACTTAAACAAATAAAATAAAGTGTGATAAATATCACACAAACTCAGGGAAGGCTCCACAGAGGAGATGAAGTTCACCCTATGTTAGCACTGTGTCCTCATCAAACTTTTCACGGAGCAGTGTGTGTGTCTGTGTGTGTGTGTGTGTAGGTTGGGTGTGGAATTGGGCGAACTGAGATCCTAGGTATGTCTGGTTAAGGTAGGTTGGGGCCAGAATGCTAAGGGCCTGTTTGACTTGATAAGGATGAGTTTGGGAATTATCCTTTGAACAATGGTTCCCCGTAATAGATTTGCAAGCAGAGAAGTAACATGATCAGATTTACTTTTCTTCTTAAAACAAAGTAAAACTAAAATTGGGTAAAAGTCCCCCCAAATGAAATGCCAGATGATCCAAAATTCCATTATAACAATCCATAAACAGATTTTGGAGATTTCCATCTTCATTCCACGTGTCCTTCTGAGTTCTACTGGGGCCACCAAATCAGGTCAAAGCCCAAATGTTGACTCTGATCTTTTGCATGAAGAATATGGAACTTTAATCTTCCTTAGGCTGTAAAAGCAAATCTTTTCCCACATCAGCTCACTGCATTGCTGGGTCAATAACGCAGTCGTTAGGAAACTGGCTTCTTCCCCAGTCTCATCATTTTAATGGTTTTCTGTGATCTTTCCTTTCCATTTGGGACAGAAACATGAAAATATAGGCAGTGTATGGTCGATATCTGACAAGTCCATTAGAGTAGAATCCTGTGAGTCACTTTGTTTATTTACTAAATTGTTATTTACATATTTTGTTTCAGTTCTACACATTGAATTTTATTTTAAAATAATGTATTTTTCTGGCTACAGCATAGTATTTGCTTGTAAAAACTTGAAGCATTATAGAAATATATTAAAGGAAAATACATGTCTCTTCCCTAAAGATAACTTCCCTAGTATACAGTCTTCCAACTTTTTCACATATCTGTTGTTTAAACCAACACATGTAGATGTATATTATTCTGTAGTTTATATTTCTCACTGAACATTTTGGATAAAATAGGATAAATACATTTACTTAATGGCTGCAGAGTATTACGTTTAATGGGTAATTCTACTCTAGGGACATTTCCATTGTTTCCAGGTTTCATGTTACCTATAATATTTCCTTAGGATGAGATCCTAGAAGTCAAATTTCAATATATTTTGAATTTTAGAGTATATTGCCAAATTGTCCTCTGTACTTACAGCACAAATTTACATTCCTGCTTAAAGAATATGAGAGTGCCTGTTTCAGCAAATGCTTGCCAATGATAAATCTTTCCTCTCATTTTTTATCTTTGCCAACCTGACAGTCAAAACACATTTCGTTGGATTAACACGTATTTCTTCATTTGTCATTAGGTTAAACATATTTTTATAAGTTTATTAGCCGTTTATATTGTCCTTGTTTGTGAATGTCTGTTCACAGTCTTTGTCATTTTCTATTCGTGCTTTGGTCTCTTTTGAATTGACTTATAAGGACTTTTTGTATAAGTCATGTGTGATCAACTAATTTTTTTGCAGTTGGATTGGAATCCTTGGATTTCATTTATCATAGTTTTTCTTTATTATATTCATAAGCAGGAAGTCATATTTACCACTCTTTTCCTTCATTATATACTTCTTCCCTAATTCTTTTTTTTTTTTTTTTAATTTTTATTTATTTATTTGTGGCTGTGTTGGGTCTTCGTTTCTGTGCGAGGGCTTTCTCTAGCTGCGGCAAGTGGGGGCCACTCTTCATCGCCGTGCGCGGGCCTCTCACTGTCGCGGCCTCTCTTGTTGCGGAGCACAAGCTCCAGACGCGCAGGCTCAGTAGTTGTGGCTCACGGGCCTAGTCGCTCCGCGGCATGTGGGATCTTCCCAGACCAGGGCTCGAACCCGTGTCCCCTGCATTGGCAGGCGGATTCTCAACCACTGCGCCACCAGGGAAGCCCCTTCCCTAATTCTTAAAGAGGAAAATTACATATACACCTATTGTACAGGTACCAACACATAAGCATCAAATATAAATTCATACATAAGAACTATAATAACATTTTTTTTTTTTGCAATACAGTATTGAGTTTTTCCTCTAACCCACCCCTGCTCCTCGCTTCATCCCTTGAAAGAAATCTACTGAATTTTCAATTATACAGTTGCTAAGATATTTTGGAAGTTATTAGATAAGATTACACATATTTGGGATGACAAATACATTAGCATGTATGGCCAGGTTTTGTTGATCATTAAAATGTATAAGAATTAAGAAAATTGAAAAATTATATTAATCTTAAGAGTAGTTTCCTAAGTATATTTAAAGAGCACTTTTTTGTATGTTTTACATCAGTTAAAACTGGTTGTTTTTTTTTTTTTTTTTATCTCTTAAGTACGATGCAAATAAAAGGAGAGTCCAAATAAAATGTTATTTGGATTGTGGAGGTGGCAGAGTTAACTTGGGGACCAGAGAATGCCTTTAAATACCTACCTCTTTCTAACATGCATAATTTTCTGGATAAAGAAAAATATTATTTTTCTTGTATTGGAAAGATGCAGATGATGAGCCCCTTATGTTTTGCACGTGCTTTACTGTTAAATAATATTTAGTTTTATCTGAATATTTGTAAAATAGGAACAAATACTTAATACATATTAATCTAAAAGAATTTATTAATTTTTATTACTTTAAAATAGGTTTAAATAATTTATTTATTTATTTTGATTTATTGTTTTAAATGTTAACTATGCATAGCAGGGAATGCCTGATGAAGCTTATTAAAGTTATTCCTATTATTTGGTGACCAAAAAAAGACATGATTTTATTTTTCTTTAAATACTTCAAATGCATTCAAATATTCAATTTTAAGCAGTAACTGGGTCTATAACTATATTCACTTATTTATAAAATTTCTTAAATGAATTTCAATATGTATTATATTATTTCAGGAATTGAGTACAATTAATAGTTTCAGACTCCAGTTTCCCCAAAAGAAAGGAGCAACAATAACCAGGTCTTTTGAGATTGAGGAATTCCTAAGAATGTAAGTTATAATGAAGGGTATCAACATCCTGAGGTGATACATTCTTCACCCAAAACTCTGTGGGGATTTTCAAAGTGAGAAATTCTTTTGTATCTTTGAAACCAGGACAATCAAAGGAATTTCTTCTAATCTGATTTACATCCAGGCCAGTGAGTGGCACTAATAAGGAACAAACACATTAGCACCTAAAGGAAATGATAATTAGAAATGAAATCTTAATCCAGAGACCACAGGCTGGGATCTCTAAAGCCTTGCCACTGGACTTTAAATGGAAAAAAATCACATTTAAAGGTGCTAAATGGTAACGTACAAGGATATTTGCATGTGAAAATGAGTGGTTTATGCGCAAATTGGTTAGGTGAATACCTTTTGTAGGGGAGTTGGAAGGTGGCTGTTCTTTTGGGGTGGAGGCGGTAGGGGAAGCACAGTTTTACATGAAAGCACTAAATTTAAAAGTAGATTTATTTTGCAAATCAAAAGTTAAATATTAAGTGCTGACAGTTAAGCAAGTTGACTTTGCTCTGAAGTGATTTTTTTAAATGGTGGTTCTCTGATTTCCGGTTCTACTTATTGGAATTCAGCTGCCCTCTTAACATTGAGAATTAAAAGAAGGTGGGAGAAGTATGAAGAGTGATAGGACAGAAGTAACAATAGACTTTAAATAATACTTTAACCCTTCAGTATCCTAGGGTTGAAAAGGAGAAATATTAATTAAGAGATAAAAGGTAGAAATTGATAAGTATTTCTAAATCTAACATCATCTGCTGATGTTATCAGGATAATCCTGGCACAAGGAGCTAATAGTTCTTTATTGTTGAGATTCCCAAAGATGTCATCATATGTATGTTTACTTTTTTTTTTTTTCCATTGATGAAAAGATCTGGCTATCATCCTAGAATATAATGAGTTTTACATTTGCTATTGAGATATAGTAAAATCTGTTTTCATACATACATTTTTTTGGTAAGGCATCCTCCAAGTGATTCAATATCTTCAGGACATCAAGAAAACGTAGTGATTAATACTGTATGATGTAGAACACTAAAAGCCCTTCTGGAACACTCTCTTGTTCCTGAATTTCTGTACCAACTTACAAGGGATACCTGAGGCAAAAATCAGTTTTTAATCAGGAGCTAAACAACCAAATTTGTCTTTTTAGACAAACATGTTTCCCATGTAATAATTGTTAGATAGCAAATTAAAATGGTCATTGTGAATTTCATAGAGTAAATATGGAGGCACAAGTCAGAAATAAAATTCAAGGTCCCCAAGTATGGTAGATCTAATTCAGACTTGCTACAACTGAACCTCCTATGGAAAGGTTGAGAACATCTTCATAACAAACCTGAAGCACTTACTTTTAGGAAAGTGAGTGACCCCAGTGTCTTTAATTCCTGGGGAGAGGACTAGTTCACAATGATAAATTCTTCTTTCCTTAAATCTGTCTTTTTTTTTTAGTTGGCTCTATCTTTGTCTTATGGTTAACCTATAAGGGTGTGTCAATTTCATACACAGAAAACACATTCCTGTTTAATCTTATTTCCTTTCCTCTAAGTCTAGTGCTGTTGGGCCTGAAGTTTCTTACAAGATGATTTTGTCCTGCATGTGTTCTGAGAATGGATGAAAACAAGATTCTCATATACATGCTTTATGGTCCCCTGAAGCAAGGCAGTTGAAAACCGCTTTGTTGGAGAACATTATGAAACACAATCATACTTTTTAAGTGCTTGAAATTATTGGAAACAAAAATTGCAGAAAATCAACTTAGTAAATAACAGGTAAAAGTAGAGGTCGTTCTTTAAAATAAAGGCATTGGACTGATTCATGATTCTAAGTCACTTTTAATCAATTCTTTTATGACCCCTGCACATTTCAGCAATTATCACCATCTATAAAGTGTTGTCACTGGTAACATATATGTGGGGATTTCAGATTTCTAGTGGGAAAATATCTTGGTTAACTTTGCACTTAGGTATAAAACTAGATCCATAGATACGAATGGCAAGCATTTGCTTATGGACCTAAATAAATAAACTTTGAAATTCGGGGAAAAAAATGTTACATTCACATAAAGTATGGAAAAGCATGGGTTGTTCACTCTAAAACTTCCCAGAGTCAGCTGTTCCAACCCTGCAGTGCTTGTAAGGTAGATGGTTGGCTACTGAATAAAGTCACTGGATTGAAAACAATCACAGCAGTATTTTCTAGGATTGCACCATGATGTTCTGGATGGTGCTGGATTATAAGGAAGCAAATTTTTGACATTGAGATTTATCATAGTAATAAAAGGTGTTCGTTTCACTATTATTCAGCTCTAGGCACCTTCTAACACATTATTTTCTTACTTCCGTAATTTTTTACTTGGAAACTCAAGAAAGATGCCTCCAACCCCAAACTTTTTTGATTACCCTAGTGTTCATGAATGAGAAAAATTTAAACAGATCAACAGTAAGTAAGCACCTGTTTATTTCCATGCATTAGAGCATGGATATTATTAGGCTTTCTTTGATCTGCAAGGACATTCACCTTCTCTTACAGGAAGCAGATAGTGAAGGGGTAAATCTCAGGTTAACTGAAGTGTAATTAATTGGAGGAGTCAGTGCTTATAGAAAGCCCCAGGATCCCCTGCCCCATTCCAACGAATTTGTGATTGAGCA